>NW_027192685.1:2500-1202500 GCF_949987515.2 Delphinus delphis | reverse complement strand
TGTTTCAGGAAACACCATACACTTCTCCCGAGTGGTTGTTGGCAATTTACATCCCGCCCATCAGCATAACAAGGCTCCCAGTTCTCCATGGCCTGTCCTGCCTTTCTGGATTTTACACTTTTTTCAGATGGCCCTTTTGACCGGGGGAAAGTGAGACTTCATTGTAGTGCAGATTTCCTTTGCAAGCTTGCTTGGTTGGCCAAAAAGGGCGTATGCGTTTTGTCCTGAATATATTCAGGAAAAAACGCATACGCCCTTTTTGGCCAAGTGCATCATTGTGGACGTTCTGCCTCTTTTCCTATGCTTTCAATGCAATTCCAGTCTACCTCCTGAAATCGGTTTCCTGCAATTCTGCCCCGCTTTCAAGTCCTCTTGGCAGCCTTACTTCAGTCTATTTTTGGACGATAGCTGTCATTTATAACTCTGCAGGTTTGTGAATTACAGTGCCCCTGAGCTCCTTTCTTCAACTCGCTTTCTTGTGACCTGGCCGCAACACCGCAGGATGGCTTCAGGCCCTAATCTGGTTCTGGCATGGCACGCTGAGCCTGTGGTTAATTCCTCTTCCTGGTAGGAAATGAGAGTTAAATTTGCCCGTCCAGACACCTCCAGCTAGTCTCCGTTGGTTCTCGCTATTCCTGTTCATCTTCCGCAGAAATTGCAAACTGGGCCAAACAGGAGGTTAAAGGGACTGACTCTCCAAGTCGGGAGAGTGTTAGTAAAGCGTCTGGAATGTTGCACCCGAGTACCAGGGGAGGAAAACTGAGACATATTTGAACACGTCTCCCGATCACATGGTTGATCATACTCTAGGTTCCACATGCATGTTTTAGCTGAAGGAAGTATACCTTAAACCTGGGTAGTTGAAACCCGTGGAATGGGTACCATGCAATATGACTTCAAAGGGTCTTCATTTGCTCACCGAACCTCTCCAATCCTATCACTGCTGCGTTTATGCCCCTGTACACATGCTTGATTCTCTTTTGGAGACATAGCAATCCATAGGTTTTAAGATATTTACAAGTCAGGTACATTCTTAGGCGTTTAATATGCGGTGTTGAGTCCATTTCGTTGAGCAAGGAGTAGCTCTTGTCTATTCCATATTTGGCTTAAGGAACTTTATCTGTGCTCATTTCAATCTCTGGTTTTATGCAGCACCCCAACTCACCTTTACCCTTAAGCAAGCATAAGTTGTTTTTCTAAATTTGAGTCCCTGTTCTGTTCTGTAATTCAGTTCCTGTGTAGCCAAGTTTACATTCCGTGTATTACTGATACCTTATGATGTTTCTTTTTCTGTGTGACTTATTTCAGTTAGAATCATCATACCTGAATCCACTCATTGTGCTGCTAAGGGCCTGATGACACAGATTTCATTGCTGAGTGATATTGCTTTGTAAGTAAATACCACAACTTCTTTATCCATTTTTCACTTTCTGCGATGTTGAACTTGAACTGTAAACGAGGTTCTTGTAAACGGAGGCGTCCCAAACTTTGGGGTGGCTGTGTCTTTTTGATTTTAATTTCCCTAAGCTATAGGACCATAAGTGGAAGTGCCCTAGGTTCTGTTGCTTTGTTTTTTAGATGTTTCAGGAAACACCATACACTTCTCCCGAGTGGTTGTTGGCAATTTACATCCCGCCCATCAGCATAACAAGGCTCCCAGTTCTCCATGGCCTGTCCTGCCTTTCTGGATTTTACACTTTTTTCAGATGGCCCTTTTGACCGGGGGGAAGTGAGACTTCATTGTAGTGCAGATTTCCTTTCCAAGCTTGCTTGGTTGGCCAAAAAGGGCGTATGCGTTTTTTCCTGAATATATTCAGGAAAAAACGCATACGCCCTTTTTGGCCAAGTGCATCATTGTGGACGTTCTGCCTCTTTTCCTATGCTTTCAATGCAATTCCAGTCTACCTCCTGAAATCGGTTTCCTGCAATTCTGCCCCACTTTCAAGTCCTCTTGGCAGCCTTACTTCAGTCTATTTTTGGACGATAGCCGTCATTTATAACTCTGCAGGTTTGTGAATTACAGTGCCCCTGAGGTCCTTTCTTCACCTCGCTTTCTTTTGAGCTGGCCGCAACACCGCAGGATGGCTTCAGGACCTAATCTGGTTCCGGTACGGCACGCTGAGCCTTTGGTTACTTCCTCTTCCTGGTGGGAAATGAGAGTTAAATTTGCCCCTCCAGATACCTCCAGCTAACCTCTCATTGGTTCTCGCTATTCCTGTTCATCTTCCGCAGAAATTGCAAACTGGGCCAAACAGGAGGTTAAAGGCGCTGACTCTCCAAGTGGGGAGAGTGTTAGTAAAGCGTCTGGAATGTTGCACCCGAGTACCAGGGGAGGAAAAACTGAGACATATTTGAACACGTCTCCCGTTCACATGGTTGATCATACTTGGGTTCCACATGCATGTTTTAGCTGAGGGAAGAATACCTTAAACGTGGAGAGTTAAGACCCGTGTAATGGGTACCATGCAATATGACTTCAAAGGGTCTTCATTTGCTCACCGAACCTCCCCAATCCTATCACTGCTGCGTTTATGCCCCTGTACACATGCTTGATTCTCTTTCGGAGACATAGCAATCCATAGGTTTTAAGATACTTACAAGTCAGGTACATTCTTAGGCGTTTAATATGCGGTGTTGAGTCCATTTTCGTTGAGCAAGGAGTAGCTCTTGTCTATTCCATATTTGGCTTAAGGAACTTTATCTGTGCTCATTTCAATCTCTGGTTTTATGCAGCACCCCAACTCACCTTTACCCTTAAGCAAGCATAAGTTGTTTTTCTAAATTTGAGACCCTGTTCTGTTCTGTAATTCAGTTCCTGTGTAGCCAAGTTTCCATTCCGTGTATTACTGATATCTTATGATGTTTCTTTTTCTGTGTGACTTACTTCAGTTAGAATCATCATACCTGAATCCACTCATTGTGCTGCTAAGGGCCTGATGACACAGATTTCATTGCTGAGTGATATTGCTTTGTAAGTGAATACCACAACTTCTTTATCCATTTTTCACTTTCTGCGATGTTGAACTTGTACTTAAACGAGGTTTTTGTAAACAGAGCCGTTCCAAACTTTGGGGTGGCTGTGTCTTTTTGATTTTAATTTCCCTAAGCTATAGGACCATAAGTGGAAGTGCCCTAGGTTCTGTTGCTTTGTTTTTTAGATGTTTCAGGAAACACCATACACTTCTCCCGAGTGGTTGTTGGCAATTTACATCCCGCCCATCAGCATAACAAGGCTCCCAGTTCTCCATGGCCTGTCCTGCCTTTCTGGATTTTACACTTTTTTCAGATGGCCCTTTTGACCGGGGGAAAGTGAGACTTCATTGTAGTGCAGATTTCCTTTGCAAGCTTGCTTGGTTGGCCAAAAAGGGCGTATGCGTTTTGTCCTGAATATATTCAGGAAAAAAACGCATACGCCCTTTTTGGCCAAGTGCATCATTGTGGACGTTCTGCCTCTTTTCCTATGCTTTCAATGCAATTCCAGTCTACCTCCTGAAATCGGTTTCCTGCAATTCTGCCCCGCTTTCAAGTCCTCTTGGCAGCCTTACTTCAGTCTATTTTTGGACGATAGCTGTCATTTATAACTCTGCAGGTTTGTGAATTACAGTGCCCCTGAGCTCCTTTCTTCAACTCGCTTTCTTGTGACCTGGCCGCAACACCGCAGGATGGCTTCAGGCCCTAATCTGGTTCTGGCATGGCACGCTGAGCCTGTGGTTAATTCCTCTTCCTGGTAGGAAATGAGAGTTAAATTTGCCCGTCCAGACACCTCCAGCTAGTCTCCGTTGGTTCTCGCTATTCCTGTTCATCTTCCGCAGAAATTGCATGGGCCAAACAGGAGGTTAAAGGGACTGACTCTCCAAGTCGGGAGAGTGTTAGTAAAGCGTCTGGAATGTTGCACCCGAGTACCAGGGAGGAAAACTGAGACATATTTGAACACGTCTCCCGATCACATGGTTGATCATACTCTAGGTTCCACATGCATGTTTTAGCTGAAGGAAGTATACCTTAAACCTGGGTAGTTGAAACCCGTGGAATGGGTACCATGCAATATGACTTCAAAGGGTCTTCATTTGCTCCACCGAACCTCTCCAATCCTATCACTGCTGCGTTTATGCCCCTGTACACATGCTTGATTCTCTTTCGGAGACATAGCAATCCATAGGTTTTAAGATACTTACTAGTCAGGTACATTCTTAGGCGTTTAATATGCGGTGTTGAGTCCATTTCGTTGAGCAAGGAGTAGCTCTTGTCTATTCCATATTTGGGTTAAGGAACTTTATCTGTGCTCATTTCAATCTCTGGTTTTATGCAGCACCCCAACTCACCTTTACCTTTAAGCAAGAATAAGTTGGTTTTCTAAATTTGAGACCCTGTTCTGTTCTGTAATTCAGTTCCTGTGTAGCCAAGTTTACATTCCGTGTATTACTGATATCTTATGATGTTTCTTTTTCTGTGTGACTTATTTCAGTTAGAATCATCATACCTGAATCCACTCATTGTGCTGCTAAGGGCCTGATGACACAGATTTCATTGCTGAGTGATATTGCTTTGTAAGTAAATACCACAAATTCTTTATCCATTTTTCACTTTCTGCGATGTTGAACTTGTACTGTAAACGAGGTTCTTGTAAACAGAGCCGTTCCAAACTTTGGGGTGGCTGTGTCTTTTTGATTTTAATTTCCCTAAGCTATAGGACCATAAGTGGAAGTGCCCTAGGTTCTGTTGCTTTGTTTTTTAGATGTTTCAGGAAACACCATACACTTCTCCCGAGTGTCTGTTGGCAATTTACATCCCGCCCATCAGCATAACAAGGCTCCCAGTTCTCCATGGCCTGTCCTGCCTTTCTGGATTTTACACTTTTTTCAGATGGCCCTTTTGACCGGGGGGAATTGAGACTTCATTGTAGTGCAGATTTCCTTTGCAAGCTTGCTTGGTTGGCCAAAAAGGGCGTATGCGTTTTTTCCTGAATATATTCAGGAAAAAACGCATACGCACTTCTCGGCCAAGTGCATCATTGTGGACGTTCTGCCTCTTTTCCTATGCTTTCAATGCAATTCCAGTCTACCTCCTGAAATCGGTTTCCTGCAATTCTGCCCCGCTTTCAAGTCCTCTTGGCAGCCTTACTTCAGTCTATTTTTGGACGATAGCTGTCATTTATAACTCTGCAGGTTTGTGAATTACAGTGCCCCTGAGCTCCTTTCTTCAACTTGCTTTCTTGTGACCTGGCCGCAACACTGCAGGATGGCTTCAGGCCCTTATCTGGTTCCGGCACGGCACGCTGAGCCTTTGGTTATTTCCTCTTCCTGGTGGGAAATGAGAGTTAAATTTGCCCGTCCAGACACCTCCAGCTAGTCTCTCATTGGTTCTCGCTATTCCTGTTCATCTTCCGCAGAAATTGCAAACTGGGCCAAACAGGAAGTTAAAGGCGCTGACTCTCCAAATGGGGAGAGTGTTAGTAAAGCGTCTGGAATGTTGCACCTGAGTACCAGGGGAGGAAAACTGAGACATATTTGAACACGTCTCCCGTTCACATGGTTGATCATACTTGGGTTCCACATGCATGTTTTAGCTGAAGGAAGAATACCTTAAACCTGGAGAGTTAAGACCCGTGTAATGGGTACCATGCAATATGACTTCAAAGGGTCTTCATTTGCTCACCGAACCTCTCCAATCCTATCACTGCTGCGTTTATGCCCCTGTACACATGCTTGATTCTCTTTCGGAGACATAGCAATCCATAGGTTTTAAGATACTTACTAGTCAGGTACATTCTTAGGCGTTTAATATGCGGTGTTGAGTCCATTTCGTTGAGCAAGGAGTAGCTCTTGTCTATTCCATATTTGACTTAAGGAACTTTATCTGTGCTCATTTCAATCTCTGGTTTTATGCAGCACCCCAACTCACCTTTACCCTTAAGCAAGCATAAGTTGGTTTTCTAAATTTGAGACCCTGTTCTGTTCTGTAATTCAGTTCCTGTGTAGCCAAGTTTACATTCCGTGTATTACTGATAACTTATGATGTTTCTTTTTCTGTGTGACTTACTTCAGTTAGAATCATCATACCTGAATCCACTCATTGTGCTGCTAAGGGCCTGATGACACAGATTTTATTGCTGAGTGATATTGCTTTGTAAGTAAATACCACAACTTCTTTATCCATTTTTCACTTTCTGCGATGTTGAACTTGTACTGTAAACGAGGTTCTTGTAAACAGAGGCGTCCCAAACTTTGGGGTGGCTGTGTCTTTTTGATTTTAATTTCCCTAAGCTATAGGACCATAAGTGGAAGTGCCCTAGGTTCTGTTGCTTTGTTTTTTAGATGTTTCAGGAAACACCATACACTTCTCCCCAGTGGTTGTTGGCAATTTACATCCCGCCCATCAGCATAACAAGGCTCCCAGTTCTCCATGGCCTGTCCTGCCTTTCTGGATTTTACAATTTTTTGAGATGGCCCTTTTGACCGGGGGGAAGTGAGACTTCATTGTAGTGCAGATTTCTTTGCAAGCTTGCTTGGTTGGCCAAAAAGGGCGTATGCGTTTTTTCCTGAATATATTCAGGAAAAAACGCATACGCCCTTTTTGGCCAAGTGCATCATTGTGGACGTTCTGCCTCTTTTCCTATGCTTTCAATGCAATTCCAGTCTACCTCCTGAAATCGGTTTCCTGCAATTCTGCCCCGCTTTCAAGTCCTCTTGGCAGCCATACTTCAGTCTATTTTTGGACGATAGCTGTCATTTATAACTCTGCAGGTTTGTGAATTACAGTGCCCCTGAGCTCCTTTCTTCAACTCGCTTTATTGTGACCTGGCCGCAACACCGCAGGATGGCTTCAGGCCCTAATCTGGTTCCGGCCCGGCATGCTGAGCCTTTGGTTAATTCCTCTTCCTGGTGGGAAATGAGAGTTAAATTTGCCCGTCCAGACACCTCCAGCTAGCCTCTCATTGGTTCTCGCTATTCCTGTTCATCTTCCGCAGAAATTGCAAACTGGGCCAAACAGGAGGTTAAAGGGACTGACTCTCCAAGTGGGGAGAGTGTTAGTAAAGCGTCTGGAATGTTGCACCCGAGTACCAGGGGAGGAAAACTGAGACATATTTGAACACGTCTCCCGATCACATGGTTGATCATACTTGGGTTCCACATGCATGTTTTAGCTGAAGGAAGAATACCTTAAACCTGGAGAGTTGAGACCCGTGGAATGGGTACCATGCAATATGACTTCAAAGGGTCTTCATTTGCTCACCGAACCTCTCCAATCCTATCACTGCTGCGTTTATGCCCCTGTACACATGCTTGATTCTCTTTCGGAGACATAGCAATCCATAGGTTTTACGATACTTACTAGTCAGGTACATTCTTAGGCGTTTAATATGCGGTGTTGAGTCCATTTCGTTGAGCAAGGAGTAGCTCTTGTCTATTCCATATTTGACTTAAGGAACTTTATCTGTGCTCATTTCAATCTCTGGTTTTATGCAGCACCCCAACTCACCTTTACCCTTAAGCAAGCATAAGTTGGTTTTCTAAATTTGAGACCCTGTTCTGTTCTGTAATTCAGTTCCTGTGTAGCCAAGTTTACATTCCGTGTATTACTGATACCTTATGATGTTTCTTTTTCTGTGTGACTTAGTTCAGTTAGAATCATCATACCTGAATCCACTCATTATGCTGCTACGGGCCTGATGACATAGATTTCATTGCTGAGTGATACTGCATTGTACGTAAGTACCACAAGTTCTTTATCCATTTTTCACTTTCTGTGATATTAAACTTGTACGGTAAACGAGGTTCTTGTAAACGGAGGCGTCCCAAACTTTGGGGTGGCTGTGTCTTTTTGATTTTAATTTCCCTAAGCTATAGGACCATAAGTGGAAGTGCCCTAGGCTCTGTTGCTTTGTTTTTTAGATGTTTCAGGAAACACCATACACTTCTCCCAAGTGTCTGTTGGCAATTTACATCCCGCCCATCAGCATAACAAGGCTCCCAGTTCTCCATGGCCTGTCCTGCCTTTCTGGATTTTACACTTTTTTCAGATGGCCCTTTTGACCGGGGGGAAGTGAGACTTCATTGTAGTGCAGATTTCCTTTGCAAGCTTGCTTGGTTGGCCAAAAAGGGCGTATGCGTTTTTTCCTGAATATATTCAGGAAAAAACGCATACGCCCTTTTTGGCCAAGTGCATCATTGTGGACGTTCTGCCTCTTTTCCTATGCTTTCAATGCAATTCCAGTCTACCTCCTGAAATCGGTTTCCTGCAATTCTGCCCCGCTTTCAAGTCCTCTTGGCAGCCTTACTTCAGTCTATTTTTGGACGATAGCTGTCATTTATAACTCTGCAGGTTTGTGAATTACAGTGCCCCTGAGCTCTTTTCTTCAACTCGCTTTCTTGTGACCTGGCCGCAACACCGCAGGATGGCTTCAGGCCCTAATCTGGTTCCGGCACGGCACGCTGAGCCTTTGGTTATTTCCTCTTCCTGGTGGGAAATGAGAGTTAAATTTGCCCGTCCAGACACCTCCAGCTAGTCTCCGTTGGTTCTCGCTATTCCTGTTCATCTTCCGCAGAAATTGCAAACTGGGCCAAACAGGAGGTTAAAGGGACTGACTCTCCAAGTCGGGAGAGTGTTAGTAAAGCGTCTGGAATGTTGCACCCGAGTACTAGGGTACGAAAACTGAGACATATTTGAACACGTCTCCCGATCACATGGTTGATCATACTCTAGGTTCCACATGCATGTTTTAGCTGAAGGAAGAATACCTTAAACCTGGGTAGTTGAAACCCGTGGAATGGGTACCATGCAATATGACTTCAAAGGGTCTTCATTTGCTCACCGAACCTCTCCAATCCTATCACTGCTGCGTTTATGCCCCTGTACACATGCTTGATTCTCTTTTGGAGACATAGCAATCCATAGGTTTTAAGATATTTACAAGTCAGGTACATTCTTAGGCGTTTAATATGCGGTGTTGAGTCCATTTCGTTGAGCAAGGAGTAGCTCTTGTCTATTCCATATTTGGCTTAAGGAACTTTATCTGTGCTCATTTCAATCTCTGGTTTTATGCAGCACCCCAACTCACCTTTACCCTTAAGCAAGCATAAGTTGTTTTTCTAAATTTGAGTCCCTGTTCTGTTCTGTAATTCAGTTCCTGTGTAGCCAAGTTTACATTCCGTGTATTACTGATATCTTATGATGTTTCTTTTTCTGTGTGACTTACTTCAGTTAGAATCATCATACCTGAATCCACTCATTGTGCTGCTAAGGGCCTGATGACACAGATTTCATTGCTGAGTGATATTGCTTTGTAAGTAAATACCACAACTTCTTTATCCATTTTTCACTTTCTGCGATGTTGAACTTGTACTGTAAACGAGGTTCTTGTAAACAGAGGCGTCCCAAATTTTGGGGTGGCTGTGTCTTTTTGATTTTAATTTCCCTAAGCTATAGGACCATAAGTGGAAGTGCCCTAGGTTCTGTTGCTTTGTTTTTTCGATGTTTCAGGAAACACCATACACTTCTCCCGAGTGGTTGTTGGCAATTTACATCCCGCCCATCAGCATAACAAGGCTCCCAGTTCTCCATGGCCTGTCCTGCCTTTCTGGATTTTACAATTTTTTGAGATGGCCCTTTTGACCGGGGGGAAGTGAGACTTCATTGTAGTGCAGATTTCTTTGCAAGCTTGCTTGGTTGGCCAAAAAGCGCGTATGCGTTTTTTCCTGAATATATTCAGGAAAAAACGCATACGCCCTTTTTGGCCAAGTGCATCATTGTGGACGTTCTGCCTCTTTTCCTATGCTTTCAATGCAATTCCAGTCTACCTCCTGAAATCGGTTTCCTGCAATTCTGCCCCGCTTTCAAGTCCTCTTGGCAGCCTTACTTCAGTCTATTTTTGGACGATAGCTGTCATTTATAACTCTGCAGGTTTGTGAATTACAGTGCCCCTGAGCTCCTTTCTTCAACTCGCTTTCTTGTGACCTGGCCGCAACACCGCAGGATGGCTTCAGGCCCTAATCTGGTTCCGGCCCGGCATGCTGAGCCTTTGGTTAATTCCTCTTCCTGGTGGGAAATGAGAGTTAAATTTGCCCGTCCAGACACCTCCAGCTAGCCTCTCATTGGTTCTCGCTATTCCTGTTCATCTTCCGCAGAAATTGCAAACTAGGCCAAACAGGAGGTTAAAGGGACTGACTCTCCAAGTGGGGAGAGTGTTAGTAAAGCGTCTGGAATGTTGCACCCGAGTACCAGGGGAGGAAAACTGAGACATATTTGAACACGTCTCCCGATCACATGGTTGATCATACTCTAGGTTCCACATGCATGTTTTAGCTGAAGGAAGAATACCTTAAACCTGGGTAGTTGAAACCCGTGGAATGGGTACCATGCAATATGACTTCAAAGGGTCTTCATTTGCTCACCGAACCTCTCCAATCCTATCACTGCTGCGTTTATGCCCCTGTACACATGCTTGATTCTCTTTCGGAGACATAGCAATCCATAGGTTTTAAGATACTTACAAGTCAGGTACATTCTTAGGCGTTTAATATGCGGTGTTGAGTCCATTTCGTTGAGCAAGGAGTAGCTCTTGTCTATTCCATATTTGGCTTAAGGAAATTTATCCGTGCTCATTTCAATCTCTGGTTTTATGCAGCACCCCAACTCACCTTTACCCTTAAGCAAGCATAAGTTGTTTTTCTAAATTTGAGACCCTGTTCTGTTCTGTAATTCAGTTCCTGTGTAGCCAAGTTTCCATTCCGTGTATTACTGATATCTTATGATGTTTCTTTTTCTGTGTGACTTATTTCAGTTAGAATCATCATACCTGAATCCACTCATTGTGATGCTAAGGGCCTGATGACATAGATTTCATTGCTGAGTGATATTGATTTGTAAGTAAATACCACAACTTCTTTATCCATTTTTCACTTTCTGCGATGTTGAACTTGTACTGTAAACGAGGTTCTTGTAAACAGAGGCGTCCCAAACTTTGGGGTGGCTGTGTCTTTTTGATTTTAATTTCCCTAAGCTATAGGACCATAAGTGGCAGTGCCCTAGGCTCTGTTGCTTTGTTTTTTAGATGTTTCAGGAAACACCATACACTTCTCCCCAGTGGTTGTTGGCAATTTACATCCCGCCCATCAGCATAACAAGGCTCCCAGTTCTCCATGGCCTGTCCTGCCTTTCTGGATTTTACACTTTTTTGAGATGGCCCTTTTGACCGGGGGGAAGTGAGACTTCATTGTAGTGCAGATTTCTTTGCAAGCTTGCTTGGTTGGCCAAAAAGCGCGTATGCGTTTTTTCCTGAATATATTCAGGAAAAAACTCATACGCCCCTTTTGGCCAAGTGCATCATTGTGGACGTTCTGCCTCTTTTCCTATGCTTTCAATGCAATTCCAGTCTACCTCCTGAAATCGGTTTCCTGCACTTCTGCCCCGCTTTCAAGTCCTCTTGGCAGCCTTACTTCAGTCTATTTTTGGACGATAGCTGTCATTTATAACTCTGCAGGTTTGTGAATTACAGTGCCCCTGAGCTCCTTTCTTCAACTCACTTTCTTGTGACCTGGCCGCAACACCGCAGGATGGCTTCAGGCCCTAATCTGGTTCCGGCCCGGCATGCTGAGCCTTTGGTTAATTCCTCTTCCTGGTGGGAAATGAGAGTTAAATTTGCCCGTCCAGACACCTCCAGCTAGCCTCTCATTGGTTCTCGCTATTCCTGTTCATCTTCCGCAGAAATTGCAAACTGGGCCAAACAGGAGGTTAAAGGGACTGACTCTCCAAGTGGGGAGAGTGTTAGTAAAGCGTCTGGAATGTTGCACCCGAGTACCAGGGGAGGAAAACTGAGACATATTTGAACACGTCTCCCGATCACATGGTTGATCATACTCTAGGTTCCACATGCATGTTTTAGCTGAAGGAAGAATACCTTAAACCTGGGTAGTTGAAACCCGTGGAATGGGTACCATGCAATATGACTTCAAAGGGTCTTCATTTGCTCACCGAACCTCTCCAATCCTATCACTGCTGCGTTTATGCCCCTGTACACATGCTTGATTCTCTTTCGGAGAGATAGCAATTCTTAGGTTTTAAGATACTTACAAGTCAGGTACATTCTTAGGCGTTTAATATGCGGTGTTGAGTCCATTTCGTTGAGCAAGGAGTAGCTCTTGTCTATTCCATATTTGGCTTAAGGAACTTTATCTGTGCTCATTTCAATCTCTGGTTTTATGCAGCACCCCAACTCACCTTTACCCTTAAGCAAGCATAAGTTGTTTTTCTAAATTTGAGACCCTGTTCTGTTCTGTAATTCAGTTCCTGTGTAGCCAAGTTTCCATTCCGTGTATTACTGATATCTTATGATGTTTCTTTTTCTGTGTGACTTATTTCAGTTAGAATCATCATACCTGAATCCACTCATTGTGATGCTAAGGGCCTGATGACATAGATTTCATTGCTGAGTGATATTGATTTGTAAGTAAATACCACAACTTCTTTATCCATTTTTCACTTTCTGCGATGTTGAACTTGTACTGTAAACGAGGTTCTTGTAAACAGAGGCGTCCCAAACTTTGGGGTGGCTGTGTCTTTTTGATTTTAATTTCCCTAAGCTATAGGACCATAAGTGGCAGTGCCCTAGGCTCTGTTGCTTTGTTTTTTAGATGTTTCAGGAAACACCATACACTTCTCCCGAGTGTCTGTTGGCAATTTACATCCCGCCCATCAGCATAACAAGGCTCCCAGTTCTCCATGGCCTGTCCTGCCTTTCTGGATTTTACACTTTTTTGAGATGGCCCTTTTGACCGGGGGGAAGTGAGACTTCATTGTAGTGCAGATTTCCTTTGCAAGCTTGCTTGGTTGGCCAAAAAGGGCGTATGCGTTTTTTCCTGAATATATTCAGGAAAAAACGCATACGCCCTTTTTGGCCAAGTGCATCATTGTGGACGTTCTGCCTCTTTTCCTATGCTTTCAATGCAATTCCAGTCTACCTCCTGAAATCGGTTTCCTGCAATTCTGCCCCGCTTTCAAGTCCTCTTGGCAGCCTTACTTCAGTCTATTTTTGGACGATAGCTGTCATTTATAACTCTGCAGGTTTGTGAATTACAGTGCCCCAGAGCTCCTTTCTTCAACTCGCTTTCTTTTGAGCTGGCCGCAACACCACAGGATGGCTTCAGGCCCTAATCTGGTTCCGGTACGGCACGCTGAGCCTTTGGTTACTTCCTCTTCCTGGTGGGAAATGAGAGTTAAATTTGCCCCTCCAGACACCTCCAACTAGCCTCTCATTGGTTCTCGCTATTCCTGTTCATCTTCCGCAGAAATTGCAAACTGGGCCAAACAGGAGGTTAAAGGCGCTGACTCTCCAAGTGGGGAGAGTGTTAGTAAAGCGTCTGGAATGTTGCACCCGAGTACCAGGGGAGGAAAACTGAGACATATTTGAACACGTCTCCCGTTCACATGGTTGATCATACTTGGGTTCCACATGCATGTTTTAGCTGAAGGAAGAATACCTTAAACCTGGAGAGTTGAGACCCGTGTAATGGGTACCATGCAATATGACTTCAAAGGGTCTTCATTTGCTCACCGAACCTCTCCAATCCTATCACTGCTGCGTTTATGCCCCTGTACACATGCTTGATTCTCTTTCGGAGACATAGCAATCCATAGGTTTTAAGATACTTACTAGTCAGGTACATTCTTAGGCGTTTAATATGCGGTGTTGAGTCCATTTCGTTGAGCAAGGAGTAGCTCTTGTCTATTCCATATTTGACTTAAGGAACTTTATCTGTGCTCATTTCAATCTCTGGTTTTATGCAGCACCCCAACTCACCTTTACCCTTAAGCAAGCATAAGTTGTTTTTCTAAATTTGAGTCCCTGTTCTGTTCTGTAATTCAGTTCCTGTGTAGCCAAGTTTACATTCCGTGTATTACTGATATCTTATGATGTTTCTTTTTCTGTGTGACTTACTTCAGTTAGAATCATCATACCTGAATCCACTCATTGTGCTGCTAAGGGCCTGATGACACAGATTTCATTGCTGAGTGATATTGCTTTGTAAGTAAATACCACAACTTCTTTATCCATTTTTCACTTTCTGCGATGTTGAACTTGTACTGTAAACGAGGTTCTTGTAAACAGAGCCGTTCCAAACTTTGGGGTTGCTGTGTCTTTTTGATTTTAATTTCCCTAAGCTATAGGACCATAAGTGGAAGTGCCCTAGGTTCTGTTGCTTTGTTTTTTAGATGTTTCAGGAAACACCATACACTTCTCCCGAGTGGTTGTTGGCAATTTACATCCCGCCCATCAGCATAACAAGGCTCCCAGTTCTCCATGGCCTGTCCTGCCTTTCTGGATTTTACACTTTTTTCAGATGGCCCTTTTGACCGGGGGGAAGTGAGACTTCATTGTAGTGCAGATTTCCTTTGCAAGCTTGCTTGGTTGGCCAAAAAGGGCGTATGCGTTTTTTCCTGAATATATTCAGGAAAAAACGCATACGCCCTTTTTGGCCAAGTGCATCATTGTGGACGTTCTGCCTCTTTTCCTATGCTTTCAATGCAATTCCAGTCTACCTCCTGAAATCGGTTTCCTGCAATTCTGCCCCGCTTTCAAGTCCTCTTGGCAGCCTTACTTCAGTCTATTTTTGGACGATAGCTGTCATTTATAACTCTGCAGGTTTGTGAATTACAGTGCCCCTGAGCTCCTTTCTTCAACTCGCTTTCTTTTGAGCTGGCCGCAACACCGCAGGATGGCTTCAGGCCCTAATCTGGTTCCGGTACGGCACGCTGAGCCTTTGGTTATTTCCTCTTCCTGGTGGGAAATGAGAGTTAAATTTGCCCGTCCAGACACCTTCAGCTAGCCTCTCATTGGTTCTCGCTATTCCTGTTCATCTTCCGCAGAAATTGCAAACTGGGCCAAACAGGAGGTTAAAGGCGCTGACTCTCCAAGTGGGGAGAGTGTTAGTAAAGCGTCTGGAATGTTGCACCCGAGTACCAGGGGAGGAAAACTGAGACATATTTGAACACGTCTCCCGTTCACATGGTTGATCATACTTGGGTTCCACATGCATGTCTTAGCTGAAGGAAGAATACTTTAAACCTGGAGAGTTGAGACCCGTGTAATGGGTACCATGCAATATGACTTCAAAGGGTCTTCATTTGCTCACCGAACCTCTCCAATCCTATCACTGCTGCGTTTATGCCCCTGTACACATGCTAGATTCTCTTTCGGAGACAGCAATCCATAGGTTTCAAGATACTTACTAGTCAGGTACATTCTTAGGCGTTTAATATGCGGTGTTGAGTCCATTTCGTTGAGCAAGGAGTAGCTCTTGTCTATTCCATATTTGGCTTAAGGAACTTTATCTGTGTTCATTTCAATCTCTGGTTTTATGCAGCACCCCAACTCACCTTTACCCTTAAGCAAGAATAAGTTGTTTTTCTAAATTTGAGACCCTGTTCTGTTCTGTAATTCAGGTCCTGTGTAGCCAAGTTTACATTCCGTGTATTACTGATATCTTATGATGTTTCTTTTTCTGTGTGACTTATTTCAGTTAGAATCATCGTACCTGAATCTACTCATTATGCTGCTACGGGCCTGATGACATAGATTTCATTGCTGAGTGATACTGCATTGTACGTAAGTACCACAAGTTCTTTATCCATTTTTCACTTTCTGCGATGTTGAACTTGTACTGTAAACGAGGTTCTTGTAAACAGAGCCGTTCCAAACTTTGGGGTGGCTGTGTCTTTTTGATTTTAATTTCCCTAAGCTATAGGACCATAAGTGGAAGTGCCCTAGGCTCTGTTGCTTTGTTTTTTAGATGTTTCAGGAAACACCATACACTTCTCCCGAGTGTCTGTTGGCAATTTACATCCCGCCCATCAGCATAACAAGGCTCCCAGTTCTCAATGGCCTGTTGCCTTTCTGGATTTTACACTTTTTTCAGATGGCCCTTTTGACCGGGGGGAAGTGAGACTTCATTGTAGTGCAGATTTCCTTTGCAAGCTTGCTTGGTTGGCCAAAAAGGGCGTATGCGTTTTTTCCTGAATATATTCAGGAAAAAACGCATACGCCCTTTTTGGCCAAGTGCATCATTGTGGACGTTCTGCCTCTTTTCCTATGCTTTCAATGCAATTCCAGTCTGCCTCCTGAAATCGGTTTCCTGCAATTCTGCCCCGCTTTCAAGTCCTCTTGGCAGCCTTACTTCAGTATATTTTTGGACGATAGCTGTCATTTATAACTCTGCAGGTTAGTGAATTACAGTGCCCCTGAGCTCCTTTCTTCAACTCGCTTTCTTGTGACCTGGCCGCAACACCGCAGGATGGCTTCAGGCCCTAATCTGGTTCCGGTACGGCACGCTGAGCCTTTAGTTATTTCCTCTTCCTGGTGGGAAATGAGAGTTAAATTTGCCCGTCCAGACACCTCCAGCTAGCCTCTCATTGGTTCTCGCTATTCCTGTTCATCTTCCGCAGAAATTGCAAACTGGGCCAAACAGGAGGTTAAAGGCGCTGACTCTCCAAGTGGGGAGAGTGTTAGTAAAGCGTCTGGAATGTTGCACCCGAGTACCAGGGGAGGAAAACTGAGACATATTTGAACACGTCTCCCGTTCACATGGTTGATCATACTTGGGTTCCACATGCATGTTTTAGCTGAAGGAAGAATACCTTAAACCTGGAGAGTTGAGACCCGTGTAATGGGTACCATGCAATATGACTTCAAAGGGTCTTCATTTGCTCACTGAACCTCTCCAATCCTATCACTGCTGCGTTTATGCCCCTGTACACATGCTTGATTCTCTTTTGGAGACATAGCAATCCATAGGTTTTACGATAATTACTAGTCAGGTACATTCTTAGGCGTTTAATATGCGGTGTTGAGTCCATTTCGTTGAGCAAGGAGTAGCTCTTGTCTATTCCATATTTGACTTAAGGAACTTTATCTGTGCTCATTTCAATCTCTGGTTTTATGCAGCACCCCAACTCACCTTTACCCTTAAGCAAGCATAAGTTGGTTTTCTAAATTTGAGACCCTGTTCTGTTCTGTAATTCAGTTCCTGTGTAGCCAAGTTTACATTCCGTGTATTAGTGATATCTTATGATGTTTCTTTTTCTGTGTGACTTATTTCAGTTAGAATCATCATACCTGAATCCACTCATTGTGATGCTAAGGGCCTGATGACATAGATTTCATTGCTGAGTGATATTGCTTTGTAAGTAAATACCACAACTTCTTTATCCATTTTTCACTTTCTGCGATGTTGAACTTGTACTGTAAACGAGGTTCTTGTAAACAGAGGCATCCCAAACTTTGGGGTGGCTGTGTCTTTTTGATTTTAATTTCCCTAAGCTATAGGACCATAAGTGGCAGTGCCCTAGGCTCTGTTGCTTTGTTTTTTAGATGTTTCAGGAAACACCATACACTTCTCCCAAGTGTCTGTTGGCAATTTACATCCCGCCCATCAGCATAACAAGGCTCCCAGTTCTCCATGGCCTGTCCTGCTTTTCTGGATTTTACACTTTTTTCAGATGGCCCTTTTGACCGGGGGGAAGTGAGACTTCATTGTAGTGCAGATTTCCTTTGCAAGCTTGCTTGGTTGGCCAAAAAGGGCGTATGCGTTTTTTCCTGAATATATTCAGGAAAAAACGCATACGCCCTTTTCGGCCAAGTGCATCATTGTGGACGTTCTGCCTCTTTTCCTATGCTTTCAATGCAATTCCAGTCTACCTCCTGAAATCGGTTTCCTGCAATTCTGCCCCGCTTTCAAGTCCTCTTGGCAGCCTTACTTCAGTCTATTTTTGGACGATAGCTGTCATTTATAACTCTGCAGGTTTGTGAATTACAGTGCCCCTGAGCTCCTTTCTTCAACTCGCTTTCTTGTGACCTGGCCGCAACACCGCAGGATGGCTTCAGGCCCTAAACTGGTTCCGGCACGGCACGCTGAGCCTTTGGTTATTTCCTCTTCCTGGTGGGAAATGAGAGTTAAATTTGCCCGTCCAGACACCTCCAGCTAGTCTCTCATTGGTTCTCGCTATTCCTGTTCATCTTCCGCAGAAATTGCAAACTGGGCCAAACAGGAGGTTAAAGGGACTGACTCTCCAAGTGGGGAGAGTGTTAGTAAAGCGTCTGGAATGTTGCACCCGAGTACCAGGGGAGGAAAACTGAGACATATTTGAACACGTCTCCCGTTCACATGGTTGATCATACTTGGGTTCCACATGCATGTTTTAGCTGAAGGAAGAATATCTTAAACCTGGAAAGTTAAGACCCGTGTAATGGGTACCATGCAATATGACTTCAAAGGGTCTTCATTTGCTCACCGAACCTCTCCAATCCTATCACTGCTGCGTTTATGCCCCTGTACACATGCTTGATTCTCTTTCGGAGACATAGCAATCCATAGGTTTTAAGATACTTACTAGTCAGGTACATTCTTAGGCGTTTAATATGGGGTGTTGAGTCCATATCGTTGAGCAAGGAGTAGCTCTTGTCTATTCCATATTTGGCTTAAGGAACTTTATCTGTGCTCATTTCAATCTCTGGTTTTATGCAGCACCCCAACTCACCTTTACCCTTAAGCAAGAATAAGTTGGTTTTCTAAATTTGAGACCCTGTTCTGTTCTGTAATTCAGTTCCTGTGTAGCCAAGTTTACATTCCGTGTATTACTGATATCTTATGATGTTTCTTTTTCTGTGTGACTTATTTCAGTTAGAATCATCATACCTGAATCCACTCATTGTGCTGCTAAGGGCCTGATGACACAGATTTCATTGCTGAGTGATATTGCTTTGTAAGTAAATACCACAACTTCTTTATCCATTTTTCACTTTCTGCGATGTTGAACTTGTACTGTAAACGAGGTTCTTGTAAACAGAGCCGTCCCAAACTTTGGGGTGGCTGTGTCTTTTTGATTTTAATTTCCCTAAGCTATAGGACCATAAGTGGCAGTGCCCTAGGCTCTGTTGCTTTGTTTTTTAGATGTTTCAGGAAACACCATACACTTCTCCCCAGTGGTTGTTGGCAATTTACATCCCGCCCATCAGCATAACAAGGCTCCCAGTTCTCCATGGCCTGTCCTGCCTTTCTGGATTTTACACTTTTTTGAGATGGCCCTTTTGACCGGGGGGAAGTGAGACTTCATTGTAGTGCAGATTTCTTTGCAAGCTTGCTTGGTTGGCCAAAAAGCGCGTATGCGTTTTTTCCTGAATATATTCAGGAAAAAACTCATACGCCCCTTTTGGCCAAGTGCATCATTGTGGACGTTCTGCCTCTTTTCCTATGCTTTCAATGCAATTCCAGTCTACCTCCTGAAATCGGTTTCCTGCACTTCTGCCCCGCTTTCAAGTCCTCTTGGCAGCCTTACTTCAGTCTATTTTTGGACGATAGCTGTCATTTATAACTCTGCAGGTTTGTGAATTACAGTGCCCCTGAGCTCCTTTCTTCAACTCACTTTCTTGTGACCTGGCCGCAACACCGCAGGATGGCTTCAGGCCCTAATCTGGTTCCGGCCCGGCATGCTGAGCCTTTGGTTAATTCCTCTTCCTGGTGGGAAATGAGAGTTAAATTTGCCCGTCCAGACACCTCCAGCTAGCCTCTCATTGGTTCTCGCTATTCCTGTTCATCTTCCGCAGAAATTGCAAACTGGGCCAAACAGGAGGTTAAAGGGACTGACTCTCCAAGTGGGGAGAGTGTTAGTAAAGCGTCTGGAATGTTGCACCCGAGTACCAGGGGAGGAAAACTGAGACATATTTGAACACGTCTCCCGATCACATGGTTGATCATACTCTAGGTTCCACATGCATGTTTTAGCTGAAGGAAGAATACCTTAAACCTGGGTAGTTGAAACCCGTGGAATGGGTACCATGCAATATGACTTCAAAGGGTCTTCATTTGCTCACCGAACCTCTCCAATCCTATCACTGCTGCGTTTATGCCCCTGTACACATGCTTGATTCTCTTTCGGAGAGATAGCAATTCTTAGGTTTTAAGATACTTACAAGTCAGGTACATTCTTAGGCGTTTAATATGCGGTGTTGAGTCCATTTCGTTGAGCAAGGAGTAGCTCTTGTCTATTCCATATTTGGCTTAAGGAACTTTATCTGTGCTCATTTCAATCTCTGGTTTTATGCAGCACCCCAACTCACCTTTACCCTTAAGCAAGCATAAGTTGTTTTTCTAAATTTGAGACCCTGTTCTGTTCTGTAATTCAGTTCCTGTGTAGCCAAGTTTCCATTCCGTGTATTACTGATATCTTATGATGTTTCTTTTTCTGTGTGACTTATTTCAGTTAGAATCATCATACCTGAATCCACTCATTGTGATGCTAAGGGCCTGATGACATAGATTTCATTGCTGAGTGATATTGATTTGTAAGTAAATACCACAACTTCTTTATCCATTTTTCACTTTCTGCGATGTTGAACTTGTACTGTAAACGAGGTTCTTGTAAACAGAGGCGTCCCAAACTTTGGGGTGGCTGTGTCTTTTTGATTTTAATTTCCCTAAGCTATAGGACCATAAGTGGCAGTGCCCTAGGCTCTGTTGCTTTGTTTTTTAGATGTTTCAGGAAACACCATACACTTCTCCCGAGTGTCTGTTGGCAATTTACATCCCGCCCATCAGCATAACAAGGCTCCCAGTTCTCCATGGCCTGTCCTGCCTTTCTGGATTTTACACTTTTTTGAGATGGCCCTTTTGACCGGGGGGAAGTGAGACTTCATTGTAGTGCAGATTTCCTTTGCAAGCTTGCTTGGTTGGCCAAAAAGGGCGTATGCGTTTTTTCCTGAATATATTCAGGAAAAAACGCATACGCCCTTTTTGGCCAAGTGCATCATTGTGGACGTTCTGCCTCTTTTCCTATGCTTTCAATGCAATTCCAGTCTACCTCCTGAAATCGGTTTCCTGCAATTCTGCCCCGCTTTCAAGTCCTCTTGGCAGCCTTACTTCAGTCTATTTTTGGACGATAGCTGTCATTTATAACTCTGCAGGTTTGTGAATTACAGTGCCCCAGAGCTCCTTTCTTCAACTCGCTTTCTTTTGAGCTGGCCGCAACACCACAGGATGGCTTCAGGCCCTAATCTGGTTCCGGTACGGCACGCTGAGCCTTTGGTTACTTCCTCTTCCTGGTGGGAAATGAGAGTTAAATTTGCCCCTCCAGACACCTCCAACTAGCCTCTCATTGGTTCTCGCTATTCCTGTTCATCTTCCGCAGAAATTGCAAACTGGGCCAAACAGGAGGTTAAAGGCGCTGACTCTCCAAGTGGGGAGAGTGTTAGTAAAGCGTCTGGAATGTTGCACCCGAGTACCAGGGGAGGAAAACTGAGACATATTTGAACACGTCTCCCGTTCACATGGTTGATCATACTTGGGTTCCACATGCATGTTTTAGCTGAAGGAAGAATACCTTAAACCTGGAGAGTTGAGACCCGTGTAATGGGTACCATGCAATATGACTTCAAAGGGTCTTCATTTGCTCACCGAACCTCTCCAATCCTATCACTGCTGCGTTTATGCCCCTGTACACATGCTTGATTCTCTTTCGGAGACATAGCAATCCATAGGTTTTAAGATACTTACTAGTCAGGTACATTCTTAGGCGTTTAATATGCGGTGTTGAGTCCATTTCGTTGAGCAAGGAGTAGCTCTTGTCTATTCCATATTTGACTTAAGGAACTTTATCTGTGCTCATTTCAATCTCTGGTTTTATGCAGCACCCCAACTCACCTTTACCCTTAAGCAAGCATAAGTTGTTTTTCTAAATTTGAGTCCCTGTTCTGTTCTGTAATTCAGTTCCTGTGTAGCCAAGTTTACATTCCGTGTATTACTGATATCTTATGATGTTTCTTTTTCTGTGTGACTTACTTCAGTTAGAATCATCATACCTGAATCCACTCATTGTGCTGCTAAGGGCCTGATGACACAGATTTCATTGCTGAGTGATATTGCTTTGTAAGTAAATACCACAACTTCTTTATCCATTTTTCACTTTCTGCGATGTTGAACTTGTACTGTAAACGAGGTTCTTGTAAACAGAGCCGTTCCAAACTTTGGGGTTGCTGTGTCTTTTTGATTTTAATTTCCCTAAGCTATAGGACCATAAGTGGAAGTGCCCTAGGTTCTGTTGCTTTGTTTTTTAGATGTTTCAGGAAACACCATACACTTCTCCCGAGTGGTTGTTGGCAATTTACATCCCGCCCATCAGCATAACAAGGCTCCCAGTTCTCCATGGCCTGTCCTGCCTTTCTGGATTTTACACTTTTTTCAGATGGCCCTTTTGACCGGGGGGAAGTGAGACTTCATTGTAGTGCAGATTTCCTTTGCAAGCTTGCTTGGTTGGCCAAAAAGGGCGTATGCGTTTTTTCCTGAATATATTCAGGAAAAAACGCATACGCCCTTTTTGGCCAAGTGCATCATTGTGGACGTTCTGCCTCTTTTCCTATGCTTTCAATGCAATTCCAGTCTACCTCCTGAAATCGGTTTCCTGCAATTCTGCCCCGCTTTCAAGTCCTCTTGGCAGCCTTACTTCAGTCTATTTTTGGACGATAGCTGTCATTTATAACTCTGCAGGTTTGTGAATTACAGTGCCCCTGAGCTCCTTTCTTCAACTCGCTTTCTTTTGAGCTGGCCGCAACACCGCAGGATGGCTTCAGGCCCTAATCTGGTTCCGGTACGGCACGCTGAGCCTTTGGTTATTTCCTCTTTCTGGTGGGAAATGAGAGTTAAATTTGCCCGTCCAGACACCTTCAGCTAGCCTCTCATTGGTTCTCGCTATTCCTGTTCATCTTCCGCAGAAATTGCAAACTGGGCCAAACAGGAGGTTAAAGGCGCTGACTCTCCAAGTGGGGAGAGTGTTAGTAAAGCGTCTGGAATGTTGCACCCGAGTACCAGGGGAGGAAAACTGAGACATATTTGAACACGTCTCCCGTTCACATGGTTGATCATACTTGGGTTCCACATGCATGTCTTAGCTGAAGGAAGAATACTTTAAACCTGGAGAGTTGAGACCCGTGTAATGGGTACCATGCAATATGACTTCAAAGGGTCTTCATTTGCTCACCGAACCTCTCCAATC
This sequence comes from Delphinus delphis, assembly GCF_949987515.2. Classification (NCBI taxonomy): domain Eukaryota; kingdom Metazoa; phylum Chordata; class Mammalia; order Artiodactyla; family Delphinidae; genus Delphinus; species Delphinus delphis. The sequence continues at coordinate 1,179,466 of NW_027192685.1, read as the reverse complement.
CTATCACTGCTGCGTTTATGCCCCTGTACACATGCTAGATTCTCTTTCGGAGACAGCAATCCATAGGTTTCAAGATACTTACTAGTCAGGTACATTCTTAGGCGTTTAATATGGGGTGTTGAGTCCATTTCGTTGAGCAAGGAGTAGCTCTTGTCTATTCCATATTTGGCTTAAGGAACTTTATCTGTGTTCATTTCAATCTCTGGTTTTATGCAGCACCCCAACTCACCTTTACCCTTAAGCAAGAATAAGTTGTTTTTCTAAATTTGAGACCCTGTTCTGTTCTGTAATTCAGGTCCTGTGTAGCCAAGTTTACATTCCGTGTATTACTGATATCTTATGATGTTTCTTTTTCTGTGTGACTTATTTCAGTTAGAATCATCGTACCTGAATCTACTCATTATGCTGCTACGGGCCTGATGACATAGATTTCATTGCTGAGTGATACTGCATTGTACGTAAGTACCACAAGTTCTTTATCCATTTTTCACTTTCTGCGATGTTGAACTTGTACTGTAAACGAGGTTCTTGTAAACAGAGCCGTTCCAAACTTTGGGGTGGCTGTGTCTTTTTGATTTTAATTTCCCTAAGCTATAGGACCATAAGTGGAAGTGCCCTAGGCTCTGTTGCTTTGTTTTTTAGATGTTTCAGGAAACACCATACACTTCTCCCGAGTGTCTGTTGGCAATTTACATCCCGCCAATCAGCATAACAAGGCTCCCAGTTCTCAATGGCCTGTTGCCTTTCTGGATTTTACACTTTTTTCAGATGGCCCTTTTGACCGGGGGGAAGTGAGACTTCATTGTAGTGCAGATTTCCTTTGCAAGCTTGCTTGGTTGGCCAAAAAGGGCGTATGCGTTTTTTCCTGAATATATTCAGGAAAAAACGCATACGCCCTTTTTGGCCAAGTGCATCATTGTGGACGTTCTGCCTCTTTTCCTATGCTTTCAATGCAATTCCAGTCTGCCTCCTGAAATCGGTTTCCTGCAATTCTGCCCCGCTTTCAAGTCCTCTTGGCAGCCTTACTTCAGTCTATTTTTGGACGATAGCTGTCATTTATAACTCTGCAGGTTTGTGAATTACAGTGCCCCTGAGCTCCTTTCTTCAACTCACTTTCTTGTGACCTGGCCGCAACACCGCAGGATGGCTTCAGGCCCTAATCTGGTTCCGGCCCGGCATGCTGAGCCTTTGGTTAATTCCTCTTCCTGGTGGGAAATGAGAGTTAAATTTGCCCGTCCAGACACCTCCAGCTAGCCTCTCATTGGTTCTCGCTATTCCTGTTCATCTTCCGCAGAAATTGCAAACTGGGCCAAACAGGAGGTTAAAGGGACTGACTCTCCAAGTGGGGAGAGTGTTAGTAAAGCGTCTGGAATGTTGCACCCGAGTACCAGGGGAGGAAAACTGAGACATATTTGAACACGTCTCCCGATCACATGGTTGATCATACTCTAGGTTCCACATGCATGTTTTAGCTGAAGGAAGAATACCTTAAACCTGGGTAGTTGAAACCCGTGGAATGGGTACCATGCAATATGACTTCAAAGGGTCTTCATTTGCTCACCGAACCTCTCCAATCCTATCACTGCTGCGTTTATGCCCCTGTACACATGCTTGATTCTCTTTCGGAGAGATAGCAATTCTTAGGTTTTAAGATACTTACAAGTCAGGTACATTCTTAGGCGTTTAATATGCGGTGTTGAGTCCATTTCGTTGAGCAAGGAGTAGCTCTTGTCTATTCCATATTTGGCTTAAGGAACTTTATCTGTGCTCATTTCAATCTCTGGTTTTATGCAGCACCCCAACTCACCTTTACCCTTAAGCAAGCATAAGTTGTTTTTCTAAATTTGAGACCCTGTTCTGTTCTGTAATTCAGTTCCTGTGTAGCCAAGTTTCCATTCCGTGTATTACTGATATCTTATGATGTTTCTTTTTCTGTGTGACTTATTTCAGTTAGAATCATCATACCTGAATCCACTCATTGTGATGCTAAGGGCCTGATGACATAGATTTCATTGCTGAGTGATATTGATTTGTAAGTAAATACCACAACTTCTTTATCCATTTTTCACTTTCTGCGATGTTGAACTTGTACTGTAAACGAGGTTCTTGTAAACAGAGGCGTCCCAAACTTTGGGGTGGCTGTGTCTTTTTGATTTTAATTTCCCTAAGCTATAGGACCATAAGTGGCAGTGCCCTAGGCTCTGTTGCTTTGTTTTTTAGATGTTTCAGGAAACACCATACACTTCTCCCGAGTGTCTGTTGGCAATTTACATCCCGCCCATCAGCATAACAAGGCTCCCAGTTCTCCATGGCCTGTCCTGCCTTTCTGGATTTTACACTTTTTTGAGATGGCCCTTTTGACCGGGGGGAAGTGAGACTTCATTGTAGTGCAGATTTCCTTTGCAAGCTTGCTTGGTTGGCCAAAAAGGGCGTATGCGTTTTTTCCTGAATATATTCAGGAAAAAACGCATACGCCCTTTTTGGCCAAGTGCATCATTGTGGACGTTCTGCCTCTTTTCCTATGCTTTCAATGCAATTCCAGTCTACCTCCTGAAATCGGTTTCCTGCAATTCTGCCCCGCTTTCAAGTCCTCTTGGCAGCCTTACTTCAGTCTATTTTTGGACGATAGCTGTCATTTATAACTCTGCAGGTTTGTGAATTACAGTGCCCCAGAGCTCCTTTCTTCAACTCGCTTTCTTTTGAGCTGGCCGCAACACCACAGGATGGCTTCAGGCCCTAATCTGGTTCCGGTACGGCACGCTGAGCCTTTGGTTACTTCCTCTTCCTGGTGGGAAATGAGAGTTAAATTTGCCCCTCCAGACACCTCCAACTAGCCTCTCATTGGTTCTCGCTATTCCTGTTCATCTTCCGCAGAAATTGCAAACTGGGCCAAACAGGAGGTTAAAGGCGCTGACTCTCCAAGTGGGGAGAGTGTTAGTAAAGCGTCTGGAATGTTGCACCCGAGTACCAGGGGAGGAAAACTGAGACATATTTGAACACGTCTCCCGTTCACATGGTTGATCATACTTGGGTTCCACATGCATGTTTTAGCTGAAGGAAGAATACCTTAAACCTGGAGAGTTGAGACCCGTGTAATGGGTACCATGCAATATGACTTCAAAGGGTCTTCATTTGCTCACCGAACCTCTCCAATCCTATCACTGCTGCGTTTATGCCCCTGTACACATGCTTGATTCTCTTTCGGAGACATAGCAATCCATAGGTTTTAAGATACTTACTAGTCAGGTACATTCTTAGGCGTTTAATATGCGGTGTTGAGTCCATTTCGTTGAGCAAGGAGTAGCTCTTGTCTATTCCATATTTGACTTAAGGAACTTTATCTGTGCTCATTTCAATCTCTGGTTTTATGCAGCACCCCAACTCACCTTTACCCTTAAGCAAGCATAAGTTGTTTTTCTAAATTTGAGTCCCTGTTCTGTTCTGTAATTCAGTTCCTGTGTAGCCAAGTTTACATTCCGTGTATTACTGATATCTTATGATGTTTCTTTTTCTGTGTGACTTACTTCAGTTAGAATCATCATACCTGAATCCACTCATTGTGCTGCTAAGGGCCTGATGACACAGATTTCATTGCTGAGTGATATTGCTTTGTAAGTAAATACCACAACTTCTTTATCCATTTTTCACTTTCTGCGATGTTGAACTTGTACTGTAAACGAGGTTCTTGTAAACAGAGCCGTTCCAAACTTTGGGGTTGCTGTGTCTTTTTGATTTTAATTTCCCTAAGCTATAGGACCATAAGTGGAAGTGCCCTAGGTTCTGTTGCTTTGTTTTTTAGATGTTTCAGGAAACACCATACACTTCTCCCGAGTGGTTGTTGGCAATTTACATCCCGCCCATCAGCATAACAAGGCTCCCAGTTCTCCATGGCCTGTCCTGCCTTTCTGGATTTTACACTTTTTTCAGATGGCCCTTTTGACCGGGGGGAAGTGAGACTTCATTGTAGTGCAGATTTCCTTTGCAAGCTTGCTTGGTTGGCCAAAAAGGGCGTATGCGTTTTTTCCTGAATATATTCAGGAAAAAACGCATACGCCCTTTTTGGCCAAGTGCATCATTGTGGACGTTCTGCCTCTTTTCCTATGCTTTCAATGCAATTCCAGTCTACCTCCTGAAATCGGTTTCCTGCAATTCTGCCCCGCTTTCAAGTCCTCTTGGCAGCCTTACTTCAGTCTATTTTTGGACGATAGCTGTCATTTATAACTCTGCAGGTTTGTGAATTACAGTGCCCCTGAGCTCCTTTCTTCAACTCGCTTTCTTTTGAGCTGGCCGCAACACCGCAGGATGGCTTCAGGCCCTAATCTGGTTCCGGTACGGCACGCTGAGCCTTTGGTTATTTCCTCTTTCTGGTGGGAAATGAGAGTTAAATTTGCCCGTCCAGACACCTTCAGCTAGCCTCTCATTGGTTCTCGCTATTCCTGTTCATCTTCCGCAGAAATTGCAAACTGGGCCAAACAGGAGGTTAAAGGCGCTGACTCTCCAAGTGGGGAGAGTGTTAGTAAAGCGTCTGGAATGTTGCACCCGAGTACCAGGGGAGGAAAACTGAGACATATTTGAACACGTCTCCCGTTCACATGGTTGATCATACTTGGGTTCCACATGCATGTCTTAGCTGAAGGAAGAATACTTTAAACCTGGAGAGTTGAGACCCGTGTAATGGGTACCATGCAATATGACTTCAAAGGGTCTTCATTTGCTCACCGAACCTCTCCAATCCTATCACTGCTGCGTTTATGCCCCTGTACACATGCTAGATTCTCTTTCGGAGACAGCAATCCATAGGTTTCAAGATACTTACTAGTCAGGTACATTCTTAGGCGTTTAATATGGGGTGTTGAGTCCATTTCGTTGAGCAAGGAGTAGCTCTTGTCTATTCCATATTTGGCTTAAGGAACTTTATCTGTGTTCATTTCAATCTCTGGTTTTATGCAGCACCCCAACTCACCTTTACCCTTAAGCAAGAATAAGTTGTTTTTCTAAATTTGAGACCCTGTTCTGTTCTGTAATTCAGGTCCTGTGTAGCCAAGTTTACATTCCGTGTATTACTGATATCTTATGATGTTTCTTTTTCTGTGTGACTTATTTCAGTTAGAATCATCGTACCTGAATCTACTCATTATGCTGCTACGGGCCTGATGACATAGATTTCATTGCTGAGTGATACTGCATTGTACGTAAGTACCACAAGTTCTTTATCCATTTTTCACTTTCTGCGATGTTGAACTTGTACTGTAAACGAGGTTCTTGTAAACAGAGCCGTTCCAAACTTTGGGGTGGCTGTGTCTTTTTGATTTTAATTTCCCTAAGCTATAGGACCATAAGTGGAAGTGCCCTAGGCTCTGTTGCTTTGTTTTTTAGATGTTTCAGGAAACACCATACACTTCTCCCGAGTGTCTGTTGGCAATTTACATCCCGCCAATCAGCATAACAAGGCTCCCAGTTCTCAATGGCCTGTTGCCTTTCTGGATTTTACACTTTTTTCAGATGGCCCTTTTGACCGGGGGGAAGTGAGACTTCATTGTAGTGCAGATTTCCTTTGCAAGCTTGCTTGGTTGGCCAAAAAGGGCGTATGCGTTTTTTCCTGAATATATTCAGGAAAAAACGCATACGCCCTTTTTGGCCAAGTGCATCATTGTGGACGTTCTGCCTCTTTTCCTATGCTTTCAATGCAATTCCAGTCTGCCTCCTGAAATCGGTTTCCTGCAATTCTGCCCCGCTTTCAAGTCCTCTTGGCAGCCTTACTTCAGTATATTTTTGGACGATAGCTGTCATTTATAACTCTGCAGGTTAGTGAATTACAGTGCCCCTGAGCTCCTTTCTTCAACTCGCTTTCTTGTGACCTGGCCGCAACACCGCAGGATGGCTTCAGGCCCTAATCTGGTTCCGGTACGGCACGCTGAGCCTTTAGTTATTTCCTCTTCCTGGTGGGAAATGAGAGTTAAATTTGCCCGTCCAGACACCTCCAGCTAGCCTCTCATTGGTTCTCGCTATTCCTGTTCATCTTCCGCAGAAATTGCAAACTGGGCCAAACAGGAGGTTAAAGGCGCTGACTCTCCAAGTGGGGAGAGTGTTAGTAAAGCGTCTGGAATGTTGCACCCGAGTACCAGGGGAGGAAAACTGAGACATATTTGAACACGTCTCCCGTTCACATGGTTGATCATACTTGGGTTCCACATGCATGTTTTAGCTGAAGGAAGAATACCTTAAACCTGGAGAGTTGAGACCCGTGTAATGGGTACCATGCAATATGACTTCAAAGGGTCTTCATTTGCTCACTGAACCTCTCCAATCCTATCACTGCTGCGTTTATGCCCCTGTACACATGCTTGATTCTCTTTTGGAGACATAGCAATCCATAGGTTTTACGATAATTACTAGTCAGGTACATTCTTAGGCGTTTAATATGCGGTGTTGAGTCCATTTCGTTGAGCAAGGAGTAGCTCTTGTCTATTCCATATTTGACTTAAGGAACTTTATCTGTGCTCATTTCAATCTCTGGTTTTATGCAGCACCCCAACTCACCTTTACCCTTAAGCAAGCATAAGTTGGTTTTCTAAATTTGAGACCCTGTTCTGTTCTGTAATTCAGTTCCTGTGTAGCCAAGTTTACATTCCGTGTATTAGTGATATCTTATGATGTTTCTTTTTCTGTGTGACTTATTTCAGTTAGAATCATCATACCTGAATCCACTCATTGTGATGCTAAGGGCCTGATGACATAGATTTCATTGCTGAGTGATATTGCTTTGTAAGTAAATACCACAACTTCTTTATCCATTTTTCACTTTCTGCGATGTTGAACTTGTACTGTAAACGAGGTTCTTGTAAACAGAGGCATCCCAAACATTGGGGTGGCTGTGTCTTTTTGATTTTAATTTCCCTAAGCTATAGGACCATAAGTGGCAGTGCCCTAGGCTCTGTTGCTTTGTTTTTTAGATGTTTCAGGAAACACCATACACTTCTCCCAAGTGTCTGTTGGCAATTTACATCCCGCCCATCAGCATAACAAGGCTCCCAGTTCTCCATGGCCTGTCCTGCTTTTCTGGATTTTACACTTTTTTCAGATGGCCCTTTTGACCGGGGGGAAGTGAGACTTCATTGTAGTGCAGATTTCCTTTGCAAGCTTGCTTGGTTGGCCAAAAAGGGCGTATGCGTTTTTTCCTGAATATATTCAGGAAAAAACGCATACGCCCTTTTCGGCCAAGTGCATCATTGTGGACGTTCTGCCTCTTTTCCTATGCTTTCAATGCAATTCCAGTCTACCTCCTGAAATCGGTTTCCTGCAATTCTGCCCCGCTTTCAAGTCCTCTTGGCAGCCTTACTTCAGTCTATTTTTGGACGATAGCTGTCATTTATAACTCTGCAGGTTTGTGAATTACAGTGCCCCTGAGCTCCTTTCTTCAACTCGCTTTCTTGTGACCTGGCCGCAACACCGCAGGATGGCTTCAGGCCCTAAACTGGTTCCGGCACGGCACGCTGAGCCTTTGGTTATTTCCTCTTCCTGGTGGGAAATGAGAGTTAAATTTGCCCGTCCAGACACCTCCAGCTAGTCTCTCATTGGTTCTCGCTATTCCTGTTCATCTTCCGCAGAAATTGCAAACTGGGCCAAACAGGAGGTTAAAGGGACTGACTCTCCAAGTGGGGAGAGTGTTAGTAAAGCGTCTGGAATGTTGCACCCGAGTACCAGGGGAGGAAAACTGAGACATATTTGAACACGTCTCCCGTTCACATGGTTGATCATACTTGGGTTCCACATGCATGTTTTAGCTGAAGGAAGAATATCTTAAACCTGGAAAGTTAAGACCCGTGTAATGGGTACCATGCAATATGACTTCAAAGGGTCTTCATTTGCTCACCGAACCTCTCCAATCCTATCACTGCTGCGTTTATGCCCCTGTACACATGCTTGATTCTCTTTCGGAGACATAGCAATCCATAGGTTTTAAGATACTTACTAGTCAGGTACATTCTTAGGCGTTTAATATGGGGTGTTGAGTCCATATCGTTGAGCAAGGAGTAGCTCTTGTCTATTCCATATTTGGCTTAAGGAACTTTATCTGTGCTCATTTCAATCTCTGGTTTTATGCAGCACCCCAACTCACCTTTACCCTTAAGCAAGAATAAGTTGGTTTTCTAAATTTGAGACCCTGTTCTGTTCTGTAATTCAGTTCCTGTGTAGCCAAGTTTACATTCCGTGTATTACTGATATCTTATGATGTTTCTTTTTCTGTGTGACTTATTTCAGTTAGAATCATCATACCTGAATCCACTCATTGTGCTGCTAAGGGCCTGATGACACAGATTTCATTGCTGAGTGATATTGCTTTGTAAGTAAATACCACAACTTCTTTATCCATTTTTCACTTTCTGCGATGTTGAACTTGTACTGTAAACGAGGTTCTTGTAAACAGAGCCGTCCCAAACTTTGGGGTGGCTGTGTCTTTTTGATTTTAATTTCCCTAAGCTATAGGACCATAAGTGGCAGTGCCCTAGGCTCTGTTGCTTTGTTTTTTAGATGTTTCAGGAAACACCATACACTTCTCCCGAGTGTCTGTTGGCAATTTACATCCCACCCATCAGCATAACAAGGCTCCCAGTTCTCCATGGCCTGTCCTGCCTTTCTGGATTTTACACTTTTTTCAGATGGCCCTTTTGACCGGGGGGAAGTGAGACTTCATTGTAGTGCAGATTTCCTTTGCAAGCTTGCTTGGTTGGCCAAAAAGCGCGTATGCGTTTTTTCCTGAATATATTCAGGAAAAAACGCATACGCCCTTTTTGGCCAAGTGCATCATTGTGGACGTTCTGCCTCTTTTCCTATGCTTGCAATGCAATTCCAGTCTGCCTCCTGAAATCGGTTTCCTGCAATTCTGCCCCGCTTTCAAGTCCTCTTGGCAGCCTTACTTCAGTCTATTTTTGGACGATAGCTGTCATTTATAACTCTGCAGGTTAGTGAATTACAGTGCCCCTGAGCTCCTTTCTTCAACTCGCTTTCTTGTGACCTGGCCGCAACACCGCAGGATGGCTTCAGGCCCTAATCTGGTTCCGGTACGGCACGCTGAGCCTTTGGTTATTTCCTCTTCCTGGTGGGAAATGAGAGTTAAATTTGCCCGTCCAGACACCTCCAGCTAGCCTCTCATTGGTTCTCGCTATTCCTGTTCATCTTCCGCAGAAATTGCAAACTGGGCCAAACAGGAGGTTAAAGGCGCTGACTCTCCAAGTGGGGAGAGTGTTAGTAAAGCGTCTGGAATGTTGCACCCGAGTACCAGGGGAGGAAAACTGAGACATATTTGAACACGTCTCCCGTTCACATGGTTGATCATACTTGGGTTCCACATGCATGTTTTAGCTGAAGGAAGAATACCTTAAACCTGGAGAGTTGAGACCCGTGTAATGGGTACCATGCAATATGACTTCAAAGGGTCTTCATTTGCTCACCGAACCTCTCCAATCCTATCACTGCTGCGTTTATGCCCCTGTACACATGCTTGATTCTCTTTTGGAGACATAGCAATCCATAGGTTTTACGATAATTACTAGTCAGGTACATTCTTAGGCGTTTAATATGCGGTGTTGAGTCCATTTCGTTGAGCAAGGAGTAGCTCTTGTCTATTCCATATTTGACTTAAGGAACTTTATCTGTGCTCATTTCAATCTCTGGTTTTATGCAGCACCCCAACTCACCTTTACCCTTAAGCAAGCATAAGTTCGTTTTCTAAATTTGAGACCCTGTTCTGTTCTGTAATTCAGTTCCTTTGTAGCCAAGTTTACATTCCGTGTATTAGTGATATCTTATGATGTTTCTTTTTCTGTGTGACTTATTTCAGTTAGAATCATCATACCTGAATCCACTCATTGTGCTGCTAAGGGCCTGATGACACAGATTTCATTGCTGAGTGATATTGCTTTGTAAGTAAATACCACAACTTCTTTATCCATTTTTCACTTTCTGCGATGTTGAACTTGTACTGTAAACGAGGTTCTTGTAAACAGAGCCGTCCCAAACTTTGGGGTGGCTGTGTCTTTTTGATTTTAATTTCCCTAAGCTATAGGACCATAAGTGGAAGTGCCCTAGGCTCTGTTGCTTTGTTTTTTAGATGTTTCAGGAAACACCATACACTTCTCCCGAGTGTCTGTTGGCAATTTACATCCCGCCCATCAGCATAACAAGGCTCCCAGTTCTCCATGGCCTGTCCTGCCTTTCTGGATTTTACACTTTTTTGAGATGGCCCTTTTGACCGGGGGGAAGTGAGACTTCATTGTAGTGCAGATTTCCTTTGCAAGCTTGCTTGGTTGGCCAAAAAGGGCGTATGCGTTTTTTCCTGAATATATTCAGGAAAAAACGCATACGCCCTTTTTGGCCAAGTGCATCATTGTGGACGTTCTGCCTCTTTTCCTATGCTTTCAATGCAATTCCAGTCTACCTCCTGAAATCGGTTTCCTGCAATTCTGCCCCGCTTTCAAGTCCTCTTGGCAGCCTTACTTCAGTCTATTTTTGGACGATAGCTGTCATTTATAACTCTGCAGGTTTGTGAATTACAGTGCCCCAGAGCTCCTTTCTTCAACTCGCTTTCTTTTGAGCTGGCCGCAACACCACAGGATGGCTTCAGGCCCTAATCTGGTTCCGGTACGGCACGCTGAGCCTTTGGTTACTTCCTCTTCCTGGTGGGAAATGAGAGTTAAATTTGCCCCTCCAGACACCTCCAACTAGCCTCTCATTGGTTCTCGCTATTCCTGTTCATCTTCCGCAGAAATTGCAAACTGGGCCAAACAGGAGGTTAAAGGCGCTGACTCTCCAAGTGGGGAGAGTGTTAGTAAAGCGTCTGGAATGTTGCACCCGAGTACCAGGGGAGGAAAACTGAGACATATTTGAACACGTCTCCCGTTCACATGGTTGATCATACTTGGGTTCCACATGCATGTTTTAGCTGAAGGAAGAATACCTTAAACCTGGAGAGTTGAGACCCGTGTAATGGGTACCATGCAATATGACTTCAAAGGGTCTTCATTTGCTCACCGAACCTCTCCAATCCTATCACTGCTGCGTTTATGCCCCTGTACACATGCTTGATTCTCTTTCGGAGACATAGCAATCCATAGGTTTTAAGATACTTACTAGTCAGGTACATTCTTAGGCGTTTAATATGCGGTGTTGAGTCCATTTCGTTGAGCAAGGAGTAGCTCTTGTCTATTCCATATTTGACTTAAGGAACTTTATCTGTGCTCATTTCAATCTCTGGTTTTATGCAGCACCCCAACTCACCTTTACCCTTAAGCAAGCATAAGTTGTTTTTCTAAATTTGAGTCCCTGTTCTGTTCTGTAATTCAGTTCCTGTGTAGCCAAGTTTACATTCCGTGTATTACTGATATCTTATGATGTTTCTTTTTCTGTGTGACTTACTTCAGTTAGAATCATCATACCTGAATCCACTCATTGTGCTGCTAAGGGCCTGATGACACAGATTTCATTGCTGAGTGATATTGCTTTGTAAGTAAATACCACAACTTCTTTATCCATTTTTCACTTTCTGCGATGTTGAACTTGTACTGTAAACGAGGTTCTTGTAAACAGAGCCGTTCCAAACTTTGGGGTTGCTGTGTCTTTTTGATTTTAATTTCCCTAAGCTATAGGACCATAAGTGGAAGTGCCCTAGGTTCTGTTGCTTTGTTTTTTAGATGTTTCAGGAAACACCATACACTTCTCCCGAGTGGTTGTTGGCAATTTACATCCCGCCCATCAGCATAACAAGGCTCCCAGTTCTCCATGGCCTGTCCTGCCTTTCTGGATTTTACACTTTTTTCAGATGGCCCTTTTGACCGGGGGGAAGTGAGACTTCATTGTAGTGCAGATTTCCTTTGCAAGCTTGCTTGGTTGGCCAAAAAGGGCGTATGCGTTTTTTCCTGAATATATTCAGGAAAAAACGCATACGCCCTTTTTGGCCAAGTGCATCATTGTGGACGTTCTGCCTCTTTTCCTATGCTTTCAATGCAATTCCAGTCTACCTCCTGAAATCGGTTTCCTGCAATTCTGCCCCGCTTTCAAGTCCTCTTGGCAGCCTTACTTCAGTCTATTTTTGGACGATAGCTGTCATTTATAACTCTGCAGGTTTGTGAATTACAGTGCCCCTGAGCTCCTTTCTTCAACTCGCTTTCTTTTGAGCTGGCCGCAACACCGCAGGATGGCTTCAGGCCCTAATCTGGTTCCGGTACGGCACGCTGAGCCTTTGGTTATTTCCTCTTCCTGGTGGGAAATGAGAGTTAAATTTGCCCGTCCAGACACCTTCAGCTAGCCTCTCATTGGTTCTCGCTATTCCTGTTCATCTTCCGCAGAAATTGCAAACTGGGCCAAACAGGAGGTTAAAGGCGCTGACTCTCCAAGTGGGGAGAGTGTTAGTAAAGCGTCTGGAATGTTGCACCCGAGTACCAGGGGAGGAAAACTGAGACATATTTGAACACGTCTCCCGTTCACATGGTTGATCATACTTGGGTTCCACATGCATGTCTTAGCTGAAGGAAGAATACTTTAAACCTGGAGAGTTGAGACCCGTGTAATGGGTACCATGCAATATGACTTCAAAGGGTCTTAATTTGCTCACCGAACCTCTCCAATCCTATCACTGCTGCGTTTATGCCCCTGTACACATGCTTGATTCTCTTTCGGAGACAGCAATCCATAGGTTTCAAGATACTTACTAGTCAGGTACATTCTTAGGCGTTTAATATGGGGTGTTGAGTCCATTTCGTTGAGCAAGGAGTAGCTCTTGTCTATTCCATATTTGGCTTAAGGAACTTTATCTGTGTTCATTTCAATCTCTGGTTTTATGCAGCACCCCAACTCACCTTTACCCTTAAGCAAGAATAAGTTGTTTTTCTAAATTTGAGACCCTGTTCTGTTCTGTAATTCAGGTCCTGTGTAGCCAAGTTTACATTCCGTGTATTACTGATATCTTATGATGTTTCTTTTTCTGTGTGACTTATTTCAGTTAGAATCATCGTACCTGAATCTACTCATTATGCTGCTACGGGCCTGATGACATAGATTTCATTGCTGAGTGATACTGCATTGTACGTAAGTACCACAAGTTCTTTATCCATTTTTCACTTTCTGCGATGTTGAACTTGTACTGTAAACAAGGTTCTTGTAAACAGAGCCGTTCCAAACTTTGGGGTGGCTGTGTCTTTTTGATTTTAATTTCCCTAAGCTATAGGACCATAAGTGGAAGTGCCCTAGGCTCTGTTGCTTTGTTTTTTAGATGTTTCAGGAAACACCATACACTTCTCCCGAGTGTCTGTTGGCAATTTACATCCCGCCCATCAGCATAACAAGGCTCCCAGTTCTCAATGGCCTGTTGCCTTTCTGGATTTTACACTTTTTTCAGATGGCCCTTTTGACCGGGGGGAAGTGAGACTTCATTGTAGTGCAGATTTCCTTTGCAAGCTTGCTTGGTTGGCCAAAAAGGGCGTATGCGTTTTTTCCTGAATATATTCAGGAAAAAACGCATACGCCCTTTTTGGCCAAGTGCATCATTGTGGACGTTCTGCCTCTTTTCCTATGCTTTCAATGCAATTCCAGTCTGCCTCCTGAAATCGGTTTCCTGCAATTCTGCCCCGCTTTCAAGTCCTCTTGGCAGCCTTACTTCAGTATATTTTTGGACGATAGCTGTCATTTATAACTCTGCAGGTTAGTGAATTACAGTGCCCCTGAGCTCCTTTCTTCAACTCGCTTTCTTGTGACCTGGCCGCAACACCGCAGGATGGCTTCAGGCCCTAATCTGGTTCCGGTACGGCACGCTGAGCCTTTAGTTATTTCCTCTTCCTGGTGGGAAATGAGAGTTAAATTTGCCCGTCCAGACACCTCCAGCTAGCCTCTCATTGGTTCTCGCTATTCCTGTTCATCTTCCGCAGAAATTGCAAACTGGGCCAAACAGGAGGTTAAAGGCGCTGACTCTCCAAGTGGGGAGAGTGTTAGTAAAGCGTCTGGAATGTTGCACCCGAGTACCAGGGGAGGAAAACTGAGACATATTTGAACACGTCTCCCGTTCACATGGTTGATCATACTTGGGTTCCACATGCATGTTTTAGCTGAAGGAAGAATACCTTAAACCTGGAGAGTTGAGACCCGTGTAATGGGTACCATGCAATATGACTTCAAAGGGTCTTCATTTGCTCACTGAACCTCTCCAATCCTATCACTGCTGCGTTTATGCCCCTGTACACATGCTTGATTCTCTTTTGGAGACATAGCAATCCATAGGTTTTACGATAATTACTAGTCAGGTACATTCTTAGGCGTTTAATATGCGGTGTTGAGTCCATTTCGTTGAGCAAGGAGTAGCTCTTGTCTATTCCATATTTGACTTAAGGAACTTTATCTGTGCTCATTTCAATCTCTGGTTTTATGCAGCACCCCAACTCACCTTTACCCTTAAGCAAGCATAAGTTGGTTTTCTAAATTTGAGACCCTGTTCTGTTCTGTAATTCAGTTCCTGTGTAGCCAAGTTTACATTCCGTGTATTAGTGATATCTTATGATGTTTCTTTTTCTGTGTGACTTATTTCAGTTAGAATCATCATACCTGAATCCACTCATTGTGATGCTAAGGGCCTGATGACATAGATTTCATTGCTGAGTGATATTGCTTTGTAAGTAAATACCACAACTTCTTTATCCATTTTTCACTTTCTGCGATGTTGAACTTGTACTGTAAACGAGGTTCTTGTAAACAGAGGCATCCCAAACTTTGGGGTGGCTGTGTCTTTTTGATTTTAATTTCCCTAAGCTATAGGACCATAAGTGGCAGTGCCCTAGGCTCTGTTGCTTTGTTTTTTAGATGTTTCAGGAAACACCATACACTTCTCCCAAGTGTCTGTTGGCAATTTACATCCCGCCCATCAGCATAACAAGGCTCCCAGTTCTCCATGGCCTGTCCTGCTTTTCTGGATTTTACACTTTTTTCAGATGGCCCTTTTGACCGGGGGGAAGTGAGACTTCATTGTAGTGCAGATTTCCTTTGCAAGCTTGCTTGGTTGGCCAAAAAGGGCGTATGCGTTTTTTCCTGAATATATTCAGGAAAAAACGCATACGCCCTTTTCGGCCAAGTGCATCATTGTGGACGTTCTGCCTCTTTTCCTATGCTTTCAATGCAATTCCAGTCTACCTCCTGAAATCGGTTTCCTGCAATTCTGCCCCGCTTTCAAGTCCTCTTGGCAGCCTTACTTCAGTCTATTTTTGGACGATAGCTGTCATTTATAACTCTGCAGGTTTGTGAATTACAGTGCCCCTGAGCTCCTTTCTTCAACTCGCTTTCTTGTGACCTGGCCGCAACACCGCAGGATGGCTTCAGGCCCTAAACTGGTTCCGGCACGGCACGCTGAGCCTTTGGTTATTTCCTCTTCCTGGTGGGAAATGAGAGTTAAATTTGCCCGTCCAGACACCTCCAGCTAGTCTCTCATTGGTTCTCGCTATTCCTGTTCATCTTCCGCAGAAATTGCAAACTGGGCCAAACAGGAGGTTAAAGGGACTGACTCTCCAAGTGGGGAGAGTGTTAGTAAAGCGTCTGGAATGTTGCACCCGAGTACCAGGGGAGGAAAACTGAGACATATTTGAACACGTCTCCCGTTCACATGGTTGATCATACTTGGGTTCCACATGCATGTTTTAGCTGAAGGAAGAATATCTTAAACCTGGAAAGTTAAGACCCGTGTAATGGGTACCATGCAATATGACTTCAAAGGGTCTTCATTTGCTCACCGAACCTCTCCAATCCTATCACTGCTGCGTTTATGCCCCTGTACACATGCTTGATTCTCTTTCGGAGACATAGCAATCCATAGGTTTTAAGATACTTACTAGTCAGGTACATTCTTAGGCGTTTAATATGGGGTGTTGAGTCCATATCGTTGAGCAAGGAGTAGCTCTTGTCTATTCCATATTTGGCTTAAGGAACTTTATCTGTGCTCATTTCAATCTCTGGTTTTATGCAGCACCCCAACTCACCTTTACCCTTAAGCAAGAATAAGTTGGTTTTCTAAATTTGAGACCCTGTTCTGTTCTGTAATTCAGTTCCTGTGTAGCCAAGTTTACATTCCGTGTATTACTGATATCTTATGATGTTTCTTTTTCTGTGTGACTTATTTCAGTTAGAATCATCATACCTGAATCCACTCATTGTGCTGCTAAGGGCCTGATGACACAGATTTCATTGCTGAGTGATATTGCTTTGTAAGTAAATACCACAACTTCTTTATCCATTTTTCACTTTCTGCGATGTTGAACTTGTACTGTAAACGAGGTTCTTGTAAACAGAGCCGTCCCAAACTTTGGGGTGGCTGTGTCTTTTTGATTTTAATTTCCCTAAGCTATAGGACCATAAGTGGCAGTGCCCTAGGCTCTGTTGCTTTGTTTTTTAGATGTTTCAGGAAACACCATACACTTCTCCCGAGTGTCTGTTGGCAATTTACATCCCGCCCATCAGCATAACAAGGCTCCCAGTTCTCCATGGCCTGTCCTGCCTTTCTGGATTTTACACTTTTTTCAGATGGCCCTTTTGACCGGGGGGAAGTGAGACTTCATTGTAGTGCAGATTTCCTTTGCAAGCTTGCTTGGTTGGCCAAAAAGGGCGTATGTGTTTTTTCCTGAATATATTCAGGAAAAAACGCATACGCCCTTTTTGGCCAAGTGCATCATTGTGGACGTTCTGCCTCTTTTCCTATGCTTGCAATGCAATTCCAGTCTGCCTCCTGAAATCGGTTTCCTGCAATTCTGCCCCGCTTTCAAGTCCTCTTGGCAGCCTTACTTCAGTATATTTTTGGACGATAGCTGTCATTTATAACTCTGCAGGTTAGTGAATTACAGTGCCCCTGAGCTCCTTTCTTCAACTCGCTTTCTTGTGACCTGGCCGCAACACCGCAGGATGGCTTCAGGCCCTAATCTGGTTCCGGTAAGGCACGCTGAGCCTTTGGTTATTTCCTCTTCCTGGTGGGAAATGAGAGTTAAATTTGCCCGTCCAGACACCTCCAGCTAGCCTCTCATTGGTTCTCGCTATTCCTGTTCATCTTCCGCAGAAATTGCAAACTGGGCCAAACAGGAGGTTAAAGGCGCTGACTCTCCAAGTGGGGAGAGTGTTAGTAAAGCGTCTGGAATGTTGCACCCGAGTACCAGGGGAGGAAAACTGAGACATATTTGAACACGTCTCCCGTTCACATGGTTGATCATACTTGGGTTCCACATGCATGTTTTAGCTGAAGGAAGAATACCTTAAACCTGGAGAGTTGAGACCCGTGTAATGGGTACCATGCAATATGACTTCAAAGGGTCTTCATTTGCTCACCGAACCTCTCCAATCCTATCACTGCTGCGTTTATGCCCCTGTACACATGCTTGATTCTCTTTTGGAGACATAGCAATCCATAGGTTTTACGATAATTACTAGTCAGGTACATTCTTAGGCGTTTAATATGCGGTGTTGAGTCCATTTCGTTGAGCAAGGAGTAGCTCTTGTCTATTCCATATTTGACTTAAGGAACTTTATCTGTGCTCATTTCAATCTCTGGTTTTATGCAGCACCCCAACTCACCTTTACCCTTAAGCAAGCATAAGTTCGTTTTCTAAATTTGAGACCCTGTTCTGTTCTGTAATTCAGTTCCTTTGTAGCCAAGTTTACATTCCGTGTATTAGTGATATCTTATGATGTTTCTTTTTCTGTGTGACTTATTTCAGTTAGAATCATCATACCTGAATCCACTCATTGTGATGCTAAGGGCCTGATGACATAGATTTCATTGCTGAGTGATATTGCTTTGTAAGTAAATACCACAACTTCTTTATCCATTTTTCACTTTCTGCGATGTTGAACTTGTACTGTAAACGAGGTTCTTGTAAACAGAGGCATCCCAAACTTTGGGGTGGCTGTGTCTTTTTGATTTTAATTTCCCTAAGCTATAGGACCATAAGTGGCAGTGCCCTAGGCTCTGTTGCTTTGTTTTTTAGATGTTTCAGGAAACACCATACACTTCTCCCGAGTGTCTGTTGGCAATTTACATCCCGCCCATCAGCATAACAAGGCTCCCAGTTCTCCATGGCCTGTCCTGCCTTTCTGGATTTTACACTTTTTTCAGATGGCCCTTTTGACCGGGGGGAAGTGAGACTTCATTGTAGTGCAGATTTCCTTTGCAAGCTTGCTTGGTTGGCCAAAAAGGGCGTATGCGTTTTTTCCTGAATATATTCAGGAAAAAACGCATACTCCCTTTTTGGCCAAGTGCATCATTGTGGACGTTCTGCCTCTTTTCCTATGCTTTCAATGCAATTCCAGTCTACCTCCTGAAATCGGTTTCCTGCAATTCTGCCCCACTTTCAAGTCCTCTTGGCAGCCTTACTTCAGTCTATTTTTGGACGATAGCTGTCATTTATAACTCTGCAGTTTTGTGAATTACAGTGCCCCGGAGCTCCTTTCTTCAACTCGCTTTCTTGTGACCTGGCCGCAACACCGCAGGATGGCTTCAGGCCCTAATCTGGTTCCGGCACGGCACGCTGAGCCTTTGGTTATTTCCTCTTCCTGGTGGGAAATGAGAGTTAAATTTGCCCGTCCAGACACCTCCAGCTAGTCTCTCATTGGTTCTCGCTATTCCTGTTCATCTTCCGCAGAAATTGCAAACTGGGCCAAACAGGAGGTTAAAGGGACTGACTCTCCAAGTGGGGAGAGTGTTAGTAAAGCGTCTGGAATGTTGCACCCGAGTACCAGGGGAGGAAAACTGAGACATATTTGAACACGTCTCCCGTTCACATGGTTGATCATACTTGGGTTCCACATGCATGTTTTAGCTGAAGGAAGAATATCTTAAACCTGGAAAGTTAAGACCCGTGTAATGGGTACCATGCAATATGACTTCAAAGGGTCTTCATTTGCTCACCGAACCTCTCCAATCCTATCACTGCTGCGTTTATGCCCCTGTACACATGCTTGATTCTCTTTCGGAGACATAGCAATCCATAGGTTTTAAGATACTTACTAGTCAGGTACATTCTTAGGCGTTTAATATGGGGTGTTGAGTCCATATCGTTGAGCAAGGAGTAGCTCTTGTCTATTCCATATTTGGCTTAAGGAACTTTATCTGTGCTCATTTCAATCTCTGGTTTTATGCAGCACCCCAACTCACCTTTACCCTTAAGCAAGAATAAGTTGGTTTTCTAAATTTGAGACCCTGTTCTGTTCTGTAATTCTGTTCCTGAGTAGCCAAGTTTACATTCCGTGTATTACTGATATCTTATGATGTTTCTTTTTCTGTGTGACTTATTTCAGTTAGAATCATCATACCTGAATCCACTCATTGTGCTGCTAAGGGCCTGATGACACAGATTTCATTGCTGAGTGATATTGCTTTGTAAGTAAATACCACAAATTCTTTATCCATTTTTCACTTTCTGCGATGTTGAACTTGTACTGTAAACGAGGTTCTTGTAAACAGAGCCGTCCCAAACTTTGGGGTGGCTGTGTCTTTTTGATTTTAATTTCCCTAAGCTATAGGACCATAAGTGGCAGTGCCCTAGGCTCTGTTGCTTTGTTTTTTAGATGTTTCAGGAAACACCATACACTTCTCCCGAGTGTCTGTTGGCAATTTACATCCCGCCCATCAGCATAACAAGGCTCCCAGTTCTCCATGGCCTGTCCTGCCTTTCTGGATTTTACACTTTTTTCAGATGGCCCTTTTGACCGGGGGGAAGTGAGACTTCATTGTAGTGCAGATTTCCTTTGCAAGCTTGCTTGGTTGGCCAAAAAGGGCGTATGTGTTTTTTCCTGAATATATTCAGGAAAAAACGCATACGCCCTTTTTGGCCAAGTGCATCATTGTGGACGTTCTGCCTCTTTTCCTATGCTTGCAATGCAATTCCAGTCTGCCTCCTGAAATCGGTTTCCTGCAATTCTGCCCCGCTTTCAAGTCCTCTTGGCAGCCTTACTTCAGTATATTTTTGGACGATAGCTGTCATTTATAACTCTGCAGGTTAGTGAATTACAGTGCCCCTGAGCTCCTTTCTTCAACTCGCTTTCTTGTGACCTGGCCGCAACACCGCAGGATGGCTTCAGGCCCTAATCTGGTTCCGGTACGGCACGCTGAGCCTTTGGTTATTTCCTCTTCCTGGTGGGAAATGAGAGTTAAATTTGCCCGTCCAGACACCTCCAGCTAGCCTCTCATTGGTTCTCGCTATTCCTGTTCATCTTCCGCAGAAATTGCAAACTGGGCCAAACAGGAGGTTAAAGGCGCTGACTCTCCAAGTGGGGAGAGTGTTAGTAAAGCGTCTGGAATGTTGCACCCGAGTACCAGGGGAGGAAAACTGAGACATATTTGAACACGTCTCCCGTTCACATGGTTGATCATACTTGGGTTCCACATGCATGTTTTAGCTGAAGGAAGAATACCTTAAACCTGGAGAGTTGAGACCCGTGTAATGGGTACCATGCAATATGACTTCAAAGGGTCTTCATTTGCTCACCGAACCTCTCCAATCCTATCACTGCTGCGTTTATGCCCCTGTACACATGCTTGATTCTCTTTTGGAGACATAGCAATCCATAGGTTTTACGATAATTACTAGTCAGGTACATTCTTAGGCGTTTAATATGCGGTGTTGAGTCCATTTCGTTGAGCAAGGAGTAGCTCTTGTCTATTCCATATTTGACTTAAGGAACTTTATCTGTGCTCATTTCAATCTCTGGTTTTATGCAGCACCCCAACTCACCTTTACCCTTAAGCAAGCATAAGTTCGTTTTCTAAATTTGAGACCCTGTTCTGTTCTGTAATTCAGTTCCTTTGTAGCCAAGTTTACATTCCGTGTATTAGTGATATCTTATGATGTTTCTTTTTCTGTGTGACTTATTTCAGTTAGAATCATCATACCTGAATCCACTCATTGTGATGCTAAGGGCCTGATGACATAGATTTCATTGCTGAGTGATATTGCTTTGTAAGTAAATACCACAACTTCTTTATCCATTTTTCACTTTCTGCGATGTTGAACTTGTACTGTAAACGAGGTTCTTGTAAACAGAGGCATCCCAAACTTTGGGGTGGCTGTGTCTTTTTGATTTTAATTTCCCTAAGCTATAGGACCATAAGTGGCAGTGCCCTAGGCTCTGTTGCTTTGTTTTTTAGATGTTTCAGGAAACACCATACACTTCTCCCGAGTGTCTGTTGGCAATTTACATCCCGCCCATCAGCATAACAAGGCTCCCAGTTCTCCATGGCCTGTCCTGCCTTTCTGGATTTTACACTTTTTTCAGATGGCCCTTTTGACCGGGGGGAAGTGAGACTTCATTGTAGTGCAGATTTCCTTTGCAAGCTTGCTTGGTTGGCCAAAAAGGGCGTATGCGTTTTTTCCTGAATATATTCAGGAAAAAACGCATACTCCCTTTTTGGCCAAGTGCATCATTGTGGACGTTCTGCCTCTTTTCCTATGCTTTCAATGCAATTCCAGTCTACCTCCTGAAATCGGTTTCCTGCAATTCTGCCCCACTTTCAAGTCCTCTTGGCAGCCTTACTTCAGTCTATTTTTGGACGATAGCTGTCATTTATAACTCTGCAGTTTTGTGAATTACAGTGCCCCGGAGCTCCTTTCTTCAACTCGCTTTCTTGTGACCTGGCCGCAACACCGCAGGATGGCTTCAGGCCCTAATCTGGTTCCGGCACGGCACGCTGAGCCTTTGGTTATTTCCTCTTCCTGGTGGGAAATGAGAGTTAAATTTGCCCGTCCAGACACCTCCAGCTAGTCTCTCATTGGTTCTCGCTATTCCTGTTCATCTTCCGCAGAAATTGCAAACTGGGCCAAACAGGAGGTTAAAGGGACTGACTCTCCAAGTGGGGAGAGTGTTAGTAAAGCGTCTGGAATGTTGCACCCGAGTACCAGGGGAGGAAAACTGAGACATATTTGAACACGTCTCCCGTTCACATGGTTGATCATACTTGGGTTCCACATGCATGTTTTAGCTGAAGGAAGAATATCTTAAACCTGGAAAGTTAAGACCCGTGTAATGGGTACCATGCAATATGACTTCAAAGGGTCTTCATTTGCTCACCGAACCTCTCCAATCCTATCACTGCTGCGTTTATGCCCCTGTACACATGCTTGATTCTCTTTCGGAGACATAGCAATCCATAGGTTTTAAGATACTTACTAGTCAGGTACATTCTTAGGCGTTTAATATGGGGTGTTGAGTCCATATCGTTGAGCAAGGAGTAGCTCTTGTCTATTCCATATTTGGCTTAAGGAACTTTATCTGTGCTCATTTCAATCTCTGGTTTTATGCAGCACCCCAACTCACCTTTACCCTTAAGCAAGAATAAGTTGGTTTTCTAAATTTGAGACCCTGTTCTGTTCTGTAATTCTGTTCCTGAGTAGCCAAGTTTACATTCCGTGTATTACTGATATCTTATGATGTTTCTTTTTCTGTGTGACTTATTTCAGTTAGAATCATCATACCTGAATCCACTCATTGTGCTGCTAAGGGCCTGATGACACAGATTTCATTGCTGAGTGATATTGCTTTGTAAGTAAATACCACAAATTCTTTATCCATTTTTCACTTTCTGCGATGTTGAACTTGTACTGTAAACGAGGTTCTTGTAAACAGAGCCGTCCCAAACTTTGGGGTGGCTGTGTCTTTTTGATTTTAATTTCCCTAAGCTATAGGACCATAAGTGGCAGTGCCCTAGGCTCTGTTGCTTTGTTTTTTAGATGTTTCAGGAAACACCATACACTTCTCCCGAGTGTCTGTTGGCAATTTACATCCCGCCCATCAGCATAACAAGGCTCCCAGTTCTCCATGGCCTGTCCTGCCTTTCTGGATTTTACACTTTTTTCAGATGGCCCTTTTGACCGGGGGGAAGTGAGACTTCATTGTAGTGCAGATTTCCTTTGCAAGCTTGCTTGGTTGGCCAAAAAGGGCGTATGCGTTTTTTCCTGAATATATTCAGGAAAAAACGCATACGCCCTTTTTGGCCAAGTGCATCATTGTGGACGTTCTGCCTCTTTTCCTATGCTTTCAATGCAATTCCAGTCTACCTCCTGAAATCGGTTTCCTGCAATTTTGCCCCGCTTTCAAGTCCTCTTGGCAGCCTTACTTCAGTCTATTTTTGGACGATAGCTGTCATTTATAACTCTGCAGGTTTGTGAATTACAGTGCCCCTGAGCTCCTTTCTTCAACTCGCTTTCTTTTGAGCTGGCCGCAACACCGCAGGATGGCTTCAGGCCCTAATCTGGTTCCGGTACGGCACGCTGAGCCTTTGGTTATTTCCTCTTCCTGGTGGGAAATGAGAGTTAAATTTGCCCGTCCAGACACCTCCAGCTAGCCTCTCATTGGTTCTCGCTATTCCTGTTCATCTTCCACAGAAATTGCAAACTGGGCCAAACAGGAGGTTAAAGGCGCTGACTCTCCAAGTGGGGAGAGTGTTAGTAAAGCGTCTGGAATGTTGCACCCGAGTACCAGGGGAGGAAAACTGAGACATATTTGAACACGTCTCCCGTTCACATGGTTGATCATACTTGGGTTCCACATGCATGTTTTAGCTGAAGGAAGAATACCTTAAACCTGGAGAGTTGAGACCCGTGTAATGGGTACCATGCAATATGACTTCAAAGGGTCTTCATTTGCTCACCGAACCTCTCCAATCCTATCACTGCTGCGTTTATGCCCCTGTACACATGCTTGATTCTCTTTTGGAGACATAGCAATCCATAGGTTTTACGATAATTACTAGTCAGGTACATTCTTAGGCGTTTAATATGCGGTGTTGAGTCCATTTCGTTGAGCAAGGAGTAGCTCTTGTCTATTCCATATTTGACTTAAGGAACTTTATCTGTGCTCATTTCAATCTCTGGTTTTATGCAGCACCCCAACTCACCTTTACCCTTAAGCAAGCATAAGTTGGTTTTCTAAATTTGAGTCCCTGTTCTGTTCTGTAATTCAGTTCCTGTGTAGCCAAGTTTACATTCCGTGTATTAGTGATATCTTATGATGTTTCTTTTTCTGTGTGACTTATTTCAGTTAGAATCATCATACCTGAATCCACTCATTGTGATGCTAAGGGCCTGATGACATAGATTTCATTGCTGAGTGATATTGCTTTGTAAGTAAATACCACAACTTCTTTATCCATTTTTCACTTTCTGCGATGTTGAACTTGTACTGTAAACGAGGTTCTTGTAAACAGAGGCGTCCCAAACTTTGGGGTGGCTGTGTCTTTTTGATTTTAATTTCCCTAAGCTATAGGACCATAAGTGGCAGTGCCCTAGGCTCTGTTGCTTTGTTTTTTAGATGTTTCAGGAAACACCATACACTTCTCCCGAGTGTCTGTTGGCAATTTACATCCCGCCCATCAGCATAACAAGGCTCCCAGTTCTCCATGGCCTGTCCTGCCTTTCTGGATTTTACACTTTTTTCAGATGGCCCTTTTGACCGGGGGGAAGTGAGACTTCATTGTAGTGCAGATTTCCTTTGCAAGCTTGCTTGGTTGGCCAAAAAGGGCGTATGCGTTTTTTCCTGAATATATTCAGGAAAAAACGCATACGCCCTTTTTGGCCAAGTGCATCATTGTGGACGTTCTGCCTCTTTTCCTATGCTTTCAATGCAATTCCAGTCTACCTCCTGAAATCGGTTTCCTGCAATTCTGCCCCGCTTTCAAGTCCTCTTGGCAGCCTTACTTCAGTCTATTTTTGGACGATAGCTGTCATTTATAACTCTGCAGGTTTGTGAATTACAGTGCCCCAGAGCTCCTTTCTTCAACTCGCTTTCTTTTGAGCTGGCCGCAACACCACAGGATGGCTTCAGGCCCTAATCTGGTTCCGGTACGGCACGCTGAGCCTTTGGTTACTTCCTCTTCCTGGTGGGAAATGAGAGTTAAATTTGCCCCTCCAGACACCTCCAACTAGCCTCTCATTGGTTCTCGCTATTCCTGTTCATCTTCCGCAGAAATTGCAAACTGGGCCAAACAGGAGGTTAAAGGCGCTGACTCTCCAAGTGGGGAGAGTGTTAGTAAAGCGTCTGGAATGTTGCACCCGAGTACCAGGGGAGGAAAACTGAGACATATTTGAACACGTCTCCCGTTCACATGGTTGATCATACTTGGGTTCCACATGCATGTTTTAGCTGAAGGAAGAATACCTTAAACCTGGAGAGTTGAGACCCGTGTAATGGGTACCATGCAATATGACTTCAAAGGGTCTTCATTTGCTCACCGAACCTCTCCAATCCTATCACTGCTGCGTTTATGCCCCTGTACACATGCTTGATTCTCTTTCGGAGACATAGCAATCCATAGGTTTTAAGATACTTACTAGTCAGGTACATTCTTAGGCGTTTAATATGCGGTGTTGAGTCCATTTCGTTGAGCAAGGAGTAGCTCTTGTCTATTCCATATTTGACTTAAGGAACTTTATCTGTGCTCATTTCAATCTCTGGTTTTATGCAGCACCCCAACTCACCTTTACCCTTAAGCAAGCATAAGTTGTTTTTCTAAATTTGAGTCCCTGTTCTGTTCTGTAATTCAGTTCCTGTGTAGCCAAGTTTACATTCCGTGTATTACTGATATCTTATGATGTTTCTTTTTCTGTGTGACTTACTTCAGTTAGAATCATCATACCTGAATCCACTCATTGTGCTGCTAAGGGCCTGATGACACAGATTTCATTGCTGAGTGATATTGCTTTGTAAGTAAATACCACAACTTCTTTATCCATTTTTCACTTTCTGCGATGTTGAACTTGTACTGTAAACGAGGTTCTTGTAAACAGAGCCGTTCCAAACTTTGGGGTTGCTGTGTCTTTTTGATTTTAATTTCCCTAAGCTATAGGACCATAAGTGGAAGTGCCCTAGGTTCTGTTGCTTTGTTTTTTAGATGTTTCAGGAAACACCATACACTTCTCCCGAGTGGTTGTTGGCAATTTACATCCCGCCCATCAGCATAACAAGGCTCCCAGTTCTCCATGGCCTGTCCTGCCTTTCTGGATTTTACACTTTTTTCAGATGGCCCTTTTGACCGGGGGGAAGTGAGACTTCATTGTAGTGCAGATTTCCTTTGCAAGCTTGCTTGGTTGGCCAAAAAGGGCGTATGCGTTTTTTCCTGAATATATTCAGGAAAAAACGCATACGCCCTTTTTGGCCAAGTGCATCATTGTGGACGTTCTGCCTCTTTTCCTATGCTTTCAATGCAATTCCAGTCTACCTCCTGAAATCGGTTTCCTGCAATTCTGCCCCGCTTTCAAGTCCTCTTGGCAGCCTTACTTCAGTCTATTTTTGGACGATAGCTGTCATTTATAACTCTGCAGGTTTGTGAATTACAGTGCCCCTGAGCTCCTTTCTTCAACTCGCTTTCTTTTGAGCTGGCCGCAACACCGCAGGATGGCTTCAGGCCCTAATCTGGTTCCGGTACGGCACGCTGAGCCTTTGGTTATTTCCTCTTCCTGGTGGGAAATGAGAGTTAAATTTGCCCGTCCAGACACCTTCAGCTAGCCTCTCATTGGTTCTCGCTATTCCTGTTCATCTTCCGCAGAAATTGCAAACTGGGCCAAACAGGAGGTTAAAGGCGCTGACTCTCCAAGTGGGGAGAGTGTTAGTAAAGCGTCTGGAATGTTGCACCCGAGTACCAGGGGAGGAAAACTGAGACATATTTGAACACGTCTCCCGTTCACATGGTTGATCATACTTGGGTTCCACATGCATGTCTTAGCTGAAGGAAGAATACTTTAAACCTGGAGAGTTGAGACCCGTGTAATGGGTACCATGCAATATGACTTCAAAGGGTCTTCATTTGCTCACCGAACCTCTCCAATCCTATCACTGCTGCGTTTATGCCCCTGTACACATGCTTGATTCTCTTTCGGAGACAGCAATCCATAGGTTTCAAGATACTTACTAGTCAGGTACATTCTTAGGCGTTTAATATGGGGTGTTGAGTCCATTTCGTTGAGCAAGGAGTAGCTCTTGTCTATTCCATATTTGGCTTAAGGAACTTTATCTGTGTTCATTTCAATCTCTGGTTTTATGCAGCACCCCAACTCACCTTTACCCTTAAGCAAGAATAAGTTGTTTTTCTAAATTTGAGACCCTGTTCTGTTCTGTAATTCAGGTCCTGTGTAGCCAAGTTTACATTCCGTGTATTACTGATATCTTATGATGTTTCTTTTTCTGTGTGACTTATTTCAGTTAGAATCATCGTACCTGAATCTACTCATTATGCTGCTACGGGCCTGATGACATAGATTTCATTGCTGAGTGATACTGCATTGTACGTAAGTACCACAAGTTCTTTATCCATTTTTCACTTTCTGCGATGTTGAACTTGTACTGTAAACAAGGTTCTTGTAAACAGAGCCGTTCCAAACTTTGGGGTGGCTGTGTCTTTTTGATTTTAATTTCCCTAAGCTATAGGACCATAAGTGGAAGTGCCCTAGGCTCTGTTGCTTTGTTTTTTAGATGTTTCAGGAAACACCATACACTTCTCCCGAGTGTCTGTTGGCAATTTACATCCCGCCCATCAGCATAACAAGGCTCCCAGTTCTCAATGGCCTGTTGCCTTTCTGGATTTTACACTTTTTTCAGATGGCCCTTTTGACCGGGGGGAAGTGAGACTTCATTGTAGTGCAGATTTCCTTTGCAAGCTTGCTTGGTTGGCCAAAAAGGGCGTATGCGTTTTTTCCTGAATATATTCAGGAAAAAACGCATACGCCCTTTTTGGCCAAGTGCATCATTGTGGACGTTCTGCCTCTTTTCCTATGCTTTCAATGCAATTCCAGTCTGCCTCCTGAAATCGGTTTCCTGCAATTCTGCCCCGCTTTCAAGTCCTCTTGGCAGCCTTACTTCAGTATATTTTTGGACGATAGCTGTCATTTATAACTCTGCAGGTTAGTGAATTACAGTGCCCCTGAGCTCCTTTCTTCAACTCGCTTTCTTGTGACCTGGCCGCAACACCGCAGGATGGCTTCAGGCCCTAATCTGGTTCCGGTACGGCACGCTGAGCCTTTAGTTATTTCCTCTTCCTGGTGGGAAATGAGAGTTAAATTTGCCCGTCCAGACACCTCCAGCTAGCCTCTCATTGGTTCTCGCTATTCCTGTTCATCTTCCGCAGAAATTGCAAACTGGGCCAAACAGGAGGTTAAAGGCGCTGACTCTCCAAGTGGGGAGAGTGTTAGTAAAGCGTCTGGAATGTTGCACCCGAGTACCAGGGGAGGAAAACTGAGACATATTTGAACACGTCTCCCGTTCACATGGTTGATCATACTTGGGTTCCACATGCATGTTTTAGCTGAAGGAAGAATACCTTAAACCTGGAGAGTTGAGACCCGTGTAATGGGTACCATGCAATATGACTTCAAAGGGTCTTCATTTGCTCACTGAACCTCTCCAATCCTATCACTGCTGCGTTTATGCCCCTGTACACATGCTTGATTCTCTTTTGGAGACATAGCAATCCATAGGTTTTACGATAATTACTAGTCAGGTACATTCTTAGGCGTTTAATATGCGGTGTTGAGTCCATTTCGTTGAGCAAGGAGTAGCTCTTGTCTATTCCATATTTGACTTAAGGAACTTTATCTGTGCTCATTTCAATCTCTGGTTTTATGCAGCACCCCAACTCACCTTTACCCTTAAGCAAGCATAAGTTGGTTTTCTAAATTTGAGACCCTGTTCTGTTCTGTAATTCAGTTCCTGTGTAGCCAAGTTTACATTCCGTGTATTAGTGATATCTTATGATGTTTCTTTTTCTGTGTGACTTATTTCAGTTAGAATCATCATACCTGAATCCACTCATTGTGATGCTAAGGGCCTGATGACATAGATTTCATTGCTGAGTGATATTGCTTTGTAAGTAAATACCACAACTTCTTTATCCATTTTTCACTTTCTGCGATGTTGAACTTGTACTGTAAACGAGGTTCTTGTAAACAGAGGCATCCCAAACTTTGGGGTGGCTGTGTCTTTTTGATTTTAATTTCCCTAAGCTATAGGACCATAAGTGGCAGTGCCCTAGGCTCTGTTGCTTTGTTTTTTAGATGTTTCAGGAAACACCATACACTTCTCCCAAGTGTCTGTTGGCAATTTACATCCCGCCCATCAGCATAACAAGGCTCCCAGTTCTCCATGGCCTGTCCTGCTTTTCTGGATTTTACACTTTTTTCAGATGGCCCTTTTGACCGGGGGGAAGTGAGACTTCATTGTAGTGCAGATTTCCTTTGCAAGCTTGCTTGGTTGGCCAAAAAGGGCGTATGCGTTTTTTCCTGAATATATTCAGGAAAAAACGCATACGCCCTTTTCGGCCAAGTGCATCATTGTGGACGTTCTGCCTCTTTTCCTATGCTTTCAATGCAATTCCAGTCTACCTCCTGAAATCGGTTTCCTGCAATTCTGCCCCGCTTTCAAGTCCTCTTGGCAGCCTTACTTCAGTCTATTTTTGGACGATAGCTGTCATTTATAACTCTGCAGGTTTGTGAATTACAGTGCCCCTGAGCTCCTTTCTTCAACTCGCTTTCTTGTGACCTGGCCGCAACACCGCAGGATGGCTTCAGGCCCTAAACTGGTTCCGGCACGGCACGCTGAGCCTTTGGTTATTTCCTCTTCCTGGTGGGAAATGAGAGTTAAATTTGCCCGTCCAGACACCTCCAGCTAGTCTCTCATTGGTTCTCGCTATTCCTGTTCATCTTCCGCAGAAATTGCAAACTGGGCCAAACAGGAGGTTAAAGGGACTGACTCTCCAAGTGGGGAGAGTGTTAGTAAAGCGTCTGGAATGTTGCACCCGAGTACCAGGGGAGGAAAACTGAGACATATTTGAACACGTCTCCCGTTCACATGGTTGATCATACTTGGGTTCCACATGCATGTTTTAGCTGAAGGAAGAATATCTTAAACCTGGAAAGTTAAGACCCGTGTAATGGGTACCATGCAATATGACTTCAAAGGGTCTTCATTTGCTCACCGAACCTCTCCAATCCTATCACTGCTGCGTTTATGCCCCTGTACACATGCTTGATTCTCTTTCGGAGACATAGCAATCCATAGGTTTTAAGATACTTACTAGTCAGGTACATTCTTAGGCGTTTAATATGGGGTGTTGAGTCCATATCGTTGAGCAAGGAGTAGCTCTTGTCTATTCCATATTTGGCTTAAGGAACTTTATCTGTGCTCATTTCAATCTCTGGTTTTATGCAGCACCCCAACTCACCTTTACCCTTAAGCAAGAATAAGTTGGTTTTCTAAATTTGAGACCCTGTTCTGTTCTGTAATTCAGTTCCTGTGTAGCCAAGTTTACATTCCGTGTATTACTGATATCTTATGATGTTTCTTTTTCTGTGTGACTTATTTCAGTTAGAATCATCATACCTGAATCCACTCATTGTGCTGCTAAGGGCCTGATGACACAGATTTCATTGCTGAGTGATATTGCTTTGTAAGTAAATACCACAACTTCTTTATCCATTTTTCACTTTCTGCGATGTTGAACTTGTACTGTAAACGAGGTTCTTGTAAACAGAGCCGTCCCAAACTTTGGGGTGGCTGTGTCTTTTTGATTTTAATTTCCCTAAGCTATAGGACCATAAGTGGCAGTGCCCTAGGCTCTGTTGCTTTGTTTTTTAGATGTTTCAGGAAACACCATACACTTCTCCCGAGTGTCTGTTGGCAATTTACATCCCGCCCATCAGCATAACAAGGCTCCCAGTTCTCCATGGCCTGTCCTGCCTTTCTGGATTTTACACTTTTTTCAGATGGCCCTTTTGACCGGGGGGAAGTGAGACTTCATTGTAGTGCAGATTTCCTTTGCAAGCTTGCTTGGTTGGCCAAAAAGGGCGTATGTGTTTTTTCCTGAATATATTCAGGAAAAAACGCATACGCCCTTTTTGGCCAAGTGCATCATTGTGGACGTTCTGCCTCTTTTCCTATGCTTGCAATGCAATTCCAGTCTGCCTCCTGAAATCGGTTTCCTGCAATTCTGCCCCGCTTTCAAGTCCTCTTGGCAGCCTTACTTCAGTATATTTTTGGACGATAGCTGTCATTTATAACTCTGCAGGTTAGTGAATTACAGTGCCCCTGAGCTCCTTTCTTCAACTCGCTTTCTTGTGACCTGGCCGCAACACCGCAGGATGGCTTCAGGCCCTAATCTGGTTCCGGTACGGCACGCTGAGCCTTTGGTTATTTCCTCTTCCTGGTGGGAAATGAGAGTTAAATTTGCCCGTCCAGACACCTCCAGCTAGCCTCTCATTGGTTCTCGCTATTCCTGTTCATCTTCCGCAGAAATTGCAAACTGGGCCAAACAGGAGGTTAAAGGCGCTGACTCTCCAAGTGGGGAGAGTGTTAGTAAAGCGTCTGGAATGTTGCACCCGAGTACCAGGGGAGGAAAACTGAGACATATTTGAACACGTCTCCCGTTCACATGGTTGATCATACTTGGGTTCCACATGCATGTTTTAGCTGAAGGAAGAATACCTTAAACCTGGAGAGTTGAGACCCGTGTAATGGGTACCATGCAATATGACTTCAAAGGGTCTTCATTTGCTCACCGAACCTCTCCAATCCTATCACTGCTGCGTTTATGCCCCTGTACACATGCTTGATTCTCTTTTGGAGACATAGCAATCCATAGGTTTTACGATAATTACTAGTCAGGTACATTCTTAGGCGTTTAATATGCGGTGTTGAGTCCATTTCGTTGAGCAAGGAGTAGCTCTTGTCTATTCCATATTTGACTTAAGGAACTTTATCTGTGCTCATTTCAATCTCTGGTTTTATGCAGCACCCCAACTCACCTTTACCCTTAAGCAAGCATAAGTTCGTTTTCTAAATTTGAGACCCTGTTCTGTTCTGTAATTCAGTTCCTTTGTAGCCAAGTTTACATTCCGTGTATTAGTGATATCTTATGATGTTTCTTTTTCTGTGTGACTTATTTCAGTTAGAATCATCATACCTGAATCCACTCATTGTGATGCTAAGGGCCTGATGACATAGATTTCATTGCTGAGTGATATTGCTTTGTAAGTAAATACCACAACTTCTTTATCCATTTTTCACTTTCTGCGATGTTGAACTTGTACTGTAAACGAGGTTCTTGTAAACAGAGGCATCCCAAACTTTGGGGTGGCTGTGTCTTTTTGATTTTAATTTCCCTAAGCTATAGGACCATAAGTGGCAGTGCCCTAGGCTCTGTTGCTTTGTTTTTTAGATGTTTCAGGAAACACCATACACTTCTCCCGAGTGTCTGTTGGCAATTTACATCCCGCCCATCAGCATAACAAGGCTCCCAGTTCTCCATGGCCTGTCCTGCCTTTCTGGATTTTACACTTTTTTCAGATGGCCCTTTTGACCGGGGGGAAGTGAGACTTCATTGTAGTGCAGATTTCCTTTGCAAGCTTGCTTGGTTGGCCAAAAAGGGCGTATGCGTTTTTTCCTGAATATATTCAGGAAAAAACGCATACTCCCTTTTTGGCCAAGTGCATCATTGTGGACGTTCTGCCTCTTTTCCTATGCTTTCAATGCAATTCCAGTCTACCTCCTGAAATCGGTTTCCTGCAATTCTGCCCCACTTTCAAGTCCTCTTGGCAGCCTTACTTCAGTCTATTTTTGGACGATAGCTGTCATTTATAACTCTGCAGTTTTGTGAATTACAGTGCCCCGGAGCTCCTTTCTTCAACTCGCTTTCTTGTGACCTGGCCGCAACACCGCAGGATGGCTTCAGGCCCTAATCTGGTTCCGGCACGGCACGCTGAGCCTTTGGTTATTTCCTCTTCCTGGTGGGAAATGAGAGTTAAATTTGCCCGTCCAGACACCTCCAGCTAGCCTCTCATTGGTTCTCGCTATTCCTGTTCATCTTCCGCAGAAATTGCAAACTGGGCCAAACAGGAGGTTAAAGGGACTGACTCTCCAAGTGGGGAGAGTGTTAGTAAAGCGTCTGGAATGTTGCACCCGAGTACCAGGGGAGGAAAACTGAGACATATTTGAACACGTCTCCCGTTCACATGGTTGATCATACTTGGGTTCCACATGCATGTTTTAGCTGAAGGAAGAATATCTTAAACCTGGAAAGTTAAGACCCGTGTAATGGGTACCATGCAATATGACTTCAAAGGGTCTTCATTTGCTCACCGAACCTCTCCAATCCTATCACTGCTGCGTTTATGCCCCTGTACACATGCTTGATTCTCTTTCGGAGACATAGCAATCCATAGGTTTTAAGATACTTACTAGTCAGGTACATTCTTAGGCGTTTAATATGGGGTGTTGAGTCCATATCGTTGAGCAAGGAGTAGCTCTTGTCTATTCCATATTTGGCTTAAGGAACTTTATCTGTGCTCATTTCAATCTCTGGTTTTATGCAGCACCCCAACTCACCTTTACCCTTAAGCAAGAATAAGTTGGTTTTCTAAATTTGAGACCCTGTTCTGTTCTGTAATTCTGTTCCTGAGTAGCCAAGTTTACATTCCGTGTATTACTGATATCTTATGATGTTTCTTTTTCTGTGTGACTTATTTCAGTTAGAATCATCATACCTGAATCCACTCATTGTGCTGCTAAGGGCCTGATGACACAGATTTCATTGCTGAGTGATATTGCTTTGTAAGTAAATACCACAAATTCTTTATCCATTTTTCACTTTCTGCGATGTTGAACTTGTACTGTAAACGAGGTTCTTGTAAACAGAGCCGTCCCAAACTTTGGGGTGGCTGTGTCTTTTTGATTTTAATTTCCCTAAGCTATAGGACCATAAGTGGCAGTGCCCTAGGCTCTGTTGCTTTGTTTTTTAGATGTTTCAGGAAACACCATACACTTCTCCCGAGTGTCTGTTGGCAATTTACATCCCGCCCATCAGCATAACAAGGCTCCCAGTTCTCCATGGCCTGTCCTGCCTTTCTGGATTTTACACTTTTTTCAGATGGCCCTTTTGACCGGGGGGAAGTGAGACTTCATTGTAGTGCAGATTTCCTTTGCAAGCTTGCTTGGTTGGCCAAAAAGGGCGTATGTGTTTTTTCCTGAATATATTCAGGAAAAAACGCATACGCCCTTTTTGGCCAAGTGCATCATTGTGGACGTTCTGCCTCTTTTCCTATGCTTGCAATGCAATTCCAGTCTGCCTCCTGAAATCGGTTTCCTGCAATTCTGCCCCGCTTTCAAGTCCTCTTGGCAGCCTTACTTCAGTATATTTTTGGACGATAGCTGTCATTTATAACTCTGCAGGTTAGTGAATTACAGTGCCCCTGAGCTCCTTTCTTCAACTCGCTTTCTTGTGACCTGGCCGCAACACCGCAGGATGGCTTCAGGCCCTAATCTGGTTCCGGTACGGCACGCTGAGCCTTTGGTTATTTCCTCTTCCTGGTGGGAAATGAGAGTTAAATTTGCCCGTCCAGACACCTCCAGCTAGCCTCTCATTGGTTCTCGCTATTCCTGTTCATCTTCCGCAGAAATTGCAAACTGGGCCAAACAGGAGGTTAAAGGCGCTGACTCTCCAAGTGGGGAGAGTGTTAGTAAAGCGTCTGGAATGTTGCACCCGAGTACCAGGGGAGGAAAACTGAGACATATTTGAACACGTCTCCCGTTCACATGGTTGATCATACTTGGGTTCCACATGCATGTTTTAGCTGAAGGAAGAATACCTTAAACCTGGAGAGTTGAGACCCGTGTAATGGGTACCATGCAATATGACTTCAAAGGGTCTTCATTTGCTCACCGAACCTCTCCAATCCTATCACTGCTGCGTTTATGCCCCTGTACACATGCTTGATTCTCTTTTGGAGACATAGCAATCCATAGGTTTTACGATAATTACTAGTCAGGTACATTCTTAGGCGTTTAATATGCGGTGTTGAGTCCATTTCGTTGAGCAAGGAGTAGCTCTTGTCTATTCCATATTTGACTTAAGGAACTTTATCTGTGCTCATTTCAATCTCTGGTTTTATGCAGCACCCCAACTCACCTTTACCCTTAAGCAAGCATAAGTTCGTTTTCTAAATTTGAGACCCTGTTCTGTTCTGTAATTCAGTTCCTTTGTAGCCAAGTTTACATTCCGTGTATTAGTGATATCTTATGATGTTTCTTTTTCTGTGTGACTTATTTCAGTTAGAATCATCATACCTGAATCCACTCATTGTGATGCTAAGGGCCTGATGACATAGATTTCATTGCTGAGTGATATTGCTTTGTAAGTAAATACCACAACTTCTTTATCCATTTTTCACTTTCTGCGATGTTGAACTTGTACTGTAAACGAGGTTCTTGTAAACAGAGGCATCCCAAACTTTGGGGTGGCTGTGTCTTTTTGATTTTAATTTCCCTAAGCTATAGGACCATAAGTGGCAGTGCCCTAGGCTCTGTTGCTTTGTTTTTTAGATGTTTCAGGAAACACCATACACTTCTCCCGAGTGTCTGTTGGCAATTTACATCCCGCCCATCAGCATAACAAGGCTCCCAGTTCTCCATGGCCTGTCCTGCCTTTCTGGATTTTACACTTTTTTCAGATGGCCCTTTTGACCGGGGGGAAGTGAGACTTCATTGTAGTGCAGATTTCCTTTGCAAGCTTGCTTGGTTGGCCAAAAAGGGCGTATGCGTTTTTTCCTGAATATATTCAGGAAAAAACGCATACTCCCTTTTTGGCCAAGTGCATCATTGTGGACGTTCTGCCTCTTTTCCTATGCTTTCAATGCAATTCCAGTCTACCTCCTGAAATCGGTTTCCTGCAATTCTGCCCCACTTTCAAGTCCTCTTGGCAGCCTTACTTCAGTCTATTTTTGGACGATAGCTGTCATTTATAACTCTGCAGTTTTGTGAATTACAGTGCCCCGGAGCTCCTTTCTTCAACTCGCTTTCTTGTGACCTGGCCGCAACACCGCAGGATGGCTTCAGGCCCTAATCTGGTTCCGGCACGGCACGCTGAGCCTTTGGTTATTTCCTCTTCCTGGTGGGAAATGAGAGTTAAATTTGCCCGTCCAGACACCTCCAGCTAGTCTCTCATTGGTTCTCGCTATTCCTGTTCATCTTCCGCAGAAATTGCAAACTGGGCCAAACAGGAGGTTAAAGGGACTGACTCTCCAAGTGGGGAGAGTGTTAGTAAAGCGTCTGGAATGTTGCACCCGAGTACCAGGGGAGGAAAACTGAGACATATTTGAACACGTCTCCCGTTCACATGGTTGATCATACTTGGGTTCCACATGCATGTTTTAGCTGAAGGAAGAATATCTTAAACCTGGAAAGTTAAGACCCGTGTAATGGGTACCATGCAATATGACTTCAAAGGGTCTTCATTTGCTCACCGAACCTCTCCAATCCTATCACTGCTGCGTTTATGCCCCTGTACACATGCTTGATTCTCTTTCGGAGACATAGCAATCCATAGGTTTTAAGATACTTACTAGTCAGGTACATTCTTAGGCGTTTAATATGGGGTGTTGAGTCCATATCGTTGAGCAAGGAGTAGCTCTTGTCTATTCCATATTTGGCTTAAGGAACTTTATCTGTGCTCATTTCAATCTCTGGTTTTATGCAGCACCCCAACTCACCTTTACCCTTAAGCAAGAATAAGTTGGTTTTCTAAATTTGAGACCCTGTTCTGTTCTGTAATTCTGTTCCTGAGTAGCCAAGTTTACATTCCGTGTATTACTGATATCTTATGATGTTTCTTTTTCTGTGTGACTTATTTCAGTTAGAATCATCATACCTGAATCCACTCATTGTGCTGCTAAGGGCCTGATGACACAGATTTCATTGCTGAGTGATATTGCTTTGTAAGTAAATACCACAAATTCTTTATCCATTTTTCACTTTCTGCGATGTTGAACTTGTACTGTAAACGAGGTTCTTGTAAACAGAGCCGTCCCAAACTTTGGGGTGGCTGTGTCTTTTTGATTTTAATTTCCCTAAGCTATAGGACCATAAGTGGCAGTGCCCTAGGCTCTGTTGCTTTGTTTTTTAGATGTTTCAGGAAACACCATACACTTCTCCCGAGTGTCTGTTGGCAATTTACATCCCGCCCATCAGCATAACAAGGCTCCCAGTTCTCCATGGCCTGTCCTGCCTTTCTGGATTTTACACTTTTTTCAGATGGCCCTTTTGACCGGGGGGAAGTGAGACTTCATTGTAGTGCAGATTTCCTTTGCAAGCTTGCTTGGTTGGCCAAAAAGGGCGTATGCGTTTTTTCCTGAATATATTCAGGAAAAAACGCATACGCCCTTTTTGGCCAAGTGCATCATTGTGGACGTTCTGCCTCTTTTCCTATGCTTTCAATGCAATTCCAGTCTACCTCCTGAAATCGGTTTCCTGCAATTTTGCCCCGCTTTCAAGTCCTCTTGGCAGCCTTACTTCAGTCTATTTTTGGACGATAGCTGTCATTTATAACTCTGCAGGTTTGTGAATTACAGTGCCCCTGAGCTCCTTTCTTCAACTCGCTTTCTTTTGAGCTGGCCGCAACACCGCAGGATGGCTTCAGGCCCTAATCTGGTTCCGGTACGGCACGCTGAGCCTTTGGTTATTTCCTCTTCCTGGTGGGAAATGAGAGTTAAATTTGCCCGTCCAGACACCTCCAGCTAGCCTCTCATTGGTTCTCGCTATTCCTGTTCATCTTCCACAGAAATTGCAAACTGGGCCAAACAGGAGGTTAAAGGCGCTGACTCTCCAAGTGGGGAGAGTGTTAGTAAAGCGTCTGGAATGTTGCACCCGAGTACCAGGGGAGGAAAACTGAGACATATTTGAACACGTCTCCCGTTCACATGGTTGATCATACTTGGGTTCCACATGCATGTTTTAGCTGAAGGAAGAATACCTTAAACCTGGAGAGTTGAGACCCGTGTAATGGGTACCATGCAATATGACTTCAAAGGGTCTTCATTTGCTCACCGAACCTCTCCAATCCTATCACTGCTGCGTTTATGCCCCTGTACACATGCTTGATTCTCTTTTGGAGACATAGCAATCCATAGGTTTTACGATAATTACTAGTCAGGTACATTCTTAGGCGTTTAATATGCGGTGTTGAGTCCATTTCGTTGAGCAAGGAGTAGCTCTTGTCTATTCCATATTTGACTTAAGGAACTTTATCTGTGCTCATTTCAATCTCTGGTTT
Organism: Delphinus delphis; assembly: GCF_949987515.2. Taxonomy (NCBI): domain Eukaryota; kingdom Metazoa; phylum Chordata; class Mammalia; order Artiodactyla; family Delphinidae; genus Delphinus; species Delphinus delphis. The sequence continues at coordinate 1,141,374 of NW_027192685.1, read as the reverse complement.
TATGCAGCACCCCAACTCACCTTTACCCTTAAGCAAGCATAAGTTGGTTTTCTAAATTTGAGACCCTGTTCTGTTCTGTAATTCAGTTCCTGTGTAGCCAAGTTTACATTCCGTGTATTAGTGATATCTTATGATGTTTCTTTTTCTGTGTGACTTATTTCAGTTAGAATCATCATACCTGAATCCACTCATTGTGATGCTAAGGGCCTGATGACATAGATTTCATTGCTGAGTGATATTGCTTTGTAAGTAAATACCACAACTTCTTTATCCATTTTTCACTTTCTGCGATGTTGAACTTGTACTGTAAACGAGGTTCTTGTAAACAGAGGCGTCCCAAACTTTGGGGTGGCTGTGTCTTTTTGATTTTAATTTCCGTAAGCTATAGGACCATAAGTGGCAGTGCCCTAGGCTCTGTTGCTTTGTTTTTTAGATGTTTCAGGAAACACCATACACTTCTCCCGAGTGTCTGTTGGCAATTTACATCCCGCCCATCAGCATAACAAGGCTCCCAGTTCTCCATGGCCTGTCCTGCCTTTCTGGATTTTACACTTTTTTCAGATGGCCCTTTTGACCGGGGGGAAGTGAGACTTCATTGTAGTGCAGATTTCCTTTGCAAGCTTGCTTGGTTGGCCAAAAAGGGCGTATGCGTTTTTTCCTGAATATATTCAGGAAAAAACGCATACGCCCTTTTTGGCCAAGTGCATCATTGTGGACGTTCTGCCTCTTTTCCTATGCTTTCAATGCAATTCCAGTCTACCTCCTGAAATCGGTTTCCTGCAATTCTGCCCCGCTTTCAAGTCCTCTTGGCAGCCTTACTTCAGTCTATTTTTGGACGATAGCTGTCATTTATAACTCTGCAGGTTTGTGAATTACAGTGCCCCGGAGCTCCTTTCTTCAACTCGCTTTCTTGTGACCTGGCCGCAACACCGCAGGATGGCTTCAGGCCCTAATCTGGTTCTGGCCCGGCATGCTGAGCCTTTGGTTAATTCCTCTTCCTGGTGGGAAATGAGAGTTAAATTTGCCCGTCCAGACACCTCCAGCTAGCCTCTCATTGGTTCTCGCTATTCCTGTTCATCTTCCGCAGAAATTGCAAACTGGGCCAAACAGGAGGTTAAAGGGACTGACTCTCCAAGTGGGGAGAGTGTTAGTAAAGCGTCTGGAATGTTGCACCCGAGTACCAGGGGAGGAAAACTGAGACATATTTGAACACGTCTCCCGATCACATGGTTGATCATACTCTAGGTTCCACATGCATGTTTTAGCTGAAGGAAGAATACCTTAAACCTGGGTAGTTGAGACCCGTGGAATGGGTACCATGCAATATGACTTCAAAGGGTCTTCATTTGCTCACCGAAGCTCTCCAATCCTATCACTGCTGCGTTTACGCCCCTGTACACATGCTTGATTCTCTTTCGGAGACATAGCAATCCATAGGTTTTAAGATACTTACTAGTCAGGTACATTCTTAGGCGTTTAATATGGGGTGTTGAGTCCATTTCGTTGAGCAAGGAGTAGCTCTTCTCTATTCCATATTTGGCTTAAGGAACTTTATCTGTGCTCATTTCAATCTCTGGTTTTATGCAGCACCCCAACTCACCTTTACCTTTAAGCAAGAATAAGTTGGTTTTCTAAATTTGAGACCCTGTTCTGTTCTGTAATTCAGTTCCTGTGTAGCCAAGTTTACATTCCGTGTATTACTGATATCTTATGATGTTTCTTTTTCTGTGTGACTTATTTCAGTTAGAATCATCATACCTGAATCCACTCATTGTGCTGCTAAGGGCCTGATGACACAGATTTCATTGCTGAGTGATATTGCTTTGTAAGTAAATACCACAACTTCTTTATCCATTTTTCACTTTCTGCGATGTTGAACTTGTACTGTAAACGAGGTTCTTGTAAACAGAGCCGTTCCAAACTTTGGGGTGGCTGTGTCTTTTTGATTTTAATTTCCCTAAGCTATAGGGCCATAAGTGGAAGTGCCCTAGGTTCTGTTGCTTTGTTTTTTAGATGTTTCAGGAAACACCATACACTTCTCCCGAGTGTCTGTTGGCAATTTACATCGCGCCCATCAGCATAACAAGGCTCCCAGTTCTCCATGGCCTGTCCTGCCTTTCTGGATTTTACACTTTTTTCAGATTGCCCTTTTGACCGGGGGGAAGTGAGACTTCATTGTAGTGCAGATTTCCTTTGCAAGCTTGCTTGGTTGGCCAAAAAGGGCGTATGCGTTTTTTCCTGAATATATTCAGGAAAAAACGCATACGCCCTTTTTGGCCAAGTGCATCATTGTGGACGTTCTGCCTCTTTTCCTATGCTTTCAATGCAATTCCAGTCTACCTCCTGAAATCGGTTTCCTGCAATTCTGCCCCGCTTTCAAGTCCTCTTGGCAGTCTTACTTCAGTCTATTTTTGGACGATAGCTGTCATTTATAACTCTGCAGGTTTGTGAATTACAGTGCCCCTGAGCTCCTGTCTTCAACTCGCTTTCTTTTGAGCTGGCCGCAACACCGCAGGATGGCTTCAGGCCCTAATCTGGTTCCGGTACGGCACGCTGAGCCTTTGGTTATTTCCTCTTCCTGGTGGGAAATGAGAGTTAAATTTGCCCGTCCAGACACCTCCAGCTAGCCTCTCATTGGTTCTCGCTATTCCTGTTCATCTTCCGCAGAAATTGCAAACTGGGCCAAACAGGAGGTTAAAGGCGCTGACTCTCCAAGTGGGGAGAGTGTTAGTAATGCGTCTGGAATGTTGCACCCGAGTACCAGGGGAGGAAAACTGAGACATATTTGAACACGTCTCCCGTTCACATGGTTGATCATACTTGGGTTCCACATGCATGTTTTAGCTGAAGGAAGAATACCTTAAACCTGGAGAGTTGAGACCCGTGTAATGGGTACCATGCAATATGACTTCAAAGGGTCTTCATTTGCTCACCGAACCTCTCCAATCCTATCACTGCTGCGTTTATGCCCCTGTACACATGCTTGATTCTCTTTTGGAGACATAGCAATCCATAGGTTTTCCGATACTTACTAGTCAGGTACATTCTTAGGCGTTTAATATGCGGTGTTGAGTCCATTTCGTTGAGCAAGGAGTAGCTCTTGTCTATTCCATATTTGACTTAAGGAACTTTATCTGTGCTCATTTCAATCTCTGGTTTTATGCAGCACCCCAACTCACCTTTACCCTTAAGCAAGCATAAGTTGGTTTTCTAAATTTGAGACCCTGTTCTGTTCTGTAATTCAGTTCCTGTGTAGCCAAGTTTACATTCCGTATTAGTGATATCTTATGATGTTTCTTTTTCTGTGTGACTTATTTCAGTTAGAATCATCATACCTGAATCCACTCATTGTGATGCTAAGGGCCTGATGACATAGATTTCATTGCTGAGTGATATTGCTTTGTAAGTAAATACCACAACTTCTTTATCCATTTTTCACTTTCTGCGATGTTGAACTTGTACTGTAAACGAGGTTCTTGTAAACAGAGGCATCCCAAACTTTGGGGTGGCTGTATCTTTTTGATTTTAATTTCCCTAAGCTATAGGACCATAAGTGGCAGTGCCCTAGGCTCTGTTGCTTTGTTTTTTAGATGTTTCAGGAAACACCATACACTTCTCCCGAGTGTCTGTTGGCAATTTACATCCCGCCCATCAGCATAACAAGGCTCCCAGTTCTCCATGGCCTGTCCTGCCTTTCTGGATTTTACACTTTTTTCAGATTGCCCTTTTGACCGGGGGGAAGTGAGACTTCATTGTAGTGCAGATTTCCTTTGCAAGCTTGCTTGGTTGGCCAAAAAGGGCGTATGCGTTTTTTCCTGAATATATTCAGGAAAAAACGCATACGCCCTTTTTGGCCAAGTGCATCATTGTGGACGTTCTGCCTCTTTTCCTATGCTTTCAATGCAATTCCAGTCTACCTCCTGAAATCGGTTTCCTGCAATTCTGCCCCGCTTTCAAGTCCTCTTGGCAGTCTTACTTCAGTCTATTTTTGGACGATAGCTGTCATTTATAACTCTGCAGGTTTGTGAATTACAGTGCCCCTGAGCTCCTGTCTTCAACTCGCTTTCTTTTGAGCTGCCCGCAACACCGCAGGATGGCTTCAGGCCCTAATCTGGTTCCGGTACGGCACGCTGAGCCTTTGGTTATTTCCTCTTCCTGGTGGGAAATGAGAGTTAAATTTGCCCGTCCAGACACCTCCAGCTAGCCTCTCATTGGTTCTCGCTATTCCTGTTCATCTTCCGCAGAAATTGCAAACTGGGCCAAACAGGAGGTTAAAGGCGCTGACTCTCCAAGTGGGGAGAGTGTTAGTAATGCGTCTGGAATGTTGCACCCGAGTACCAGGGGAGGAAAACTGAGACATATTTGAACACGTCTCCCGTTCACATGGTTGATCATACTTGGGTTCCACATGCATGTTTTAGCTGAAGGAAGAATACCTTAAACCTGGAGAGTTGAGACCCGTGTAATGGGTACCATGCAATATGACTTCAAAGGGTCTTCATTTGCTCACCGAACCTCTCCAATCCTATCACTGCTGCGTTTATGCCCCTGTACACATGCTTGATTCTCTTTTGGAGACATAGCAATCCATAGGTTTTCCGATACTTACTAGTCAGGTACATTCTTAGGCGTTTAATATGCGGTGTTGAGTCCATTTCGTTGAGCAAGGAGTAGCTCTTGTCTATTCCATATTTGACTTAAGGAACTTTATCTGTGCTCATTTCAATCTCTGGTTTTATGCAGCACCCCAACTCACCTTTACCCTTAAGCAAGCATAAGTTGGTTTTCTAAATTTGAGACCCTGTTCTGTTCTGTAATTCAGTTCCTGTGTAGCCAAGTTTACATTCCGTATTAGTGATATCTTATGATGTTTCTTTTTCTGTGTGACTTATTTCAGTTAGAATCATCATACCTGAATCCACTCATTGTGATGCTAAGGGCCTGATGACATAGATTTCATTGCTGAGTGATATTGCTTTGTAAGTAAATACCACAACTTCTTTATCCATTTTTCACTTTCTGCGATGTTGAACTTGTACTGTAAACGAGGTTCTTGTAAACAGAGGCATCCCAAACTTTGGGGTGGCTGTATCTTTTTGATTTTAATTTCCCTAAGCTATAGGACCATAAGTGGCAGTGCCCTAGGCTCTGTTGCTTTGTTTTTTAGATGTTTCAGGAAACACCATACACTTCTCCCGAGTGTCTGTTGGCAATTTACATCCCGCCCATCAGCATAACAAGGCTCCCAGTTCTCCATGGCCTGTCCTGCCTTTCTGGATTTTACACTTTTTTCAGATTGCCCTTTTGACCGGGGGGAAGTGAGACTTCATTGTAGTGCAGATTTCCTTTGCAAGCTTGCTTGGTTGGCCAAAAAGGGCGTATGCGTTTTTTCCTGAATATATTCAGGAAAAAACGCATACGCCCTTTTTGGCCAAGTGCATCATTGTGGACGTTCTGCCTCTTTTCCTATGCTTTCAATGCAATTCCAGTCTACCTCCTGAAATCGGTTTCCTGCAATTCTGCCCCGCTTTCAAGTCCTCTTGGCAGTCTTACTTCAGTCTATTTTTGGACGATAGCTGTCATTTATAACTCTGCAGGTTTGTGAATTACAGTGCCCCTGAGCTCCTGTCTTCAACTCGCTTTCTTGTGACCTGCCCGCAACACCGCAGGATGGCTTCAGGCCCTAATCTGGTTCCGGTACGGCACGCTGAGCCTTTGGTTATTTCCTCTTCCTGGTGGGAAATGAGAGTTAAATTTGCCCGTCCAGACACCTCCAGCTAGCCTCTCATTGGTTCTCGCTATTCCTGTTCATCTTCCGCAGAAATTGTAAACTGGGCCAAACCGGAGGTTAAAGGCGCTGACTCTCCAAGTGGGGAGAGTGTTAGTAATGCGTCTGGAATGTTGCACCCGAGTACCAGGGGAGGAAAACTGAGACATATTTGAACACGTCTCCCGTTCACATGGTTGATCATACTTGGGTTCCACATGCATGTTTTAGCTGAAGGAAGAATACCTTAAACCTGGAGAGTTGAGACCCGTGTAATGGGTACCATGCAATATGACTTCAAAGGGTCTTCATTTGCTCACCGAACCTCTCCAATCCTATCACTGCTGCGTTTATGCCCCTGTACACATGCTTGATTCTCTTTTGGAGACATAGCAATCCATAGGTTTTACGATACTTACTAGTCAGGTACATTCTTAGGCGTTTAATATGCGGTGTTGAGTCCATTTCGTTGAGCAAGGAGTAGCTCTTGTCTATTCCATATTTGACTTAAGGAACTTTATCTGTGCTCATTTCAATCTCTGGTTTTATGCAGCACCCCAACTCACCTTTACCCTTAAGCAAGCATAAGTTGGTTTTCTAAATTTGAGACCCTGTTCTGTTCTGTAATTCAGTTCCTGTGTAGCCAAGTTTACATTCCGTATTAGTGATATCTTATGATGTTTCTTTTTCTGTGTGACTTATTTCAGTTAGAATCATCATACCTGAATCCACTCATTGTGATGCTAAGGGCCTGATGACATAGATTTCATTGCTGAGTGATATTGCTTTGTAAGTAAATACCACAACTTCTTTATCCATTTTTCACTTTCTGCGATGTTGAACTTGTACTGTAAACGAGGTTCTTGTAAACAGAGGCATCCCAAACTTTGGGGTGGCTGTATCTTTTTGATTTTAATTTCCCTAAGCTATAGGACCATAAGTGGCAGTGCTCTAGGCTCTGTTGCTTTGTTTTTTAGATGTTTCAGGAAACACCATACACTTCTCCCGAGTGTCTGTTGGCAATTTACATCCCGCCCATCAGCATAACAAGGCTCCCAGTTCTCCATGGCCTGTCCTGCCTTTCTGGATTTTACACTTTTTTCAGATTGCCCTTTTGACCGGGGGGAAGTGAGACTTCATTGTAGTGCAGATTTCCTTTGCAAGCTTGCTTGGTTGGCCAAAAAGGGCGTATGCGTTTTTTCCTGAATATATTCAGGAAAAATCGCATACGCCCTTTTTGGCCAAGTGCATCATTGTGGACGTTCTGCCTCTTTTCCTATGCTTTCAATGCAATTCCAGTCTACCTCCTGAAATCGGTTTCCTGCAATTCTGCCCCGCTTTCAAGTCCTCTTGGCAGTCTTACTTCAGTCTATTTTTGGACGATAGCTGTCATTTATAACTCTGCAGGTTTGTGAATTACAGTGCCCCTGAGCTCCTGTCTTCAACTCGCTTTCTTTTGAGCTACCCGCAACACCGCAGGATGGCTTCAGGCCCTAATCTGGTTCCGGTACGGCACGCTGAGCCTTTGGTTATTTCCTCTTCCTGGTGGGTAATGAGAGTTAAATTTGCCCGTCCAGACACCTCCAGCTAGCCTCTCATTGGTTCTCGCTATTCCTGTTCATCTTCCGCAGAAATTGCAAACTGGGCCAAACAGGAGGTTAAAGGCGCTGACTCTCCAAGTGGGGAGAGTGTTAGTAATGCGTCTGGAATGTTGCACCCGAGTACCAGGGGAGGAAAACTGAGACATATTTGAACACGTCTCCCGTTCACATGGTTGATCATACTTGGGTTCCACATGCATGTTTTAGCTGAAGGAAGAATACCTTAAACCTGGAGAGTTGAGACCCGTGTAATGGGTACCATGCAATATGACTTCAAAGGGTCTTCATTTGCTCACCGAACCTCTCCAATCCTATCACTGCTGCGTTTATGCCCCTGTACACATGCTTGATTCTCTTTTGGAGACATAGCAATCCATAGGTTTTACGATACTTACTAGTCAGGTACATTCTTAGGCGTTTAATATGCGGTGTTGAGTCCATTTCGTTGAGCAAGGAGTAGCTCTTGTCTATTCCATATTTGACTTAAGGAAATTTATCTGTGCTCATTTCAATCTCTGGTTTTATGCAGCACCCCAACTCACCTTTACCCTTAAGCAAGCATAAGTTGGTTTTCTAAATTTGAGACCCTGTTCTGTTCTGTAATTCAGTTCCTGTGTAGCCAAGTTTACATTCCGTATTAGTGATATCTTATGATGTTTCTTTTTCTGTGTGACTTATTTCAGTTAGAATCATCATACCTGAATCCACTCATTGTGATGCTAAGGGCCTGATGACATAGATTTCATTGCTGAGTGATATTGCTTTGTAAGTAAATACCACAACTTCTTTATCCATTTTTCACTTTCTGCGATGTTGAACTTGTACTGTAAACGAGGTTCTTGTAAACAGAGGCATCCCAAACTTTGTGGTGGCTGTATCTTTTTGATTTTAATTTCCCTAAGCTATAGGACCATAAGTGGCAGTGCCCTAGGCTCTGTTGCTTTGTTTTTTAGATGTTTCAGGAAACACCATACACTTCTCCCGAGTGTCTGTTGGCAATTTACATCCCGCCCATCAGCATAACAAGGCTCCCAGTTCTCCATGGCCTGTCCTGCCTTTCTGGATTTTACACTTTTTTCAGATGGCCCTTTTGACCGGGGGGAAGTGAGACTTCATTGTAGTGCAGATTTCCTTTGCAAGCTTGCTTGGTTGGCCAAAAAGGGCGTATGCGTTTTTTCCTGAATATATTCAGGAAAAAACGCATACGCCCTTTTTGGCCAAGTGCATCATTGTGGACGTTCTGCCTCTTTTCCTATGCTTTCAATGCAATTCCAGTCTACCTCCTGAAATCGGTTTCCTGCAATTCTGCCCCGCTTTCAAGTCCTCTTGGCAGCCTTACTTCAGTCTATTTTTGGACGATAGCTGTCATTTATAACTCTGCAGGTTTGTGAATTACAGTGCCCCGGAGCTCCTTTCTTCAACTGGCTTTCTTGTGACCTGGCCGCAACACCGCAGGATGGCTTCAGGCCCTAATCTGGTTCCGGCCCGGCATGCTGAGCCTTTGGTTAATTCCTCTTCCTGGTGGGAAATGAGAGTTAAATTTGCCCGTCCAGACACCTCCAGCTAGCCTCTCATTGGTTCTCGCTATTCCTGTTCATCTTCCGCAGAAATTGCAAACTGGGCCAAACAGGAGGTTAAAGGGACTGACTCTCCAAGTGGGGAGAGTGTTAGTAAAGCGTCTGGAATGTTGCACCCGAGTACCAGGGGAGGAAAACTGAGACATATTTGAACACGTCTCCCGATCACATGGTTGATCATACTCTAGGTTCCACATGCATGTTTTAGCTGAAGGAAGAATACCTTAAACCTGGGTAGTTGAAACCCGTGGAATGGGTACCATGCAATATGACTTCAAAGGGTCTTCATTTGCTCACCGAACCTCTCCAAACCTATCACTGCTGCGTTTACGCCCCTGTACACATGCTTGATTCTCTTTCGGAGACATAGCAATCCATAGGTTTTAAGATACTTACTAGTCAGGTACATTCTTAGGCGTTTAATATGGGGTGTTGAGTCCATATCGTTGAGCAAGGAGTAGCTCTTGTCTATTCCATATTTGGCTTAAGGAACTTTATCTGTGCTCATTTCAATCTCTGGTTTTATGCAGCACCCCAACTCACCTTTACCTTTAAGCAAGAATAAGTTGGTTTTCTAAATTTGAGACCCTGTTCTGTTCTGTAATTCAGTTCCTGTGTAGCCAAGTTTCCATTCCGTGTATTACTGATATCTTATGATGTTTCTTTTTCTGTGTGACTTATTTCAGTTAGAATCATCATACCTGAATCCACTCATTGTGCTGCTAAGGGCCTGATGACACAGATTTCATTGCTGAGTGATATTGCTTTGTAAGTAAATACCACAACTTCTTTATCCATTTTTCACTTTCTGCGATGTTGAACTTGTACTGTAAACGAGGTTCTTGTAAACAGAGCCGTCCCAGACTTTGGGCTGGCTGTGTCTTTTTGATTTTAATTTCCCTAAGCTATAGGACCATAAGTGGAAGTGCCCTAGGTTCTGTTGCTTTGTTTTTTAGATGTTTCAGGAAACACCATACACTTCTCCCGAGTGTCTGTTGGCAATTTACATCCCGCCCATCAGCATAACAAGGCTCCCAGTTCTCCATGGCCTGTCCTGCCTTTCTGGATTTTACACTTTTTTCAGATGGCCCTTTTGACCGGGGGGAAGTGAGACTTCATTGTAGTGCAGATTTCCTTTGCAAGCTTGCTTGGTTGGCCAAAAAGTGCGTATGCGTTTTTTCCTGAATATATTCAGGAAAAAACGCATACGCCCTTTTTGGCCAAGTGCATCATTGTGGACGTTCTGCCTCTTTTCCTATGCTTTCAATGCAATTCCAGTCTACCTCCTGAAATCGGTTTCCTGCAATTCTGCCCCGCTTTCAAGTCCTCTTGGCAGCCTTACTTCAGTCTATTTTTGGACGATAGCTGTCATTTATAACTCTGCAGGTTTGTGAATTACAGTGCCCCTGAGCTCCTGTCTTCAACTCGCTTTCTTTTGAGCTGCCCGCAACACCGCAGGATGGCTTCAGGCCCTAATCTGGTTCCGGTACGGCACGCTGAGCCTTTGGTTATTTCCTCTTCCTGGTGGGAAATGAGAGTTAAATTTGCCCGTCCAGACACCTCCAGCTAGCCTCTCATTGGTTCTCGCTATTCCTGTTCATCTTCCGCAGAAATTGCAAACTGGGCCAAACAGGAGGTTAAAGGCGCTGACTCTCCAAGTGGGGAGAGTGTTAGTAATGCGTCTGGAATGTTGCACCCGAGTACCAGGGGAGGAAAACTGAGACATATTTGAACACGTCTCCCGTTCACATGGTTGATCATACTTGGGTTCCACATGCATGTTTTAGCTGAAGGAAGAATACCTTAAACCTGGAGAGTTGAGACCCGTGTAATGGGTACCATGCAATATGACTTCAAAGGGTCTTCATTTGCTCACCGAACCTCTCCAATCCTATCACTGCTGCGTTTATGCCCCTGTACACATGCTTGATTCTCTTTTGGAGACATAGCAATCCATAGGTTTTACGATACTTACTAGTCAGGTACATTCTTAGGCGTTTAATATGCGGTGTTGAGTCCATTTCGTTGAGCAAGGAGTAGCTCTTGTCTATTCCATATTTGACTTAAGGAACTTTATCTGTGCTCATTTCAATCTCTGGTTTTATGCAGCACCCCAACTCACCTTTACCCTTAAGCAAGCATAAGTTGGTTTTCTAAATTTGAGACCCTGTTCTGTTCTGTAATTCAGTTCCTGTGTAGCCAAGTTTACATTCCGTATTAGTGATATCTTATGATGTTTCTTTTTCTGTGTGACTTATTTCAGTTAGAATCATCATACCTGAATCCACTCATTGTGATGCTAAGGGCCTGATGACATAGATTTCATTGCTGAGTGATATTGCTTTGTAAGTAAATACCACAACTTCTTTATCCATTTTTCACTTTCTGCGATGTTGAACTTGTACTGTAAACGAGGTTCTTGTAAACAGAGGCATCCCAAACTTTGGGGTGGCTGTGTCTTTTTGATTTTAATTTCCCTAAGCTATAGGACCATAAGTGGCAGTGCCCTAGGCTCTGTTGCTTTGTTTTTTAGATGTTTCAGGAAACACCATACACTTCTCCCGAGTGTCTGTTGGCAATTTACATCCCGCCCATCAGCATAACAAGGCTCCCAGTTCTCCATGGCCTGTCCTGCCTTTCTGGATTTTACACTTTTTTCAGATGGCCCTTTTGACCGGGGGGAAGTGAGACTTCATTGTAGTGCAGATTTCCTTTGCAAGCTTGCTTGGTTGGCCAAAAAGGGCGTATGCGTTTTTTCCTGAATATATTCAGGAAAAAACGCATACGCCCTTTTTGGCCAAGTGCATCATTGTGGACGTTCTGCCTCTTTTCCTATGCTTTCAATGCAATTCCAGTCTACCTCCTGAAATCGGTTTCCTGCAATTCTGCCCCGCTTTCAAGTCCTCTTGGCAGCCTTACTTCAGTCTATTTTTGGACGATAGCTGTCATTTATAACTCTGCAGGTTTGTGAATTACAGTGCCCCGGAGCTCCTTTCTTCAACTGGCTTTCTTGTGACCTGGCCGCAACACCGCAGGATGGCTTCAGGCCCTAATCTGGTTCCGGCCCGGCATGCTGAGCCTTTGGTTAATTCCTCTTCCTGGTGGGAAATGAGAGTTAAATTTGCCCGTCCAGACACCTCCAGCTAGCCTCTCATTGCTTCTCGCTATTCCTGTTCATCTTCCGCAGAAATTGCAAACTGGACCAAACAGGAGGTTAAAGGGACTGACTCTCCAAGTGGGGAGAGTGTTAGTAAAGCGTCTGGAATGTTGCACCCGAGTACCAGGGGAGGAAAACTGAGACATATTTGAACACGTCTCCCGATCACATGGTTGATCATACTCTAGGTTCCACATGCATGTTTTAGCTGAAGGAAGAATACCTTAAACCTGGGTAGTTGAAACCCGTGGAATGGGTACCATGCAATATGACTTCAAAGGGTCTTCATTTGCTCACCGAACCTCTCCAAACCTATCACTGCTGCGTTTACGCCCCTGTACACATGCTTGATTCTCTTTCGGAGACATAGCAATCCATAGGTTTTAAGATACTTACTAGTCAGGTACATTCTTAGGCGTTTAATATGGGGTGTTGAGTCCATATCGTTGAGCAAGGAGTAGCTTTTGTCTATTCCATATTTGGCTTAAGGAACTTTATCTGTGCTCATTTCAATCTCTGGTTTTATGCAGCACCCCAACTCACCTTTACCTTTAAGCAAGAATAAGTTGGTTTTCTAAATTTGAGACCCTGTTCTGTTCTGTAATTCAGTTCCTGTGTAGCCAAGTTTCCATTCCGTGTATTACTGATATCTTATGATGTTTCTTTTTCTGTGTGACTTATTTCAGTTAGAATCATCATACCTGAATCCACTCATTGTGCTGCTAAGGGCCTGATGACACAGATTTCATTGCTGAGTGATATTGCTTTGTAAGTAAATACCACAACTTCTTTATCCATTTTTCACTTTCTGCGATGTTGAACTTGTACTGTAAACGAGGTTCTTGTAAACAGAGCCATTCCAAACTTTGGGGTGGCTGTGTCTTTTTGATTTTAATTTCCCTAAGCTATAGGACCATAAGTAGAAGTGCCCTAGGTTCTGTTGCTTTGTTTTTTAGATGTTTCAGGAAACACCATACACTTCTCCCGAGTGTCTGTTGGCAATTTACATCCCGCCCATCAGCATAACAAGGCTCCCAGTTCTCCATGGCCTGTCCTGCCTTTCTGGATTTTACACTTTTTTCAGATGGCCCTTTTGACCGGGGGGAAGTGAGACTTCATTGTAGTGCAGATTTCCTTTGCAAGCTTGCTTGGTTGGCCAAAAAGGGCGTATGCGTTTTTTCCTGAATATATTCAGGAAAAAACGCATACGCACTTTTCGGCCAAGTGCATCATTGTGGACGTTCTGCCTCTTTTCCTATGCTTTCAATGCAATTCCAGTCTACCTCCTGAAATCGGTTTCCTGCAATTCTGCCCCGCTTTCAAGTCCTCTTGGCAGCCTTACTTCAGTCTATTTTTGGACGATAGCTGTCATTTATAACTCTGCAGGTTTGTGCATTACAGTGCCCCTGAGCTCTTTTCTTCAACTGGGTTTCTTTTGAGCTGGCCGCAACACCGCAGGATGGCTTCAGGCCCTAATCTGGTTCCAGTACGGCACGCTGAGCCTTTGGTTATTTCCTCTTCCTGGTGGGAAATGAGAGTTAAATTTGCCCGTCCAGACACCTCCAGCTAGCCTCTCATTGGTTCTCGCTATTCCTGTTCATCTTCCGCAGAAATTGCAAACTGGGCCAAACAGGAGGTTAAAGGCGCTGACTCTCCAAGTGGGGAGAGTGTTAGTAAAGCGTCTGGAATGTTGCACCCGAGTACCAGGGGTGGAAAACTGAGACATATTTGAACATATCTCCCGATCATATGGTTGATCATACTCTGGGTTCCACATGCATGTTTTAGCTGAAGGAAGAATACCTTAAACCTGGAGAGTTGAGACCCGTGTAATGGGTACCATGCAATATGACTTCAAAGGGTCTTCATTTGTTCACCGAACCTCTCCAATCCTATCACTGCTGCGTTTATGCCCCTGTACACATGCTTGATTCTCTTTCGGAGACATAGCAATCCATAGGTTTTAAGATACTTACTAGTCAGGTACATTCTTAGGCGTTTAATATGCGGTGTTGAGTCCATTTCGTTGAGCAAGGAGTAGCTCTTGTCTATTCCATATTTGACTTAAGGAACTTTATCTGTGCTCATTTCAATCTCTGGTTTTATGCAGCACCCCAACTCACCTTTACCCTTAAGCAAGCATAAGTTGGTTTTCTAAATTTGAGAACCTGTTCTGTTCTGTAATTCAGTTCCTGTGTAGCCAAGTTTACATTCCGTGTATTACTGATATCTTATGATGTTTCTTTTTCTGTGTGACTTATTTCAGTTAGAATCATCGTACCTGAATCTACTCATTATGCTGCTACGGGCCTGATGACATAGATTTCATTGCTGAGTGATATTGCTTTGTAAGTAAATACCACAACTTCTTTATCCATTTTTCACTTTCTGCGATGTTGAACTTGTACTGTAAACGAGGTTCTTGTAAACAGAGCCGTTCCAAACTTTGGGGTGGCTGTGTCTTTTTGATTTTAATTTCCCTAAGCTATAGGACCATAAGTGGCAGTGCCCTAGGCTCTGTTCCTTTGTTTTTTAGATGTTTCAGGAAACACCATACACTTCTCCCAAGTGTCTGTTGGCAATTTACATCCCGCCCATCAGCATAACAAGGCTCCCAGTTCTCCATGGCCTGTCCTGCCTTTCTGGATTTTACACTTTTTTCAGATGGCCCTTTTGACCGGGGGGAAGTGAGACTTCATTGTAGTGCAGATTTCCTTTGCAAGCTTGCTTGGTTGGCCAAAAAGGGCGTATGCGTTTTTTCCTGAATATATTCAGGAAAAAACGCATACGCCCTTTTTGGCCAAGTGCATCATTGTGGACGTTCTGCCTCTTTTCCTATGCTTTCAATGCAATTCCTGTCTACCTCCTGAAATTGGTTTCCTGCAATTCTGCCCCGCTTTCAAGTCCTCTTGGCAGCCTTACTTCAGTATATTTTTGGACGATAGCTGTCATTTATAACTCTGCAGGTTAGTGAATTACAGTGCCCCTGAGCTCCTTTCTTCAACTCGCTTTCTTGTGACCTGGCCGCAACACCGCAGGATGGCTTCAGGCCCTAATCTGGTTCCGGTACGGCACGCTGAGCCTTTGGTTATTTCCTCTTCCTGGTGGGAAATGAGAGTTAAATTTGCCCGTCCAGACACCTCCAGCTAGCCTCTCATTGGTTCTCGCTATTCCTGTTCATCTTCCGCAGAAATTGCAAACTGGGCCAAACAGGAGGTTAAAGGCGCTGACTCTCCAAGTGGGGAGAGTGTTAGTAAAGCGTCTGGAATGTTGCACCCGAGTACCAGGGGAGGAAAACTGAGACATATTTGAACACGTCTCCCGTTCACATGGTTGATCATACTTGGGTTCCACATGCATGTTTTAGCTGAAGGAAGAATACCTTAAACCTGGAGAGTTGAGACCCGTGTAATGGGTACCATGCAATATGACTTCAAAGGGTCTTCATTTGCTCACCGAACCTCTCCAATCCTATCACTGCTGCGTTTATGCCCCTGTACACATGCTTGATTCTCTTTTGGAGACATAGCAATCCATAGGTTTTACGATAATTACTAGTCAGGTACATTCTTAGGCGTTTAATATGCGGTGTTGAGTCCATTTCGTTGAGCAAGGAGTAGCTCTTGTCTATTCCATATTTGACTTAAGGAACTTTATCTGTGCTCATTTCAATCTCTGGTTTTATGCAGCACCCCAACTCACCTTTACCCTTAAGCAAGCATAAGTTCGTTTTCTAAATTTGAGACCCTGTTCTGTTCTGTAATTCAGTTCCTGTGTAGCCAAGTTTACATTCCGTGTATTAGTGATATCTTATGATGTTTCTTTTTCTGTGTGACTTATTTCAGTTAGAATCATCATACCTGAATCCACTCATTGTGATGCTAAGGGCCTGATGACATAGATTTCATTGCTGAGTGATATTGCTTTGTAAGTAAATACCACAACTTCTTTATCCATTTTTCACTTTCTGCGATGTTGAACTTGTACTGTAAACGAGGTTCTTGTAAACAGAGGCATCCCAAACTTTGGGGTGGCTGTGTCTTTTTGATTTTAATTTCCCTAAGCTATAGGACCATAAGTGGCAGTGCCCTAGGCTCTGTTGCTTTGTTTTTTAGATGTTTCAGGAAACACCATACACTTCTCCCGAGTGTCTGTTGGCAATTTACATCCCGCCCATCAGCATAACAAGGCTCCCAGTTCTCCATGGCCTGTCCTGCCTTTCTGGATTTTACACTTTTTTCAGATGGCCCTTTTGACCGGGGGGAAGTGAGACTTCATTGTAGTGCAGATTTCCTTTGCAAGCTTGCTTGGTTGGCCAAAAAGGGCGTATGCGTTTTTTCCTGAATATATTCAGGAAAAAACGCATACTCCCTTTTTGGCCAAGTGCATCATTGTGGACGTTCTGCCTCTTTTCCTATGCTTTCAATGCAATTCCAGTCTACCTCCTGAAATCGGTTTCCTGCAATTCTGCCCCACTTTCAAGTCCTCTTGGCAGCCTTACTTCAGTCTATTTTTGGACGATAGCTGTCATTTATAACTCTGCAGTTTTGTGAATTACAGTGCCCCGGAGCTCCTTTCTTCAACTCACTTTCTTGTGACCTGGCCGCAACACCGCAGGATGGCTTCAGGCCCTAATCTGGTTCCGGCACGGCACGCTGAGCCTTTGGTTATTTCCTCTTCCTGGTGGGAAATGAGAGTTAAATTTGCCCGTCCAGACACCTCCAGCTAGTCTCTCATTGGTTCTCGCTATTCCTGTTCATCTTCCGCAGAAATTGCAAACTGGGCCAAACAGGAGGTTAAAGGGACTGACTCTCCAAGTGGGGAGAGTGTTAGTAAAGCGTCTGGAATGTTGCACCCGAGTACCAGGGGAGGAAAACTGAGACATATTTGAACACGTCTCCCGTTCACATGGTTGATCATACTTGGGTTCCACATGCATGTTTTAGCTGAAGGAAGAATATCTTAAACCTGGAAAGTTAAGACCCGTGTAATGGGTACCATGCAATATGACTTCAAAGGGTCTTCATTTGCTCACCGAACCTCTCCAATCCTATCACTGCTGCGTTTATGCCCCTGTACACATGCTTGATTCTCTTTCGGAGACATAGCAATCCATAGGTTTTAAGATACTTACTAGTCAGGTACATTCTTAGGCGTTTAATATGGGGTGTTGAGTCCATATCGTTGAGCAAGGAGTAGCTCTTGTCTATTCCATATTTGGCTTAAGGAACTTTATCTGTGCTCATTTCAATCTCTGGTTTTATGCAGCACCCCAACTCACCTTTACCCTTAAGCAAGAATAAGTTGGTTTTCTAAATTTGAGACCCTGTTCTGTTCTGTAATTCAGTTCCTGAGTAGCCAAGTTTACATTCCGTGTATTACTGATATCTTATGATGTTTCTTTTTCTGTGTGACTTATTTCAGTTAGAATCATCATACCTGAATCCACTCATTGTGCTGCTAAGGGCCTGATGACACAGATTTCATTGCTGAGTGATATTGCTTTGTAAGTAAATACCACAAATTCTTTATCCATTTTTCACTTTCTGCGATGTTGAACTTGTACTGTAAACGAGGTTCTTGTAAACAGAGCCGTCCCAAACTTTGGGGTGGCTGTGTCTTTTTGATTTTAATTTCCCTAAGCTATAGGACCATAAGTGGCAGTGCCCTAGGCTCTGTTGCTTTGTTTTTTAGATGTTTCAGGAAACACCATACACTTCTCCCGAGTGTCTGTTGGCAATTTACATCCCGCCCATCAGCATAACAAGGCTCCCAGTTCTCCATGGCCTGTCCTGCCTTTCTGGATTTTACACTTTTTTCAGATGGCCCTTTTGACCGGGGGGAAGTGAGACTTCATTGTAGTGCAGATTTCCTTTGCAAGCTTGCTTGGTTGGCCAAAAAGGGCGTATGCGTTTTTTCCTGAATATATTCAGGAAAAAACGCATACGCACTTTTCGGCCAAGTGCATCATTGTGGACGTTCTGCCTCTTTTCCTATGCTTTCAATGCAATTCCAGTCTACCTCCTGAAATCGGTTTCCTGCAATTCTGCCCCGCTTTCAAGTCCTCTTGGCAGCCTTACTTCAGTCTATTTTTGGACGATAGCTGTCATTTATAACTCTGCAGGTTTGTGCATTACAGTGCCCCTGAGCTCTTTTCTTCAACTGGGTTTCTTTTGAGCTGGCCGCAACACCGCAGGATGGCTTCAGGCCCTAATCTGGTTCCAGTACGGCACGCTGAGCCTTTGGTTATTTCCTCTTCCTGGTGGGAAATGAGAGTTAAATTTGCCCGTCCAGACACCTCCAGCTAGCCTCTCATTGGTTCTCGCTATTCCTGTTCATCTTCCGCAGAAATTGCAAACTGGGCCAAACAGGAGGTTAAAGGCGCTGACTCTCCAAGTGGGGAGAGTGTTAGTAAAGCGTCTGGAATGTTGCACCCGAGTACCAGGGGAGGAAAACTGAGACATATTTGAACATATCTCCCGATCATATGGTTGATCATACTCTGGGTTCCACATGCATGTTTTAGCTGAAGGAAGAATACCTTAAACCTGGAGAGTTGAGACCCGTGTAATGGGTACCATGCAATATGACTTCAAAGGGTCTTCATTTGTTCACCGAACCTCTCCAATCCTATCACTGCTGCGTTTATGCCCCTGTACACATGCTTGATTCTCTTTCGGAGACATAGCAATCCATAGGTTTTAAGATACTTACTAGTCAGGTACATTCTTAGGCGTTTAATATGCGGTGTTGAGTCCATTTCGTTGAGCAAGGAGTAGCTCTTGTCTATTCCATATTTGACTTAAGGAACTTTATCTGTGCTCATTTCAATCTCTGGTTTTATGCAGCACCCCAACTCACCTTTACCCTTAAGCAAGCATAAGTTGGTTTTCTAAATTTGAGAACCTGTTCTGTTTTGGAATTCAGTTCCTGTGTAGCCAAGTTTACATTCCGTGTATTACTGATATCTTATGATGTTTCTTTTTCTGTGTGACTTATTTCAGTTAGAATCATCGTACCTGAATCTACTCATTATGCTGCTACGGGCCTGATGACATAGATTTCATTGCTGAGTGATATTGCTTTGTAAGTAAATACCACAACTTCTTTATCCATTTTTCACTTTCTGCGATGTTGAACTTGTACTGTAAACGAGGTTCTTGTAAACAGAGCCGTTCCAAACTTTGGGGTGGCTGTGTCTTTTTGATTTTAATTTCCCTAAGCTATAGGACCATAAGTGGCAGTGCCCTAGGCTCTGTTCCTTTGTTTTTTAGATGTTTCAGGAAACACCATACACTTCTCCCAAGTGTCTGTTGGCAATTTACATCCCGCCCATCAGCATAACAAGGCTCCCAGTTCTCCATGGCCTGTCCTGCCTTTCTGGATTTTACACTTTTTTCAGATGGCCCTTTTGACCGGGGGGAAGTGAGACTTCATTGTAGTGCAGATTTCCTTTGCAAGCTTGCTTAGTTGGCCAAAAAGGGCGTATGCGTTTTTTCCTGAATATATTCAGGAAAAAACGCATACGCCCTTTTTGGCCAAGTGCATCATTGTGGACGTTCTGCCTCTTTTCCTATGCTTTCAATGCAATTCCTGTCTACCTCCTGAAATTGGTTTCCTGCAATTCTGCCCCGCTTTCAAGTCCTCTTGGCAGCCTTACTTCAGTATATTTTTGGACGATAGCTGTCATTTATAACTCTGCAGGTTAGTGAATTACAGTGCCCCTGAGCTCCTTTCTTCAACTCGCTTTCTTGTGACCTGGCCGCAACACCGCAGGATGGCTTCAGGCCCTAATCTGGTTCCGGTACGGCACGCTGAGCCTTTGGTTATTTCCTCTTCCTGGTGGGAAATGAGAGTTAAATTTGCCCGTCCAGACACCTCCAGCTAGCCTCTCATTGGTTCTCGCTATTCCTGTTCATCTTCCGCAGAAATTGCAAACTGGGCCAAACAGGAGGTTAAAGGCGCTGACTCTCCAAGTGGGGAGAGTGTTAGTAAAGCGTCTGGAATGTTGCACCCGAGTACCAGGGGAGGAAAACTGAGACATATTTGAACACGTCTCCCGTTCACATGGTTGATCATACTTGGGTTCCACATGCATGTTTTAGCTGAAGGAAGAATACCTTAAACCTGGAGAGTTGAGACCCGTGTAATGGGTACCATGCAATATGACTTCAAAGGGTCTTCATTTGCTCACCGAACCTCTCCAATCCTATCACTGCTGCGTTTATGCCCCTGTACACATGCTTGATTCTCTTTTGGAGACATAGCAATCCATAGGTTTTACGATAATTACTAGTCAGGTACATTCTTAGGCGTTTAATATGCGGTGTTGAGTCCATTTCGTTGAGCAAGGAGTAGCTCTTGTCTATTCCATATTTGACTTAAGGAACTTTATCTGTGCTCATTTCAATCTCTGGTTTTATGCAGCACCCCAACTCACCTTTACCCTTAAGCAAGCATAAGTTCGTTTTCTAAATTTGAGACCCTGTTCTGTTCTGTAATTCAGTTCCTGTGTAGCCAAGTTTACATTCCGTGTATTAGTGATATCTTATGATGTTTCTTTTTCTGTGTGACTTATTTCAGTTAGAATCATCATACCTGAATCCACTCATTGTGATGCTAAGGGCCTGATGACATAGATTTCATTGCTGAGTGATATTGCTTTGTAAGTAAATACCACAACTTCTTTATCCATTTTTCACTTTCTGCGATGTTGAACTTGTACTGTAAACGAGGTTCTTGTAAACAGAGGCATCCCAAACTTTGGGGTGGCTGTGTCTTTTTGATTTTAATTTCCCTAAGCTATAGGACCATAAGTGGCAGTGCCCTAGGCTCTGTTGCTTTGTTTTTTAGATGTTTCAGGAAACACCATACACTTCTCCCGAGTGTCTGTTGGAAATTTACATCCCGCCCATCAGCATAACAAGGCTCCCAGTTCTCCATGGCCTGTCCTGCCTTTCTGGATTTTACACTTTTTTCAGATGGCCCTTTTGACCGGGGGGAAGTGAGACTTCATTGTAGTGCAGATTTCCTTTGCAAGCTTGCTTGGTTGGCCAAAAAGGACGTATGCGTTTTTTCCTGAATATATTCAGGAAAAAACGCGTATGCCCTTTTTGGCCAAGTGCATCATTGTGGACGTTCTGCCTCTTTTCCTATGCTTTCAATGCAATTCCAGTCTACCTCCTGAAATCGGTTTCCTGCAATTTTGCCCCGCTTTCAAGTCCTCTTGGCAGCCTTACTTCAGTCTATTTTTGGACGATAGCTGTCATTTATAACTCTGCAGGTTTGTGAATTACAGTGCCCCTGAGCTCCTTTCTTCAACTCGCTTTCTTTTGAGCTGGCCGCAACACCGCAGGATGGCTTCAGGCCCTAATCTGGTTCCGGTACGGCACGCTGAGCCTTTGGTTATTTCCTCTTCCTGGTGGGAAATGAGAGTTAAATTTGCCCGTCCAGACACCTCCAGCTAGCCTCTCATTGGTTCTCGCTATTCCTGTTCATCTTCCACAGAAATTGCAAACTGGGCCAAACAGGAGGTTAAAGGCGCTGACTCTCCAAGTGGGGAGAGTGTTAGTAAAGCGTCTGGAATGTTGCACCCGAGTACCAGGGGAGGAAAACTGAGACATATTTGAACACGTCTCCCGTTCACATGGTTGATCATACTTGGGTTCCACATGCATGTTTTAGCTGAAGGAAGAATACCTTAAACCTGGAGAGTTGAGACCCGTGTAATGGGTACCATGCAATATGACTTCAAAGGGTCTTCATTTGCTCACCGAACCTCTCCAATCCTATCACTGCTGCGTTTATGCCCCTGTACACATGCTTGATTCTCTTTTGGAGACATAGCAATCCATAGGTTTTACGATAATTACTAGTCAGGTACATTCTTAGGCGTTTAATATGCGGTGTTGAGTCCATTTCGTTGAGCAAGGAGTAGCTCTTGTCTATTCCATATTTGACTTAAGGAACTTTATCTGTGCTCATTTCAATCTCTGGTTTTATGCAGCACCCCAACTCACCTTTACCCTTAAGCAAGCATAAGTTGGTTTTCTAAATTTGAGACCCTGTTCTGTTCTGTAATTCAGTTCCTGTGTAGCCAAGTTTACATTCCGTGTATTAGTGATATCTTATGATGTTTCTTTTTCTGTGTGACTTATTTCAGTTAGAATCATCATACCTGAATCCACTCATTGTGATGCTAAGGGCCTGATGACATAGATTTCATTGCTGAGTGATATTGCTTTGTAAGTAAATACCACAACTTCTTTATCCATTTTTCACTTTCTGCAATGTTGAACTTGTACTGTAAACGAGGTTCTTGTAAACAGAGGCGTCCCAAACTTTGGGGTGGCTGTGTCTTTTTGATTTTAATTTCCCTAAGCTATAGGACCATAAGTGGCAGTGCCCTAGGCTCTGTTGCTTTGTTTTTTAGATGTTTCAGGAAACACCATACACTTCTCCCGAGTGTCTGTTGGCAATTTACATCCCGCCCATCAGCATAACAAGGCTCCCAGTTCTCCATGGCCTGTCCTGCCTTTCTGGATTTTACACTTTTTTCAGATGGCCCTTTTGACCGGGGGGAAGTGAGACTTCATTGTAGTGCAGATTTCCTTTGCAAGCTTGCTTGGTTGGCCAAAAAGGGCGTATGCGTTTTTTCCTGAATATATTCAGGAAAAAACGCATACGCCCTTTTTGGCCAAGTGCATCATTGTGGACGTTCTGCCTCTTTTCCTATGCTTTCAATGCAATTCCAGTCTACCTCCTGAAATCGGTTTCCTGCAATTCTGCCCCGCTTTCAAGTCCTCTTGGCAGCCTTACTTCAGTCTATTTTTGGACGATAGCTGTCATTTATAACTCTGCAGGTTTGTGAATTACAGTGCCCCTGAGCTCCTTTCTTCAACTCGCTTTCTTGTGACCTGGCCGCAACACCGCAGGATGGCTTCAGGCCCTAATCTGGTTCTGGCCCGGCATGCTGAGCCTTTGGTTAATTCCTCTTCCTGGTGGGAAATGAGAGTTAAATTTGCCCGTCCAGACACCTCCAGCTAGCCTCTCATTGGTTCTCGCTATTCCTGTTCATCTTCCGCAGAAATTGCAAACTGGGCCAAACAGGAGGTTAAAGGGACTGACTCTCCAAGTGGGGAGAGTGTTAGTAAAGCGTCTGGAATGTTGCACCCGAGTACCAGGGGAGGAAAACTGAGACATATTTGAACACGTCTCCCGATCACATGGTTGATCATACTCTAGGTTCCACATGCATGTTTTAGCTGAAGGAAGAATACCTTAAACCTGGGTAGTTGAGACCCGTGGAATGGGTACCATGCAATATGACTTCAAAGGGTCTTCATTTGCTCACCGAACCTCTCCAATCCTATCACTGCTGCGTTTACGCCCCTGTACACATGCTTGATTCTCTTTCGGAGACATAGCAATCCATAGGTTTTAAGATACTTACTAGTCAGGTACATTCTTAGGCGTTTAATATGGGGTGTTGAGTTCATTTCGTTGAGCAAGGAGTAGCTCTTGTCTATTCCATATTTGGCTTAAGGAACTTTATCTGTGCTCATTTCAATCTCTGGTTTTATGCAGCACCCCAACTCACCTTTACCTTTAAGCAAGAATAAGTTGGTTTTCTAAATTTGAGACCCTGTTCTGTTCTGTAATTCAGTTCCTGTGTAGCCAAGTTTACATTCCGTGTATTACTGATATCTTATGATGTTTCTTTTTCTGTGTGACTTATTTCAGTTAGAATCATCATACCTGAATCCACTCATTGTGCTGCTAAGGGCCTGATGACACAGATTTCATTGCTGAGTGATATTGCTTTGTAAGTAAATACCACAACTTCTTTATCCATTTTTCACTTTTTGCGATGTTGAGCTTGTACTGTAAACGAGGTTCTTGTAAACAGAGCCGTTCCAAACTTTGGGGTGGCTGTGTCTTTTTGATTTTAATTTCCCTAAGCTATAGGGCCATAAGTGGAAGTGCCCTAGGTTCTGTTGCTTTGTTTTTTAGATGTTTCAGGAAACACCATACACTTCTCCCGAGTGTCTGTTGGCAATTTACATCCCGCCCATCAGCATAACAAGGCTCCCAGTTCTCCATGGCCTGTCCTGCCTTTCTGGATTTTACACTTTTTTCAGATGGCCCTTTTGACCGGGGGGAAGTGAGACTTCATTGTAGTGCAGATTTCCTTTGCAAGCTTGCTTGGTTGGCCAAAAAGGGCGTATGCGTTTTTTCCTGAATATATTCAGGAAAAAACGCATACGCCCTTTTTGGCCAAGTGCATCATTGTGGACGTTCTGCCTCTTTTCCTATGCTTTCAATGCAATTCCAGTCTACCTCCTGAAATCGGTTTCCTGCAATTCTGCCCCGCTTTCAAGTCCTCTTGGCAGTCTTACTTCAGTCTATTTTTGGACGATAGCTGTCATTTATAACTCTGCAGGTTTGTGAATTACAGTGCCCCTGAGCTCCTGTCTTCAACTCGCTTTCTTTTGAGCTGCCCGCAACACCGCAGGATGGCTTCAGGCCCTAATCTGGTTCCGGTACGGCACGCTGAGCCTTTGGTTATTTCCTCTTCCTGGTGGGAAATGAGAGTTAAATTTGCCCGTCCAGACACCTCCAGCTAGCCTCTCATTGGTTCTCGCTATTCCTGTTCATCTTCCGCAGAAATTGCAAACTGGGCCAAACAGGAGGTTAAAGGCGCTGACTCTCCAAGTGGGGAGAGTGTTAGTAATGCGTCTGGAATGTTGCACCCGAGTACCAGGGGAGGAAAACTGAGACATATTTGAACACGTCTCCCGTTCACATGGTTGATCATACTTGGGTTCCACATGCATGTTTTAGCTGAAGGAAGAATACCTTAAACCTGGAGAGTTGAGACCCGTGTAATGGGTACCATGCAATATGACTTCAAAGGGTCTTCATTTGCTCACCGAACCTCTCCAATCCTATCACTGCTGCGTTTATGCCCCTGTACACATGCTTGATTCTCTTTTGGAGACATAGCAATCCATAGGTTTTACGATACTTACTAGTCAGGTACATTCTTAGGCGTTTAATATGCGGTGTTGAGTCCATTTCGTTGAGCAAGGAGTAGCTCTTGTCTATTCCATATTTGACTTAAGGAACTTTATCTGTGCTCATTTCAATCTCTGGTTTTATGCAGCACCCCAACTCACCTTTACCCTTAAGCAAGCATAAGTTGGTTTTCTAAATTTGAGACCCTGTTCTGTTCTGTAATTCAGTTCCTGTGTAGCCAAGTTTACATTCCGTATTAGTGATATCTTATGATGTTTCTTTTTCTGTGTGACTTATTTCAGTTAGAATCATCATACCTGAATCCACTCATTGTGATGCTAAGGGCCTGATGACATAGATTTCATTGCTGAGTGATATTGCTTTGTAAGTAAATACCACAACTTCTTTATCCATTTTTCACTTTCTGCGATGTTGAACTTGTACTGTAAACGAGGTTCTTGTAAACAGAGGCATCCCAAACTTTGGGGTGGCTGTATCTTTTTGATTTTAATTTCCCTAAGCTATAGGACCATAAGTGGCAGTGCCCTAGGCTCTGTTGCTTTGTTTTTTAGATGTTTCAGGAAACACCATACACTTCTCCCGAGTGTCTGTTGGCAATTTACATCCCGCCCATCAGCATAACAAGGCTCCCAGTTCTCCATGGCCTGTCCTGCCTTTCTGGATTTTACACTTTTTTCAGATGGCCCTTTTGACCGGGGGGAAGTGAGACTTCATTGTAGTGCAGATTTCCTTTGCAAGCTTGCTTGGTTGACCAAAAAGGGCGTATGCGTTTTTTCCTGAATATATTCAGGAAAAAACGCATACGCCCTTTTTGGCCAAGTGCATCATTGTGGACGTTCTGCCTCTTTTCCTATGCTTTCAATGCAATTCCAGTCTACCTCCTGAAATCGGTTTCCTGCAATTCTGCCCCGCTTTCAAGTCCTCTTGGCAGCCTTACTTCAGTCTATTTTTGGACGATAGCTGTCATTTATAACTCTGCAGGTTTGTGAATTACAGTGCCCCTGAGCTCCTTTCTTCAACTCGCTTTCTTGTGACCTGGCCGCAACACCGCAGGATGGCTTCAGGCCCTAATCTGGTTCTGGCCCGGCATGCTGAGCCTTTGGTTAATTCCTCTTCCTGGTGGGAAATGAGAGTTAAATTTGCCCGTCCAGACACCTCCAGCTAGCCTCTCATTGGTTCTCGCTATTCCTGTTCATCTTCCGCAGAAATTGCAAACTGGGCCAAACAGGAGGTTAAAGGGACTGACTCTCCAAGTGGGGAGAGTGTTAGTAAAGCGTCTGGAATGTTGCACCCGAGTACCAGGGGAGGAAAACTGAGACATATTTGAACACGTCTCCCGATCACATGGTTGATCATACTCTAGGTTCCACATGCATGTTTTAGCTGAAGGAAGAATACCTTAAACCTGGGTAGTTGAGACCCGTGGAATGGGTACCATGCAATATGACTTCAAAGGGTCTTCATTTGCTCACCGAACCTCTCCAATCCTATCACTGCTGCGTTTACGCCCCTGTACACATGCTTGATTCTCTTTCGGAGACATAGCAATCCATAGGTTTTAAGATACTTACTAGTCAGGTACATTCTTAGGCGTTTAATATGGGGTGTTGAGTCCATTTCGTTGAGCAAGGAGTAGCTCTTGTCTATTCCATATTTGGCTTAAGGAACTTTATCTGTGCTCATTTCAATCTCTGGTTTTATGCAGCACCCCAACTCACCTTTACCTTTAAGCAAGAATAAGTTGGTTTTCTAAATTTGAGACCCTGTTCTGTTCTGTAATTCAGTTCCTGTGTAGCCAAGTTTACATTCCGTGTATTACTGATATCTTATGATGTTTCTTTTTCTGTGTGACTTATTTCAGTTAGAATCATCATACCTGAATCCACTCATTGTGCTGCTAAGGGCCTGATGACACAGATTTCATTGCTGAGTGATATTGCTTTGTAAGTAAATACCACAACTTCTTTATCCATTTTTCACTTTTTGCGATGTTGAACTTGTACTGTAAACGAGGTTCTTGTAAACAGAGCCGTTCCAAACTTTGGGGTGGCTGTGTCTTTTTGATTTTAATTTCCCTAAGCTATAGGGCCATAAGTGGAAGTGCCCTAGGTTCTGTTGCTTTGTTTTTTAGATGTTTCAGGAAACACCATACACTTCTCCCGAGTGTCTGTTGGCAATTTACATCCCGCCCATCAGCATAACAAGGCTCCCAGTTCTCCATGGCCTGTCCTGCCTTTCTGGATTTTACACTTTTTTCAGATGGCCCTTTTGACCGGGGGGAAGTGAGACTTCATTGTAGTGCAGATTTCCTTTGCAAGCTTGCTTGGTTGGCCAAAAAGGGCGTATGCGTTTTTTCCTGAATATATTCAGGAAAAAACGCATACGCCCTTTTTGGCCAAGTGCATCATTGTGGACGTTCTGCCTCTTTTCCTATGCTTTCAATGCAATTCCAGTCTACCTCCTGAAATCGGTTTCCTGCAATTCTGCCCCGCTTTCAAGTCCTCTTGGCAGTCTTACTTCAGTCTATTTTTGGACGATAGCTGTCATTTATAACTCTGCAGGTTTGTGAATTACAGTGCCCCTGAGCTCCTGTCTTCAACTCGCTTTCTTTTGAGCTGCCCGCAACACCGCAGGATGGCTTCAGGCCCTAATCTGGTTCCGGTACGGCACGCTGAGCCTTTGGTTATTTCCTCTTCCTGGTGGGAAATGAGAGTTAAATTTGCCCGTCCAGACACCTCCAGCTAGCCTCTCATTGGTTCTCGCTATTCCTGTTCATCTTCCGCAGAAATTGCAAACTGGGCCAAACAGGAGGTTAAAGGCGCTGACTCTCCAAGTGGGGAGAGTGTTAGTAATGCGTCTGGAATGTTGCACCCGAGTACCAGGGGAGGAAAACTGAGACATATTTGAACACGTCTCCCGTTCACATGGTTGATCATACTTGGGTTCCACATGCATGTTTTAGCTGAAGGAAGAATACCTTAAACCTGGAGAGTTGAGACCCGTGTAATGGGTACCATGCAATATGACTTCAAAGGGTCTTCATTTGCTCACCGAACCTCTCCAATCCTATCACTGCTGCGTTTATGCCCCTGTACACATGCTTGATTCTCTTTTGGAGACATAGCAATCCATAGGTTTTACGATACTTACTAGTCAGGTACATTCTTAGGCGTTTAATATGCGGTGTTGAGTCCATTTCGTTGAGCAAGGAGTAGCTCTTGTCTATTCCATATTTGACTTAAGGAACTTTATCTGTGCTCATTTCAATCTCTGGTTTTATGCAGCACCCCAACTCACCTTTACCCTTAAGCAAGCATAAGTTGGTTTTCTAAATTTGAGACCCTGTTCTGTTCTGTAATTCAGTTCCTGTGTAGCCAAGTTTACATTCCGTATTAGTGATATCTTATGATGTTTCTTTTTCTGTGTGACTTATTTCAGTTAGAATCATCATACCTGAATCCACTCATTGTGATGCTAAGGGCCTGATGACATAGATTTCATTGCTGAGTGATATTGCTTTGTAAGTAAATACCACAACTTCTTTATCCATTTTTCACTTTCTGCGATGTTGAACTTGTACTGTAAACGAGGTTCTTGTAAACAGAGGCATCCCAAACTTTGGGGTGGCTGTATCTTTTTGATTTTAATTTCCCTAAGCTATAGGACCATAAGTGGCAGTGCCCTAGGCTCTGTTGCTTTGTTTTTTAGATGTTTCAGGAAACACCATACACTTCTCCCGAGTGTCTGTTGGCAATTTACATCCCGCCCATCAGCATAACAAGGCTCCCAGTTCTCCATGGCCTGTCCTGCCTTTCTGGATTTTACACTTTTTTCAGATGGCCCTTTTGACCGGGGGGAAGTGAGACTTCATTGTAGTGCAGATTTCCTTTGCAAGCTTGCTTGGTTGGCCAAAAAGGGCGTATGCGTTTTTTCCTGAATATATTCAGGAAAAAACGCATACGCCCTTTTTGGCCAAGTGCATCATTGTGGACGTTCTGCCTCTTTTCCTATGCTTTCAATGCAATTCCAGTCTACCTCCTGAAATCGGTTTCCTGCAATTCTGCCCCGCTTTCAAGTCCTCTTGGCAGCCTTACTTCAGTCTATTTTTGGACGATAGCTGTCATTTATAACTCTGCAGGTTTGTGAATTACAGTGCCCCGGAGCTCCTTTCTTCAACTGGCTTTCTTGTGACCTGGCCGCAACACCGCAGGATGGCTTCAGGCCCTAATCTGGTTCTGGCCCGGCATGCTGAGCCTTTGGTTAATTCCTCTTCCTGGTGGGAAATGAGAGTTAAATTTGCCCGTCCAGACACCTCCAGCTAGCCTCTCATTGGTTCTCGCTATTCCTGTTCATCTTCCGCAGAAATTGCAAACTGGGCCAAACAGGAGGTTAAAGGGACTGACTCTCCAAGTGGGGAGAGTGTTAGTAAAGCGTCTGGAATGTTGCACCCGAGTACCAGGGGAGGAAAACTGAGACATATTTGAACACGTCTCCCGATCACATGGTTGATCATACTCTAGGTTCCACATGCATGTTTTAGCTGAAGGAAGAATACCTTAAACCTGGGTAGTTGAAACCCGTGGAATGGGTACCATGCAATATGACTTCAAAGGGTCTTCATTTGCTCACCGAACCTCTCCAATCCTATCACTGCTGCGTTTACGCCCCTGTACACATGCTTGATTCTCTTTCGGAGACATAGCAATCCATAGGTTTTAAGATACTTACTAGTCAGGTACATTCTTAGGCGTTTAATATGGGGTGTTGAGTCCATATCGTTGAGCAAGGAGTAGCTCTTGTCTATTCCATATTTGGCTTAAGGAACTTTATCTGTGCTCATTTCAATCTCTGGTTTTATGCAGCACCCCAACTCACCTTTACCTTTAAGCAAGAATAAGTTGGTTTTCTAAATTTGAGACCCTGTTCTGTTCTGTAATTCAGTTCCTGTGTAGCCAAGTTTCCATTCCGTGTATTACTGATATCTTATGATGTTTCTTTTTCTGTGTGACTTATTTCAGTAGAATCATCATACCTGAATCCACTCATTGTGCTGCTAAGGGCCTGATGACACAGATTTCATTGCTGAGTGATATTGCTTTGTAAGTAAATACCACAACTTCTTTATCCATTTTTCACTTTCTGCGATGTTGAACTTGTACTGTAAACGAGGTTCTTGTAAACAGAGCCGTCCCAAACTTTGGGCTGGCTGTGTCTTTTTGATTTTAATTTCCCTAAGCTATAGGACCATAACTGGCAGTGCCCTAGGCTCTGTTGCTTTGTTTTTTAGATGTTTCAGGAAACACCATACACTTCTCCCGAGTGTCTGTTGGCAATTTACATCCCGCCCATCAGCATAACAAGGCTCCCAGTTCTCCATGGCCTGTCCTGCCTTTCTGGATTTTACACTTTTTTCAGATGGCCCTTTTGACCGGGGGGAAGTGAGACTTCATTGTAGTGCAGATTTCCTTTGCAAGCTTGCTTGGTTGGCCAAAAAGGGCGTATGCGTTTTTTCCTGAATATATTCAGGAAAAAACGCATACGCCCTTTTTGGCCAAGTGCATCATTGTGGACGTTCTGCCTCTTTTCCTATGCTTTCAATGCAATTCCAGTCTACCTCCTGAAATCGGTTTCCTGCAATTCTGCCCCGCTTTCAAGTCCTCTTGGCAGCCTTACTTCAGTCTATTTTTGGACGATAGCTGTCATTTATAACTCTGCAGGTTTGTGAATTACAGTGCCCCTGAGCTCCTGTCTTCAACTCGCTTTCTTTTGAGCTGCCCGCAACACCGCAGGATGGCTTCAGGCCCTAATCTGGTTCCGGTACGGCACGCTGAGCCTTTGGTTATTTCCTCTTCCTGGTGGGAAATGAGAGTTAAATTTGCCCGTCCAGACACCTCCAGCTAGCCTCTCATTGGTTCTCGCTATTCCTGTTCATCTTCCGCAGAAATTGCAAACTGGGCCAAACAGGAGGTTAAAGGCGCTGACTCTCCAAGTGGGGAGAGTGTTAGTAATGCGTCTGGAATGTTGCACCCGAGTACCAGGGGAGGAAAACTGAGACATATTTGAACACGTCTCCCGTTCACATGGTTGATCATACTTGGGTTCCACATGCATGTTTTAGCTGAAGGAAGAATACCTTAAACCTGGAGAGTTGAGACCCGTGTAATGGGTACCATGCAATATGACTTCAAAGGGTCTTCATTTGCTCACCGAACCTCTCCAATCCTATCACTGCTGCGTTTATGCCCCTGTACACATGCTTGATTCTCTTTTGGAGACATAGCAATCCATAGGTTTTACGATACTTACTAGTCAGGTACATTCTTAGGCGTTTAATATGCGGTGTTGAGTCCATTTCGTTGAGCAAGGAGTAGCTCTTGTCTATTCCATATTTGACTTAAGGAACTTTATCTGTGCTCATTTCAATCTCTGGTTTTATGCAGCACCCCAACTCACCTTTACCCTTAAGCAAGCATAAGTTGGTTTTCTAAATTTGAGACCCTGTTCTGTTCTGTAATTCAGTTCCTGTGTAGCCAAGTTTACATTCCGTATTAGTGATATCTTATGATGTTTCTTTTTCTGTGTGACTTATTTCAGTTAGAATCATCATACCTGAATCCACTCATTGTGATGCTAAGGGCCTGATGACATAGATTTCATTGCTGAGTGATATTGCTTTGTAAGTAAATACCACAACTTCTTTATCCATTTTTCACTTTCTGCGATGTTGAACTTGTACTGTAAACGAGGTTCTTGTAAACAGAGGCATCCCAAACTTTGGGGTGGCTGTGTCTTTTTGATTTTAATTTCCCTAAGCTATAGGACCATAAGTGGCAGTGCCCTAGGCTCTGTTGCTTTGTTTTTTAGATGTTTCAGGAAACACCATACACTTCTCCCGAGTGTCTGTTGGCAATTTACATCCCGCCCATCAGCATAACAAGGCTCCCAGTTCTCCATGGCCTGTCCTGCCTTTCTGGATTTTACACTTTTTTCAGATGGCCCTTTTGACCGGGGGGAAGTGAGACTTCATTGTAGTGCAGATTTCCTTTGCAAGCTTGCTTGGTTGGCCAAAAAGGGCGTATGCGTTTTTTCCTGAATATATTCAGGAAAAAACGCATACGCCCTTTTTGGCCAAGTGCATCATTGTGGACGTTCTGCCTCTTTTCCTATGCTTTCAATGCAATTCCAGTCTACCTCCTGAAATCGGTTTCCTGCAATTCTGCCCCGCTTTCAAGTCCTCTTGGCAGCCTTACTTCAGTCTATTTTTGGACGATAGCTGTCATTTATAACTCTGCAGGTTTGTGAATTACAGTGCCCCGGAGCTCCTTTCTTCAACTGGCTTTCTTGTGACCTGGCCGCAACACCGCAGGATGGCTTCAGGCCCTAATCTGGTTCCGGCCCGGCATGCTGAGCCTTTGGTTAATTCCTCTTCCTGGTGGGAAATGAGAGTTAAATTTGCCCGTCCAGACACCTCCAGCTAGCCTCTCATTGCTTCTCGCTATTCCTGTTCATCTTCCGCAGAAATTGCAAACTGGGCCAAACAGGAGGTTAAAGGGACTGACTCTCCAAGTGGGGAGAGTGTTAGTAAAGCGTCTGGAATGTTGCACCCGAGTACCAGGGGAGGAAAACTGAGACATATTTGAACACGTCTCCCGATCACATGGTTGATCATACTCTAGGTTCCACATGCATGTTTTAGCTGAAGGAAGAATACCTTAAACCTGGGTAGTTGAAACCCGTGGAATGGGTACCATGCAATATGACTTCAAAGGGTCTTCATTTGCTCACCGAACCTCTCCAAACCTATCACTGCTGCGTTTATGCCCCTGTACACATGCTTGATTCTCTTTCGGAGACATAGCAATCCATAGGTTTTAAGATACTTACTAGTCAGGTACATTCTTAGGTGTTTAATATGGGGTGTTGAGTCCATATCGTTGAGCAAGGAGTAGCTTTTGTCTATTCCATATTTGGCTTAAGGAACTTTATCTGTGCTCATTTCAATCTCTGGTTTTATGCAGCACCCCAACTCACCTTTACCTTTAAGCAAGAATAAGTTGGTTTTCTAAATTTGAGACCCTGTTCTGTTCTGTAATTCAGTTCCTGTGTAGCCAAGTTTCCATTCCGTGTATTACTGATATCTTATGATGTTTCTTTTTCTGTGTGACTTATTTCAGTTAGAATCATCATACCTGAATCCACTCATTGTGCTGCTAAGGGCCTGATGACACAGATTTCATTGCTGAGTGATATTGCTTTGTAAGTAAATACCACAACTTCTTTATCCATTTTTCACTTTCTGCGATGTTGAACTTGTACTGTAAACGAGGTTCTTGTAAACAGAGCCATTCCAAACTTTGGGGTGGCTGTGTCTTTTTGATTTTAATTTCCCTAAGCTATAGGACCATAAGTGGAAGTGCCCTAGGTTCTGTTGCTTTGTTTTTTAGATGTTTCAGGAAACACCATACACTTCTCCCGAGTGTCTGTTGGCAATTTACATCCCGCCCATCAGCATAACAAGGCTCCCAGTTCTCCATGGCCTGTCCTGCCTTTCTGGATTTTACACTTTTTTCAGATGGCCCTTTTGACCGGGGGGAAGTGAGACTTCATTGTAGTGCAGATTTCCTTTGCAAGCTTGCTTGGTTGGCCAAAAAGGGCGTATGCGTTTTTTCCTGAATATATTCAGGAAAAAACGCATACGCACTTTTCGGCCAAGTGCATCATTGTGGACGTTCTGCCTCTTTTCCTATGCTTTCAATGCAATTCCAGTCTACCTCCTGAAATCGGTTTCCTGCAATTCTGCCCCGCTTTCAAGTCCTCTTGGCAGCCTTACTTCAGTCTATTTTTGGACGATAGCTGTCATTTATAACTCTGCAGGTTTGTGCATTACAGTGCCCCTGAGCTCTTTTCTTCAACTCGGTTTCTTTTGAGCTGGCCGCAACACCGCAGGATGGCTTCAGGCCCTAATCTGGTTCCAGTACGGCACGCTGAGCCTTTGGTTATTTCCTCTTCCTGGTGGGAAATGAGAGTTAAATTTGCCCGTCCAGACACCTCCAGCTAGCCTCTCATTGGTTCTCGCTATTCCTGTTCATCTTCCGCAGAAATTGCAAACTGGGCCAAACAGGAGGTTAAAGGCGCTGACTCTCCAAGTGGGGAGAGTGTTAGTAAAGCGTCTGGAATGTTGCACCCGAGTACCAGGGGAGGAAAACTGAGACATATTTGAACATATCTCCCGATCATATGGTTGATCATACTCTGGGTTCCACATGCATGTTTTAGCTGAAGGAAGAATACCTTAAACCTGGAGAGTTGAGACCCGTGTAATGGGTACCATGCAATATGACTTCAAAGGGTCTTCATTTGTTCACCGAACCTCTCCAATCCTATCACTGCTGCGTTTATGCCCCTGTACACATGCTTGATTCTCTTTTGGAGACATAGCAATCCATAGGTTTTAAGATACTTACTAGTCAGGTACATTCTTAGGCGTTTAATATGCGGTGTTGAGTCCATTTCGTTGAGCAAGGAGTAGCTCTTGTCTATTCCATATTTGACTTAAGGAACTTTATCTGTGCTCATTTCAATCTCTGGTTTTATGCAGCACCCCAACTCACCTTTACCCTTAAGCAAGCATAAGTTGGTTTTCTAAATTTGAGAACCTGTTCTGTTTTGGAATTCAGTTCCTGTGTAGCCAAGTTTACATTCCGTGTATTACTGATATCTTATGATGTTTCTTTTTCTGTGTGACTTATTTCAGTTAGAATCATCGTACCTGAATCTACTCATTATGCTGCTACGGGCCTGATGACATAGATTTCATTGCTGAGTGATATTGCTTTGTAAGTAAATACCACAACTTCTTTATCCATTTTTCACTTTCTGCGATGTTGAACTTGTACTGTAAACGAGGTTCTTGTAAACAGAGCCGTTCCAAACTTTGGGGTGGCTGTGTCTTTTTGATTTTAATTTCCCTAAGCTATAGGACCATAAGTGGCAGTGCCCTAGGCTCTGTTCCTTTGTTTTTTAGATGTTTCAGGAAACACCATACACTTCTCCCAAGTGTCTGTTGGCAATTTACATCCCGCCCATCAGCATAACAAGGCTCCCAGTTCTCCATGGCCTGTCCTGCCTTTCTGGATTTTACACTTTTTTCAGATGGCCCTTTTGACCGGGGGGAAGTGAGACTTCATTGTAGTGCAGATTTCCTTTGCAAGCTTGCTTGGTTGGCCAAAAAGGGCGTATGCGTTTTTTCCTGAATATATTCAGGAAAAAACGCATACACCCTTTTTGGCCAAGTGCATCATTGTGGACGTTCTGCCTCTTTTCCTATGCTTTCAATGCAATTCCTGTCTACCTCCTGAAATTGGTTTCCTGCAATTCTGCCCCGCTTTCAAGTCCTCTTGGCAGCCTTACTTCAGTCTATTTTTGGACGATAGCTGTCATTTATAACTCTGCAGGTTTGTGAATTACAGTGCCCCTGAGCTCCTTTCTTCAACTCGCTTTCTTGTGACCTGGCCGAAACACCGCAGGATGGCTTCAGGCCCTAATCTTGTTCCGGCCCGGCATGCTGAGCCTTTGGTTAATTCCTCTTCCTGGTTGGAAATGAGAGTTAAATTTGCCCGTCCAGACACCTCCAGCTAGCCTCTCATTGGTTCTCGCTATTCCTGTTCATCTTCCGCAGAAATTGCAAACTGGGCCAAACAGGAGGTTAAAGGGACTGACTCTCCAAGTGGGGAGAGTGTTAGTAAAGCGTCTGGAATGTTGCACCCGAGTACCAGGGGAGGAAAACTGAGACATATTTGAACACGTCTCCCGTTCACATGGTTGATCATACTTGGGTTCCACATGCATGTTTTAGCTGAAGGAAGTATACCTTAAACCTGGAGAGTTAAGACCCGTGTAATGGGTACCATGCAATATGACTTCTAAGGGTCTTCATTTGCTCACCGAACCTCTCCAATCCTATCACTGCTGCGTTTATGCCCCTGTACACATGCTTGATTCTCTTTCGGAGACATAGCAATCCATAGGTTTTAAGATACTTACTAGTCAGGTACATTCTTAGGCGTTTAATATGGGGTGTTGAGTCCAATTTGTTGAGCAAGGAGTAGCTCTTGTCTATTCCATATTTGACTTAAGGAACTTTATCTGTGCTCATTTCAATCTCTGGTTTTATGCAGCACCCCAACTCACCTTTACCCTTAAGCAAGCATGAGTTGGTTTTCTAAATTTGAGACCCTGTTCTGTTCTGTAATTCAGTTCCTGTGTAGCCAAGTTTACATTCCGTGTATTACTGATATCTTATGATGTTTCTTTTTCTCTGTGACTTATTTCAGTTAGAATCATCATACCTGAATCCACTCATTGTGCTGCTAAGGGCCTGATGACACAGATTTCATTGCTGAGTGATATTGCTTTGTAAGTAAATACCACAACTTCTTTATCCATTTTTCACTTTCTGCGATGTTGAACTTGTACTGTAAACGAGGTTCTTGTAAACAGAGCCGTCCCAAACTTTGGGCTGGCTGTGTCTTTTTGATTTTAATTTCCCTAAGCTATAGGACCATAACTGGCAGTGCCCTAGGCTCTGTTGCTTTGTTTTTTAGATGTTTCAGGAAACACCATACACTTCTCCCGAGTGTCTGTTGGCAATTTACATCCCGCCCATCAGCATAACAAGGCTCCCAGTTCTCCATGGCCTGTCCTGCCTTTCTGGATTTTACACTTTTTTCAGATGGCCCTTTTGACCGGGGGGAAGTGAGACTTCATTGTAGTGCAGATTTCCTTTGCAAGCTTGCTTGGTTGGCCAAAAAGGGCGTATGCGTTTTTTCCTGAATATATTCAGGAAAAAACGCATACGCCCTTTTTGGCCAAGTGCATCATTGTGGACGTTCTGCCTCTTTTCCTATGCTTTCAATGCAATTCCAGTCTACCTCCTGAAATCGGTTTCCTGCAATTCTGCCCCGCTTTCAAGTCCTCTTGGCAGCCTTACTTCAGTCTATTTTTGGACGATAGCTGTCATTTATAACTCTGCAGGTTTGTGAATTACAGTGCCCCTGAGCTCCTTTCTTCAACTCGCTTTCTTGTGACCTGGCCGCAACACCGCAGGATGGCTTCAGGCCCTAATCTGGTTCCGGCACGGCACGCTGAGCCTTTGGTTATTTCCTCTTCCTGGTGGGAAATGAGAGTTAAATTTGCCCGTCCAGACACCTCCAGCTAGTCTCTCATTGGTTCTCGCTATTCCTGTTCATCTTCCGCAGAAATTGCAAACTGGGCCAAACAGGAGGTTAAAGGGACTGACTCTCCA
Organism: Delphinus delphis; assembly: GCF_949987515.2. Classification (NCBI taxonomy): domain Eukaryota; kingdom Metazoa; phylum Chordata; class Mammalia; order Artiodactyla; family Delphinidae; genus Delphinus; species Delphinus delphis. Next base: position 1,103,930 of record NW_027192685.1, on the reverse strand, counting down.
AGTGGGGAGAGTGTTAGTAAAGCGTCTGGAATGTTGCACCCGAGTACCAGGGGAGGAAAACTGAGACATATTTGAACACGTCTCCCATTCACATGGTTGATCATACTTGGGTTCCACATGCATGTTTTAGCTGAAGGAAGAATATCTTAAACCTGGAAAGTTAAGACCCGTGTAATGGGTACCATGCAATATGACTTCAAAGGGTCTTCATTTGCTCACCGAACCTCTCCAATCCTATCACTGCTGCGTTTATGCCCCTGTACACATGCTTGATTCTCTTTCGGAGACATAGCAATCCATAGGTTTTAAGATACTTACTAGTCAGGTACATTCTTAGGCGTTTAATATGGGGTGTTGAGTCCATATCGTTGAGCAAGGAGTAGCTCTTGTCTATTCCATATTTGGCTTAAGGAACTTTATCTGTGCTCATTTCAATCTCTGGTTTTATGCAGCACCCCAACTCACCTTTACCTTTAAGCAAGAATAAGTTGGTTTTCTAAATTTGAGACCCTGTTCTGTTCTGTAATTCAGTTCCTGTGTAGCCAAGTTTACATTCCGTGTATTACTGATATCTTATGATGTTTCTTTTTCTGTGTGACTTATTTCAGTTAGAATCATCATACCTGAATCCACTCATTGTGCTGCTAAGGGCCTGATGACACACATTTCATTGCTGAGTGATATTTCTTTGTAAGTAAATACCACAACTTCTTTATCCATTTTTCACTTTCTGCGATGTTGAACTTGTACTGTAAACGAGGTTCTTGTAAACAGAGCCGTTCCAAACTTTGGGGTGGCTGTGTCTTTTTGATTTTAATTTCCCTAAGCTATAGGACCATAAGTGGAAGTGCCCTAGGTTCTGTTGCTTTGTTTTTTAGATGTTTCAGGAAACACCATACACTTCTCCCGAGTGTCTGTTGGCAATTTACATCCCGCCCATCAGCATAACAAGGCTCCCAGTTCTCCATGGCCTGTCCTGCCTTTCTGGATTTTACACTTTTTTCAGATGGCCCTTTTGACCGGGGGGAAGTGAGACTTCATTGTAGTGCAGATTTCCTTTGCAAGCTTGCTTGGTTGGCCAAAAAGGGCGTATGCGTTTTTTCCTGAATATATTCAGGAAAAAACGCATACGCACTTTTCGGCCAAGTGCATCATTGTGGACGTTCTGCCTCTTTTCCTATGCTTTCAATGCAATTCCAGTCTACCTCCTGAAATCGGTTTCCTGCAATTCTGCCCCGCTTTCAAGTCCTCTTGGCAGCCTTACTTCAGTATATTTTTGGACGATAGCTGTCATTTATAACTCTGCAGGTTTGTGCATTACAGTGCCCCTGTGCTCTTTTCTTCAACTCGGTTTCTTTTGAGCTGGCCGCAACACCGCAGGATGGCTTCAGGCCCTAATCTGGTTCTGGTACGGCACGCTGAGCCTTTGGTTATTTCCTCTTCCTAGTGGGAAATGAGAGTTAAATTTGCCCGTCCAGACACCTCCAGCTAGCCTCTCATTGGTTCTCGCTATTCCTGTTCATCTTCCGCAGAAATTGCAAACTGGGCCAAACAGGAGTTTAAAGACGCTGACTCTCCAAGTGGGGAGAGTGTTAGTAAAGCGTCTGGAATGTTGCACCCGAGTACCAGGGGAGGAAAACTGAGACATATTTGAACACGTCTCCCGTTACCATGGTTGATCATACTTGGGTTCCACATGCATGTTTTAGCTGAAGGAAGAATACCTTAAACCTGGAGAGTTGAGACCCGTGTAATGGGTACCATGCAATATGACTTCAAAGGGTCTTCATTTGCTCACCGAACCTCTCCAATCCTATCACTGCTGCGTTTATGCCCCTGTACACATGCTTGATTCTCTTTTGGAGACATAGCAATCCATAGGTTTTACGATAATTACTAATCAGGTACATTCTTAGGCGTTTAATATGCGGTGTTGAGTCCATTTCGTTGAGCAAGGAGTAGCTCTTGTCTATTCCATATTTGACTTAAGGAACTTTATCTGTGCTCATTTCAATCTCTGGTTTTATGCAGCACCCCAACTCACCTTTACCCTTAAGCAAGCATAAGTTGGTTTTCTAAATTTGAGACCCTGTTCTGTTCTGTAATTCAGTTCCTGTGTAGCCAAGTTTACATTCCGTGTATTAGTGATATCTTATGATGTTTCTTTTTCTGTGTGACTTATTTCAGTTAGAATCATCATACCTGAATCCACTCATTGTGATGCTAAGTGCCTGATGACATAGATTTCATTGCTGAGTGATATTGCTTTGTAAGTAAATACCACAACTTCTTTATCCATTTTTCACTTTCTGCGATGTTGAACTTGTACTGTAAACGAGGTTCTTGTAAACAGAGGCATCCCAAACTTTGGGGTGGCTGTGTCTTTTTGATTTTAATTTCCCTAAGCTATAGGACCATAAGTGGCAGTGCCCTAGGCTCTGTTGCTTTGTTTTTTAAATGTTTCAGGAAACACCATACACTTCTCCCGAGTGTCTGTTGGCAATTTACATCCCGCCCATCAACATAACAAGGCTCCCAGTTCTCCATGGCCTGTCCTGCCTTTCTGGATTTTACACTTTTTTCAGATTGCCCTTTTGACCGGGGGGAAGTGAGACTTCATTGTAGTGCAGATTTCCTTTGCAAGCTTGCTTGGTTGGCCAAAAAGGGCGTATGCGTTTTTTCCTGAATATATTCAGGAAAAAACGCATACGCCCTTTTTGGCCAAGTGCATCATTGTGGACGTTCTGCCTCTTTTCCTATGCTTTCAATGCAATTCCAGTCTACCTCCTGAAATCGGTTTCCTGCAATTCTGCCCCGCTTTCAAGTCCTCTTGGCAGCCTTACTTCAGTCTATTTTTGGACGATAGCTGTCATTTATAACTCTGCAGGTTTGTGAATTACAGTGCCCCTGAGCTCCTTTCTTCAACTCGCTTTCTTTTGAGCTGGGCGCAACACCGCAGGATGGCTTCAGGCCCTAATCTGGTTCCGGTACGGCACGCTGAGCCTTTGGTTATTTCCTCTTCCTGTTGGGAAATGAGAGTTAAATTTGCCTGTCCAGACACCTCCAGCTAGCCTCTCATTGGTTCTCGCTATTTCTGTTCATCTTCCGCAGAAATTGCAAACTGGGCCAAACAGGAGGTTAAAGGCGCTGACTCTCCAAGTGGGGAGAGTGTTAGTAAAGCGTCTGGAATGTTGCACCCGAGTACCAGGGGAGGAAAACTGAGACATATTTGAACACGTCTCCCGTTCACATGGTTGATCATACTTGGGTTCCACATGCATGTTTTAGCTGAAGGAAGAATACCTAAAACCTGGGTAGTTGAAACCCGTGGAATGGGTACCATGCAATATGACTTCAAAGGGTCTTCATTTGCTCACCGAACCTCTCCAATCCTATCACTGCTGCGTTTATGCCCCTGTACACATGCTTGATTCTCTTTCGGAGACATAGCAATCCATAGGTTTTAAGATACTTACTAGTCAGGTACATTCTTAGGCGTTTAATATGCGGTGTTGAGTCCATTTCGTTGAGCAAGGAGTAGCTCTTGTCTATTCCATATTTGACTTAAGGAACTTTATCTGTGCTCATTTCAATCTCTGGTTTTATGCAGCACCCCAACTCACCTTTACCCTTAAGCAAGCATAAGTTGGTTTTCTAAATTTGAGACCCAGTTCTGTTCGGTAATTCAGTTCCTGTGTAGCCAAGTTTACATTCCGTGTATTACTGATATCTTATGATGTTTCTTTTTCTGTGTGACTTACTTCAGTTAGAATCATCATACCTGAATCCACTCATTGTGCTGCTAAGGGCCTGATGACACAGATTTCATTGCTGAGTGATATTGCTTTGTAAGTAAATACCACAACTTCTTTATCCATTTTTCACTTTCTGCGATGTTGAACTTGTACTGTAAACGAGGTTCTTGTAAACAGAGCCGTTCCAAACTTTGGGGTTGCTGTGTCTTTTTGATTTTAATTTCCCTAAGCTATAGGACCATAAGTGGAAGTGCCCTAGGTTCTGTTGCTTTGTTTTTTAGATGTTTCAGGAAACACCATACACTTCTCCCGAGTGGTTGTTGGCAATTTACATCCCGCCCATCAGCATAACAAGGCTCCCAGTTCTCCATGGCCTGTCCTGCCTTTCTGGATTTTACACTTTTTTCAGATGGCCCTTTTGACCGGGGGGAAGTGAGACTTCATTGTAGTGCGGATTTCCTTTGCAAGCTTGCTTGGTTGGCCAAAAAGGGCGTATGCGTTTTTTCCTGAATATATTCAGGAAAAAACGCATACGCCCTTTTTGGCCAAGTGCATCATTGTGGACGTTCTGCCTCTTTTCCTATGCTTTCAATGCAATTCCAGTCTACCTCCTGAAATCGGTTTCCTGCAATTCTGCCCCGCTTTCAAGTCCTCTTGGCAGCCTTACTTCAGTCTATTTTTGGACGATAGCTGTCATTTATAACTCTGCAGGTTTGTGAATTACAGTGCCCCTGAGCTCCTTTCTTCAACTCGCTTTCTTGTGACCTGGCCGCAACACCGCAGGATGGCTTCAGGCCCTAATCTGGTTCCGGCACGGCACGCTGAGCCTTTGGTTATTTCCTCTTCCTGGTGGGAAATGAGAGTTAAATTTGCCCATCCAGACACCTCCAGCTAGCCTCTCATTGGTTCTCGCTATTCCTGTTCATCTTCCGCAGAAATTGCAAACTGGGCCAAACAGGAGGTTAAAGGGACTGACTCTCCAAGTGGGGAGAGTGTTAGTAAAGCGTCTGGAATGTTGCACCCGAGTACTAGGGGAGGAAAACTGAGACATATTTGAACACGTCTCCCGTTCACATGGTTGATCATACTTGGGTTCCACATGCATGTTTTAGCTGAAGGAAGAATACCTTAAACCTGGAGAGTTAAGACCCGTGTAATGGGTACCATGCAATATGATTTCAAAGGGTCTTCATTTGCTCACCGAACCTCTCCAATCCTATCACTGCTGAGTTTATGCCCCTGTACACATGCTTGATTCTCTTTCGGAGACATAGCAATCCATAGGTTTTACGATACTTACTAGTCAGGTACATTCTTAGGCGTTTAATATGCGGTGTTGAGTCCATTTCGTTGAGCAAGGAGTAGCTCTTGTCTATTCCATATTTGACTTAAGGAACTTTATCTGTGCTCATTTCAATCTCTGGTTTTATGCAGCACCCCAACTCACCTTTACCCTTAAGCAAGCATAAGTTGGTTTTCTAAATTTGAGACCCTGTTCTGTTTTGTAATTCAGTTCCTGTGTAGCCAAGTTTACATTCCGTGTATTACTGATATCTTATGATGTTTCTTTTTCTGTGTGACTTATTTCAGTTACAATCATCATACCTGAATCCACTCATTGTGATGCTAAGGGCCTGATGACATAGATTTCATTGCTGAGTGATATTGCTTTGTAAGTAAATACCACAACTTCTTTATCCATTTTTCACTTTCTGCGATGTTGAACTTGTACTGTAAACGAGGTTCTTGTAAACAGAGGCGTCCCAAACTTTGGGGTGGCTGTGTCTTTATGATTTTAATTTCCCTAAGCTATAGGACCATAAGTGGCAGTGCCCTAGGCTCTGTTGCTTTGTTTTTTAGATGTTTCAGGAAACACCATACACTTCTCCCGAGTGGTTGTTGGCAATTTACATCCCGCCCATCAGCATAACAAGGCTCCCAGTTCTCCATGGCCTGTCCTGCCTTTCTGGATTTTACACTTTTTTCAGATGGCCCTTTTGACCTGGGGGAAGTGAGACTTCATTGTAGTGCAGATTTCCTTTGCAAGCTTGCTTGGTTGGCCAAAAAGGGCGTATGCGTTTTTTCCTGAATATATTCAGGAAAAAACGCATACGCCCTTTTTGGCCAAGTGCATCATTGTGGACGTTCTGCCTCTTTTCCTATGCTTTCAATGCAATTCCAGTCTACCTCCTGAAATCGGTTTCCTGCAATTCTGCCCCGCTTTCAAGTCCTCTTGGCAGCCTTACTTCAGTCTATTTTTGGACGATAGCTGTCATTTATAACTCTGCAGGTTTGTGAATTACAGTGCCCCTGAGCTCCTTTCTTCAACTCGCTTTCTTGTGACCTGGCCGCAACACCGCAGGATGGCTTCAGGCCCTAATCTGGTTCCGGCATGGCACGCTGAGCCTTTCGTTATTTCCTATTCCTGGTGGGAAATGAGAGTTAAATTTGCCCGTCCAGACACCTCCAGCTAGTCTCTCATTGGTTCTCGCTATTCCTGTTCATCTTCCGCAGAAATTGCAAACTGGGCCAAACAGGAGGTTAAAGGCGCTGACTCTCCAAGTGGGGAGAGTGTTAGTAAAGCGTCTGGAATGTTGCACCCGAGTACCAGGGGAGGAAAACTGAGACATATTTGAACACGTCTCCCGTTCACATGGTTGATCATACTTGGGTTCCACATGCATGTTTTAGCTGAAGGAAGAATACCTTAAACCTGGAGAGTTAAGACCCGTGTAATGGGTACCATGCAATATGACTTCAAAGGGTCTTCATTTGCTCACCGAACCTCTCCAATCCTATCACTGCTGCGTTTATGCCCCTGTACACATGCTTGATTCTCTTTCGGAGACATAGCAATCCATAGGTTTTAAGATACTTACTAGTCAGGTACATTCTTAGACGTTTAATATGTGGTGTTGAGTCCATTTCTTTGAGCAAGGAGTAGCTCTTGTCTATTCCATATTTGACTTAAGGAACTTTATCTGTGCTCATTTCAATCTCTGGTTTTATGCAGCACCCCAACTCACCTTTACCCTTAAGCAAGCATAAGATGGTTTTCTAAATTTGAGACCCTGTTCTGTTCTGTAATTCAGTTCCTGTGTAGCCAAGTTTACATTCCGTGTATTACTGATATCTTATGATGTTTCTTTTTCTGTGTGACTTACTTCAGTTAGAATCATCATACCTGAATCCACTCATTGTGCTGCTAAGGGCCTGATGACACAGATTTCATTGCTGAGTGATATTGCTTTGTAAGTAAATACCACAACTTCTTTATCCATTTTTCACTTTCTGCGATGTTGAACTTGTACTGTAAACGAGGTTCTTGTAAACAGAGCCGTTCCGAACATTGGGGTGGCTGTGTCTTTTTGATTTTAATTTCCCTAAGCTATAGGACCATAAGTGGCAGTGCCCTAGGCTCTGTTGCTTTGTTTTTTAGATGTTTCAGGAAACACCATACACTTCTCCCGAGTGTCTGTTGGCAATTTACATCCCACCCATCAGCATAACAAGGCTCCCAGTTCTCCATGGCCTGTCCTGCCTTTCTGGATTTTACACTTTTTTCAGATGGCCCTTTTGACTGGGGGGAAGTGAGACTTCATTGTAGTGCAGATTTCCTTTGCAAGCTTGCTTGGTTGGCCAAAAAGGGCATATGCGTTTTTTCCTGAATATATTCAGGAAAAAACGCATACGCCCTTTTTGGCCAAGTGCATCATTGTGGACGTTCTGCCTCTTTTCCTATGCTTTCAATGCAATTCCAGTCTACCTCCTGAAATCGGTTTCCTGCAATTCTGCCCCGCTTTCAAGTCCTCTTGGCAGCCTTACTTCAGTCTATTTTTGGACGATAGCTGTCATTTGTAACTCTGCAGGTTTGTGAATTACAGTGCCCCTGAGCTCCTTTCTTCAACTCGCTTTCTTGTGACCTGGCCGCAACACCGCAGGATGGCTTCAGGCCCTAATCTGGTTCCGGTACGGCACGCTGAGCCTTTGGTTATTTCCTCTTCCTGGTGGGAAATGAGAGTTAAATTTGCCCGTCCAGACACCTCCAGCTAGCCTCTCATTGGTTCTCGCTATTCCTGTTCATCTTCCGCAGAAATTGCAAACTGGGCCAAACAGGAGGTTAAAGGGACTGACTCTCCAAGTGGGGAGAGTGTTAGTAAAGCGTCTGGAATGTTGCACCCGAGTATCAGGGGAGGAAAACTGAGACATATTTGAACACGTCTCCCGTTCACATGGTTGATCATACTTGGGTTCCACATGCATGTTTTAGCTGAAGGAAGAATACCTTAAACCTGGAGAGTTGAGACCCGTGGAATGGGTACCATGCAATATGACTTCAAAGGGTCTTCATTTGCTCACTGAACCTCTCCAATCCTATCACTGCTACATTTATGCCCCTGTACACATGCTTGATTCTCTTTTGGAGACATAGCAATCCATAGGTTTTACAATACTTACTAGTCAGGTACATTCTTAGGCGTTTAATATGCGGTGTTGAGTCCATTTCGTTGAGCAAGGAGTAGCTCTTGTCTATTCCATATTTGACTTAAGGAACTTTATCTGTGCTCATTTCAATCTCTGGTTTTATGCAGCACCCGAACTCACCTTTACCCTTAAGCAAGCATAAGTTGGTTTTCTAAATTTGAGACCCTGTTCTGTTCTGTAATTCAGTTCCTGTGTAGCCAAGTTTACATTCCGTGTATTACTGATATCTTATGATATTTCTTTTTCTGTGTGACTTATTTCAGTTAGAATCATCATACCTGAATCCACTCATTGTGATGCTAAGGGCCTGATGACATAGATTTCATTGCTGAGTGATATTGCTTTGTAAGTAAATACCACAACTTCTTTATCCATTTTTCTCTTTCTGCGATGTTGAACTTGTACTGTAAACGAGGTTCTTGTAAACAGAGGCGTCCCAAACTTTGGGGTGGCTGTGTCTTTTTGATTTTAATTTCCCTAAGCTATAGGACCATAAGTGGCAGTGCCCTAGGCTCTGTTGCTTTGTTTTTTAGATGTTTCAGGAAACACCATACACTTCTCCCGAGTGTCTGTTGGCAATTTACATCCCGCCCATCAGCATAACAAGGCTCCCAGTTCTCCATGGCCTGTCCTGCCTTTCTGGATTTTACACTTTTTTCAGATGGCCCTTTTGACCGGGGGGAATTGAGACTTCATTGTAGTGCAGATTTCCTTTGCAAGCTTGCTTGGTTGGCCAAAAAGGGCGTATGCGTTTTTTCCTGAATATATTCAGGAAAAAACGCATACGCCCTTTTTGGCCAAGTGCATCATTGTGGACGTTCTGCCTCTTTTCCTATGCTTTCAATGCAATTCCAGTCTACCTCCTGAAATCGGTTTCCTGCAATTCTGCCCCGCTTTCAAGTCCTCTTGGCAGCCTTACTTCAGTCTATTTTTGGACGATAGCTGTCATTTATAACTCTGCAGGTTTGTGCATTACAGTGCCCCTGAGCTCTTTTCTTCAACTCGGTTTCTTTTGAGCTGGCCGCAACACCGCAGGATGGCTTCAGGCCCTAATCTGGTTCCAGTACGGCACGCTGAGCCTTTGGTTATTTCCTCTTCCTGGTGGGAAAGAGAGTTAAATTTGCCCGTCCAGACACCTCCAGCTAGCCTCTCATTGGTTCTCGCTATTCCTGTTCATCTTCCGCAGAAATTGCAAACTGGGCCAAACAGGAGGTTAAAGGCGCTGACTCTCCAAGTGGGGAGAGTGTTAGTAAAGCGTCTGGAATGTTGCACCCGAGTACCAGGGGAGGAAAACTGAGACATATTTGAACATATCTCCCGATCATATGGTTGATCATACTCTGGGTTCCACATGCATGTTTTAGCTGAAGGAAGAATACCTTAAACCTGGAGAGTTGAGACCCGTGTAATGGGTACCATGCAATATGACTTCAAAGGGTCTTCATTTGTTCACCGAACCTCTCCAATCCTATCACTGCTGCGTTTATGCCCCTGTACACATGCTTGATTCTCTTTCGTAGACATAGCAATCCATAGGTTTTAAGATACTTACTAGTCAGGTACATTCTTAGGCGTTTAATATGCGGTGTTGAGTCCATTTCGTTGAGCAAGGAGTAGCTCTTGTCTATTCCATATTTGACTTAAGGAACTTTATCTGTGCTCATTTCAATCTCTGGTTTTATGCAGCACCCCAACTCACCTTTACCCTTAAGCAAGCATAAGTTGGTTTTCTAAATTTGAGAACCTGTTCTGTTTTGGAATTCAGTTCCTGTGTAGCCAAGTTTACATTCCGTGTATTACTGATATCTTATGATGTTTCTTTTTCTGTGTGACTTATTTCAGTTAGAATCATCGTACCTGAATCTACTCATTATGCTGCTACGGGCCTGATGACATAGATTTCATTGCTGAGTGATATTGCTTTGTAAGTAAATACCACAACTTCTTTATCCATTTTTCACTTTCTGCGATGTTGAACTTGTACTGTAAACGAGGTTCTTGTAAACAGAGCCGTTCCAAACTTTGGGGTGGCTGTGTCTTTTTGATTTTAATTTCCCTAAGCTATAGGACCATAAGTGGCAGTGCCCTAGGCTCTGTTCCTTTGTTTTTTAGATGTTTCAGGAAACACCATACACTTCTCCCAAGTGTCTGTTGGCAATTTACATCCCACCCATCAGCATAACAAGGCTCCCAGTTCTCCATGGCCTGTCCTGCCTTTCTGGATTTTACACTTTTTTCAGATGGCCCTTTTGACCGGGGGGAAGTGAGACTTCATTGTAGTGCAGATTTCCTTTGCAAGCTTGCTTGGTTGGCCAAAAAGGGCGTATGCGTTTTTTCCTGAATATATTCAGGAAAAAACGCATACGCCCTTTTTGGCCAAGTGCATCATTGTGGACGTTCTGCCTCTTTTCCTATGCTTTCAATGCAATTCCAGTCTACCTCCTGAAATCGGTTTCCTGCAATTCTGCCCCGCTTTCAAGTCCTCTTGGCAGCCTTACTTCAGTCTATTTTTGGACAATAGCTGTCATTTATAACTCTGCAGGTTTGTGAATTACAGTGCCCCTGAGCTCCTTTCTTCAACTCGCTTTCTTGTGACCTGGCCGCAACACCGCAGGATGGCTTCAGGCCCTAATCTGGTTCCAGCCCGGCATGCTGAGCCTTTGGTTAATTCCTCTTCCTGGTGGGAAATGAGAGTTAAATTTGCCCGTCCAGACACCTCCAGCTAGCCTCTCATTGGTTCTCGCTATTCCTGTTCATCTTCCGCAGAAATTGCAAACTGGGCCAAACAGGAGGTTAAAGGCGCTGACTCTCCAAGTGGGGAGAGTGTTAGTAAAGCGTCTGGAATGTTGCACCCGAGTACCAGGGGAGGAAAACTGAGACATATTTGAACACGGCTCCCGTTCACATGGTTGATCATACTTGGGTTCCACATGCATGTTTTAGCTGAAGGAAGAATACCTTAAACCTGGGTAGTTGAAACCCGTGGAATGGGTACCATGCAATATGACTTCAAAGGGTCTTCATTTGCTCACCGAACCTCTCCAATCCTATCACTGCTGCGTTTATGCCCCTGTACACATGCTTGATTCTCTTTTGGAGACATAGCAATCCATAGGTTTTACGATACTTACTAGTCAGGTACATTCTTAGGCGTTTAATATGCGGTGTTGAGTCCATTTCGTTGAGCAAGGAGTAGCTCTTGTCTATTCCATATTTGGCTTAAGGAACTTTATCTGTGCTCATTTCAATCTCTGGTTTTATGCAGCACCCCAACTCACCTTTACCCTTAAGCAAGCATAAGTTGGTTTTCTAAATTTGAGACCCTATTCTGTTCTGTAATTCAGTTCCTGTGTAGCCAAGTTTACATTCCGTGTATTACTGATATCTTATGATGTTTTTTTTCTGTGTGACTTATTTCAGTTAGAATCATCATACCTGAATCCACTCATTGTGATGCTAAGGGCCTGATGACATAGATTTCATTGCTGAGTGATATTGCTTTGTAAGTAAAAACCACAACTTCTTTATCCATTTTTCACTTTCTGCGATGTTGAACTTGTACTGTAAACGAGGTTCTTGTAAACAGAGGCGTCCCAAACTTTGGGGTGGCTGTGTCTTTTTGATTTTAATTTCCCTAAGCTATAGGACCATAAGTGGCAGTGCCCTAGGCTCTGTTGCTTTGTTTTTTAGATGTTTCAGGAAACACCATACACTTCTCCCAAGTGTCTGTTGGCAATTTACATCCCGCCCATCAGCATAACAAGGCTCCCAGTTCTCCATGGCCTGTCCTGCCTTTCTGGATTTTACACTTTTTTCAGATGGCCCTTTTGACCGGGGGGAAGTGAGACTTCATTGTAGTGCAGATTTCCTTTGCAAGCTTGCTTGGTTGGCCAAAAAGGGCGTATGCGTTTTTTCCTGAATATATTCAGGAAAAAACACATATGCCCTTTTTGGCCAAGTGCATCATTGTGGACGTTCTGCCTCTTTTCCTATGCTTTCAATGCAATTCCAGTCTACCTCCTGAAATCGGTTTCCTGCAATTCTGCCCCGCTTTCAAGTCCTCTTGGCAGCCTTACTTCAGTCTATTTTTGGACGATAGCTGTCATTTATAACTCTGCAGGTTTGTGAATTACAGTGCCCCTGAGCTCCTTTCTTCAACTCGCTTTCTTTTGAGCTGGCCGCAACACCGCAGGATGGCTTCAGGCCCTAATCTGGTTCCGGCCCGGCATGCTGAGCCTTTGGTTAATTCCTCTTCCTGGTGGGAAATGAGAGTTAAATTTGCCCGTCCAGACACCTCCAGCTAGCCTCTCATTGGTTCTCGCTATTCCTGTTCATCTTCCGCAGAAATTGCAAACTGGGCCAAACAGGAGGTTAAAGGGACTGACTCTCCAAGTGGGGAGAGTGTTAGTAAAGCGTCTGGAATGTTGCACCCGAGTACCAGGGGAGGAAAACTGAGACATATTTGAACACGTCTCCCGATCACATGGTTGATCATACTCTTGGTTCCACATGCATGTTTTAGCTGAAGGAAGAATACCTTAAACCTGGGTAGTTGAAACCCGTGGAATGGGTACCATGCAATATGACTTCAAAGGGTCTTCATTTGCTCACCGAACCTCTCCAATCCTATCACTGCTGCGTTTATGCCCCTGTACACAGGCTTGATTCTCTTTCGGAGACATAGCAATCCATAGGTTTTACGATACTTACTAGTCAGGTACATTCTTAGGCGTTTAATATGCGGTGTTGAGTCCATTTCGTTGAGCAAGGAGTAGCTCTTGTCTATTCCATATTTGACTTAAGGAACTTTATCTGTGCTCATTTCAATCTCTGGTTTTATGCAGCACCCCAACTCACCTTTACCCTTAAGCAAGCATAAGTTGGTTTTCTAAATTTGAGACCCTGTTCTGTTCTGTAATTCAGTTCCTGTGTAGCCAAGTTTCCATTCCGTGTATTACTGATATCTTATGATGTTTCTTTTTCTGTGTGACTTATTTCAGTTAGAATCATCATACCTGAATCCACTCATTGTGCTGCTAAGGGCCTGATGACATAGATTTCATTGCTGAGTGATATTGCTTTGTAAGTGAATACCACAACTTCTTTATCCATTTTTCACTTTCTGCGATGTTGAACTTGTACTGTAAACGAGGTTCTTGTAAACAGAGCCGTTCCAAACTTTGGGGTGGCTGTGTCTTTTTGATTTTAATTTCCCTAAGCTATAGGACCATAAGTGGAAGTGCCCTAGGCTCTGTTGCTTTGTTTTTTAGATGTTTCAGGAAACACCATACACTTCTCCCAAGTGTCTGTTGGCAATTTACATCCCGCCCATCAGCATAACAAGGCTCCCAGTTCTCCATGGCCTGTTGCCTTTCTGGATTTTACACTTTTTTCAGATGGCCCTTTTGACCGGGGGGAAGTGAGACTTCATTGTAGTGCAGATTTCCTTTGCAAGCTTGCTTGGTTGGCCAAAAAGGGCGTATGCGTTTTTTCCTGAATATATTCAGGAAAAAACGCATACGCCCTTTTTGGCCAAGTGCATCATTGTGGACGTTCTGCCTCTTTTCCTATGCTTTCAATGCAATTCCAGTCTACCTCCTGAAATCGGTTTCCTGCAATTCTGCCCCGCTTTCAAGTCCTCTTGGCAGCTTTACTTCAGTCTATTTTTGGACGATAGCTGTCATTTATAACTCTGCAGGTTTGTGAATTACAGTGCCCCTGAGCTCCTTTCTTCAACTCGCTTTCTTGTGACCTGGCCGCAACACCGCAGGATGGCTTCAGGCCCTAATCTGGTTCCGGCCCGGCATGCTGAGCCTTTGGTTAATTCCTCTTCCTGGTGGGAAATGAGAGTTAAATTTGCCCGTCCAGACACCTCCAGCTAGCCTCTCATTGGTTCTCGCTATTCCTGTTCATCTTCCGCAGAAATTGCAAACTGGGCCAAACAGGAGGTTAAAGGGACTGACTCTCCAAGTGGGGAGAGTGTTAGTAAAGCGTCTGGAATGTTGCACCCGAGTACCAGGGGAGGAAAACTGAGACATATTTGAACACGTCTCCCGTTCACATGGTTGATCATACTTGGGTTACACATGCATGTTTTAGCTGAAGGAAGAATATCTTAAACCTGGAAAGTTAAGACCCGTGTAATGGGTACCATGCAATATGACTTCAAAGGGTCTTCATTTGCTCACCGAACCTCTCCAATCCTATCACTGCTGCGTTTATGCCCCTGTACACATGCTTGATTCTCTTTCGGAGACATAGCAATCCATAGGTTTTAAGATACTTACTAGTCAGGTACATTCTTAGGCGTTTAATATGCGGTGTTGAGTCCATTTCGTTGAGCAAGGAGTAGCTCTTGTCTATTCCATATTTGGCCTAAGGAACTTTATCTGTGCTCATTTCAATCTCTGGTTTTATGCAGCACCCCAACTCACCTTTACCCTTAAGCAAGCATAAGTTGTTTTTCTAAATTTGAGACCCTGTTCTGTTCTGTAATTCAGTTCCTGTGTAGCCAAGTTTCCATTCCGTGTATTACTGATATCTTATGATGTTTCTTTTTCTGTGTGACTTATTTCAGTTAGAATCATCATACCTGAATCCACTCATTGTGCTGCTAAGGGCCTGATGACATAGATTTCATTGCTGAGTGATATTGCTTTGTAAGTGAATACCACAACTTCTTTATCCATTTTTCACTTTCTGCGATGTTGAACTTGTACTGTAAACGAGGTTCTTGTAAACAGAGCCGTTCCAAACTTTGGGGTGGCTGTGTCTTTTTGATTTTAATTTCCCTAAGCTATAGGACCATAAGTGGCAGTGCCCTAGGCTCTGTTGCTTTGTTTTTTAGATGTTTCAGGAAACACCATACACTTCTCCCGAGTGTCTGTTGGCAATTTACATCCCGCCCATCAGCATAACAAGGCTCCCAGTTGTCCATGGCCTGTCCTGCCTTTCTGGATTTTACACTTTTTTCAGATGGCCCTTTTGACCGGGGGGAAGTGAGACTTCATTGTAGTGCAGATTTCCTTTGCAAGCTTGCTTGGTTGGCCAAAAAGGGCGTATGCGTTTTTTCCTGAATATATTCAGGAAAAAACGCATACGCCCTTTTTGGCCAAGTGCATCATTGTGGACGTTCTGCCTCTTTTCCTATGCTTTCAATGCAATTCCAGTCTACCTCCTGAAATCGGTTTCCTGCAATTCTGCCCCGCTTTCAAGTCCTCTTGGCAGCCTTACTTCAGTCTATTTTTGGACGATAGCTGTCATTTATAACTCTGCAGGTTTGTGAATTACAGTGCCCCTGAGCTCCTTTCTTCAACTCGCTTTCCTGTGACCTGGCCGCAACACCGCAGGATGGCTTCAGGCCCTAATATGGTTCCGGACCGGCATGCTGAGCCTTTGGTTAATTCCTCTTCCTGGTGGGAAATGAGAGTTAAATTTGCCCGTCCAGACACCTCCAGCTAGCCTCTCATTGGTTCTCGCTATTCCTGTTCATCTTCCGCAGAAATTGCAAACTGGGCCAAACAGGAGGTTAAAGGGACTGACTCTCCAAGTGGGGAGAGTGTTAGTAAAGCGTCTGGAATGTTGCACCCGAGTACCAGGGGAGGAAAACTGAGACATATTTGAACACGTCTCCCGATCACATGGTTGATCATACTCTAGGTTCCACATGCATGTTTTAGCTGAAGGAAGAATACCTTAAACCTGGGTAGTTGAAACCCGTGGAATGGGTACCATGCAATATGACTTCAAAGGGTCTTCATTTGCTCACCGAACCTCTCCAATCCTATCACTGCTGCGTTTATGCCCCTGTACACATGCTTGATTCTCTTTTGGAGACATAGCAATCCATAGGTTTTACGATACTTACTAGTCAGGTACATTATTAGGCGTTTAATATGCGGTGTTGAGTCCATTTCGTTGAGCAAGGAGTAGCTCTTGTCTATTCCATATTTGACTTAAGGAACTTTATCTGTGCTCATTTCAATCTCTGGTTTTATGCAGCACCCCAACTCACCTTTACCCTTAAGCAAGCATATGTTGGTTTTCTAAATTTGAGACCCTGTTCTGTTCTGTAATTCAGTTCCTGTGTAGCCAAGTTTACATTCCGTGTATTACTGATATCTTATGATGTTTCTTTTTCTGTGTGACTTATTTCAGTTTGAGTCATCATACCTGAATCCACTCATTGTGATGCTAAGGGCCTGATGACATAGATTTCATTGCTGAGTGATATTGCTTTGTAAGTAAATACCACAACTTCTTTATCCATTTTTCACTTTCTGCGATGTTGAACTTGTACTGTAAACGAGGTTCTTGTAAACAGAGGCATCCCAAACTTTGGGGTGGCTGTGTCTTTTTGATTTTAATTTCCCTAAGCTATAGGACCATAAGTGGCAGTGCCCTAGGCTCTGTTGCTTTGTTTTTTAGATGTTTCAGGAAACACCATACACTTCTCCCCGAGTGGTTGTTGGCAATTTACATCCCGCCCATCAGCATAACAAGGCTCCCAGTTCTCCATGGCCTGTCCTGCCTTTCTGGATTTTACACTTTTTTCAGATGGCCCTTTTGACCGGGGGGAAGTGAGACTTCATTGTAGTGCAGATTTCCTTTGCAAGCTTGCTTGGTTGGCCAAAAAGGGCGTATGCGTTTTTTCCTGAATATATTCAGGAAAAAACGCATACGCCCTTTTTGGCCAAGTGCATCATTGTGGACGTTCTGCCTCTTTTCCTATGCTTTCAATGCAATTCCAGTCTACCTCCTGAAATCGGTTTCCTGCAATTCTGCCCCGCTTTCAAGTCCTCTTGGCAGCCTTACTTCAGTCTATTTTTGGACGATAGCTGTCATTTATAACTCTGCAGGTTTGTGAATTACAGTGCCCCTGAGCTCCTTTCTTCAACTTGCTTTCTTGTGACCTGGCCGCAACACCGCAGGATGGCTTCAGGCCCTAATCTGGTTCCGGCACGGCACGCTGAGCCTTTGGTTATTTCCTCTTCCTGGTGGGAAATGAGAGTTAAATTTGCCCGTCCAGACACCTTCAGCTAGCCTCTCATTGGTTCTCTCTATTCCTGTTCATCTTCCGCAGAAATTGCAAACTGGGCAAAACAGGAGGTTAAAGGCGCTGACTCTCCAAGTGGGGAGAGTGTTAGTAAAGCGTCTGGAATGTTGCACCCGAGTACCAGGGGAGGAAAACTGAGACATATTTGAACACGTCTCCCGTTCACATGGTTGATCATACTTGGGTTCCACATGCATGTTTTAGCTGAAGGAAGAATACCTTAAACCTGGAGAGTTGAGACCCGTGGAATGGGTACCATGCAATATGACTTCAAAGGGTCTTCATTTGCTCACCGAACCTCTCCAATCCTATCACTGCTGCGTTTATGCCCCTGTACACATGCTTGATTCTCTTTCGGAGACATAGCAATCCATAGGTTGTACGATACTTACTAGTCAGGTACATTCTTAGGCATTTAATATGCGGTGTTGAGTCCATTTCGTTGAGCAAGGAGTAGCTCTTGTCTATTCCATATTTGACTTAAGGAACTTTATCTGTGCTCATTTCAATCTCTGGTTTTATGCAGCACCCCAACTCACCTTTACCCTTAAGCAAGCATAAGTTGGTTTTCTAAATTTGAGACCCTGTTCTGTTCTGTAATTCAGTTCCTGTGTAGCCAAGTTTACATTCCGTGTATTACTGATATCTTATGATGTTTCTTTTTCTGTGTGACTTATTTCAGTTACAATCATCATACCTGAATCCACTCATTGTGATGCTAAGGGCCTGATGACATAGATTTCATTGCTGAGTGATATTGCTTTGTAAGTAAATACCACAACTTCTTTATCCATTTTTCACTTTCTGCGATGTTGAACTTGTACTGTAAACGAGGTTCTTGTAAACAGAGGCGTCCCAAACTTTGGGGTGGCTGTGTCTTTTTGATTTTAATTTCCCTAAGCTATAGGACCATAAGTGGCAGTGCCCTAGGCTCTGTTGCTTTGTTTTTTAGATGTTTCAGGAAACACCATACACTTCTCCCGAGTGTCTGTTGGCAATTTACATCCCGCCCATCAGCATAACAAGGCTCCCAGTTCTCCATGGCCTGTCCTGCCTTTCTGGATTTTACACTTTTTTCAGATGGCCCTTTTGACCGGGGGGAAGTGAGACTTCATTGTAGTGCAGATTTCCTTTGCAAGCTTGCTTGGTTGGCCAAAAAGGGCGTATGCGTTTTTTCCTGAATATATTCAGGAAAAAACGCATACGCCCTTTTTGGCCAAGTGCATCATTGTGGACGTTCTGCCTCTTTTCCTATGCTTTCAATGCAATTCCAGTCTACCTCCTGAAATCGGTTTCCTGCAATTCTGCCCCGCTTTCAAGTCCTCTTGGCAGCCTTTCTTCAGTCTATTTTTGGACGATAGCTGTCATTTATAACTCTGCAGGTTTGTGAATTACAGTGTCCCTGAGCTCCTTTCTTCAACTCGCTTTCTTGTGACCTGGCCGCAACACCGCAGGATGGCTTCAGGCCCTAATCTGGTTCTGGACCGGCACGCTGAGCCTTTGGTTAATTCCTCTTCCTGGTGGGAAATGAGAGTTAAATTTGCCCGTCCAGACACCTCCAGCTAGTCTCTCATTGGTTCTTGCTATTCCTGTTCATCTTCCGCAGAAATTGCAAACTGGGCCAAACAGGAGGTTAAATGGACTGACTCTCCAAGTGGGGAGAGTGTTAGTAAAGCGTCTGGAATGTTGCACCCGAGTACCAGGGGAGGAAAACTGTGACATATTTGAACATGTCTCCCGATCACATGGTTGATCATACTCTAGGTTCCACATGCATGTTTTAGCTGAAGGAAGAATACCTTAAACCTTGGTAGTTCAAACCCGTGGAATGGGTACCATGCAATATGACTTCAAAGGGTCTTCATTTGCTCACCGAACCTCTCCAATCCTATCACTGCTGCGTTTATGCCCCTGTACACATGCTTGATTCTCTTTCGGAGACATAGCAATCCATAAGTTTTAAGATACTTACAAGTCAGGTACATTCTTAGGCGTTTAATATGCGGTGTTGAGTCCATTTCGTTGAGCAAGGAGTAGCTCTTGTCTATTCCATATTTGGCTTAAGGAACTTTATCTGTGCTCATTTCAATCTCTGGTTTTATGCAGCACCCCAACTCACCTTTACCCTTAAGCAAGAATAAGTTGGTTTTCTAAATTTGAGACCCTGTTCTGTTCTGTAATTCAGTTCCTGTGTAGCCAAGTTTCCATTCCGTGTATTACTGATATCTTATGATGTTTCTTTTTCTGTGTGACTTATTTCAGATAGAATCATCATACCTGAATCCACTCATTGTGCTGCTAAGTGCCTGATGACACAGATTTCATTGCTAAGTGATATTGCTTTGTAAGTAAATACCACAACTTCTTTATCCATTTTTCACTTTCTGCGATGTTGAACTTGTACTGTAAACGAGGTTCTTGTAAACAGAGCCGTTCCAAACTTTGGGGTGGCTGTGTCTTTTAGATTCTAATTTCCCTAAGCTATAGGACCATAAGTGGAAGTGCCCTAGGCTCTGTTGCTTTGTTTTTTAGATGTTTCAGGAAACACCATACACTTCTCCCGAGTGGTTGTTGGCAATTTACATCCCGTCCATCAGCATAACAAGGCTCCCAGTTCTCCATGGCCTGTCCTGCCTTTCTGGATTTTACACTTTTTTCAGATGGCCCTTTTGACCGGGGGGAAGTGAGACTTCATTGTAGTGCAGATTTCCTTTGCAAGCTTGCTTGGTTGGCCAAAAAGGGCGTATGCGTTTTTTCCTGAATATATTCAGGAAAAAACGCATACGCCCTTTTTGGCCAAGTGCATCATTGTGGACGTTCTGCCTCTTTTCCTATGCTTTCAATGCAATTCCAGTCTACCTCCTGAAATCGGTTTCCTGCAATTCTGCCCCGCTTTCAAGTCCTCTTGGCAGTCTTACTTCAGTCTATTTTTGGACAATAGCTGTCATTTATAACTCTGCAGGTTTGTGAATTACAGTGCCCCTGAGCTCCTTTCTTCAACTTGCTTTCTTGTGACCTGGCCGCAACACCGCAGGATGGCTTCAGGCCCTAATCTGGTTCCGGCACGGCACGCTGAGCCTTTGGTTATTTCCTCTTCCTGGTGGGAAATGAGAGTTAAATTTGCCCGTCCAGACACCTCCAGCTAGCCTCTCATTGGTTCTCGCTATTCCTGTTCATCTTCCGCAGAAATTGCAAACTGGGCCAAACAGGAGGTTAAAGGCGCTGACTCTCCAAGTGGGGAGAGTGTTAGTAAAGCGTCTGGAATGTTGCACCCGAGTACCAGGGGAGGAAAACTGAGACATATTTGAACACGTCTCCCGTTCACATGGTTGATCATACTTGGGTTCCACATGCATGTTTTAGCTGAAGGAAGAATACCTTAAACCTGGAGAGTTGAGACCCGTGTAATGGGTACCATGCAATATGACTTCAAAGGGTCTTCATTTGCTCACCGAACCTCTCCAATCCTATCACTGCTGCGTTTATGCCCCTGTACACATGCTTGATTCTCTTTCGGAGACATAGCAATCCATAGGTTTTACGATACTTACTAGTCAGGTACATTCTTAGGCGTTTAATATGCGGTGTTGAGTCCATTTCGTTGAGCAAGGAGTAGCTCTTGTCTATTCCATATTTGACTTAAGGAACTTTATCTGTGCTCATTTCAATCTCTGGTTTTATGCAGCACCCCAACTCACCTTTACCCTTAAGCAAGCATAAGTTGGTTTTCTAAATTTGAGACCCTGTTCTGTTCTGTAATTCAGTTCCTGTGTAGCCAAGTTTACATTCCGTGTATTACTGATATCTTATGATGTTTCTTTTTCTGTGTGACTTATTTCAGTTAGAATCATCATACCTGAATCCACTCATTGTGATGCTAAGGGCCTGATGACATAGATTTCATTGCTGAGTAATATTGCTTTGTAAGTAAATACCACAACTTCTTTATCCATTTTTCACTTTCTGCGATGTTGAACTTGTACTGTAAATGAGGTTCTTGTAAACAGAGGCGTCCCAAACTTTGGGGTGGCTGTGTCTTTTTGAATTTAATTTCCCTAAGCTATAGGACCATAAGTGGCAGTGCCCTAGGCTCTGTTGCTTTGTTTTTTAGATGTTTCAGGAAACACCATACACTTCTCCCGAGTGTCTGTTGGCAATTTACATCCCGCCCATCAGCATAACAAGGCTCCCAGTTCTCCATGGCCTGTCCTGCCTTTCTGGATTTTACACTTTTTTCAGATGGCCCTTTTGACCGGGAGGAAGTGAGACTTCATTGTAGTGCAGATTTCCTTTGCAAGCTTGCTTGGTTGGCCAAAAAGGGCGTATGCGTTTTTTCCTGAATATATTCAGGAAAAAACGCATACGCCCTTTTTGGCCAAGTGCATCATTGTGGACGATCTGCCTCTTTTCCTATGCTTTCAATGCAATTCCAGTCTACCTCCTGAAATCGTTTTCCTGCAATTCTGCCCCGCTTTCAAGTCCTCTTGGCAGCCTTACTTCAGTCTATTTTTGGACGATAGCTGTCATTTATAACTCTGCAGGTTTGTGAATTACAGTGCCCCTGAGCTCCTTTCTTCAACTCGCTTTCTTGTGACCTGGCCGCAACACCGCAGGATGGCTTCAGGCCCTAATCTGGTTCCGGCCCGGCACGCTGAGCCTTTGGTTAATTCCTCTTCCTGGTGGGAAATGAGAGTTAAATTTGCCCGTCCAGACACCTCCAGCTAGCCTCTCATTGGTTCTCGCTATTCCTGTTCATCTTCCGCAGAAATTGCAAACTGGGCCAAACAGGAGGTTTAAGGGACTGACTCTCCAAGTGGGGAGAGTGTTAGTAAAGCGTCTGGAATGTTGCACCCGAGTACCAGGGGAGGAAAACTGAGACATATTTGAACACGTCTCCCGATCACATGGTTGATCATACTCTAGGTTCCACATGCATGTTTTAGCTGAAGGAAGAATACCTTAAACCTGGGTAGTTGAAACCCGTGGAATGGGTACCATGCAATATGACTTCAAAGTGTCTTCATTTGCTCACCGAACCTCTCCAATCCTATCACTGCTGCGTTTATGCCCCTGTACACATGCTTGATTCTCTTTCGGAGACATAGCAATCCATAGGTTTTAAGATACTTACTAGTCAGGTACATTCTTAGGCGTTTAATATGCGGTGTTGAGTCCATTTCGTTGAGCAAGGAGTAGCTCTTGTCTATTCCATATTTGGCTTAAGGAACTTTATCTGTGCTCATTTCAATCTCTGGTTTTATGCAGCACCCCAACTCACCTTTACCCTTAAGCAAGAATAAGTTGGTTTTCTAAATTTGAGACCCTGTTCTGTTGTGTAATTCAGTTCCTGTGTAGCCAAGTTTCCATTCCGTGTATTACTGATATCTTATGATGTTTCTTTTTCTGTGTGACTTATTTCAGTTAGAATCATCATACCTGAATCCACTCATTGTTCTGCTAAGGGCCTGATGACACAGATTTCATTGCTGAGTGATATTGCTTTGTAAGTAAATACCACAACTTCTTTATCCATTTTTCACTTTCTGCGATGTTGAACTTGTACTGTAAACGAGGTTCTTGTAAACAGAGCCGTTCCAAACTTTGGGGTGGCTGTGTCTTTTTGATTTTAATTTCCCTAAGCTATAGGACCATAAGTGGCAGTGCCCTAGGCTCTGTTGCTTTGTTTTTTAGATGTTTCAGGAAACACCATACACTTCTCCCGAGTGTCTGTTGGCAATTTACATCCCGCCCATCAGCATAACAAGGCTCCCAGTTCTCCATGGCCTGTCCTGCCTTTCTGGATTTTACACTTTTTTCAGATGGCCCTTTTGACCGGGGGGAAGTGAGACTTCATTGTAGTGCAGATTTCCTTTGCAAGCTTGCTTGGTTGGCCAAAAAGGGCGTATGCGTTTTTTCCTGAATATATTCAGGAAAAAACGCATACGCCCTTTTTGGCCAAGTGCATCATTGTGGACGTTCTGCCTCTTTTCCTATGCTTTCAATGCAATTCCAGTCTACCTCCTGAAATCGGTTTCCTGCAATTCTGCCCCGCTTTCAAGTCCTCTTGGCAGGCTTTCTTCCGTCTATTTTTGGACGATAGCTGTCATTTATAACTCTGCAGGTTTGTGAATTACAGTGTCCCTGAGCTCCTTTCTTCAACTCGCTTTCTTGTGACCTGGCCGCAACACCGCAGGATGGCTTCAGGCCCTAATCTGGTTCCGGCCCGGCACGCTGAGCCTTTGGTTAATTCCTCTTCCTGGTGGGAAATGAGAGTTAAATTTGCCCGTCCAGACACCTCCAGCTAGTCTCTCATTGGTTCTCGCTATTCCTGTTCATCTTCCGCAGAAATTGCAAACTGGGCCAAACAGGAGGTTAAATGGACTGACTCTGCAAGTGGGGAGAGTGTTAGTAAAGCGTCTGGAATGTTGCACCCGAGTACCAGGGGAGGAAAACTGAGACATATTTGAACACGTCTCCCGTTCACATGGTTGATCATACTTGGGTTCCACATGCATGTTTTAGCTGAAGGAAGAATACCTTAAACCTGGAGAGTTGAGACCCGTGTAATGGGTACCATGCAATATGACTTCAAAGGGTCTTCATTTGCTCACCGAACCTCTCCAATCCTATCACTGCTGCGTGTATTCCCCTGTACACACGCTTGATTCTCTTTTGGAGACATAGCAATCCATAGGTTTTAAGATACTTACAAGTCAGGTACATTCTTTGGGGTTTAATATGGGGTTTTGAGTCCATTTCGTTGAGCAAGGAGTAGCTCTTGTCTATTCCATATTTGGCTTAAGGAACTTTATCTGTGCTCATTTCAATCTCTGGTTTTATGCAGCACCCCAACTCACCTTTCCCCTTAAGCAAGCATAAGTTGGTTTTCTAAATTTGAGTCCCTGTTCTGTTCTGGAATGCAGTTCCTGTGTAGCCAAGTTTACATTCCGTGTATTAGTGATATCTTATGATGTTTCTTTTTCTGTGTGACTTATTTCAGTTAGAATCATCGTACCTGAATCCACTCATTATGCTGCTACAGGCCTGATGACATAGATTTCATTGCTGAGTGATACTTCATTGTACGTAAGTACCACAAGTTCTTTATCCATTTTTCACGTTCTGCGATGTTGAACTTGTACTGTAAACGAGGTTCTTGTAAACAGAGGCGTCCCAAACTTTGGGGTGGCTGTGTCTTTTTGATTTTAATTTCCCTAAGCTATAGGACCATAAGTGGCAGTGCCCTAGGCTCTGTTGCTTTGTTTTTTAGATGTTTCAGGAAACACCATACACTTCTCCCGAGTGTCTGTTGGCAATTTACATCCCGCCCATCAGCATAACAAGGCTCCCAGTTCTCCATGGCCTGTCCTGCCTTTCTGGATTTTACACTTTTTTCAGATGGCCCTTTTGACCGGGGGGAAGTGAGACTTCATTGTAGTGCAGATTTCCTTTGCAAGCTTGCTTGGTTGGCCAAAAAGGGCGTATGCGTTTTTTCCTGAATATATTCAGGAAGAAACGCATACGCCCTTTTTGGCCAAGTGCATCATTGTGGACGTTCTGCCTCTTTTCCTATGCTTTCAATGCAATTCCAGTCTACCTCCTGAAATCGGTTTCCTGCAATTCTGCCCCGCTTTCAAGTCCTCTTGGCAGCCTTACTTCAGTCTATTTTTGGACGATAGCTGTCATTTATAACTCTGCAGGTTTGTGAATTACAGTGCCCCTGAGCTCCTTTCTTCAACTCGCTTTCTTGTGACCTGGCCGCAACACCGCAGGATGGCTTCAGGCCCTAATCTGGTTCTGGCACGGCACGCTGAGCCTTTGGTTATTTCCTCTTCCTGGTGGGAAATGAGAGTTAAATTTGCCCATCCAGACACCTCCAGCTAGTCTCTCATTGGTTCTCGCTATTCCTGTTCATCTTCCGCAGAAATTGCAAACTGGGCCAAACAGGAGGTTAAAGGCGCTGACTCTCCAAGTGGGGAGAGTGTTAGTAAAGCGTCTGGAATGTTGCACCCGAGTACCAGGGGAGGAAAACTGAGACATATTTGAACACGTCTCCCGTTCACATGGTTGATCATACTTGGGTTCCACATGCATGTTTTAGCTGAAGGAAGAATACCTTAAACCTGGAGAGTTGAGACCCGTGTAATGGGTACCATGCAATATGACTTCAAAGGGTCTTCATTTGCTCACCGAACCTCTCCAATCCTATCACTGCTGCGTTTATGCCCCTGTACACATGCTTGATTCTCTTTTGGAGACATAGCAATCCATAGGTTTTCCGATACTTACTAGTCAGGTACATTCTTAGGCGTTTAATATGCGGTGTTGAGTCCATTTCGTTGAGCAAGGAGTAGCTCTTGTCTATTCCATATTTGACCTAAGGAACTTTATCTGTGCTCATTTCAATCTCTGGTTTTATGCAGCACCCCAACTCACCTTTACCCTTAAGCAAGCATAAGTTGGTTTTCTAAATTTGAGACCCTGTTCTGTTCTGTAATTCAGTTCCTGTGTAGCCAAGTTTACATTCCGTGTATTACTGATATCTTATGATGTTTCTTTTTCTGTGTGACTTATTTCAGTTAGAATCATCATACCTGAATCCACTTATTGTGATGCTAAGGGCCTGATGACATAGATTTCATTGCTGAGTGATATTGCTTTGTAAGTAAATACCACAACTTCTTTATCCATTTTTCACTTTCTGGGATGTTGAACTTGTACTGTAAACGAGGTTCTTGTAAACAGAGCCGTTCCAAACTTTCGGGTGGCTGTGTCTTTTTGATTTTAATTTCCCTAAGCTATAGGACCATAAGTGGCAGTGCCCTAGGCTCTGTTGCTTTGTTTTTTAGATGTTTCAGGAAACACCATACACTTCTCCCGAGTGTCTGTTGGCAATTTACATCCCGCCCATCAGCATAACAAGGCTCCCAGTTCTCCATGGCCTGTCCTGCCTTTCTGGATTTTACACTTTTTTCAGATGGCCCTTTTGACCGGGGGGAAGTGAGACTTCATTGTAGTGCAGATTTCCTTTGCAAGCTTGCTTGGTTGGCCAAAAAGGGCGTATGCGTTTTTTCCTGAATATATTCAGGAAAAAACGCATACGCCCTTTTTGGCCAAGTGCATCATTGTGGACGTTCTGCCTCTTTTCCTATGCTTTCAATGCAATTCCAGTCTACCTCCTGAAATCGGTTTCCTGCAATTCTGCCCCACTTTCAAGTCCTCTTGGCAGCCTTACTTCAGTCTATTTTTGGACGATAGCTGTCATTTATAACTCTGCAGTTTTGTGAATTACAGTGCCCCTGAGCTCCTTTCTTCAACTCGCTTTCTTGTGACCTGGCCGCAACACCGCAGGATGGCTTCAGGCCCTAATCTGGTTCCGGCCCGGCATGCTGAGCCTTTGGTTAATTCCTCTTCCTGGTGGGAAATGAGAGTTAAATTTGCCCGTCCAGACACCTCCAGCTAGCCTCTCATTGGTTCTCGCTATTCCTGTTCATCTTCCGCAGAAATTGCAAACTGGGCCATACAGGAGGTTAAAGGGACTGACTCTTCAAGTGGGGAGAGTGTTTGTAAAGTGTCTGGAATGTTGCACCCGAGTACCAGGGGAGGAAACCTGAGACATATTTGAACACGTCTCCCGATCACATGGTTGATCATACTCTAGGTTCCACATGCATGTTTTAGCTGAAGGAAGAATACCTTAAACCTGGAGAGTTGAGACCCGTGTAATGCGTACCATGCAATATGACTTCAAAGGGTCTTCATTTGCTCACCGAACCTCTCCAATCCTATCACTGCTGCATTTATGCCCATGTACACATGCTTGATTCTCTTTCGGAGACATAGCAATCCATAGGTTTTCCGATACTTACTAGTCAGGTACATTCTTAGGCGTTTAATATGCGGTGTTGAGTCCATTTCGTTGAGCAAGGAGTAGCTCTTGTCTATTCCATATTTGACTTAAGGAACTTTATCTGTGCTCATTTCAATCTCTGGTTTTATGCAGCACCCCAACTCACCTTTCCCCTTAAGCAAGCATAAGTTGTTTTTCTAAATTTGAGACCCTGTTCTGTTCTGTAATTCAGTTCCTGTGTAGCCAAGTTTACATTCCGTGTATTACTGATATCTTATGATGTTTCTTTTCTGTGTGACTTATTTCAGTTAGAATCATCATAGCTGAATCCACTCATTGTGCTGCTATGGGCCTGATGACACAGATTTCATTGCTGAGTGATATTGCTTTGTAAGTAAATACCACAACTTCTTTATCCATTTTTCACTTTCTGCGATGTTGAACTTGTACTGTAAACGAGGTTCTTGTAAACAGAGCCGTTTGAAAGTTTGGGGTGGCTGTGTCTTTTTGATTTTAATTTCCCTAAGCTATAGGACCATAAGTTGAAGTGCCCTAGGCTCTGTTGCTTTGTTTTTTAGATGTTTCAGGAAACACCATACACTTCTCCCGAGTGTCTGTTGGCAATTTACATCCCGCCCATCAGCATAACAAGGCTCCCAGTTCTCCATGGCCTGTCCTGCCTTTCTGGATTTTACACTTTTTTCAGATGGCCCTTTTGACCGGGGGGAAGTGAGACTTCATTGTAGTGCAGATTTCCTTTGCAAGCTTGCTTGGTTGGCCAAAAAGGGCGTATGCGTTTTTTCCTGAATATATTCAGGAAAAAACGCATACGCCCTTTTTGGCCAAGTGCATCATTGTGGACGTTCTGCCTCTTTTCCTATGCTTTCAATGCAATTCCAGTCTACCTCCTGAAATCGGTTTCCTGCAATTCTTCCCCGCTTTCAAGTCCTCTTGGCAGCCTTACTTCAGTCTATTTTTGGACGATAGCTGTCATTTATAACTCTGCAGGTTTGTGAATTACAGTGCCCCTGAGCTCCTTTCTTCAACTCGCTTTCTTTTGAGCTGGCCGCAACACCGCAGGATGTCTTCAGGCCCTAATCTGGTTCCGGTACGGCACGCTGAGCCTTTGGTTATTTCCTCTTCCTGGTGGGAAATGAGAGTTAAATTTGCCCGTCCAGACACCTCCAGCTAGCCTCTCATTGGTTCTCGCTATTCCTGTTCATCTTCCGCAGAAATTGCAAACTGGGCCAAACAGGAGTTTAAAGGTGCTGACTCTCCAAGTGGGGAGAGTGTTAGTAAAGCGTCTGGAATGTTGCACCCGAGTACCAGGGGAGGAAAACTGAGACATATTTGAACACGTCTCCCATTCACATGGCTGATCATACTTGGGTTCCACATGCATGTTTTAGCTGAAGGAAGAATACCTTAAACCTGGAGAGTTGAGACCCGTGGAATGGGTACCATGCAATATGACTTCAAAGGGTCTTCATTTGCTCACCGAACCTCTCCAATCCTATCACTGCTGCGTTTATGCCCCTGTACACACGCTTGATTCTCTTTTGGAGACATAGCAATCCATAGGTTTTAAGATACTTACAAGTCAGGTACATTCTTAGGCGTTTAATATGGGGTGTTGAGTCCATTTCGTTGAGCAAGGAGTAGCTCTTGTCTATTCCATATTTGTCTTAAGGAACTTTATCTGTGCTCATTTCAATCTCTGGTTTTATGCAGCACCCCAACTCACCTTTCCCCTTAAGCAAGCATAAGTTGGTTTTCTAAATTTGAGACCCTGTTCTGTTTTGGAATGCAGTTCCTGTGTAGCCAAGTTTACATTCCGTGTATTAGTGATATCTTATGATGTTTCTTTTTCTGTGTGACTTATTTCAGTTAGAATCATCGTACCTGAATCTACTCATTATGCTGCTATGGGCCTGATGACATAGATTTCATTGCTGAGTGATACTGCATTGTACGTAAGTACCACAAGTTCTTTATCCATTTTTCACTTTCTGTGATATTGAACTTGTATGGTAAACGAGGTTCTTGTAAATGGAGGCGTCCCAAACTTTGGGGTGGCTGTGTCTTTTTGATTTTAATTTCCCTAAGCTATAGGACCATAAGTGGAAGTGCCCTAGGCTCTGTTGCTTTGTTTTTTAGATGTTTCAGGAAACACCATACACTTCTCCCGAGTGTCTGTTGGCAATTTACATCCCGCCCATCAGCATAACAAGGCTCCCAGTTCTCCATGGCCTGTCCTGCCTTTCTGGATTTTACACTTTTTTCAGATGGCCCTTTTGACCGGGGGGAAGTGAGACTTCATTGTAGTGCAGATTTCCTTTGCAAGCTTGCTTGGTTGGCCAAAAAGGGCGTATGCGTTTTTTCCTGAATATATTCAGGAAAAAACGCATACGCCCTTTTTGGCCAAGTGCATCATTGTGGACGTTCTGCCTCTTTTCCTATGCTTTCAATGCAATTCCAGTCTACCTCCTGAAATCGGTTTCCTGCAATTCTGCCCCGCTTTCAAGTCCTCTTGGCAGCCTTACTTCAGTCTATTTTTGGACGATAGCTGTCATTTATAACTCTGCAGGTTTGTGAATTACAGTGCCCCTGAGCTCCTTTCTTCAACTTGCTTTCTTGTGACCTGGCCGCAACACCGCAGGATGGCTTTGGGCCCTAATCTGGTTCCGGCACGGCACGCTGAGCCTTTGGTTATTTCCTCTTCCTGGTGGGAAATGAGAGTTAAATTTGCCCGTCCAGACACCTCCAGCTAGTCTCTCATTGGTTCTCGCTATTCCTGTTCATCTTCCGCAGAAATTGCAAACTGGGCCAAACAGGAGGTTAAAGGCGCTGACTCTCCAAGTGGGGAGAGTGTTAGTAAAGCGTCTGGAATGTTGCACCCGAGTACCAGGGGAGGAAAACTGAGACATATTTGAACACGTCTCCCGTTCACATGGTTGATCATACTTGGGTTCCACATGCATATTTTAGCTGAAGGAAGAATACCTTAAACCTGGAGAGTTAAGACCCGTGTAATGGGTACCATGCAATATGACTTCAAAGGGTCTTCATTTGCTCACCGAACCTCTCCAATCTTATCACTGCTGCGTTTATGCCCCTGTACACATGCTTGATTCTCTTTCGGAGACATAGCAATCCATAGGTTTTAAGATACTTACAAGTCAGGTACATTCTTAGGCGTTTAATATGGGGTGTTGAGTCCATTTCGTTGAGCAAGGAGTAGCTCTTGTCTATTCCATATTTGTCTTAAGGAACTTTATCTGTGCTCATTTCAATCTCTGGTTTTATGCAGCACCCCAACTCACCTTTCCCCTTAAGCAAGCATAAGTTGGTTTTCTAAATTTGAGACCCTGTTCTGTTTTGGAATGCAGTTCCTGTGTAGCCAAGTTTACATTCCGTGTATTAGTGATATCTTATGATGTTTCTTTTTCTGTGTGACTTATTTCAGTTAGAATCATCGTACCTGAATCCACTCATTATGCTGCTATGGGCCTGATGACATAGATTTCATTGCTGAGTGATACTGCATTGTACGTAAGTACCACAAGTTCTTTATCCATTTTTCACTTTCTGTGATATTGAACTTGTATGGTAAACGAGGTTCTTGTAAATGGAGGCGTCCCAAACTTTGGGGTGGCTGTGTCTTTTTGATTTTAATTTCCCTAAGCTATAGGACCATAAGTGGAAGTGCCCTAGGCTCTGTTGCTTTGTTTTTTAGATGTTTCAGGAAACACCATACACTTCTCCCGAGTGTCTGTTGGCAATTTACATCCCGCCCATCAGCATAACAAGGCTCCCAGTTCTCCATGGCCTGTCCTGCCTTTCTGGATTTTACACTTTTTTCAGATGGCCCTTTTGACCGGGGGGAAGTGAGACTTCATTGTAGTGCAGATTTCCTTTGCAAGCTTGCTTGGTTGGCCAAAAAGGGCGTATGCGTTTTTTCCTGAATATATTCAGGAAAAAACGCATACGCCCTTTTTGGCCAAGTGCATCATTGTGGACGTTCTGCCTCTTTTCCTATGCTTTCAATGCAATTCCAGTCTACCTCCTGAAATCGGTTTCCTGCAATTCTGCCCCGCTTTCAAGTCCTCTTGGCAGCCTTACTTCAGTCTATTTTTGGACGATAGCTGTCATTTATAACTCTGCAGGTTTGTGAATTACAGTGCCCCTGAGCTCCTTTCTTCAACTTGCTTTCTTGTGACCTGGCCGCAACACCGCAGGATGGCTTTGGGCCCTAATCTGGTTCCGGCACGGCACGCTGAGCCTTTGGTTATTTCCTCTTCCTGGTGGGAAATGAGAGTTAAATTTGCCCGTCCAGACACCTCCAGCTAGTCTCTCATTGGTTCTCGCTATTCCTGTTCATCTTCCGCAGAAATTGCAAACTGGGCCAAACAGGAGGTTAAAGGCGCTGACTCTCCAAGTGGGGAGAGTGTTAGTAAAGCGTCTGGAATGTTGCACCCGAGTACCAGGGGAGGAAAACTGAGACATATTTGAACACGTCTCCCATTCACATGGTTGATTATACTTGGGTTCCACATGCATGTTTTAGCTGAAGGAAGAATACCTTAAACCTGGGTAGTTGAAACCCGTGGAATGGACACCATGCAATATGACTTCAAAGGGTCTTCATTTGCTCACCGAACCTCTCCAATCCTATCACTGCTGCGTTTATGCCCCTGTACACATGCTTGATTCTCTTTCGGAGACATAGCAATCCATAGGTTTTAAGATACTTACAAGTCAGGTACATTCTTAGGCGTTTAATATGCGGTGTTGAGTCCATTTCGTTGAGCAAGGAGTAGCTCTTGTCTATTCCATATTTGGCTTAAGGAACTTTATCTGTGCTCATTTCAATCTCTGGTTTTATGCAGCACCCCAACTCACCTTTACCCTTAAGCAAGCATAAGTTGTTTTTCTAAATTTGAGGCCCTGTTCTGTTCTGTAATTCAGTTCCTGTGTAGCCAAGTTTCCATTCCGTGTATTACTGATATCTTATGATGTTTCTTTTTCTGTGTGACTTATTTCAGTTAGAATCATCATACCTGAATCCACTCATTGTGCTGCTAAGGGCCTGATGACATAGATTTCATTGCTGAGTGATATTGCTTTGTAAGTGAATACCACAACTTCTTTATCCATTTTTCACTTTCTGCGATGTTGAACTTGTACTGTAAACGAGGTTCTTGTAAATAGAGGCGTCCCAAACTTTGGGGTGGCTGTGTCTTTTTGATTTTAATTTCCCTAAGCTATAGGACCATAAGTGGCAGTGCTTAGGCTCTGTTGCTTTGTTTTTTAGATGTTTCAGGAAACACCATACACTTCTCCCGAGTGTCTGTTGGCAATTTACATCCCGCCCATCAGCATAACAAGGCTCCCAGTTGTCCATGGCCTGTCCTGCCTTTCTGGATTTTACACTTTTTTCAGATGGCCCTTTTGACCGGGGGGAAGTGAGACTTCATTGTAGTGCAGATTTCCTTTGCAAGCTTGCTTGGTTGGCCAAAAAGGGCGTATGCGTTTTTTCCTGAATATATTCAGGAAAAAACGCATACGCCCTTTTTGGCCAAGTGCATCATTGTGGACGTTCTGCCTCTTTTCCTATGCTTTCAATGCAATTCCAGTCTACCTCCTGAAATCGGTTTCCTGCAATTCTGCCCCACTTTCAAGTCCTCTTGGCAGCCTTACTTCAGTCTATTTTTGGACGATAGCTGTCATTTATAACTCTGCAGGTTTGTGAATTACAGTGCCCCTGAGCTCCTTTCTTCAACTCGCTTTCTTGTGACCTGGCCGCAACACCGTAGGATGGCTTCAGGCCCTAATCTGGTTCCGGTACGGCACGCTGAGCCTTTGGTTATTTCCTCTTCCTGGTGGGAAATGAGAGTTAAATTTGCCCGTCCAGACACCTCCAGCTAGCCTCTCATTGGTTCTCGCTATTCCTGTTCATCTTCCGCAGAAATTTCAAAATGGGCCAAACAGGAGGTTAAAGGGACTGACTCTCCAAGTGGGGAGAGTGTTAGTAAAGCGTCTGGAATGTTGCACCCGAGTACCAGGGGAGGAAAACTGAGACATATTTGAACATGTCTCCCGATCACATGGTTGATCATACTCTAGGTTCCACATGCATGTTTTAGCTGAAGGAAGAATACCTTAAACCTGGGTAGTTGAAACCCGTGGAATGGGTACCATGCAATATGACTTCAAAGGGTCTTCATTTGCTCACCGAACTTCTCCAATCCTATCACTGCTGCGTTTATGCCCCTGTACACATGCTTGATTCTCTTTCGGAGACATAGCAATCCATAGGTTTTAAGATACTTACAAGTCAGGTACATTCTTAGGCGTTTAATATGCGGTGTTGAGTCCATTTCGTTGAGCAAGGAGTAGCTCTTGTCTATTCCATATTTGGCTTAAGGAACTTTATCTGTGCTCATTTCAATCTCTGGTTTTATGCAGCACCCCAACTCACCTTTACCCTTAAGCAAGCATAAGTTGTTTTTCTAAATTTGAGGCCCTGTTCTGTTCTGTAATTCAGTTCCTGTGTAGCCAAGTTTCCATTCCGTGTATTACTGATATCTTATGATGTTTCTTTTTCTGTGTGACTTATTTCAGTTAGAATCATCATACCTGAATCCACTCATTGTGATGCTAAGGGCCTGATGACATAGATTTCATTGCTGAGTGATATTGCTTTGTAAGTGAATACCACAACTTCTTTATCCATTTTTCACTTTCTGCGATGTTGAAGTTGTACTGTAAACGAGGTTCTTGTAAACAGAGCCATTCCAAACTTTGGGGTGGCTGTGTCTTTTTGATTTTAATTTCCCTAAGCTATAGGACCATAAGTGGAACTGCCCTAGGCTCTGTTGCTTTGTTTTTTAGATGTTTCAGGAAACACTATACACTTCTCCCAAGTGTGTGTTGGCAATTTACATCCCGCCCATCAGCATAACAAGGCTCCCAGTTCTCAATGGCCTGTTGCCTTTCTGGATTTTACACTTTTTTCAGATTGCCCTTTTGACCGGGGGGAAGTGAGACTTCATTGTAGTGCAGATTTCCTTTGCAAGCTTGCTTGGTTGGCCAAAAAGGGCGTATGCGTTTTTTCCTGAATATATTCAGGAAAAAACGCATACGCCCTTTTTGGCCAAGTGCATCATTGTGGACGTTCTGCCTCTTTTCCTATGCTTTCAATGCAATTCCAGTCTACCTCCTGAAATCGGTTTCCTGCAATTCTGCCCCGCGTTCAAGTCCTCTTGGCAGCCTTATTTCAGTCTATTTTTGGACGATAACTGTCATTTATAACTCTGCAGGTTTGTGAATTACAGTGCCCCTGAGCTCCTTTCTTCAACTCGCTTTCTTGTGACCTGGCCGCAGCACCGCAGGATGGCTTCAGGCCCTAATCTGGTTCCGGCACGGCATGCTGAGCCTTTGGTTAATTCCTCTTCCTGGTGGGAAATGAGAGTTAAATTTGCCCGTCCAGACACCTCCAGCTAGCCTCTCATTGGTTCTCGCTATTCCTGTTCATCTTCCGCAGAAATTGCAAACTGGGCCAAACAGGAGGTTAAAGGGACTGACTCTCCAAGTGGGGAGAGTGTAAGTAAAGCGTCTGGAATGTTGCACCCGAGTACCAGGGGAGGAAAACTGAGACATATTTGAACACGTCTCCCATTCACATGGTTGATTATACTTGGGTTCCACATGCATGTTTTAGCTGAAGGAAGAATACCTTAAACCTGGGTAGTTGAAACCCGTGGAATGGACACCATGCAATATGACTTCAAAGGGTCTTCATTTGCTCACCGAACCTCTCCAATCCTATCACTGCTGCGTTTATGCCCCTGTACACATGCTTGATTCTCTTTCGGAGACATAGCAATCCATAGGTTTTAAGATACTTACAAGTCAGGTACATTCTTAGGCGTTTAATATGCGGTGTTGAGTCCATTTCGTTGAGCAAGGAGTAGCTCTTGTCTATTCCATATTTGGCTTAAGGAACTTTATCTGTGCTCATTTCAATCTCTGGTTTTATGCAGCACCCCAACTCACCTTTACCCTTAAGCAAGCATAAGTTGTTTTTCTAAATTTGAGGCCCTGTTCTGTTCTGTAATTCAGTTCCTGTGTAGCCAAGTTTCCATTCCGTGTATTACTGATATCTTATGATGTTTCTTTTTCTGTGTGACTTATTTCAGTTAGAATCATCATACCTGAATCCACTCATTGTGCTGCTAAGGGCCTGATGACATAGATTTCATTGCTGAGTGATATTGCTTTGTAAGTGAATACCACAACTTCTTTATCCATTTTTCACTTTCTGCGATGTTGAACTTGTACTGTAAACGAGGTTCTTGTAAACAGAGCCATTCCAAACTTTGGGGTGGCTGTGTCTTTTTGATTTTAATTTCCCTAAGCTATAGGACCATAAGTGGAAGTGCCCTAGGCTCTGTTGCTTTGTTTTTTAGATGTTTCAGGAAACACTATACACTTCTCCCAAGTGTGTGTTGGCAATTTACATCCCGCCCATCAGCATAACAAGGCTCCCAGTTCTCAATGGCCTGTTGCCTTTCTGGATTTTACACTTTTTTCAGATGGCCCTTTTGACCGGGGGGAAGTGAGACTTCATTGTAGTGCAGATTTCCTTTGCAAGCTTGCTTGGTTGGCCAAAAAGGGCGTATGCGTTTTTTCCTGAATATATTCAGGAAAAAACGCATACGCCCTTTTTGGCCAAGTGCATCATTGTGGACGTTCTGCCTCTTTTCCTATGCTTTCAATGCAATTCCAGTCTACCTCCTGAAATCGGGTTCCTGCAATTCTGCCCCGCGTTCAAGTCCTCTTGGCAGCCTTATTTCAGTCTATTTTTGGACGATAACTGTCATTTATAACTCTGCAGGTTTGTGAATTACAGTGCCCCTGAGCTCCTTTCTTCAACTCGCTTTCTTGTGACCTGGCCGCAACACCGCAGGATGGCTTCAGGCCCTAATCTGGTTCCGGCCCGGCATGCTGAGCCTTTGGTTAATTCCTCTTCCTGGTGGGAAATGAGAGTTAAATTTGCCCGTCCAGACACCTCCAGCTAGCCTCTCATTGGTTCTCGCTATTCCTGTTCATCTTCCGCAGAAATTGCAAACTGGGCCAAACAGGAGGTTAAAGGGACTGACTCTCCAAGTGGGGAGAGTGTTAGTAAAGCGTCTGGAATGTTGCACCCGAGTGCCAGGGGAGGAAAACTGAGACATATTTGAACACGTCTCCCGTTCACATGGTTGATCATACTTGGGTTCCACATGCATGTTTTAGCTGAAGGAAGAATACCTTAAACCTGGAGAGTTAAGACCCGTGTAATGGGTACCATGCAATATGACTTCAAAGGGTCTTCATTTGCTCACCGAACCTCTCCAATCCTATCACTGCTGCGTTTATGCCCCTGTACACATGCTTGATTCTCTTTCGGAGACATAGCAATCCATAGGTTTTAAGATACTTACTAGTCAGGTACATTCTTAGGCGTTTAATATGGGGTGTTGAGTCCATTTTGTTGAGCAAGGAGTAGCTCTTGTCTATTACATATTTGACTTAAGGAACTTTATCTGTGCTCATTTCAATCTCTGGTTTTATGCAGCACCCCAACTCACCTTTACCCTTAGGCAAGCATAAGTGGTTTTCTAAATTTGAGACCCTGTTCTGTTCTGTAATTCAGTTCCTGTGTACCCAAGTTTACATTCCGTGTATTACTGATATCTTATGATGTTTCTTTTTCTGTGTGACTTATTTCAGTTAGAATCATCATACCTGAATCCACTCATTGTGATGCTAAGGGCCTGATGACATAGATTTCATTGCTGAGTGATATTGCTTTGTAAGTAAATACCACAACTTCTTTATCCATTTTTCACTTTCTGCGATGTTGAACTTGTACTGTAAACGAGGTTCTTGTAAACAGAGGCGTCCCAAACTTTGGGGTGGCTGTGTCTTTTTGATTTTAATTTCCCTAAGCTACAGGACCATAAGTGGCAGTGCCCTAGGCTCTGTTGCTTTGTTTTTTAGATGTTTCAGGAAACACCATACCCTTCTCCCCAGTGTCTGTTGGCAATTTACATCCCGCCCATCAGCATAACAAGGCTCCCAGTTCTCCATGGCCTGTCCTGCCTTTCTGGATTTTACACTTTTTTCAGATGGCCCTTTTGACCGGGGGGAAGTGAGACTTCATTGTAGTGCAGATTTCCTTTGCAAGCTTGCTTGGTTGGCCAAAAAGGGCGTATGCGTTTTTTCCTGAATATATTCAGGAAAAAACGCATACGCCCTTTTTGGCCAAGTGCATCACTGTGGACGTTCTGCCTCTTTTCCTATGCTTTCAATGCAATTCCAGTCTACCTCCTGAAATCGGTTTCCTGCAATTCTGCCCCGATTTCAAGTCCTCTTGGCAGCCTTACTTCAGTCTATTTTTGGACGATAGCTGTCATTTATAACTCTGCAGGTTTGTGAATTACAGTGCCCCTGAGCTCCTTTCTTCAACTCGCTTTCTTGTGACCTGGCCGCAACACCGCAGGATGGCTTCAGGCCCTAATCTGGTTCCGGTACGGCACGCTGAGCCTTTGGTTATTTCCTCTTCCTGGTGGGAAATGAGAGATAAATTTGCCCGTCCAGACACCTCCAGCTAGTCTCTCATTGCTTCTCGCTATTCCTGTTCATCTTCCGCAGAAATTGCAAACTGGGCCAAACAGGAGGTTAAAGGCGCTGACTCTCCAAGTGGGGAGAGTGTTAGTAAAGCGTCTGGAATGTTGCACCCGAGTACCAGGGGAGGAAAACTGAGACATATTTGAACACGTCTCCCGATCACATGGTTGATCATACTCTAGGTTCCACATGCATGTTTTAGCTGAAGGAAGAATACCTTAAACCTGGGTAGTTGAAACCCGTGGAATGGGTACCATGCAATATGACTTCAAAGGGTCTTCATTTGCTCACCGAACCTCTCCAATCCTATCACTGCTGCGTTTATGCCCCTGTACACATGCTTGATTCTCTTTCGGAGACATAGCAATCCATAGGTTTTAAGATACTTACTAGTCAGGTACATTCTTAGGCGTTTAATATGGGGTGTTGAGTCCATTTCGTTGAGCAAGGAGTAGCTCTTGTCTATTCCATATTTGGCTTAAGGAACTTTATCTGTGCTCATTTCAATCACTGGTTTTATGCAGCACCCCAACTCACCTTTACCCTTAAGCAAGCATAAGTTGGTTTTCTAAATTTGAGACCCTGTTCTGTTCTGTAATTCAGTTCCTGTGTAGCCAAGTTTACATTCCGTGTATTACTGATATCTTATGATGTTTCTTTTTCTGTGTGACTTACTTCAGTTAGAATCATCATACCTGAATCCACTCATTGTGCTGCTAAGGGCCTGATGACACAGATTTCATTGCTGAGTGATATTGCTTTGTAAGTAAATACCACAACTTCTTTATCCATTTTTCACTTTCTGCGATGTTGAACTTGTACTGTAAACGAGGTTCTTGTAAACAGAGCCGTTCCAAACTTTGGGGTGGCTGTGTCTTTTTGATTTTAATTTCCCTAAGCTATAGGACCATAAGTGGAAGTGCCCTAGGTTCTGTTGCTTTGTTTTTTAGATGTTTCAGGAAACACCATACACTTCTCCCGAGTGGTTGTTGGCAATTTACATCCCGCCCATCAGCATAACAAGGCTCCCAGTTCTCCATGACCTGTCCTGCCTTTCTGGATTTTACACTTTTTTCAGATGGCCCTTTTGACCGGGGGGAAGTGAGACTTCATTGTAGTGCAGATTTCCTTTGCAAGCTTGCTTGGTTGGCCAAAAAGTGCGTATGCGTTTTTTCCTGAATATATTCAGGAAAAAACGCATACGCCCTTTTTGGCCAAGTGCATCATTGTGGACGTTCTGCCTCTTTTCCTATGCTTTCAATGCAATTGCAGTCTACCTCCTGAAATCGGTTTCCTGCAATTCTGCCCCGCTTTCAAGTCCTCTTGGCAGCCTTACTTCAGTCTATTTTTGGACGATAGCTGTCATTTATAACTCTGCAGGTTTGTGAATTACAGTGCCCCTGAGCTCCTTTCTTCAACTCGCTTTCTTGTGACCTGGCCGCAACACCGCAGGATGGCTTCAGGCCCTAATCTGGTTCCGGCCCGGCATGTTGAGCCTTTGGTTAATTCCTCTTCCTGGTGGGAAATGAGAGTTAAATTTGCCCGTCCAGACACCTCCAGCTAGCCTCTCATTGGTTCTCGCTATTCCTGTTCATCTTCCGCAGAAATTGCAAACTGGGCCAAACAGGAGGTTAAAGGGACTGACTCTCCAAGTGGGGAGAGTGTTAGTAAAGCGTCTGGAATGTTGCACCCGAGTACCAGGGGAGGAAAACTGAGACATATTTGAACACGTCTCCCGATCACATGGTTGATCATACTTGGGTTCCACATGCATGTTTTAGCTGAAGGAAGAATACCTTAAACCTGGAGAGTTAAGACCCGTGTAATGGGTACCATGCAATATGACTTCAAAGGGTCTTCATTTGCTCACCGAACCTCTCCAATCCTATCACTGCTGCGTTTATGCCCCTGTACACATGCTTGATTCTCTTTCGGAGACATAGCAATCCATAGGTTTTAAGATACTTACTAGTCAGGTACATTCTTAGGCGTTTAATATGCGGTGTTGAGTCCATTTCGTTGAGCAAGGAGTAGCTCTTTTCTATTCCATATTTGACTTAAGGAACTTTATCTGTGCTCATTTCAATCTCTGGTTTTATGCAGCACCCCAACTCACCTTTACCCTTAAGCAAGCATAAGTTGGTTTTCTAAATTTGAGACCCTGTTCTGTTCTGTAATTCTGTTTCTGTGTAGCCAAGTTTACATTCCGTGTATTAGTGATATCTTATGATGTTTCTTTTTCTGTGTGACTTATTTCAGTTAGAATCATCCTACCTGAATCCACTCATTGTGATGCTAAGTGCCTGATGACATAGATTTCATTGCTGAGTGATATTGCTTTGTAAGTAAATACCACAACTTCTTTATCCATTTTTCACTTTCTGCGATGTTGAACTTGTACTGTAAACGAGGTTCTTGTAAACAGAGGCATCCCAAACTTTGGGGTGGCTGTGTCTTTTTGATTTTAATTTCCCTAAGCTATAGGACCATAAGTGGCAGTGCCCTAGGCTCTGTTGCTTTGTTTTTTAGATGTTTCAGGAAACACCATACACTTCTCCCGAGTGTCTGTTGGCAATTTACATCCCGCCCATCAGCATAACAAGGCTCCCAGTTCTCCATGGCCTGTCCTGCCTTTCTGGATTTTACACTTTTTTCAGATGGCCCTTTTGACCGGGGGGAAGTGAGACTTCATTGTAGTGCAGATTTCTTTGCAAGCTTGCTTGGTTGGCCAAAAAGGGCGTATGCGTTTTTTCCTGAATATATTCAGGAAAAAACGCATACGCCCTTTTTGGCCAAGTGCATCATTGTGGACGTTCTGCCTCTTTTCCTATGCTTTCAATGCAATTCCAGTCTACCTCCTGAAATCGGTTTCCTGCAATTCTGCCCCGCTTTCAAGTCCTCTTGGCAGCCTTACTTCAGTCTATTTTTGGACGATAGCTGTCATTTATAACTCTGCAGGTTTGTGAATTACAGTGCCCCTGAGCTCCTTTCTTCAACTCGCTTTCTTGTGACCTGGCCGCAACACCGCAGGATGGCTTCAGGCCCTAATCTGGTTCCGGCACGGCACGCTGAGCCTTTGGTTATTTCCTCTTCCTGGTGGGAAATGAGAGTTAAATTTGCCCGTCCAGACACCTCCAGCTAGTCTCTCATTGGTTCTCGCTATTCCTGTTCATCTTCCGCAGAAATTGCAAACTGGGCCAAACAGGAGGTTAAAGGGACTGACTCTCCAAGTGGGGAGAGTGTTAGTAAAGCGTCTGGAATGTTGCACCCGAGTACCAGGGGAGGAAAACTGAGACATATTTGAACACGTCTCCCGTTCACATGGTTGATCATACTTGGGTTCCACATGCATGTTTTAGCTGAAGGAAGAATATCTTAAACCTGGAAAGTTAAGACCCGTGTAATGGGTACCATGCAATATGACTTCAAAGGGTCTTCATTTGCTCACCGAACCTCTCCAATCCTATCACTGCTGCGTTTATGCCCCTGTACACATGCTTGATTCTCTTTCGGAGACATAGCAATCCATAGGTTTTAAGATACTTACAAGTCAGGTACATTCTTAGGCGTTTAATATGGGGTGTTGAGTCCATATCGTTGAGCAAGGAGTAGCTCTTGTCTATTCCATATTTGGCTTAAGGAACTTTATCTGTGCTCATTTCAATCTCTGGTTTTATGCAGCACCCCAACTCACCTTTACCCTTAAGCAAGCATAAGTTGTTTTTCTAAATTTGAGGCCCTGTTCTGTTCTGTAATTCAGTTCCTGTGTAGCCAAGTTTACATTCCGTGTATTACTGATATCTTATGATGTTTCTTTTTCTGTGTGACTTATTTCAGTTTGAGTCATCATACCTGAATCCACTCATTGTGATGCTAAGGGCCTGATGACACAGATTTCATTGCTGAGTGATATTGCTTTGTAAGTAAATACCACAACTTCTTTATCCATTTTTCACTTTCTGCGATGTTGAACTTGTACTGTAAACGAGGTTCTTGTAAACAGAGGCGTCCCAAACTTTGGGGTGGCTGTGTCTTTTTGATTTTAATTTCCCTAAGCTATAGGACCATAAGTGGCAGTGCCCTAGGCTCTGTTGCTTTGTTTTTTAGATGTTTCAGGAAACACCATACACTTCTCCCCAGTGGTTGTTGGCAATTTACATCCCGCCCATCAGCATAACAAGGCTCCCAGTTCTCCATGGCCTGTCCTGCCTTTCTGGATTTTACACTTTTTTCAGATGGCCCTTTTGACCGGGGGGAAGTGAGACTTCATTGTAGTGCAGATTTCCTTTGCAAGCTTGCTTGGTTGGCCAAAAAGGGCGTATGCGTTTTTTCCTGAATATATTCAGGAAAAAACGCATACGCCCTTTTTGGCCAAGTGCATCATTGTGGACGTTCTGCCTCTTTTCCTATGCTTTCAATGCAATTCCAGTCTACCTCCTGAAATCGGTTTCCTGCAATTCTGCCCCACTTTCAAGTCCTCTTGGCAGCCTTTCTTCAGTCTATTTTTGGACGATAGCTGTCATTTATAACTCTGCAGGTTTGTGAATTACAGTGCCCCTGAGCTCCTTTCTTCAACTCGCTTTCTTGTGACCTGGCCGCAACACCGCAGGATGGCTTCAGGCCCTAATCTGGTTCCGGTACGGCATGCTGAGCCTTTGGTTATTTCCTCTTCCTGGTGGGAAATGAGAGTTAAATTTGCCCGTCCAGACACCTCCAGCTAGCCTCTCATTGGTTCTCGCTATTCCTGTTCATCTTCCGCAGAAATTGCAAACTGGGCCAAACAGGAGGTTAAAGGCGCTGACTCTCCAAGTGGGGAGAGTGTTAGTAAAGCGTCTGGAATGTTGCACCCGAGTACCAGGGGAGGAAAACTGAGACATATTTGAACACGTCTCCCGTTCACATGGTTGATCATACTTGGGTTCCACATGCATGTTTTAGCTGAAGGAAGAATACCTTAAACCTGGAGAGTTGAGACCCGTGTAATGGGTACCATGCAATATGACTTCAAAGGGTCTTCATTTGCTCACCGAACCTCTCCAATCCTATCACTGCTGCGTTTATGCCCCTGTACACATGCTTGATTCTCTTTCGGAGACATAGCAATCCATAGGTTTTACGATAATTACTAGTCAGGTACATTCTTAGGCGTTTAATATGCGGTGTTGAGTCCATTTCGTTGAGCAAGGAGTAGCTCTTGTCTATTCCATATTTGGCTTAAGGAACTTTATCTGTGCTCATTTCAATCTCTGGTTTTATGCAGCACCCCAACTCACCTTTACCCTTAAGCAAGCATAAGTTGTTTTTCTAAATTTGAGGCCCTGTTCTGTTCTGTAATTCAGTTCCTGTGTAGCCAAGTTTCCATTCCGTGTATTACTGATATCTTATGATGTTTCTTTTTCTGTGTGACTTATTTCAGTTAGAATCATCATACCTGAATCCACTCATTGTGCTGCTAAGGGCCTGATGACATAGATTTCATTGCTGAGTGATATTGCTTTGTAAGTGAATACCACAACTTCTTTATCCATTTTTCACTTTCTGCGATGTTGAACTTGTACTGTAAACGAGGTTCTTGTAAACAGAGGCGTCCCAAACTTTGGGGTGGCTGTGTCTTTTTGATTTTAATTTCCCTAAGCTATAGGACCATAAGTGGCAGTGCCCTAGGCTCTGTTGCTTTGTTTTTTAGATGTTTCAGGAAACACCATACACTTCTCCCGAGTGGTTGTTGGCAATTTACATCCCGCCCATCAGCATAACAAGGCTCCCAGTTCTCCATGGCCTGTCCTGCCTTTCTGGATTTTACACTTTTTTCAGATGGCCCTTT
Organism: Delphinus delphis; assembly: GCF_949987515.2. Lineage (NCBI taxonomy): Eukaryota > Metazoa > Chordata > Mammalia > Artiodactyla > Delphinidae > Delphinus > Delphinus delphis. The sequence goes on along the minus strand of NW_027192685.1, from coordinate 1,060,284 downwards.
TGACCGGGGGGAAGTGAGACTTCATTGTAGTGCAGATTTCCTTTGCAAGCTTGCTTGGTTGGCCAAAAAGGGCGTATGCGTTTTTTCCTGAATATATTCAGGAAAAAACGCATACGCCCTTTTTGGCCAAGTGCATCATTGTGGACGTTCTGCCTCTTTTCCTATGCTTTCAATGCAATTCCAGTCTACCTCCTGAAATCGGTTTCCTGCAATTCTGCCCCGCTTTCAAGTCCTCTTGGCAGCCTTACTTCAGTCTATTTTTGGACGATAGCTGTCATTTATAACTCTGCAGGTTTGTGAATTACAGTGCCCCTGAGCTCCTTTCTTCAACTCGCTTTCTTGTGACCTGGCCGCAACACCGCAGGATGGCTTCAGGCCCTAATCTGGTTCCGGTACGGCACGCTGAGCCTTTGGTTATTTCCTCTTCCTGGTGGGAAATGAGAGTTAAATTTGCCCGTCCAGACACCTCCAGCTAGCCTCTCATTGGTTCTCGCTATTCCTGTTCATCTTCCGCAGAAATTGCAAACTGGGCCAAACAGGAGGTTAAAGGGACTGACTCTCCAAGTGGGGAGAGTGTTAGTAAAGCGTCTGGAATGTTGCACCCGAGTACCAGGGGAGGAAAACTGAGACATATTTGAACATGTCTCCCGATCACATGGTTGATCATACTCTAGGTTCCACATGCATGTTTTAGCTGAAGGAAGAATACCTTAAACCTGGGTAGTTGAAACCCGTGGAATGGGTACCATGCAATATGACTTCAAAGGGTCTTCATTTGCTCACCGAACCTCTCCAATCCTATCACTGCTGCGTTTATGCCCCTGTACACATGCTTGATTCTCTTTCGGAGACATAGCAATCCATAGGTTTTAAGATACTTACAAGTCAGGTACATTCTTAGGCGTTTAATATGCAGTGTTGAGTCCATTTCGTTGAGCAAGGAGTAGCTCTTGTCTATTCCATATTTGGCTTAAGGAACTTTATCTGTGCTCATTTCAATCTCTGGTTTTATGCAGCACCCCAACTCACCTTTACCCTTAAGCAAGCATAAGTTGTTTTTCTAAATTTGAGGCCCTGTTCTGTTCTGTAATTCAGTTCCTGTGTAGCCAAGTTTCCATTCCGTGTATTACTGATATCTTATGATGTTTCTTTTTCTGTGTGACTTATTTCAGTTAGAATCATCATACCTGAATCCACTCATTGTGCTGCTAAGGGCCTGATGACATAGATTTCATTGCTGAGTGATATTGCTTTGTAAGTGAATACCACAACTTCTTTATCCATTTTTCACTTTCTGCGATGTTGAACTTGTACTGTAAACGAGGTTCTTGTAAACAGAGCCATTCCAAACTTTGGGGTGGCTGTGTCTTTTTGATTTTAATTTCCCTAAGCTATAGGACCATAAGTGGCAGTGCCCTAGGCTCTGTTGCTTTGTTTTTTAGATGTTTCAGGAAACACCATACACTTTTCCCGAGTGTCTGTTGGCAATTTACATCCCGCCCATCAGCATAACAAGGCTCCCAGTTCTCCATGGCCTGTCCTGCCTTTCTGGATTTTACACTTTTTTCAGATGGCCCTTTTGACCGGGGGGAAGTGAAACTTCATTGTAGTGCAGATTTCCTTTGCAAGCTTGCTTGGTTGGCCAAAAAGGGCGTATGCGTTTTTTCCTGAATATATTCAGGAAAAAACGCATACGCCCTTTTTGGCCAAGTGCATCATTGTGGACGTTCTGCCTCTTTTCCTATGCTTTCAATGCAATTCCAGTCTACCTCCTGAAATCGGTTTCCTGCAATTCTGCCCCGCTTTCAAGTCCTCTTGGCAGCCTTTCTTCAGTCTATTTTTGGACGATAGCTGTCATTTATAACTCTGCAGGTTTGTGAATTACAGTGCCCCTGAGCTCCTTTCTTCAACTCGCTTTCTTGTGACCTGGCCGCAACACCGCAGGATGGCTTCAGGCCCTAATCTGGTTCCGGTACGGCACGCTGAGCCTTTGGTTATTTCCTCTTCCTGGTGGGAAATGAGAGATAAATTTGCCCGTCCAGACACCTCCAGCTAGTCTCTCATTGGTTCTCGCTATTCCTGTTCATCTTCCGCAGAAATTGCAAACTGGGCCAAACAGGAGGTTAAAGGCGCTGACTCTCCAAGTGGGGAGAGTGTTAGTAAAGCGTCTGGAATGTTGCACCCGAGTACCAGGGGAGGAAAACTGAGACATATTTGAACACGTCTCCCGATCACATGGTTGATCATACTCTAGGTTCCACATGCATGTTTTAGCTGAAGGAAGAATACCTTAAACCTGGGTAGTTGAAACCCGTGGAATGGGTACCATGCAATATGACTTCAAAGGGTCTTCATTTGCTCACCGAACCTCTCCAATCCTATCACTGCTGCGTTTATGCCCCTGTACACATGCTTGATTCTCTTTCGGAGACATAGCAATCCATAGGTTTTAAGATACTTACTAGTCAGGTACATTCTTAGGCGTTTAATATGGGGTGTTGAGTCCATTTCGTTGAGCAAGGAGTAGCTCTTGTCTATTCCATATTTGGCTTAAGGAACTTTATCTGTGCTCATTTCAATCACTGGTTTTATGCAGCACCCCAACTCACCTTTACCTTTAAGCAAGCATAAGTTGGTTTTCTAAATTTGAGACCCTGTTCTGTTCTGTAATTCAGTTCCTGTGTAGCCAAGTTTACATTCCGTGTATTACTGATATCTTATGATGTTTCTTTTTCTGTGTGACTTACTTCAGTTAGAATCATCATACCTGAATCCACTCATTGTGCTGCTAAGGGCCTGATGACACAGATTTCATTGCTGAGTGATATTGCTTTGTAAGTAAATACCACAACTTCTTTATCCATTTTTCACTTTCTGCGATGTTGAACTTGTACTGTAAACGAGGTTCTTGTAAACAGAGCCGTTCCAAACTTTGGGGTGGCTGTGTCTTTTTGATTTTAATTTCCCTAAGCTATAGGACCATAAGTGGAAGTGCCCTAGGTTCTGTTGCTTTGTTTTTTAGATGTTTCAGGAAACACCATACACTTCTCCCGAGTGGTTGTTGGCAATTTACATCCCGCCCATCAGCATAACAAGGCTCCCAGTTCTCCATGACCTGTCCTGCCTTTCTGGATTTTACACTTTTTTCAGATGGCCCTTTTGACCGGGGGGAAGTGAGACTTCATTGTAGTGCAGATTTCCTTTGCAAGCTTGCTTGGTTGACCAAAAAGTGCGTATGCGTTTTTTCCTGAATATATTCAGGAAAAAACGCATACGCCCTTTTTGGCCAAGTGCATCATTGTGGACGTTCTGCCTCTTTTCCTATGCTTTCAATGCAATTGCAGTCTACCTCCTGAAATCGGTTTCCTGCAATTCTGCCCCGCTTTCAAGTCCTCTTGGCAGCCTTACTTCAGTCTATTTTTGGACGATAGCTGTCATTTATAACTCTGCAGGTTTGTGAATTACAGTGCCCCTGAGCTCCTTTCTTCAACTCGCTTTCTTGTGACCTGGCCGCAACACCGCAGGATGGCTTCAGGCCCTAATCTGGTTCCGGCCCGGCATGCTGAGCCTTTGGTTAATTCCTCTTCCTGGTGGGAAATGAGAGTTAAATTTGCCCGTCCAGACACCTCCAGCTAGCCTCTCATTGGTTCTCGCTATTCCTGTTCATCTTCTGCAGAAATTGCAAACTGGGCCAAACAGGAGGTTAAAGGGACTGACTCTCCAAGTGGGGAGAGTGTTAGTAAAGCGTCTGGAATGTTGCACCCGAGTACCAGGGGAGGAAAACTGAGACATATTTGAACACGTCTCCCGTTCACATGGTTGATCATACTTGGGTTCCACATGCATGTTTTAGCTGAAGGAAGAATATCTTAAACCTGGAAAGTTAAGACCCGTGTAATGGGTACCATGCAATATGACTTCAAAGGGTCTTCATTTGCTCACCGAACCTCTCCAATCCTATCACTGCTGCGTTTATGCCCCTGTACACATGCTTGATTCTCTTTCGGAGACATAGCAATCCATAGGTTTTAAGATACTTACTAGTCAGGTACATTCTTAGGCGTTTAATATGGGGTGTTGAGTCCATATCGTTGAGCAAGGAGTAGCTCTTGTCTATTCCATATTTGGCTTAAGGAACTTTATCTGTGCTCATTTCAATCTCTGGTTTTATGCAGCACCCCAACTCACCTTTACCTTTAAGCAAGAATAAGTTGTTTTTCTAAATTTGAGGCCCTGTTCTGTTCTGTAATTCAGTTCCTGTGTAGCCAAGTTTACATTCCGTGTATTACTGATATCTTATGATGTTTCTTTTTCTGTGTGACTTATTTCAGTTTGAGTCATCATACCTGAATCCACTCATTGTGCTGCTAAGGGCCTGATGACACAGATTTCATTGCTGAGTGATATTGCTTTGTAAGTAAATACCACAACTTCTTTATCCATTTTTCACTTTCTGCGATGTTGAACTTGTACTGTAAACGAGGTTCTTGTAAACAGAGGCGTCCCAAACTTTCGGGTGGCTGTGTCTTTTTGATTTTAATTTCCCTAAGCTATAGGACCATAAGTGGCAGTGCCCTAGGCTCTGTTGCTTTGTTTTTTAGATGTTTCAGGAAACACCATACACTTCTCCCCAGTGGTTGTTGGCAATTTACATCCCGCCCATCAGCATAACAAGGCTCCCAGTTCTCCATGGCCTGTCCTGCCTTTCTGGATTTTACACTTTTTTCAGATGGCCCTTTTGACCGGGGGGAAGTGAGACTTCATTGTAGTGCAGATTTCCTTTGCAAGCTTGCTTGGTTGGCCAAAAAGGGCGTATGCGTTTTTTCCTGAATATATTCAGGAAAAAACGCATACGCCCTTTTTGGCCAAGTGCATCATTGTGGACGTTCTGCCTCTTTTCCTATGCTTTCAATGCAATTCCAGTCTACCTCCTGAAATCGGTTTCCTGCAATTCTGCCCCGCTTTCAAGTCCTCTTGGCAGCCTTACTTCAGTCTATTTTTGGACGATAGCTGTCATTTATAACTCTGCAGGTTTGTGAATTACAGTGCCCCTGAGCTCCTTTCTTCAACTCGCTTTCTTTTGAGCTGGCCGCAACACCGCAGGATGGCTTCAGGCCCTAATCTGGTTCCGGTACGGCACGCTGAGCCTTTGGTTATTTCCTCTTCCTGGTGGGAAATGAGAGTTAAATTTGCCCGTCCAGACACCTCCAGCTAGCCTCTCATTGGTTCTCGCTATTCCTGTTCATCTTCCGCAGAAATTGCAAACTGGGCCAAACAGGAGGTTAAAGGCGCTGACTCTCCAAGTGGGGAGAGTGTTAGTAAAGCGTCTGGAATGTTGCACCCGAGTACCAGGGGAGGAAAACTGAGACATATTTGAACACGTCTCCCGTTCACATGGTTGATCATACTTGGGTTCCACATGCATGTTTTAGCTGAAGGAAGAATACCTTAAACCTGGAGAGTTGAGACCCATGTAATGGGTACCATGCAATATGACTTCAAAGGGTCTTCATTTGCTCACCGAACCTCTCCAATCCTATCACTGCTGCGTTTATGCCCCTGTACACATGCTTGATTCTCTTTCGGAGACATAGCAATCCATAGGTTTTAAGATACTTACTAGTCAGGTACATTCTTAGGCGTTTAATATGGGGTGTTGAGTCCATTTCGTTGAGCAAGGTGTAGCTCTTGTCTATTCCATATTTGACTTAAGGAACTTTATCTGTGCTCATTTCAATCTCTGGTTTTATGCAGCACCCCAACTCACCTTTACCCTTAAGCAAGCATAAGTTGGTTTTCTAAATTTGAGACCCTGTTCTGTTCTGTAATTCAGTTCCTGTGTAGCCAAGTTTACATTCCGTGTATTAGTGATATCTTATGATGTTTCTTTTTCTGTGTGACTTATTTCAGTTAGAATCATCATACCTGAATCCACTCATTGTGATGCTAAGTGCCTGATGACATAGATTTCATTGCTGAGTGATATTGCTTTGTAAGTAAATACCACAACTTCTTTATCCATTTTTCACTTTCTGCGATGTTGAACTTGTACTGAAAACGAGGTTCTTGTAAACAGAGCCATTCCAAACTTTGGGGTGGCTGTGTCTTTTTGATTTTAATTTCCCTAAGCTATAGGACCATAAGTGGCAGTGCCCTAGGCTCTGTTGCTTTGTTTTTTAGATGTTTCAGGAAACACCATAGACTTCTCCCGAGTGTCTGTTGGCAATTTACATCCCGCCCATCAGCATAACAAGGCACCCAGTTCTCCATGGCCTGTCCTGCCTTTCTGGATTTTACACTTTTTTCAGATGGCCCTTTTGACCGGGGGGAAGTGAGACTTCATTGTAGTGCAGATTTCCTTTGCAAGCTTGCTTGGTTGGCCAAAAAGTGCGTATGCGTTTTTTCCTGAATATATTCAGGAAAAAACGCATACGCCCTTTTTGGCCAAGTGCATCATTGTGGACGTTCTGCCTCTTTTCCTATGCTTTCAATGCAATTCCAGTCTACCTCCTGAAATCGGTTTCCTGCAATTCTGCCCCGCTTTCAAGTCCTCTTGGCAGCCTTACTTCAGTCTATTTTTGGACGATAGCTGTCATTTATAACTCTGCAGGTTTGTGCATTACAGTGCCCCTGAGCTCTTTTCTTCAACTCGGTTTCTTTTGAGCTGGCCGCAACACCGCAGGATGGCTTCAGGCCCTAATCTGGTTCCGGTACGGCACGCTGAGCCTTTGGTTATTTCCTCTTCCTGGTGGGAAATGAGAGTTAAATTTGCCCGTCCAGACACCTCCAGCTAGCCTCTCATTGGTTCTCGCTATTCCTGTTCATCTTCCGCAGAAATTGCAAACTGGGCCAAACAGGAGGTTAAAGGCGCTGACTCTCCAAGTGGGGAGAGTGTTAGTAAAGCGTCTGGAATGTTGCACACGAGTACCAGGGGAGGAAAACTGAGACAAATTTTAACATGTCTCCCGATCATATGGTTGATCATACTCTGGGTTCCACATGCATGTTTTAGCTGAAGGAAGAATACCTTAAACCTGGAGAGTTGAGACCCGTGTAATGGGTACCATGCAATATGACTTCAAAGGGTCTTCATTTGCTCACCGAACCTCTCCAATCCTATCACTGCTGCGTTTATGCCCCTGTACACATGCTTGATTCTCTTTCGGAGACATAGCAATCCATAGGTTTTAAGATACTTACTAGTCAGGTACATTCTTAGGCGTTTAATATGCGGTGTTGAGTCCATTTCGTTGAGCAAGGAGTAGCTCTTGTCTATTCCATATTTGACTTAAGGAACTTTATCTGTGCTCATTTCAATCTCTGGTTTTATGCAGCACCCCAACTCACCTTTACCCTTAAGCAAGCATAAGTTGGTTTTCTAAATTTGAGAACCTGTTCTGTTTTGGAATTCAGTTCCTGTGTAGCCAAGTTTACATTCCGTGTATTAGTGATATCTTATGATGTTTCTTTTTCTGTGTGACTTATTTCAGTTAGAATCATCATACCTGAATCCACTCATTGTGCTGCTAACGGCCTGATGACATAGATTTCATTGCTGAGTGATATTGCTTTGTAAGTAAATACCACAACTTCTTTATCCATTTTTCACTTTCTGCGATGTTGAACTTGTACTGTAAACGAGGTTCTTGTAAACAGAGCCGTTCCAAACTTTGGGGTGGCTGTGTCTTTTTGATTTTAATTTCCCTAAGCTATAGGACCATAAGTGGAAGTGCCCTAGGCTCTGTTGCTTTGTTTTTTAGATGTTTCAGGAAACACCATACACATCTCCCCAGTGTCTGTTGGCAGTTTACATCCCGCCCATCAGCATAACAAGGCTCCCAGTTCTCAATGGCCTGTTGCCTTTCTGGATTTTACACTTTTTTCAGATGGCCCTTTTGACCGGGGGGAAGTGAGACTTCATTGTAGTGCAGATTTCCTTTGCAAGCTTGCTTGGTTGGCCAAAAAGGGCGTATGCGTTTTTTCCTGAATATATTCAGGAAAAAACGCATACGCCCTTTTTGGCCAAGTGTATCATTGTGGACGTTCTGCCTCTTTTCCTATGCTTTCAATGCAATTCCAGTCTACCTCCTGAAATCGGTTTCCTGCAATTCTGCCCCGCTTTCAAGTCCTCTTGGCAGCCTTACTTCAGTCTATTTTTGGACGATAGCTGTCATTTATAACTCTGCAGGTTTGTGAATTACAGTGCCCCTGAGCTCCTTTCTTCAACTCGCTTTCTTTTGAGCTGGCCGCAACACCGCAGGATGGCTTCAGGCCCTAATCTGGTTCCGGCCCGGCATGCTGAGCCTTTGGTTAATTCCTCTTCCTGGTGGGAAATGAGAGTTAAATTTGCCCGTCCAGACACCTCCAGCTAGCCTCTCATTGGTTCTCACTATTCCTGTTCATCTTCCGCAGAAATTGCAAACTGGGCCAAACAGGAGGTTAAAGGGACTGACTCTCCAAGTGGGGAGAGTGTTAGTAAAGCGTCTGGAATGTTGCACCCCAGTACCAGGGGAGGAAAACTGAGACATATTTGAACACGTCTCCCGATCACATGGTTGATCATACTCTAGGTTCCACATGCATGTTTTAGCTGAAGGAAGAATACCTTAAACCTGGGTAGTTGAAACCCGTGTAATGGGTACCATGCAATATGACTTCAAAGGGTCTTCATTTGCTCACCGAACCTCTCCAATCCTATCACTGCTGCGTTTATGCCCCTGTACACATGCTTGATTCTCTTTCGGAGACATAGCAATCCATAGGTTTTAAGATACTTACTAGTCAGGTACATTCTTAGGCGTTTAATATGGGGTGTTGAGTCCATTTCGTTGAGCAAGGAGTAGCTCTTGTCTATTCCATATTTGACTTAAGGAACTTTATCTGTGCTCATTTCAATCTCTGGTTTTATGCAGCACCCCAACTCACCTTTACCCTTAAGCAAGCATAAGTTGGTTTTCTAAATTTGAGACCCTGTTCTGTTCTGTAATTCAGTTCCTGTGTAGCCAAGTTTACATTCCGTGTATTACTGATATCTTATGATGTTTCTTTTTCTGTGTGACTTACTTCAGTTAGAATCATCATACCTGAATCCACTCATTGTGCTGCTAAGGGCCTGATGACACAGATTTCATTGCTGAGTGATATTGCTTTGTAAGTAAATACCACAACTTCTTTATCCATTTTTCACTTTCTGCGATGTTGAACTTGTACTGTAAACGAGGTTCTTGTAAACAGAGCCGTTCCAAACTTTGGGGTGGCTGTGTCTTTTTGATTTTAATTTCCCTAAGCTATAGGACCATAAGTGGAAGTGCCCTAGGTTCTGTTGCTTTGTTTTTTAGATGTTTCAGGAAACACCATACACTTCTCCCGAGTGGTTGTTGGCAATTTACATCCCGCCCATCAGCATAACAAGGCTCCCAGTTCTCCATGACCTGTCCTGCCTTTCTGGATTTTACACTTTTTTCAGATGGCCCTTTTGACCGGGGGGAAGTGAGACTTCATTGTAGTGCAGATTTCCTTTGCAAGCTTGCTTGGTTGGCCAAAAAGTGCGTATGCGTTTTTTCCTGAATATATTCAGGAAAAAACGCATACGCCCTTTTTGGCCAAGTGCATCATTGTGGACGTTCTGCCTCTTTTCCTATGCTTTCAATGCAGTTGCAGTCTACCTCCTGAAATCGGTTTCCTGCAATTCTGCCCCGCTTTCAAGTCCTCTTGGCAGCCTTACTTCAGTCTATTTTTGGACGATAGCTGTCATTTATAACTCTGCAGGTTTGTGAATTACAGTGCCCCTGAGCTCCTTTCTTCAACTCGCTTTCTTGTGACCTGGCCGCAACACCGCAGGATGGCTTCAGGCCCTAATCTGGTTCCGGCCCGGCATGCTGAGCCTTTGGTTAATTCCTCTTCCTGGTGGGAAATGAGAGTTAAATTTGCCCGTCCAGACACCTCCAGCTAGCCTCTCATTGGTTCTCGCTATTCCTGTTCATCTTCCGCAGAAATTGCAAACTGGGCCAAACAGGAGGTTAAAGGGACTGACTCTCCAAGTGGGGAGAGTGTTAGTAAAGCGTCTGGAATGTTGCACCCGAGTACCAGGGGAGGAAAACTGAGACATATTTGAACACGTCTCCCGATCACTTGGTTGATCATACTTGGGTTCCACATGCATGTTTTAGCTGAAGGAAGAATACCTTAAACCTGGAGAGTTAAGACCCGTGTAATGGGTACCATGCAATATGACTTCAAAGGGTCTTCATTTGCTCACCGAACCTCTCCAATCCTATCACTGCTGCGTTTATGCCCCTGTACACATGCTTGATTCTCTTTCGGAGACATAGCAATCCATAGGTTTTAAGATACTTACTAGTCAGGTACATTCTTAGGCGTTTAATATGCGGTGTTGAGTCCATTTCGTTGAGCAAGGAGTAGCTCTTTTCTATTCCATATTTGACTTAAGGAACTTTATCTGTGCTCATTTCAATCTCTGGTTTTATGCAGCACCCCAACTCACCTTTACCCTTAAGCAAGCATAAGTTGGTTTTCTAAATTTGAGACCCTGTTCTGTTCTGTAATTCTGTTTCTGTGTAGCCAAGTTTACATTCCGTGTATTAGTGATATCTTATGATGTTTCTTTTTCTGTGTGACTTATTTCAGTTAGAATCATCCTACCTGAATCCACTCATTGTGATGCTAAGTGCCTGATGACATAGATTTCATTGCTGAGTGATATTGCTTTGTAAGTAAATACCACAACTTCTTTATCCATTTTTCACTTTCTGCGATGTTGAACTTGTACTGTAAACGAGGTTCTTGTAAACAGAGGCATCCCAAACTTTGGGGTGGCTGTGTCTTTTTGATTTTAATTTCCCTAAGCTATAGGACCATAAGTGGCAGTGCCCTAGGCTCTGTTGCTTTGTTTTTTAGATGTTTCAGGAAACACCATACACTTCTCCCGAGTGTCTGTTGGCAATTTACATCCCGCCCATCAGCATAACAAGGCTCCCAGTTCTCCATGGCCTGTCCTGCCTTTCTGGATTTTACACTTTTTTCAGATGGCCCTTTTGACCGGGGGGAAGTGAGACTTCATTGTAGTGCAGATTTCTTTGCAAGCTTGCTTGGTTGGCCAAAAAGGGCGTATGCGTTTTTTCCTGAATATATTCAGGAAAAAACGCATACGCCCTTTTTGGCCAAGTGCATCATTGTGGACGTTCTGCCTCTTTTCCTATGCTTTCAATGCAATTCCAGTCTACCTCCTGAAATCGGTTTCCTGCAATTCTGCCCCGCTTTCAAGTCCTCTTGGCAGCCTTACTTCAGTCTATTTTTGGACGATAGCTGTCATTTATAACTCTGCAGGTTTGTGAATTACAGTGCCCCTGAGCTCCTTTCTTCAACTCGCTTTCTTGTGACCTGGCCGCAACACCGCAGGATGGCTTCAGGCCCTAATCTGGTTCCGGCACGGCACGCTGAGCCTTTGGTTATTTCCTCTTCCTGGTGGGAAATGAGAGTTAAATTTGCCCGTCCAGACACCTCCAGCTAGTCTCTCATTGGTTCTCGCTATTCCTGTTCATCTTCCGCAGAAATTGCAAACTGGGCCAAACAGGAGGTTAAAGGGACTGACTCTCCAAGTGGGGAGAGTGTTAGTAAAGCGTCTGGAATGTTGCACCCGAGTACCAGGGGAGGAAAACTGAGACATATTTGAACACGTCTCCCGTTCACATGGTTGATCATACTTGGGTTACACATGCATGTTTTAGCTGAAGGAAGAATATCTTAAACCTGGAAAGTTAAGACCCGTGTAATGGGTACCATGCAATATGACTTCAAAGGGTCTTCATTTGCTCACCGAACCTCTCCAATCCTATCACTGCTGCGTTTATGCCCCTGTACACATGCTTGATTCTCTTTCGGAGACATAGCAATCCATAGGTTTTAAGATACTTACAAGTCAGGTACATTCTTAGGCGTTTAATATGGGGTGTTGAGTCCATATCGTTGAGCAAGGAGTAGCTCTTGTCTATTCCATATTTGGCTTAAGGAACTTTATCTGTGCTCATTTCAATCTCTGGTTTTATGCAGCACCCCAACTCACCTTTACCTTTAAGCAAGAATAAGTTGTTTTTCTAAATTTGAGGCCCTGTTCTGTTCTGTAATTCAGTTCCTGTGTAGCCAAGTTTACATTCCGTGTATTACTGATATCTTATGATGTTTCTTTTTCTGTGTGACTTATTTCAGTTTGAGTCATCATACCTGAATCCACTCATTGTGATGCTAAGGGCCTGATGACACAGATTTCATTGCTGAGTGATATTGCTTTGTAAGTAAATACCACAACTTCTTTATCCATTTTTCACTTTCTGCGATGTTGAACTTGTACTGTAAACGAGGTTCTTGTAAACAGAGGCGTCCCAAACTTTGGGGTGGCTGTGTCTTTTTGATTTTAATTTCCCTAAGCTATAGGACCATAAGTGGCAGTGCCCTAGGCTCTGTTGCTTTGTTTTTTAGATGTTTCAGGAAACACCATACACTTCTCCCCAGTGGTTGTTGGCAATTTACATCCCGCCCATCAGCATAACAAGGCTCCCAGTTCTCCATGGCCTGTCCTGCCTTTCTGGATTTTACACTTTTTTCAGATGGCCCTTTTGACCGGGGGGAAGTGAGACTTCATTGTAGTGCAGATTTCCTTTGCAAGCTTGCTTGGTTGGCCAAAAAGGGCGTATGCGTTTTTTCCTGAATATATTCAGGAAAAAACGCATACGCCCTTTTTGGCCAAGTGCATCATTGTGGACGTTCTGCCTCTTTTCCTATGCTTTCAATGCAATTCCAGTCTACCTCCTGAAATCGGTTTCCTGCAATTCTGCCCCACTTTCAAGTCCTCTTGGCAGCCTTTCTTCAGTCTATTTTTGGACGATAGCTGTCATTTATAACTCTGCAGGTTTGTGAATTACAGTGCCCCTGAGCTCCTTTCTTCAACTCGCTTTCTTGTGACCTGGCCGCAACACCGCAGGATGGCTTCAGGCCCTAATCTGGTTCCGGTACGGCATGCTGAGCCTTTGGTTATTTCCTCTTCCTGGTGGGAAATGAGAGTTAAATTTGCCCGTCCAGACACCTCCAGCTAGCCTCTCATTGGTTCTCGCTATTCCTGTTCATCTTCTGCAGAAATTGCAAACTGGGCCAAACAGGAGGTTAAAGGCGGTGACTCTCCAAGTGGGGAGAGTGTTAGTAAAGCGTCTGGAATGTTGCACCCGAGTACCAGGGGAGGAAAACTGAGACATATTTGAACACGTCTCCCGTTCACATGGTTGATCATACTTGGGTTCCACATGCATGTTTTAGCTGAAGGAAGAATACCTTAAACCTGGAGAGTTGAGACCCGTGTAATGGGTACCATGCAATATGACTTCAAAGGGTCTTCATTTGCTCACCGAACCTCTCCAATCCTATCACTGCTGCGTTTATGCCCCTGTACACATGCTTGATTCTCTTTCGGAGACATAGCAATCCATAGGTTTTACGATAATTACTAGTCAGGTACATTCTTAGGCGTTTAATATGCGGTGTTGAGTCCATTTCGTTGAGCAAGGAGTAGCTCTTGTCTATTCCATATTTGGCTTAAGGAACTTTATCTGTGCTCATTTCAATCTCTGGTTTTATGCAGCACCCCAACTCACCTTTACCCTTAAGCAAGCATAAGTTGTTTTTCTAAATTTGAGGCCCTGTTCTGTTCTGTAATTCAGTTCCTGTGTAGCCAAGTTTCCATTCCGTGTATTACTGATATCTTATGATGTTTCTTTTTCTGTGTGACTTATTTCAGTTAGAATCATCATACCTGAATCCACTCATTGTGCTGCTAAGGGCCTGATGACATAGATTTCATTGCTGAGTGATATTGCTTTGTAAGTGAATACCACAACTTCTTTATCCATTTTTCACTTTCTGCGATGTTGAACTTGTACTGTAAACGAGGTTCTTGTAAACAGAGGCGTCCCAAACTTTGGGGTGGCTGTGTCTTTTTGATTTTAATTTCCCTAAGCTATAGGACCATAAGTGGCAGTGCCCTAGGCTCTGTTGCTTTGTTTTTTAGATGTTTCAGGAAACACCATACACTTCTCCCGAGTGTCTGTTGGCAATTTACATCCCGCCCATCAGCATAACAAGGCTCCCAGTTGTCCATGGCCTGTCCTGCCTTTCTGGATTTTACACTTTTTTCAGATGGCCCTTTTGACCGGGGGGAAGTGAGACTTCATTGTAGTGCAGATTTCCTTTGCAAGCTTGCTTGGTTGGCCAAAAAGGGCGTATGCGTTTTTTCCTGAATATATTCAGGAAAAAACGCATACGCCCTTTTTGGCCAAGTGCATCATTGTGGACGTTCTGCCTCTTTTCCTATGCTTTCAATGCAATTCCAGTCTACCTCCTGAAATCGGTTTCCTGCAATTCTGCCCCGCTTTCAAGTCCTCTTGGCAGCCTTACTTCAGTCTATTTTTGGACGATAGCTGTCATTTATAACTCTGCAGGTTTGTGAATTACAGTGCCCCTGAGCTCCTTTCTTCAACTCGCTTTCTTGTGACCTGGCCGCAACACCGCAGGATGGCTTCAGGCCCTAATCTGGTTCCGGTACGGCACGCTGAGCCTTTGGTTATTTCCTCTTCCTGGTGGGAAATGAGAGTTAAATTTGCCCGTCCAGACACCTCCAGCTAGCCTCTCATTGGTTCTCGCTATTCCTGTTCATCTTCCGCAGAAATTTCAAAATGGGCCAAACAGGAGGTTAAAGGGACTGACTCTCCAAGTGGGGAGAGTGTTAGTAAAGCGTCTGGAATGTTGCACCCGAGTACCAGGGGAGGAAAACTGAGACATATTTGAACATGTCTCCCGATCACATGGTTGATCATACTCTAGGTTCCACATGCATGTTTTAGCTGAAGGAAGAATACCTTAAACCTGGGTAGTTGAAACCCGTGGAATGGGTACCATGCAATATGACTTCAAAGGGTCTTCATTTGCTCACCGAACCTCTCCAATCCTATCACTGCTGCGTTTATGCCCCTGTACACATGCTTGATTCTCTTTCGGAGACATAGCAATCCATAGGTTTTAAGATACTTACAAGTCAGGTACATTCTTAGGCGTTTAATATGCAGTGTTGAGTCCATTTCGTTGAGCAAGGAGTAGCTCTTGTCTATTCCATATTTGGCTTAAGGAACTTTATCTGTGCTCATTTCAATCTCTGGTTTTATGCAGCACCCCAACTCACCTTTACCCTTAAGCAAGCATAAGTTGTTTTTCTAAATTTGAGGCCCTGTTCTGTTCTGTAATTCAGTTCCTGTGTAGCCAAGTTTCCATTCCGTGTATTACTGATATCTTATGATGTTTCTTTTTCTGTGTGACTTATTTCAGTTAGAATCATCATACCTGAATCCACTCATTGTGCTGCTAAGGGCCTGATGACATAGATTTCATTGCTGAGTGATATTGCTTTGTAAGTGAATACCACAACTTCTTTATCCATTTTTCACTTTCTGCGATGTTGAACTTGTACTGTAAACGAGGTTCTTGTAAACAGAGCCATTCCAAACTTTGGGGTGGCTGTGTCTTTTTGATTTTAATTTCCCTAAGCTATAGGACCATAAGTGGCAGTGCCCTAGGCTCTGTTGCTTTGTTTTTTAGATGTTTCAGGAAACACCATACACTTTTCCCGAGTGTCTGTTGGCAATTTACATCCCGCCCATCAGCATAACAAGGCTCCCAGTTCTCCATGGCCTGTCCTGCCTTTCTGGATTTTACACTTTTTTCAGATGGCCCTTTTGACCGGGGGGAAGTGAAACTTCATTGTAGTGCAGATTTCCTTTGCAAGCTTGCTTGGTTGGCCAAAAAGGGCGTATGCGTTTTTTCCTGAATATATTCTGGAAAAAACGCATACGCCCTTTTTGGCCAAGTGCATCATTGTGGACGTTCTGCCTCTTTTCCTATGCTTTCAATGCAATTCCAGTCTACCTCCTGAAATCGGTTTCCTGCAATTCTGCCCCGCTTTCAAGTCCTCTTGGCAGCCTTTCTTCAGTCTATTTTTGGACGATAGCTGTCATTTATAACTCTGCAGGTTTGTGAATTACAGTGCCCCTGAGCTCCTTTCTTCAACTCGCTTTCTTGTGACCTGGCCGCAACACCGCAGGATGGTTTCAGGCCCTAATCTGGTTCCGGTACGGCACGCTGAGCCTTTGGTTATTTCCTCTTCCTGGTGGGAAATGAGAGATAAATTTGCCCGTCCAGACACCTCCAGCTAGTCTCTCATTGGTTCTCGCTATTCCTGTTCATCTTCCGCAGAAATTGCAAACTGGGCCAAACAGGAGGTTAAAGGCGCTGACTCTCCAAGTGGGGAGAGTGTTAGTAAAGCGTCTGGAATGTTGCACCCGAGTACCAGGGGAGGAAAACTGAGACATATTTGAACACGTCTCCCGATCACATGGTTGATCATACTCTAGGTTCCACATGCATGTTTTAGCTGAAGGAAGAATACCTTAAACCTGGGTAGTTGAAACCCGTGGAATGGGTACCATGCAATATGACTTCAAAGGGTCTTCATTTGCTCACCGAACCTCTCCAATCCTATCACTGCTGCGTTTATGCCCCTGTACACATGCTTGATTCTCTTTCGGAGACATAGCAATCCATAGGTTTTAAGATACTTACTAGTCAGGTACATTCTTAGGCGTTTAATATGGGGTGTTGAGTCCATTTCGTTGAGCAAGGAGTAGCTCTTGTCTATTCCATATTTGGCTTAAGGAACTTTATCTGTGCTCATTTCAATCACTGGTTTTATGCAGCACCCCAACTCACCTTTACCTTTAAGCAAGCATAAGTTGGTTTTCTAAATTTGAGACCCTGTTCTGTTCTGTAATTCAGTTCCTGTGTAGCCAAGTTTACATTCCGTGTATTACTGATATCTTATGATGTTTCTTTTTCTGTGTGACTTACTTCAGTTAGAATCATCATACCTGAATCCACTCATTGTGCTGCTAAGGGCCTGATGACACAGATTTCATTGCTGAGTGATATTGCTTTGTAAGTAAATACCACAACTTCTTTATCCATTTTTCACTTTCTGCGATGTTGAACTTGTACTGTAAACGAGGTTCTTGTAAACAGAGCCGTTCCAAACTTTGGGGTGGCTGTGTCTTTTTGATTTTAATTTCCCTAAGCTATAGGACCATAAGTGGAAGTGCCCTAGGTTCTGTTGCTTTGTTTTTTAGATGTTTCAGGAAACACCATACACTTCTCCCGAGTGGTTGTTGGCAATTTACATCCCGCCCATCAGCATAACAAGGCTCCCAGTTCTCCATGACCTGTCCTGCCTTTCTGGATTTTACACTTTTTTCAGATGGCCCTTTTGACCGGGGGGAAGTGAGACTTCATTGTAGTGCAGATTTCCTTTGCAAGCTTGCTTGGTTGGCCAAAAAGTGCGTATGCGTTTTTTCCTGAATATATTCAGGAAAAAACGCATACGCCCTTTTTGGCCAAGTGCATCATTGTGGACGTTCTGCCTCTTTTCCTATGCTTTCAATGCAATTCCAGTCTACCTCCTGAAATCGGTTTCCTGCAATTCTGCCCCGCTTTCAAGTCCTCTTGGCAGCCTTACTTCAGTCTATTTTTGGACGATAGCTGTCATTTATAACTCTGCAGGTTTGTGAATTACAGTGCCCCTGAGCTCCTTTCTTCAACTCGCTTTCTTGTGACCTGGCCGCAACACCGCAGGATGGCTTCAGGCCCTAATCTGGTTCCGGCCCGGCATGCTGAGCCTTTGGTTAATTCCTCTTCCTGGTGGGAAATGAGAGTTAAATTTGCCCGTCCAGACACCTCCAGCTAGCCTCTCATTGGTTCTCGCTATTCCTGTTCATCTTCCGCAGAAATTGCAAACTGGGCCAAACAGGAGGTTAAAGGGACTGACTCTCCAAGTGGGGAGAGTGTTAGTAAAGCGTCTGGAATGTTGCACCCGAGTACCAGGGGAGGAAAACTGAGACATATTTGAACACGTCTCCCGTTCACATGGTTGATCATACTTGGGTTCCACATGCATGTTTTAGCTGAAGGAAGAATATCTTAAACCTGGAAAGTTAAGACCCGTGTAATGGGTACCATGCAATATGACTTCAAAGGGTCTTCATTTGCTCACCGAACCTCTCCAATCCTATCACTGCTGCGTTTATGCCCCTGTACACATGCTTGATTCTCTTTCGGAGACATAGCAATCCATAGGTTTTAAGATACTTACTAGTCAGGTACATTCTTAGGCGTTTAATATGGGGTGTTGAGTCCATATCGTTGAGCAAGGAGTAGCTCTTGTCTATTCCATATTTGGCTTAAGGAACTTTATCTGTGCTCATTTCAATCTCTGGTTTTATGCAGCACCCCAACTCACCTTTACCTTTAAGCAAGAATAAGTTGTTTTTCTAAATTTGAGGCCCTGTTCTGTTCTGTAATTCAGTTCCTGTGTAGCCAAGTTTACATTCCGTGTATTACTGATATCTTATGATGTTTCTTTTTCTGTGTGACTTATTTCAGTTTGAGTCATCATACCTGAATCCACTCATTGTGCTGCTAAGGGCCTGATGACACAGATTTCATTGCTGAGTGATATTGCTTTGTAAGTAAATACCACAACTTCTTTATCCATTTTTCACTTTCTGCGATGTTGAACTTGTACTGTAAACGAGGTTCTTGTAAACAGAGGCGTCCCAAACTTTGGGGTGGCTGTGTCTTTTTGATTTTAATTTCCCTAAGCTATAGGACCATAAGTGGCAGTGCCCTAGGCTCTGTTGCTTTGTTTTTTAGATGTTTCAGGAAACACCATACACTTCTCCCCAGTGGTTGTTGGCAATTTACATCCCGCCCATCAGCATAACAAGGCTCCCAGTTCTCCATGGCCTGTCCTGCCTTTCTGGATTTTACACTTTTTTCAGATGGCCCTTTTGACCGGGGGGAAGTGAGACTTCATTGTAGTGCAGATTTCCTTTGCAAGCTTGCTTGGTTGGCCAAAAAGGGCGTATGCGTTTTTTCCTGAATATATTCAGGAAAAAACGCATACGCCCTTTTTGGCCAAGTGCATCATTGTGGACGTTCTGCCTCTTTTCCTATGCTTTCAATGCAATTCCAGTCTACCTCCTGAAATCGGTTTCCTGCAATTCTGCCCCGCTTTCAAGTCCTCTTGGCAGCCTTACTTCAGTCTATTTTTGGACGATAGCTGTCATTTATAACTCTGCAGGTTTGTGAATTACAGTGCCCCTGAGCTCCTTTCTTCAACTCGCTTTCTTTTGAGCTGGCCGCAACACCGCAGGATGGCTTCAGGCCCTAATCTGGTTCCGGTACGGCACGCTGAGCCTTTGGTTATTTCCTCTTCCTGGTGGGAAATGAGAGTTAAATTTGCCCGTCCAGACACCTCCAGCTAGCCTCTCATTGGTTCTCGCTATTCCTGTTCATCTTCCGCAGAAATTGCAAACTGGGCCAAACAGGAGGTTAAAGGCGCTGACTCTCCAAGTGGGGAGAGTGTTAGTAAAGCGTCTGGAATGTTGCACCCGAGTACCAGGGGAGGAAAACTGAGACATATTTGAACACGTCTCCCGTTCACATGGTTGATCATACTTGGGTTCCACATGCATGTTTTAGCTGAAGGAAGAATACCTTAAACCTGGAGAGTTGAGACCCGTGTAATGGGTACCATGCAATATGACTTCAAAGGGTCTTCATTTGCTCACCGAACCTCTCCAATCCTATCACTGCTGCGTTTATGCCCCTGTACACATGCTTGATTCTCTTTCGGAGACATAGCAATCCATAGGTTTTAAGATACTTACTAGTCAGGTACATTCTTAGGCGTTTAATATGGGGTGTTGAGTCCATTTCGTTGAGCAAGGTGTAGCTCTTGTCTATTCCATATTTGACTTAAGGAACTTTATCTGTGCTCATTTCAATCTCTGGTTTTATGCAGCACCCCAACTCACCTTTACCCTTAAGCAAGCATAAGTTGGTTTTCTAAATTTGAGACCCTGTTCTGTTCTGTAATTCAGTTCCTGTGTAGCCAAGTTTACATTCCGTGTATTAGTGATATCTTATGATGTTTCTTTTTCTGTGTGACTTATTTCAGTTAGAATCATCATACCTGAATCCACTCATTGTGATGCTAAGTGCCTGATGACATAGATTTCATTGCTGAGTGATATTGCTTTGTAAGTAAATACCACAACTTCTTTATCCATTTTTCACTTTCTGCGATGTTGAACTTGTACTGAAAACGAGGTTCTTGTAAACAGAGCCATTCCAAACTTTGGGGTGGCTGTGTCTTTTTGATTTTAATTTCCCTAAGCTATAGGACCATAAGTGGCAGTGCCCTAGGCTCTGTTGCTTTGTTTTTTAGATGTTTCAGGAAACACCATAGACTTCTCCCCAGTGTCTGTTGTTAATTTACATCCCGCCCATCAGCATAACAAGGCACCCAGTTCTCCATGGCCTGTCCTGCCTTTCTGGATTTTACACTTTTTTCAGATGGCCCTTTTGACCAGGGGGAAGTGAGACTTCATTGTAGTGCAGATTTCCTTTGCAAGCTTGCTTGGTTGGCCAAAAAGTGCGTATGCGTTTTTTCCTGAATATATTCAGGAAAAAACGCATACGCCCTTTTTGGCCAAGTGCATCATTGTGGACGTTCTGCCTCTTTTCCTATGCTTTCAATGCAATTCCAGTCTACCTCCTGAAATCGGTTTCCTGCAATTCTGCCCCGCTTTCAAGTCCTCTTGGCAGCCTTACTTCAGTCTATTTTTGGACGATAGCTGTCATTTATAACTCTGCAGGTTTGTGCATTACAGTGCCCCTGAGCTCTTTTCTTCAACTCGGTTTCTTTTGAGCTGGCCGCAACACCGCAGGATGGCTTCAGGCCCTAATCTGGTTCCGGTACGGCACGCTGAGCCTTTGGTTATTTCCTCTTCCTGGTGGGAAATGAGAGTTAAATTTGCCCGTCCAGACACCTCCAGCTAGCCTCTCATTGGTTCTCGCTATTCCTGTTCATCTTCTGCAGAAATTGCAAACTGGGCCAAACAGGAGGTTAAAGGCGCTGACTCTCCAAGTGGGGAGAGTGTTAGTAAAGCATCTGGAATGTTGCACACGAGTACCAGGGGAGGAAAACTGAGACAAATTTTAACATGTCTCCCGATCATATGGTTGATCATACTCTGGGTTCCACATGCATGTTTTAGCTGAAGGAAGAATACCTTAAACCTGGAGAGTTGAGACCCGTGTAATGGGTACCATGCAATATGACTTCAAAGGGTCTTCATTTGCTCACCGAACCTCTCCAATCCTATCACTGCTGCGTTTATGCCCTTGTACACATGCTTGATTCTCTTTCGGAGACATAGCAATCCATAGGTTTTAAGATACTTACTAGTCAGGTACATTCTTAGGCGTTTAATATGCGGTGTTGAGTCCATTTCGTTGAGCAAGGAGTAGCTCTTGTCTATTCCATATTTGACTTAAGGAACTTTATCTGTGCTCATTTCAATCTCTGGTTTTATGCAGCACCCCAACTCACCTTTACCCTTAAGCAAGCATAAGTTGGTTTTCTAAATTTGAGAACCTGTTCTGTTTTGGAATTCAGTTCCTGTGTAGCCAAGTTTACATTCCGTGTATTAGTGATATCTTATGATGTTTCTTTTTCTGTGTGACTTATTTCAGTTAGAATCATCATACCTGAATCCACTCATTGTGCTGCTAAGGGCCTGATGACATAGATTTCATTGCTGAGTGATATTGCTTTGTAAGTAAATACCACAACTTCTTTATCCATTTTTCACTTTCTGCGATGTTGAACTTGTACTGTAAACGAGGTTCTTGTAAACAGAGCCGTTCCAAACTTTGGGGTGGCTGTGTCTTTTTGATTTTAATTTCCCTAAGCTATAGGACCATAAGTGGAAGTGCCCTAGGCTCTGTTGCTTTGTTTTTTAGATGTTTCAGGAAACACCATACACATCTCCCCAGTGTCTGTTGGCAGTTTACATCCCGCCCATCAGCATAACAAGGCTCCCAGTTCTCAATGGCCTGTTGCCTTTCTGAATTTTACACTTTTTTCAGATGGCCCTTTTGACCGGGGGGAAGTGAGACTTCATTGTAGTGCAGATTTCCTTTGCAAGCTTGCTTGGTTGGCCAAAAAGGGCGTATGCGTTTTTTCCTGAATATATTCAGGAAAAAACGCATACGCCCTTTTTGGCCAAGTGTATCATTGTGGACGTTCTGCCTCTTTTCCTATGCTTTCAATGCAATTCCAGTCTACCTCCTGAAATCGGTTTCCTGCAATTCTGCCCCGCTTTCAAGTCCTCTTGGCAGCCTTACTTCAGTCTATTTTTGGACGATAGCTGTCATTTATAACTCTGCAGGTTTGTGAATTACAGTGCCCCTGAGCTCCTTTCTTCAACTCGCTTTCTTGTGACCTGGCCGCAACACCGCAGGATGGCTTCAGGCCCTAATCTGGTTCCGGCCCGGCATGCTGAGCCTTTGGTTAATTCCTCTTCCTGGTGGGAAATGAGAGTTAAATTTGCCCGTCCAGACACCTCCAGCTAGCCTCTCATTGGTTCTCACTATTCCTGTTCATCTTCCGCAGAAATTGCAAACTGGGCCAAACAGGAGGTTAAAGGGACTGACTCTCCAAGTGGGGAGAGTGTTAGTAAAGCGTCTGGAATGTTGCACCCCAGTACCAGGGGAGGAAAACTGAGACATATTTGAACACGTCTCCCGATCACATGGTTGATCATACTCTAGGTTCCACATGCATGTTTTAGCTGAAGGAAGAATACCTTAAACCTGGGTAGTTGAAACCCGTGTAATGGGTACCATGCAATATGACTTCAAAGGGTCTTCATTTGCTCACCGAACCTCTCCAATCCTATCACTGCTGCGTTTATGCCCCTGTACACATGCTTGATTCTCTTTCGGAGACATAGCAATCCATAGGTTTTAAGATACTTACTAGTCAGGTACATTCTTAGGCGTTTAATATGGGGTGTTGAGTCCATTTCGTTGAGCAAGGAGTAGCTCTTGTCTATTCCATATTTGACTTAAGGAACTTTATCTGTGCTCATTTCAATCTCTGGTTTTATGCAGCACCCCAACTCACCTTTACCCTTAAGCAAGCATAAGTTGGTTTTCTAAATTTGAGACCCTGTTCTGTTCTGTAATTCAGTTCCTGTGTAGCCAAGTTTACATTCCGTGTATTACTGATATCTTATGATGTTTCTTTTTCTGTGTGACTTATTTCAGTTAGAATCATCATACCTGAATCCACTCATTGTGCTGCTAAGGGCCTGATGACACAGATTTCATTGCTGAGTGATATTGCTTTGTAAGTAAATACCACAACTTCTTTATCCATTTTTCACTTTCTGCGATGTTGAACTTGTACTGTAAACGAGGTTCTTGTAAACAGAGCCGTCCCAAACTTTGGGGTGGCTGTGTCTTTTTGATTTTAATTTCCCTAAGCTATAGGACCATAAGTGGAAGTGCCCTAGGCTCTGTTGCTTTGTTTTTTAGATGTTTCAGGAAACACCATACACTTCTCCCAAGTGTCTGTTGGCAATTTACATCCCGCCCATCAGCATAACAAGGCTCCCAGTTCTCAATGGCCTGTTGCCTTTCTGGATTTTACACTTTTTTCAGATGGCCCTTTTGGCCGGGGGGAAGTGAGACTTCATTGTAGTGCAGATTTCCTTTGCAAGCTTGCTTGGTTGGCCAAAAAGGGCGTATGCGTTTTTTCCTGAATATATTCAGGAAAAAACGCATACGCCCTTTTTGGCCAAGTGCATCATTGTGGACGTTCTGCCTCTTTTCCTATGCTTTCAATGCAATTCCAGTCTACCTCCTGAAATCGGTTTCCTGCAATTCTGCCCCGCTTTCAAGTCCTCTTGGCAGCCTTACTTCAGTCTATTTTTGGACGATAGCTGTCATTTATAAGTCTGCAGGTTTGTGAATTACAGTGCCCCTGAGCTCCTTTCTTCAACTCGCTTTCTTGTGACCTGGCAGCAACACCGCAGGATGGCTTCAGGCCCTAATCTGGTTCCGGACCGGCATGCTGAGCCATTGGTTAATTCCTCTTCCTGGTGGGAAATGAGAGTTAAATTTGCCCGTCCAGACACCTCCAGCTAGCCTCTCATTGGTTCTCGCTATTCCTGTTCATCTTCCGCAGAAATTGCAAACTGGGCCAAATAGGAGGTTAAAGGGACTGACTCTCCAAGTGGGGAGAGTGTTAGTAAAGCGTCTGGAATGTTGCACCCGAGTACCAGGGGAGGAAAACTGAGACATATTTGAACACGTCTCCCGATCACATTGTTGATTATACTCTAGGTTCCACATGCATGTTTTAGCTGAAGGAAGAATACCTTAAACCTGGGTAGTTGAAACCCGTGTAATGGGTACCATGCAATATGACTTCAAAGGGTCTTCATTTGCTCACCGAACCTCTCCAATCCTATCACTGCTGCGTTTATGCCCCTGTACACACGCTTGATTCTCTTTTGGAGACATAGCAATCCATAGGTTTTAAGATACTTACTAGTCAGGTACATTCTTAGGCGTTAAATATGCGGTGTTGAGTCCATTTCGTTGAGCAAGGAGTAGCTCTTGTCTATTCCATATTTGGCTTAAGGAACTTTATCTGTGCTCATTTCAATCTCTGGTTTTATGCAGCACCCCAACTCATCTTTACCCTTAAGCAAGCATAAGTTGGTTTTCTAAATTTGAGACCCTGTTCTGTTCTGTAATTCAGTTCCTGTGTAGCCAAGTTTACATTCCGTGTATTACTGATATCTTATGATGTTTCTTTTTCTGTGTGACTTATTTCAGTTAGAATCACCATACCTGAATCCACTCATTGTGCTGCTAAAGGCCTGATGACATAGATTTCATTGCTGAGTGATACTGCATTGTACGTAAGTACCACAAGTTCTTCATCCATTTTTCACTTTCTGCGATGTTGAACTTGTACTGTAAACGAGGTTCTTGTAAACAGAGCCGTTCCAAACTTTGGGGTGGCTGTGTCTTTTTGATTTTAATTTCCCTAAGCTATAGGACCATAAGTGGAAGTGCCCTTGGCTCTGTTGCTTTGTTTTTTAGATGTTTCAGGAAACACCATACACTTCTCCCAAGTGTCTGTTGGCAATTTACATCCCGCCCATCAGCATAACAAGGCTCCCAGTTCTCAATGGCCTGTTGCCTTTCTGGATTTTACACTTTTTTCAGATGGCCCTTTTGACCGGGGGGAAGTGAGACTTCATTGTAGTGCAGATTTCCTTTGCAAGCTTGCTTGGTTGGCCAAAAAGGGCATATGCGTTTTTTCCTGAATATATTCAGGAAAAAACGCATACGCCCTTTTTTGCCAAGTGCATCATTGTGGACGTTCTGCCTCTTTTCCTATGCTTTCAATGCAATTCCAGTCTACCTCCTGAAATCGGTTTCCTGCAATTCTGCCCCGCTTTCAAGTCCTCTTGGCAGCCTTACTTCAGTCTATTTTTGGACGATAGCTGTCATTTATAACTCTGCAGGTTTGTGAATTTCAGTGCCCCTGAGCTCCTTTCTTCAACTCGCTTTCTTGAGACCTGGCCGCAACACCGCAGGATGGCTTCAGGCCCTAATCTGGTTCCGGCACGGCACGCTGAGCCTTTGGTTAATTCCCCTTCCTGGTGGGAAATGAGAGTTAAATTTGCCCGTCCAGACACCTCCAGCTAGTCTCTCATTGGTTCTCGCTATTCCTGTTCATCTTCCGCAGAAATTGCAAACTGGGCCAAACAGGAGGTTAAAGGGACTGACTCTCCAAGTCGGGAGAGTGTTAGTAAAGCGTCTGGAATGTTGCACCCGAGTACCAGGGTACGAAAACTGAGACATATTTCAACACGTCTCCCGATCACATGGTTGATCATACTCTAGGTTCCACATGCATGTTTTAGCTGAAGGAAGAATACCTTAAAACTGGGTAGTTGAAACCCGTGGAATGGGTACCATGTAATATGACTTCAAAGGGTCTTCATTTGCTCACTGAACCTCTCCAATCCTATCACTGCTGCGTTTATGCCCCTGTACACATGCTTGATTCTCTTTCGGAGACATAGCAATCCATAGGTTTTAAGATACTTACTAGTCAGGTACATTCTTAGGCGTTTAATATGCGGTGTTGAGTCCATTTCGTTGAGCAAGGAGTAACTCTTGTCTATTCCATATTTGGCTAAAGGAACTTTATCTGTGCTCATTTCAATCTCTGGTTTTATGCAGCACCCCAACTCACCTTTACCCTTAAGCAAGCATAAGTTGGTTTTCTAAATTTGAGACCCTGTTCTGTTCTGTAATTCAGTTCCTGTGTAGCCAAGTTTACATTCCGTGTATTACTGATATCTTATGATGTTTCTTTTTCTGTGTGACTTATTTCAGTTAGAATCATCATACCTGAATCCACTCATTGTGATGCTAAGGGCCTGATGACATAGATTTCATTGCTGAGTGATATTGCTTTGTAAGTAAATACCACAACTTCTTTATCCATTTTTCACTTTCTGCGATGTTGAACTTGTACTGTAAACGAGGTTCTTGTAAACAGAGCCGTTCCAAACTTTGGGGTGGCTGTGTCTTTTTGATTTTAATTTCCCTAAGCTATAGGACCATAAGTGGAAGTGCCCTAGGTTCTGTTGCTTTGTTTTTTAGATGTTTCAGGAAACACCATACACTTCTCCCGAGTGGTTGTTGGCAATTTACATCCCGCCCATCAGCATAACAAGGCTCCCAGTTCTCCATGGCCTGTCCTGCCTTTCTGGATTTTACACTTTTTTCAGATGGCCCTTTTGACCGGGGGAAGTGAGACTTCATTGTAGTGCAGATTTCCTTTGCAAGCTTGCTTGGTTGGCCAAAAAGGGCGTATGCGTTTTTTCCTGAATATATTCAGGAAAAAACGCATACGCCCTTTTTGGCCAAGTGCATCATTGTGGACGTTCTGCCTCTTTTCCTATGCTTTCAATGCAATTCCAGTCTACCTCCTGAAATCGGTTTCCTGCAATTCTGCCCCGCTTTCAAGTCCTCTTGGCAGCCTTACTTCAGTCTATTTTTGGACGATAGCTGTCATTTATAACTCTGCAGGTTTGTGAATTACAGTGCCCCTGAGCTCCTTTCTTCAACTCGCTTTCTTTTGAGCTGGCCGCAACACCGCAGGATGGCTTCAGGCCCTAATCTGGTTCCGGTACGGCACGCTGAGCCTTTGGTTATTTCCTCTTCCTGGTGGGAAATGAGAGTTAAATTTGCCCGTCCAGACACCTCCAGCTAGCCTCTCATTGGTTCTCGCTATTCCTGTTCATCTTCCGCAGAAATTGCAAACTGGGCCAAACAGGAGTTTAAAGGCGCTGACTCTCCAAGTGGGGAGAGTGTTAGTAAAGCGTCTGGAATGTTGCACCCGAGTACCAGGGGAGGAAAACTGAGACATATTTGAACACGTCTCCCGTTCACATGGTTGATCATACTTGGGTTCCACATGCATGTTTTAGCTGAAGGAAGAATACCTTAAACCTGGAGAGTTAAGACCCGTGTAATGGGTACCGTGCAATATGACTTCAAAGGGTCTTCATTTGCTCACCGAACCTCTCCCATCCTATCACTGCTGCGTTTATGCCCCTGTACACATGCTTGATTCTCTTTCGGAGACATAGCAATCCATAGGTTTTAAGATACTTACTAGTCAGGTACATTCTTAGGCGTTTAATATGGGGTGTTGAGTCCATTTCGTTGAGCAAGGTGTAGCTCTTGTCTATTCCATATTTGACTTAAGGAACTTTATCTGTGCTCATTTCAATCTCTGGTTTTATGCAGCACCCCAACTCACCTTTACCCTTAAGCAAGCATAAGTTGGTTTTCTAAATTTGAGACCCTGTTCTGTTCGGTAATTCAGTTCCTGTGTAGCCAAGTTTACATTCCGTGTATTACTGATATCTTATGATGTTTCTTTTTCTGTGTGACTTACTTCAGTTAGAATCATCATACCTGAATCCACTCATTGTGCTGCTAAGGGCCTGATGACACAGATTTCATTGCTGAGTGATATTGCTTTGTAAGTAAATACCACAACTTCTTTATCCAGTTTTCACTTTCTGCGATGTTGAACTTGTACTGTAAACGAGGTTCTTGTAAACAGAGCCGTTCCAAACTTTGGGGTGGCTGTGTCTTTTTGATTTTAATTTCCCTAAGCTATAGGACCATAAGTGGAAGTGCCCTAGGTTCTGTTGCTTTGTTTTTTAGATGTTTCAGGAAATACCATACACTTCTCCCGAGTGGTTGTTGGCAATTTACATCCCGCCCATCAGCATAACAAGGCTCCCAGTTCTCCATGGCCTGTCCTGCCTTTCTGGATTTTACACTTTTTTCAGATGGCCCTTTTGACCGGGGGGAAGTGAGACTTCATTGTAGTGCAGATTTCCTTTGCAAGCTTGCTTGGTTGGCCAAAAAGTGCGTATGCGTTTTTTCCTGAATATATTCAGGAAAAAACGCATACGCCCTTTTTTGCCAAGTGCATCATTGTGGACGTTCTGCCTCTTTTCCTATGCTTTCAATGCAATTCCAGTCTACCTCCTGAAATCGGTTTCCTGCAATTCTGCCCCGCTTTCAAGTCCTCTTGGCAGCCTTACTTCAGTCTATTTTTGGACGATAGCTGTCATTTATAACTCTGCAGGTTTGTGAATTACAGTGCCCCTGAGCTCCTTTCTTCAACTCGCTTTCTTGTGACCTGGCAGCAACACCGCAGGATGGCTTCAGGCCCTAATCTGGTTCCGGACCGGCATGCTGAGCCATTGGTTAATTCCTCTTCCTGGTGGGAAATGAGAGTTAAATTTGCCCGTCCAGACACCTCCAGCTAGCCTCTCATTGGTTCTCGCTATTCCTGTTCATCTTCCGCAGAAATTGCAAACTGGGCCAAATAGGAGGTTAAAGGGACTGACTCTCCAAGTGGGGAGAGTGTTAGTAAAGCGTCTGGAATGTTGCACCCGAGTACCAGGGGAGGAAAACTGAGACATATTTGAACACGTCTCCCGATCACATTGTTGATTATACTCTAGGTTCCACATGCATGTTTTAGCTGAAGGAAGAATACCTTAAACCTGGGTAGTTGAAACCCGTGTAATGGGTACCATGCAATATGACTTCAAAGGGTCTTCATTTGCTCACCGAACCTCTCCAATCCTATCACTGCTGCGTTTATGCCCCTGTACACACGCTTGATTCTCTTTTGGAGACATAGCAATCCATAGGTTTTAAGATACTTACTAGTCAGGTACATTCTTAGGCGTTAAATATGCGGTGTTGAGTCCATTTCGTTATGCAAGGAGTAGCTCTTGTCTATTCCATATTTGGCTTAAGGAACTTTATCTGTGCTCATTTCAATCTCTGGTTTTATGCAGCACCCCAACTCATCTTTACCCTTAAGCAAGCATAAGTTGGTTTTCTAAATTTGAGACCCTGTTCTGTTCTGTAATTCAGTTCCTGTGTAGCCAAGTTTACATTCCGTGTATTACTGATATCTTATGATGTTTCTTTTTCTGTGTGACTTATTTCAGTTAGAATCACCATACCTGAATCCACTCATTGTGCTGCTAAAGGCCTGATGACACAGATTTCATTGCTGAGTGATATTGCTTTGTAAGTAAATACCACAACTTCTTTATCCATTTTTCACTTTCTGCGATGTTGTACTTGTACTGTAAACAAGGTTCTTGTAAACAGAGCCGTTCCAAACTTTGGGGTGGCTGTGTCTTTTTGATTTTAATTTCCCTAAGCTATAGGACCATAAGTGGAAGTGCCCTAGGTTCTGTTGCTTTGTTTTTTAGATGTTTCAGGAAACACCATACACTTCTCCCAAGTGGTTGTTGGCAATTTACATCCCGCCCATCAGCATAACAAGGCTCCCAGTTCTCCATGGCCTGTCCTGCCTTTCTGGATTTTACACTTTTTTCAGATGGCCCTTTTGACCGGGGGGAAGTGAGACTTCATTGTAGTGCAGATTTCCTTTGCAAGCTTGCTTGGTTGGCCAAAAAGGGCGTATGCGTTTTTTCCTGAATATATTCAGGAAAAAACGCATACGCCCTTTTTGGCCAAGTGCATCATTGTGGACGTTCTGCCTCTTTTCCTATGCTTTCAATGCAATTCCAGTCTACCTCCTGAAATCGGTTTCCTGCAATTCTGCCCCGCTTTCAAGTCCTCTTGGCAGCCTTACTTCAGTCTATTTTTGGACGATAGCTGTCATTTATAACTCTGCAGGTTTGTGAATTACAGTGCCCCTGAGCTCCTTTCTTCAACTCGCTTTCTTTTGAGCTGGCCGCAACACCGCAGGATGGCTTCAGGCCCTAATCTGGTTCCGGTACGGCACGCTGAGCCTTTGGTTATTTCCTCTTCCTGGTGGGAAATGAGAGTTAAATTTGCCCGTCCAGACACCTCCAGCTAGCCTCTCATTGGTTCTCGCTATTCCTGTTCATCTTCCGCAGAAATTGCAAACTGTGCCAAACAGGAGGTTAAAGGCGCTGACTCTCCAAGTGGGGAGAGTGTTAGTAAAGCATCTGGAATGTTGCACCCGAGTACCAGGGGAGGAAAACTGAGACATATTTGAACACGTCTCCCGATCACATGGTTGACCATACTCTGGGTTCCACATGCATATTTTAGCTGAAGGAAGAATACCTAAAACCTGGGTAGTTGAAACCCGTGGAATGGGTACCATGCAATATGACTTCAAAGGGTCTTCATTTGCTCACCGAACCTCTCCAATCCTATCACTGCTGCGTTTATGCCCCTGTACACATGCTTGATTCTCTTTCGGAGACATAGCAATCCATAGGTTTTAAGATACTTACTAGTCAGGTACATTCTTAGGTGTTTAATATGCGGTGTTGAGTCCATTTCGTTGAGCAAGGAGTAGCTCTTGTCTATTCCATATTTGGCTTAAGGAACTTTATCTGTGCTCATTTCAATCTCTGGTTTTATGCAGCAACCCAACTCACCTTTCCCCTTAAGCAAGCATAAGTTGGTTTTCTAAATTTGAGAACCTGTTCTGTTTTGGAATTCAGTTCCTGTGTAGCCAAGTTTACATTCCGTGTATTAGTGATATCTTATGAGGTTTCTTTTTCTGTGTGACTTATTTCAGTTAGAATCATCGTACCTGAATCTACTCATTATGCTGCTACGGGCCTGATGACATAGATTTCATTGCTGAGTGATACTGCATTGTACGTAAGTACCACAAGTTCTTCATCCATTTTTCACTTTCTGCGATGTTGAACTTGTACTGTAAACGAGGTTCTTGTAAACAGAGCCGTTCCAAACTTTGGGGTGGCTGTGTCTTTTTGATTTTAATTTCCCTAAGCTATAGGACCATAAGTGGAAGTGCCCTAGGCTCTGTTGCTTTGTTTTTTAGATGTTTCAGGAAACACCATACACTTCTCCCAAGTGTCTGTTGGCAATTTACATCCCGCCCATCAGCATAACAAGGCTCCCAGTTCTCAATGGCCTGTTGCCTTTCTGGATTTTACACTTTTTTCAGATGGCCCTTTTGACCGGGGGGAAGTGAGACTTCATTGTAGTGCAGATTTCCTTTGCAAGCTTGCTTGGTTGGCCAAAAAGGGCATATGCGTTTTTTCCTGAATATATTCAGGAAAAAACGCATACGCCCTTTTTTGCCAAGTGCATCATTGTGGACGTTCTGCCTCTTTTCCTATGCTTTCAATG
Source organism: Delphinus delphis (assembly GCF_949987515.2). Lineage (NCBI taxonomy): Eukaryota > Metazoa > Chordata > Mammalia > Artiodactyla > Delphinidae > Delphinus > Delphinus delphis. The sequence goes on along the minus strand of NW_027192685.1, from coordinate 1,028,529 downwards.
CAATTCCAGTCTACCTCCTGAAATCGGTTTCCTGCAATTCTGCCCCGCTTTCAAGTCCTCTTGGCAGCCTTACTTCAGTCTATTTTTGGACGATAGCTGTCATTTATAACTCTGCAGGTTTGTGAATTTCAGTGCCCCTGAGCTCCTTTCTTCAACTCGCTTTCTTGTGACCTGGCCGCAACACCGCAGGATGGCTTCAGGCCCTAATCTGGTTCCGGCACGGCACGCTGAGCCTTTGGTTAATTCCCCTTCCTGGTGGGAAATGAGAGTTAAATTTGCCCGTCCAGACACCTCCAGCTAGTCTCTCATTGGTTCTCGCTATTCCTGTTCATCTTCCGCAGAAATTGCAAACTGGGCCAAACAGGAGGTTAAAGGGACTGACTCTCCAAGTCGGGAGAGTGTTAGTAAAGCGTCTGGAATGTTGCACCCGAGTACCAGGGTACGAAAACTGAGACATATTTCAACACGTCTCCCGATCACATGGTTGATCATACTCTAGGTTCCACATGCATGTTTTAGCTGAAGGAAGAATACCTTAAAACTGGGTAGTTGAAACCCGTGGAATGGGTACCATGTAATATGACTTCAAAGGGTCTTCATTTGCTCACTGAACCTCTCCAATCCTATCACTGCTGCGTTTATGCCCCTGTACACATGCTTGATTCTCTTTCGGAGACATAGCAATCCATAGGTTTTAAGATACTTACTAGTCAGGTACATTCTTAGGCGTTTAATATGGGGTGTTGAGTCCATTTCGTTGAGCAAGGTGTAGCTCTTGTCTATTCCATATTTGACTTAAGGAACTTTATCTGTGCTCATTTCAATCTCTGGTTTTATGCAGCACCCCAACTCACCTTTACCCTTAAGCAAGCATAAGTTGGTTTTCTAAATTTGAGACCCTGTTCTGTTCGGTAATTCAGTTCCTGTGTAGCCAAGTTTACATTCCGTGTATTACTGATATCTTATGATGTTTCTTTTTCTGTGTGACTTACTTCAGTTAGAATCATCATACCTGAATCCACTCATTGTGCTGCTAAGGGCCTGATGACACAGATTTCATTGCTGAGTGATATTGCTTTGTAAGTAAATACCACAACTTCTTTATCCAGTTTTCACTTTCTGCGATGTTGAACTTGTACTGTAAACGAGGTTCTTGTAAACAGAGCCGTTCCAAACTTTGGGGTGGCTGTGTCTTTTTGATTTTAATTTCCCTAAGCTATAGGACCATAAGTGGAAGTGCCCTAGGTTCTGTTGCTTTGTTTTTTAGATGTTTCAGGAAATACCATACACTTCTCCCGAGTGGTTGTTGGCAATTTACATCCCGCCCATCAGCATAACAAGGCTCCCAGTTCTCCATGGCCTGTCCTGCCTTTCTGGATTTTACACTTTTTTCAGATGGCCCTTTTGACCGGGGGGAAGTGAGACTTCATTGTAGTGCAGATTTCCTTTGCAAGCTTGCTTGGTTGGCCAAAAAGTGCGTATGCGTTTTTTCCTGAATATATTCAGGAAAAAACGCATACGCCCTTTTTTGCCAAGTGCATCATTGTGGACGTTCTGCCTCTTTTCCTATGCTTTCAATGCAATTCCAGTCTACCTCCTGAAATCGGTTTCCTGCAATTCTGCCCCGCTTTCAAGTCCTCTTGGCAGCCTTACTTCAGTCTATTTTTGGACGATAGCTGTCATTTATAACTCTGCAGGTTTGTGAATTACAGTGCCCCTGAGCTCCTTTCTTCAACTCGCTTTCTTGTGACCTGGCAGCAACACCGCAGGATGGCTTCAGGCCCTAATCTGGTTCCGGACCGGCATGCTGAGCCATTGGTTAATTCCTCTTCCTGGTGGGAAATGAGAGTTAAATTTGCCCGTCCAGACACCTCCAGCTAGCCTCTCATTGGTTCTCGCTATTCCTGTTCATCTTCCGCAGAAATTGCAAACTGGGCCAAATAGGAGGTTAAAGGGACTGACTCTCCAAGTGGGGAGAGTGTTAGTAAAGCGTCTGGAATGTTGCACCCGAGTACCAGGGGAGGAAAACTGAGACATATTTGAACACGTCTCCCGATCACATTGTTGATTATACTCTAGGTTCCACATGCATGTTTTAGCTGAAGGAAGAATACCTTAAACCTGGGTAGTTGAAACCCGTGTAATGGGTACCATGCAATATGACTTCAAAGGGTCTTCATTTGCTCACCGAACCTCTCCAATCCTATCACTGCTGCGTTTATGCCCCTGTACACACGCTTGATTCTCTTTTGGAGACATAGCAATCCATAGGTTTTAAGATACTTACTAGTCAGGTACATTCTTAGGCGTTAAATATGCGGTGTTGAGTCCATTTCGTTATGCAAGGAGTAGCTCTTGTCTATTCCATATTTGGCTTAAGGAACTTTATCTGTGCTCATTTCAATCTCTGGTTTTATGCAGCACCCCAACTCATCTTTACCCTTAAGCAAGCATAAGTTGGTTTTCTAAATTTGAGACCCTGTTCTGTTCTGTAATTCAGTTCCTGTGTAGCCAAGTTTACATTCCGTGTATTACTGATATCTTATGATGTTTCTTTTTCTGTGTGACTTATTTCAGTTAGAATCACCATACCTGAATCCACTCATTGTGCTGCTAAAGGCCTGATGACACAGATTTCATTGCTGAGTGATATTGCTTTGTAAGTAAATACCACAACTTCTTTATCCATTTTTCACTTTCTGCGATGTTGTACTTGTACTGTAAACAAGGTTCTTGTAAACAGAGCCGTTCCAAACTTTGGGGTGGCTGTGTCTTTTTGATTTTAATTTCCCTAAGCTATAGGACCATAAGTGGAAGTGCCCTAGGTTCTGTTGCTTTGTTTTTTAGATGTTTCAGGAAACACCATACACTTCTCCCAAGTGGTTGTTGGCAATTTACATCCCGCCCATCAGCATAACAAGGCTCCCAGTTCTCCATGGCCTGTCCTGCCTTTCTGGATTTTACACTTTTTTCAGATGGCCCTTTTGACCGGGGGGAAGTGAGACTTCATTGTAGTGCAGATTTCCTTTGCAAGCTTGCTTGGTTGGCCAAAAAGGGCGTATGCGTTTTTTCCTGAATATATTCAGGAAAAAACGCATACGCCCTTTTTGGCCAAGTGCATCATTGTGGACGTTCTGCCTCTTTTCCTATGCTTTCAATGCAATTCCAGTCTACCTCCTGAAATCGGTTTCCTGCAATTCTGCCCCGCTTTCAAGTCCTCTTGGCAGCCTTACTTCAGTCTATTTTTGGACGATAGCTGTCATTTATAACTCTGCAGGTTTGTGAATTACAGTGCCCCTGAGCTCCTTTCTTCAACTCGCTTTCTTTTGAGCTGGCCGCAACACCGCAGGATGGCTTCAGGCCCTAATCTGGTTCCGGTACGGCACGCTGAGCCTTTGGTTATTTCCTCTTCCTGGTGGGAAATGAGAGTTAAATTTGCCCGTCCAGACACCTCCAGCTAGCCTCTCATTGGTTCTCGCTATTCCTGTTCATCTTCCGCAGAAATTGCAAACTGTGCCAAACAGGAGGTTAAAGGCGCTGACTCTCCAAGTGGGGAGAGTGTTAGTAAAGCATCTGGAATGTTGCACCCGAGTACCAGGGGAGGAAAACTGAGACATATTTGAACACGTCTCCCGATCACATGGTTGACCATACTCTGGGTTCCACATGCATATTTTAGCTGAAGGAAGAATACCTAAAACCTGGGTAGTTGAAACCCGTGGAATGGGTACCATGCAATATGACTTCAAAGGGTCTTCATTTGCTCACCGAACCTCTCCAATCCTATCACTGCTGCGTTTATGCCCCTGTACACATGCTTGATTCTCTTTCGGAGACATAGCAATCCATAGGTTTTAAGATACTTACTAGTCAGGTACATTCTTAGGTGTTTAATATGCGGTGTTGAGTCCATTTCGTTGAGCAAGGAGTAGCTCTTGTCTATTCCATATTTGGCTTAAGGAACTTTATCTGTGCTCATTTCAATCTCTGGTTTTATGCAGCAACCCAACTCACCTTTCCCCTTAAGCAAGCATAAGTTGGTTTTCTAAATTTGAGAACCTGTTCTGTTTTGGAATTCAGTTCCTGTGTAGCCAAGTTTACATTCCGTGTATTAGTGATATCTTATGAGGTTTCTTTTTCTGTGTGACTTATTTCAGTTAGAATCATCGTACCTGAATCTACTCATTATGCTGCTACGGGCCTGATGACATAGATTTCATTGCTGAGTGATACTGAATTGTACGTAAGTACCACAAGTTCTTCATCCATTTTTCACTTTCTGCGATGTTGAACTTGTACTGTAAACGAGGTTCTTGTAAACAGAGCCGTTCCAAACTTTGGGGTGGCTGTGTCTTTTTGATTTTAATTTCCCTAAGCTATAGGACCATAAGTGGAAGTGCCCTAGGCTCTGTTGCTTTGTTTTTTAGATGTTTCAGGAAACACCATACACTTCTCCCAAGTGTCTGTTGGCAATTTACATCCCGCCCATCAGCATAACAAGGCTCCCAGTTCTCAATGGCCTGTTGCATTTCTGGATTTTACACTTTTTTCAGATGGCCCTTTTGACCGGGGGGAAGTGAGACTTCATTGTAGTGCAGATTTCCTTTGCAAGCTTGCTTGGTTGGCCAAAAAGGGCATATGCGTTTTTTCCTGAATATATTCAGGAAAAAACGCATACGCCCTTTTTTGCCAAGTGCATCATTGTGGACGTTCTGCCTCTTTTCCTATGCTTTCAATGCAATTCCAGTCTACCTCCTGAAATCGGTTTCCTGCAATTCTGCCCCGCTTTCAAGTCCTCTTGGCAGCCTTACTTCAGTCTATTTTTGGACGATAGCTGTCATTTATAACTCTGCAGGTTTGTGAATTACAGTGCCCCTGAGCTCCTTTCTTCAACTCGCTTTCTTTTGAGCTGGCCGCAACACCGCAGGATGGCTTCAGGCCCTAATCTGGTTCCGGTACGGCACGCTGAGCCTTTGGTTATTTCCTCTTCCTGGTGGGAAATGAGAGTTAAATTTGCCCGTCCAGACACCTCCAGCTAGCCTCTCATTGGTTCTCGCTATTCCTGTTCATCTTCCGCAGAAATTGCAAACTGGGCCAAACAGGAGTTTAAAGGCGCTGACTCTCCAAGTGGGGAGAGTGTTAGTAAAGCGTCTGGAATGTTGCACCCGAGTACCAGGGGAGGAAAACTGAGACATATTTGAACACGTCTCCCGTTCACATGGTTGATCATACTTGGGTTCCACATGCATGTTTTAGCTGAAGGAAGAATACCTTAAACCTGGAGAGTTAAGACCCGTGTAATGGGTACCGTGCAATATGACTTCAAAGGGTCTTCATTTGCTCACCGAACCTCTCCAATCCTATCACTGCTGCGTTTATGCCCCTGTACACATGCTTGATTCTCTTTCGGAGACATAGCAATCCATAGGTTTTAAGATACTTACTAGTCAGGTACATTCTTAGGCGTTTAATATGGGGTGTTGAGTCCATTTCGTTGAGCAAGGTGTAGCTCTTGTCTATTCCATATTTGACTTAAGGAACTTTATCTGTGCTCATTTCAATCTCTGGTTTTATGCAGCACCCCAACTCACCTTTACCCTTAAGCAAGCATAAGTTGGTTTTCTAAATTTGAGACCCTGTTCTGTTCGGTAATTCAGTTCCTGTGTAGCCAAGTTTACATTCCGTGTATTACTGATATCTTATGATGTTTCTTTTTCTGTGTGACTTACTTCAGTTAGAATCATCATACCTGAATCCACTCATTGTGCTGCTAAGGGCCTGATGACACAGATTTCATTGCTGAGTGATATTGCTTTGTAAGTAAATACCACAACTTCTTTATCCAGTTTTCACTTTCTGCGATGTTGAACTTGTACTGTAAACGAGGTTCTTGTAAACAGAGCCGTTCCAAACTTTGGGGTGGCTGTGTCTTTTTGATTTTAATTTCCCTAAGCTATAGGACCATAAGTGGAAGTGCCCTAGGTTCTGTTGCTTTGTTTTTTAGATGTTTCAGGAAATACCATACACTTCTCCCGAGTGGTTGTTGGCAATTTACATCCCGCCCATCAGCATAACAAGGCTCCCAGTTCTCCATGGCCTGTCCTGCCTTTCTGGATTTTACACTTTTTTCAGATGGCCCTTTTGACCGGGGGGAAGTGAGACTTCATTGTAGTGCAGATTTCCTTTGCAAGCTTGCTTGGTTGGCCAAAAAGGGCGTATGCGTTTTTTCCTGAATATATTCAGGAAAAAACGCATACGCCCTTTTTGGCCAAGTGCATCATTGTGGACGTTCTGCCTCTTTTCCTATGCTTTCAATGCAATTCCAGTCTACCTCCTGAAATCGGTTTCCTGCAATTCTGCCCCGCTTTCAAGTCCTCTTGGCAGCCTTACTTCAGTCTATTTTTGGACGATAGCTGTCATTTATAACTCTGCAGGTTTGTGAATTACAGTGCCCCTGAGCTCCTTTCTTCAACTCGCTTTCTTGTGACCTGGCCGCAACACCGCAGGATGGCTTCAGGCCCTAATCTGGTTTCGGCACGGCACGCTGAGCCTTTGGTTATTTCCTCTTCCTGGTGGGAAATGAGAGTTAAATTTGCCCATCCAGACACCTCCAGCTAGCCTCTCATTGGTTCTCGCTATTCCTGTTCATCTTCCGCAGAAATTGCAAACTGGGCCAAACAGGAGGTTAAAGGGACTGACTCTCCAAGTGGGGAGAGTGTTAGTAAAGCGTCTGGAATGTTGCACCCGAGTACTAGGGGAGGAAAACTGAGACATATTTGAACACGTCTCCCGTTCACATGGTTGATCATACTTGGGTTCCACATGCATGTTTTAGCTGAAGGAAGAATACCTTAAACCTGGAGAGTTAAGACCCGTGTAATGGGTACCGTGCAATATGACTTCAAAGGGTCTTCATTTGCTCACCGAACCTCTCCAATCCTATCACTGCTGCGTTTATGCCCCTGTACACATGCTTGATTCTCTTTCGGAGACATAGCAATCCATAGGTTTTAAGATACTTACTAGTCAGGTACATTCTTAGGCGTTTAATATGCGGTGTTGAGTCCATTTCGTTGAGCAAGGAGTAGCTCTTGTCTATTCCATATTTGGCTTAAGGAACTTTATCTGTGCTCATTGCAATCTCTGGTTTTATGCAGCACCCCAACTCACCTTTACCCTTAAGCAAGCATAAGTTGGTTTTCTAAATTTGAGAACCTGTTCTGTTCGGTAATTCAGTTCCTGTGTAGCCAAGTTTACATTCCGTGTATTACTGATATCTTATGATGTTTCTTTTTCTGTGTGACTTATTTCAGTTAGAATCATCATACCTGAATCCACTCATTGTGATGCTAAGGGCCTGATGACATAGATTTCATTGCTGAGTGATATTACTTTGTAAGTAAATACCACAACTTCTTTATCCATTTTTCACTTTCTGCGATGTTGAACTTGTACTGTAAACGAGGTTCTTGTAAACAGAGCCGTTCCAAACTTTGGGGTGGCTGTGTCTTTTTGATTTTAATTTCTCTAAGCTATAGGACCATAAGTGGAAGTGCCCTAGGTTCTGTTGGTTTGTTTTTTAGATGTTTCAGGAAACACCATACACTTCTCCCGAGTGGTTGTTGGCAATTTACATCCCGCCCATCAGCATAACAAGGCTCCCAGTTCTCAATGGCCTGTTGCCTTTCTGGATTTTACACTTTTTTCAGATGGCCCTTTTGACCGGGGGGAAGTGAGACTTCATTGTAGTGCAGATTTCCTTTGCAAGCTTGCTTGGTTGGCCAAAAAGGGCGTATGCGTTTTTTCCTGAATATATTCAGGAAAAAACGCATACGCCCTTTTTGGCCAAGTGCATCATTGTGGACGTTCTGCCTCTTTTCCTATGCTTTCAATGCAATTCCAGTCTACCTCCTGAAATCGGTTTCCTGCAATTCTGCCCCGCTTTCAAGTCCTCTTGGCAGCCTTACTTCAGTCTATTTTTGGACGATAGCTGTCATTTATAACTCTGCAGGTTTGTGAATTACAGTGCCCCTGAGCTCCTTTCTTCAACTCGCTTTCTTTTGAGCTGGCTGCAACACCGCAGGATGGCTTCAGGCCCTAATCTGTTTCCGGCACGGCACGCTGAGCCTTTGGTTATTTTCTCTTCCTGGTGGGAAATGAGAGTTAAATTTGCCCGTCCAGACACCTCCAGCTAGTCTCTCATTGGTTCTCGCTATTCCTGTTCATCTTCCGCAGAAATTGCAAACTGGGCCAAACAGGAGGTTAAAGGCGCTGACTCTCCAAGTGGGGAGAGTGTTAGTAAAGCGTCTGGAATGTTGCACCCGAGTACCAGGGGAGGAAAACTGAGACATATTTGAACACGTCTCCCGATCACATGGTTGATCATACTCTGGGTTCCACATGCATGTTTTAGCTGAAGGAAGAATACCTAAAACCTGGGTAGTTGAAACCCGTGGAATGGGTACCATGCAATATGACTTCAAAGGGTCTTCATTTGCTCACCGAACCTCTCCCATCCTATCACTGCTGCGTTTATGCCCCTGTACACATGCTTGATTCTCTTTCGGAGACATAGCAATCCATAGGTTTTAAGATACTTACTAGTCAGGTACATTCTTAGGCGTTTAATATGCGGTGTTGAGTCCATTTCGTTGAGCAAGGAGTAGCTCTTGTCTATTCCATATTTGGCTTAAGTTACTTTGTGCTCATTACAATCTCTGGTTTTATGCAGCACCCCAACTCACCTTTACCCTTAAGCAAGAATAAGTTGGTTTTCTAAATTTGAGACCCTGTTCTGTTCTGTAATTCAGTTCCTGTGTAGCCAAGTTTACATTCCGTGTATTACTGATATCTTATGATGTTTCTTTTTCTGTGTGACTTATTTCAGTTAGAATCATCATACCTGAATCCACTCATTGTGCTGCTAAGGGCCTGATGACACAGATTTCATTGCTGAGTGATATTGCTTTGTAAGTAAATACCACAACTTCTTTATCCATTTTTCACTTTCTGCGATGTTGAACTTGTACTGTAAACGAGGTTCTTGTAAACAGAGCCGTTCCAAACTTTGGGGTGGCTGTGTCTTTTTGATTTTAATTTCCCTAAGCTATAGGACCATAAGTGGAAGTGCCCTAGGTTCTGTTGGTTTGTTTTTTAGATGTTTCAGGAAACACCATACACTTCTCCCGAGTGGTTGTTGGCAATTTACATCCCGCCCATCAGCATAACAAGGCTCCCAGTTCTCAATGGCCTGTTGCCTTTCTGGATTTTATACTTTTTTCAGATGGCCCTTTTGACCGGGGGGAAGTGAGACTTCATTGTAGTGCAGATTTCCTTTGCAAGCTTGCTTGGTTGGCCAAAAAGTGCGTATGCGTTTTTTCCTGAATATATTCAGGAAAAAACGCATACGCCCTTTTTGGCCAAGTGCATCATTGTGGACGTTCTGCCTCTTTTCCTATGCTTTCAATGCAATTCCAGTCTACCTCCTGAAATCGGTTTCCTGCAATTCTGCCCCGCTTTCAAGTCCTCTTGGCAGCCTTACTTCAGTCTATTTTTGGATGATAGCTGTCATTTATAACTCTGCAGGTTTGTGAATTACAGTGCCCCTGAGCTCCTTTCTTCAACTCGCTTTCTTGTGACCTGGCCGCAACACCGCAGGATGGCTTCAGGCCCTAATCTGGTTTCGGCACGGCACGCTGAGCCTTTGGTTATTTCCTCTTCCTGGTGGGAAATGAGAGTTAAATTTGCCCATCCAGACACCTCCAGCTAGCCTCTCATTGGTTCTCGCTATTCCTGTTCATCTTCCACAGAAATTGCAAACTGGGCCAAACAGGAGGTTAAAGGGACTGACTCTCCAAGTGGGGAGAGTGTTAGTAAAGCGTCTGGAATGTTGCACCCGAGTACTAGGGGAGGAAAACTGAGACATATTTGAACACGTCTCCCGTTCACATGGTTGATCATACTTGGGTTCCACATGCATGTTTTAGCTGAAGGAAGAATACCTTAAACCTGGAGAGTTAAGACCCGTGTAATGGGTACCATGCAATATGACTTCAAAGGGTCTTCATTTGCTCACCGAACCTCTCCAATCCTATCACTGCTGCGTTCATGCCCCTGTACACATGCTTGATTCTCTTTCGGAGACATAGCAATCCATAGGTTTTAAGATACTTACTAGTCAGGTACATTCTTAGGCGTTTAATATGCGGTGTTGAGTCCATTTCGTTGAGCAAGGAGTAGCTCTTGTCTATTCCATATTTGGCTTAAGGAACTTTGTGCTCATTACAATCTCTGGTTTTATGCAGCACCCCAACTCACCTTTACCCTTAAGCAAGAATAAGTTGGTTTTCTAAATTTGAGACCCTGTTCTGTTCTGTAATTCAGTTCCTGTGTAGCCAAGTTTACATTCCGTGTATTACTGATATCTTATGATGTTTCTTTTTCTGTGTGACTTATTTCAGTTAGAATCATCATACCTGAATCCACTCATTGTGCTGCTAAGGGCCTGATGACACAGATTTCATTGCTGAGTGATATTGCTTTGTAAGTAAATACCACAACTTCTTTATCCATTTTTCACTTTCTGCGATGTTGAACTTGTACTGTAAACGAGGTTCTTGTAAACAGAGCCGTTCCAAACTTTGGGGTGGCTGTGTCTTTTTGATTTTAATTTCCCTAAGCTATAGGACCATAAGTGGAAGTGCCCTAGGTTCTGTTGGTTTGTTTTTTAGATGTTTCAGGAAACACCATACACTTCTCCCGAGTGGTTGTTGGCAATTTACATCCCGCCCATCAGCATAACAAGGCTCCCAGTTCTCAATGGCCTGTTGCCTTTCTGGATTTTACACTTTTTTCAGATGGCCCTTTTGACCGGGGGGAAGTGAGACTTCATTGTAGTGCAGATTTCCTTTGCAAGCTTGCTTGGTTGGCCAAAAAGGGCGTATGCGTTTTTTCCTGAATATATTCAGGAAAAAACGCATACGCCCTTTTTGGCCAAGTGCATCATTGTGGACGTTCTGCCTCTTTTCCTATGCTTTCAATGCAATTCCAGTCTACCTCCTGAAATCGGTTTCCTGCAATTCTGCCCCGCTTTCAAGTCCTCTTGGCAGCCTTACTTCAGTCTATTTTTGGACGATAGCTGTCATTTATAACTCTGCAGGTTTGTGAATTACAGTGCCCCTGAGCTCCTTTCTTCAACTCGCTTTCTTTTGAGCTGGCTGCAACACCGCAGGATGGCTTCAGGCCCTAATCTGGTTCCGGTACGGCACGCTGAGCCTTTGGTTATTTCCTCTTCCTGGTGGGAAATGAGAGTTAAATTTGCCCGTCCAGACACCTCCAGCTAGCCTCTCATTGGTTCTCGCTATTCCTGTTCATCTTCCACAGAAATTTCAAACTGGGCCAAACAGGAGGTTAAAGGCGCTGACTCTCCAAGTGGGGAGAGTGTTAGTAAAGCGTCTGGAATGTTGCACCCGAGTACCAGGGGAGGAAAACTGAGACATATTTGAACACGTCTCCCGATCACATGGTTGATCATACTCTGGGTTCCACATGCATGTTTTAGCTGAAGGAAGAATACCTAAAACCTGGGTAGTTGAAACCCGTGGAATGGGTACCATGCAATATGACTTCAAAGGGCCTTCATTTGCTCACCGAACCTCTCCCATCCTATCACTGCTGCGTTTATGCCCCTGTACACATGCTTGATTCTCTTTCGGAGACATAGCAATCCATAGGTTTTAAGATACTTACTAGTCAGGTACATTCTTAGGCGTTTAATATGCGGTGTTGAGTCCATTTCGTTGAGCAAGGAGTAGCTCTTTTCTATTCCATATTTGGCTTAAGGAACTTTATCTGTGCTCATTTCAATCTCTGGTTTTATGCAGCACCCCAACTCACCTTTACCCTTAAGCAAGCATAAGTTGTTTTTCTAAATTTGAGTCCCTGTTCTGTTCTGTAATTCAGTTCCTGTGTAGCCAAGTTTCCATTCCGTGTATTACTGATATCTTATGATGTTTCTTTTTCTGTGTGACTTATTTCAGTTAGAATCATCATACCTGAATCCACTCATTGTGCTGCTAAGGGCCTGATGACACAGATTTCATTGCTGAGTGATATTGCTTTGTAAGTAAATACCACAACTTCTCTATCCATTTTTCACTTTCTGCGATGTTGAACTTGTACTGTAAACGAGGTTCTTGTAAACAGAGCCTTTCCAAACTTTGGGGTGGCTGTGTCTTTTTGATTTTAATTTCCCTAAGCTATAGGACCATAAGTGGAAGTGCCCTAGGTTCTGTTGCTTTGTTTTTTAGATGTTTCAGGAAACACCATACACTTCTCCCGAGTGGTTGTTGGCAATTTACATCCCGCCCATCAGCATAACAAGGCTCCCAGTTCTCCATGGCCTGTCCTGCCTTTCTGGATTTTACACTTTTTTCAGATGGCCCTTTTGACCGGGGGGAAGTGAGACTTCATTGTAGTGCAGATTTCCTTTGCAAGCTTGCTTGGTTGGCCAAAAAGGGCGTATGCGTTTTTTCCTGAATATATTCAGGAAAAAACGCATACGCCCTTTTTGGCCAAGTGCATCATTGTGGACGTTCTGCCTCTTTTCCTATGCTTTCAATGCAATTCCAGTCTACCTCCTGAAATCGGTTTCCTGCAATTCTGCCCCGCTTTCAAGTCCTCTTGGCAGCCTTACTTCAGTCTATTTTTGGACGATAGCTGTCATTTATAAGTCTGCAGGTTTGTGAATTACAGTGCCCCTGAGCTCCTTTCTTCAACTCGCTTTCTTGTGACCTGGCCGCAACACCGCAGGATGGCTTCAGGCCCTAATCTGGTTCCGGCACGGCACGCTGAGCCTTTGGTTATTTCCTCTTCCTGGTGGGAAATGAGAGTTAAATTTGCCCATCCAGACACCTCCAGCTAGCCTCTCATTGGTTCTCGCTATTCCTGTTCATCTTCCGCAGAAATTGCAAACTGGGCCAAACAGGAGGTTAAAGGGACTGACTCTCCAAGTGGGGAGAGTGTTAGTAAAGCGTCTGGAATGTTGCACCCGAGTACCAGGGGAGGAAAACTGAGACATATTTGAACACGTCTCCCGATCACATGGTTGATCATACTCTGGGTTCCACATGCATGTTTTACTGAAGGAAGAATACCTAAAACCTGGGTAGTTGAAACCCGTGGAATGGGTACCATGCAATATGACTTCAAAGGGTCTTCATTTGCTCACCGAACCTCTCCCATCCTATCACTGCTGCGTTTATGCCCCTGTACACATGCTTGATTCTCTTTCGGAGACATAGCAATCCATAGGTTTTAAGATACTTACTAGTCAGGTACATTCTTAGGCGTTTAATATGCGGTGTTGAGTCCATTTCGTTGAGCAAGGAGTAGCTCTTGTCTATTCCATATTTGGCTTAAGGAACTTTGTGCTCATTACAATCTCTGGTTTTATGCAGCACCCCAACTCACCTTTACCCTTAAGCAAGAATAAGTTGGTTTTCTAAATTTGAGACCCTGTTCTGTTCTGTAATTCAGTTCCTGTGTAGCCAAGTTTACATTCCGTGTATTACTGATATCTTATGATGTTTCTTTTTCTGTGTGACTTATTTCAGTTAGAATCATCATACCTGAATCCACTCATTGTGCTGCTAAGGGCCTGATGACACAGATTTCATTGCTGAGTGATATTGCTTTGTAAGTAAATACCACAACTTCTTTATCCATTTTTCACTTTCTGCGATGTTGAACTTGTACTGTAAACGAGGTTCTTGTAAACAGAGCCGTTCCAAACTTTGGGGTGGCTGTGTCTTTTTGATTTTAATTTCCCTAAGCTATAGGACCATAAGTGGAAGTGCCCTAGGTTCTGTTGGTTTGTTTTTTAGATGTTTCAGGAAACACCATACACTTCTCCCGAGTGGTTGTTGGCAATTTACATCCCGCCCATCAGCATAACAAGGCTCCCAGTTCTCAATGGCCTGTTGCCTTTCTGGATTTTACACTTTTTTCAGATGGCCCTTTTGACCGGGGGGAAGTGAGACTTCATTGTAGTGCAGATTTCCTTTGCAAGCTTGCTTGGTTGGCCAAAAAGTGCGTATGCGTTTTTTCCTGAATATATTCAGGAAAAAACGCATACGCCCTTTTTGGCCAAGTGCATCATTGTGGACGTTCTGCCTCTTTTCCTATGCTTTCAATGCAATTCCAGTCTACCTCCTGAAATCGGTTTCCTGCAATTCTGCCCCGCTTTCAAGTCCTCTTGGCAGCCTTACTTCAGTCTATTTTTGGACGATAGCTGTCATTTATAACTCTGCAGGTTTGTGAATTACAGTGTCCCTGAGCTCCTTTCTTCAACTCGCTTTCTTGTGACCTGGCCGCAACACCGCAGGATGGCTTCAGGCCCTAATCTGGTTCCGGTACAGCACGCTGAGCCTTTGGTTATTTCCTCTTCCTGGTGGGAAATGAGAGTTAAATTTGCCCGTCCAGACACCTCCAGCTAGCCTCTCATTGGTTCTCGCTATTCTTGTTCATCTTCCACAGAAATTTCAAACTGGGCCAAACAGGAGGTTAAAGGCGCTGACTCTCCAAGTGGGGAGAGTGTTAGTAAAGCGTCTGGAATGTTGCACCCGAGTACCAGGGGAGGAAAACTGAGACATATTTGAACACGTCTCCCGATCACATGGTTGATCATACTCTGGGTTCCACATGCATGTTTTAGCTGAAGGAAGAATACCTAAAACCTGGGTAGTTGAAACCCGTGGAATGGGTACCATGCAATATGACTTCAAAGGGCCTTCATTTGCTCACCGAACCTCTCCCATCCTATCACTGCTGCGTTTATGCCCCTGTACACATGCTTGATTCTCTTTCGGAGACATAGCAATACATAGGTTTTAAGATACTTACTAGTCAGGTACATTCTTAGGCGTTTAATATGCGGTGTTGAGTCCATTTCGTTGAGCAAGGAGTAGCTCTTGTCTATTCCATATTTGGCTTAAGGAACTTTATCTGTGCTCATTTCAATCTCTGGTTTTATGCAGCACCCCAACTCACCTTTTCCCTTAAGCAAGCATAAGTTGGTTTTCTAAATTTGAGTCCCTGTTCTGTTCTGTAATTCAGTTCCTGTGTAGCCAAGTTTACATTCCGTGTATTACTGATATCTTATGATGTTTCTTTTTCTGTGTGACTTACTTCAGTTAGAATCATCATACCTGAATCCACTCATTGTGCTGCTAAGGGCCTGATGACATAGATTTCTTTGCTGAGTGATATTGCTTTGTAAGTAAATACCACAACTTCTTTATCCATTTTTCACTTTCTGCGATGTTGAACTTGTACAGTAAACGAGGTTCTTGTAAACAGAGCCTTTCCAAACTTTGGGGTGGCTGTGTCTTTTTGATTTTAATTTCCCTAAGCTATAGGACCATAAGTGGAAGTGCCCTAGGTTCTGTTGCTTTGTTTTTTAGATGTTTCAGGAAACACCATACACTTCTCCCGAGTGGTTGTTGGCAATTTACATCCCGCCCATCAGCATAACAAGGCTCCCAGTTCTCCATGGCCTGTCCTGCCTTTCTGGATTTTACACTTTTTTCAGATGGCCCTTTTGACCGGGGGGAAGTGAGACTTCATTGTAGTGCAGATTTCCTTTGCAAGCTTGCTTGGTTGGCCAAAAAGGGCGTATGCGTTTTTTCCTGAATATATTCAGGAAAAAACGCATACGCCCTTTTTGGCCAAGTGCATCATTGTGGACGTTCTGCCTCTTTTCCTATGCTTTCAATGCAATTCCAGTCTACCTCCTGAAATCGGTTTCCTGCAATTCTGCCCCGCTTTCAAGTCCTCTTGGCAGCCTTACTTCAGTCTATTTTTGGACGATAGCTGTCATTTATAACTCTGCAGGTTTGTGAATTACAGTGCCCCTGAGCTCCTTTCTTCAACTCGCTTTCTTGTGACCTGGCCGCAACACCGCAGGATGGCTTCAGGCCCTAATCTGGTTCCGGCACGGCACGCTGAGCCTTTGGTTATTTCCTCTTCCTGGTGGGAAATGAGAGTTAAATTTGCCCATCCAGACACCTCCAGCTAGCCTCTCATTGGTTCTCGCTATTCCTGTTCATCTTCCGCAGAAATTGCAAACTGGGCCAAACAGGAGGTTAAAGGGACTGACTCTCCAAGTGGGGAGAGTGTTAGTAAAGCGTCTGGAATGTTGCACCCGAGTACTAGGGGAGGAAAACTGAGACATATTTGAACACGTCTCCCGTTCACATGGTTGATCATACTTGGGTTCCACATGCATGTTTTAGCTGAAGGAAGAATACCTTAAACCTGGAGAGTTAAGACCCGTGTAATGGGTACCATGCAATATGACTTCAAAGGGTCTTCATTTGCTCACCGAACCTCTCCAATCCTATCACTGCTGCGTTTATGCCCCTGTACACATGCTTGATTCTCTTTCGGAGACATAGCAATCCATAGGTTTTAAGATACTTACTAGTCAGGTACATTCTTAGGCGTTTAATATGCGGTGTTGAGTCCATTTCGTTGAGCAAGGAGTAGCTCTTGTCTATTCCATATTTGGCTTAAGGAACTTTATCTGTGCTCATTGCAATCTCTGGTTTTATGCAGCACCCCAACTCACCTTTACCCTTAAGCAAGCATAAGTTGGTTTTCTAAATTTGAGACCCTGTTCTGTTCTGTAATTCAGTTCCTGTGTAGCCAAGTTTACATTCCGTGTATTACTGATATCTTATGATGTTTCTTTTTCTGTGTGACTTACTTCAGTTAGAATCATCCTACCTGAATCCACTCATTGTGCTGCTAAGGGCCTGATGACACAGATTTCATTGCTGAGTGATATTGCTTTGTAAGTAAATACCACAACTTCTTTATCCATTTTTCACTTTCTGCGATGTTGAACTTGTACTTTAAACGAGGTTCTTGTAAACAGAGCCGTTCCAAACTTTGGGGTGGCTGTGTCTTTTTGATTTTAATTTCCCTAAGCTATAGGACCATAAGTGGAAGTGCCCTAGGTTCTGTTGCTTTGTTTTTTAGATGTTTCAGGAAACACCATACACTTCTCCCAAGTGTCTGTTGGCAATTTACATCCCGCCAATCAGCATAACAAGGCTCCCAGTTCTCCAAGGCCTGTCCTGCCTTTCTGGATTTTACACGTTTTTCAGATGGCCCTTTTGACCGGGGGGAAGTGAGACTTCATTGTAGTGCAGACTTCCTTTGCAAGCTTGCTTGGTTGGCCAAAAAGGGCGTATGCGTTTTTTCCTCAATATATTCAGGAAAAAACGCATACGCCCTTTTTGGCCAAGTGCATCATTGTGGACGTTCTGCCTCTTTTCCTATGCTTTCAATGCAATTCCAGTCTACCTCCTGAAATCGGTTTCCTGCAATTCTGCCCCGCTTTCAAGTCCTCTTGGCAGCCTTACTTCAGTCTATTTTTGGACGATAGCTGTCATTTATAACTCTGCAGGTTTGTGAATTACAGTGCCCCTGAGCTCCTTTCTTCAACTCGCTTTTTTTTGAGCTGGCCGCAACACCGCAGGATGGCTTCAGGCCCTAATCTGGTTCCGGTACGGCACGCTGAGCCTTTGGTTATTTTCTCTTCCTGTTGGGAAATGAGAGTTAAATTTGCCCGTCCAGACACCTCCAGCTAGCCTCTCATTGGTTCTCGCTATTCCTGTTCATCTTCCGCAGAAATTGCAAACTGTGCCAAACAGGAGGTTAAAGGCGCTGACTCTCCAAGTGGGGAGAGTGTTAGTAAAGCGTCTGGAATGTTGCACCCGAGTACCAGGGGAGGAAAACTGAGACATATTTGAACACGTCTCCCGATCACATGGTTGATCATACTCTGGGTTCCACATGCATGTTTTAGCTGAAGGAAGAATACCTAAAACCTGGGTAGTGAAACCCGTGGAATGGGTACCATGCAATATGACTTCAAAGGGTCTTCATTTGCTCACCGAACCTCTCCCATCCTATCACTGCTGCGTTTATGCCCCTGTACACATGCTTGATTCTCTTTCGGAGACATAGCAATCCATAGGTTTTAAGATACTTACTAGTCAGGTACATTCTTAGGCGTTTAATATGCGGTGTTGAGTCCATTTCGTTGAGCAAGGAGTAACTCTTGTCTATTCCATATTTGGCTTAAGGAACTTTATCTGTGCTCATTTCAATCTCTGGTTTTATGCAGCACCCCAACTCACCTTTCCCCTTAAGCAAGCATAAGTTGGTTTTCTAAATTTGAGAACCTGTTCTGTTTTGGAATTCAGTTCCTGTGTAGCCAAGTTTTCATTCCGTGTATTAGTGATATCTTATGATGTTTCTTTTTGTGTGTGACTTATTTCAGTTAGAATCATCGTAGCTGAATCTACTCATTATGCTGCTACGGGCCTGATGACATAGATTTCATTGCTGAGTGATACTGCATTGTACGTAAGTACCACAAGTTCTTTATCCATTTTTCACTTTCTGTGATGTTGAACTTGTACTGTAAACGAGGTTCTTGTAAACAGAGCCGTTCCAAACTTTGGGGTGGCTGTGTCTTTTTGATTTTAATTTCCCTAGGCTATAGGACCATAAGTGGAAGTGCCCTAGGCTCTGTTGCTTTGTTTTTTAGATGTTTCAGGAAACACCATACACTTCTCCCAAGTGTCTGTTGGCAATTTACATCCCGCCCATCAGCATAACAAGGCTCCCAGTTCTCCATTGCCTGTTGCCTTTCTGGATTTTACACTTTTTTCAGATGGCCCTTTTGACCGGGGGGAAGTGAGACTTCATTGTAGTGCAGATTTCCTTTGCAAGCTTGCTTGGTTGGCCAAAAAGGGCGTATGCGTTTTTTCCTGAATATATTCAGGAAAAAACGCATACGCCCTTTTTGGCCAAGTGCATCATTGTGGACGTTCTGCCTCTTTTCCTATGCTTTCAATGCAATTCCAGTCTACCTCCTGAAATCGGTTTCCTGCAATTCTGCCCCGCTTTGAAGTCCTCTTGGCAGCCTTACTTCAGTCTATTTTTGGACGATAGCTGTCATTTATAACTCTGCAGGTTTGTGAATTACAGTGCCCCTGAGCTCCTTTCTTCAACTCGCTTTCTTGTGACCTGGCCGCAACACCGCAGGATGGCTTCAGGCCCTAATCTGGTTCCGGCACGGCATGCTGAGCCTTTGGTTAATTCCTCTTCCTGGTGGGAAATGAGAGTTAAATTTGCCCGTCCAGACACCTCCAGCTAGCCTCTCATTGGTTCTCGCTATTCCTGTTCATCTTCCGCAGAAATTGCAAACTGGGCCAAACAGGAGGTTAAAGGGACTGACTCTCCAAGTCGGGAGAGTGTTAGTAAAGCGTCTGGAATGTTGCACCCGAGTACTAGGGGAGGAAAACTGAGACATATTTGAACACGTCTCCCGATCACATGGTTGATCATACTCTAGGTTTCACATGCATGTTTTAGCTGAAGGAAGAATACCTTAAACCTGGGTAGTTGAAACCCGTGGAATGGGTACCATACAATATGACTTCAAAGGGTCTTCATTTGCTCACCGAACCTCTCCAATCCTATCACTACTGCGTTTATGCCCCTGTACACATGCTTGATTCTCTTTCGGAGACATAGCAATCCATAGGTTTTAAGATACTTACTAGTCAGGAACATTCTTAGGCGTTTAATATGGGATGTTGAGTCCATTTCGTTGAGCAAGGAGTAGCTCTTGTCTATTCCATATTTGGCTTAAGGAACTTTATCTGTGCTCATTGCAATCTCTGGTTTTATGCAGCACCCCAACTCACCTTTACCCTTAAGCAAGAATAAGTTGGTTTTCTAAATTTGAGACCCTGTTCTGTTCTGTAATTCAGTTCCTGTGTAGCCAAGTTTACATTCCGTGTATTACTGATATCTTATGATGTTTCTTTTTCTGTGTGACTTATTTCAGTTAGAATCACCATACCTGAATCCACTGATTGTGCTGCTAAAGGCCTGATGACACAGATTTCATTGCTGAGTGATATTGCTTTGTAAGTAAATACCACAACTTCTTTATCCATTTTTCACTTTCTGCGATGTTGAACTTGTACTGTAAACGAGGTTCTTGTAAACAGAGCCGTTCCAAACTTTGGGGTGGCTGTGTCTTTTTGATTTTAATTTCCCTAAGCTATAGGACCATAAGTGGAAGTGCCCTAGGTTCTGTTGCTTTGTTTTTTAGATGTTTCAGGAAACACCATACACTTCTCCCGAGTGGTTGTTGGCAATTTCCATCCCGCCCATCAGCATAACAAGGCTCCCAGTTTTCCATGGCCTGTCCTGCCTTTCTGGATTTTACACTTTTTTCAGATGGCCCTTTTGACCGGGGGGAAGTGAGACTTCATTGTAGTGCAGATTTCCTTTGCAAGCTTGCTTGGTTGGCCAAAAAGGGCGTATGCGTTTTTTCCTGAATATATTCAGGAAAAAACGCATACGCCCTTTTTGGCCAAGTGCATCATTGTGGACGTTCTGCCTCTTTTCCTATGCTTTCAATGCAATTCCAGTCTACCTCCTGAAATCGGTTTCCTGCAATTCTGCCCCGCTTTCAAGTCCTCTTGGCAGCCTTACTTCAGTCTATTTTGGATGATAGCTGTCATTTATAACTCTGCAGGTTTGTGAATTACAGTGCCCCTGAGCTCCTTTCTTCAACTAGCTTTCTTGTGACCTGGCCGCAACACCGCAGGATGGCTTCAGGCCCTAATCTGGTTCCGGCACGGCACGCTGAGCCTTTGTTATTTCCTTTTCCTGGTGGGAAATGAGAGTTAAATTTGCCCGTCCAGACACCTCCAGCTAGTCTCTCATTGGTTCTCGCTATTCCTGTTCATCTTCCGCAGAAATTGCAAACTGGGCCAAACAGGAGGTTAAAGGCGCTGACTCTCCAAGTGGAGAGAGTGTTAGTAAAGCGTCTGGAATGTTGCACCCGAGTACCAGGGGAGGAAAACTGAGACATATTTGAACACGTCTCCCGTTCACATGGTTGATCATACTTGGGTTCCACATGCATGTTTTAGCTGAAGGAAGAATACCTTAAACCTGGAGAGTTGAGACCCGTGTAATGGGTACCATGCAATATGACTTCAAAGGGTCTTCATTTGCTCACCGAACCTCTCCAATCCTATCACTGCTGCGTTTATGCCCCTGTACACATGCTTGATTCTCTTTCGGAGACATAGCAATCCATAGGTTTTAAGATACTTACTAGTCAGGTACATTCTTAGGCGTTTAATATGCGGTGTTGAGTCCATTTCGTTGAGCAAGGAGTAGCTCTTGTCTATTCCATATTTGACTTAAGGAACTTTATCTGTGCTCATTTCAATCTCTGGTTTTATGCAGCACCCCAACTCACCTTTCCCCTTAAGCAAGCATAAGTTGGTTTTCTAAATTTGAGACCCTGTTCTGTTCTGTAATTCAGTTCCTGTGTAGCCAAGTTTACATTCCGTGTATTACTGATATCTTATGATGTTTCTTTTTCTGTGTGACTTACTTCAGTTAGAATCATCATACCTGAATCCACTCATTGTGCTGCTAAGGGCCTGATGACACAGATTTCATTGCTGAGTGATATTGCTTTGTAAGTAAATACCACAACTTCTTTATCCATTTTTCACTTTCTGCGATGTTGAACTTGTACTGTAAACGAGGTTCTTGTAAACAGAGGCGTCCCAAACTTTGGGGTGGCTGTGTCTTTTTGATTTTAATTTCCCTAAGCTATAGGACCATAAGTGGAAGTGCCCTAGGTTCTGTTGCTTTGTTTTTTAGATGTTTCAGGAAACACCATACACTTCTCCCGAGTGGTTGTTGGCAATTTACATCCCGCCCATCAGCATAACAAGGCTCCCAGTTCTCCATGGCCTGTCCTGCCTTTCTGGATTTTACACTTTTTTCAGATGGCCCTTTTGACCGGGGGGAAGTGAGACTTCATTGTAGTGCAGATTTCCTTTGCAAGCTTGCTTGGTTGGCCAAAAAGGGCGTATGCGTTTTTTCCTGAATATATTCAGGAAAAAACGCATACGCCCTTTTTGGCCAAGTGCATCATTGTGGACGTTCTGCCTCTTTTCCTATGCTTTCAATGCAATTCCAGTCTACCTCCTGAAATCGGTTTCCTGCAATTCTGCCCCGCTTTCAAGTCCTCTTGGCAGCCTTACTTCAGTCTATTTTTGGACGATAGCTGTCATTTATAACTCTGCAGGTTTGTGAATTACAGTGCCCCTGAGCTCCTTTCTTCAACTCGCTTTCTTGTGACCTGGCCGCAACACCGCAGGATGGCTTCAGGCCCTAATCTGGTTCCGGTACGGCACGCTGAGCCTTTGGTTATTTCCTCTTCCTGGTGGGAAATGAGAGTTAAATTTGCCCATCCAGACACCTCCAGCTAGCCTCTCATTTGTTCTCGCTATTCCTGTTCATCTTCCGCAGAAATTGCAAACTGGGCCAAACAGGAGGTTAAAGGCGCTGACTCTCCAAGTGGGGAGAGTGTTAGTAAAGCGTCTGGAATGTTGCACCCGAGTACCAGGGGAGGAAAACTGAGACATATTTGAACACGTCTCCCGTTCACATGGTTGATCATACTTGGGTTCCACATGCATGTTTTAGCTGAAGGAAGAATACCTTAAACCTGGAGAGTTGAGACCCGTGTAATGGGTACCATGCAATATGACTTCAAAGGGTCTTCATTTGCTCACCGAACCTCTCCAATCCTATCACTGCTGCGTTTATGCCCCTGTACACATGCTTGATTCTCTTTCGGAGACATAGCAATCCATAGGTTTTACGATACTTACTAGTCAGGTACATTCTTAGGCGTTTAATATGAGGTGTTGAGTCCATTTCGTTGAGCAAGGAGTAGCTCTTGTCTATTCCATATTTGACTTAAGGAACTTTATCTGTGCTCATTTCAATCTCTGGTTTTATGCAGCACCCCAACTCACCTTTACCCTTAAGCAAGCATAAGTTGGTTTTCTAAATTTGAGACCCTGTTCTGTTCTGTAATTCAGTTCCTGTGTAGCCAAGTTTACATTCCGTGTATTACTGATATCTTATGATGTTTCTTTTTCTGTGTGACTTATTTCAGTTAGAATCATCATACCTGAATCCACTCATTGTGATGCTAAGGGCCTGATGACATAGATTTCATTGCTGAGTGATATTGCTTTGTAAGTAAATACCACAACTTCTTTATCCATTTTTCACTTTCTGCGATGTTGAACTTGTACTGTAGACGAGGTTCTTGTAAACAGAGGCGTCCCAAACTTTGGGGTGGCTGTGTCTTTTTGATTTTAATTTCCCTAAGCTATAGGACCATAAGTGGAAGTGCCCTAGGTTCTGTTGCTTTGTTTTTTAGATGTTTCAGGAAACACCATACACTTCTCCCGAGTGGTTGTTGGCAATTTACATCCCGCCCATCAGCATAACAAGGCTCCCAGTTCTCCATGGCCTGTCCTGCCTTTCTGGATTTTACACTTTTTTCAGATGGCCCTTTTGACCGGGGGGAAGTGAGACTTCATTGTAGTGCAGATTTCCTTTGCAAGCTTGCTTGGTTGGCCAAAAAGGGCGTATGCGTTTTTTCCTGAATATATTCAGGAAAAAATGCATACGCCCTTTTTGGCCAAGTGCATCATTGTGGACGTTCTGCCTCTTTTCCTATGCTTTCAATGCAATTCCAGTCTACCTCCTGAAATCGGTTTCCTGCAATTCTGCCCCGCTTTCAAGTCCTCTTGGCAGCCTTACTTCAGTCTATTTTTGGACGATAGCTGTCATTTATAACTCTGCAGGTTTGTGAATTACAGTGCCCCTGAGCTCCTTTCTTCAACTCGCTTTCTTGTGACCTGGCCGCAACACCGCAGGATGGCTTCAGGCCCTAATCTGGTTCCGGTACGGCACGCTGAGCCTTTGGTTATTTCCTCTTCCTGGTGGGAAATGAGAGTTAAATTTGCCCGTCCAGACACCTCCAGCTAGCCTCTCATTGGTTCTCGCTATTCCTGTTCATCTTCCGCAGAAATTGCAAACTGGGCCAAACAGGAGGTTAAAGGCGCTGACTCTCCAAGTGGGGAGAGTGTTAGTAAAGCGTCTGGAATGTTGCACCCGAGTACCAGGGGAGGAAAACTGAGACATATTTGAACACGTCTCCCGTTCACATGGTTGATCATACTTGGGTTCCACATGCATGTTTTAGCTGAAGGAAGAATACCTTAAACCTGGAGAGTTGAGACCCGTGTAATGGGTACCATGCAATATGACTTCAAAGGGTCTTCATTTGCTCACCGAACCTCTCCAATCCTATCACTGCTGCGTTTATGCCCCTGTACACATGCTTGATTCTCTTTCGGAGACATAGCAATCCATAGGTTTTACGATACTTACTAGTCAGGTACATTCTTAGGCGTTTAATATGCGGTGTTGAGTCCATTTCGTTGAGCAAGGAGTAGCTCTTGTCTATTCC
The DNA here is from genome assembly GCF_949987515.2 of Delphinus delphis. Classification (NCBI taxonomy): domain Eukaryota; kingdom Metazoa; phylum Chordata; class Mammalia; order Artiodactyla; family Delphinidae; genus Delphinus; species Delphinus delphis. Next base: position 1,004,078 of record NW_027192685.1, on the reverse strand, counting down.
ATATTTGACTTAAGGAACTTTATCTGTGCTCATTTCAATCTCTGGTTTTATGCAGCACCCCAACTCACCTTTCCCCTTAAGCAAGCATAAGTTGGTTTTCTAAATTTGAGACCCTGTTCTGTTCTGTAATTCAGTTCCTGTGTAGCCAAGTTTACATTCCGTGTATTACTGATATCTTATGATGTTTCTTTTTCTGTGTGACTTACTTCAGTTAGAATCATCATACCTGAATCCACTCATTGTGCTGCTAAGGGCCTGATGACACAGATTTCATTGCTGAGTGATATTGCTTTGTAAGTAAATACCACAACTTCTTTATCCATTTTTCACTTTCTGCGATGTTGAACTTGTACTGTAAACGAGGTTCTTGTAAAGAGAGGCGTCCCAAACTTTGGGGTGGCTGTGTCTTTTTGATTTTAATTTCCCTAAGCTATAGGACCATAAGTGGAAGTGCCCTAGGTTCTGTTGCTTTGTTTTTTAGATGTTTCAGGAAACACCATACACTTCTCCCGAGTGGTTGTTGGCAATTTACATCCCGCCCATCAGCATAACAAGGCTCCCAGTTCTCCATGGCCTGTCCTGCCTTTCTGGATTTTACACTTTTTTCAGATGGCCCTTTTGACCGGGGGGAAGTGAGACTTCATTGTAGTGCAGATTTCCTTTGCAAGCTTGCTTGGTTGGCCAAAAAGGGCGTATGCGTTTTTTCCTGAATATATTCAGGAAAAAACGCATACGCCCTTTTTGGCCAAGTGCATCATTGTGGACGTTCTGCCTCTTTTCCTATGCTTTCAATGCAATTCCAGTCTACCTCCTGAAATCGGTTTCCTGCAATTCTGCCCCGCTTTCAAGTCCTCTTGGCAGCCTTACTTCAGTCTATTTTTGGACGATAGCTGTCATTTATAACTCTGCAGGTTTGTGAATTACAGTGCCCCTGAGCTCCTTTCTTCAACTCGCTTTCTTGTGACCTGGCCGCAACACCGCAGGATGGCTTCAGGCCCTAATCTGGTTCCGGTACGGCACGCTGAGCCTTTGGTTATTTCCTCTTCCTGGTGGGAAATGAGAGTTAAATTTGCCCGTCCAGACACCTCCAGCTAGCCTCTCATTGGTTCTCGCTATTCCTGTTCATCTTCCGCAGAAATTGCAAACTGGGCCAAACAGGAGGTTAAAGGCGCTGACTCTCCAAGTGGGGAGAGTGTTAGTAAAGCGTCTGGAATGTTGCACCCGAGTACCAGGGGAGGAAAACTGAGACATATTTGAACACGTCTCCCGTTCACATGGTTGATCATACTTGGGTTCCACATGCATGTTTTAGCTGAAGGAAGAATACCTTAAACCTGGAGAGTTGAGACCCGTGTAATGGGTACCATGCAATATGACTTCAAAGGGTCTTCATTTGCTCACCGAACCTCTCCAATCCTATCACTGCTGCGTTTATGCCCCTGTACACATGCTTGATTCTCTTTCGGAGACATAGCAATCCATAGGTTTTACGATACTTACTAGTCAGGTACATTCTTAGGCGTTTAATATGAGGTGTTGAGTCCATTTCGTTGAGCAAGGAGTAGCTCTTGTCTATTCCATATTTGACTTAAGGAACTTTATCTGTGCTCATTTCAATCTCTGGTTTTATGCAGCACCCCAACTCACCTTTACCCTTAAGCAAGCATAAGTTGGTTTTCTAAATTTGAGACCCTGTTCTGTTCTGTAATTCAGTTCCTGTGTAGCCAAGTTTACATTCCGTGTATTACTGATATCTTATGATGTTTCTTTTTCTGTGTGACTTATTTCAGTTAGAATCATCATACCTGAATCCACTCATTGTGATGCTAAGGGCCTGATGACATAGATTTCATTGCTGAGTGATATTGCTTTGTAAGTAAATACCACAACTTCTTTATCCATTTTTCACTTTCTGCGATGTTGAACTTGTACTGTAGACGAGGTTCTTGTAAAGAGAGGCGTCCCAAACTTTGGGGTGGCTGTGTCTTTTTGATTTTAATTTCCCTAAGCTATAGGACCATAAGTGGAAGTGCCCTAGGTTCTGTTGCTTTGTTTTTTAGATGTTTCAGGAAACACCATACACTTCTCCCGAGTGGTTGTTGGCAATTTACATCCCGCCCATCAGCATAACAAGGCTCCCAGTTCTCCATGGCCTGTCCTGCCTTTCTGGATTTTACACTTTTTTCAGATGGCCCTTTTGACCGGGGGGAAGTGAGACTTCATTGTAGTGCAGATTTCCTTTGCAAGCTTGCTTGGTTGGCCAAAAAGGGCGTATGCGTTTTTTCCTGAATATATTCAGGAAAAAACGCATACGCCCTTTTTGGCCAAGTGCATCATTGTGGACGTTCTGCCTCTTTTCCTATGCTTTCAATGCAATTCCAGTCTACCTCCTGAAATCGGTTTCCTGCAATTCTGCCCCGCTTTCAAGTCCTCTTGGCAGCCTTACTTCAGTCTATTTTTGGACGATAGCTGTCATTTATAACTCTGCAGGTTTGTGAATTACAGTGCCCCTGAGCTCCTTTCTTCAACTCGCTTTCTTGTGACCTGGCCGCAACACTGCAGGATGGCTTCAGGCCCTAATCTGGTTCCGGTACGGCACGCTGAGCCTTTGGTTATTTCCTCTTCCTGGTGGGAAATGAGTGTTAAATTTGCCCGTCCAGACACCTCCAGCTAGCCTCTCATTGGTTCTCGCTATTCCTGTTCATCTTCCGCAGAAATTGCAAACTGGGCCAAACAGGAGGTTAAAGGCGCTGACTCTCCAAGTGGGGAGAGTGTTAGTAAAGCGTCTGGAATGTTGCACCCGAGTACCAGGGGAGGAAAACTGAGACATATTTGAACACGTCTCCCGTTCACATGGTTGATCATACTTGGGTTCCACATGCATGTTTTAGCTGAAGGAAGAATACCTTAAACCTGGAGAGTTGAGACCCGTGTAATGGGTACCATGCAATATGACTTCAAAGGGTCTTCATTTGCTCACCGAACCTCTCCAATCCTATCACTGCTGCGTTTATGCCCCTGTACACATGCTTGATTCTCTTTCGGAGACATAGCAATCCATAGGTTTTACGATACTTACTAGTCAGGTACATTCTTAGGCGTTTAATATGAGGTGTTGAGTCCATTTCGTTGAGCAAGGAGTAGCTCTTGTCTATTCCATATTTGACTTAAGGAACTTTATCTGTGCTCATTTCAATCTCTGGTTTTATGCAGCACCCCAACTCACCTTTACCCTTAAGCAAGCATAAGTTGGTTTTCTAAATTTGAGACCCTGTTCTGTTCTGTAATTCAGTTCCTGTGTAGCCAAGTTTACATTCCGTGTATTACTGATATCTTATGATGTTTCTTTTTCTGTGTGACTTATTTCAGTTAGAATCATCATACCTGAATCCACTCATTGTGATGCTAAGGGCCTGATGACATAGATTTCATTGCTGAGTGATATTGCTTTGTAAGTAAATACCACAACTTCTTTATCCATTTTTCACTTTCTGCGATGTTGAACTTGTACTGTAGACGAGGTTCTTGTAAAGAGAGGCGTCCCAAACTTTGGGGTGGCTGTGTCTTTTTGATTTTAATTTCCCTAAGCTATAGGACCATAAGTGGAAGTGCCCTAGGTTCTGTTGCTTTGTTTTTTAGATGTTTCAGGAAACACCATACACTTCTCCCGAGTGGTTGTTGGCAATTTACATCCCGCCCATCAGCATAACAAGGCTCCCAGTTCTCCATGGCCTGTCCTGCCTTTCTGGATTTTACACTTTTTTCAGATGGCCCTTTTGACCGGGGGGGAAGTGAGACTTCATTGTAGTGCAGATTTCCTTTGCAAGCTTGCTTGGTTGGCCAAAAAGGGCGTATGCGTTTTTTCCTGAATATATTCAGGAAAAAACGCATACGCCCTTTTTGGCCAAGTGCATCATTGTGGACGTTCTGCCTCTTTTCCTATGCTTTCAATGCAATTCCAGTCTACCTCCTGAAATCGGTTTCCTGCAATTCTGCCCCGCTTTCAAGTCCTCTTGGCAGCCTTACTTCAGTCTATTTTTGGACGATAGCTGTCATTTATAACTCTGCAGGATTGTGAATTACAGTGCCCCTGAGCTCCTTTCTTCAACTCGCTTTCTTGTGACCTGGCCGCAACACCGCAGGATGGCTTCAGGCCCTAATCTGGTTCCGGTACGGCACGCTGAGCCTTTGGTTATTTCCTCTTCCTGGTGGGAAATGAGAGTTAAATTTGCCCGTCCAGACACCTCCAGCTAGCCTCTCATTGGTTCTCGCTATTCCTGTTCATCTTCCGCAGAAATTGCAAACTGGGCCAAACAGGAGGTTAAAGGCGCTGACTCTCCAAGTGGGGAGAGTGTTAGTAAAGCGTCTGGAATGTTGCACCCGAGTACCAGGGGAGGAAAACTGAGACATATTTGAACACGTCTCCCGTTCACATGGTTGATCATACTTGGGTTCCACATGCATGTTTTAGCTGAAGGAAGAATACCTTAAACCTGGAGAGTTGAGACCCGTGTAATGGGTACCATGCAATATGACTTCAAAGGGTCTTCATTTGCTCACCGAACCTCTCCAATCCTATCACTGCTGCGTTTATGCCCCTGTACACATGCTTGATTCTCTTTTGGAGACATAGCAATCCATAGGTTTTACGATACTTACTAGTCAGGTACATTCTTAGGCGTTTAATATGCGGTGTTGAGTCCATTTCGTTGAGCAAGGAGTAGCTCTTGTCTATTCCATATTTGACTTAAGGAACTTTATCTGTGCTCATTTCAATCTCTGGTTTTATGCAGCACCCCAACTCACCTTTACCCTTAAGCAAGCATAAGTTGGTTTTCTAAATTTGAGACCCTGTTCTGTTCTGTAATTCAGTTCCTGTGTAGCCAAGTTTACATTCCGTGTATTACTGATATCTTATGATGTTTCTTTTTCTGTGTGACTTATTTCAGTTAGAATCATCATACCTGAATCCACTCACTGTGATGCTAAGGGCCTGATGACATAGATTTCATTGCTGAGTGATATTGCTTTGTAAGTAAATACCACAACTTCTTTATCCATTTTTCACTTTCTGCGATGTTGAACTTGTACTGTAAACGAGGTTCTTGTAAACAGAGGCGTCCCAAACTTTGGGGTGGCTGTGTCTTTTTGATTTTAATTTCCCTAAGCTATAGGACCATAAGTGGCAGTGCCCTAGGCTCTGTTGCTTTGTTTTTTAGATGTTTCAGGAAACACCATACACTTCTCCCGAGTGGTTGTTGGCAATTTACATCCCGCCCATCAGCATAACAAGGCTCCCAGTTCTCCATGGCCTGTCCTGCCTTTCTGGATTTTACACTTTTTTCAGATGGCCCTTTTGACCTGGGGGAAGTGAGACTTCATTGTAGTGCAGATTTCCTTTGCAAGCTTGCTTGGTTGGCCAAAAAGGGCGTATGCGTTTTTTCCTGAATATATTCAGGAAAAAACGCATACGCCCTTTTTGGCCAAGTGCATCATTGTGGACGTTCTGCCTCTTTTCCTATGCTTTCAATGCAATTCCAGTCTACCTCCTGAAATCGGTTTCCTGCAATTCTGCCCCGCTTTCAAGTCCTCTTGGCAGCCTTACTTCAGTCTATTTTTGGACGATAGCTGTCATTTATAACTCTGCAGGTTTGTGAATTACAGTGCCCCTGAGCTCCTTTCTTCAACTCGCTTTCTTGTGACCTGGCCGCAACACCGCAGGATGGCTTCAGGCCCTAATCTGGTTCCGGCCCGGCACGCTGAGCCTTTGGTTATTTCCTCTTCCTGGTGGGAAATGAGAGTTAAATTTGCCCGTCCAGACACCTCCAGCTAGCCTCTCATTGGTTCTCGGTATTCCTGTTCATCTTCCGCAGAAATTGCAAACTGGGCCAAACAGGAGGTTAAAGGGACTGACTCTCCAAGTGGGGAGAGTGTTAGTAAAGCGTCTGGAATGTTGCACCCGAGTATCAGGGGAGGAAAACTGAGACATATTTGAACACGTCTCCCGTTCACATGGTTGATCATACTTGGGTTCCACATGCATGTTTTAGCTGAAGGAAGAATACCTTAAACCTGGAGAGTTGAGACCCGTGTAATGGGTACCATGCAATATGACTTCAAAGGGTCTTCATTTGCTCACCGAACCTCTCCAATCCTATCACTGCTGCGTTTGTGCCCCTGTACACATGCTTGATTCTCTTTTGGAGACATAGCAATCCATAGGTTTTACGATACTTACTAGTCAGGTACATTCTTAGGCGTTTAATATGAGGTGTTGAGTCCATTTCGTTGAGCAAGGAGTAGCTCTTGTCTATTCCATATTTGACTTAAGGAACTTTATCTGTGCTCATTTCAATCTCTGGTTTTATGCAGCACCCCAACTCACCTTTACCCTTAAGCAAGCATAAGTTGGTTTTCTAAATTTGAGACCCTGTTCTGTTGTGTAATTCAGTTCCTGTGTAGCCAAGTTTACATTCCATGTATTACTGATATCTTATGAAGTTTCTTTTTCTGTGTGACTTATTTCAGTTAGAATCATCATACCTGAATCCACTCATTGTGATGCTAAGGGCCTGATGACATAGATATCATTGCTGAGTGATATTGCTTTGTAAGTGAATACCACAACTTCTTTATCCATTTTTCACTTTCTGCGATGTTGAACTTGTACTGTAAACGAGGTTCTTGTAAACAGAGCCGTTCCAAACTTTGGGGTGGCTGTGTCTTTTGGATTTTAATTTCCCTAAGCTATAGGACCATAAGTGGAAGTGCCCTAGGCTCTGTTGCTTTGTTTTTTAGATGTTTCAGGAAACACCATACACTTCTCCCAAGTGTCTGTTGGCAATTTACATCCTGCCCATCAGCATAACAAGGTTCCCAGTTCTCAATGGCCTGTTGCCTTTCTGGATTTTACACTTTTTTCAGATGGCCCTTTTGACCGGGGGGAAGTGAGACTTCATTGTAGTGCAGATTTCCTTTGCAAGCTTGCTTGGTTGGCCAAAAAGGGCGTATGCGTTTTTTCCTGAATATATTCAGGAAAAAACGCATACGCCCTTTTTGGCCAAGTGCATCATTGTGGACGTTCTGCCTCTTTTCCTATGCTTTCAATGCAATTCCAGTCTACCTCCTGAAATCGGTTTCCTGCAATTCTGCCCCGCTTTCAAGTCCTCTTGGCAGCCTTACTTCAGTCTATTTTTGGACGATAGCTGTCATTTATAACTCTGCAGGTTTGTGAATTACAGTGCCCCTGAGCTCCTTTCTTCAACTCGCTTTCTTGTGACCTGGCCGCAACACCGCAGGATGGCTTCAGGCCCTAATCTTGTTCCGGCCCGGCATGCTGAGCCTTTGGTTAATTCCTCTTCCTGGTGGGAAATGAGAGTTAAATTTGCCCGTCCAGACACCTCCAGCTAGTCTCTCATTGGTTCTTGCTATTCCTGTTCATCTTCCGCAGAAATTGCAAACTGGGCCAAACAGGAGGTTAAAGGGACTGACTCTCCAAGTGGGGAGAGTGTTAGTAAAGCGTCTGGAATGTTGCACCCGAGTACCAGGGGAGGAAAACTGAGACATATTTGAACACGTCTCCCGTTCACATGGTTGATCATACTTGGGTTCCACATGCATGTTTTAGCTGAAGGAAGAATACCTTAAACCTGGAGAGTTGAGACCCGTGTAATGGGTACCATGCAATATGACTTCAAAGGGTCTTCATTTGCTCACCGAACCTCTCCAATCCTATCACTGCTGCGTTTATGCCCCTGTACACATGCTTGATTCTCTTTTGGAGACATAGCAATCCATAGGTTTTACGATACTTACTAGTCAGGTACATTCTTAGGCGTTTAATATGCGGTGTTGAGTCCATTTCGTTGAGCAAAGAGTAGCTCTTGGCTATTCCATATTTGGCTTAAGGAACTTTATCTGTGCTCATTTCAATCTCTGGTTTTATGCAGCACCCCAACTCACCTTTACCCTTAAGCAAGCATAAGTTGTTTTTCTAAATTTGAGACCCTGTTCTGTTCTGTAATTCAGTTCCTGTGTAGCCAAGTTTACATTCCGTGTATTACTGATATCTTATGATGTTTCTTTTTCTGTGTGACTTATTTCAGTTAGAATCATCATACCTGAATCCACTCATTGTGCTGCTAAGGGCCTGATGACATAGATTTCATTGCTGAGTGATATTGCTTTGTAAGTGAATACCACAACTTCTTTATCCATTTTTCACTTTCTGCGATGTTGAACTTGTACTGTAAACGAGGTTCTTGTAAACAGAGGCGTCCCAAACTTTGGGGTGGCTGTGTCTTTTTGATTTTAATTTCCCTAAGCTATAGGACCATAAGTGGCAGTGCCCTAGGCTCTGTTGCTTTGTTTTTTAGATGTTTCAGGAAACACCATACACTTCTCCCGAGTGTCTGTTGGCAATTTACATCCCGCCCATCAGCATAACAAGGCTCCCAGTTCTCCATGGCCTGTCCTGCCTTTCTGGATTTTACACTTTTTTCAGATGGCCCTTTTGACCGGGGGGAAGTGAGACTTCATAGTAGTGCAGATTTCCTTTGCAAGCTTGCTTGGTTGGCCAAAAAGGGCGTATGCGTTTTTTCCTGAATATATTCAGGAAAAAACGCATACGCCCTTTTTGGCCAAGTGCATCATTGTGGACGTTCTGCCTCTTTTCCTATGCTTTCAATGCAATTCCAGTCTACCTCCTGAAATCGGTTTCCTGCAATTCTGCCCCGCTTTCAAGTCCTCTTGGCAGCCTTACTTTAGTCTATTTTTGGACGATAGCTGTCATTTATAACTCTGCAGGTTTGTGAATTACAGTGCCCCTGAGCTCCTTTCTTCAACTCGCTTTCTTGTGACCTGGCCGCAACACCGCAGGATGGCTTCAGGCCCTAATCTGGTTCCGGCCCGGCATGCTGAGCCTTTGGTTAATTCCTCTTCCTGGTGGGAAATGAGAGTTAAATTTGCCCGTCCAGACACCTCCAGCTAGCCTCTCATTGGTTCTCGCTATTCCTGTTCATCTTCCGCAGAAATTGCAAACTGGGCCAAACAGGAGGTTAAAGAGACTGACTCTCCAAGTGGGGAGAGTGTTAGTAAGCGTCTGGAATGTTGCACCCGAGTACCAGGGGAGGAAAACTGAGACATATTTGAACACGTCTCCCGTTCACATGGTTGATCATACTTGGGTTCCACATGCATGTTTTAGCTGAAGGAAGAATACCTTAAACCTGGAGAGTTGAGACCCGTGTAATGTGTACCATGCAATATGACTTCAAAGGGTCTTCATCTGCTCACCGAACCTCTCCAATCCTATCACTGCTGCGTTTATGCCCCTGTACACATGCTTGATTCTCTTTTGGAGACATAGCAATCCATAGGTTTTACGATACTTACTAGTCAGGTACATTCTTAGGCGTTTAATATGCGGTGTTGAGTCCATTTCGTTGAGCAAGGAGTAGCTCTTGTCTATTCCATATTTGACTTAAGGAACTTTATCTGTGCTCATTTCAATCTCTGGTTTTATGCAGCACCCCAACTCACCTTTACCCTTAAGCAAGCATAAGTTGGTTTTCTAAATTTGAGACCCTGTTCTGTTCTGTAATTCAGTTCCTGTGTAGCCAAGTTTACATTCCGTGTATTACTGATATCTTATGAGGTTTTTTTTCTGTGTGACTTATTTCAGTTAGAATCATCATACCTGAATCCACTCATTGTGCTGCTAAGGGCCTGATGACACAGATTTCATTGCTGAGTGATATTGCTTTGTAAGTAAATACCACAACTTCTTTATCCATTTTTCAGTTTCTGCGATGTTGAACTTGTACTGTAAACGAGGTTCTTGTAAACAGAGCCGTTCCAAACTTTGGGGTGGCTGTGTCTTTTTGATTTTAATTTCCCTAAGCTATACGACCATAAGTGGAAGTGCCCTAGGTTCTGTTGCTTTGTTTTTTAGATGTTTCAGGAAACACCATACACTTCTCCCGAGTGGTTGTTGGCAATTTACATCCCGCCCATCAGCATAACAAGGCTCCCAGTTCTCCATGGCCTGTCCTGCCTTTCTGGATTTTACACTTTTTTCAGATGGCCCTTTTGACCGGGGGGAAGTGAGACTTCATAGTAGTGCAGATTTCCTTTGCAAGCTTGCTTGGTTGGCCAAAAAGGGCGTATGCGTTTTTTCCTGAATATATTCAGGAAAAAACGCATACGCCCTTTTTGGCCAAGTGCATCATTGTGGACGTTCTGCCTCTTTTCCTATGCTTTCAATGCAATTCCAGTCTACCTCCTGAAATCGGTTTCCTGCAATTCTGCCCCGCTTTCAAGTCCTCTTGGCAGCCTTACTTCAGTCTATTTTTGGACGATAGCTGTCATTTATAACTCTGCAGGTTTGTGAATTACAGTGCCCCTGAGCTCCTTTCTTCAACTCGCTTTCTTGTGACCTGGCCGCAACACCGCAGGATGGCTTCAGGCCCTAATCTGGTTCCGGCCCGGCATGCTGAGCCTTTGGTTAATTCCTCTTCCTGGTGGGAAATGAGAGTTAAATTTGCCCGTCCAGACACCTCCAGCTAGCCTCTCATTGGTTCTCGCTATTCCTGTTCATCTTCCGCAGAAATTGCAAACTGGGCCAAACAGGAGGTTAAAGGCGCTGACTCTCCAAGTGGGGAGAGTGTTAGTAAAGCGTCTGGAATGTTGCACCCGAGTACCAGGGGAGGAAAACTGAGACATATTTGAACACGTCTCCCGTTCACATGGTTGATCATACTTGGGTTCCACATGCATGTTTTAGCTGAAGGAAGAATACCTTAAACCTGGAGAGTTGAGACCCGTGTAATGGGTACCATGCAATATGACTTCAAAGGGTCTTCATTTGCTCACCGAACCTCTCCAATCCTATCACTGCTGCGTTTATGCCCCTGTACACATGCTTGATTCTCTTTTGGAGACATAGCAATCCATAGGTTTTACGATACTTACTAGTCAGGTACATTCTTAGGCGTTTAATATGCGGTGTTGAGTCCATTTCGTTGAGCAAGGAGTAGCTCTTGTCTATTTCATATTTGACTTAAGGAAGTTTATCTGTGCTCATTTCAATCTCTGGTTTTATGCAGCACCCCAACTCACCTTTACCTTTAAGCAAGCATAAGTTGTTTTTCTAAATTTGAGACCCTGTTCTGTTCTGTAATTCAGTTCCTGTGTAGCCAAGTTTACATTCCGTGTATTACTGATATCTTATGATGTTTCTTTTTCTGTGTGACTTATTTCAGTTAGAATCATCATACCTGAATCCACTCATTGTGATGCTAAGGGCCTGATGACATAGATTTCATTGCTGAGTGATATTGCTTTGTAAGTAAATACCACAACTTCTTTATCCATTTTTCACTTTCTGCGATGTTGAACTTGTACTGTAAACGAGGTTCTTGTAAACAGAGGCGTCCCAAACTTTGGGGTGGCTGTGTCTTTTTGATTTTAATTTCCCTAAGCTATAGGACCATAAGTGGCAGTGCCCTAGGCTCTGTTGCTTTGTTTTTTAGATGTTTCAGGAAACACCATACACTTCTCCCGAGTGTCTGTTGGCAATTTACATCCCGCCCATCAGCATAACAAGGCTCCCAGTTCTCCATGGCCTGTCCTGCCTTTCTGGATTTTACACTTTTTTCAGATGGCCCTTTTGACAGGAGGGAAGTGAGACTTCATTGTAGTGCAGATTTCCTTTGCAAGCTTGCTTGGTTGGCCAAAAAGGGCGTATGCGTTTTTTCCTGAATATATTCAGGAAAAAACGCATACGCCCTTTTTGGCCAAGTGCATCATTGTAGACGTTCTGCCTCTTTTCCTATGCTTTCAATGCAATTCCAGTCTACCTCCTGAAATCGGTTTCCTGCAATTCTGCCCCGCTTTCAAGTCCTCTTGGCAGCCTTACTTCAGTCTATTTTTGGACGATAGCTGTCATTTATAACTCTGCAGGTTTGTGAATTACAGTGCCCCTGAGCTCCTTTCTTCAACTCGCTTTCCTGTGACCTGGCCGCAACACCGCAGGATGGCTTCAGGCCCTAATCTGGTTCTGGCCCGGCATGCTGAGCCTTTGGTTAATTCCTCTTCCTGGTGGGAAATGAGAGTTAAATTTGCCCGTCCAGACACCTCCAGCTAGCCTCTCATTGGTTCTCGCTATTCCTGTTCATCTTCCGCAGAAATTGCAAACTGGGCCAAACAGGAGGTTAAAGGGACTGACTCTCCAAGTGGGGAGAGTGTTAGTAAAGCGTCTGGAATGTTGCACCCGAGTACCAGGGGAGGAAAACTGAGACATATTTGAACACGTCTCCCGATCACATGGTTGATCATACTCTAGGTTCCACATGCATGTTTTAGCTGAAGGAAGAATACCTTAAACCTGGGTAGTTGAAACCCGTGGAATGGGTACCATGCAATATGACTTCAAAGGGTCTTCATTTGCTCACCGAACCTCTCCAATCTTATCACTGCTGCGTTTATGCCTCTGTACACATGCTTGATTCTCTTTCGGAGACATAGCAATCCATAGGTTTTAAGATACTTACAAGTCAGGTACATTCTTAGGCGTTTAATATGCGGTGTTGAGTCCATTTCGTTGAGCAAGGAGTAGCTCTTGTCTATTCCATATTTGGCTTAAGGAACTTTATCTGTGCTCATTTCAATCTCTGGTTTTATGCAGCACCCCAACTCACCTTTACCCTTAAGCAAGCATAAGTTGTTTTTCTAAATTTGAAACCCTGTTCTGTTCTGTAATTCAGTTCCTGTGTAGCCAAGTTTCCATTCCGTGTATTACTGATATCTTATGATGTTTCATTTTCTGTGTGACTTATTTCAGTTAGAATCATCATACCTGAATCCACTCATTGTGCTGCTAAGGGCCTGATGACATAGATTTCATTGCTGAGTGATATTGCTTTGTAAGTGAATACCACAACTTCTTTATCCATTTTTCACTTTCTGCGATGTTGAACTTGTACTGTAAACGAGGTTCTTGTAAACAGAGCCGTTCCAAACTTTGGGGTGGCTGTGTCTTTTTGATTTTAATTTCCCTAAGCTATAGGACCATAAGTGGAAGTGCCCTAGGCTCTGTTGCTTTGTTTTTTAGATGTTTCAGGAAACACCATACACTTCTCCCAAGTGTCTGTTGGCAATTTACATCCCACCCATCAGCATAACAAGGCTCCCAGTTCTCCATGGCCTGTTGCCTTTCTGGATTTTACACTTTTTTCAGATGGCCCTTTTGACCGGGGGGAAGTGAGACTTCATTGTAGTGCAGATTTCCTTTGCAAGCTTGCTTGGTTGGCCAAAAAGGGCGTATGCGTTTTTTCCTGAATATATTCAGGAAAAAACGCATACGCCCTTTTTGGCCAAGTGCATCATTGTGGACGTTCTGCCTCTTTTCCTATGCTTTCAATGCAATTCCAGTCTACCTCCTGAAATCGGTTTCCTGCAATTCTGCCCCGCTTTCAAGTCCTCTTGGCAGCCTTACTTCAGTCTATTTTTGGACGATAGCTGTCATTTATAACTCTGCAGGTTTGTGAATTACAGTGCCCCTGAGCTCCTTTCTTCAACTCGCTTTCTTGTGACCTGGCCGCAACACCGCAGGATGGCTTCAGGCCCTAATCTGGTTCCGGCCCGGCATGCTGAGCCTTTGGTTAATTCCTCTTCCTGGTGGGAAATGAGAGTTAAATTTGCCCGTCCAGACACCTCCAGCTAACCTCTCATTGGTTCTCGCTATTCCTGTTCATCTTCCGCAGAAATTGCAAACTGGGCCAAACAGGAGGTTAAAGGCACTGACTCTCCAAGTGGGGAGAGTGTTAGTAAAGCGTCTGGAATGTTGCACCCGAGTACCAGGGGAGGAAAACTGAGACATATTTGAACACGTCTCCCGTTCACATGGTTGATCATACTTGGGTTCCACATGCATGTTTTAGCTGAAGGAAGAATACCTTAAACCTGGAGTGTTGAGACCCGTGTAATGGGTACCATGCAATATGACTTCAAAGGGTCTTCATTTGCTCACCGAACCTCTCCAATCCTATCACTGCTGCGTTTGTGCCCCTGTACACATGCTTGATTCTCTTTCGGAGACATAGCAATCCATAGGTTTTAAGATACTTACAAGTCAGGTACATTCTTAGGCGTTTAATATGCGGTGTTGAGTCCATTTCGTTGAGCAAGGAGTAGCTCTTGTCTATTCCATATTTGGCTTAAGGAACTTTATCTGTGCTCATTTCAATCTCTGGTTTTATGCAGCACCCCAACTCACCTTTACCCTTAAGCAAGCATAAGTTGTTTTTCTAAATTTGAAACCCTGTTCTGTTCTGTAATTCAGTTCCTGTGTAGCCAAGTTTCCATTCCGTGTATTACTGATATCTTATGATGTTTCATTTTCTGTGTGACTTATTTCAGTTAGAATCATCATACCTGAATCCACTCATTGTGCTGCTAAGGGCCTGATGACATAGATTTCATTGCTGAGTGATATTGCTTTGTAAGTGAATACCACAACTTCTTTATCCATTTTTCACTTTCTGCGATGTTGAACTTGTACTGTAAACGAGGTTCTTGTAAACAGAGCCATTCCAAACTTTGGGGTGGCTGTGTCTTTTTGATTTTAATTTCCCTAAGCTATAGGACCATAAGTGGAAGTGCCCTAGGCTCTGTTGCTTTGTTTTTTAGATGTTTCAGGAAACACCATACACTTCTCCCAAGTGTCTGTTGGCAATTTACATCCCACCCATCAGCATAACAAGGCTCCCAGTTCTCCATGGCCTGTTGCCTTTCTGGATTTTACACTTTTTTCAGATGGCCCTTTTGACCGGGGGGAAGTGAGACTTCATTGTAGTGCAGATTTCCTTTGCAAGCTTGCTTGGTTGGCCAAAAAGGGCGTATGCGTTTTTTCCTGAATATATTCAGGAAAAAACGCATACGCCCTTTTTGGCCAAGTGCATCATTGTGGACGTTCTGCCTCTTTTCCTATGCTTTCAATGCAATTCCAGTCTACCTCCTGAAATCGGTTTCCTGCAATTCTGCCCCGCTTTCAAGTCCTCTTGGCAGCCTTACTTCAGTCTATTTTTGGACGATAGCTGTCATTTATAACTCTGCAGGTTTGTGAATTACAGTGCCCCTGAGCTCCTTTCTTCAACTCGCTTTCTTGTGACCTGGCCGCAACACCGCAGGATGGCTTCAGGCCCTAATCTGGTTCCGGCCCGGCATGCTGAGCCTTTGGTTAATTCCTCTTCCTGGTGGGAAATGAGAGTTAAATTTGCCCGTCCAGACACCTCCAGCTAACCTCTCATTGGTTCTCGCTATTCCTGTTCATCTTCCGCAGAAATTGCAAACTGGGCCAAACAGGAGGTTAAAGGCACTGACTCTCCAAGTGGGGAGAGTGTTAGTAAAGCGTCTGGAATGTTGCACCCGAGTACCAGGGGAGGAAAACTGAGACATATTTGAACACGTCTCCCGTTCACATGGTTGATCATACTTGGGTTCCACATGCATGTTTTAGCTGAAGGAAGAATACCTTAAACCTGGAGTGTTGAGACCCGTGTAATGGGTACCATGCAATATGACTTCAAAGGGTCTTCATTTGCTCACCGAACCTCTCCAATCCTATCACTGCTGCGTTTGTGCCCCTGTACACATGCTTGATTCTCTTTCGGAGACATAGCAATCCATAGGTTTTAAGATACTTACAAGTCAGGTACATTCTTAGGCGTTTAATATGCGGTGTTGAGTCCATTTCGTTGAGCAAGGAGTAGCTCTTGTCTATTCCATATTTGGCTTAAGGAACTTTATCTGTGCTCATTTCAATCTCTGGTTTTATGCAGCACCCCAACTCACCTTTACCCTTAAGCAAGCATAAGTTGTTTTTCTAAATTTGAAACCCTGTTCTGTTCTGTAATTCAGTTCCTGTGTAGCCAAGTTTCCATTCCGTGTATTACTGATATCTTATGATGTTTCATTTTCTGTGTGACTTATTTCAGTTAGAATCATCATACCTGAATCCACTCATTGTGCTGCTAAGGGCCTGATGACATAGATTTCATTGCTGAGTGATATTGCTTTGTAAGTGAATACCACAACTTCTTTATCCATTTTTCACTTTCTGCGATGTTGAACTTGTACTGTAAACGAGGTTCTTGTAAACAGAGCCATTCCAAACTTTGGGGTGGCTGTGTCTTTTTGATTTTAATTTCCCTAAGCTATAGGACCATAAGTGGAAGTGCCCTAGGCTCTGTTGCTTTGTTTTTTAGATGTTTCAGGAAACACCATACACTTCTCCCAAGTGTCTGTTGGCAATTTACATCCCACCCATCAGCATAACAAGGCTCCCAGTTCTCCATGGCCTGTTGCCTTTCTGGATTTTACACTTTTTTCAGATGGCCCTTTTGACCGGGGGGAAGTGAGACTTCATTGTAGTGCAGATTTCCTTTGCAAGCTTGCTTGGTTGGCCAAAAAGGGCGTATGCGTTTTTTCCTGAATATATTCAGGAAAAAACGCATACGCCCTTTTTGGCCAAGTGCATCATTGTGGACGTTCTGCCTCTTTTCCTATGCTTTCAATGCAATTCCAGTCTACCTCCTGAAATCGGTTTCCTGCAATTCTGCCCCGCTTTCAAGTCCTCTTGGCAGCCTTACTTCAGTCTATTTTTGGACGATAGCTGTCATTTATAACTCTGCAGGTTTGTGAATTACAGTGCCCCTGAGCTCCTTTCTTCAACTCGCTTTCCTGTGACCTGGCCGCAACACCGCAGGATGGCTTCAGGCCCTAATCTGGTTCCGGCCCGGCATGCTAAGCCTTCGGTTAATTCCTCTTCCTGGTGGGAAATGAGAGTTAAATTTGCCCGTCCAACACCTCCAGCTAGCCTCTCATTGGTTCTCGCTATTCCTGTTCATCTTCCGCAGAAATTGCAAACTGGGCCAAACAGGAGGTTAAAGGGACTGACTCTCCAAGTGGGGAGAGTGTTAGTAAAGTGTCTGGAATGTTGCACCCGAGTACCAGGGGAGGAAAACTGAGACATATTTGAACACGTCTCCCGATCACATGGTTGATCATACTCTAGGTTCCACATGCATGTTTTAGCTGAAGGAAGAATACCTTAAACCTGGGTAGTTGAAACCCGTGGAATGGGTACCATGCAATATGACTTCAAAGGGTCTTCATTTGCTCACCGAACCTCTCCAATCTTATCACTGCTGCGTTTATGCCTCTGTACACATGCTTGATTCTCTTTCGGAGACATAGCAATCCATAGGTTTTAAGATACTTACAAGTCAGGTACATTCTTAGGCGTTTAATATGCGGTGTTGAGTCCATTTCGTTGAGCAAGGAGTAGCTCTTGTCTATTCCATATTTGGCTTAAGGAACTTTATCTGTGCTCATTTCAATCTCTGGTTTTATGCAGCACCCCAACTCACCTTTACCCTTAAGCAAGCATAAGTTGTTTTTCTAAATTTGAAACCCTGTTCTGTTCTGTAATTCAGTTCCTGTGTAGCCAAGTTTCCATTCCGTGTATTACTGATATCTTATGATGTTTCATTTTCTGTGTGACTTATTTCAGTTAGAATCATCATACCTGAATCCACTCATTGTGCTGCTAAGGGCCTGATGACATAGATTTCATTGCTGAGTGATATTGCTTTGTAAGTGAATACCACAACTTCTTTATCCATTTTTCACTTTCTGCGATGTTGAACTTGTACTGTAAACGAGGTTCTTGTAAACAGAGCCGTTCCAAACTTTGGGGTGGCTGTGTCTTTTTGATTTTAATTTCCCTAAGCTATAGGACCATAAGTGGAAGTGCCCTAGGCTCTGTTGCTTTGTTTTTTAGATGTTTCAGGAAACACCATACACTTCTCCCAAGTGTCTGTTGGCAATTTACATCCCGCCCATCAGCATAACAAGGCTCCCAGTTCTCCATGGCCTGTTGCCTTTCTGGATTTTACACTTTTTTCAGATGGCCCTTTTGACCGGGGGGAAGTGAGACTTCATTGTAGTGCAGATTTCCTTTGCAAGCTTGCTTGGTTGGCCAAAAAGGGCGTATGCGTTTTTTCCTGAATATATTCAGGAAAAAACGCATACGCCCTTTTTGGCCAAGTGCATCATTGTGGACGTTCTGCCTCTTTTCCTATGCTTTCAATGCAATTCCAGTCTACCTCCTGAAATCGGTTTCCTGCAATTCTGCCCCGCTTTCAAGTCCTCTTGGCAGCCTTACTTCAGTCTATTTTTGGACGATAGCTGTCATTTATAACTCTGCAGTTTTGTGAATTACAGTGCCCCTGAGCTCCTTTCTTCAACTCGCTTTCTTGTGACCTGGCCGCAACACCGCAGGATGGCTTCAGGCCCTAATCTGGTTCCGGCCCGGCATGCTGAGCCTTTGGTTAATTCCTCTTCCTGGTGGGAAATGAGAGTTAAATTTGCCCGTCCAGACACCTCCAGCTAACCTCTCATTGGTTCTCGCTATTCCTGTTCATCTTCCGCAGAAATTGCAAACTGGGCCAAACAGGAGGTTAAAGGCACTGACTCTCCAAGTGGGGAGAGTGTTAGTAAAGCGTCTGGAATGTTGCACCCGAGTACCAGGGGAGGAAAACTGAGACATATTTGAACACGTCTCCCGTTCACATGGTTGATCATACTTGGGTTCCACATGCATGTTTTAGCTGAAGGAAGAATACCTTAAACCTGGAGAGTTGAGACCCGTGTAATGGGTACCATGCAATATGACTTCAAAGGGTCTTCATTTGCTCACCGAACCTCTCCAATCCTATCACTGCTGCGTTTATGCCCCTGTACACATGCTTGATTCTCTTTTGGAGACATAGCAATCCATAGGTTTTACGATACTTACTAGTCAGGTACATTCTTAGGCGTTTAATATGCGGTGTTGAGTCCATTTCGTTGAGCAAGGAGTAGCTCTTGTCTATTCCATATTTGACTTAAGGAACTTTATCTGTGCTCATTTCAATCTCTGGTTTTATGCAGCACCCCAACTCACCTTTACCCTTAAGCAAGCATAAGTTGGTTTTCTAAATTTGAGACCCTGTTCTGTTCTGTAATTCAGTTCCTGTGTAGCCAAGTTTACATTCCGTGTATTACTGATATCTTATGATGTTTCTTTTTCTGTGTGACTTATTTCAGTTAGAATCATCATACCTGAATCCACTCATTGTGATGCTAAGGGCCTGATGACATAGATTTCATTGCTGAGTGATATTGCTTTGTAAGTAAATACCACAACTTCTTTATCCATTTTTCACTTTCTGCGATGTTGAACTTGTACTGTAAACGAGGTTCTTGTAAACAGAGGCGTCCCAAACTTTGGGGTGGCTGTGTCTTTTTGATTTTAATTTCCCTAAGCTATAGGACCATAAGTGGCAGTGCCCTAGGCTCTGTTGCTTTGTTTTTTAGATGTTTCAGGAAACACCATACACTTCTCCCGAGTGTCTGTTGGCAATTTACATCCCGCCCATCAGCATAACAAGGCTCCCAGTTCTCCATGGCCTGTCCTGCCTTTCTGGATTTTACACTTTTTTCAGATGGCCCTTTTGACCGGGGGGAAGTGAGACTTCATTGTAGTGCAGATTTCCTTTGCAAGCTTGCTTGGTTGGCCAAAAAGGGCGTATGCGTTTTTTCCTGAATATATTCAGGAAAAAACGCATACGCCCTTTTTGGCCAAGTGCATCATTGTGGACGTTCTGCCTCTTTTCCTATGCTTTCAATGCAATTCCAGTCTACCTCCTGAAATCGGTTTCCTGCAATTCTGCCCCGCTTTCAAGTCCTCTTGGCAGCCTTACTTCAGTCTATTTTTGGACGATAGCTGTCATTTATAACTCTGCAGGTTTGTGAATTACAGTGCCCCTGAGCTCCTTTCTTCAACTCGCTTTCCTGTGACCTGGCCGCAACACCGCAGGATGGCTTCAGGCCCTAATCTGGTTCCGGCCCGGCATGCTGAGCCTTTGGTTAATTCCTCTTCCTGGTGGGAAATGAGAGTTAAATTTGCCCGTCCAACACCTCCAGCTAGCCTCTCATTGGTTCTCGCTATTCCTGTTCATCTTCCGCAGAAATTGCAAACTGGGCCAAACAGGAGGTTAAAGGGACTGACTCTCCAAGTGGGGAGAGTGTTAGTAAAGCGTCTGGAATGTTGCACCCGAGTACCAGGGGAGGAAAACTGAGACATATTTGAACACGTCTCCCGATCACATGCTTGATCATACTCTAGGTTCCACATGCATGTTTTAGCTGAAGGAAGAATACCTTAAACCTGGGTAGTTGAAACCCGTGGAATGGGTACCATGCAATATGACTTCAAAGGGTCTTCATTTGCTCACCGAACCTCTCCAATCCTATCACTGCTGCGTTTGTGCCCCTGTACACATGCTTGATTCTCTTTCGGAGACATAGCAATCCATAGGTTTTAAGATACTTACAAGTCAGGTACATTCTTAGGCGTTTAATATGCGGTGTTGAGTCCATTTCGTTGAGCAAGGAGTAGCTCTTGTCTATTCCATATTTGGCTTAAGGAACTTTATCTGTGCTCATTTCAATCTCTGGTTTTATGCAGCACCCCAACTCACCTTTACCCTTAAGCAAGCATAAGTTGTTTTTCTAAATTTGAAACCCTGTTCTGTTCTGTAATTCAGTTCCTGTGTAGCAAAGTTTCCATTCCGTGTATTACTGATATCTTATGATGTTTCATTTTCTGTGTGACTTATTTCAGTTAGAATCATCATACCTGAATCCACTCATTGTGCTGCTAAGGGCCTGATGACATAGATTTCATTGCTGAGTGATATTGCTTTGTAAGTGAATACCACAACTTCTTTATCCATTTTTCACTTTCTGCGATGTTGAACTTGTACTGTAAACGAGGTTCTTGTAAACAGAGCCATTCCAAACTTTGGGGTGGCTGTGTCTTTTTGATTTTAATTTCCCTAAGCTATAGGACCATAAGTGGAAGTGCCCTAGGCTCTGTTGCTTTGTTTTTTAGATGTTTCAGGAAACACCATACACTTCTCCCAAGTGTCTGTTGGCCATTTACATCCCACCCATCAGCATAACAAGGCTCCCAGTTCTCCATGGCCTGTTGCCTTTCTGGATTTTACACTTTTTTCAGATGGCCCTTTTGACCGGGGGGAAGTGAGACTTCATTGTAGTGCAGATTTCCTTTGCAAGCTTGCTTGGTTGGCCAAAAAGGGCGTATGCGTTTTTTCCTGAATATATTCAGGAAAAAACGCATACGCCCTTTTTGGCCAAGTGCATCATTGTGGACGTTCTGCCTCTTTTCCTATGCTTTCAATGCAATTCCAGTCTACCTCCTGAAATCGGTTTCCTGCAATTCTGCCCCGCTTTCAAGTCCTCTTGGCAGCCTTACTTCAGTCTATTTTTGGACGATAGCTGTCATTTATAACTCTGCAGGTTTGTGAATTACAGTGCCCCTGAGCTCCTTTCTTCAACTCGCTTTCCTGTGACCTGGCCGCAACACCGCAGGATGGCTTCAGGCCCTAATCTGGTTCCGGCCCGGCATGCTAAGCCTTCGGTTAATTCCTCTTCCTGGTGGGAAATGAGAGTTAAATTTGCCCGTCCAACACCTCCAGCTAGCCTCTCATTGGTTCTCGCTATTCCTGTTCATCTTCCGCAGAAATTGCAAACTGGGCCAAACAGGAGGTTAAAGGGACTGACTCTCCAAGTGGGGAGAGTGTTAGTAAAGTGTCTGGAATGTTGCACCCGAGTACCAGGGGAGGAAAACTGAGACATATTTGAACACGTCTCCCGATCACATGGTTGATCATACTCTAGGTTCCACATGCATGTTTTAGCTGAAGGAAGAATACCTTAAACCTGGGTAGTTGAAACCCGTGGAATGGGTACCATGCAATATGACTTCAAAGGGTCTTCATTTGCTCACCGAACCTCTCCAATCCTATCACTGCTGCGTTTATGCCCCTGTACACATGCTTGATTCTCTTTTGGAGACATAGCAATCCATAGGTTTTACGATACTTACTAGTCAGGTACATTCTTAGGCGTTTAATATGTGGTGTTGAGTCCATTTCGTTGAGCAAGGAGTAGCTCTTGTCTATTCCATATTTGACTTAAGGAACTTTATCTGTGCTCATTTCAATCTCTGGTTTTATGCAGCACCCCAACTCACCTTTACCCTTAAGCAAGCATAAGTTGGTTTTCTAAATTTGAGACCCTGTTCTGTTCTGTAATTCTGTTCCTGTGTAGCCAAGTTTCCATTCCGTGTATTACTGATATCTTATGATGTTTCTTTTTCTGTGTGACTTATTTCAGTTAGAATCATCATACCTGAATCCACTCATTGTGATGCTAAGGGCCTGATGACATAGATTTCATTGCTGAGCGATATTGCTTTGTAAGTAAATACCACAACTTCTTTATCCATTTTTCACTTTCTGCGATGTTGAACTTGTACTGTAAACGAGGTTCTTGTAAACAGAGGCCTCCCAAACTTTGGGGTGGCTGTGTCTTTTTGATTTTAATTTCCCTAAGCTATAGGACCATAAGTGGCAGTGCCCTAGGCTCTGTTGCTTTGTTTTTTAGATGTTTCAGGAAACACCATACACTTCTCCCGAGTGTCTGTTGGCAATTTACATCCCGCCCATCAGCATAACAAGGCTCCCAGTTCTCCATGGCCTGTCCTGCCTTTCTGGATTTTACACTTTTTTCAGATGGCCCTTTTGACCGGGGGGAAGTGAGACTTCATTGTAGTGCAGATTTCCTTTGCAAGCTTGCTTGGTTGGCCAAAAAGGGCGTATGCGTTTTTTCCTGAATATATTCAGGAAAAAACGCATACGCCCTTTTTGGCCAAGTGCATCATTGTGGACGTTCTGCCTCTTTTCCTATGCTTTCAATGCAATTCCAGTCTACCTCCTGAAATCGGTTTCCTGCAATTCTGCCCCGCTTTCAAGTCCTCTTGGCAGCCTTACTTCAGTCTATTTTTGGACGATAGCTGTCATTTATAACTCTGCAGGTTTGTGAATTACAGTGCCCCTGAGCTCCTTTCTTCAACTCGCTTTCCTGTGACCTGGCCGCAACACCGCAGGATGGCTTCAGGCCCTAATCTGGTTCCGGCACGGCATGCTGAGCCTTTGGTTAATTCCTCTTCCTGGTGGGAAATGAGAGTTAAATTTGCCCGTCCAACACCTCCAGCTAGCCTCTCATTGGTTCTCGCTATTCCTGTTCATCTTCCGCAGAAATTGCAAACTGGGCCAAACAGGAGGTTAAAGGCGCTGACTCTCCAAGTGGGGAGAGTGTTAGTAAAGCGTCTGGAATGTTGCACCCGCGTACCAGGGGAGGAAAACTGAGACATATTTGAACACGTCTCCCGATCACATGGTTGATCATACTCTAGGTTCCACATGCATGTTTTAGCTGAAGGAAGAATACCTTAAACCTGGGTAGTTGAAACCCGTGGAATGGGTACCATGCAATATGACTTCAAAGGGTCTTCATTTGCTCACCGAACCTCTCCAATCCTATCACTGCTGCGTTTATGCCCCTGTACACATGCTTGATTCTCTTTCAGAGACATAGCAATCCATAGGTTTTAAGATACTTACAAGTCAGGTACATTCTTAGGCGTTTAATATGCGGTGTTGAGTCCATTTCGTTGAGCAAGGAGTAGCTCTTGTCTATTCCATATTTGGCTTAAGGAACTTTATCTGTGCTCATTTCAATCTCTGGTTTTATGCAGCACCCCAACTCACCTTTACCCTTAAGCAAGCATAAGTTGTTTTTCTAAATTTGAGACCCTGTTCTGTTCTGTAATTCAGTTCCTGTGTAGCCAAGTTTCCATTCCGTGTATTACTGATATCTTATGATGTTTCTTTTTCTGTGTGACTTATTTCAGTTAGAATCATCATACCTGAATCCACTCATTGTGCTGCTAAGGGCCTGATGACATAGATTTCATTGCTGAGTGATATTGCTTTGTAAGTGAATACCACAACTTCTTTATCCATTTTTCACTTTCTGCGATGTTGAACTTGTACTGTAAACGAGGTTCTTGTAAACAGAGCCGTTCCAAACTTTGGGGTGGCTGTGTCTTTTTGATTTTAATTTCCCTAAGCTATAGGACCATAAGTGGAAGTGCCCTAGGCTCTGTTGCTTTGTTTTTTAGATGTTTCAGGAAACACCATACACTTCTCGCAAGTGTCTGTTGGCAATTTACATCCCACCCATCAGCATAACAAGGCTCCCAGTTCTCCATGGCCTGTTGCCTTTCTGGATTTTACACTTTTTTCAGATGGCCCTTTTGACCGGGGGGAAGTGAGACTTCATTGTAGTGCAGATTTCCTTTGCAAGCTTGCTTGGTTGGCCAAAAAGGGCGTATGCGTTTTTTCCTGAATATATTCAGGAAAAAACGCATACGCCCTTTTTGGCCAAGTGCATCATTGTGGACGTTCTGCCTCTTTTCCTATGCTTTCAATGCAATTCCAGTCTACCTCCTGAAATCGGTTTCCTGCAATTCTGCCCCGCTTTCAAGTCCTCTTGGCAGCCTTACTTCAGTCTATTTTTGGACGATAGCTGTCATTTATAACTCTGCAGGTTTGTGAATTACAGTGCCCCTGAGCTCCTTTCTTCAACTCGCTTTCTTGTGACCTGGCCGCAACACCGCAGGATGGCTTCAGGCCCTAATCTGGTTCCGGCCCGGCATGCTGAGCCTTTGGTTAATTCCTCTTCCTGGTGGGAAATGAGAGTTAAATTTGCCCGTCCAGACACCTCCAGCTAGCCTCTCATTGGTTCTCGCTATTCCTGTTCATCTTCCGCAGAAATTGCAAACTGGGCCAAACAGGAGGTTAAAGGCGCTGACTCTCCAAGTGGGGAGAGTGTTAGTAAAGCGTCTGGAATGTTGCACCCGAGTACCAGGGGAGGAAAACTGAGACATATTTGAACACGTCTCCCGTTCACATGGTTGATCATACTTGGGTTCCACATGCATGTTTTAGCTGAAGGAAGAATACCTTAAACCTGGAGAGTTGAGACCCGTGTAATGGGTACCATGCAATATGACTTCAAAGGGTCTTCATTTGCTCACCGAACCTCTCCAATCCTATCACTGCTGCGTTTATGCCCCTGTACACATGCTTGATTCTCTTTTGGAGACATAGCAATCCATAGGTTTTACGATACTTACTAGTCAGGTACATTCTTAGGCGTTTAATATGCGGTGTTGAGTCCATTTCGTTGAGCAAGGAGTAGCTCTTGTCTATTCCATATTTGACTTAAGGAACTTTATCTGTGCTCATTTCAATCTCTGGTTTTATGCAGCACCCCAACTCACCTTTACCCTTAAGCAAGCATAAGTTGGTTTTCTAAATTTGAGACCCTGTTCTGTTCTGTAATTCAGTTCCTGTGTAGCCAAGTTTACATTCCGTGTATTACTGATATCTTATGATGTTTCTTTTTCTGTGTGACTTATTTCAGTTAGAATCATCATACCTGAATCCACTCATTGTGATGCTAAGGGCCTGATGACATAGATTTCATTGCTGAGTGATATTGCTTTGTAAGTAAATACCACAACTTCTTTATCCATTTTTCACTTTCTGCGATGTTGAACTTGTACTGTAAACGAGGTTCTTGTAAACAGAGGCGTCCCAAACTTTGGGGTGGCTGTGTCTTTTTGATTTTAATTTCCCTAAGCTATAGGACCATAAGTGGCAGTGCCCTAGGCTCTGTTGCTTTGTTTTTTAGATGTTTCAGGAAACACCATACACTTCTCCCGAGTGTCTGTTGGCAATTTACATCCCGCCCATCAGCATAACAAGGCTCCCAGTTCTCCATGGCCTGTCCTGCCTTTCTGGATTTTACACTTTTTTCAGATGGCCCTTTTGACCGGGTGGAAGTGAGACTTTATTGTAGTGCAGATTTCCTTTGCAAGCTTGCTTGGTTGGCCAAAAAGGGCGTATGCGTTTTTTCCTGAATATATTCAGGAAAAAACGCATACGCCCTTTTTGGCCAAGTGCATCATTGTGGACGTTCTGCCTCTTTTCCTATGCTTTCAATGCAATTCCAGTCTACCTCCTGAAATCGGTTTCCTGCAATTCTGCCCCGCTTTCAATTCCTCTTGGCAGCCTTACTTCAGTCTATTTTTGGACGATAGCTGTCATTTATAACTCTGCAGGTTTGTGAATTACAGTGCCCCTGAGCTCCTTTCTTCAACTCGCTTTCTTGTGACCTGGCCGCAACACCGCAGGATGGCTTCAGGCCCTAATCTGGTTCCGGCCCGGCATGCTGAGCCTTTGGTTAATTCCTCTTCCTGGTGGGAAATGAGAGTTAAATTTGCCCGTCCAGACACCTCCAGCTAGCCTCTCATTGGTTCTTGCTATTCCTGTTCATCTTCCGCAGAAATTGCAAACTGGGCCAAACAGGAGGTTAAAGGCGCTGACTCTCCAAGTGGGGAGAGTGTTAGTAAAGCGTCTGGAATGTTGCACCCGAGTACCAGGGGAGGAAAACTGAGACATATTTGAACACGTCTCCCGTTCACATGGTTGATCATACTTGGGTTCCACATGCATGTTTTAGCTGAAGGAAGAATACCTTAAACCTGGAGAGTTGAGACCCGTGTAATGGGTACCATGCAATATGACTTCAAAGGGTCTTCATTTGCTCACCGAACCTCTCCAATCCTATCACTGCTGCGTTTATGCCCCTGTACACATGCTTGATTCTCTTTTGGAGACATAGCAATCCATAGGTTTTACGATACTTACTAGTCAGGTACATTCTTAGGCGTTTAATATGCGGTGTTGAGTCCATTTCGTTGAGCAAGGAGTAGCTCTTGTCTATTCCATATTTGACTTAAGGAACTTTATCTGTGCTCATTTCAATCTCTGGTTTTATGCAGCACCCCAACTCACCTTTACCCTTAAGCAAGCATAAGTTGGTTTTCTAAATTTGAGACCCTGTTCTGTTCTGTAATTCAGTTCCTGTGTAGCCAAGTTTACATTCCGTGTATTACTGATATCTTATGATGTTTCTTTTTCTGTGTGACTTATTTCAGTTAGAATCATCATACCTGAATCCACTCATTGTGATGCTAAGGGCCTGATGACATAGATTTCATTGCTGAGTGATATTGCTTTGTAAGTAAATACCACAACTTCTTTATCCATTTTTCACTTTCTGCGATGTTGAACTTGTACTGTAAACGAGGTTCTTGTAAACAGAGGCGTCCCAAACTTTGGGGTGGCTGTGTCTTTTTGATTTTAATTTCCCTAAGCTATAGGACCATAAGTGGCAGTGCCCTAGGCTCTGTTGCTTTGTTTTTTAGATGTTTCAGGAAACACCATACACTTCTCCCGAGTGTCTGTTGGCAATTTACATCCCGCCCATCAGCATAACAAGGCTCCCAGTTCTCCATGGCCTGTCCTGCCTTTCTGGATTTTACACTTTTTTCAGATGGCCCTTTTGACCGGGTGGAAGTGAGACTTTATTGTAGTGCAGATTTCCTTTGCAAGCTTGCTTGGTTGGCCAAAAAGGGCGTATGCGTTTTTTCCTGAATATATTCAGGAAAAAACGCATACGCCCTTTTTGGCCAAGTGCATCATTGTGGACGTTCTGCCTCTTTTCCTATGCTTTCAATGCAATTCCAGTCTACCTCCTGAAATCGGTTTCCTGCAATTCTGCCCCGCTTTCAATTCCTCTTGGCAGCCTTACTTCAGTCTATTTTTGGACGATAGCTGTCATTTATAACTCTGCAGGTTTGTGAATTACAGTGCCCCTGAGCTCCTTTCTTCAACTCGCTTTCTTGTGACCTGGCCGCAACACCGCAGGATGGCTTCAGGCCCTAATCTGGTTCCGGACCGGCATGCTGAGCCTTTGGTTAATTCCTCTTCCTGGTGGGAAATGAGAGTTAAATTTGCCCGTCCAGACACCTCCAGCTAGCCTCTCATTGGTTCTCGCTATTCCTGTTCATCTTCCGCAGAAATTGCAAACTGGGCCAAACAGGAGGTTAAAGGCGCTGACTCTCCAAGTGGGGAGAGTGTTAGTAAAGCGTCTGGAATGTTGCACCCGAGTACCAGGGGAGGAAAACTGAGACATATTTGAACACGTCTCCCGTTCACATGGTTGATCATACTTGGGTTCCACATGCATGTTTTAGCTGAAGGAAGAATACCTTAAACCTGGAGAGTTGAGACCCGTGTAATGGGTACCATGCAATATGACTTCAAAGGGTCTTCATTTGCTCACCGAACCTCTCCAATCCTATCACTGCTGCGTTTATGCCCCTGTACACATGCTTGATTCTCTTTTGGAGACATAGCAATCCATAGGTTTTACGATACTTACTAGTCAGGTACATTCTTAGGCGTTTAATATGCGGTGTTGAGTCCATTTCGTTGAGCAAGGAGTAGCTCTTGTCTATTCCATATTTGGCTTAAGGAAATTTATCTGTGCTCATTTCAATCTCTGGTTTTATGCAGCACCCCAACTCACCTTTACCCTTAAGCAAGCATAAGTTGGTTTTCTAAATTTGAGACCCTGTTCTGTTCTGTAATTCAGTTCCTGTGTAGCCAAGTTTACATTCCGTGTATTACTGATATCTTATGATGTTTCTTTTTCTGTGTGACTTATTTCAGTTAGAATCATCATACCTGAATCCACTCATTGTGATGCTAAGGGCCTGATGACATAGATTTCATTGCTGAGTGATATTGCTTTGTAAGTAAATACCACAACTTCTTTATCCATTTTTCACTTTCTGCGATGTTGAACTTGTACTGTAAACGAGGTTCTTGTAAACAGAGGCGTCCCAAACTTTGGGGTGGCTGTGTCTTTTTGATTTTAATTTCCCTAAGCTATAGGACCATAAGTGGCAGTGCCCTAGGCTCTGTTGCTTTGTTTTTTAGATGTTTCAGGAAACACCATACACTTCTCCCGAGTGTCTGTTGGCAATTTACATCCCGCCCATCAGCATAACAAGGCTCCCAGTTCTCCATGGCCTGTCCTGCCTTTCTGGATTTTACACTTTTTTCAGATGGCCCTTTTGACCGGGGGAAGTGAGACTTCATTGTAGTGCAGATTTCCTTTGCAAGCTTGCTTGGTTGGCCAAAAAGGGCGTATGCGTTTTTTCCTGAATATATTCAGGAAAAAACGCATACGCCCTTTTTGGCCAAGTGCATCATTGTGGACGTTCTGCCTCTTTTCCTATGCTTTCAATGCAATTCCAGTCTACCTCCTGAAATCGGTTTCCTGCAATTCTGCCCCGCTTTCAAGTCCTCTTGGCAGCCTTACTTCAGTCTATTTTTGGACGATAGCTGTCATTTATAACTCTGCAGGTTTGTGAATTACAGTGCCCCTGAGCTCCTTTCTTCAACTCGCTTTCTTGTGACCTGGCCGCAACACCGCAGGATGGCTTCAGGCCCTAATCTGGTTCTGGCACGGCACGCTGAGCCTTTGGTTATTTCCTCTTCCTGGTGGGAAATGAGAGTTAAATTTGCCCGTCCAGACACCTCCAGCTAGCCTCTCATTGGTTCTCGCTATTCCTGTTCATCTTCCACAGAAATTGCAAACTGGGCCAAACAGGAGGTTAAAGGCGCTGACTCTCCAAGTGGGGAGAGTGTTAGTAAAGCGTCTGGAATGTTGCACCCGAGTATCAGGGGAGGAAAACTGAGACATATTTGAACACGTCTCCCGTTCACATGGTTGATCATACTTGGGTTCCACATGCATGTTTTAGCTGAAGGAAGAATACCTTAAACCTGGAGAGTTGAGACCCGTGTAATGGGTACCATGCAATATGACTTCAAAGGGTCTTCATTTGCTCACCGAACCTCTCCAATCCTATCACTGCTGCGTTTATGCCCCTGTACACATGCTTGATTCTCTTTCGGAGACATAGCAATCCATAGGTTGTACGATACTTACTAGTCAGGTACATTCTTAGGCATTTAATATGCGGTGTTGAGTCCATTTCGTTGAGCAAGGAGTAGCTCTTGTCTATTCCATATTTGACTTAAGGAACTTTATCTGTGCTCATTTCAATCTCTGGTTTTATGCAGCACCCCAACTCACCTTTACCCTTAAGCAAGCATAAGTTGGTTTTCTAAATTTGAGACCCTGTTCTGTTCTGTAATTCAGTTCCTGTGTAGCCAAGTTTACATTCCGTGTATTACTGATATCTTATGATGTTTCTTTTTCTGTGTGACTTATTTCAGTTAGAATCATCATACCTGAATCCACTCATTGTGATGCTAAGGGCCTGATGACATAGATTTCATTGCTGAGTGATATTGCTTTGTAAGTAAATACCACAACTTCTTTATCCATTTTTCACTTTCTGCGATGTTGAACTTGTACTGTAAACGAGGTTCTTGTAAACAGAGGCGTCCCAAACTTTGGGGTGGCTGTGTCTTTTTGATTTTAATTTCCCTAAGCTATAGGACCATAAGTGGCAGTGCCCTAGGCTCTGTTGCTTTGTTTTTTAGATGTTTCAGGAAACACCATACACTTCTCCCGAGTGTCTGTTGGCAATTTACATCCCGCCCATCAGCATAACAAGGCTCCCAGTTCTCCATGGCCTGTCCTGCCTTTCTGGATTTTACACTTTTTTCAGATGGCCCTTTGGACCGGGGGGAAGTGAGACTTCATTGTAGTGCAGATTTCCTTTGCAAGCTTGCTTGGTTGGCCAAAAAGGGCGTATGCGTTTTTTCCTGAATATATTCAGGAAAAAACGCATACGCCCTTTTTGGCCAAGTGCATCATTGTGGACGTTCTGCCTCTTTTCCTATGCTTTCAATGCAATTCCAGTCTACCTCCTGAAATCGGTTTCCTGCAATTCTGCCCCGCTTTCAAGTCCTCTTGGCAGCCTTACTTCAGTCTATTTTTGGACGATAGCTGTCATTTATAACTCTGCAGGTTTGTGAATTACAGTGCCCCTGAGCTCCTTTCTTCAACTCGCTTTTTTTTGAGCTGGCCGCAACACCGCAGGATGGCTTCAGGCCCTAATCTGGTTCCGGCACGGCACGCTGAGCCTTTGGTTAATTCCTCTTCCTGGTGGGAAATGAGAGTTAAATTTGCCCGTCCAGACACCTCCAGCTAGCCTCTCATTGGTTCTCGCTATTCCTGTTCATCTTCCGCAGAAATTGCAAACTGGGCCAAACAGGAGGTTAAAGGGACTGACTCTCCAAGTCGGGAGAGTGTTAGTAAAGCGTCTGGAATGTTGCACCCGAGTACCAGGGGAGGAAAACTGAGACATATTTGAACACGTCTCCCGTTCACATGGTTGATCATACTTGGGTTCCACATGCATGTTTTAGCTGAAGGAAGAATACCTTAATCCTGGAGAGTTGAGACCCGTGTAATGGGTACCATGCAATATGACTTCAAAGGGTCTTCATTTGCTCACCGAACCTCTCCAATCCTATCACTGCTGCGTTTATTCCCCTGTACACACGCTTGATTCTCTTTTGGAGACATAGCAATCCATAGGTTTTAAGATACTTACTAGTCAGGTACATTCTTAGGGGTTTAATATGGGGTTTTGAGTCCATTTCGTTGAGCAAGGAGTAGCTCTTGTCTATTCCATATTTGGCTTAAGGAACTTTATCTGTGCTCATTTCAATCTCTGGTTTTATGCAGCACCCCAACTCACCTTTCCCCTTAAGCAAGCATAAGTTGGTTTTCTAAATTTGAGTCCCTGTTCTGTTCTGGAATGCAGTTCCTGTGTAGCCAAGTTTACATTCCGTGTATTAGTGATATCTTATGATGTTTCTTTTTCTGTGTGACTTATTTCAGTTAGAATCATCGTACCTGAATCCACTCATTATGCTGCTACAGGCCTGATGACATAGATTTCATTGCTGAGTGATACTGCATTGTACGTAAGTACCACAAGTTCTTTATCCATTTTTCACGTTCTGCGATGTTGAACTTGTACTGTAAACGAGGTTCTTGTAAACAGAGGCGTCCCAAACTTTGGGGTGGCTGTGTCTTTTTGATTTTAATTTCCCTAAGCTATAGGACCATAAGTGGCAGTGCCCTAGGCTCTGTTGCTTTGTTTTTTAGATGTTTCAGGAAACACCATACACTTCTCCCGAGTGTCTGTTGGCAATTTACATCCCGCCCATCAGCATAACAAGGCTCCCAGTTCTCCATGGCCTGTCCTGCCTTTCTGGATTTTACACTTTTTTCAGATGGCCCTTTTGACCGGGGGGAAGTGAGACTTCATTGTAGTGCAGATTTCCTTTGCAAGCTTGCTTGGTTGGCCAAAAAGGGCGTATGCGTTTTTTCCTGAATATATTCAGGAAAAAACGCATACGCCCTTTTTGGCCAAGTGCATCATTGTGGACGTTCTGCCTCTTTTCCTATGCTTTCAATGCAATTCCAGTCTACCTCCTGAAATCGGTTTCCTGCAATTCTGCCCCGCTTTCAAGTCCTCTTGGCAGCCTTACTTCAGTCTATTTTTGGACGATAGCTGTCATTTATAAGTCTGCAGGTTTGTGAATTACAGTGCCCCTGAGCTCCTTTCTTCAACTCGCTTTCTTGTGATCTGGCCGCAACACCGCAGGATGGCTTCAGTCCCTAATCTGGTTCTGGCACGACACGCTGAGCCTTTGGTTAATTCCTCTTCCTGGTGGGAAATGAGAGTTAAATTTGCCCGTCCAGACACCTCCAGCTAGCCTCTCATTGGTTCTCGCTACTCCTGTTCATCTTCCGCAGAAATTGCAAACTGGGCCAAACAGGAGGTTAAAGGGACTGACTCTCCAAGTCGGGAGAGTGTTAGTAAAGCGTCTGGAATGTTGCACCCGCGTACCAGGGGAGGAAAACTGAGACATATTTGAACACGTCTCCCGATCACATGGTTGATCATACTCTAGGTTCCACATGCATGTTTTAGCTGAAGGAAGAATACCTTAAACCTGGAGAGTTGAGACCCGTGTAATGCGTACCATGCAATATGACTTCAAAGGGTCTTCATTTGCTCACCGAACCTCTCCAATCCTATCACTGCTGCGTTTATGCCCCTGTACACATGCTTGATTCTCTTTTGGAGACATAGCAATCCATAGGTTTTACGATACTTACTAGTCAGGTACATTCTTAGGCGTTTAATATGCGGTGTTGAGTCCATTTCGTTGAGCAAGGAGTAGCTCTTGTCTATTCCATATTTGACTTAAGGAACTTTATCTGTGCTCATTTCAATCTCTGGTTTTATGCAGCACCCCAACTCACCTTTACCCTTAAGCAAGCATAAGTTGGTTTTCTAAATTTGAGACCCTGTTCTGTTCTGTAATTCAGTTCCTGTGTAGCCAAGTTTACATTCCGTGTATTACTGATATCTTATGATGTTTCTTTTTCTGTGTGACTTATTTCAGTTAGAATCATCATACCTGAATCCACTCATTGTGATGCTAAGGGCCTGATGACATAGATTTCATTGCTGAGTGATATTGCTTTGTAAGTAAATACCACAACTTCTTTATCCATTTTTCACTTTCTGCGATGTTGAACTTGTACTGTAAACGAGGTTCTTGTAAACAGAGGCGTCCCAAACTTTGGGGTGGCTGTGTCTTTTTGATTTTAATTTCCCTAAGCTATAGGACCATAAGTGGCAGTGCCCTAGGCTCTGTTGCTTTGTTTTTTAGATGTTTCAGGAAACACCATACACTTCTCCCGAGTGTCTGTTGGCAATTTACATCCCGCCCATCAGCATAACAAGGCTCCCAGTTCTCCATGGCCTGTCCTGCCTTTCTGGATTTTACACTTTTTTCAGATGGCCCTTTTGACCGGGTGGAAGTGAGACTTTATTGTAGTGCAGATTTCCTTTGCAAGCTTGCTTGGTTGGCCAAAAAGGGCGTATGCGTTTTTTCCTGAATATATTCAGGAAAAAACGCATACGCCCTTTTTGGCCAAGTGCATCATTGTGGACGTTCTGCCTCTTTTCCTATGCTTTCAATGCAATTCCAGTCTACCTCCTGAAATCGGTTTCCTGCAATTCTGCCCCGCTTTCAATTCCTCTTGGCAGCCTTACTTCAGTCTATTTTTGGACGATAGCTGTCATTTATAACTCTGCAGGTTTGTGAATTACAGTGCCCCTGAGCTCCTTTCTTCAACTCGCTTTCTTGTGACCTGGCCGCAACACCGCAGGATGGCTTCAGGCCCTAATCTGGTTCCGGACCGGCATGCTGAGCCTTTGGTTAATTCCTCTTCCTGGTGGGAAATGAGAGTTAAATTTGCCCGTCCAGACACCTCCAGCTAGCCTCTCATTGGTTCTCGCTATTCCTGTTCATCTTCCGCAGAAATTGCAAACTGGGCCAAACAGGAGGTTAAAGGCGCTGACTCTCCAAGTGGGGAGAGTGTTAGTAAAGCGTCTGGAATGTTGCACCCGAGTACCAGGGGAGGAAAACTGAGACATATTTGAACACGTCTCCCGTTCACATGGTTGATCATACTTGGGTTCCACATGCATGTTTTAGCTGAAGGAAGAATACCTTAAACCTGGAGAGTTGAGACCCGTGTAATGGGTACCATGCAATATGACTTCAAAGGGTCTTCATTTGCTCACCGAACCTCTCCAATCCTATCACTGCTGCGTTTATGCCCCTGTACACATGCTTGATTCTCTTTTGGAGACATAGCAATCCATAGGTTTTACGATACTTACTAGTCAGGTACATTCTTAGGCGTTTAATATGCGGTGTTGAGTCCATTTCGTTGAGCAAGGAGTAGCTCTTGTCTATTCCATATTTGGCTTAAGGAACTTTATCTGTGCTCATTTCAATCTCTGGTTTTATGCAGCACCCCAACTCACCTTTACCCTTAAGCAAGCATAAGTTGGTTTTCTAAATTTGAGACCCTGTTCTGTTCTGTAATTCAGTTCCTGTGTAGCCAAGTTTACATTCCGTGTATTACTGATATCTTATGATGTTTCTTTTTCTGTGTGACTTATTTCAGTTAGAATCATCATACCTGAATCCACTCATTGTGATGCTAAGGGCCTGATGACATAGATTTCATTGCTGAGTGATATTGCTTTGTAAGTAAATACCACAACTTCTTTATCCATTTTTCACTTTCTGCGATGTTGAACTTGTACTGTAAACGAGGTTCTTGTAAACAGAGGCGTCCCAAACTTTGGGGTGGCTGTGTCTTTTTGATTTTAATTTCCCTAAGCTATAGGACCATAAGTGGCAGTGCCCTAGGCTCTGTTGCTTTGTTTTTTAGATGTTTCAGGAAACACCATACACTTCTCCCGAGTGTCTGTTGGCAATTTACATCCCGCCCATCAGCATAACAAGGCTCCCAGTTCTCCATGGCCTGTCCTGCCTTTCTGGATTTTACACTTTTTTCAGATGGCCCTTTTGACCGGGGGAAGTGAGACTTCATTGTAGTGCAGATTTCCTTTGCAAGCTTGCTTGGTTGGCCAAAAAGGGCGTATGCGTTTTTTCCTGAATATATTCAGGAAAAAACGCATACGCCCTTTTTGGCCAAGTGCATCATTGTGGACGTTCTGCCTCTTTTCCTATGCTTTCAATGCAATTCCAGTCTACCTCCTGAAATCGGTTTCCTGCAATTCTGCCCCGCTTTCAAGTCCTCTTGGCAGCCTTACTTCAGTCTATTTTTGGACGATAGCTGTCATTTATAACTCTGCAGGTTTGTGAATTACAGTGCCCCTGAGCTCCTTTCTTCAACTCGCTTTCTTTTGATCTGGCCGCAACACCGCAGGATGGCTTCAGGCCCTAATCTGTTTCCGGCACGGCACGCTGAGCCTTTGGTTATTTCCTCTTCCTGGTGGGAAATGAGAGTTAAATTTGCCCGTCCAGACACCTCCAGCTAGCCTCTCATTGGTTCTCGCTATTCCTGTTCATCTTCCACAGAAATTGCAAACTGGGCCAAACAGGAGGTTAAAGGCGCTGACTCTCCAAGTGGGGAGAGTGTTAGTAAAGCGTCTGGAATGTTGCACCCGAGTATCAGGGGAGGAAAACTGAGACATATTTGAACACGTCTCCCGTTCACATGGTTGATCATACTTGGGTTCCACATGCATGTTTTAGCTGAAGGAAGAATACCTTAAACCTGGAGAGTTGAGACCCGTGTAATGGGTACCATGCAATATGACTTCAAAGGGTCTTCATTTGCTCACCGAACCTCTCCAATCCTATCACTGCTGCGTTTATGCCCCTGTACACATGCTTGATTCTCTTTCGGAGACATAGCAATCCATAGGTTGTACGATACTTACTAGTCAGGTACATTCTTAGGCATTTAATATGCGGTGTTGAGTCCATTTCGTTGAGCAAGGAGTAGCTCTTGTCTATTCCATATTTGACTTAAGGAACTTTATCTGTGCTCATTTCAATCTCTGGTTTTATGCAGCACCCCAACTCACCTTTACCCTTAAGCAAGCATAAGTTGGTTTTCTAAATTTGAGACCCTGTTCTGTTCTGTAATTCAGTTCCTGTGTAGCCAAGTTTACATTCCGTGTATTACTGATATCTTATGATGTTTCTTTTTCTGTGTGACTTATTTCAGTTAGAATCATCATACCTGAATCCACTCATTGTGATGCTAAGGGCCTGATGACATAGATTTCATTGCTGAGTGATATTGCTTTGTAAGTAAATACCACAACTTCTTTATCCATTTTTCACTTTCTGCGATGTTGAACTTGTACTGTAAACGAGGTTCTTGTAAACAGAGGCGTCCCAAACTTTGGGGTGGCTGTGTCTTTTTGATTTTAATTTCCCTAAGCTATAGGACCATAAGTGGCAGTGCCCTAGGCTCTGTTGCTTTGTTTTTTAGATGTTTCAGGAAACACCATACACTTCTCCCGAGTGTCTGTTGGCAATTTACATCCCGCCCATCAGCATAACAAGGCTCCCAGTTCTCCATGGCCTGTCCTGCCTTTCTGGATTTTACACTTTTTTCAGATGGCCCTTTGGACCGGGGGGAAGTGAGACTTCATTGTAGTGCAGATTTCCTTTGCAAGCTTGCTTGGTTGGCCAAAAAGGGCGTATGCGTTTTTTCCTGAATATATTCAGGAAAAAACGCATACGCCCTTTTTGGCCAAGTGCATCATTGTGGACGTTCTGCCTCTTTTCCTATGCTTTCAATGCAATTCCAGTCTACCTCCTGAAATCGGTTTCCTGCAATTCTGCCCCGCTTTCAAGTCCTCTTGGCAGCCTTACTTCAGTCTATTTTTGGACGATAGCTGTCATTTATAACTCTGCAGGTTTGTGAATTACAGTGCCCCTGAGCTCCTTTCTTCAACTCGCTATCTTGTGACCTGGCCGCAACACCGCAGGATGGCTTCAGGCCCTAATCTGGTTCCGGCACGGCACGCTGAGCCTTTGGTTAATTCCTCTTCCTGGTGGGAAATGAGAGTTAAATTTGCCCGTCCAGACACCTCCAGCTAGTCTCTCATTGGTTCTCGCTATTCCTGTTCATCTT
Organism: Delphinus delphis; assembly: GCF_949987515.2. Lineage (NCBI taxonomy): Eukaryota > Metazoa > Chordata > Mammalia > Artiodactyla > Delphinidae > Delphinus > Delphinus delphis. The sequence continues at coordinate 966,647 of NW_027192685.1, read as the reverse complement.
CCGCAGAAATTGCAAACTGTGCCAAACAGGAGGTTAAAGGCGCTGACTCTCCAAGTGGGGAGAGTGTTAGTAAAGCGTCTGGAATGTTGCACCCGAGTACCAGGGGAGGAAAACTGAGACATATTTGAACACGTCTCCCGTTCACATGGTTGATCATACTTGGGTTCCACATGCATGTTTTAGCTGAAGGAAGAATACCTTAAACCTGGAGAGTTGAGACCCGTGGAATGGGTACCATGCAATATGACTTCAAAGGGTCTTCATTTGCTCACCGAACCTCTCCAATCATATCACTGCTGCGTTTATGCCCCTGTACACATGCTTGATTCTCTTTTGGAGACATAGCAATCCATAGGTTTTACGATACTTACTAGTCAGGTACATTCTTAGGCGTTTAATATGCGGTGTTGAGTCCATTTCGTTGAGCAAGGAGTAGCTCTTGTCTATTCCATATTTGACTTAAGGAACTTTATCTGTGCTCATTTCAATCTCTGGTTTTATGCAGCACCCCAACTCACCTTTACCCTTAAGCAAGCATAAGTTGGTTTTCTAAATTTGAGACCCTGTTCTGTTCTGTAATTCAGTTCCTGTGTAGCCAAGTTTACATTCCGTGTATTACTGATATCTTATGATGTTTCTTTTTCTGTGTGACTTATTTCAGTTAGAATCATCGTACCTGAATCCACTCATTATGCTGCTACAGGCCTGATGACATAGATTTCATTGCTGAGTGATACTGCATTGTACGTAAGTACCACAAGTTCTTTATCCATTTTTCACGTTCTGCGATGTTGAACTTGTACTGTAAACGAGGTTCTTGTAAACAGAGGCGTCCCAAACTTTGGGGTGGCTGTGTCTTTTTGATTTTAATTTCCCTAAGCTATAGGACCATAAGTGGCAGTGCCCTAGGCTCTGTTGCTTTGTTTTTTAGATGTTTCAGGAAACACCATACACTTCTCCCGAGTGTCTGTTGGCAATTTACATCCCGCCCATCAGCATAACAAGGCTCCCAGTTCTCCATGGCCTGTCCTGCCTTTCTGGATTTTACACTTTTTTCAGATGGCCCTTTTGACCGGGGGGAAGTGAGACTTCATTGTAGTGCAGATTTCCTTTGCAAGCTTGCTTGGTTGGCCAAAAAGGGCGTATGCGTTTTTTCCTGAATATATTCAGGAAAAAACGCATACGCCCTTTTTGGCCAAGTGCATCATTGTGGACGTTCTGCCTCTTTTCCTATGCTTTCAATGCAATTCCAGTCTACCTCCTGAAATCGGTTTCCTGCAATTCTGCCCCGCTTTCAAGTCCTCTTGGCAGCCTTACTTCAGTCTATTTTTGGACGATAGCTGTCATTTATAAGTCTGCAGGTTTGTGAATTACAGTGCCCCTGAGCTCCTTTCTTCAACTCGCTTTCTTTTGAGCTGGCCGCAACACCGCAGGATGGCTTCAGGCCCTAATGTGGTTCCGGCACGGCACGCTGAGCCTTTGGTTAATTCCTCTTCCTGGTGGGAAATGAGAGTTAAATTTGCCCGTCCAGACACCTCCAGCTAGCCTCTCATTGGTTCTCGCTATTCCTGTTCATCTTCCGCAGAAATTGCAAACTGGGCCAAACAGGAGGTTAAAGGGACTGACTCTCCAAGTGGGGAGAGTGTTAGTAAAGCGTCTGGAATGTTGCACCCGAGTAACAGGAGAGGAAAACTGAGACATATTTGAACACGTCTCCCGTTCACATGGTTGATCATACTTGGGTTCCACATGCATGTTTTAGCTGAAGGAAGAATACCTTAAACCTGGAGAGTTGAGACCCGTGTAATGGGTACCATGCAATATGACTTCAAAGGGTCTTCATTTGCTCACCGAACCTCTCCAATCCTATCACTGCTGCGTTTATGCCCCTGTACACATGCTTGATTCTCTTTCGGAGACATAGCAATCCATAGGTTTTAAGATACTTACTAGTCAGGTACATTCTTAGGCGTTTAATATGCGGTGTTGAGTCCATTTCGTTGAGCAAGGAGTAGCTCTTGTCTATTCCATATTTGACTTAAGGAACTTTATCTGTGCTCATTTCAATCTCTGGTTTTATGCAGCACCCCAACTCACCTTTCCCCTTAAGCAAGCATAAGTTGTTTTTCTAAATTTGAGACCCTGTTCTGTTCTGTAATTCAGTTCCTGTGTAGCCAAGTTTACATTCCGTGTATTACTGGTATCTTATGATGTTTCTTTTTCTGTGTGACTTACTTCAGTTAGAATCATCATACCTGAATCCACTCATTGTGCTGCTAAGGGCCTGATGACACAGATTTCATTGCTGAGTGATATTGCTTTGTAAGTAAATACCACAACTTCTTTATCCATTTTTCACTTTCTGCGATGTTGAACTTGTACTGTAAACGAGGTTCTTGTAAACAGAGGCGTCCCAAACTTTGGGGTGGCTGTGTCTTTTTGATTTTAATTTCCATAAGCTATAGGACCATAAGTGGAAGTGCCCTAGGCTCTGTTGCTTTGTTTTTTAGATGTTTCAGGAAACACCATACACTTCTCCCGAGTGTCTGTTGGCAATTTACATCCCGCCCATCAGCATAACAAGGCTCCCAGTTCTCCATGGCCTGTCCTGCCTTTCTGGATTTTACACTTTTTTCAGTTGGCCCTTTTGACCGGGGGGAAGTGAGACTTCATTGTAGTGCAGATTTCCTTTGCAAGCTTGCTTGGTTGGCCAAAAAGGGCGTATGCGTTTTTTCCTGAATATATTCAGGAAAAAACGCATACGCCCTTTTTGGCCAAGTGCATCATTGTGGACGTTCTGCCTCTTTTCCTATGCTTTCAATGCAATTCCAGTCTACCTCCTGAAATCGGTTTCCTGCAATTCTGCCCCGCTTTCAAGTCCTCTTGGCAGCCTTACTTCAGTCTATTTTTGGACGATAGCTGTCATTTATAACTCTGCATGTTTGTGAATTACAGTGCCCCTGAGCTCCTTTCTTCAACTCGCTTTCTTGTGACCTGGCCGCAACACCGCAGGATGGCTTCAGGCCCTAATCTGGTTCCGGTACGGCACGCTGAGCCTTTGGTTATTTCCTCTTCCTGGTGGGAAATGAGAGTTAAATTTGCCCGTCCAGACACCTCCAGCTAGCCTCTCATTGGTTCTCGCTATTCCTGTTCATCTTCCGCAGAAATTGCAAACTGTGCCAAACAGGAGGTTAAAGGCGCTGACTCTCCAAGTGGGGAGAGTGTTAGTAAAGCGTCTGGAATGTTGCACCCGAGTACCAGGGGAGGAAAACTGAGACATATTTGAACACGTCTCCCGATCACATGGTTGATCATACTCTGGGTTCCACATGCATGTTTTAGCTGAAGGAAGAATACCTAAAACCTGGAGAGTTGAAACCCGTGGAATGGGTACCATGCAATATGACTTCAAAGGGTCTTCATTTGCTCACCGAACCTCTCCAATCCTATCACTGCTGCGTTTATGCCCCTGTACACATGCTTGATTCTCTTTTGGATACATAGCAATCCATAGGTTTTAAGATACTTACTAGTCAGGTACATTCTTAGGCGTTTAATATGCGGTGTTGAGTCCATTTCGTTGAGCAAGGAGTAGCTCTTGTCTATTCCATATTTGGCTTAAGGAACTTTATCTGTGCTCATTTCAATCTCTGGTTTTATGCAGCAACCCAACTCACCTTTCCCCTTAAGCAAGCATAAGTTGGTTTTCTAAATTTGAGAACCTGTTCTGTTTTGGAATTCAGTTCCTGTGTAGCCAAGTTTACATTCCGTGTATTAGTGATATCTTATGATGTTTCTTTTTCTGTGTGACTTATTTCAGTTAGAATCATCGTACCTGAATCTACTCATTATGCTGCTACGGGCCTGATGACAAAGTTTTCATTGCTGAGTGACACTGCATTGTACGTAAGTACCACAAGTTCTTTATCCATTTTTCACTTTCTGCGATGTTGAACTTGTACTGTAAACGAGGTTCTTGTAAACAGAGCCGTTCCAAACTTTGGGGTGGCTGTGTCTTTTTGATTTTAATTTCCCTAAGCTATAGGACCATAAGTGGAAGTGCCCTAGGCTCTGTTGCTTTGTTTTTTAGATGTTTCAGGAAACACCATACACTTCTCCCAAGTGTCTGTTGGCAATTTACATCCCGTCCATCAGCATAACAAGGCTCCCAGTTCTCAATGGCCTGTTGCCTTTCTGGATTTTACACTTTTTTCAGATGGCCCTTTTGACCAGGGGGAAGTGAGACTTCATTGTAGTGCAGATTTCCTTTGCAAGCTTGCTTGGTTGGCCAAAAAGGGCGTATGCGTTTTTTCCTGAATATATTCAGGAAAAAACGCATACGCCCTTTTTGGCCAAGTGCATCATTGTGGACGTTCTGCCTCTTTTCCTATGCTTTCAAAGCAATTCCAGTCTACCTCCTGAAATCGGTTTCCTGCAATTCTGCCCCGCTTTCAAGTCCTCTTGGCAGCCTTACTTCAGTCTATTTTTGGACGATAGCTGTCATTTATAACTCTGCAGGTTTGTGAATTACAGTGCCCCTGAGCTCCTTTCTTCAACTTGCTTTCTTGTGACCTGGCCGCAACACCGCAGGATGGCTTCAGGCCCTAATCTGGTTCCGGACCGGCATGCTGAGCCTTTGGTTAATTCCTCTTCCTGGTGGGAATTGAGAGTTAAATTTGCCCGTTCAGACACCTCCAGCTAGTCTCTCATTGGTTCTCGCTATTCCTGTTCATCTTCCGCAGAAATTGCAAACTGGGCCAAACAGGAGGTTAAAGGGACTGACTCTCCAAGTCGGGAGAGTGTTAGTAAAGCGTCTGGAATGTTGCACCCGAGTACCAGGGGAGGAAAACTGAGACATATTTGAACACGTCTACCGTTCACATGGTTGATCATACTCTGGGTTCCACATGCATGTTTTAGCTGAAGGAAGAATACCTTAAACCTGGAGAGTTGAGACCCGTGGAATGGGTACCATGCAATATGACTTCAAAGGGTCTTCATTTGCTCACCGAACCTCTCCAATCCTATCACTGCTGCGTTTATGCCCCTGTACACACGCTTGATTCTCTTTTGGAGACATAGCAATCCATAGGTTTTAAGATACTTACTAGTCAGGTACATTCTTAGGCGTTTAATATGCGGTGTTGAGTCCATTTCGTTGAGCAAGGAGTAGCTCTTGTCTATTCCATATTTGGCTTAAGGAACTTTATCTGTGCTCATTTCAATCTCTGGTTTTATGCAGCACCCCAACTCACCTTTCCCCTTAAGCAAGCATAAGTTGTTTTTCTAAATTTGAGACCCTGTTCTGTTCTGTAATTCAGTTCCTGTGTAGCCAAGTTTACATTCCGTGTATTACTGATATCTTATGATGTTTGTTTTTCTGTGTGACTTACTTCAGTTAGAATCATCATACCTGAATCCACTCATTGTGCTGCTAAGGGCCTGATGACACAGATTTCATTGCTGAGTGATATTGCTTTGTAAGTAAATACCACAACTTCTTTATCCATTTTTCACTTTCTGCGATGTTGAACTTGTACTGTAAACGAGGTTCTTGTAAACAGAGCCGTTCCAAACTTTGGGGTGGCTGTGTCTTTTTGATTTTAATTTCCCTAAGCTATAGGACCATAAGTGGAAGTGCCCTAGGTTCTGTTGCTTTGTTTTTTAGATGTTTCAGGAAACACCATACACTTCTCCCCAGTGGTTGTTGGCAATTTACATCCCGCCCATCAGCATAACAAGGCTCCCAGTTCTCCATGGCCTGTCCTGCCTTTCTGGATTTTACACTTTTTTCAGATGGCCCTTTTGACCGGGGGGAAGTGAGACTTCATTGTAGTGCAGATTTCCTTTGCAAGCTTGCTTGGTTGGCCAAAAAGGGCGTATGCGTTTTTTCCTGAATATATTCAGGAAAAAACGCATACGCCCTTTTTGGCCAAGTGCATCATTGTGGACGTTCTGCCTCTTTTCCTATGCTTTCAATGCAATTCCAGTCTACCTCCTGAAATCGGTTTCCTGCAATTCTGCCCCGCTTTCAAGTCCTCTTGGCAGCCTTACTTCAGTCTATTTTTGGACGATAGCTGTCATTTATAACTCTGCAGGTTTGTGAATTACAGTGCCCCTGAGCTCCTTTCTTCAACTCGCTTTCTTGTGACCTGGCCGCAACACCGCAGGATGGCTTCAGGCCCTAATCTGGTTCCGGCACGGCACGCTGAGCCTTTCGTTATTTCCTCTTCCTGGTGGGAAATGAGAGTTAAATTTGCCCGTCCAGACACCTCCAGCTAGCCTCTCATTGGTTCTCGCTATTCCTGTTCATCTTCCGCAGAAATTGCAAACTGGGCCAAACAGGAGGTTAAAGGGACTGACTCTCCAAGTGGGGAGAGTGTTAGTAAAGCGTCTGGAATGTTGCACCCGAGTACCAGGGGAGGAAAACTGAGACATATTTGAACACGTCTCCCGTTCACATGGTTGATCATACTTGGGTTCCACATGCATGTTTTAGCTGAAGGAAGAATACCTTAAACCTGGAGAGTTGAGACCCGTGTAATGGGTACCATGCAATATGACTTCAAAGGGTCTTCATTTGCTCACCGAACCTCTCCAATCCTATCACTGCTGCGTTTATGCCCCTGTACACATGCTTGATTCTCTTTTGGAGACATAGCAATCCATAGGTTTTACGATACTTACTAGTCAGGTACATTCTTAGGCGTTTAATATGGGGTGTTGAGTCCATTTCGTTGAGCAAGGAGTAGCTCTTGTCTATTCCATATTTGACTTAAGGAACTTTATCTGTGCTCATTTCAATCTCTGGTTTTATGCAGCACCCCAACTCACCTTTACCCTTAAGCAAGCATAAGTTGGTTTTCTAAATTTGAGACCCTGTTCTGTTCTGTAATTCAGTTCCTGTGTAGCCAAGTTTACATTCCGTGTATTACTGATATCTTATGATGTTTCTTTTTCTGTGTGACTTATTTCAGTTAGAATCATCATACCTGAATCCACTCATTGTGCTGCTAAGGGCCTGATGACACAGATTTCATTGCTGAGTGATATTGCTTTGTAAGTAAATACCACAACTTCTTTATCCATTTTTCACTTTCTGCGATGTTGAACTTGTACTGTAAACGAGGTTCTTGTAAACAGAGGCGTTCCAAACTTTGGGGTGGCTGTGTCTTTTTGATTTTAATTTCCCTAAGCTATAGGACCATAAGTGGCAGTGCCCTAGGCTCTGTTGCTTTGTTTTTTAGATGTTTCAGGAAACACCATACACTTCTCCCGAGTGTCTGTTGGCAATTTACATCCCGCCCATCAGCATAACAAGGCTCCCAGTTCTCCATGGCCTGTCCTGCCTTTCTGGATTTTACACTTTTTTCAGATGGCCCTTTTGACCGGGTGGAAGTGAGACTTTATTGTAGTGCAGATTTCCTTTGCAAGCTTGCTTGGTTGGCCAAAAAGGGCGTATGCGTTTTTTCCTGAATATATTCAGGAAAAAACGCATACGCCCTTTTTGGCCAAGTGCATCATTGTGGACGTTCTGCCTCTTTTCCTATGCTTTCAATGCAATTCCAGTCTACCTCCTGAAATCGGTTTCCTGCAATTCTGCCCCGCTTTCAATTCCTCTTGGCAGCCTTACTTCAGTCTATTTTTGGACGATAGCTGTCATTTATAACTCTGCAGGTTTGTGAATTACAGTGCCCCTGAGCTCCTTTCTTCAACTCGCTTTCTTGTGACCTGGCCGCAACACCGCAGGATGGCTTCAGGCCCTAATCTGGTTCCGGACCGGCATGCTGAGCCTTTGGTTAATTCCTCTTCCTGGTGGGAAATGAGAGTTAAATTTGCCCGTCCAGACACCTCCAGCTAGCCTCTCATTGGTTCTCGCTATTCCTGTTCATCTTCCGCAGAAATTGCAAACTGGGCCAAACAGGAGGTTAAAGGCGCTGACTCTCCAAGTGGGGAGAGTGTTAGTAAAGCGTCTGGAATGTTGCACCCGAGTACCAGGGGAGGAAAACTGAGACATATTTGAACACGTCTCCCGTTCACATGGTTGATCATACTTGGGTTCCACATGCATGTTTTAGCTGAAGGAAGAATACCTTAAACCTGGAGAGTTGAGACCCGTGTAATGGGTACCATGCAATATGACTTCAAAGGGTCTTCATTTGCTCACCGAACCTCTCCAATCCTATCACTGCTGCGTTTATGCCCCTGTACACATGCTTGATTCTCTTTTGGAGACATAGCAATCCATAGGTTTTACGATACTTACTAGTCAGGTACATTCTTAGGCGTTTAATATGCGGTGTTGAGTCCATTTCGTTGAGCAAGGAGTAGCTCTTGTCTATTCCATATTTGGCTTAAGGAACTTTATCTGTGCTCATTTCAATCTCTGGTTTTATGCAGCACCCCAACTCACCTTTACCCTTAAGCAAGCATAAGTTGGTTTTCTAAATTTGAGACCCTGTTCTGTTCTGTAATTCAGTTCCTGTGTAGCCAAGTTTACATTCCGTGTATTACTGATATCTTATGATGTTTCTTTTTCTGTGTGACTTATTTCAGTTAGAATCATCATACCTGAATCCACTCATTGTGATGCTAAGGGCCTGATGACATAGATTTCATTGCTGAGTGATATTGCTTTGTAAGTAAATACCACAACTTCTTTATCCATTTTTCACTTTCTGCGATGTTGAACTTGTACTGTAAACGAGGTTCTTGTAAACAGAGGCGTCCCAAACTTTGGGGTGGCTGTGTCTTTTTGATTTTAATTTCCCTAAGCTATAGGACCATAAGTGGCAGTGCCCTAGGCTCTGTTGCTTTGTTTTTTAGATGTTTCAGGAAACACCATACACTTCTCCCGAGTGTCTGTTGGCAATTTACATCCCGCCCATCAGCATAACAAGGCTCCCAGTTCTCCATGGCCTGTCCTGCCTTTCTGGATTTTACACTTTTTTCAGATGGCCCTTTTGACCGGGGGAAGTGAGACTTCATTGTAGTGCAGATTTCCTTTGCAAGCTTGCTTGGTTGGCCAAAAAGGGCGTATGCGTTTTTTCCTGAATATATTCAGGAAAAAACGCATACGCCCTTTTTGGCCAAGTGCATCATTGTGGACGTTCTGCCTCTTTTCCTATGCTTTCAATGCAATTCCAGTCTACCTCCTGAAATCGGTTTCCTGCAATTCTGCCCCGCTTTCAAGTCCTCTTGGCAGCCTTACTTCAGTCTATTTTTGGACGATAGCTGTCATTTATAACTCTGCAGGTTTGTGAATTACAGTGCCCCTGAGCTCCTTTCTTCAACTCGCTTTCTTTTGAGCTGGCCGCAACACCGCAGGATGGCTTCAGGCCCTAATCTGTTTCCGGCACGGCACGCTGAGCCTTTGGTTATTTCCTCTTCCTGGTGGGAAATGAGAGTTAAATTTGCCCGTCCAGACACCTCCAGCTAGCCTCTCATTGGTTCTCGCTATTCCTGTTCATCTTCCACAGAAATTGCAAACTGGGCCAAACAGGAGGTTAAAGGCGCTGACTCTCCAAGTGGGGAGAGTGTTAGTAAAGCGTCTGGAATGTTGCACCCGAGTATCAGGGGAGGAAAACTGAGACATATTTGAACACGTCTCCCGTTCACATGGTTGATCATACTTGGGTTCCACATGCATGTTTTAGCTGAAGGAAGAATACCTTAAACCTGGAGAGTTGAGACCCGTGTAATGGGTACCATGCAATATGACTTCAAAGGGTCTTCATTTGCTCACCGAACCTCTCCAATCCTATCACTGCTGCGTTTATGCCCCTGTACACATGCTTGATTCTCTTTCGGAGACATAGCAATCCATAGGTTGTACGATACTTACTAGTCAGGTACATTCTTAGGCATTTAATATGCGGTGTTGAGTCCATTTCGTTGAGCAAGGAGTAGCTCTTGTCTATTCCATATTTGACTTAAGGAACTTTATCTGTGCTCATTTCAATCTCTGGTTTTATGCAGCACCCCAACTCACCTTTACCCTTAAGCAAGCATAAGTTGGTTTTCTAAATTTGAGACCCTGTTCTGTTCTGTAATTCAGTTCCTGTGTAGCCAAGTTTACATTCCGTGTATTACTGATATCTTATGATGTTTCTTTTTCTGTGTGACTTATTTCAGTTAGAATCATCATACCTGAATCCACTCATTGTGATGCTAAGGGCCTGATGACATAGATTTCATTGCTGAGTGATATTGCTTTGTAAGTAAATACCACAACTTCTTTATCCATTTTTCACTTTCTGCGATGTTGAACTTGTACTGTAAACGAGGTTCTTGTAAACAGAGGCGTCCCAAACTTTGGGGTGGCTGTGTCTTTTTGATTTTAATTTCCCTAAGCTATAGGACCATAAGTGGCAGTGCCCTAGGCTCTGTTGCTTTGTTTTTTAGATGTTTCAGGAAACACCATACACTTCTCCCGAGTGTCTGTTGGCAATTTACATCCCGCCCATCAGCATAACAAGGCTCCCAGTTCTCCATGGCCTGTCCTGCCTTTCTGGATTTTACACTTTTTTCAGATGGCCCTTTTGACCGGGGGAAGTGAGACTTCATTGTAGTGCAGATTTCCTTTGCAAGCTTGCTTGGTTGGCCAAAAAGGGCGTATGCGTTTTTTCCTGAATATATTCAGGAAAAAACGCATACGCCCTTTTTGGCCAAGTGCATCATTGTGGACGTTCTGCCTCTTTTCCTATGCTTTCAATGCAATTCCAGTCTACCTCCTGAAATCGGTTTCCTGCAATTCTGCCCCGCTTTCAAGTCCTCTTGGCAGCCTTACTTCAGTCTATTTTTGGACGATAGCTGTCATTTATAACTCTGCAGGTTTGTGAATTACAGTGCCCCTGAGCTCCTTTCTTCAACTCGCTTTCTTTTGATCTGGCCGCAACACCGCAGGATGGCTTCAGGCCCTAATCTGTTTCCGGCACGGCACGCTGAGCCTTTGGTTATTTCCTCTTCCTGGTGGGAAATGAGAGTTAAATTTGCCCGTCCAGACACCTCCAGCTAGCCTCTCATTGGTTCTCGCTATTCCTGTTCATCTTCCACAGAAATTGCAAACTGGGCCAAACAGGAGGTTAAAGACGCTGACTCTCCAAGTGGGGAGAGTGTTAGTAAAGCGTCTGGAATGTTGCACCCGAGTATCAGGGGAGGAAAACTGAGACATATTTGAACACGTCTCCCGTTCACATGGTTGATCATACTTGGGTTCCACATGCATGTTTTAGCTGAAGGAAGAATACCTTAAACCTGGAGAGTTGAGACCCGTGTAATGGGTACCATGCAATATGACTTCAAAGGGTCTTCATTTGCTCACCGAACCTCTCCAATCCTATCACTGCTGCGTTTATGCCCCTGTACACATGCTTGATTCTCTTTCGGAGACATAGCAATCCATAGGTTGTACGATACTTACTAGTCAGGTACATTCTTAGGCATTTAATATGCGGTGTTGAGTCCATTTCGTTGAGCAAGGAGTAGCTCTTGTCTATTCCATATTTGACTTAAGGAACTTTATCTGTGCTCATTTCAATCTCTGGTTTTATGCAGCACCCCAACTCACCTTTACCCTTAAGCAAGCATAAGTTGGTTTTCTAAATTTGAGACCCTGTTCTGTTCTGTAATTCAGTTCCTGTGTAGCCAAGTTTACATTCCGTGTATTACTGATATCTTATGATGTTTCTTTTTCTGTGTGACTTATTTCAGTTAGAATCATCATACCTGAATCCACTCATTGTGATGCTAAGGGCCTGATGACATAGATTTCATTGCTGAGTGATATTGCTTTGTAAGTAAATACCACAACTTCTTTATCCATTTTTCACTTTCTGCGATGTTGAACTTGTACTGTAAACGAGGTTCTTGTAAACAGAGGCGTCCCAAACTTTGGGGTGGCTGTGTCTTTTTGATTTTAATTTCCATAAGCTATAGGACCATAAGTGGCAGTGCCCTAGGCTCTGTTGCTTTGTTTTTTAGATGTTTCAGGAAACACCATACACTTCTCCCGAGTGTCTGTTGGCAATTTACATCCCGCCCATCAGCATAACAAGGCTCCCAGTTCTCCATGGCCTGTCCTGCCTTTCTGGATTTTACACTTTTTTCAGATGGCCCTTTGGACCGGGGGGAAGTGAGACTTCATTGTAGTGCAGATTTCCTTTGCAAGCTTGCTTGGTTGGCCAAAAAGGGCGTATGCGTTTTTTCCTGAATATATTCAGGAAAAAACGCATACGCCCTTTTTGGCCAAGTGCATCATTGTGGACGTTCTGCCTCTTTTCCTATGCTTTCAATGCAATTCCAGTCTACCTCCTGAAATCGGTTTCCTGCAATTCTGCCCCGCTTTCAAGTCCTCTTGGCAGCCTTACTTCAGTCTATTTTTGGACGATAGCTGTCATTTATAACTCTGCAGGTTTGTGAATTACAGTGCCCCTGAGCTCCTTTCTTCAACTCGCTATCTTGTGACCTGGCCGCAACACCGCAGGATGGCTTCAGGCCCTAATCTGGTTCCGGCACGGCACGCTGAGCCTTTGGTTAATTCCTCTTCCTGGTGGGAAATGAGAGTTAAATTTGCCCGTCCAGACACCTCCAGCTAGTCTCTCATTGGTTCTCGCTATTCCTGTTCATCTTCCGCAGAAATTGCAAACTGTGCCAAACAGGAGGTTAAAGGCGCTGACTCTCCAAGTGGGGAGAGTGTTAGTAAAGCGTCTGGAATGTTGCACCCGAGTACCAGGGGAGGAAAACTGAGACATATTTGAACACGTCTCCCGTTCACATGGTTGATCATACTTGGGTTCCACATGCATGTTTTAGCTGAAGGAAGAATACCTTAAACCTGGAGAGTTGAGACCCGTGGAATGGGTACCATGCAATATGACTTCAAAGGGTCTTCATTTGCTCACCGAACCTCTCCAATCATATCACTGCTGCGTTTATGCCCCTGTACACATGCTTGATTCTCTTTTGGAGACATAGCAATCCATAGGTTTTACGATACTTACTAGTCAGGTACATTCTTAGGCGTTTAATATGCGGTGTTGAGTCCATTTCGTTGAGCAAGGAGTAGCTCTTGTCTATTCCATATTTGACTTAAGGAACTTTATCTGTGCTCATTTCAATCTCTGGTTTTATGCAGCACCCCAACTCACCTTTACCCTTAAGCAAGCATAAGTTGGTTTTCTAAATTTGAGACCCTGTTCTGTTCTGTAATTCAGTTCCTGTGTAGCCAAGTTTACATTCCGTGTATTACTGATATCTTATGATGTTTCTTTTTCTGTGTGACTTATTTCAGTTAGAATCATCGTACCTGAATCCACTCATTATGCTGCTACAGGCCTGATGACATAGATTTCATTGCTGAGTGATACTGCATTGTACGTAAGTACCACAAGTTCTTTATCCATTTTTCACGTTCTGCGATGTTGAACTTGTACTGTAAACGAGGTTCTTGTAAACAGAGGCGTCCCAAACTTTGGGGTGGCTGTGTCTTTTTGATTTTAATTTCCCTAAGCTATAGGACCATAAGTGGCAGTGCCCTAGGCTCTGTTGCTTTGTTTTTTAGATGTTTCAGGAAACACCATACACTTCTCCCGAGTGTCTGTTGGCAATTTACATCCCGCCCATCAGCATAACAAGGCTCCCAGTTCTCCATGGCCTGTCCTGCCTTTCTGGATTTTACACTTTTTTCAGATGGCCCTTTTGACCGGGGGGAAGTGAGACTTCATTGTAGTGCAGATTTCCTTTGCAAGCTTGCTTGGTTGGCCAAAAAGGGCGTATGCGTTTTTTCCTGAATATATTCAGGAAAAAACGCATACGCCCTTTTTGGCCAAGTGCATCATTGTGGACGTTCTGCCTCTTTTCCTATGCTTTCAATGCAATTCCAGTCTACCTCCTGAAATCGGTTTCCTGCAATTCTGCCCCGCTTTCAAGTCCTCTTGGCAGCCTTACTTCAGTCTATTTTTGGACGATAGCTGTCATTTATAAGTCTGCAGGTTTGTGAATTACAGTGCCCCTGAGCTCCTTTCTTCAACTCGCTTTCTTTTGAGCTGGCCGCAACACCGCAGGATGGCTTCAGGCCCTAATGTGGTTCCGGCACGGCACGCTGAGCCTTTGGTTAATTCCTCTTCCTGGTGGGAAATGAGAGTTAAATTTGCCCGTCCAGACACCTCCAGCTAGCCTCTCATTGGTTCTCGCTATTCCTGTTCATCTTCCGCAGAAATTGCAAACTGGGCCAAACAGGAGGTTAAAGGGACTGACTCTCCAAGTGGGGAGAGTGTTAGTAAAGCGTCTGGAATGTTGCACCCGAGTAACAGGAGAGGAAAACTGAGACATATTTGAACACGTCTCCCGTTCACATGGTTGATCATACTTGGGTTCCACATGCATGTTTTAGCTGAAGGAAGAATACCTTAAACCTGGAGAGTTGAGACCCGTGTAATGGGTACCATGCAATATGACTTCAAAGGGTCTTCATTTGCTCACCGAACCTCTCCAATCCTATCACTGCTGCGTTTATGCCCCTGTACACATGCTTGATTCTCTTTCGGAGACATAGCAATCCATAGGTTTTAAGATACTTACTAGTCAGGTACATTCTTAGGCGTTTAATATGCGGTGTTGAGTCCATTTCGTTGAGCAAGGAGTAGCTCTTGTCTATTCCATATTTGACTTAAGGAACTTTATCTGTGCTCATTTCAATCTCTGGTTTTATGCAGCACCCCAACTCACCTTTCCCCTTAAGCAAGCATAAGTTGTTTTTCTAAATTTGAGACCCTGTTCTGTTCTGTAATTCAGTTCCTGTGTAGCCAAGTTTACATTCCGTGTATTACTGATATCTTATGATGTTTCTTTTTCTGTGTGACTTACTTCAGTTAGAATCATCATACCTGAATCCACTCATTGTGCTGCTAAGGGCCTGATGACACAGATTTCATTGCTGAGTGATATTGCTTTGTAAGTAAATACCACAACTTCTTTATCCATTTTTCACTTTCTGCGATGTTGAACTTGTACTGTAAACGAGGTTCTTGTAAACAGAGGCGTCCCAAACTTTGGGGTGGCTGTGTCTTTTTGATTTTAATTTCCATAAGCTATAGGACCATAAGTGGAAGTGCCCTAGGCTCTGTTGCTTTGTTTTTTAGATGTTTCAGGAAACACCATACACTTCTCCCGAGTGTCTGTTGGCAATTTACATCCCGCCCATCAGCATAACAAGGCTCCCAGTTCTCCATGGCCTGTCCTGCCTTTCTGGATTTTACACTTTTTTCAGTTGGCCCTTTTGACCGGGGGGAAGTGAGACTTCATTGTAGTGCAGATTTCCTTTGCAAGCTTGCTTGGTTGGCCAAAAAGGGCGTATGCGTTTTTTCCTGAATATATTCAGGAAAAAACGCATACGCCCTTTTTGGCCAAGTGCATCATTGTGGACGTTCTGCCTCTTTTCCTATGCTTTCAATGCAATTCCAGTCTACCTCCTGAAATCGGTTTCCTGCAATTCTGCCCCGCTTTCAAGTCCTCTTGGCAGCCTTACTTCAGTCTATTTTTGGACGATAGCTGTCATTTATAACTCTGCATGTTTGTGAATTACAGTGCCCCTGAGCTCCTTTCTTCAACTCGCTTTCTTGTGACCTGGCCGCAACACCGCAGGATGGCTTCAGGCCCTAATCTGGTTCCGGTACGGCACGCTGAGCCTTTGGTTATTTCCTCTTCCTGGTGGGAAATGAGAGTTAAATTTGCCCGTCCAGACACCTCCAGCTAGCCTCTCATTGGTTCTCGCTATTCCTGTTCATCTTCCGCAGAAATTGCAAACTGTGCCAAACAGGAGGTTAAAGGCGCTGACTCTCCAAGTGGGGAGAGTGTTAGTAAAGCGTCTGGAATGTTGCACCCGAGTACCAGGGGAGGAAAACTGAGACATATTTGAACACGTCTCCCGATCACATGGTTGATCATACTCTGGGTTCCACATGCATGTTTTAGCTGAAGGAAGAATACCTAAAACCTGGAGAGTTGAAACCCGTGGAATGGGTACCATGCAATATGACTTCAAAGGGTCTTCATTTGCTCACCGAACCTCTCCAATCCTATCACTGCTGCGTTTATGCCCCTGTACACATGCTTGATTCTCTTTTGGATACATAGCAATCCATAGGTTTTAAGATACTTACTAGTCAGGTACATTCTTAGGCGTTTAATATGCGGTGTTGAGTCCATTTCGTTGAGCAAGGAGTAGCTCTTGTCTATTCCATATTTGGCTTAAGGAACTTTATCTGTGCTCATTTCAATCTCTGGTTTTATGCAGCAACCCAACTCACCTTTCCCCTTAAGCAAGCATAAGTTGGTTTTCTAAATTTGAGAACCTGTTCTGTTTTGGAATTCAGTTCCTGTGTAGCCAAGTTTACATTCCGTGTATTAGTGATATCTTATGATGTTTCTTTTTCTGTGTGACTTATTTCAGTTAGAATCATCGTACCTGAATCTACTCATTATGCTGCTACGGGCCTGATGACAAAGTTTTCATTGCTGAGTGACACTGCATTGTACGTAAGTACCACAAGTTCTTTATCCATTTTTCACTTTCTGCGATGTTGAACTTGTACTGTAAACGAGGTTCTTGTAAACAGAGCCGTTCCAAACTTTGGGGTGGCTGTGTCTTTTTGATTTTAATTTCCCTAAGCTATAGGACCATAAGTGGAAGTGCCCTAGGCTCTGTTGCTTTGTTTTTTAGATGTTTCAGGAAACACCATACACTTCTCCCAAGTGTCTGTTGGCAATTTACATCCCGTCCATCAGCATAACAAGGCTCCCAGTTCTCAATGGCCTGTTGCCTTTCTGGATTTTACACTTTTTTCAGATGGCCCTTTTGACCAGGGGGAAGTGAGACTTCATTGTAGTGCAGATTTCCTTTGCAAGCTTGCTTGGTTGGCCAAAAAGGGCGTATGCGTTTTTTCCTGAATATATTCAGGAAAAAACGCATACGCCCTTTTTGGCCAAGTGCATCATTGTGGACGTTCTGCCTCTTTTCCTATGCTTTCAAAGCAATTCCAGTCTACCTCCTGAAATCGGTTTCCTGCAATTCTGCCCCGCTTTCAAGTCCTCTTGGCAGCCTTACTTCAGTCTATTTTTGGACGATAGCTGTCATTTATAACTCTGCAGGTTTGTGAATTACAGTGCCCCTGAGCTCCTTTCTTCAACTTGCTTTCTTGTGACCTGGCCGCAACACCGCAGGATGGCTTCAGGCCCTAATCTGGTTCCGGACCGGCATGCTGAGCCTTTGGTTAATTCCTCTTCCTGGTGGGAATTGAGAGTTAAATTTACCCGTTCAGACACCTCCAGCTAGTCTCTCATTGGTTCTCGCTATTCCTGTTCATCTTCCGCAGAAATTGCAAACTGGGCCAAACAGGAGGTTAAAGGGACTGACTCTCCAAGTCGGGAGAGTGTTAGTAAAGCGTCTGGAATGTTGCACCCGAGTACCAGGGGAGGAAAACTGAGACATATTTGAACACGTCTACCGTTCACATGGTTGATCATACTCTGGGTTCCACATGCATGTTTTAGCTGAAGGAAGAATACCTTAAACCTGGAGAGTTGAGACCCGTGGAATGGGTACCATGCAATATGACTTCAAAGGGTCTTCATTTGCTCACCGAACCTCTCCAATCCTATCACTGCTGCGTTTATGCCCCTGTACACACGCTTGATTCTCTTTTGGAGACATAGCAATCCATAGGTTTTAAGATACTTACTAGTCAGGTACATTCTTAGGCGTTTAATATGCGGTGTTGAGTCCATTTCGTTGAGCAAGGAGTAGCTCTTGTCTATTCCATATTTGGCTTAAGGAACTTTATCTGTGCTCATTTCAATCTCTGGTTTTATGCAGCACCCCAACTCACCTTTCCCCTTAAGCAAGCATAAGTTGTTTTTCTAAATTTGAGACCCTGTTCTGTTCTGTAATTCAGTTCCTGTGTAGCCAAGTTTACATTCCGTGTATTACTGATATCTTATGATGTTTGTTTTTCTGTGTGACTTACTTCAGTTAGAATCATCATACCTGAATCCACTCATTGTGCTGCTAAGGGCCTGATGACACAGATTTCATTGCTGAGTGATATTGCTTTGTAAGTAAATACCACAACTTCTTTATCCATTTTTCACTTTCTGCGATGTTGAACTTGTACTGTAAACGAGGTTCTTGTAAACAGAGCCGTTCCAAACTTTGGGGTGGCTGTGTCTTTTTGATTTTAATTTCCCTAAGCTATAGGACCATAAGTGGAAGTGCCCTAGGTTCTGTTGCTTTGTTTTTTAGATGTTTCAGGAAACACCATACACTTCTCCCCAGTGGTTGTTGGCAATTTACATCCCGCCCATCAGCATAACAAGGCTCCCAGTTCTCCATGGCCTGTCCTGCCTTTCTGGATTTTACACTTTTTTCAGATGGCCCTTTTGACCGGGGGGAAGTGAGACTTCATTGTAGTGCAGATTTCCTTTGCAAGCTTGCTTGGTTGGCCAAAAAGGGCGTATGCGTTTTTTCCTGAATATATTCAGGAAAAAACGCATACGCCCTTTTTGGCCAAGTGCATCATTGTGGACGTTCTGCCTCTTTTCCTATGCTTTCAATGCAATTCCAGTCTACCTCCTGAAATCGGTTTCCTGCAATTCTGCCCCGCTTTCAAGTCCTCTTGGCAGCCTTACTTCAGTCTATTTTTGGACGATAGCTGTCATTTATAACTCTGCAGGTTTGTGAATTACAGTGCCCCTGAGCTCCTTTCTTCAACTCGCTTTCTTGTGACCTGGCCGCAACACCGCAGGATGGCTTCAGGCCCTAATCTGGTTCCGGCACGGCACGCTGAGCCTTTCGTTATTTCCTCTTCCTGGTGGGAAATGAGAGTTAAATTTGCCCGTCCAGACACCTCCAGCTAGCCTCTCATTGGTTCTCGCTATTCCTGTTCATCTTCCGCAGAAATTGCAAACTGGGCCAAACAGGAGGTTAAAGGGACTGACTCTCCAAGTGGGGAGAGTGTTAGTAAAGCGTCTGGAATGTTGCACCCGAGTACCAGGGGAGGAAAACTGAGACATATTTGAACACGTCTCCCGTTCACATGGTTGATCATACTTGGGTTCCACATGCATGTTTTAGCTGAAGGAAGAATACCTTAAACCTGGAGAGTTGAGACCCGTGTAATGGGTACCATGCAATATGACTTCAAAGGGTCTTCATTTGCTCACCGAACCTCTCCAATCCTATCACTGCTGCGTTTATGCCCCTGTACACATGCTTGATTCTCTTTTGGAGACATAGCAATCCATAGGTTTTACGATACTTACTAGTCAGGTACATTCTTAGGCGTTTAATATGGGGTGTTGAGTCCATTTCGTTGAGCAAGGAGTAGCTCTTGTCTATTCCATATTTGACTTAAGGAACTTTATCTGTGCTCATTTCAATCTCTGGTTTTATGCAGCACCCCAACTCACCTTTACCCTTAAGCAAGCATAAGTTGGTTTTCTAAATTTGAGACCCTGTTCTGTTCTGTAATTCAGTTCCTGTGTAGCCAAGTTTACATTCCGTGTATTACTGATATCTTATGATGTTTCTTTTTCTGTGTGACTTATTTCAGTTAGAATCATCATACCTGAATCCACTCATTGTGCTGCTAAGGGCCTGATGACACAGATTTCATTGCTGAGTGATATTGCTTTGTAAGTAAATACCACAACTTCTTTATCCATTTTTCACTTTCTGCGATGTTGAACTTGTACTGTAAACGAGGTTCTTGTAAACAGAGCCGTTCCAAACTTTGGGGTGGCTGTGTCTTTTTGATTTTAATTTCCCTAAGCTATAGGACCATAAGTGGAAGTGCCCTAGGTTTTGTTGCTTTGTTTTTTAGATGTTTCAGGAAACACCATACACTTCTCCCGAGTGGTTGTTGGCAATTTACATCCCGCCCATCAGCATAACAAGGCTCCCAGTTCTCCATGGCCATTCCTGCCTTTCTGGATTTTACACTTTTTTCAGATGGCCCTTTTGACCGGGGGGAAGTGAGACTTCATTGTAGTGCAGATTTCCTTTGCAAGCTTGCTTGGTTGGCCAAAAAGGGCGTATGCGTTTTTTTCCTGAATATATTCAGGAAAAAACGCATACGCCCTTTTTGGCCAAGTGCATCATTGTGGACGTTCTGCCTCTTTTCCTATGCTTTCAATGCAATTCCAGTCTACCTCCTGAAATCGGTTTCCTGCAATTCTGCCCCGCTTTCAAGTCCTCTTGGCAGCCTTACTTCAGTCTATTTTTGGACGATAGCTGTCATTTATAACTCTGCAGGTTTGTGAATTACAGTGCCCCTGAGCTCCTTTCTTCAACTTGCTTTCTTGTGACCTGGCCGCAACACCGCAGGATGGCTTCAGGCCCTAATCTGGTTCCGGCACGGCACGCTGAGCCTTTGGTTATTTCCTCTTCCTGGTGGGAAATGAGAGTTAAATTTGCCCGTCCAGACACCTTCAGCTAGCCTCTCATTGGTTCTCGCTATTCCTGTACATCTTCCGCAGAAATTGCAAACTGGGCCAAACAGGAGGTTAAAGGCGCTGACTCTCCAAGTGGGGAGAGTGTTAGTAAAGCGTCTGGAATGTTGCACCCGAGTACCAGGGGAGGAAAACTGAGACATATTTGAACACGTCTCCCGTTCACATGGTTGATCATACTTGGGTTCCACATGCATGTTTTAGCTGAAGGAAGAATACCTTAAACCTGGAGAGTTGAGACCCGTGTAATGGGTACCATGCAATATGACTTCAAAGGGTCTTCATTTGCTCACCGAACCTCTCCAATCCTATCACTGCTGCGTTTATGCCCCTGTACACATGCTTGATTCTCTTTCGGAGACATAGCAATCCATAGGTTGTACGATACTTACTAGTCAGGTACATTCTTAGGCATTTAATATGCGGTGTTGAGTCCATTTCGTTGAGCAAGGAGTAGCTCTTGTCTATTCCATATTTGACTTAAGGAACTTTATCTGTGCTCATTTCAATCTCTGGTTTTATGCAGCACCCCAACTCACCTTTACCCTTAAGCAAGCATAAGTTGGTTTTCTAAATTTGAGACCCTGTTCTGTTCTGTAATTCAGTTCCTGTGTAGCCAAGTTTACATTCCGTGTATTACTGATATCTTATGATGTTTCTTTTTCTGTGTGACTTATTTCAGTTAGAATCATCATACCTGAATCCACTCATTGTGCTGCTAAGGGCCTGATGACATAGATTTCATTGCTGAGTGATATTGCTTTGTAAGTGAATACCACAACTTCTTTATCCGTTTTTCACTTTCTGCGATGTTGAACTTGTACTGTAAACGAGGTTCTTGTAAACAGAGCTGTTCCAAACTTTGGGGTGGCTGTGTCTTTTTTATGTTAATTTCCCTAAGCTATAGGACCATAAGTGGAAGTGCCCTAGGCTCTGTTGCTTTGTTTTTTAGATGTTTCAGGAAACACCATACACTTCTCCCGAGTGGTTGTTGGCAATTTACATCCCGCCCATCAGCATAACAAGGCTCCCAGTTCTCAATGGCCTGTTGCCTTTCTGGATTTTACACTTTTTTCAGATGGCCCTTTTGACCGGGGGGAAGTGAGACTTCATTGTAGTGCAGATTTCCTTTGCAAACTTGCTTGGTTGGCCAAAAAGGGCGTATGCGTTTTTTCCTGAATATATTCAGGAAAAAACGCATACGCCCTTTTTGGCCAAGTGCATCATTGTGGACGTTCTGCCTCTTTTCCTATGCTTTCAATGCAATTCCAGTCTACCTCCTGAAATCGGTTTCCTGCAATTCTGCCCCGCTTTCAAGTCCTCTTGGCAGCCTTCCTTCAGTCTATTTTTGGACGATAGCTGTCATTTATAACTCTGCAGGTTTGTGAATTACAGTGCCCCTGAGCTCCTTTCTTCAACTTGCTTTCTTGTGACCTGGCCGCAACACCGCAGGATGGCTTCAGGCCCTAATCTGGTTCCGGCACGGCACGCTGAGCCTTTGGTTATTTCCTCTTCCTGGTGGGAAATGAGAGTTAAATTTGCCCGTCCAGACACCTTCAGCTAGCCTCTCATTGGTTCTCGCTATTCCTGTTCATCTTCCGCAGAAATTGCAAACTGGGCCAAACAGGAGGTTAAAGGCGCTGACTCTCCAAGTGGGGAGAGTGTTAATAAAGCGTCTGGAATGTTGCACCCGAGTACCAGGGGAGGAAAACTGAGACATATTTGAACACGTCTCCCGTTCACATGGTTGATCATACTTGGGTTCCACATGCATGGTTTAGCTGAAGGAAGAATACCTTAAACCTGGAGAGTTGAGACCCGTGGAATGGGTACCATGCAATATGACTTCAAAGGGTCTTCATTTGCTCACCGAACCTCTCCAATCCTATCACTGCTGCGTTTATGCCCCTGTACACATGCTTGATTCTCTTTCGGAGACATAGCAATCCATAGGTTTTACGATACTTACTAGTCAGGTACATTCTTAGGCGTTTAATATGCGGTGTTGAGTCCATTTCGTTGAGCAAGGAGTAGCTCTTGTCTATTCCATATTTGACTTAAGGAACTTTATCTGTGCTCATTTCAATCTCTGGTTTTATGCAGCACCCCAACTCACCTTTACCCTTAAGCAAGAATAAGTTGGTTTTCTAAATTTGAGACCCTGTTCTGTTCTGTAATTCAGTTCCTGTGTAGCCAAGGTTCCTTTCCGTGTATTACTGATATCTTATGATGTTTCTTTTTCTGTGTGACTTATTTCAGTTAGAATCATCATACCTGAATCCACTCATTGTGCTGCTAAGTGCCTGATGACACAGATTTCATTGCTGAGTGATATTGCTTTGTAAGTAAATACCACAACTTCTTTATCCATTTTTCACTTTCTGCGATGTTGAACTTGTACTGTAAACGAGGTTCTTGTATACAGAGCTGTTCCAAACTTTGGGGTGGCTGTGTCTTTTTGATTTTAATTTCCCTAAGCTATAGGACCATAAGTGGCAGTGCCCTAGGCTCTGTTGCTTTGTTTTTTAGATGTTTCAGGAAACACCATACACTTCTCCCGAGTGTCTGTTGGCAATTTACATCCCGCCCATCAGCATAACAAGGCTCCCAGTTCTCCATGGCCTGTCCTGCCTTTCTGGATTTTACACTTTTTTCAGATGGCCCTTTTGACCGGGGGGAAGTGAGACTTCATTGTAGTGCAGATTTCCTTTGCAAGCTTGCTTGGTTGGCCAAAAAGGGCGTATGCGTTTTTTCCTGAATATATTCAGGAAAAAACGCATACGCCCTTTTTGGCCAAGTGCATCATTGTGGACGTTCTGCCTCTTTTCCTATGCTTTCAATGCAATTCCAGTCTACCTCCTGAAATCGGTTTCCTGCAATTCTGCCCCGCTTTCAAGTCCTCTTGGCAGCCTTACTTCAGTCTATTTTTGGACGATAGCTGTCATTTATAACTCTGCAGGTTTGTGAATTACAGTGCCCCTGAGCTCCTTTCTTCAACTTGCTTTCTTGTGACCTGGCCGCAACACCGCAGGATGGCTTCAGGCCCTAATCTGGTTCCGGCACGGCATGCTGAGCCTTTGCTTATTTCCTCTTCCTGGTGGGAAATGAGAGTTAAATTTGCCCGTCCAGACACCTTCAGCTAGCCTCTCATTGGTTCTCGCTATTCCTGTTCATCTTCCGCAGAAATTGCAAACTGGGCCAAACAGGAGGTTAAAGGCGCTGACTCTCCAAGTGGGGAGAGTGTTAGTAAAGCGTCTGGAATGTTGCACCCGAGTACCAGGGGAGGAAAACTGAGACATATTTGAACACGTCTCCCGTTCACATGGTTGATCATACTTGGGTTCTACATGCATGTTTTAGCTGAAGGAAGAATACCTTAAACCTGGAGAGTTGAGACCCGTGTAATGGGTACCATGCAATATGACTTCAAAGGGTCTTCATTTGCTCACCGAACCTCTCCAATCCTATCACTGCTGCGTTTATGCCCCTGTACACATGCTTGATTCTCTTTCGGAGACATAGCAATCCATAGGTTTTACGATACTTACTAGTCAGGTACATTCTTAGGCGTTTAATATGCGGTGTTGAGTCCATTTCGTTGAGCAAGGAGTAGCTCTTGTCTATTCCATATTTGACTTAAGGAACTTTATCTGTGCTCATTTCAATCTCTGGTTTTATGCAGCACCCCAACTCACCTTTACCCTTAAGCAAGCATAAGTTGGTTTTCTAAATTTGAGACCCTGTTCTGTTCTGTAATTCAGTTCCTGTGTAGCCAAGTTTACATTCCGTGTATTACTGATATCTTATGATGTTTCTTTTTCTGTGTGACTTATTTCAGTTAGAATCATCATACCTGAATCCACTCATTGTGATGCTAAGGGCCTGATGACATAGATTTCATTGCTGAGTGATATTGCTTTGTAAGTAAATACCACAACTTCTTTATCCATTTTTCACTTTCTGCGATGTTGAACTTGTACTGTAAACGAGGTTCTTGTAAACAGAGGCGTCCCAAACTTTGGGGTGGCTGTGTCTTTTTGATTTTAATTTCCCTAAGCTATAGGACCATAAGTGGCAGTGCCCTAGGCTCTGTTGCTTTGTTTTTTAGATGTTTCAGGAAACACCATACACTTCTCCCCAGTGGTTGTTGGCAATTTACATCCCGCCCATCAGCATAACAAGGCTCCCAGTTCTCCATGGCCTGTCCTGCCTTTCTGGATTTTACACTTTTTTCAGATGGCCCTTTTGACCGGGGGGAAGTGAGACTTCATTGTAGTGCAGATTTCCTTTGCAAGCTTGCTTGGTTGGCCAAAAAGGGCGTATGCGTTTTTTCCTGAATATATTCAGGAAAAAACGCATACGCCCTTTTTGGCCAAGTGCATCATTGTGGACGTTCTGCCTCTTTTCCTATGCTTTCAATGCAATTCCAGTCTACCTCCTGAAATCGGTTTCCTGCAATTCTGCCCCGCTTTCAAGTCCTCTTGGCAGCCTTACTTCAGTCTATTTTTGGACGATAGCTGTCATTTATAACTCTGCAGGTTTGTGAATTACAGTGCCCCTGAGCTCCTTTCTTCAACTCGCTTTCTTGTGACCTGGCCGCAACACCGCAGGATGGCTTCAGGCCCTAATCTGGTTCCGGCCCGGCATGCTGAGCCTTTGGTTAATTCCTCTTCCTGGTGGGAAATGAGAGTTAAATTTGCCCGTCCAGACACCTCCAGCTAGCCTCTCATTGGTTCTCGCTATTCCTGTTCATCTTCCGCAGAAATTGCAAACTGGGCCAAACAGGAAGTTAAAGGGACTGACTCTCCAAGTGGGGAGAGTGTTAGTAAAGCGTCTGGAATGTTGCACCCGAGTACCAGGGGAGGAAAACTGAGACATATTTGAACATGTCTCCCGATCACATGGTTGATCATACTCTAGGTTCCACATGCATGTTTTAGCTGAAGGAAGAATACCTTAAACCTGGGTAGTTGAAACCCGTGGAATGGGTACCATGCAATATGACTTCAAAGGGTCTTCATTTGCTCACCGAACCTCTCCAATCCTATCACTGCTGCGTTTATGCCCCTGTACACATGCTTGATTCTCTTTCGGAGACATAGCAATCCATAGGTTTTAAGATACTTACAAGTCAGGTACATTCTTAGGCGTTTAATATGCGGTGTTGAGTCCATTTCGTTGAGCAAGGAGTAGCTCTTGTCTATTCCATATTTGGCTTAAGGAACTTTATCTGTGCTCATTTCAATCTCTGGTTTTATGCAGCACCCCAACTCACCTTTACCCTTAAGCAAGCATAAGTTGGTTTTCTAAATTTGAGACCCTGTTCTGTTCTGTAATTCAGTTCCTGTGTAGCCAAGTTTACATTCCGTGTATTACTGATATCTTATGATGTTTCTTTTTCTGTGTGACTTATTTCAGTTAGAATCATCATACCTGAATCCACTCATTGTGCTGCTAAGGGCCTGATGACATAGATTTCATTGCTGAGTGATATTGCTTTGTAAGTAAATACCACAACTTCTTTATCCATTTTTCACTTTCTGCGATGTTGAACTTGTACTGTAAACGAGGTTCTTGTAAACAGAGCCGTTCCAAACTTTGGGGTGGCTGTGTCTTTTTGATTTTAATTTCCCTAAGCTATAGGACCATAAGTGGAAGTGCCCTAGGTTCTGTTGCTTTGTTTTTTAGATGTTTCAGGAAACACCATACACTTCTCCCGAGTGGTTGTTGGCAATTTACATCCCGCCCATCAGCATAACAAGGCTCCCAGTTCTCCATGGCCTGTCCTGCCTTTCTGGATTTTACACTTTTTTCAGATGGCCCTTTTGACCGGGGGGAAGTGAGACTTCATTGTAGTGCAGATTTCCTTTGCAAGCTTGCTTGGTTGGCCAAAAAGGGCGTATGCGTTTTTTCCTGAATATATTCAGGAAAAAACGCATACGCCCTTTTTGGCCAAGTGCATCATTGTGGACGTTCTGCCTCTTTTCCTATGCTTTCAATGCAATTCCAGTCTACCTCCTGAAATCGGTTTCCTGCAATTCTGCCCCGCTTTCAAGTCCTCTTGGCAGCCTTACTTCAGTCTATTTTTGGACGATAGCTGTCATTTATAACTCTGCAGGTTTGTGAGTTACAGTGCCCCTGAGCTCCTTTCTTCAACTTGCTTTCTTGTGACCTGGCCGCAACACCGCAGGATGGCTTCAGGCCCTAATCTGGTTACGGCATGGCACGCTGAGCCTTTGGTTATTTCCTCTTCCTGGTGGGAAATGAGAGTTAAATTTGCCCGTCCAGACACCTTCAGCTAGCCTCTCATTGGTTCTCGCTATTCCTGTTCATCTTCCGCAGAAATTGCAAACTTGGCCAAACAGGAGGTTAAAGGCGCTGACTCTCCAAGTGGGGAGAGTGTTAGTAAAGCGTCTGGAATGTTGCACCCGAGTACCAGGGGAGGAAAACTGAGACATATTTGAACACGTCTCCCGTTCACATGGTTGACCATACTTGGGTTCCACATGCATGTTTTAGCTGAAGGAAGAATACCTTAAACCTGGAGAGTTGAGACCCGTGTAATGGGTACCATGCAATATGACTTCAAAGGGTCTTCATTTGCTCACCGAACCTCTCCAATCCTATCACTGCTGCGTTTATGCCCCTGTACACATGCTTGATTCTCTTTCGGAGACATAGCAATCCATAGGTTGTACGATACTTACTAGTCAGGTACATTCTTAGGCATTTAATATGCGGTGTTGAGTCCATTTCGTTGAGCAAGGAGTAGCTCTTGTCTATTCCATATTTGACTTAAGGAACTTTATCTGTGCTCATTTCAATCTCTGGTTTTATGCAGCACCCCAACTCACCTTTACCCTTAAGCAAGCATAAGTTGGTTTTCTAAATTTGAGACCCTGTTCTGTTCTGTAATTCAGTTCCTGTGTAGCCAAGTTTACATTCCGTGTATTACTGATATCTTATGATGTTTCTTTTTCTGTGTGACTTATTTCAGTTAGAATCATCATAACAGAATCCACTCATTGTGATGCTAAGGGCCTGATGACATAGATTTCATTGCTGAGCGATATTGCTTTGTAAGTAAATACCACAACTTCTTTATCCATTTTTCACTTTCTGCGATGTTGAACTTGTACTGTAAACGGGGTTCTTGTAAACAGAGGCGTCCCAAACTTTGGGGTGGCTGTGTCTTTTTGATTTTAATTTCCCTAAGCTATAGGACCATAAGTGGCTGTGCCCTAGGCTCTGTTGCTTTGTTTTTTAGATGTTTCAGGAAACACCATAGACTTCTCTCGAGTGTCTGTTGGCAATTTACATCCCGCCCATCAGCATAACAAGGCTCCCAGTTCTCCATGGCCTGTCCTTCCTTTCTGGATTTTACACTTTTTTCAGATGGCCCTTTTGACCAGGGGGAAGTGAGACTTCATTGTAGTGCAGATTTCCTTTGCAAGCTTGCTTGGTTGGCCAAAAAGGGCGTATGCGTTTTTTCCTGAATATATTCAGGAAAAAACGCATACGCCCTTTTTGGCCAAGTGCATCATTGTGGACGTTCTGCCTCTTTTCCTATGCTTTCAATGCAATTCCAGTCTACCTCCTGAAATCGGTTTCCTGCAATTCTGCCCCGCTTTCAAGTCCTCTTGGCAGCCTTACTTCAGTCTATTTTTGGACGATAGCTGTCATTTATAACTCTGCAGGTTTGTGAATTACAGTGCCCCTGAGCTCCTTTCTTCAACTCGCTTTCTTGTGACCTGGCCGCAACACCGCAGGATGGCTTCAGGCCCTAATCTGGTTCCGGCCCGGCACGCTGAGCCTTTGGTTAATTCCTCTTCCTGGTGGGAAATGAGAGTTAAATTTGCCCATCCAGACACCTCCAGCTAGCCTCTCATTGGTTCTCGCTATTCCTGTTCATCTTCCGCAGAAATTGCAAACTGGGCCAAACAGGAGGTTAAAGGGACTGACTCTCCAAGTGGGGAGAGTGTTAGTAAAGCGTCTGGAATGTTGCACCCGAGTACCAGGGGAGGAAAACTGAGACATATTTGAACATGTCTCCCGATCACATGGTTGATCATACTCTAGGTTCCACATGCATGTTTTAGCTGAAGGAAGAATACCTTAAACCTGGGTAGTTGAAACCCGTGGAATGGGTACCATGCAATATGACTTCAAAGGGTCTTCATTTGCTCACCGAACCTCTCCAATCCTATCACTGCTGCGTTTATGCCCCTGTACACATGCTTGATTCTCTTTCGGAGACATAGCAATCCATAGGTTTTAAGATACTTACAAGTCAGGTACATTCTTAGGCGTTTAATATGCGGTGTTGAGTCCATTTTGTTGAGCAAGGAGTAGCTCTTGTCTATTCCATATTTGGCTTAAGGAACTTTATCTGTGCTCATTTCAATCTCTGATTTTATGCAGCACCCCAACTCACCTTTACCCTTAAGCAAGCATAAGTTGGTTTTCTAAATTTGAGACCCTGTTCTGTTCTGTAATTCAGTTCCTGTGTAGCCAAGTTTCCATTCCGTGTATTACTGATATCTTATGATGTTTCTTTTTCTGTGTGACTTATTTCAGTTAGAATCATCATACCTGAATCCACTCATTGTGCTGCTAAGGGCCTGATGACATAGATTTCATTGCTGAGTGATATTGCTTTGTAAGTGAATACCACAACTTCTTTATCCATTTTTCACTTTCTGCGATGTTGAACTTGTACTGTAAACGAGGTTCTTGTAAACAGAGCCGTTCCAAACTTTGGGGTGGCTGTGTCTTTTTGATTTTAATTTCCCTAAGCTATAAGACCATAAGTGGAAGTGCCCTAGGCTCTGTTGCTTTGTTTTTTAGATGTTTCAGGAAACACCATACACTTCTCCCAAGTGTCTGATGGCAATTTACATCCCGCCCATCAGCATAACAAGGCTCCCAGTTCTCAATGGCCTGTTGCCTTTCTGGATTTTACACTTTTTTCAGATGGCCCTTTTGACCGGGCGGAAGTGAGACTTCATTGTAGTGCAGATTTCCTTTGCAAACTTGCTTGGTTGGCCAAAAAGGGCGTATGCGTTTTTTCCTGAATATATTCAGGAAAAAACGCATACGCCCTTTTTGGCCAAGTGCATCATTGTGGACGTTCTGCCTCTTTTCCTATGCTTTCAATGCAATTCCAGTCTACCTTCTGAAATTGGTTTCCTGCAATTCTGCCCCGCTTTCAAGTCCTCTTGGCAGCCTTACTTCCGTCTATTTTTGGACGATAGCTGTCATTTATAACTCTGCAGGTTTGTGAATTACAGTGCCCCTGAGCTCCTTTCTTCAACTCGATTTCTTGTGACCTGGCCGCAACACCGCAGGATGGCTTCAGGCCCTAATCTGGTTCCGGCCCGGCACGCTGAGCCTTTGGTTAATTCCTCTTCCTGGTGGGAAATGAGAGTTAAATTTGCCCGTCCAGACACCTCCAGCTAGCCTCTCATTGGTTCTCGCTATTCCTGTTCATCTTCCGCAGAAATTGCAAACTGGGCCAAACAGGAGGTTAAAGGGACTGACTCTCCAAGTGGGGAGAGTGTTAGTAAAGCGTCTGGAATGTTGCACCCGAGTACCAGGGGAGGAAAACTGAGACATATTTGAACACGTCTCCCGATCACATGGTTGATCATACTCTAGGTTCCACATGCATGTTTTAGCTGAAGGAAGAATACCTTAAACCAGGGTAGTTGAAACCCGTGGAATGGGTACCATGCAATATGACTTCAAAGGGTCTTCATTTGCTCACCGAACCTCTCCAATCCTATCACTGCTGCATTTCTGCCCCTGTACACATGCTTGATTCTCTTTCGGAGACATAGCAATCCATAGGTTTTAAGATACTTACTAGTCAGGTATATTCTTAGGCGTTTAATATGGGGTGTTGAGTCCATTTCGTTGAGCAAGGAGTAGCTCTTGTCTATTCCATATTTGGCTTAAGGAACTTTATCTGTGCTCATTTCAATCTCTGGTTTTATGCAGCACCCCAACTCACCTTTACCCTTAAGCAAGAATAAGTTGGTTTTCTAAATTTGAGACCCTGTTCTGTTCTGTAATTCAGTTCCTGTGTAGACAAGTTTCCATTCCGTGTATTACTGATATCTTATGATGTTTCTTTTTCTGTGTGACTTATTTCAGTTAGAATCATCATACCTGAATCCACTCATTGTGCTGCTAAGGGCCTGATGACACAGATTTCATTGCTGAGTGATATTGCTTTGTAAGTAAATACCACAACTTCTTTATCCATTTTTCACTTTCTGCGATGTTGAACTTGTACTGTAAACGAGGTTCTTGTAAACAGAGCCGTTCCAAACTTTGGGGTGGCTGTGTCTTTTTGATTTTAATTTCCCTAAGCTATAGGACCATAAGTGAAAGTGCCCTAGGTTCTGTTGCTTTGTTTTTTAGATGTTTCAGGAAACACCATACACTTCTCCCGAGTGGTTGTTGGCAATTTACATCCCGCCCATCAGCATAACAAGGCTCCCAGTTCTCCATGGCCTGTCCTGCCTTTCTGGATTTTACACTTTTTTCAGATGGCCGTTTTGACCGGGGGGAAGTGAGACTTCATTGTAGTGCAGATTTCCTTTGCAAGCTTGCTTGGTTGGCCAAAAAGGGCGTATGCGTTTTTTCCTGAATATATTCAGGAAAAAACGCATACGCCCTTTTTGGCCAAGTGCATCATTGTGGACGTTCTGCCTCTTTTCCTATGCTTTCAATGCAATTCCAGTCTACCTCCTGAAATCGGTTTCCTGCAATTCTGCCCCGCTTTCAAGTCCTCTTGGCAGCCTTACTTCAGTCTATTTTTGGACGATAGCTATCATTTATAAGTCGGCAGGTTTGTGAATTACAGTGCCCCTGAGCTCCTTTCTTCAACTCGCTTTCTTGTGACCTGGCCGCAACACCGCAGGATGGCTTCAGGCCCTAATCTGGTTCCGGCACGGCACGCTGAGCCTTTGGTTAATTCCTCTTCCTGGTGGGAAATGAGAGTTAAATTTGCCCGTCCAGACACCTCCAGCTAGCCTCTCATTGGTTCTCGCTATTCCTGTTCATCTTCCGCAGAAATTGCAAACTGGGCCAAACAGGAGGTTAAAGGGACTGACTCTCCAAGTGGGGAGAGTGTTAGTAAAGCGTCTGGAATGTTGCACCCGAGTACCAGGGGAGGAAAACTGAGACATATTTGAACACGTCTCCCGTTCACATGGTTGATCATACTTGGGTTCCACATGCAAGTTTTAGCTGAAGGAAGAATACCTTAAACCTGGGTAGTTGAAACCCGTGGAATGGGTACCATGCAATATGACTTCAAAGGGTCTTCATTTGCTCACCGAACCTCTCCAATCCTATCACTGCTGCGTTTATGCCCCTGTACACATGCTTGATTCTCTTTCGGAAACATAGCAATCCATAGGTTTTAAGATACTTACAAGTCAGGTACATTCTTAGGCGTTTAATATGCGGTGTTGAGTCCATTTCGTTGAGCAAGGAGTAGCTCTTGTCTATTCCATATTTGGCTTAAGGAACTTTATCTGTGCTCATTTCAATCTCTGGTTTTATGCAGCACCCCAACTCACCTTTACCCTTAAGCAAGCATAAGTTGTTTTTCTAAATTTGAGACCCTGTTCTGTTCTGTAATTCAGTTCCTGTGTAGCCAAGTTTCCATTCCGTGTATTACTGATATCTTATGATGTTTCTTTTTCTGTGTGACTTATTTCAGTTAGAATCATCATACCTGAATCCACTCATTGTGCTGCTAAGGGCCTGATGACATAGATTTCATTGCTGAGTGATATTGCTTTGTAAGTGAATACCACAACTTCTTTATCCATTTTTCACTTTCTGCGATGTTGAACTTGTACTGTAAACGAGGTTCTTGTAAACAGAGCCGTTCCAAACTTTGGGGTGGCTGTGTCTTTTTGATTTTAATTTCCCTAAGCTATAGGACCATAAGTGGAAGTGCCCTAGGCTCTGTTGCTTTGTTTTTTAGATGTTTCAGGAAACACCATACACTTCTCCCAAGTGACTGTTGGCAATTTACATCCCGCCCATCAGCATAACAAGGCTCCCAGTTCTCAATGGCCTGTTGCCTTTCTGGATTTTACACTTTTTTTAGATGGCCCTTTTGACCGGGGGGAAGTGAGACTTCATTGTAGTGCAGATTTCCTTTGCAAACTTGCTTGGTTGGCCAAAAAGGGCGTATGCGTTTTTTCCTGAATATATTCAGGAAAAAACGCATACGCCCTTTTTGGCCAAGTGCATCATTGTGGACGTTCTGCCTCTTTTCCTATGCTTTCAATGCAATTCCAGTCTACCTTCTGAAATTGGTTTCCTGCAATTCTGCCCCGCTTTCAAGTCCTCTTGGGAGCCTTACTTCCGTCTATTTTTGGACGATAGCTGTCATTTATAACTCTGCAGGTTTGTGAATTACAGTGCCCCTGAGCTCCTTTCTTCAACTCGATTTCTTGTGACCTGGCCGCAACACCGCAGGATGGCTTCAGGCCCTAATCTGGTTCCGGACCGGCATGCTGAGCCTTTGGTTAATTCCTCTTCCTGGTGGGAAATGAGAGTTAAATTTGCCCGTCCAGACACCTCCAGCTAGCCTCTCATTGGTTCTCGCTATTCCTGTTCATCTTCCGCAGAAATTGCAAACTGGGCCAAACAGGAGGTTAAAGGGACTGACTCTCCAAGTGGGGAGAGTGTTAGTAAAGCGTCTGGAATGTTGCACCCGAGTACCAGGGTACGAAAACTGAGACATATTTTAACACGTCTCCCGATCACATGGTTGATCATACTCTAGGTTCCACATGCATGTTTTAGCTGAAGGAAGAATACCTTAAACCTGGGTAGTTGAAACCCGTGGAATGGGTACCATGCAATATGACTTCAAAGGGTCTTCATTTGCTCACCGAACCTCTCCAATCCTATCACTGCTGCGTTTATGCCCCTGTACACATGCCTGATTCTCTTTCGGAGACATAGCAATCCATAGGTTTTAAGATACTTACTAGTCAGGTACATTCTTAGGCGTTTAATATGGGGTGTTGAGTCCATTTCGTTGAGCAAGGAGTAGCTCTAGTCTATTCCATATTTGGCTTAAGGAACTTTATCTGTGCTCATTTCAATCTCTGGTTTTATGCAGCACCCCAACTCACCTTTACCCTTAAGCAAGAATAAGTTGGTTTTCTAAATTTGAGACCCTGTTCTGTTCTGTAATTCAGTTCCTGTGTAGCCAAGTTTCCATTCCGTGTATTACTGATATCTTATGATGTTTCTTTTTCTGTGTGACTTATTTCAGTTAGAATCATCATACCTGAATCCACTCATTGTGCTGCTAAGTGCCTGATGACACAGATTTCATTGCTGAGTGATATTGCTTTGTAAGTAAATACCACAACTTCTTTATCCATTTTTCACTTTCTGCAATGTTGAACTTGTACTGTAAACGAGGTTCTTGTAAACAGAGCTGTTCCAAACTTTGGGGTGGCTGTGTCTTTTTGATTTTAATTTCCCTAAGCTATAGGACCATAAGTGGAAGTGCCCTAGGTTCTGTTGCTTTGTTTTTTAGATGTTTCAGGAAACACCATACACTTCTCCCCAGTGGTTGTTGGCAATTTACATCCCGCCCATCAGCATAACAAGGCTCCCAGTTCTCCATGGCCTGTCCTGCCTTTCTGGATTTTACACTTTTTTCAGATGGCCCTTTTGACCGGGGGGAAGTGAGACTTCATTGTAGTGCAGATTTCCTTTGCAAGCTTGCTTGGTTGGCCAAAAAGGGCGTATGCGTTTTTTCCTGAATATATTCAGGAAAAAACGCATACGCCCTTTTTGGCCAAGTGCATCATTGTGGACGTTCTGCCTCTTTTCCTATGCTTTCAATGCAATTCCAGTCTACCTCCTGAAATCGGTTTCCTGCAATTCTGCCCCGCTTTCAAGTCCTCTTGGCAGCCTTACTTCAGTCTATTTTTGGACGATAGCTGTCATTTATAACTCTGCAGGTTTGTGAATTACAGTGCCCCTGAGCTCCTTTCTTCAACTCGCTTTCTTGTGACCTGGCCGCAACACCGCAGGATGGCTTCAGGCCCTAATCTGGTTCCGGCACGGCACGCTGAGCCTTTGGTTATTTCCTCTTCCTGGTGGGAAATGAGAGTTAAATTTGCCCGTCCAGACACCTTCAGCTAGCCTCTCATTGGTTCTCACTATTCCTGTTCATCTTCCGCAGAAATTGCAAACTGGGCCAAACAGGAGGTTAAAGGGACTGACTCTCCAAGTGGGGAGAGTGTTAGTAAAGCGTCTGGAATGTTGCACCCGAGTACCAGGGGAGGAAAACTGAGACATATTTGAACACGTCTCCCGTTCACATGGTTGATCATACTTGGGTTCCACATGCATGTTTTAGCTGAAGGAAGAATACCTTAAACCTGGGTAGTTGAAACCCGTGGAATGGGTACCATGCAATATGACTTCAAAGGGTCTTCATTTGCTCACCGAACCTCTCCAATCCTATCACTGCTGCGTTTATGCCCCTGTACACATGCTTGATTCTCTTTCGGAAACATAGCAATCCATAGGTTTTAAGATACTTACAAGTCAGGTACATTCTTAGGCGTTTAATATGCGGTGTTGAGTCCATTTCGTTGAGCAAGGAGTAGCTCTTGTCTATTCCATATTTGGCTTAAGGAACTTTATCTGTGCTCATTTCAATCTCTGGTTTTATGCAGCACCCCAACTCACCTTTACCCTTAAGCAAGCATAAGTTGTTTTTCTAAATTTGAGACCCTGTTCTGTTCTGTAATTCAGTTCCTGTGTAGCCAAGTTTCCATTCCGTGTATTACTGATATCTTATGATGTTTCTTTTTCTGTGTGACTTATTTCAGTTAGAATCATCATACCTGAATCCACTCATTGTGCTGCTAAGGGCCTGATGACATAGATTTCATTGCTGAGTGATATTGCTTTGTAAGTGAATACCACAACTTCTTTATCCATTTTTCACTTTCTGCGATGTTGAACTTGTACTGTAAACGAGGTTCTTGTAAACAGAGCCGTTCCAAACTTTGGGGTGGCTGTGTCTTTTTGATTTTAATTTCCCTAAGCTATAGGACCATAAGTGGAAGTGCCCTAGGCTCTGTTGCTTTGTTTTTTAGATGTTTCAGGAAACACCATACACTTCTCCCAAGTGACTGTTGGCAATTTACATCCCGCCCATCAGCATAACAAGGCTCCCAGTTCTCAATGGCCTGTTGCCTTTCTGGATTTTACACTTTTTTCAGATGGCCCTTTTGACCGGGGGGAAGTGAGACTTCATTGTAGTGCAGATTTCCTTTGCAAACTTGCTTGGTTGGCCAAAAAGGGCGTATGCGTTTTTTCCTGAATATATTCAGGAAAAAACGCATACGCCCTTTTTGGCCAAGTGCATCATTGTGGACGTTCTGCCTCTTTTCCTATGCTTTCAATGCAATTCCAGTCTACCTTCTGAAATTGGTTTCCTGCAATTCTGCCCCGCTTTCAAGTCCTCTTGGGAGCCTTACTTCCGTCTATTTTTGGACGATAGCTGTCATTTATAACTCTGCAGGTTTGTGAATTACAGTGCCCCTGAGCTCCTTTCTTCAACTCGATTTCTTGTGACCTGGCCGCAACACCGCAGGATGGCTTCAGGCCCTAATCTGGTTCCGGCCCGGCACGCTGAGCCTTTGGTTAATTCCTCTTCCTGGTGGGAAATGAGAGTTAAATTTGCCCGTCCAGACACCTCCAGCTAGCCTCTCATTGGTTCTCGCTATTCCTGTTCATCTTCCGCAGAAATTGCAAACTGGGCCAAACAGGAGGTTAAAGGGACTGACTCTCCAAGTGGGGAGAGTGTTAGTAAAGCGTCTGGAATGTTGCACCCGAGTACCAGGGGAGGAAAACTGAGACATATTTGAACACGTCTCCCGATCACATGGTTGATCATACTCTAGGTTCCACATGCATGTTTTAGCTGAAGGAAGAATACCTTAAACCTGGGTAGTTGAAACCCGTGGAATGGGTACCATGCAATATGACTTCAAAGGGTCTTCATTTGCTCACCGAACCTCTCCAATCCTATCACTGCTGCGTTTATGCCCCTGTACACATGCCTGATTCTCTTTCGGAGACATAGCAATCCATAGGTTTTAAGATACTTACTAGTCAGGTACATTCTTAGGCGTTTAATATGGGGTGTTGAGTCCATTTCGTTGAGCAAGGAGTAGCTCTAGTCTATTCCATATTTGGCTTAAGGAACTTTATCTGTGCTCATTTCAATCTCTGGTTTTATGCAGCACCCCAACTCACCTTTACCCTTAAGCAAGAATAAGTTGGTTTTCTAAATTTGAGACCCTGTTCTGTTCTGTAATTCAGTTCCTGTGTAGCCAAGTTTCCATTCCGTGTATTACTGATATCTTATGATGTTTCTTTTTCTGTGTGACTTATTTCAGTTAGAATCATCATACCTGAATCCACTCATTGTGCTGCTAAGTGCCTGATGACACAGATTTCATTGCTGAGTGATATTGCTTTGTAAGTAAATACCACAACTTCTTTATCCATTTTTCACTTTCTGCAATGTTGAACTTGTACTGTAAACGAGGTTCTTGTAAACAGAGCTGTTCCAAACTTTGGGGTGGTTGTGTCTTTTTGATTTTAATTTCCCTAAGCTATAGGACCATAAGTGGAAGTGCCCTAGGTTCTGTTGCTTTGTTTTTTAGATGTTTCAGGAAACACCATACACTTCTCCCCAGTGGTTGTTGGCAATTTACATCCCGCCCATCAGCATAACAAGGCTCCCAGTTCTCCATGGCCTGTCCTGCCTTTCTGGATTTTACACTTTTTTCAGATGGCCCTTTTGACCGGGGGGAAGTGAGACTTCATTGTAGTGCAGATTTCCTTTGCAAGCTTGCTTGGTTGGCCAAAAAGGGCGTATGCGTTTTTTCCTGAATATATTCAGGAAAAAACGCATACGCCCTTTTTGGCCAAGTGCATCATTGTGGACGTTCTGCCTCTTTTCCTATGCTTTCAATGCAATTCCAGTCTACCTCCTGAAATCGGTTTCCTGCAATTCTGCCCCGCTTTCAAGTCCTCTTGGCAGCCTTACTTCAGTCTATTTTTGGACGATAGCTGTCATTTATAACTCTGCAGGTTTGTGAATTACAGTGCCCCTGAGCTCCTTTCTTCAACTTGCTTTCTTGTGACCTGGCCGCAACACCGCAGGATGGCTTCAGGCCCTAATCTGGTTCCGGCACGGCACGCTGAGCCTTTGGTTATTTCCTCTTCCTGGTGGGAAATGAGAGTTAAATTTGCCCGTCCAGACACCTTCAGCTAGCCTCTCATTGGTTCTCGCTATTCCTGTTCATCTTCCGCAGAAATTGCAAACTGGGCCAAACAGGAGGTTAAAGGGACTGACTCTCCAAGTGGGGAGAGTGTTAGTAAAGCGTCTGGAATGTTGCACCCGAGTACCAGGGGAGGAAAACTGAGACATATTTGAACACGTCTCCCGTTCACATGGTTGATCATACTTGGGTTCCACATGCATGTTTTAGCTGAAGGAAGAATACCTTAAACCTGGAGAGTTGAGACCCGTGTAATGGGTACCATGCAATATGACTTCAAAGGGTCTTCATTTGCTCACCGAACCTCTCCAATCCTATCACTGCTGCGTTTATGCCCCTGTACACATGCTTGATTCTCTTTCGGAGACATAGTAATCCATAGGTTTTACGATACTTACTAGTCAGGTACATTCTTAGGCGTTTAATATGGGGTGTTGAGTCCATTTCGTTGAGCAAGGAGTAGCTCTCGTCTATTCCATATTTGACTTAAGGAACTTTATCTGTGCTCATTTCAATCTCTGGTTTTATGCCGCACCCCAACTCACCTTTACCCTTAAGCAAGCATAAGTTGGTTTTCTAAATTTGAGACCCTGTTCTGTTCTGTAATTCAGTTCCTGTGTAGCCAAGTTTACATTCCGTGTATTACTGATATCTTATGATGTTTCTTTTTCTGTGTGACTTATTTCAGTTAGAATCATCATACCTGAATCCACTCATTGTGATGCTAAGGGCCTGATGACATAGATTTCATTGCTGAGTGATATTGCTTTGTAAGTAAATACCACAACTTCTTTATCCATTTTTCACTTTCTGCGATGTTGAACTTGTACTGTAAACGAGGTTCTTGTAAACAGAGGCGTCCCAAACATTGGGGTGGCTGTGTCTTTTTGATTTTAATTTCCCTAAGCTATAGGACCATAAGTGGCAGTGCCCTAGGCTCTGTTGCTTTGTTTTTTAGATGTTTCAGGAAACACCATACACTTCTCCAGAGTGTCTGTTGGCAATTTACATCCCGCCCATCAGCATAACAAGGCTCCCAGTTCTCCATGGCCTGTCCTGCCTTTCTGGATTTTACACTTTTTTCAGATGGCCCTTTTGACCGGGGGGAAGTGAGACTTCATTGTAGTGCAGATTTCCTTTGCAAGCTTGCTTGGTTGGCCAAAAAGGGCATATGCGTTTTTTCCTGAATATATTCAGGAAAAAACGCATACGCCCTTCTTGGCCAAGTGCATCATTGTGGACGTTCTGCCTCTTTTCCTATGCTTTCAATGCAATTCCAGTCTACCTCCTGAAATCGGTTTCCTGCAATTCTGCCCCGCTTTCAAGTCCTCTTGGCAGCCTTACTTCAGTCTATTTTTGGACGATAGCTGTCATTTATAACTCTGCAGGTTTGTGAATTACAGTGCCCCTGAGCTCCTTTCTTCAACTTGCTTTCTTGTGACCTGGCCGCAACACCGCATGATGGCTTCAGGCCCTAATCTGGTTCCGGCACGGCACGCTGAGCCTTTGGTTAATTCCTCTTCCTGGTGGGAAATGAGAGTTAAATTTGCCCGTCCAGACACCTCCAGCTAGTCTCTCATTGGTTCTCGCTATTCCTGTTCATCTTCCGCAGAAATTGCAAACTGGGCCAAACAGGAGGTTAAAGGGACTGACTCTCCAAGTGGGGAGAGTGTTAGTAAAGCGTCTGGAATGTTGCACCCGAGTACCAGGGGAGGAAAACTGAGACATATTTGCACACGTCTCCCGATCACATGGTTGATCATACGCTAGGTTCCACATGCATGTTTTAGCTGAAGGAAGAATACCTTAAACCTGGGTAGTTGACACCCGTGGAATGGGTACCATGCAATATGACTTCAAAGGGTCTTCATTTGCTCACCGAACCTCTCCAATCCTATCACTGCTGCGTTTATGCCCCTGTACACATGCTTGATTCTCTTTCGGAGACATAGCAATCCATAGGTTTTACGATACTTACTAGTCAGGTACATTCTTAGGCGTTTAATATGCGGTGTTGAGTCCATTTCGTTGAGCAAGGAGTAGCTCTTGTCTATTCCATATTTGACTTAAGGAACTTTATCTGTGCTCATTTCAATCTCTGGTTTTATGCAGCACCCCAACTCACCTTTACCCTTAAGCAAGCATAAGTTGGTTTTCTAAATTTGAGTCCCTGTTCTGTTCTGTAATTCAGTTCCTGTGTAGCCAAGTTTCCATTCCGTGTATTACTGATATCTTATGATGTTTCTTTTTCTGTGTGACTTACTTCAGTTAGAATCATCATACCTGAATCCACTCATTGTGCTGCTAAGGGCCTGATGACACAGATTTCATTGCTGAGTGATATTGCTTTGTAAGTAAATACCACAACTTCTTTATCCATTTTTCACTTTCTGCAATGTAGAACTTGTACTGTAAACGAGGTTCTTGTAAACAGAGCCGTTCCAAACTTTGGGGTGGCTGTGTCTTTTTGATTTTAATTACCCTAAGCTATAGGACCATAAGTGGAAGTGCCCTAGGTTCTGTTGCTTTGTTTTTTAGATGTTTCAGGAAACACCATACACTTCTCCCGAGTGGTTGTTGGCAATTTACATACCGCCCATCAGCATAACAAGGCTCCCAGTTCTCCATGGCCTGTCCTGCCTTTCTGGATTTTACACTTTTTTCAGATGGCCCTTTTGACCGGGGGGAAGTGAGACTTCATTGTAGTGCAGATTTCCTTTGCAAGCTTGCTTGATTGCCCAAAAGGGGCGTATGCGTTTTTTCCTGAATATATTCAGGAAAAAACGCATACGCCCTTTTTGGCCAAGTGCATCATTGTGGACGTTCTGCCTCTTTTCCTATGCTTTCAATGCAATTCCAGTCTACCTCCTGAAATCGGTTTCCTGCAATTCTGCCCCGCTTTCAAGTCCTCTTGGCAGCCTTACTTCAGTGTATTTTTGGACGATAGCTGTCATTTATAACTCTGCAGGTTTGTGAATTACAGTGCCCCTGAGCTCCTTTCTTCAACTCGCTTTCTTTTGAGCTGGCCGCAACACCGCAGGATGGCTTCAGGCCCTAATCTGGTTCCGGTACGGCACGCTGAGCCTTTGGTTATTTCCTCTTCCTGGTGGGAAATGAGAGTTAAATTTGCCCGTCCAGAAACCTCCAGCTAGCCTCTCATTGGTTCTCGCTATTCCTGTTCATCTTCCGCAGAAATTGCAAACTGGGCCAAACAGGAGGTTAAAGGCGCTGACTCTCCAAGTCGGGAGAGTGTTAGTAAAGCGTCTAGAATGTTGCACCCGAGTACCAGGGGAGGAAAACTGAGACATATTTGAACACGTCTCCCGTTCACATGGTTGATCATACTTGGGTTCCACATGCATGTTTTAGCTGAAGGAAGAATACCTTAAACCTGGAGAGTTGAGACCCGTGTAATGGGTACCATGCAATATGACTTCAAAGGGTCTTCATTTGCTCACCGAACCTCTCCAATCCTATCACTGCTGCGTTTATGCCCCTGTACACATGCTTGATTCTCTTTTGGAGACATAGCAATCCATAGGTTTTAAGATACTTACTAGTCAGGTACATTCTTAGGCGTTTAATATGGGGTGTTGAGTCCATTTCGTTGAGCAAGGAGTAGCTCTTGTCTATTCCATATTTGGCTTAAGGAACTTTATCTGTGCTCATTTCAATCTCTGGTTTTATGCAGCACCCCAACTCACCTTTCCCCTTAAGCAAGCATAAGTTGGTTTTCTAAATTTGAGACCCTGTTCTGTTCTGTAATTCAGTTCCTGTGTAGCCAAGTTTATATTCCGTGTATTAGTGATATCTTATGATGTTTCTTTTTCTGTGTGACTTATTTCAGTTAGAATCATCGTACCTGAATCCACTCATTGTGCTGCTAAGGGCCTGATGACACAGATTTCATTGCTGAGTGATATTGCTTTGTAAGTAAATACCACAACTTCTTTATCCATTTTTCACTTTCTGTGATGTTGAACTTGTACTGTAAACGAGGTTCTTGTAAACAGAGCCGTTCCAAACTTTGGGGTGGCTGTGTCTTTTTGATTTTAATTTCCCTAAGCTATAGGACCATAAGTGGAAGTGCCCTACGTTCTGTTGCTTTGTTTTTTACATGTTTCAGGAAACACCATACACTTCTCCCGAGTGGTTGTTGGCAATTTACATCCCGCCCATCAGCATAACAAGGCTCCCAGTTCTCCATGGCCTGTCTTGTCTTTCTGGATTTTACACTTTTTTCAGATGGCCCTTTTGACCGGGGGGAAGTGAGACTTCATTGTAGTGCAGATTTCCTTTGCAAGCTTGCTTGGTTGGCCAAAAAGGGCGTATGCGTTTTTTCCTGAATATATTCAGGAAAAAACGCATACGCCCTTTTTGGCCAAGTGCATCATTGTGGAC
Organism: Delphinus delphis; assembly: GCF_949987515.2. NCBI lineage: Eukaryota > Metazoa > Chordata > Mammalia > Artiodactyla > Delphinidae > Delphinus > Delphinus delphis. The sequence goes on along the minus strand of NW_027192685.1, from coordinate 924,381 downwards.
GTTCTGCCTCTTTTCCTATGCTTTCAATGCAATTCCAGTCTACCTCCTGAAATCGGTTTCCTGCATTTCTGCCCCGCTTTCAAGTCCTCTTGGCAGCCTTACTTCAGTCTATTTTTGGACGATAGCTGTCATTTATAACTCTGCAGGTTTGTGAATTACAGTGCCCCTGAGCTCCTTTCTTCAACTCGCTTTCTTGTGACCTGGCCGCAACACCGCAGGATGGCTTCAGGCCCTAATCTGGTTCTGGCACGGCACGCTGAGCCTTTGGTTAATTCCTCTTCCTGGTGGGAAATGAGAGTTAAATTTGCCCGTCCAGACACCTCCAGCTAGTCTCTCATTGGTTCTCGCTATTCCTGTTCATCTTCCGCAGAAATTGCAAACTGGGCCAAACAGGAGGTTAAAGGGACTGACTCTCCAAGTCGGGAGAGTGTTAGTAAAGCGTCTGGAATGTTGCACCCGAGTACCAGGGGAGGAAAACTGAGACATATTTGAACACGTCTCCCGATCACATGGTTGATCATACTCTAGGTTCCACATGCATGTTTTAGCTGAAGGAAGAATACCTTAAACCTGGAGAGTTGAGACCCGTGTAATGCGTACCATGCAATATGACTTCAAAGGGTCTTCATTTGCTCACCGAACCTCTCCAATCCTATCACTGCTGCGTTTATGCCCATGTACACATGCTTGATTCTCTTTTGGAGACATAGCAATCCATAGGTTTTCCGATACTTACTAGTCAGGTACATTCTTAGGCGTTTAATATGCGGTGTTGAGTCCATTTCGTTGAGCAAGGAGTAGCTCTTGTCTATTCCATATTTGACTTAAGGAACTTTATCTGTGCTCATTTCAATCTCTGGTTTTATGCAGCACCCCAACTCACCTTTCCCCTTAAGCAAGCATAAGTTGTTTTTCTAAATTTGAGACCCTGTTCTGTTCTGTAATTCAGTTCCTGTGTAGCCAAGTTTACATTCCGTGTATTACTGATATCTTATGATGTTTCTTTTCTGTGTGACTTATTTCAGTTAGAATCATCATACCTGAATCCACTCATTGTGCTGCTATGGGCCTGATGACACAGATTTCATTGCTGAGTGATATTGCTTTGTAAGTAAATACCACAACTTCTTTATCCATTTTTCACTTTCTGCGATGTTGAACTTGTACTGTAAACGAGGTTCTTGTAAACAGAGTCGTCCCAAACTTTGGGTGGCTGTGTCTTTTTGATTTTAATTTCCCTAAGCTATAGGACCATAAGTGGAAGTGCCCTAGGCTCTGTTGATTTGTTTTTTAGATGTTTCAGGAAACACCATACACTTCTCCCGAGTGTCTGTTGGCAATTTACATCCCGCCCATCAGCATAACAAGGCTCCCAGTTGTCCATGGCCTGTCCTGCCTTTCTGGATTTTACACTTTTTTCAGATGGCCCTTTTGACCGGGGGGAAGTGAGACTTCATTGTAGTGCAGATTTCCTTTGCAAGCTTGCTTGGTTGGCCAAAAAGGGCGTATGCGTTTTTTCCTGAATATATTCAGGAAAAAACGCATACGCCCTTTTTGGCCAAGTGCATCATTGTGGACGTTCTGCCTCTTTTCCTATGCTTTCAATGCAATTCCAGTCTACCTCCTGAAATCGGTTTCCTGCAATTCTGCCCCGCTTTCAAGTCCTCTTGGCAGCCTTACTTCAGTCTATTTTTGGACGATAGCTGTCATTTATAACTCTGCAGGTTTGTGAATTACAGTGCCCCTGAGCTCCTTTCTTCAACTCGCTTTCTTGTGACCTGGCCGCAACACCGCAGGATGGCTTCAGGCCCTAATCTGGTTCTGGCCCGGCATGCTGAGCCTTTGGTTATTTCCTCTTCCTGGTGGGAAATGAGAGTTAAATTTGCCCGTCCAGACACCTCCAGCTAGTCTCTCATTGGTTCTCACTATTCCTGTTCATCTTCCGCAGAAATTGCAAACTGGGCCAAACAGGAGGTTAAAGGGACTGACTCTCCAAGTCGGAAGAGTGTTAGTAAAGCATCTGGAATGTTGCACCCGAGTACCAGGGGAGGAAAACTGAGACATATTTGAACACGTCTCCCGTTCACATGGTTGATCATACTCTGGGTTCCACATGCATGTTTTAGCTGAAGGAAGAATACCTTAAACCTGGAGAGTTGAGACCCGTGTAATGGGTACCATGCAATATGACTTCAAAGGGTCTTCATTTGCTCACCGAACCTCTCCAATCCTATCACTGCTGCGTTTATGCCCCTGTACACATGCTTGATTCTCTTTCGGAGACATAGCAATCCATAGGTTTTAAGATACTTACTAGTCAGGTACATTCTTAGGCGTTTAATATGCGGTGTTGAGTCCATTTCGTTGAGCAAGGAGTAGCTCTTGTCTATTCCATATTTGACTTAAGGAACTTTATCTGTGCTCATTTCAATCTCTGGTTTTATGCAGCACCCCAACTCACCTTTCCCCTTAAGCAAGAATAAGTTGTTTTTCTAAATTTGAGACCCTGTTCTGTTCTGTAATTCAGTTCCTGTGTAGCCAAGTTTACATTCCGTGTATTACTGATATCTTATGATGTTTCTTTTCTGTGTGACTTATTTCAGTTAGAATCATCATACCTGAATCCACTCATTGTGCTGCTATGGGCCTGATGACACAGATTTCATTGCTGAGTGATATTGCTTTGTAAGTAAATACCACAACTTCTTTATCCATTTTTCACTTTCTGCGATGTTGAACTTGTACTGTAAACGAGGTTCTTGTAAACAGAGCCGTTCCAAACTTTGGGGTGGCTGTGTCTTTTTGAATTTAATTTCCCTAAGCTATACGACCATAAGTGGAAGTGCCCTAGGCTCTGTTGCTTTGTTTTTTAGATGTTTCAGGAAACACCATACACTTCTCCTGAGTGGTTGTTGGCAATTTACATCCCGCCCATCAGCATAACAAGGCTCCCAGTTCTCCATGGCCTGTCCTGCCTTTCTGGATTTTACACTTTTTTCAGATGGCCCTTTTGACCGGGGGGAAGTGAGACTTCATTGTAGTGCAGATTTCCTTTGCAAGCTTGCTTGGTTGGCCAAAAAGGGCGTATGCGTTTTTTCCTGAATATATTCAGGACAAAACGCATACGCCCTTTTTGGCCAAGTGCATCATTGTGGACGTTCTGCCTCTTTTCCTATGCTTTCAATGCAATTCCAGTCTACCTCCTGAAATCGGTTTCCTGCAATTCTGCCCCGCTTTCAAGTCCTCTTGGCAGCCTTACTTCAGTCTATTTTTGGACGATAGCTGTCATTTATAACTCTGCAGGTTTGTGAATTACAGTGCCCCTGAGCTCCATTCTTCAACTCGCTTTCTTGTGACCTGGCCGCAACACCGCAGGATGGCTTCAGGCCCTAATCTGGTTCTGGCACGGCACGCTGAGCCTTTGGTTAATTCCTCTTCCTGGTGGGAAATGAGAGTTAAATTTGCCCGTCCAGACACCTCCAGCTAGCCTCTCATTGGTTCTCGCTATTCCTGTTCATCTTCCGGAGAAATTGCAAACTAGGCCAAACAGGAGGTTAAAGGGACTGACTCTCCAAGTCGGGAGAGTGTTAGTAAAGCGTATGGAATGTTGCACCCGAGTACCAGAGTACGAAAACTGAGACATATTTGAACACGTCTCCCGATCACATGGTTGATCATACTCTAGGTTCCACATGCATGTTTTAGCTGAAGGAAGAATACCTTAAACCTGGGTGGTTGAAACCCGTGGAATGGGTACCATGCAATATGACTTCAAAGGGTCTTCATTTGCTCACCGAACCTCTCCAATCCTATCACTGCTGCGTTTATGCCCCTGTACACATGCTTGATTCTCTTTCGGAGACATAGCAATCCATAGGTTTTAAGATACTTACTAGTCAGGTACATTCTTAGGCGTTTAATATGCGGTGTTGAGTCCATTTCGTTGAGCAAGGAGTAGCTCTTGTCTATTCCATATTTGGCTTAAGGAACTTTATCTGTGCTCATTTCAATCTCTGGTTTTATGCAGCACCCCAACTCACCTTTACCCTTAAGCAAGCATAAGTTGGTTTTCTAAATTTGAATCCCTGTTCTGTTCTGTAATTCAGTTCCTGTGTAGCCAAGTTTACATTCCGTGTATTACTGATATCTTATGATGTTTCTTTTTCTGTGTGACTTACTTCAGTTAGAATCATCATACCTGAATCCACTCATTGTGCTGCTAAGGGCCTGATGACACAGATTTCATTGCTGAGTGATATTGCTTTGTAAGTAAATACCACAACTTCTTTATCCATTTTTCACTTTCTGCGATGTTGAACTTGTACTGTAAACGAGGTTCTTGTAAACAGAGCCATTCCAAACTTTGGGGTGGCTGTGTCTTTTTGATTTTAATTTCCCTAAGCTATAGGACCATAAGTGGAAGTGCCCTAGGTTCTGTTGCTTTGTTTTTTAGATGTTTCAGGAAACACCATACACTTCTCCCGAGTGTCTGTTGGCAATTTACATCCCGCCCATCAGCATAACATGGCTCCCAGTTGTCCATGGCCTGTCCTGCCTTTCTGGATTTTACACTTTTTTCAGATGGCCCTTTTGACCGGGGGGAAGTGAGACTTCATTGTAGTGCAGATTTCCTTTGCAAGCTTGCTTGGTTGGCCAAAAAGGGCGTATGCGTTTTTTCCTGAATATATTCAGGAAAAAACGCATACGCCCTTTTTGGCCAAGTGCATCATTGTGGACGTTCTGCCTCTTTTCCTATGCTTTCAATGCAATTCCAGTCTACCTCCTGAAATCGGTTTCCTGCAATTCTGCTCCGCTTTCAAGTCCTCTTGGCAGCCTTACTTCAGTCTATTTTTGGACGATAGCTGTCATTTATAACTCTGCAGGTTTGTGAATTACAGTGCCCCTGAGCTCCTTTCTTCTACTCGCTTTCTTGTGACCTGGCCGCAACACCGCAGGATGGCTTCAGGCCCTAATCTGGTTCCGGTACGGCACGCTGAGCCTTTGGTTATTTCCTCTTCCTGGTGGGAAATGAGAGTTAAATTTGCCCGTCCAGACACCTCCAGCTAGCCTCTCATTGGTTCTCGCTATTCCTGTTCATCTTCCGCAGAAATTGCAAACTGGGCCAAACAGGAGGTTAAAGGCGCTGACTCTCCAAGTGGGGAGAGTGTTAGTAAAGCGTCTGGAATGTTGCACCCGAGTACCAGGGGAGGAAAACTGAGACATATTTGAACACGTCTCCCGTTCACATGGTTGATCATACTTGGGTTCCACATGCATGTTTTAGCTGAAGGAAGAATACCTTAAAACTGGAGAGTTGAGACCCGTGGAATGGGTACCATGCAATATGACTTCAAAGGGTCTTCATTTGCTCACCGAACCTCTCCAATCCTATCACTGCTGCGTTTATGCCCCTGTACACACGCTTGATTCTCTTTTGGAGACATAGCAATCCATAGGTTTTAAGATACTTACTAGTCAGGTACATTCTTAGGCGTTTAATATGGGGTGTTGAGTCCATTTCGTTGAGCAAGGAGTAGCTCTTGTCTATTCCATATTTGGCTTAAGGAACTTTATCTGTGCTCATTTCAATCTCTGGTTTTATGCAGCACCCCAACTCACCTTTCCCCTTAAACAAGCATAAGTTGGTTTTCTAAATTTGAGACCCTGTTCTGTTTTGGAATGCAGTTCCTGTGTAGTCAAGTTTACATTCCGTGTATTAGTGATATCTTATGATGTTTCTTTTTCTGTGTCACTTATTTCAGTTAGAATCATCGTACCTGAATCCACTCATTATGCTGCTACGGGCCTGATGACATAGATTTCATTGCTGAGTGATACTGCATTGTACGTAAGTACCACAAGTTCTTTATCCATTTTTCACTTTCTGTGATATTGAACTTGTATGGTAAACGAGGTTCTTGTAAACGGAGGCGTCCCAAACTTTGGGGTGGCTGTGTCTTTTTGATTTTAATTTCCCTAAGCTATAGGACCATAAGTGGAAGTGCCCTAGGCTCTGTTGCTTTGTTTTTTAGATGTTTCAGGAAACACCATACACTTCTCCCAAGTGTCTGTTGGCAATTTACATCCTGCCCATCAGCAAAACAAGGCTCCCAGTTCTCCATGGCCTGTCCTGCTTTTCTGGATTTTACACTTTTTTCAGATGGCCCTTTTGACCGGGGGGAAGTGAGACTTCATTGTAGTGCAGATTTCCTTTGCAAGCTTCCTTGGTTGGCCAAAAAGGGCGTATGCGTTTTTTCCTGAATATATTCAGGAAAAAACGCATACGCCCTTTTTGGCCAAGTGCATCATTGTGGACGTTCTGCCTCTTTTCCTATGCTTTCAATGCAATTCCAGTCTACCTCCTGAAATCGGTTTCCTGCAATTCTGCCCCGCTTTCAAGTGCTCTTGTCAGCCTTACTTCAGTGTATTTTTGGATGATAGCTGTCATTTATAACTCTGCAGGTTTGTGAATTACAGTGCCCCTGAGCTCCTTTCTTCAACTTGCTTTCTTGTGACCTGGCCGCAACACCGCAGGATGGCTTCAGGCCCTAATCTGGTTCCGGCACGGCACGCTGAGCCTTTGGTTATTTCCTCTTCCTGGTGGGAAATGAGAGTTAAATTTGCCCGTCCAGACACCTCCAGCTAGTCTCTCATTGGTTCTCGCTATTCCTGTTCATCTTCCGCAGAAATTGCAAACTGGGCCAAACAGGAGGTTAAAGGCGCTGACTCTCCAAGTGGGGAGAGTGTTAGTAAAGCGTCTGGAATGTTGCACCCGAGTACCAGGGGAGGAAAACTGAGACATATTTGAACACGTCTCCCGTTCACATGGTTGATCATACTTGGGTTCCACATGCATGTTTTAGCTGAAGGAAGAATACCTTAAACCTGGAGAGTTAAGACCAGTGTAATGGGTACCATGCAATATGACTTCAAAGGGTCTTCATTTGGTCACCGAACCTCTCCAATCCTATCACTGCTGCGTTTATGCCCCTGTACACATGCTTGATTCTCTTTCGGAGACATAGCAATCCATAGGTTTTAAGATACTTACTAGTCAGGTACATTCTTAGGCGTTTAATATGGGGTGTTGAGTCCATTTCGTTGAGCAAGGAGTAGCTCTTGTCTATTCCATATTTGGCTTAAGGAACTTTATCTGTGCTCATTTCAATCTCTGGTTTTATGCAGCACCCCAACTCACCTTTACCCTTAAGCAAGCATAAGTTGGTTTTCTAAATTTGAGACCCTGTTCTGTTCTGTAATTCAGTTCCTGTGTAGCCAAGTTTCCATTCCGTGTATTACTGATATCTTATGATGTTTCTTTTTCTGTGTGACTTATTTCAGTTAGAATCATCGTACCTGAATCCACTCATTATGCTGCTACGGGCCTGATGACATAGATTTCATTGCTGAGTGATACTGCATTGTACGTAAGTACCACAAGTTCTTTATCCATTTTTCACTTTCTGCGATGTTGAACTTGTATTGTAAACGAGGTTCTTGTAAACAGAGGCGTCCCAAACTTTGGGGTGGCTGTGTCTTTTTGATTTTAATTTCCCTAAGCTATAGGACCATAAGTGGCAGTGCCCTAGGCTCTGTTGCTTTGTTTTTTAGATGTTTCAGGAAACACCATACACTTCTCCCAAGTGTCTGTTGGCAATTTACATCCCGCCCATCAGCATAACAAGGCTCCCAGTTCTCCATGGCCTGTCCTGCCTTTCTGGATTTTACACTTTTTTCAGATGGCCCTTTTGACCGGGGGGAAGTGAGACTTCATTGTAGTGCAGATTTCCTTTGCAAGCTTGCTTGGTTGGCCAAAAAGGGCGTATGCGTTTTTTCCTGAATATATTCAGGAAAAAACGCATACGCCCTTTTTGGCCAAGTGCATCATTGTGGACGTTCTGCCTCTTTTCCTATGCTTTCAATGCAATTCCAGTCTACCTCCTGAAATCGGTTTCCTGCAATTCTGCCCCGCTTTCAAGTCCTCTTGGCAGCCTTACTTCAGTCTATTTTTGGACGATAGCTGTCATTTATAAGTCTGCAGGTTTGTGAATTACAGTGCCCCTGAGCTCCTTTCTTCAACTCGCTTTCTTGTGACCTGGCCACAACACCGCAGGATGGCTTCAGGCCCTAATCTGGTTCCGGTACGGCACGCTGAGCCTTTGGTTATTTCCTCTTCCTGGTGGGAAATGAGAGTTAAATTTGCCCGTCCAGACACCTCCAGCTAGCCTCTCATTGGTTCTTGCTATTCCTGTTCATCTTCCGCAGAAATTGCAAACTGGGCCAAACAGGAGGTTAAAGGGACTGACTCTCCAAGTGGGGAGAGTGTTAGTAAAGCGTCTGGAATGTTGCACCCGAGTACCAGGGTACGAAAACTGACATATTTGAACACGTCTCCCGATCACATGGTTGATCATACTCTAGGTTCCACATGCATGTTTTAGCTGAAGGAAGAATACCTTAAACCTGGGTAGTTGAAACCCGTGGAATGGGTACCATGCAATATGACTTCAAAGGGTCTTCATTTGCTCACCGAACCTCTCCAATCCTATCACTGCTGCGTTTATGCCCCTGTACACACGCTTGATTCTCTTTTGGAGACATAGCAATCCATAGGTTTTAAGATACTTACTAGTCAGGTACATTCTTAGGCGTTTAATATGCGGTGTTGAGTCCATTTCGTTGAGCAAGGAGTAGCTCTTGTCTATTCCATATTTGACTTAATGAACTTTATCTGTGCTCATTTCAATCTCTGGTTTTATGCAGCACCCCAACTCACCTTTACCCTTAAGCAAGCATAAGTTGGTTTTCTAAATTTGAATCCCTGTTCTGTTCTGTAATTCAGTTCCTGTGTAGCCAAGTTTACATTCCGTGTATTACTGATATCTTATGATGTTTCTTTTTCTGTGTGACTTACTTCAGTTAGAATCATCATACCTGAATCCACTCATTGTGCTGCTAAGGGCCTGATGACACAGATTTCATTGCTGAGTGATATTGCTTTGTAAGTAAATACCACAACTTCTTTATCCATTTTTCACTTTCTGCGATGTTGAACTTGTACTGTAAACGAGGTTCTTGTAAACAGAGCCGTTCCAAACTTTGGGGTGGCTGTGTCTTTTTGATTTTAATTTCCCTAAGCTATAGGACCATAAGTGGAAGTGCCCTAGGTTCTGTTGCTTTGTTTTTTAGATGTTTCAGGAAACACCATACACTTCTCCCGAGTGTCTGTTGGCAATTTACATCCCGCCCATCAGCATAACAAGGCTCCCAGTTCTCCATGGCCTGTCCTGCCTTTCTGGATTTTACACTTTTTTCAGATGGCCCTTTTGACCGGGGGGAAGTGAGACTTCATTGTAGTGCAGATTTCCTTTGCAAGCTTGCTTGGTTGGCCAAAAAGGGCGTATGCGTTTTTTCCTGAATATATTCAGGAAAAAACGCATACGCCCTTTTTGGCCAAGTGCATCATTGTGGACGTTCTGCCTCTTTTCCTATGCTTTCAATGCAATTCCAGTCTACCTCCTGAAATCGGTTTCCTGCAATTCTGCCCCGCTTTCAAGTCCTCTTGGCAGCCTTACTTCAGTCTATTTTTGGACGATAGCTATCATTTATAAGTCGGCAGGTTTGTGAATTACAGTGCCCCTGAGCTCCTTTCTTCAACTCGCTTTCTTGTGACCTGGCCGCAACACCGCAGGATGGCTTCAGGCCCTAATCTGGTTCTGGCACGGCACGCTGAGCCTTTGGTTAATTCTTCTTCCTGGTGGGAAATGAGAGTTAAATTTGCCCGTCCAGATACCTCCAGCTAGTCTCTTATTGGTTCTCGCTATTCCTGTTCATCTTCCGCAGAAATTGCAAACTGGGCCAAACAGGAGGTTAAAGGGACTGACTCTCCAAGTCGGGAGAGTGTTAGTAAAGCGTCTGGAATGTTGCACCCGAGTACCAGGGGAGGAAAACTGAGACATATTTGAACACGTCTCCCGATCACATGGTTGATCATACTCTAGGTTCCACATGCATGTTTTAGCTGAAGGAAGAATACCTTAAACCTGAAGAGTTGAGACCCGTGTAATGCGTACCATGCAATATGACTTCAAAGGGTCTTCATTTGCTCACCGAACCTCTCCAATCCTATCACTGCTGCGTTTATGCCACTGTACACATGCTTGATTCTCTTTTGGAGACATAGCAATCCATAGGTTTTCCGATACATACTAGTCAGGTACATTCTTAGGCGTTTAATATGCGGTGTTGAGTCCATTTCGTTGAGCAAGGAGTAGCTCTTGTCTATTCCATATTTGACTTAAGGAACTTTATCTGTGCTCATTTCAATCTCTGGTTTTATGCAGCACCCCAACTCACCTTTCCCCTTAAGCAAGCATAAGTTGGTTTTCTAAATTTGAGACCCTGTTCTGTTCTGTAATTCAGTTCCTGTGTAGCCAAGTTTACATTCCGTGTATTACTGATATCTTATGATGTTTCTTTTCTGTGTGACTTATTTCAGTTACAATCATCATACCTGAATCCACTCATTGTGCTGCTACGGGCCTGATGACACAGATTTCATTGCTGAGTGATATTGCTTTGTAAGTAAATACCACAACTTCTTTATCCATTTTTCACTTTCTGCGATGTTGAACTTGTACTGTAAACGAGGTTCTTGTAAACAGAGCCGTTCCAAACTTTGGGGTGGCTGTGTCTTTTTGATTTTAATTTCCCTAAGCTATAGGACCATAAGTGGAAGTGCCCTAGGTTCTGTTGCTTTGTTTTTTAGATGTTTCAGGAAACACCATACACTTCTCCCGAGTGTCTGTTGGCAATTTACATCCCGCCCATCAGCATAACAAGGCTCCCAGTTCTCCATGGCCTGTCCTGCCTTTCTGGATTTTACACTTTTTTCAGATGGCCCTTTTGACCGGGGGGAAGTGAGACTTCATTGTAGTGCAGATTTCCTTTGCAAGCTTGCTTGGTTGGCCAAAAAGGGCGTATGCGTTTTTTCCTGAATATATTCAGGAAAAAACGCATACGCCCTTTTTGGCCAAGTGCATCATTGTGGACGTTCTGCCTCTTTTCCTATGCTTTCAATGCAATTCCAGTCTACCTCCTGAAATCGGTTTCCTGCAATTCTGCCCCGCTTTCAAGTCCTCTTGGCAGCCTTACTTCAGTCTATTTTTGGACGATAGCTATCATTTATAAGTCGGCAGGTTTGTGAATTACAGTGCCCCTGAGCTCCTTTCTTCAACTCGCTTTCTTGTGACCTGGCCGCAACACCGCAGGATGGCTTCAGGCCCTAATCTGGTTCTGGCACGGCACGCTGAGCCTTTGGTTAATTCTTCTTCCTGGTGGGAAATGAGAGTTAAATTTGCCCGTCCAGATACCTCCAGCTAGTCTCTTATTGGTTCTCGCTATTCCTGTTCATCTTCCGCAGAAATTGCAAACTGGGCCAAACAGGAGGTTAAAGGGACTGACTCTCCAAGTCGGGAGAGTGTTAGTAAAGCGTCTGGAATGTTGCACCCGAGTACCAGGGGAGGAAAACTGAGACATATTTGAACACGTCTCCCGATCACATGGTTGATCATACTCTAGGTTCCACATGCATGTTTTAGCTGAAGGAAGAATACCTTAAACCTGAAGAGTTGAGACCCGTGTAATGCGTACCATGCAATATGACTTCAAAGGGTCTTCATTTGCTCACCGAACCTCTCCAATCCTATCACTGCTGCGTTTATGCCACTGTACACATGCTTGATTCTCTTTTGGAGACATAGCAATCCATAGGTTTTCCGATACATACTAGTCAGGTACATTCTTAGGCGTTTAATATGCGGTGTTGAGTCCATTTCGTTGAGCAAGGAGTAGCTCTTGTCTATTCCATATTTGACTTAAGGAACTTTATCTGTGCTCATTTCAATCTCTGGTTTTATGCAGCACCCCAACTCACCTTTCCCCTTAAGCAAGCATAAGTTGGTTTTCTAAATTTGAGACCCTGTTCTGTTCTGTAATTCAGTTCCTGTGTAGCCAAGTTTACATTCCGTGTATTACTGATATCTTATGATGTTTCTTTTCTGTGTGACTTATTTCAGTTACAATCATCATACCTGAATCCACTCATTGTGCTGCTACGGGCCTGATGACACAGATTTCATTGCTGAGTGATATTGCTTTGTAAGTAAATACCACAACTTCTTTATCCATTTTTCACTTTCTGCGATGTTGAACTTGTACTGTAAACGAGGTTCTTGTAAACAGAGCCGTTCCAAACTTTGGGGTGGCTGTGTCTTTTTGATTTTAATTTCCCTAAGCTATAGGACCATAAGTGGAAGTGCCCTAGGTTCTGTTGCTTTGTTTTTTAGATGTTTCAGGAAACACCATACACTTCTCCCGAGTGTCTGTTGGCAATTTACATCCCGCCCATCAGCATAACAAGGCTCCCAGTTCTCCATGGCCTGTCCTGCCTTTCTGGATTTTACACTTTTTTCAGATGGCCCTTTTGACCGGGGGGAAGTGAGACTTCATTGTAGTGCAGATTTCCTTTGCAAGCTTGCTTGGTTGGCCAAAAAGGGCGTATGCGTTTTTTCCTGAATATATTCAGGAAAAAACGCATACGCCCTTTTTGGCCAAGTGCATCATTGTGGACGTTCTGCCTCTTTTCCTATGCTTTCAATGCAATTCCAGTCTACCTCCTGAAATCGGTTTCCTGCAATTCTGCCCCGCTTTCAAGTCCTCTTGGCAGCCTTACTTCAGTCTATTTTTGGACGATAGCTATCATTTATAAGTCGGCAGGTTTGTGAATTACAGTGCCCCTGAGCTCCTTTCTTCAACTCGCTTTCTTGTGACCTGGCCGCAACACCGCAGGATGGCTTCAGGCCCTAATCTGGTTCTGGCACGGCACGCTGAGCCTTTGGTTAATTCTTCTTCCTGGTGGGAAATGAGAGTTAAATTTGCCCGTCCAGATACCTCCAGCTAGTCTCTTATTGGTTCTCGCTATTCCTGTTCATCTTCCGCAGAAATTGCAAACTGGGCCAAACAGGAGGTTAAAGGGACTGACTCTCCAAGTCGGGAGAGTGTTAGTAAAGCGTCTGGAATGTTGCACCCGAGTACCAGGGGAGGAAAACTGAGACATATTTGAACACGTCTCCCGATCACATGGTTGATCATACTCTAGGTTCCACATGCATGTTTTAGCTGAAGGAAGAATACCTTAAACCTGAAGAGTTGAGACCCGTGTAATGCGTACCATGCAATATGACTTCAAAGGGTCTTCATTTGCTCACCGAACCTCTCCAATCCTATCACTGCTGCGTTTATGCCACTGTACACATGCTTGATTCTCTTTTGGAGACATAGCAATCCATAGGTTTTCCGATACATACTAGTCAGGTACATTCTTAGGCGTTTAATATGCGGTGTTGAGTCCATTTCGTTGAGCAAGGAGTAGCTCTTGTCTATTCCATATTTGACTTAAGGAACTTTATCTGTGCTCATTTCAATCTCTGGTTTTATGCAGCACCCCAACTCACCTTTCCCCTTAAGCAAGCATAAGTTGGTTTTCTAAATTTGAGACCCTGTTCTGTTCTGTAATTCAGTTCCTGTGTAGCCAAGTTTACATTCCGTGTATTACTGATATCTTATGAGGTTTCTTTTCTGTGTGACTTATTTCAGTTAGAATCATCGTACCTGAATCCACTCATTATGCTGCTACGGGCCTGATGACATAGATTTCATTGCTGAGTGATACTGCATTGTACGTAAGTACCACAAGTTCTTTATCCATTTTTCACTTTCTGTGATATTGAACCTGTACGGTAAACGAGGTTTTTGTAAACGGAGGCGTCCCAAACTTTGGGGTGGCTGTGTCTTTTTGATTTTAATTTCCCTAAGCTATAGGACCATAAGTGGAAGTGCCCTAGGCTCTGTTGCTTTGTTTTTTAGATGTTTCAGGAAACACCATACACTTCTCCCGAGTGGTTGTTGGCAATTTACATCCCGCCCATCAGCATAACAAGGCTCCCAGTTCTCCATGGCCTGTCCTGCCTTTCTGGATTTTACACTTTTTTCAGATGGCCCTTTTGACCGGGGGGAAGTGAGACTTCATTGTAGTGCAGATTTCCTTTGCAAGCTTGCTTGGTTGGCCAAAAAGGGCGTATGCGTTTTTTCCTGAATATATTCAGGAAAAAACGCATACGCCCTTTTTGGCCAAGTGCATCATTGTGGACGTTCTGCCTCTTTTCCTATGCTTTCAATGCAATTCCAGTCTGCCTCCTGAAATCGGTTTCCTGCAATTCTGCCCCGCTTTCAAGTCCTCTTGGCAGCCTTACTTCAGTCTATTTTTGGACGATAGCTGTCATTTATAACTCTGCAGGTTTGTGAATTACAGTGCCCCTGAGCTCCTTTCTTCAACTCGCTTTCTTGTGACCTGGCCGCAACACCGCAGGATGGCTTCAGGCCCTAATCTTGTTCTGGCCCGGCATGCTGAGCCTTTGGTTAATTCCTCTTCCTGGTGGGAAATGAGAGTTAAATTTGCCCGTTCAGACACCTCCAGCTAGTCTCTCATTGGTTCTCGCTATTCCTGTTCATCTTCCGCAGAAATTGCAAACTGGGCCAAACAGGAGGTTAAAGGCGCTGACTCTCCAAGTGGGGAGAGTGTTAGTAAAGCGTCTGGAATGTTGCACCCGAGTACCAGGGGAGGAAAACTGAGACATATTTGAACACGTCTCCCGATCACATGGTTGATCATACTCTGGGTTCCACATGCATGTTTTAGCTGAAGGAAGAATACCTTAAACCTGGAGAGTTGAGACCCGTGGAATGGGTACCATGCAATATGACTTCAAAGGGTCTTCATTTGCTCACCGAACCTCTCCAATCCTATCACTGCTGCGTTTATGCCCCTGTACACACGCTTGATTCTCTTTTGGAGACATAGCAATCCATAGGTTTTAAGATACTTACTAGTCAGGTACATTCTTAGGCGTTTAATATGGGGTGTTGAGTCCATTTCGTTGAGCAAGGAGTAGCTCTTGTCTATTCTATATTTGGCTTAAGGAACTTTATCTGTGCTCATTTCAATCTCTGGTTTTATGCAGCACCCCAACTCACCTTTACCCTTAAGCAAGCATAAGTTGGTTTTCTAAATTTGAGACCCTGTTCTGTTTTGGAATGCAGTTCCTGTTTAGCCAAGTTTACATTCCGTGTATTAGTGATATCTTATGATGTTTCTTTTTCTGTGTGACTTATTTCAGTTAGAATCATCGTACCTGAATCCACTCATTATGCTGCTACGGGCCTGATGACATAGATTTCATTGCTGAGTGATACTGCATTGTACGTAAGTACCACAAGTTCTTTATCCATTTTTCACTTTCTGTGATATTGAACCTGTACGGTAAACGAGGTTTTTGTAAACGGAGGCGTCCCAAACTTTGGGGTGGCTGTGTCTTTTTGATTTTAATTTCCCTAAGCTATAGGACCATAAGTGGAAGTGCCCTAGGCTCTGTTGCTTTGTTTTTTAGATGTTTCAGGAAACACCATACACTTCTCCCGAGTGGTTGTTGGCAATTTACATCCCGCCCATCAGCATAACAAGGCTCCCAGTTCTCCATGGCCTGTCCTGCCTTTCTGGATTTTACACTTTTTTCAGATGGCCCTTTTGACCGGGGGGAAGTGAGACTTCATTGTAGTGCAGATTTCCTTTGCAAGCTTGCTTGGTTGGCCAAAAAGGGCGTATGCGTTTTTTCCTGAATATATTCAGGAAAAAACGCATACGCCCTTTTTGGCCAAGTGCATCATTGTGGACGTTCTGCCTCTTTTCCTATGCTTTCAATGCAATTCCAGTCTACCTCCTGAAATCGGTTTCCTGCAATTCTGCCCCGCTTTCAAGTCCTCTTGGCAGCCTTACTTCAGTCTATTTTTGGACGATAGCTGTCATTTATAAGTCTGCAGGTTTGTGAATTACAGTGCCCCTGAGCTCCTTTCTTCAACTCGCTTTCTTTTGAGCTGGCCGCAACACCGCAGGATGGCTTCAGGCCCTAATCTGGTTCCGGTACGGCACGCTGAGCCTTTGGTTATTTCCTCTTCCTGGTGGGAAATGAGAGTTAAATTTGCCCGTCCAGACACCTCCAGCTAGCCTCTCATTGGTTCTCGCTATTCCTGTTCATCTTCTGCAGAAATTGCAAACTGGGCCAAACAGGAGGTTAAAGGCGCTGACTCTCCAAGTGGGGAGAGTGTTAGTAAAGTGTCTGGAATGTTGCACCCGAGTACCAGGGGAGGAAAACTGAGACATATTTGAACACGTCTCCCGTTCACATGGTTGATCATACTTGGGTTCCACATGCATGTTTTAGCTGAAGGAAGAATACCTTAAACCTGGAGAGTTGAGACCCGTGTAATGGGTACCATGCAATATGACTTCAAAGGGTCTTCATTTGCTCACCGAACCTCTCCAATCCTATCACTGCTGCGTTTATGCCCCTGTACACATGCTTGATTCTCTTTTGGAGACATAGCAATCCATAGGTTTTACGATACTTACTAGTCAGGTGCATTCTTAGGCGTTTAATATGCGGTGTTGAGTCCATTTCGTTGAGCAAGGAGTAGCTCTTGTCTATTCCATATTTGACTTAAGGAACTTTATCTGTGCTCATTTCAATCTCTGGTTTTATGCAGCACCCCAACTCACCTTTACCCTTAAGCAAGCATAAGTTGATTTTCTAAATTTGAGACCCTGTTCTGTTCTGTAATTCAGTTCCTGTGTAGCCAAGTTTACATTCCGTGTATTACTGATATCTTATGATGTTTCTTTTTCTGTGTGACTTATTTCAGTTAGAATCATCATACCTGAATCCACTCATTGTGATGCTAAGGGCCTGATGACATAGATTTCATTGCTGAGTGATATTGCTTTGTAAGTAAATACCACAACTTCTTTATCCATTTTTCACTTTCTGCGATGTTGAACTTGTACTGTAAACGAGGTTCTTGTAAACAGAGGCGTCCCAAACTTTGGGGTGGCTGTGTCTTTTTGATTTTAATTTCCCTAAGCTATAGGACCATAAGTGGCAGTGCCCTAGGCTCTGTTGCTTTGTTTTTTAGATGTTTCAGGAAACACCATACACTTCTCCCGAGTGTCTGTTGGCAATTTACATCCCGCCCATCAGCATAACAAGGCTCCCAGTTGTCCATGGCCTGTCCTGCCTTTCTGGATTTTACACTTTTTTCAGATGGCCCTTTTGACCGGGGGGAAGTGAGACTTCATTGTAGTGCAGATTTCCTTTGCAAGCTTGCTTGGTTGGCCAAAAAGGGCGTATGCGTTTTTTCCTGAATATATTCAGGAAAAAACGCATACGCCCTTTTTGGCCAAGTGCATCATTGTGGACGTTCTGCCTCTTTTCCTATGCTTTCAATGCAATTCCAGTCTGCCTCCTGAAATCGGTTTCCTGCAATTCTGCCCCGCTTTCAAGTCCTCTTGGCAGCCTTACTTCAGTCTATTTTTGGACGATAGCTGTCATTTATAACTCTGCAGGTTTGTGAATTACAGTGCCCCTGAGCTCCTTTCTTCAACTCGCTTTCTTGTGACCTGGCCGCAACACCGCAGGATGGCTTCAGGCCCTAATCTGGTTCTGGCCCGGCATGCTGAGCCTTTGGTTATTTCCTCTTCCTGGTGGGAAATGAGAGTTAAATTTGCCCGTTCAGACACCTCCAGCTAGTCTCTCATTGGTTCTCGCTATTCCTGTTCATCTTCCGCAGAAATTGCAAACTGGGCCAAACAGGAGGTTAAAGGGACTGACTCTCCAAGTGGGGAGAGTGTTAGTAAAGCGTCTGGAATGTTGCACCCCAGTACCAGGGGAGGAAAACTGAGACATATTTGAACACGTCTCCCGATCACATGGTTGATCATACTCTAGGTTCCACATGCATGTTTTAGCTGAAGGAAGAATACCTTAAACCTGGGTAGTTGAAACCCGTGGAATGGGTACCATGCAATATGACTTCAAAGGGTCTTCATTTGCTCACCGAACCTCTCCAATCCTATCACTGCTGCGTTTATGCCCCTGTACACATGCTTGATTCTCTTTCGGAGACATAGCAATCCATAGGTTTTAAGATACTTACTAGTCAGGTACATTCTTAGGCGTTTAATATGGGGTGTTGAGTCCATTTCGTTGAGCAAGGAGTAGCTCTTGTCTATTCCATATTTGGCTTAAGGAACTTTATCTGTGCTCATTTCAATCTCTGGTTTTATGCAGCACCCCAACTCACCTTTACCCTTAAGCAAGAATAAGTTGGTTTTCTAAATTTGAGACCCTGTTCTGTTCTGTAATTCAGTTCCTGTGTAGCCAAGTTTACATTCCGTGTATTACTGATATCTTATGATGTTTCTTTTTCTGTGTGACTTATTTCAGTTAGAATCATCATACCTGAATCCACTCATTGTGCTGCTAAGGGCCTGATGACACAGATTTCATTGCTGAGTGATATTGCTTTGTAAGTAAATACCACAACTTCTTTATCCATTTTTCACTTTCTGCGATGTTGAACTTGTACTGTAAACGAGGTTCTTGTAAACAGAGCCGTTCCAAATTTTGGGGTGGCTGTGTCTTTTTGATTTTAATTTCCCTAAGCTATAGGACCATAAGTGGAAGTGCCCTAGGTTCTGTTGCTTTGTTTTTTAGATGTTTCAGGAAACACCATACACTTCTCCCGAGTGGTTGTTGGCAATTTACATCCCGCCCATCAGCATAACAAGGCTCCCAGTTCTCCATGGCCTGTCCTGCCTTTCTGGATTTTACACTTTTTTCAGATGGCCCTTTTGACCGGGGGGAAGTGAGACTTCATTGTAGTGCAGATTTCCTTTGCAAGCTTGCTTGGTTGGCCAAAAAGGGCGTATGCGTTTTTTCCTGAATATATTCAGGAAAAAACGCATACGCCCTTTTTGGCCAAGTGCATCATTGTGGACGTTCTGCCTCTTTTCCTATGCTTTCAATGCAATTCCAGTCTACCTCCTGAAATCGGTTTCCTGCAATTCTGCCCCGCTTTCAAGTCCTCTTGGCAGCCTTACTTCAGTCTATTTTTGGACGATAGCTGTCATTTATAAGTCTGCAGGTTTGTGAATTCCAGTGCCCCTGAGCTCCTTTCTTCAACTCGCTTTCTTTTGAGCTGGCCGCAACACCGCAGGATGGCTTCAGGCCCTAATCTGGTTCCGGTACGGCACGCTGAGCCTTTGGTTATTTCCTCTTCCTGGTGGGAAATGAGAGTTAAATTTGCCCGTCCAGACACCTCCAGCTAGCCTCTCATTGGTTCTCGCTATTCCTGTTCATCTTCCGCAGAAATTGCAAACTGGGCCAAACAGGAGGTTAAAGGCGCTGACTCTCCAAGTGGGGAGAGTGTTAGTAAAACGTCTGGAATGTTGCACCCGAGTACCAGGGGAGGAAAACTGAGACATATTTGAACACGTCTCCCGTTCACATGGTTGATCATACTTGGGTTCCACATGCATGTTTTAGCTGAAGGAAGAATACCTTAAACCTGGAGAGTTGAGACCCGTGTAATGGGTACCATGCAATATGACTTCAAAGGGTCTTCATTTGCTCACCGAACCTCTCCAATCCTATCACTGCTGCGTTTATGCCCCTGTACGCATGCTTGATTCTCTTTTGGAGACATAGCAATCCATAGGTTTTACGATACTTACTAGTCAGGTACATTCTTAGGCGTTTAATATGCGGTGTTGAGTCCATTTCGTTGAGCAAGGAGTAGCTCTTGTCTATTCCATATTTGACTTAAGGAACTTTATCTGTGCTCATTTCAATCTCTGGTTTTATGCAGCACCCCAACTCACCTTTCCCCTTAAGCAAGCATAAGTTTGTTTTCTAAATTTGAGACCCTGTTCTGTTCTGTAATTCAGTTCCTGTGTAGCCAAGTTTACATTCCGTGTATTACTGATATCTTATGATGTTTCTTTTTCTGTGTGACTTATTTCAGTTAGAATCATCATACCTGAATCCACTCATTGTGATGCTGAGGGCCTGATGACATAGATTTCATTGCTGAGTGATATTGCTTTGTAAGTAAATACCACAACTTCTTTATCCATTTTTCACTTTCTGCGATGTTGAACTTGTACTGTAAACGAGGTTCTTGTAAACAGAGGCGTCCCAAACTTTGGGGTGGCTGTGTCTTTTTGATTTTAATTTCCCTAAGCTATAGGACCATAAGTGGCAGTGCCCTAGGCTCTGTTGCTTTGTATTTTAGATGTTTCAGGAAACACCATACATTTCTCCCGAGTGTCTGTTGGCAATTTCCATCCCGCCCATCAGCATAACAAGGCTCCCAGTTCTCCATGGCCTGTCCTGCCTTTCTGTATTTTACACTTTTTTCAGATGGCCCTTTTGACCGGGAGGAAGTGAGACTTCATTGTAGTGCAGATTTCCTTTGCAAGCTTGCTTGGTTGGCCAAAAAGGGCGTATGCGTTTTTTCCTGAATATATTCAGGAAAAAACGCATACGCCCTTTTTGGCCAAGTGCATCATTGTGGACGTTCTGCCTCTTTTCCTATGCTTTCAATGCAATTCCAGTCTACCTCCTGAAATCGGTTTCCTGCAATTCTGCCCCGCTTTCATGTCCTCTTGGCAGCCTTACTTCAGTCTATTTTTGGACGATAGCTGTCATTTATAACTCTGCAGGTTTGTGAATTACAGTGCCCCTGAGCTCCTTTCTTCAACTCGCTTTCTTGTGACCTGGCCGCAACACCTCAGGATGGCTTCAGGCCCTAATCTGGTTCCGGCACGGCACGCTGAGGCTTTGGTTATTTCCTCTTCCTGGTGGGAAATGAGAGTTAAATTTGCCCGTCCAGACACCTCCAGCTAGTCTCTCATTGGTTCTCGCTATTCCTGTTCATCTTCCGCAGAAATTGCAAACTGGGCCAAACAGGAGGTTAAAGGGACTGACTCTCCAAGTGGGGAGAGTGTTAGTAAAGCGTCTGGAATGTTGCACCCCAGTACCAGGGGAGGAAAACTGAGACATATTTGAACACGTCTCCCGATCACATGGTTGATCATACTCTAGGTTCCACATGCATGTTTTAGCTGAAGGAAGAATACCTTAAACCTGGGTAGTTGAAACCCGTGGAATGGGTACCATGCAATATGACTTCAAAGGGTCTTCATTTGCTCACCGAACCTCTCCAATCCTATCACTGCTGCGTTTATGCCCCTGTACACATGCTTGATTCTCTTTCGGAGACATAGCAATCCATAGGTTTTAAGATACTTACAAGTCAGGTACATTCTTAGGCGTTTAATATGCGGTGTTGAGTCCATTTCGTTGAGCAAGGAGTAGCTCTTGTCTATTCCATATTTGGCTTAAGGAACTTTATCTGTGCTCATTTCAATCTCTGGTTTTATGCAGCACCCCAACTCACCTTTACCCTTAAGCAAGCATAAGTTGGTTTTCTAAATTTGAGACCCTGTTCTGTTCTGTAATTCAGTTCCTGTGTAGCCAAGTTTACATTCCGTGTATTACTGATATCTTATGATGTTTCTTTTTCTGTGTGACTTACTTCAGTTAGAATCATCATACCTGAATCCACTCATTGTGCTGCTAAGGGCCTGATGACACAGATTTCATTGCTGAGTGATATTGCTTTGCAAGTAAATACCACAACTTCTTTATCCATTTTTCACTTTCTGCGATGTTGAACTTGTACTGTAAACGAGGTTCTTGTAAACAGAGCCATTCCAAACTTTGGGGTGGCTGTGTCTTTTTGATTTTAATTTCCCTAAGCTATAGGACCATAAGTGGAAGTGCCCTAGGTTCTGTTGCTTTGTTTTTTAGATGTTTCAGGAAACACCATACACTTCTGCCGAGTGTCTGTTGGCAATTTACATCCCGCCCATCAGCATAACAAGGCTCCCAGTTCTCCATGGCCTGTCCTGCCTTTCTGGATTTTACACTTTTTTCAGATGTCCCTTTTGACCGGTTGGAAGTGAGACTTCATTGTAGTGCAGATTTCCTTTGCAAGCTTGCTTGGTTGGCCAAAAAGGGCGTATGCGTTTTTTCCTGAATATATTCAGGAAAAAACGCATACGCCCTTTTTGGCCAAGTGCATCATTGTGGACGTTCTGCCTCTTTTCCTATGCTTTCAATGCAATTCCAGTCTACCTCCTGAAATCGGTTTCCTGCAATTCTGCCCCGCTTTCAAGTCCTCTTGGCAGCCTTACTTCAGTCTATTTTTGGACGATAGCTGTCATTTATAACTCTGCAGGTTTGTGAATTACAGTGCCCCTGAGCTCCTTTCTTCAACTCGCTTTCTTTTGAGCTGGCCGCAACACCGCAGGATGGCTTCAGGCCCTAATCTGGTTCCGGTACGGCACGCTGAGCCTTTGGTTATTTCCTCTTCCTGGTGGGAAATGAGAGTTAAATTTGCCCGTCCAGACACCTCCAGCTAGCCTCTCATTGGTTCTCGCTATTCCTGTTCATCTTCCGCAGAAATTGCAAACTGGGCCAAACAGGAGGTTAAAGGCGCTGACTCTCCAAGTGGGGAGAGTGTTAGTAAAGCGTCTGGAATGTTGCACCCGAGTACCAGGGGAGGAAAACTGAGACATATTTGAACACGTCTCCCGTTCACATGGTTGATCATACTTGGGTTCCACATGCATGTTTTAGCTGAAGGAAGAATACCTTAAACCTGGAGAGTTGAGACCCGTGGAATGGGTACCATGCAATATGACTTCAAAGGGTCTTCATTTGCTCACCGAACCTCTCCAATCCTATCACTGCTGCGTTTATGCCCCTGTACACATGCTTGATTCTCTTTCGGAGACATAGCAATCCATAGGTTTTATGATAATTACTAGTCAGGTACATTCTTAGGCGTTTAATATGCGGTGTTGAGTCCATTTCGTTGAGCAAGGAGTAGCTCTTGTCTATTCCATATTTGACTTAAGGAACTTTATCTGTGCTCATTTCAATCTCTGGTTTTATGCAGCACCCCAACTCACCTTTACCCTTAAGCAAGCATAAGTTGGTTTTCAAATTTGAGACCCTGTTCTGTTCTGTAATTCAGTTCCTGTGTAGCCAAGTTTACATTCCGTGTATTACTGATATCTTATGATGTTTCTTTTTCTGTGTGACTTATTTCAGTTAGAATCATCATACCTGAATCCACTCATTGTGATGCTAAGGGCCTGATGACATAGATTTCATTGCTGAGTGATATTGATTTGTAAGTAAATACCACAACTTCTTTATCCATTTTTCACTTTCTGCGATGTTGAACTTGTACTGTAAATGAGGTTCTTGTAAACAGAGGCGTCCCAAACTTTGGGGTGGCTGTGTCTTTTTGATTTTAATTTCCCTAAGCTATAGGACCATAAGTGGCAGTGCCCTAGGCTCTGTTGCTTTGTTTTTTAGATGTTTCAGGAAACACCATACACTTCTCCCGAGTGTCTGTTGGCAATTTACATCCCGCCCATCAGCATAACAAGGCTCCCAGTTGTCCATGGCCTGTCCTGCCTTTCTGGATTTTACACTTTTTTCAGATGGCCCTTTTGACCGGGGGGAAGTGAGACTTCATTGTAGTGCAGATTTCCTTTGCAAGCTTGCTTGGTTGGCCAAAAAGGGCGTATGCGTTTTTTCCTGAATATATTCAGGAAAAAACGCATACGCCCTTTTTGGCCAAGTGCATCATTGTGGACGTTCTGCCTCTTTTCCTATGCTTTCAATGCAATTCCAGTCTACCTCCTGAAATCGGTTTCCTGCAATTCTGCCCCGCTTTCAAGTCCTCTTGGCAGCCTTACTTCAGTCTATTTTTGGACGATAGCTGTCATTTATAACTCTGCAGTTTTGTGAATTACAGTGCCCCTGAGCTCCTTTCTTCAACTCGCTTTCTTGTGACCTGGCCGCAACACCGCAGGATGGCTTCAGGCCCTAATCTGGTTCCGGCCCGGCATGCTGAGCCTTTGGTTAATTCCTCTTCCTGGTGGGAAATGAGAGTTAAATTTGCCCGTCCAGACACCTCCAGCTAGCCTCTTATTGGTTCTCGCTATTCCTGTTCATCTTCCGCAGAAATTGCAAACTGGGCCAAACAGGAGGTTAAAGGGACTGAATCTCCAAGTGGAGAGAGTGTTAGTAAAGCGTCTGGAATGTTGCACCCGAGTACCAGGGGAGGAAAACTGAGACATATTTGAACACGTCTCCCGTTCACATGGTTGATTATACTTGGGTTCCACATGCATGTTTTAGCTGAAGGAAGAATACCTTAAACCTGGAGAGTTAAGACCCGTGTAAAGGGTACCATGCAATATGACTTCAAAGGGTCTTCATTTGCTCACCGAACCTCTCCAATCCTATCACTGCTGCGTTTATGCCCCTGTACACATGCTTGATTCTCTTTCGGAGACATAGCAATCCATAGGTTTTAAGATACTTACTAGTCAGGTACATTCTTAGGCGTTTAATATGCGGTGTTGAGTCCATTTCGTTGAGCAAGGAGTAGCTCTTGTCTATTCCATATTTGACTTAAGGAACTTTATCTGTGCTCATTTCAATCTCTGGTTTTATGCAGCACCCCAACTCACCTTTACCCTTAAGCAAGCATAAGTTGGTTTTCTAAATTTGAGACCCTGTTCTGTTCTGTAATTCAGTTCCTGTGTAGCCAAGTTTACATTCCGTGTATTACTGATATCTTATGATGTTTCTTTTTCTGTGTGACTTACTTCAGTTTGAATCATCATACCTGAATCCACTCATTGTGCTGCTACGGGCCTGATGACACAGATTTCATTGCTGAGTGATATTGCTTTGTAAGTAAATACCACAACTTCTTTATCCATTTTTCACTTTCTGCGATGTTGAACTTGTACTGTAAACGAGGTTCTTGTAAACAGAGCCGTTCCAAACTTTGGGGTGGCTGTGTCTTTTTGATTTTAATTTCCCTAAGCTATAGGACCATAAGTGGAAGTGCCCTAGGTTCTGTTGCTTTGTTTTTTAGATGTTTCAGGAAACACCATACACTTCTCCCGAGTGTCTGTTGGCAATTTACATCCCGCCCATCAGCATAACAAGGCTCCCAGTTCTCCATGACCTGTCCTGCCTTTCTGGATTTTACACTTTTTTCAGATGGCCCTTTTGACCGGGGGGAAGTGAGACTTCATTGTAGTGCAGATTTCCTTTGCAAGCTTGCTTGGTTGGCCAAAAAGTGCGTATGCGTTTTTTCCTGAATATATTCAGGAAAAAACGCATACGCCCTTTTTGGCCAAGTGCATCATTGTGGACGTTCTGCCTCTTTTCCTATGCTTTCAATGCAATTCCAGTCTACCTCCTGAAATCGGTTTCCTGCAATTCTGCCCCGCTTTCAAGTCCTCTTGGCAGCCTTACTTCAGTCTATTTTTGGACGATAGCTGTCATTTATAACTCTGCAGGTTTGTGAATTACAGTGCCCCTGAGCTCCTTTCTTCAACTCGCTTTCTTTTGAGCTGGCCGCAACACCGCAGGATGTCTTCAGGCCCTAATCTGGTTCCGGTACGGCACGCTGAGCCTTTGGTTATTTCCTCTTCCTGGTGGGAAATGAGAGTTAAATTTGCCCGTCCAGACACCTCCAGCTAGCCTCTCATTGGTTCTCGCTATTCCTGTTCATCTTCCGCAGAAATTGCAAACTGGGCCAAACAGGAGGTTAAAGGCACTGACTCTCCAAGTGGGGAGAGTGTTAGTAAAGCGTCTGGAATGTTGCACCCGAGTACCAGGGGAGGAAAACTGAGACATATTTGAACACGTCTCCCGTTCACATGGTTGATCATACTTGGGTTCCACATGCATGTTTTAGCTGAAGGAAGAATACCTTAAACCTGGAGAGTTGAGACCCGTGTAATGGGTACCATGCAATATGACTTCAAAGGGTCTTCATTTGCTCACCAAACCTCTCCAACCCTATCACTGCTGCGTTTATGCCCCTGTACACATGCTTGATTCTCTTTTGGAGACATAGCAATCCATAGGTTTTACGATACTTACTAGTCAGGTACATTCTTAGGCGTTTAATATGCGGTGTTGAGTCCATTTCGTTGAGCAAGGAGTAGCTCTTGTCTATTTCATATTTGACTTAAGGAACTTTATCTGTGCTCATTTCAACCTCTGGTTTTATGCAGCACCCCAACTCACCTTTACCCTTAAGCAAGCATAAGTTGGTTTTCTAAATTTGAGAACCTGTTCTGTTTTGGAATTCAGTTCCTGTGTAGCCAAGTTTACATTCTGTGTATTAGTGATATCTTATGATGTTTCTTTTTCTGTGTGACTTATTTCAGTTAGAATCATCGTACCTGAATCTACTCATTATGCTGCTACGTGCCTGATGACATAGATTTCATTGCTGAGTGATACTGCATTGTACGTAAGTACCACAAGTTCTTTATCCATTTTTCACTTTCTGTGATGTTGAACTTGTACTGTAAACGAGGTTCTTGTAAACAGAGCCGTTCCAAACTTTGGGGTGGCTGTGTCTTTTTGATTTTAATTTCCCTAAGCTATAGGACCATAAGTGGAAGTGCCCTAGGCTCTGTTGCTTTGTTTTTTAGATGTTTCAGGAAACACCATACACTTCTCCCAAGTGTCTGTTGGCAATTTACATCCCGCCCATCAGCATAACAAGGCTCCCAGTTCTCAATGGCCTGTTGCCTTTCTAGATTTTACACTTTTTTCAGATGGCCCTTTTGACCGGGGGGGAAGTGAGACTTCATTGTAGTGCAGATTTCCTTTGCAAGCTTGCTTGGTTGGCCAAAAAGGGCGTATGCGTTTTTTCCTGAATATATTCAGGAAAAAACGCATACGCCCTTTTTGGCCAAGTGCATCATTGTGGACGTTCTGCCTCTTTTCCTATGCATTCAATGCAATTCCAGTCTACCTCCTAAAATCGGTTTCCTGCAATTCTGCCCCGCTTTCAAGTCCTCTTGGCAGCCTTACTTCAGTCTATTTTTGGACGATAGCTGTCATTTATAACTCTGCAGGTTTGTGAATTACAGTGCCCCTGAGCTCCTTTCTTCAACTCGCTTTCTTGTGAGCTGGCCGCAACACCGCAGGATGGCTTCAGGCCCTAATCTGGTTCCGGCACGGCACGCTGAGCCTTTGGTTATTTCCTCTTCCTGGTGGGAAATGAGAGTTAAATTTGCCCGTCCAGACACCTCCAGCTAGCCTCTCATTGGTTCTCGCTATTCCTGTTCATCTTCCGCAGAAATTGCAAACTGGGCCAAACAGGAGGTTAAAGGCGCTGACTCTCCAAGTGGGGAGAGTGTTAGTAAAGCGTCTGGAATGTTGCACCCGAGTACCAGGGGAGGAAATCTGAGACATATTTGAACACGTCTCCCGTTCACATGGTTGATCATACTTGGGTTCCACATGCATGTTTTAGCTGAAGGAAGAATACCTAAAACCTGGGTAGTTGAAACCCGTGGAATGGGTACCATGCAATATGACTTCAAAGGGTCTTCATTTGCTCACCGAACCTCCCCAATCCTATCACTGCTGCGTTTATGCCCCTGTACACATGCTTGATTCTCTTTCGGAGACATAGCAATCCATAGGTTTTAAGATACTTACTAGTCAGGTACATTCTTAGGCGTTTAATATGCGGTGTTGAGTCCATTTCATTGAGCAAGGAGTAGCTCTTGTCTATTCCATATTTGGCTTAAGGAACTTTATCTGTGCTCATTTCAATCTCTGGTTTTATGCAGCACCCCAACTCACCTTTCCCCTTAAGCAAGCATAAGTTGGTTTTCTAAATTTGAGACCCTGTTCTGTTCTGTAATTCAGTTCCTGTGTAGCCAAGTTTACATTCCGTGTATTACTGATATCTTATGATGTTTCTTTTTCTGTGTGACTTATTTCAGTTAGAATCATCATACCTGAATCCACTCATTGTGCTGCTAAGGGCCTGATGACACAGATTTCATTGCTGAGTGATATTGCTTTGTAAGTAAATACCACAACTTCTTTATCCATTTTTCACTTTCTGCGATGTTGAACTTGTACTGTACACGAGGTTCTTGTAAACAGAGCCGTTCCAAACTTTGGGGTGGCTGTGTCTTTTTGATTTTGAATTCCCTAAGCTATAGGACCATAAGTGGAAGTGCCCTAGGCTCTGTTGCTTTGTTTTTTAGATGTTTCAGGAAACACCATTCACTTCTCCTGAGTGTCTGTTGGTAATTTACATCCCGCCCATCAGCATAACAAGTCTCCCAGTTCTCCATGGCCTGTCCTGCCTTTCTGGATTTTACACTTTTTTCAGATGGCCCTTTTGACCGGGGGGAAGTGAGACTTCATTGTAGTGCAGATTTCCTTTGCAAGCTTGCTTGGTTGGCCAAAAAGGGCGTATGCGTTTTTTCCTGAATATATTCAGGAAAAAACGCATACGCCCTTTTTGGCCAAGTGCATCATTGTGGACGTTCTGCCTCTTTTCCTATGCTTTCAATGCAATTCCAGTCTACCTCCTGAAATCGGTTTCCTGCAATTCTGCCCCGCTTTCAAGTCCTCTTGGCAGCCTTACTTCAGTCTATTTTTGGACGATAGCTGTCATTTATAACTCTGCAGGTTTGTGAATTACAGTGCCCCTGAGCTCCTTTCTTCAACTCGCTTTCTTGTGACCTGGCCGTAACACCGCAGGATGGCTTCAGGCCCTAATCTGGTTCTGGCCCGGCATGCTGAGCCTTTGGTTAATTCCTCTTCCTGCTGGGAAATGAGAGTTAAATTTGCCCGTCCAGACACCTCCAGCTAGCCTCTCATTGGTTCTCGCTATTCCTGTTCATCTTCCGCAGAAATTGCAAACTGGGCCAAACAGGAGGTTAAAGGGACTGACTCTCCAAGTGGGGAGAGTGTTAGTAAAGCGTCTGGAATGTTGCACCCGAGTACCAGGGGAGGAAAACTGAGACATATTTGAACACGTCCCCCGATCACATGGTTGATCATACTCTAGGTTCCACATGCATGTTTTAGCTGAAGGAAGAATACCTTAAACCTGGGTAGTTGAAACCCGTGGAATGGGTACCATGCAATATGACTTCAAAGGGTCTTCATTTGCTCACCGAACCTCTCCAATCCTATCACTGCTGCGTTTATGCCCCTGTACACATGCTTGATTCTCTTTCGGAGACATAGCAATCCATAGGTTTTAAGATACTTACTAGTCAGGTACATTCTTAGGCGTTTAATATGGGGTGTTGAGTCCATTTCGTTGAGCAAGGAGTAGCTCTTGTCTATTCCATATTTGGCTTAAGGAACTTTATCTGTGCTCATTTCAATCTCTGGTTTTATGCAGCACCCCAACTCACCTTTACCCTTAAGCAAGAATAAGTTGGTTTTCTAAATTTGAGACCCTGTTCTGTTCTGTAATTCAGTTCCTGTGTAGCCAAGTTTACATTCCGTGTATTACTGATATCTTATGATGTTTCTTTTTCTGTGTGACTTATTTCAGTTAGAATCATCATACCTGAATCCACTCATTGTGCTGCTAAGGGCCTGATGACACAGATTTCATTGCTGAGTGATATTGCTTTGTAAGTAAATACCACAACTTCTTTATCCATTTTTCACTTTCTGCGATGTTGAACTTGTACTGTAAACGAGGTTCTTGTAAACAGAGCCGTTCCAAACTTTGGGGTGGCTGTGTCTTTTTGATTTTAATTTCCCTAAGCTATAGGACCATAAGTGGAAGTGCCCTAGGTTCTGTTGCTTTGTTTTTTAGATGTTTCAGGAAACACCATACACTTCTCCCGAGTGGTTGTTGGCAATTTACATCCCGCCCATCAGCATAACAAGGCTCCCAG
The DNA here is from genome assembly GCF_949987515.2 of Delphinus delphis. Classification (NCBI taxonomy): domain Eukaryota; kingdom Metazoa; phylum Chordata; class Mammalia; order Artiodactyla; family Delphinidae; genus Delphinus; species Delphinus delphis. The sequence continues at coordinate 894,581 of NW_027192685.1, read as the reverse complement.
TTCTCCATGGCCTGTCCTGCCTTTCTGGATTTTACACTTTTTTCAGATGGCCCTTTTGACCGGGGGGAAGTGAGACTTCATTGTAGTGCAGATTTCCTTTGCAAGCTTGCTTGGTTGGCCAAAAAGGGCGTATGCGTTTTTTCCTGAATATATTCAGGAAAAAACGCATACGCCCTTTTTGGCCAAGTGCATCATTGTGGACGTTCTGCCTCTTTTCCTATGCTTTCAATGCAATTCCAGTCTACCTCCTGAAATCGGTTTCCTGCAATTCTGCCCCGCTTTCAAGTCCTCTTGGCAGCCTTACTTCAGTCTATTTTTGGACGATAGCTGTCATTTATAACTCTGCAGGTTTGTGAATTACAGTGCCCCTGCGCTCCTTTCTTCAACTCGGTTTCTTTTGAGCTGGCCGCAACACCGCAGGATGACTTCAGGCCCTAAGCTGGTTCTGGCCCGGCACGCTGAGCCTTTGGTTATTTCCTCTTCCTGTTGGGAAATGAGAGTTAAATTTGCCCGTCCAGACACCTCCAGCTAGCCTCTCATTGGTTCTCGCTATTCCTGTTCATCTTCCGCAGAAATTGCAAACTGGGCCAAACAGGAGGTTAAAGGCGCTGACTCTCCAAGTGGGGAGAGTGTTAGTAAAGCGTCTGGAATGTTGCACCCGAGTACCAGGGGAGGAAAACTGAGACATATTTGAACACGTCTCCCGATCACATGGTTGATCATACTCTGGGTTCCACATGCATGTTTTAGCTGAAGGAAGAATACCTAAAACCTGGGTAGTTGAAACCCGTGGAATGGGTACCATGCAATATGACTTCAAAGGGTCTTCATTTGCTCACCGAACCTCTCCAATCCTATCACTGCTGCGTTTATGCCCCTGTACACATGCTTGATTCTCTTTCGGAGACATAGCAATCCATAGGTTTTAAGATACTTACTTGTCAGGTACATTCTTAGGCGTTTAATATGCGGTGTTGAGTCCATTTCGTTGAGCAAGGAGTAGCTCTTGTCTATTCCATATTTGGCTTAAGGAACTTTATCTGTGCTCATTTCAATCTCTGGTTTTATGCAGCAACCCAACTCACCTTTCCCCTTAAGCAAGCATAAGTTGGTTTTCTAAATTTGAGAACCTGTTCTGTTTTGGAATTCAGTTCCTGTGTAGCCAAGTTTACATTCCGTGTATTAGTGATATCTTATGATGTTTCTTTTTCTGTGTGACTTATTTCAGTTAGAATCATCGTACCTGAATCAACTCATTATGCTGCTACGGGCCTGATGACATAGATTTCATTGCTGAGTGATACTGCCTTGTACGTAAGTACCACAAGTTCTTTATCCATTTTTCACTTTCTGTGATGTTGAACTTGTACTGTAAACGAGGTTCTTGTAAACAGAGCCGTTCCAAACTTTGGGGTGGCTGTGTCTTTTTGATTTTGAATTCCCTAAGCTATAGGACCATAAGTGGAAGTGCCCTAGGCTCTGTTGCTTTGTTTTTTAGATGTTTCAGGAAACACCATACACTTCTCCCGAGTGGTTGTTGGCAATTTACATCCCGCCCATCAGCATAACAAGATTCCCAGTTCTCCATGTCCTGTCCTGCCTTTCTGGATTTTACACTTTTTTCAGATGGCCCTTTTGACCGGGGGGAAGTGAGACTTCATTGTAGTGCAGATTTCCTTTGCAAGCTTCCTTGGTTGGCCAAAAAGGGCGTATGCGTTTTTTCCTGAATATATTCAGGAAAAAACGCATACGCCCTTTTTGGCCAAGTGCATCATTGTGGACGTTCTGCCTCTTTTCCTATGCTTTCAATGCAATTCCAGTCTACCTCCTGCAATCGGTTTCCTGCAATTCTGCCCCGCTTTCAAGTCCTCTTGGCAGCCTTACTTCAGTCTATTTTTGGACGATAGCTGTCATTTATAACTCTGCAGGTTTGTGAATTCCAGTGCCCCTGAGCTCCTTTCTTCAACTCGCTTTCTTTTGAGCTGGCCGCAACACCGCAGGATGGCTTCAGGCCCTAATCTGGTTCCGGCCCGGCATGCTGAGCCTTTGGTTAATTCCTCTTCCTGGTGGGAAATGAGAGTTAAATTTGCCCGTCCAGACACCTCCAGCTAGCCTCTCATTGGTTCTCGCTATTCCTGTTCATCTTCCGCAGAAATTGCAAACTGGGCCAAACAGGAGGTTAAAGGCGCTGACTCTCCAAGTGGGGAGAGTGTTAGTAAAGCGTCTGGAATGTTGCACCCGAGTACCAGGGGAGGAAAACTGAGACATATTTGAACACGTCTCCCGATCACATGGTTGATCATACTCTAGGTTCCACATGCATGTTTTAGCTGAAGGAAGAATACCTTAAACCTGGGTAGTTGAAACCTGTGGAATGGGTACCATGCAATATGACTTCAAAGGGTCTTCATTTGCTCACCGAACCTCTCCAATCCTAGCACTGCTGCGTTTATGCCCCTGTACACATGCTTGATTCTCTTTCGGAGACATAGCAATCCATAGGTTTTAAGATACTTACTAGTCAGGTACATTCTTAGGCGTTTAATATGGGGTGTTGAGTCCATTTCGTTGAGCAAGGAGTAGCTCTTGTCTATTCCATATTTGGCTTAAGGAACTTTATCTGTGCTCATTTCAATCTCTGGTTTTATGCAGCACCCCAACTCACCTTTCCCCTTAAGCAAGCATAAGTTGGTTTTCTAAATTTGAGACCCTGTTCTGTTCTGTAATTCAGTTGCTGTGTAGCCAAGTTTACATTCCGTGTATTACTGATATCTTATGATGTTTCTTTTTCTGTGTGACTTATTTCAGTTAGAATCATCATACCTGAATCCACTCATTGTGCTGCTAAGGGCCTGATGACACAGATTTCATTGCTGAGTGATATTGCTTTGTAAGTAAATACCACAACTTCTTTATCCATTTTTCACTTTCTGCGATGTTGAACTTGTACTGTAAACGAGGTTCTTGTAAACAGAGCCGTTCCAAACTTTGGGGTGGCTGTGTCTTTTTGATTTTGAATTCCCTAAGCTATAGGACCATAAGTGGAAGTGCCCTAGGCTCTGTTGCTTTGTTTTTTAGATGTTTCAGGAAACACCATACACTTCTCCAGAGTGGTTGTTGGCAATTTACATCCCGCCCATCAGCATAACAAGGCTCCCAGTTCTCCATGGCCTGTCCTGCCTTTCTCGATTTTACACTTTTTTCAGATGGCCCTTTTGACCGGGGGGAAGTGAGACTTCATTGTAGTGCAGATTTCCTTTGCAAGCTTGCTTGGTTGGCCAAAAAGGGCGTATGCGTTTTTTCCTGATTATATTCAGGAAAAAACGCATACGCCCTTTTTGGCCAAGTGCATCATTGTGGACGTTCTGCCTCTTTTCCTATGCTTTCAATGCAATTCCAGTCTACCTCCTGAAATCGGTTTCCTGCAATTCTGCCCCGCTTTCAAGTCCTCTTGGCAGCCTTACTTCAGTCTATTTTTGGACGATAGCTGTCATTTATAACTCTGCAGGTTTGTGAATTACAGTGCCCCTGAGCTCCTTTCTTCAACTCGCTTTCTTGTGACCTGGCCGCAACACCGCAGGATGGCTTCAGGCCCTAATCTGGTTCCGGCCCGGCATGCTGAGCCTTTGGTTAATTCCTCTTCCTGCTGGGAAATGAGAGTTAAATTTGCCCGTCCAGACACCTCCAGCTAGCCTCTCATTGGTTCTCGCTATTCCTGTTCATCTTCCGCAGAAATTGCAAACTGGGCCAAACAGGAGGTTAAAGGGACTGACTCTCCAAATGGGGAGAGTGTTAGTAAAGCGTCTGGAATGTTGCACCCGAGTACCAGGGGAGGAAAACTGAGACATATTTGAACACGTCTCCCAATCACATGGTAGATCATACTCTAGGTTCCACATGCATGTTTTAGCTGAAGGAAGAATACCTTAAACCTGGGTAGTTGAAACCTGTGGAATGGGTACCATGCAATATGACTTCAAAGGGTCTTCATTTGCTCACCGAACCTCTCCAATCCTAGCACTGCTGCGTTTATGCCCCTGTACACATGCTTGATTCTCTTTCGGAGACATAGCAATCCATAGGTTTTAAGATACTTACTAGTCAGGTACATTCTTAGGCGTTTAATATGGGGTGTTGAGTCCATTTCGTTGAGCAAGGAGTAGCTCTTGTCTATTCCATATTTGGCTTAAGGAACTTTATCTGTGCTCATTTCAATCTCTGGTTTTATGCAGCACCCCAACTCACCTTTCCCCTTAAGCAAGCATAAGTTGGTTTTCTAAATTTGAGACCCTGTTCTGTTCTGTAATTCAGTTGCTGTGTAGCCAAGTTTACATTCCGTGTATTACTGATATCTTATGATGTTTCTTTTTCTGTGTGACTTATTTCAGTTAGAATCATCATACCTGAATCCACTCATTGTGCTGCTAAGGGCCTGATGACACAGATTTCATTGCTGAGTGATATTGCTTTGTAAGTAAATACCACAACTTCTTTATCCATTTTTCACTTTCTGCGATGTTGAACTTGTACTGTAAACGAGGTTCTTGTAAACAGAGCCGTTCCAAACTTTGGGGTGGCTGTGTCTTTTTGATTTTGAATTCCCTAAGCTATAGGACCATAAGTGGAAGTACCCTAGGCTCTGTTGCTTTGTTTTTTAGATGTTTCAGGAAACACCATACACTTCTCCCGAGTGGTTGTTGGCAATTTACATCCCGCCCATCAGCATAACAAGGCTCCCAGTTCTCCATGGCCTGTCCTGCCTTTCTGGATTTTACACTTTTTTCAGATGGCCCTTTTGACCGGGGGGAAGTTAGACTTCATTTTAGTGCAGATTTCGTTTGCAAGCTTGCTTGGTTGGCCAAAAAGGGCGTATGCGTTTTTTCCTGAATATATTCAGGAAAAAACGCATACGCCCTTTTTGGCCAAGTGCATCATTGTGGACGTTCTGCCTCTTTTCCTATGCTTTCAATGCAATTCCAGTCTACCTCCTGAAATCGGTTTCCTGCAATTCTGCCCCGCTTTCAAGTCCTCTTGGCAGCCTTACTTCAGTCTATTTTTGGACGATAGCTGTCATTTATAACTCTGCAGTTTTGTGAATTACAGTGCCCCTGAGCTCCTTTCTTCAACTCGCTTTCTTGTGAGCTGGCCGCAACACCGCAGGATGGCTTCAGGCCCTAATCTGGTTCCGGCACGGCACGCTGAGCCTTTGGTTAATTCCTCTTCCGGGGGGGAAATGAGAGTTAAATTTGCCCGTCCAGACACCTCCAGCTAGCCTCTCATTGGTTCTCGCTATTCCTGTTCATCTTCCGCAGAAATTGCAAACTGGGCCAAACAGGAAGTTAAAGGGACTGACTCTCCAAGTCGGGAGAGTGTTAGTAAAGCGTCTGGAATGTTGCACCCGAGTACCAGGGGAGGAAAACTGAGACATATTTGAACACGTCTCCCGTTCACATGGTTGATCATACTCTGTGTTCCACATGCATGTTTAAGCTGAAGGAAGAATACCTTAAACATGGAGAGTTGAGACCCGAGTAATGGGTACCATGCAATATGACTTCAAAGGGTCTTCATTTGCTCACCGAACCTCTCCAATCCTATCAGTGCTGCGTTTATGCCCCTGTACACACGCTTGATTCTCTTTTGGAGACATAGCAATCCATAGGTTTTAAGATACTTACTAGTCAGGTACATTCTTAGGCGTTTAATATGGGGTTATGAGTCCATTTCGTTGAGCAAGGAGTAGCTCTTGTCTATTCCATATTTGGCTTAAGGAACTTTATCTGTGCTCATTTCAATCTCTGGTTTTATACAGCACCCCAACTCACCTTTCCCCGTAAGCAAGCATAAGTTGGTTTTCTAAATTTGAGACCCTGTTCTGTTTTGGAATGCAGTTCCTGTGTAGCCAAGTTTACATTCCGTGTATTAGTGATATCTTATGATGCTTCTTTTTCTGTGTGACTTATTTCAGTTAGAATCATCGTACCTGAATCCACTCATTATGCTGCTACGGGCCTGATGACATAGATTTCATTGCTGAGTGATACTGCATTGTACGTAAGTACCACAAGTTCTTTATCCATTTTTCACTTTCTGTGATATTGAACTTGTACGGTAAACGAGGTTCTTGTAAACGGAGGCGTCCCAAACTTTGGGGTGGCTGTGTCTTTTTGATTTTAATTTCCCTAAGCTATAGGACCATAAGTGGAAGTGCCCTAGGCTCTGTTGCTTTGTTTTTTAGATGTTTCAGGAAACACCATACACTTCTCCTGAGTGTCTGTTGGCAATTTACATCCCGCCCATCAGCATAACAAGGCTCCCAGTTCTCCATGGCCTGTCCTGCCTTTCTGGATTTTACACTTTCTTCAGATGGCCCTTTTGACCGGGGAGAAGTGAGACTTCATTGTAGTGCAGATTTCCTTTGCAAGCTTGCTGGGTTGGCCAAAAAGGGCGTATGCGTTTTTTCCTGAATATATTCAGGAAAAAACGCATACGCCCTTTTTGGCCAAGTGCATCATTGTGGACGTTCTGCCTCTTTTCCTATGCTTTCAATGCAATTCCAGTCTACCTCCTGAAATCGGTTTCCTGCAATTCTGCCCCGCTTTCAAGTCCTCTTGGCAGCCTTACTTCAGTCTATTTTTGGACGATAGCTGTCATTTATAAGTCTGCAGGTTTGTGAATTACAGTGTCCCTGAGCTCCTTTCTTCAACTCGCTTTCTTGTGACCTGGCCGCAACACCGCAGGATGGCTTCAGGCCTTAATCTGGTTCTGGCCCGGCACGCTGAGCCTTTGGTTAATTCCTCTTCCTGCTGGGAAATGAGAGTTAAATTTGCCCGTCCAGACACCTCCAGCTAGCCTCTCATTGGTTCTCGCTATTCCTGTTCATCTTCCGCAGAAATTGCAAACTGGGCCAAACAGGAGGTTAAAGGGACTGACTCTCCAAGTCGGGAGAGTGTTAGTAAAGCGTCTGGAATGTTGCACCCGAGTACCAGGGTACGAAAACTGAGACATATTTGAACACGTCTCCCGATCACATGGTTGATCATACACTAGGTTCCACATGCATGTTTTAGCTGAAGGAAGAATACCTTAAACCTGGGTGGTTGAAACCCGTGGAATGGGTACCATGCAATATGAATTCAAAGGGTCTTCATTTGCTCACCGAACCTCTCCAATCCTATCACTGCTGCGTTTATGCCCCTGTACACATGCTTGATTCTCTTTCGGAGACATAGCAATCTATAGGTTTTAAGATACTTACTAGTCAGGTACATTCTTAGGCGTTTATTATGGGGTGTTGAGTCCATTTCATTGAGCAAGGAGTAGCTCTTGTCTATTCCATATTTGGCTTAAGGTACTTTATCTGTGCTCATTTCAATCTCTGGTTTTATGCAGCACCCCAACTCACCTTTACCCTTAAGCAAGAATAAGTTGGTTTTCTAAATTTGAGACCCTGTTCTGTTCTGTAATTCAGTTCCTGTGTAGCCAAGTTTACATTCCGTGTATTACTGATATCTTATGATGTTTCTTTTTCTGTGTGACTTATTTCAGTTAGAATCATCATACCTGAATCCACTCATTGTGCTGCTAAGGGCCTGATGACACAGATTTCATTGCTGAGTGATATTGCTTTGTAAGTAAATACCACAACTTCTTTATCCATTTTTCACTTTCTGCGATGTTGAACTTGTACTGTACACGAGGTTCTTGTAAACAGAGCTGTTCCAAACTTTGGGATGGCTGTGTCTTTTTGATTTTAATTTCCCTAAGCTATAGGACCATAAGTGGAAGTGCCCTAGGCTCTGTTGCTTTGTTTTTTAGATGTTTCAGGAAACACCATACACTTCTCCCGAGTGTCTGTTGGCAATTTACATCCCGCCCATCAGCATAACAAGGCTCCCAGTTCTCCATGGCCTGTCCTGTCTTTCTGGATTTTACACTTTTTTCAGATGGCCCTTTTGACCGGGGGGAAGTGAGACTTCATTGTAGTGCAGATTTCCTTTGCAAGCTTGCTGGGTTGGCCAAAAAGGGCGTATGCGTTTTTTCCTGAATATATTCAGGAAAAAACGCATACGCCCTTTTTGGCCAAGTGCATCATTGTGGACGTTCTGCCTCTTTTCCTATGCTTTCAATGCAATTCCAGTCTACCTCCTGAAATCGGTTTCCTGCAATTCTGCCCCGCTTTCAAGTCCTCTTGGCAGCCTTACTTCAGTCTATTTTTGGACGATAGCTGTCATTTATAACTCTGCAGGTTTGTGAATTACAGTGCCCCTGAGCTCCTTTCTTCAACTCGCTTTCTTGTGACCTGGCCGCAACACCGCAGGATGGCTTCAGGCCCTAATCTGGTTCCGGCACGGCACGCTGAGCCTTTGGTTAATTCCTCTTCCGGGGGGGAAATGAGAGTTAAATTTGCCCATCCAGACACCTCCAGCTAGCCTCTCATTGGTTCTCGCTATTCCTGTTCATCTTCCGCAGAAATTGCAAACTGGGCCAAACAGGAGGTTAAAGGGACTGACTCTCCAAGTTGGGAGAGTGTTAGTAAAGCGTCTGGAATGTTGCTCCCGAGTACCAGGGTACGAAAACTGAGACATATTTGAACACGTCTCCCGATCACATGGTTGATCATACTCTAGGTTCCACATGCATGTTTTAGCTGAAGGAAGAATACCTTAAACCTGGGTAGTTGAAACCCGTGGAATGGGTACCATGCAATATGACTTCAAAGGGTCTTCATTTGCTCACCGAACCTCTCCAATCCTATCACTGCTGCGTTTATGCCCCTGTACACATGCTTGATTCTCTTTCGGAGACATAGCAATCTATAGGTTTTAAGATACTTACTAGTCAGGTACATTCTTAGGCGTTTAATATGGGGTGTTGAGTCCATTTCATTGAGCAAGGAGTAGCTCTTGTCTATTCCATATTTGGCTTAAGGAACTTTATCTGTGCTCATTTCAATCTCTGGTTTTATGCAGCACCCCAACTCACCTTTACCCTTAAGCAAGCATAAGTTGGTTTTCTAAATTTGAGACCCTGTTCTGTTCTGTAATTCAGTTGCTGTGTAGCCAAGTTTACATTCCGTGTATTACTGATATCTTATGATGTTTCTTTTTCTGTGTGACTTATTTCAGTTAGAATCATCATACCTGAATCCACTCATTGTGCTGCTAAGGGCCTGATGACATAGATTTCATTGCTGAGTGATATTGCTTTGTAAGTAAATGCCACAACTTCTTTATCCATTTTTCACTTTCTGCGATGTTGAACTTGTACTGTAAACGAGGTTCTTGTAAACAGAGCCGTCCCAAACTTTGGGGTGGCTGTGTCTTTTTGATTTTAATTTCCCTAAGCTATAGGACCATAAGTGGAAGTGCCCTAGGCTCTGTTACTTTGTTTTGTTGATGTTTCAGGAAACACCATACACTTCTCCCGAGTGTCTGTTGGCAATTTACATCCCGCCCATCAGCAAAACAAGGCTCCCAGTTCTCCATGGCCTGTCGTGCCTTTATGGATTTTACACTTGTTTCAGATGGCCCTTTTGACCAGGTGGAAATGAGACTTCATTGTAGTGCAGATTTCCTTTGCAAGCTTGCTTGGTTGGCCAAAAAGTGCGTATGCGTTTTTTCCTGAATATATTCAGGAAAAAACACATACGCCCTTTTTGGCCAAGTGCATCATTGTCGAGTTTCTGACTCTCTTCATATGCTTTCAATGCAATTCCAGTCTACCTCCTGAAATCAGTTTCCTGCAATTCTGCCTTGCTTTCAATGCCTCTTCATAGCCTTACCTCAATATATTTTTTAAAAATAGTTGGCGTTTATAACTCTGCAGGTTTTTGAATTGCAGTGGCCCTTAGCTCCATTTTTTAGCTCTTATTTTTGTGGTATTGCCCCATAACCGCAGGATTCCTTGAAGCCCTATTTTTCTTCTGGGGCACCTGCTGTGCCTTTGGTTAATTCTTCTTACTGATGTGATATTAGAGTGACATGTGCCCATTGAAACCGCTACAGCTAGTTTCTCACTGGTTCCCCCTATTCCCATTCATCCTCTGCACTAACTGCAGACTGTGCGATACCAGAACTTAAAGGCATTGACTCCATGTGGGGATGTTGTTAGTAAAGCGGCTGGAATGTCGATCCGGAGCCCCAGGAGAGGAAAAATGAGGTGCGTTTTAGAAACCTTTCCCGATCATATGGTATACCAGTCGCTGGGTTTCCCAAGCATGGTTTAGCTGTAGGAAGATTCCCTTCAACCTGGAGTGTTGGGACCCTTGGACTGAGTAGCATGAAGTATTGCATTAAACTTTCGGCAGTTGCTCACCAAAGCTCACCAATCCTGTCAGCCCCAAGTGTCCAGCCTTATGTCTTATCCAGCTGTGGGTTTATATGTGGTCAATCCAGGTTGCATCACAGCCCCTGAGCGAATTTTGTAAGAATTTTTCTCTCTTTCATTGTTTCAGCGTTTTGTTTTTAAAATTTATTTCTATAATGGGGTTTAGCTCCTTTTCACTGCTGTGTTTGTGCCGCTCTGCACACACTTGATTCCCTTATGGAGATATATCAATACATGGGTTTTAAGATTCTTATTCCTCAGATATATTTCTCTGCGGTGTATAGGGTGTGTTGAGGCCTGTTCATTGAGCAAGGTGTAGATCTTGTCTAATACCTATTTGGTTTATTGAACGGTATCTGTGCTAATTTCAAACTCTGGTTTTATGCATCACCCCACCTCTCCTTTCCCCTTAAGCTGACATAAGTGTGTTTTCTAAATGTGAGACACTGTTCTGTTCTGTAATTCATTTCTTGTGCAGCCATATTTACCCTCCCTCTATAAGTGATATCTTATGATATGTTTCTTTTTCTGTTTGACTTATTTCAAGTAGTATTATCGGACCTAAATCCACTCTTTATCCTTCTACTAGCCTTATTACATTGATTTCATGGTGAAGAGATATTCCATTGTACATAAGTACCACATCTTCTTTATCCATTGTTCTCTTTCCTGGGATATTTAAGGTGTACTGAAGTTGAGGTTCTTGTAAACAGAGTAGCCCTAAACTGTGGTGTGCTTGTGTCTTGTTGATTTTTAGACTTCCCTAGATATACTCCCATGATTGGAAGTGTCCTATGCTCTGTAGCTCTGTTTTTTAGATGATTTAGGAACCACCATACACTTCTCCAGAGTGGCTCTCGGCAGTTCACACACTGCCCATCAGCGTATAAAGGCTCCCTGTTCTCCATGGCCTGTCCTGCATTTCTGGTTTTTACAATTTTTTAGGATGGCCCTTTTGACCGGTGGGAAGTGAGACTTCTTTGTTGTGCACATTTGCATTGCTTGCTTGCTTCGTTGCCCATAAAGTGCGTATGCGTTTTTTCCTGGATATAATCAGGAAAAAACGCATACGCCCTTTTGGGCCAACTGCATCATTGTCGAAATTCTGCCGCTTTTCATGTGCGTTAAAGACGAGTCCAATCTATCTCTTGAAATCTGTTTCTTGCAATTCTGTCTTGCATTCAGATCCTCTTCTTTGCCTTACCTCAACATATTTTTGGACGTTAGTTTTCATTTATAACTCTGCAGGTTTGTGAATTGCAGTGACCCTGAGCTCCATTTTTTAAGTTGCTCTTTTGTGAGCTGGCCTCAAACCCGCAGGATTGCTTCAGGCCCTATTTTGGCTCCGGCGAGGCAGGCTGAGCCTTTCTTTAATTCTTATTCTTAATGGGAAATTAGAGTGATATGTGCCCGTCCAAACCCCTACAACTCTTCTCTCATTGGTTCCCCCTCTTCCCGTTCATCCTCCTCACAATTTGCAAAATGTGTGAAACAGAAGTTTAAATGTGCTGATTCTCCAAGTGGGGAGATTCTAAGTAGCGTGGCTGGAATGGTGAACAGGAGCACCAGGAGAGGATAAATGAGGTGCATTTTAGACACATCTCCCGATCACATGGTGTACAGTCCTCTGGGTTTTCCATGCATGTTTTAGCTGTAGGAAGATCCCTTGAACCTGCAGATTTGGGACCCATTGAATGGGTACCAGGTAGTATTACTTTAAAGGGTGTGCATTTCCTCACCCAACCTCACATTTCTCTTAGCGCAAACAGTTTCCAGCCTTATGTCTCATCCTGCTGTGGGTCTAGATGTGTTCAATCCATGTTGCATCACCGTCCCTGAGGAAAAGTTGTAAGAGGTTTTCTCTGTCTCTCTGTCGTTTATTTTTTTCAATTTATTACTATATTGGTTACAGCTGATTTTCAAAGCTCTGTTTCTTGCTGCTGTACATCCACTTGATTCGCGTACAGAGAGACATCAATAAATTCTTTTTCAGATTCTTACCAGTCGTATATATTCTTTTCCGGTGACTTGAGTGTGCTGAGTGCAGTTCTTTTAGCTACCGTGTAGGCCTTGTTGATTATCAGTTTGGTATTTGGAATGGTATCTTTGCTAATTTCAACCTCCTGGATGATGCCTCACCCCTCCCCACCTTTCCCGTTTAGCAGCCTTATGCGTGTTTTCTACATATTTGACTATGTTTTTGTTTTGTAATTTATTTCATGTGTAGCCATTTTGGATTCCACCTTTAAGTGATATCTTATGATATGTGTCTTTTTCTTTTTGAATTCTGTCACTTAGAATGATCATACGTAACTCCTCCGGAGTCATTACAACTGGCCATATTTCATTGATTTCCAGGCTGAATAATATTCCACTCTACCTAAGTACCACATCTCTATCCATTTTTTCCCTCCAGAGACATTTAAGTTATATCCTAGTCGAGGATCTTTTAAACAGAGAGGGGGTAAACATTGGGGTGCCTGTGTCCTCTCGATTTTTGTTTTTCCCAAGATATACGCCCATGAGTGCAAGTGCCCTATGCTCTGTAGCTCATTTTTTAGATGCTTTAGTAAACACAATACACTTCTCCAGAATGGCCGTTGGCAATATACATTTCCACTATAAGTCTCACAGGGCTCCCTCTTCTCGTTGCCCTGTCCTGCATTTCTGTTGTTTACGCTTTATGAGGATGGCTCTTCTGACTGATGCGAAGTGATATATTTTGTAGTATTGACTTCCAGTGCCCACCTGTTTGGTTGGCTAAAAAAGTGTATGCCCTTTTCTTGAATATATACAGAAAAGAACGCATACACCCTTTTTGGCCAACTGCAATGTTGGCAATGTTGGCAATGTTCAGCTCCTTTTCTTGTGCTTAATGGCGAGTCCTTTCTACCTCCTCAAATCCCTTTCCTGCCATTCTCCCTTGCTTACAAGTCCTTTTCTCTGACTTTCCTCAAGACATTTTTCAGTGATGGATATTTTCAACTCTGCAGTTTTGTGAATTTTACTGCCCCTGAGTTCCATTGTTCAACTCGTGTTTATGGGAACTGGCCACAAAGCAGCGGGATTTCCTCAAGCCCTATACTGTTTCCATGGGCAACCCTAGCCTTTGGTCAATTCGTCTTCCTGATTGGAAATTAGAGTGACATGTGCCTGTCTGAACACCTAGGACTTGTCTCTCATTGTTCCTCATCCTTCCGCTTCATCCTCTGGACAAATTCCAAACTGTACGCAACAGGATGTTGACAGTGCTGACATCTCCAAGTGGGGAGACTGTTAGTAAAGACGCTGGAGGGGTGAACCCGAGCACCAGGAGATGAGGAGATGAGATGCCTTTTCCAAACTCTTCCCGATCAGACGGTATACCATCCTCTGGGTGTGACAGACATGTTTTAGCAGTAGGAAGAGTCCCATTCATGTAAGGAGAACACCAGGGCTTTTTCAAAATCAGTGTCTCCCCGAAACCCAAACTGGGGAAGTTTTTAAGCTACGGCTACACATATGTTCATTAAGGGCCTTGGGAAGTAGGCAGAGTCCAAACTTTAGATGATTGAAGTCTTCAGGGTCAGAAGCACTCACCACCAGCTTCCCTTAGGCTACACTTTAACTGTCATTGATAGATGATGTCAATAAAAATATCTATTCTTTTTCAGATTATTTCCCCTTATAGGTTATTGCAAAATGTTGAGTGTAGTTCCCTGTGCTATACAGTAGTTCCTTGTTGATGATCTATTTTATACATAGCAGTGTGTATGTGTTCATTCCAAACTGTTAATTTATCCCTCCTCCCACCTTTCCCCTTTGGTAATAATAAATTATAAGATTTTATACTTCTCAGAAATGGGGGAGCTGAAAGAGAGGTATCATTTTCAATGGAAAAGCATTTAAAACAAGATTGAAGGTTTAACCAAGATTATTAGCTGTACATCCTTGGAAAGAAATCACTTCGTTTCTCTAATATTGACCTGACAAATAAGACAAACCTTTTCACTGAACTTGCTTATAAAAAGTGATGGAAATATCAAATGGAAGTGTTAAAAACATCTTATTTTACCCGAGCCTTATACACTGTTCTATGTTAACTACAGTTTGGCTCACACATCTGTTCATTGAGGTTACAATAGTCTCAATTTCTGTTACTGATCCTCCAGAGTGGACCCCAACAAGTGTCCCCCTGCCCAGTGTCATTGGGGCCAACAGATCGAGACTGAGTTTGGTTCACAAGCAAAGGAAACTTTATATTTTGATCAGAGAATGGAAAGGTGAGAGCATGCACTACCCCGTGGGCTGTGGGCTGGGCTGCTGTGTAGAGATCCTGTCAGAGTCAGTGGGAGGGAGGGAGGCGGCGGAGCTCTCGAGGGCTGGGTTGGCTGTAGCTCAGGCTCTATATCGTGGAGCCTGCACTGGGCCCCAGGAGCTGAGGTGTCGACCCAGCCATTCTGCACTAGGAAATCTGGTCTGAAGTGCCGGGTGTGGAACCTCTGCATGCGGGACCCTAGGAGCACGTGAAATTAGACAAAGCACAAAGGATAAAAAAGGTTAGACTTGACTTTATTGCCCAGATTCTATTTTTATCTCCCAGGGATTTTTAATGGGCTTTGCTGGGGACAAACCCCTCCTCTGCCTTTTGTCCCGTTCCTCATTCTTGGAGTGCTGAGGGTGCAGACCCTTCTTCTGTAACTGCTGAGTGCTGAGTTGGGAGCCCTCATACCCTGGGGCGAGGGTCAGATCTTCTCCCCAGCAGCCTCCCGGTGACGTTGATTGTCCCCAGGACCCCTGCCTCCCTGCTCGTCCACCTGAGCACCAGCATTGGAAGTGTTATAGATTCTAATGACCTTTAAGGGTCCAGGAAAGAGATGTGCAGAGACGCTGTGGGGGCCGGTTTCACCCCGCCCCACATTTGTTCGGCCACCTTAGGCTGACCGTCTCTGCCAGCCTAGATGCTCTGACCAGTAGTCTGTGCTTTCTTCAGTTAGGCCCCTGAATTAACGTACAAACAGCACCAGGTGTCAGAGCCCTGCCCGCTCAACTCCCAGACAGTCCAGGGTCAGTGGTGATCAAGGACCATGATGGCTACTGAGTCAACAGCCTTTTGAAGTAAACAGGAGTCCAGCCGGTCTTATTGGCCACCATCATCACGGTGTCTGTCGGCTTTTCTATGGTGACAGTGTGGTATACTGTTCCCCCGCCAAGATTATTAGCTCCCCTCTGGGTGCAGTAAGTCCTGCAAGCAGTAGTCTACTCTTTTGGGACACACTCTTGTTGTTTTATGAGAGAAACTCCAGGTCAAGTGATGTTCACACGAGTCGTCATGGTGCCCTGTTGCCCCCGGTTATCTCTCTGGATGTTGGAGTTGGAGGGCCTCCTCACTCGAGGTCGGTGTGCCCACGGAGCGAACCCTGCAACTTCAGGGCATGGTTGGTGGTTAGGATCACCACGTGGGGTCCTTTTCCCTTAGGAGGGAGGTGGCCTTTTGGGCTGCTGATTTCCAGGTTTTTAGATACCGCCAGTATCTTGGCCAGATGTGGCAGTGGGCCAAGCCCCTTAGTGACCGTAGTTTATCCTACCTGGATGGCATTCTTGCATTGTTCCATTTCAAGTGGTCCCAGTTTTTGCACTAATTCTCCAATGGCGATTCACCTTTCACCGGGAATGTAAAGGTCAAAGGGTTTAGCTAAATTAGGGAGTTCCAGGGCAAGGGTCTGAATTGACTGCTCTTTCCATTCTTGAAAGGCCACTTCTGGATTCTATTCAAAAGGATCATCATCTTTTCCTTTCAGTGTTTCATATAGAGGCCCAGCTAGTAGACTGTAGCTAGGGATCCAGAAGCAGCAAACCCTGGCCTCCCCAGGAACCCCTAAGCTGTCTTCTAGTTTTAGAAAGGGGTAAGGCTGAAAATGGTTTCTTCCCTTTCCTGGGATGGGCTTCTCTGACCTTCTGTGAGAATGAAGCCCAGGCAGGTCACCGCAGTCTGTGATATTTGAGCTTTTTCTTGGACAACTTCTATCCTTTATTGGCTTGGTAGTTCAGAGGCCTCCTTAGTAGGGCTGGTGATCAGAATGTCGTCTGCATATTGAAGGAGGGTTTCCTTTTCCAGAGGTAGAACTTTTAGGTCTTTAGCTAAGCTTTCCCCAAAGATGGTGTGGGAATTTTTGCACCCTTGGGGCCAGACGGCCCGGAAGTATTGTTTTAGTTGTATGTTGAGTCCTGCCACTCACAAGCCAAAATTTCTTGTGACTCTGGGACTAATGGAATACAAAAGAAGGCATCATTGAAGACTAATACAGAATACCATGTCCTGGTGGTTGGTAGAATGACCAGCAGGGTGTAGGAATTAGGAGCAACTGGAGGTATATCCTCGGTGGCTTCACTGACTGTCCTGACATCCTTTACCAGGTCCCCAGCAGCCCATGGGGCTCTCGTGGTCAGACCAATCCCAGAATATGGAGCTCACCTGGGCAGGTACCCCACCCCCACCCCAGCCCACGGGGCTCTCGTGGTCAGGCCCCTCCCAGGATACAGAGCTACCCTTGCAGGTACCGTGGCAGGGCTGGGCACACAGGAACCGTGCACATAGCCCTCATTGCAGAGCACCCCCAGCTCACCTGTCGCTCAGAGCTGACACAGAGCACCTCAGAGCAGGACTTGAACTAACAAACAGCAGCTGCGACAGGTCTGTGACCCTGGGCATCACTCCGTGAGGCCTCCCTCCACCTGGTCTTCCAGAGACTTCCACTGCACCCGGGGCACCAGGCCTCTGTCTCCAACCACCACCCACCCCTCCTCTCCCTGACTCCTGGGTTCCTCTCATTAGGAGAGGGTTTTCTTGAAGTTGTCTCCCACTCATGGGCCAGATAAAATGATTAGAAAACAAGCCAAAGCTGCAGCCCCTTGTCTATCCTGACTCTCAGGAGCCCACACCTGTTCCTTGGACCTGGCCGGTTCAGCAAGTTCCATTTTCTGCAACTGTGAGCCCCTGAGGGGTGATGATTGGCTGACCTGGGCAGCCTTACCGTGCCGGCCAGCCCTCCCCAGGTGTGCCTGGGTTGAGATCAATATAAATACCACTCCAGGCAGCAAGAGCCCCTGCAGCCGTGCCTGACGCCATTTTCTCTGCCCTGTCAGCAGTCTCGGGGCTGGGCTGGTGGGAGGGAGTGAGAGGCCACGGCTTTGTGGGTGGCCCAGTGTGAGTGGGGCTCTGCTGGACTTTCTGCAGCAGTTGCCAGGCTGCCACCTGCTAAAGAAGAGGATGTGTCACCCATACCTGCTGCTGGAATTTCTCCCTGGGCAGAGGTGAGGAAGGAAAAAAGCAGTGGGGGCAGGGACAGGACGGGTATCTCAGGCAGGGAAATGGAAATCTTCCAGAAGAGCACCCAGGGCCAGGACCATCCTGGCTGGCCTGCAGGCACCAAGTCGGCCGGCATGCTGTCACTCGTGTGGCTCTATGGCCCTTCCTCTAGGCTTTCAAGTCCTTGTATATATTCAGGTGTTTTACCTGGGACGGGTGGGAATAGTTCAGCAGCAACTGGCCTGGGGCTCAGCTCACGTTTACTCACAGATGCCTCGGCACGGTGCCCCAGCTTTGCAATGAGGACGCTTGTTGCGTGGGGGCTGCTGGCTGAATGGGAGACGATTCCCCACCACTGACCAACTTCAGAATTGTTTACAACTGGAGCAAGTGCCCTGATACGGTTTTCCTCTGTGTAACTGGTGGGTTCTGTGTTTTTTTTCTCTTTTTCGTTTTTGGTTCAAGGTAGATTTTATTCCTCTTTTTTGTATTTACAGATATAAGCATGGAAATAATTTATTCATATAAATACATGTATGTGCAGGGAATAATTGTTTTTTCTGTTTTATTTTTTAAATTTTACTTCTTTTTAATTTTGAATTTTATTTTATATTTTTATACAGCAGGTTCTTATTGGTTATCTATTTTATACATATAAATGTATACATGCCAATCCCAGTCTCTCAACTCCTCCCACCACCACCCCCCCAACAGCTTTCCCCCCTTGTTGTCCATACGTTTGTTGTCTACATCTGTTGCTCTATTTATGCCTTGCAAAATGGTTAATCTGTACAGTTTTTCTAGGTTCCACATATATGCATGAATATACAAGATTTGTTTTTCTCTTTCTGACTTACTTCACTCTGTATGACAGTCTCTAGATCCATCGACGTCTCTACAAATGACCCAATTTCATTCCTTTTCATGGCTGAGTAATATTCCATTTTATATATGTACCACAGCTTTATGCATTCGTCTGTCTGTGGGCATTTAGGTTGCTTCCATTACCTCGATATTGTAAATAGTGATGCAATGAACATTGCGGTGAATGACTCTTTTTGATTTATGGTTTTGTCTGGGTATATCTCCAGTACTGGGATTGCTGTATCATATGGTAATTCTATTGTTAGTTTCTTAAGAAATTCCATATTGTTCTCCATAATGACTGTATCAATTTATATTCCCAACAATAGTGGAAGAGGGTTCCTTTTCTCCACACCCTTTCCAGCATTTTTTGTTTGTAGATTTTCAATGATGCCTATTCTACCAGGTGTGAGGTGATACCTCATTGTTGAATCCATTTCGTTGAGCAAGGGGTAGCTCTTGTCTATTACATATTTGGCTTATGGAACGGTATCTGTGCTAATTTCAAACTCTGCTTTTATGCAGCACCCCAACTCACCTTCCCCCTTAAGCAGGCATAAGTTGGTTTTCTAAACTTGAGACCCTGTTCTGTTTTGTAATTCAGTTCATGTGTAGCCAAGTTCACATTCTGTGTATTAGTGATACCTTATGATGTTTCTTTTTCTGTGTGACTTATTTCACTTAGAATCATCGTGCCTCAATGCACTCATTATGCTGGTACGGGCCTGGTGACATAGATTTCATTGCTGAGTGGTATTCTGTTGTACATAAGTACCACAACTTCTTTATCCATTATTTGCTCTCTGGGATATTTAACTTGTGCCGTAGAAGAGATGTCTGTAAAAAGAGCCATCCCAAATTTTGGGGTTGCTGTGTCTTTTTGATATTAATTTCCCTAAGCTATAGGACCATAAGTGGAAGTGCCCTAGGCTCTGTTGCTTTGTTTTTTAGATGTTTCAGGAAACACCATACACATCTCCCGAGTGTCTGTTGGCAATTTACATCCCGCCCATCAGCATAACAAGGCTCCCAGTTCTCCATGGCCTGTCCTGCCTTTCTGGGTTTTACACTTTTTTCAGATGGCCCTTTTGACCGGGGGGAAGTGAGACTTCATTGTAGTGCAGATTTCCTTTGCAAGCTTGCTTGGTTGGCCAAAAAGGGCGTATGCGTTTTTTCCTGAATATATTCAGGAAAAAACGCATACGCCCTTTTGGCACAGTGCATCATTGTGGACGTTCTGCCTCTTTTCCTATGCTTTCAATGCAATTCCAGTCTACCTCCTGAAATCGGTATCCTGCAATTCTGCCCCGCTTTCAAGTCCTCTTGGCAGCCTTACTTCAGTATATTTTTGGACGATAGCTGTCATTTATAACTATGCAGGTTTGTGAATTACAGAGACCCTGAGCTCCTTTCTTCAACTCGCTTTCTTTTGAGCTGGCCGCAACACCGCAGGATGGCTTCAGGCCCTAATCTGGTTCTGGCACGGCACGCTGAGCCTTTGGTTATTTCCTCTTCCTGGTGGGAAATGAGAGTTAAATTTGCCCGTCCAGAAACCTCCAGCTAGTCTCTCATTGGTTCTCCCTATTCCTGTTCATCTTCCGCAGAAATTGCAAACTGGGCCACACAGGAGGTTAAAGGTGCTGACTCTCCAAGTGGGGAGAGTGTTAGTAAAGCGTCTGGAATGTTGCACCCGAGTACCAGGGGAGGAAAACTGAGACATATTTGAACACGTCTCCCATTCACATGGTTGATCATACTTGGGTTCCACATGCATGTTTTAGCTGAAGGAAGAATACCTTAAACCTGGAGAGTTGAGACCCGTGTAATGGGTACCATGCAATATGACTTCAAAGGGTCTTCATTTGCTCACCGAACCTCTCCAATCCTATCACTGCTGCGTTTATGCCCCTGTACACATGCTTGATTCTCTTTCGGAGACATAGCAATCCATAGGTTTTACGATACTTACTAGTCAGGTACATTCTTAGGCGTTTAATATGCGGTGTTGAGTCCATTTCGTTGAGCAAGGAGTAGCTCTTGTCTATTCCATATTTGACTTAAGGAACTTTATCTGTGCTCATTTCAATCTCTGGTTTTATGCAGCATCCCAACTCACCTTTACCCTTAAGCAAGCATAAGTTGGTTTTCTAAATTTGAGACCCTGTTCTGTTCTGTAATTCAGTTCCTGTGTAGCCAAGTTTACATTCCGTGTATTACTGATATCTTATGATGTTTCTTTTTCTGTGTGACTTATTTCAGTTAGAATCATCATACCTGAAACCACTCATTGTGCTGCTAAGGGCCTGATGACATAGATTTCATTGCTGAGTGATATTGCTTTGTAAGTAAATACCACAACTTCTTTATACATTTTTCACTTTCTGCGATGTTGAACTTGTACTGTAAACGAGGTTCTTGTAAACAGAGGCGTCCCAAACTTTGGGGTGGCTGTGTCTTTTTGATTTTAATTTCCCTAAGCTATAGGACCATAAGTGGCAGTGCCCTAGGCTCTGTTGCTTTGTTTTTTAGATGTTTCAGGAAACACCATACATTTCTCCCGAGTGTCTGTTGGCAATTTACATCCCGCCCATCAGCATAACAAGGCTCCCAGTTCTCCATGGCCTGTCCTGCCTTTCTGGATTTTACACTTTTTTCAGATGGCCCTTTTGACCGGGGGGAAGTGAGACTTCATTGCAGTGCAGATTTCCTTTGCAAGCTTGCTTGGTTGGCCAAAAAGGGCGTATGCGTTTTTTCCTGAATATATTCAGGAAAAAACGCATACGCCCTTTTTGGCCAAGTGCATCATTGTGGACGTTCTGCCTCTTTTCCTATGCTTTCAATGCAATTTCAGTCTACCTCCTGAAATCGGTTTCCTGCAATTCTGCCCCGCTTTCAAGTCCTCTTGGCAGCCTTACTTCAGTCTATTTTTGGACGATAGCTGTCATTTATAACTCTGCAGGTTTGTGAATTACAGTGCCCCTGAGATCCTTTCTTCAACTCACTTTCTTGTGACCTGGCCGCAACACCGCAGGATGGCTTCAGGCCCTAATCTGGTTCTGGCACGGCACCCTGAGCCTTTGGTTATTTCCTCCTCCTGGTGGGAAATGAGAGTTAAATTTGCCCGTCCAGACACCTCCAGCTAGCCTCTCATTGGTTCTCGCTATTCCTGTTCATCTTCCGCAGAAATTGCAAACTGGGCCAAACAGGAGGTTAAAGGGACTGACTCTCCAAGTGGGGAGAGTGTTAGTAAAGCGTCTGGAATGTTGCACCCGAGTACCAGGGGAGGAAAACTGAGACATATTTGAACACGTCTCCCGATCACATGGTTGATCATACTCTAGGTTCCACATGCATGTTTTACCTGAAGGAAGAATACCTTAAACCTGGGTAGTTGAAACCCGTGGAATGGGTACCATGCAATATGACTTCAAAGGGTCTTCATTTGCTCACCGAACCTCTCCAATCCTATCACTGCTGCGTTTATGCCCCTGTACACATGCTTGATTCTCTTTCGGAGACATAGCAATCCATAGGTTTTAAGATACTTACTAGTCAGGTACATTCTTAGGCGTTTAATATGGGGTGTTGAGTCCATTTCGTTGAGCAAGGAGTAGCTCTTGTCTATTCCGTATTTGGCTTAAGGAACTTTATCTGTGCTCATTTCAATCTCTGGTTTTATGCAGCACCCCAACTCACCTTTACCCTTAAGCAAGAGTAAGTTGGTTTTCTAAATTTGAGACCCTGTTCTGTTCTGTAATTCAGTTCCTGTGTAGCCAAGTTTCCATTCCGTGTATTACTGATATCTTATGATGTTTCTTTTTCTGTGTGACTTATTTCAGTTAGAATCATCATACCTGAATCCACTCATTGTGCTGCTAAGGGCCTGATGACACAGATTTCATTGCTGAGTGATATTGCTTTGTAAGTAAATACCACAACTTCTTTATCCATTTTTCACTTTCTGCGATGTTGAACTTGTACTGTAAACGAGGTTCTTGTAAACAGAGCCGTTCCAAACTTTGGGGTGGCTGTGTCTTTTTGATTTTAATTTCCCTAAGCTATAGGACCATAAGTGGAAGTGCCCTAGGCTCTGTTGCTTTGTTTTTTAGATGTTTCAGGAAACACCATACACTTCTCCCGAGTGGTTGTTGGCAATTTACATCCCGCCCATCAGCATAACAAGGCTCCCAGTTCTCCATGGCCTGTCCTGTCTTTCTGGATTTTACACTTTTTTCAGATGGCCCTTTTGACCGGGGGGAAGTGAGACTTCATTGTAGTGCAGATTTCCTTTGCAAGCTTGCTGGGTTGGCCAAAAAGGGCGTATGCGTTTTTTCCTGAATATATTCAGGAAAAAACGCATACGCCCTTTTTGGCCAAGTGCATCATTGTGGACGTTCTGCCTCTTTTCCTATGCTTTCAATGCAATTCCAGTCTACCTCCTGAAATCGGTTTCCTGCAATTCTGCCCCGCTTTCAAGTCCTCTTGGCAGCCTTACTTCAGTCTATTTTTGGACGATAGCTGTCATTTATAACTCTGCAGGTTTGTGAATTACAGTGCCCCTGAGCTCCTTTCTTCAACTCGCTTTCTTTTGAGCTGGCCGCAACACCGCAGGATGGCTTCAGGCCCTAATCTGGTTCCGGTACGGCACGCTGAGCCTTTGGTTATTTCCTCTTCCTGGTGGGAAATGAGAGTTAAATTTGCCCGTCCAGACACCTCCAGCAAGCCTCTCATTGGTTCTCGCTATTCCTGTTCATCTTCCGCAGAAATTGCAAACTGGGCCAAACAGGAGGTTAAAGGCGCTGACTCTCCAAGTGGGGAGAGTGTTAGTAAAGCATCTGGAATGTTGCACCCGAGTACCAGGGGAGGAAAACTGAGACATATTTGAACACGTCTCCCATTCACATGGTTGATCATACTTGGGTTCCACATGCATGTTTTAGCTGAAGGAAGAATACCTTAAACCTGGAGAGTTGAGACCCGTGTAATGGGTACCATGCAATATGACTTCAAAGGGTCTTCATTTGCTCACCGAACCTCTCCAATCCTATCACTGCTGCGTTTATGCCCCTGTACACATGCTTGATTCTCTTTTGGAGACATAGCAATCCATAGGTTTTACGATACTTACTAGTCAGGTACATTCTTAGGCGTTTAATATGCGGTGTTGAGTCCATTTCGTTGAGCAAGGAGTAGCTCTAGTCTATTCCATATTTGACTTAAGGAACTTTATCTGTGCTCATTTCAATCTCTGGTTTTATGCAGCACCCCAACTCACCTTTCCCCTTAAGCAAGCATAAGTTGGTTTTCTAAATTTGAGACCCTGTTCTGTTCTGTAATTCAGTTCCTGTGTAGCCAAGTTGACATTCCGTGTATTACTGATATCTTATGATGTTTCTTTTTCTGTGTGACTTACTTCAGTTAGAATCATCATACCTGAATCCACTCATTGTGCTGCTAAGGGCCTGATGACACAGATTTCATTGCTGAGTGATATTGCTTTGTAAGTAAATACCACAACTTCTTTATCCATTTTTCACTTTCTGCGATGTTGAACTTGTACTGTAAACGAGGTTCTTGTAAACAGAGCCGTTCCAAACTTTGGGGTGGCTGTGTCTTTTTGATTTTAATTTCCCTAAGCTATAGGACCATAAGTGGAAGTGCCCTAGGTTCTGTTGCTTTGTTTTTTAGATGTTTCAGGAAACACCATACACTTCTCCCGAGTGGTTGTTGGCAATTTACATCCCGCCCATCAGCATAACAAGGCTCCCAGTTCTCCATGGCCTGTCCTGCCTTTCTGGATTTTACACTTTTTTCAGATGGCCCTTTTGACCGGGGGGAAGTGAGACTTCATTGTAGTGCAGATTTCCTTTGCAAGCTTGCTTGGTTGGCCAAAAAGGGCGTATGCGTTTTTTCCTGAATATATTCAGGAAAAAACGCATACGCCCTTTTTGGCCAAGTGCATCATTGTGGACGTTCTGCCTCTTTTCCTATGCTTTCAAAGCAATTCCAGTCTACCTCCTGAAATCGGTTTCCTGCAATTCTGCCCCGCTTTCAAGTCCTCTTGGCAGCCTTACTTCAGTCTATTTTTGGACGATAGCTGTCATTTATAACTCTGCAGGTTTGTGAATTACAGTGCCCCTGAGCTCCTTTCTTCAACTCGCTTTCTTTTGAGCTCGCCGCAACACCGCAGGATGGCTTCAGGCCCTAATCTGGCTCCGGTACGGCACGCTGAGCCTTTGGTTATTTCCTCTTCCTGGTGGGAAATGAGAGTTAAATTTGCCCGTCCAGACACCTCCAGCTAGCCTCTCATTGGTTCTCGCTATTCCTGTTCATCTTCCGCAGAAATTGCAAACTGGGCCAAACAGGAGGTTAAAGGCGCTGACTCTCCATGTGGGGAGAGTGTTAGTAAAGCGTCTGGAATGTTGCACCCGAGTACCAGGGGAGGAAAACTGAGACATATTTGAACACGTCTCCCATTCACATGGTTGATCATACTTGGGTTCCACATGCATGTTTTAGCTGAAGGAAGAATACCTTAAACCTGGAGAGTTGAGACCCGTGGAATGGGTACCATGCCATATGACTTCAAAGGGTCTTCATTTGCTCACCGAACCTCTCCAATCCTATCACTGCTGCGTTTATGCCCCTGTACACATGCTTGATTCTCTTTCGGAGACATAGCAATCCATAGGTTTTAAGATACTTACTAGTCAGGTACATTCTTAGGCATTTAATATGCGGTGTTGAGTCCATTTCGTTGAGCAAGGAGTAGCTCTTGTCTATTCCATATTTGACTTAAGGAACTTTATCTGTGCTCATTTCAATCTCTGGTTTTATGCAGCACCCCAACTCACCTTTACCCTTAAGCAAGCATAAGTTGGTTTTCTAAATTTGAGACCCTGTTCTGTTCTGTAATTCAGTTCCTGTGTAGCCAAGTTTACATTCCGTGTATTACTGATATCTTATGATGTTTCATTTTCTGTGTGACTTATTTCAGTTAGAATCATCATACCTGAATCCACTCATTGTGATGCTAAGGGCCTGATGACATAGATTTCATTGCTGAGTGATATTGCTTTGTAAGTAAATACCACAACTTCTTTATCCATTTTTCACTTTCTGCGATGTTGAACTTCTACTGTAAACGAGGTTGTTGTAAACAGAGGCGTCCCAAACTTTGGGGTGGCTGTGTCTTTTTGATTTTAATTTCCCTAAGCTATAGGACCATAAGTGGCAGTGCCCTAGGCTCTGTTGCTTTGTTTTTTAGATGTTTCAGGAAACACCATACACTTCTCCCGAGTGGTTGTTGGCAATTTACATCCCGCCCATCAGCATAACAAGGCTCCCAGTTCTCCATGGCCTGTCCTGCCTTTCTGGATTTTACACTTTTTTCAGATGGCCCTTTTGACTGGGGGGAAGTGAGACTTCATTGTAGTGCAGATTTCCTTTGCAAGCTTGCTTGGTTGGCCAAAAAGGGCGTATGCGTTTTTTCCTGAATATATTCAGGAAAAAACGCATACGCCCTTTTTGGCCAAGTGCATCATTGTGGACATTCTGCCTCTTTTCCTATGCTTTCAATGCAATTCCAGTCTACCTCCTGAAATCGGTTTCCTGCAATTCTGCCCCGCTTTCAAGTCCTCTTGGCAGCCTTACTTCAGTCTATTTTTGGACGATAGCTGTCATTTATAACTCTGCAGGTTTGTGAATTACAGTGCCCCTGAGCTCCTTTCTTCAACTCGCTTTCTTGTGACCTGGCCGCAACACCGCAGGATGGCTTCAGGCCCTAATCTGATTCTGGCATGGCACGCTGAGCCTTTGGTTAATTCCTCTTCCTGGTTGGAAATGAGAGTTAAATTTGCCCATCCAGACACCTCCAGCTAGTCTCCATTGGTTCTCGCTATTCCTGTTCATCTTCCGCAGAAATTGCAAACTTGGCCAAACAGGAGGTTAAAGGGACTGACTCTCCAAGTCGGGAGAGTGTTAGTAAAGCGTCTGGAATGTTGCACCCGAGTACCAGGGTACGAAAACTGAGACATATTTGAACACGTCTCCCGATCACATGGTTGATCATACTCTAGGTTCCACATGCATGGTTTAGATGAAGGAAGAATACCTTAAACCTGGGTAGTTGAAACACGTGGAATGGGTACCATGCAATATGAGTTCAAAGGGTCTTCATTTGCTTACCCAACGTCTCCAATCCTATCACTGCTGCGTTTATGCCCCTGTACACATGCTTGATTCTCTTTTGGAGACATAGCAATCCATAGGTTTTAAGATACTTACTAGTCAGGTACATTCTTAGGCGTTTAATATGCGTTGTTGAGTCCATTTCGTTGAGCAAGGAGTAGCTCTTGTCTATTCCATATTTGGCTTAAGGAACTTTATCTGTGCTCATTTCAATCTCTGGTTTTATGCAGCACCCCAACTCACCTTTACCCTTAAGCAAGCATAAGTTGGTTTTCTAAATTTGAGTCCCTGTTCTGTTCTGTAATTCAGTTCCTGTGTAGCCAAGTTTACATTCCGTGTATTACTGATATCTTATGATGTTTCTTTTTCTGTGTGACTTACTTCAGTTAGAATCATCATACCTGAATCCACTCATTGTGCTGCTAAGGGCCTGATGACACAGATTTCATTGCTGAGTGATATTGCTTTGTAAGTAAATACCACAACTTCTTTATCCATTTTTCACTTTCTGCGATGTTGAACTTGTACTGTAAACGAGGTTCTTGTAAACAGAGCCGTTCCAAACTTTGGGGTGGCTGTGTCTTTTTGATTTTAATTTCCCTAAGCTATAGGACCATAAGTGGAAGTGCCCTAGGTTCTGTTGCTTTGTTTTTTAGATGTTTCAGGAAACACCATACACTTCTCCTGAGTGGTTGTTGGCAATTTACATCCCGCCCATCAGCATCACAAGGCTCCCAGTTCTCCATGGCCTGTCCTGCCTTTCTGGATTTTACACTTTTTTCAGATGGCCCTTTTGACCGGGGGGAAGTGAGACTTCATTGTAGTGCAGATTTCCTTTGCAAGCTTGCTTGGTTGGCCAAAAAGGACGTATGCGTTTTTTCCTGAATATATTCAGGAAAAAACGCATACGCCCTTTTTGGCCAAGTGCATCATTGTGGACGTTCTGCCTCTTTTCCTATGCTTTCAATGTAATTCCAGTCTACCTCCTGAATTCGGTTTCCTGCAATTCTGCCCCGCTTTCAAGTCCTCGTGGCAGCCTTACTTCAGTATATTTTTGGACAATAGCTGTCATTTATAACTCTGCAGGTTTGTGAATTACAGTGCCCCTGAGCTCCTTTGTTCAACTCGCTTTCTTTTGAGCTGGCCGCAACACCGCAGGATGGCTTCAGGCCCTAATCTGGTTCCGGTACGGCATGCTGAGCCTTTGGTTATTTCCTCTTCCTGGTGGGAATTGAGAGTTAAATTTGCCCGTCCAGACACCTCCAGCTAGCCTCTCATTGGTTCTCGCTATTCCTGTTCATCTTCCGCAGAAATTGCAAACTGTGCCAAACAGGAGGTTAAAGGTGCTGACTCTCCAAGTGGGGAGAGTGTTAGTAAAGCGTTTGGAATTTTGCACCCGAGTACCAGGTTACGAAAACTGAGACATATTTGAACACGTCTCCCGTTCACATGGTTGATCATACTTGGGTTCCACATGCATTTTTTAGCTGAAGGAAGAATACCTTAAACATGGAGAGTTGAGACCCGTGGAATGGGTACCATGCAATATGACTTCAAAGGGTCTTCATTTGCTGACCGAACCTCTCCAATCCTATCACTGCTGCGTTTATGCCCCTGTACACATGCTTGATTCTCTTTTGGAGACATAGCAATCCATAGGTTTTAAGATACTTACTAGTCAGGTACATTCTTAGGCGTTTAATATGCGATGTTGAGTCCATTTCGTTGAGCAAGGAGTAGCTCTGTCTATTCCATATTTGACTTAAGGAACTTTATCTGTGCTCATTTCAATCTCTGGTTTTATGCAGCACCCCAACTCACCTTTACCCTTAAGCAAGCATAAGTTGGTTTTCTAAATTTGAGACCCTGTTCTGTTCTGTAATTCAGTTCCTGTGTAGCCAAGTTTACATTCCGTGTATTAATGATATCTTATGATGTTTCTTTTTCTGTGTGACTTATTTCAGTTAGAATCATCATACCTGAATCCACTCATTGTGATGCTAAGGGCCTGATGACATAGATTTCATTGCTGAGTGATATTGCTTTGTAAGTAAATACCACAACTTCTTTATCCATTTTTCACTTTCTGCGATGTTGAACTTGTACTGTAAACGAGGTTCTTGTAAACAGAGGCATCCCAAACTTTGGGGTGGCTGTGTCTTTTTGATTTTAATTTCCCTAAGCTATAGGACCATAAGTGGCAGTGCCCTAGGCTCTGTTGCTTTGTTTTTTAGATGTTTCAGGAAACACCATACACTTCTCCCGAGTGTCTGTTGGCAATTTACATCCCGCCCATCAGCATAACAAGGCTCCCAGTTCTCCATGGCCTGTCCTGCCTTTTTGGATTTTACACTTTTTTCAGATGGCCGTTTTGACCGGGGGGAAGTGAGACTTCATTGTAGTGCAGATTTCCTTTGCAAGCTTGCTTGGTTGGCCAAAAAGGGCGTATGCGTTTTTTCCTGAATATATTCAGGAAAAAACGCATACGCCCTTTTTGGCCAAGTGCATCATTGTGGACGTTCTGCCTCTTTTCCTATGCTTTCAATGCAATTCCAGTCTACCTCCTGAAATCGGTTTCCTGCAATTCTGCCCCGCTTTCAAGTCCTCTTGGCAGCCTTACTTCAGTCTATTTTTGGACGATAGCTGTCATTTATAACTCTGCAGGTTTGTGAATTACAGTGCCCCTGAGCTCCTTTCTTCAACTCGCTTTCTTGTGACCTGGCCGCAACACCGCAGGATGGCTTCAGGCCCTCATCTGGTTCCGGCCCGGCATGCTGAGCCTTTGGTTAATTCCTCTTCCTGGTGGGAAATGAGAGTTAAATTTGCCCGTCCAGACACCTCCAGCTAGCCTCTCATTGGTTCTCGCTATTCCTGTTCATCTTCCGCAGAAATTGCAAACTGGGCCAAACAGGAGGTTAAAGGGACTGACTCTCCAAGTGGGGAGAGTGTTAGTAAAGCGTCTGGAATGTTGCACCCGAGTACCAGGGGAGGAAAACTGAGACATTTTTGAACACATCTCCCGATCACATGGTTGATCATACTCTAGGTTCCACATGCATGTTTTAGCTGAAGGAAGAATACCTTAAACCTGGGTAGTTGAAACCCGTGGAATGGGTACCATACAATATGACTTCAAAGGGTCTTCATTTGCTCACTGAACCTCTCCAATCCTATCACTGCTGCGTTTATGCCCCTGTACACATGCTTGATTCTCTTTCGGAGACATAGCAATCCATAGGTTTTAAGATACTTACTAGTCAGGTACATTCTTAGGCGTTTAATATGGGGTGTTGAGTCCATTTCGTTGAGCAAGGAGTAGCTCTTGTCTATTCCATATTTGGCTTAAGGAACTTTATCTGTGCTCATTTCAATCTCTGGTTTTATGCAGCACCCCAACTCACCTTTACCCTTAAGCAAGCATAAGTTGGTTTTCTAAATTTGAGACCCTGTTCTGTTCTGTAATTCAGTTCCTGTGTAGCCAAGTTTACATTCCGTGTATTACTGATATCTTATGATGTTTCTTTTTCTGTGTGACTTATTTCAGTTAGAATCATCATACCTGAATCCACTCATTGTGCTGCTAAGGGCCTGATGACACAGATTTCATTGCTGAGTGATATTGCTTTGTAAGTAAATACCACAACTTCTTTATCCATTTTTCACTTTCTGCGATGTTGAACTTGTACTGTAAACGAGGTTCTTGTAAACAGAGCCGTTCCAAACTTTGGGGTGGCTGTGTCTTTTTGATTTTAATTTCCCTAAGCTATATGACCATAAGTGGAAGTGCCCTAGGTTCTGTTGCTTTGTTTTTTAGATGTTTCAGGAAACACCATACACTTCTCCCAAGTGGTTGTTGGCAATTTACATCCCGCCCATCAGCATAACAAGGCTCCCATTTCTCCATGGCCTGTCCTGCCTTTCTGGATTTTACACTTTTTTCAGATGGCCCTTTTGACCGGGGGGAAGTGAGACTTCATTGTAGTGCAGATTTCCTTTGCAAGCTTGTTTGGTTGGCCAAAAAGGGCGTATGCGTTTTTTCCTGAATATATTCAGGAAAAAACGCATACGCCCTTTTTGGCCAAGTGCATCATTGTGGACGTTCTGCCTCTTTTCCTATGCTTTCCATACAATTCCAGTCTACCTCCTGAAATCGGTTTCCTGCAATTCTGCCCCGCTTTCAAGTCCTCTTGGAAGCCTTACTTCAGTATATTTTTGGACGATAGCTGTCATTTATAACTCTGCAGGTTTGTGAATTACAGTGCCCCTGAGCTCCTTTCTTCAACTTGCTTTCTTGTGACCTGGCCGCAACACCGCAGGATGGCTTCAGGCCCTAATCTGGTTCCGGTACGGCATGCTGAGCCTTTGGTTATTTCCTCTTCCTGGTGGGAAATGAGAGTTAAATTTGCCCGTCCAGACACCTCCAGCTAGCCTCTCATTGGTTCTCGCTATTCCTGTTCATCTTCCGCAGAAATTGCAAACTGGGCCAAACAGGAGTTTAAAGGCACTGACTCTCCAAGTGGGGAGAGTGTTAGTAAAGCGTCTGGAATGTTGCACCCGAGTACCAGGGGAGGAAAACTGAGACATATTTGAACACGTCTCCCATTCACATGGTTGATCATACTTGGGTTCCACATGCATGTTTTAGCTGAAGGAAGAATACCTTAAACCTGGAGAGTTAAGACCCGTGTAATGGGTACCATGCAATGTGACTTCAAAGTGTCTTCATTTGCTCACCGAACCTCTCCAATCCAATCACTGCTGCGTTTATGCCCCTGTACACATGCTTGATTCTCTTTCGGAGACATAGCAATCCATAGGTTTTAAGATACTTACTAGTCAGGTACATTCTTAGGCGTTTAATATGCGGTGTTGAGTCCATTTTGTTGAGCAAGGAGTAGCTCTTTTCTATTCCATATTTCACTTAAGGAACTTTATCTGTGCTCATTTCAATCTCTGGTTTTATGCAGCACCCCAACTCACCTTTACCCTTAAGCAAGCATAAGTTGGTTTTCTAAATTTGAGACCCTGTTCTGTTCTGTAATTCAGTTCCTGTGTAGCCAAGTTTACATTCCGTGTATTACTGATATCTTATGATGTTTCTTTTTCTGTGTGACTTATTTCAGTTAGAATCATCATACCTGAATCCACTCATTGTGCTGCTAAGGGCCTGATGACACAGATTTCATTGCTGAGTGATATTGCTTTGTAAGTAAATACCACAACTTCTTTCTCCATTTTTCACTTTCTGCGATGTTGAACTTGTACTGTAAACGAGGTTCTTGTAAACAGATCCGTTCCAAACTTTGGGGTGGCTGTGTCTTTTTTATTTTAATTTCCCTAAGCTATAGGACCATAAGTGGAAGTGCCCTAGGCTCTGTTGCTTTGTTTTTTAGATGTTTCAGGAAACACCATACACTTCTCCCGAGTGTCTGTTGGCAATTTACATCCCGCCCATCAGCATAACAAGGCTCCCAGTTCTCCATGGCCTGTCCTGCCTTTCTGGATTTTACACTTTTTTCAGATGGCCCTTTTGACCGGGGGGAAGTGAAACTTCATTGTAGTGCAGATTTCCTTTGCAAGCTTGCTTGGTTGGCCAAAAAGGGCGTATGCGTTTTTTCCTGAATATATTCAGGAAAAAACGCATACGCCCTTTTTGGCCAAGTGCATCATTGTGGACGTTCTGCCTCTTTTCCTATGCTTTCAATGCAATTCCAGTCTACCTCCTGAAATCGGTTTCCTGCAATTCTGCCCCGCTTTCAAGTCCTCTTGGCAGCCTTACTTCAGTCTATTTTTGGACGATAGCTGTCATTTATAACTCTGCAGGTTTGTGAATTACAGTGCCCCTGAGCTCCTTTCTTCAACTCGCTTTCTTGTGAGCTGGCCGCAACACCGCAGGATGGCTTCAGGCCCTAATCTGGTTCCGGCACGGCACGCTGAGCCTTTGGTTAATTCCTCTTCCTGGTGGGAAATGAGAGTTAAATTTGCCCGTCCAGACACCTCCAGCTAGTCTCTCATTGGTTCTCGCTATTCCTGTTCATCTTCCGCAGAAATTGCAAACTGGGCCAAACAGGAGGTTAAAGGTGCTGACTCTCCAAGTGGGGAGAGTGTTAGTAAAGCGTCTGGAATGTTGCACCCGAGTACCAGGGTACGAAAACTGAGACATATTTGAACACGTCTCCCGATCACATGTTTGATCATACTCTGGGTTCCACATGCATGTTTTAGCTGAAGGAAGAATACCTAAAACCTGGGTAGTTGAAACCCGTGGAATGGGTACCATGCAATATGACTTCAAAGGGTCTTCATTTGCTCACCGAACCTCTCCAATCCTATCACTGCTGCGTTTATGCCCCTGTACACATGCTTGATTCCCCTTCGGAGACATAGCAATCCATAGGTTTTAAGATACTTACTAGTCAGGTACATTCTTAGGCGTTTAATATGCGGTGTTGAGTCCATTTCGTTGAGAAAGGAGTAGCTCTTGTCTATTCCATATTTGGCTTAAGGAACTTTATCTGTGCTCATTTCAATCTCTGGTTTTATGCAGCACCCCAACTCACCTTTACCCTTAAGCAAGCATAAGTTGGTTTTCTAAATTTGAGACCCTGTTCTGTTCTGTAATTCAGTTCCTTTGTAGCCAAGTTTCCATTCCGTGTATTACTGATATCTTATGATGTTTCTTTTTCTGTGTGACTTATTTCAGTTAGAATCATCGTACCTGAATCCACTCATTATGCTGCTACGGGCCTGATGACATAGATTTCATTGCTGAGTGATACTGCATTGTACGTAAGTACCACAAGTTCTTAATCCATTTTTCACTTTCTGTGATATTGAACTTGTACTGTAAACGAGGTTCTTGTAAACAGAGCCGTTCCAAACTTTGGGGTGGCTGTGTCTTTTTGATTTTAATTTCCCTAAGCTATAGGACCATAAGTGGAAGTGCCCTAGGCTCTGTTGCTTTGTTTTTTAGATGTTTCAGGAAACACCATACACTTCTCCCTAGTGTCTCTTGGCAATTTACATCCCGCCCATCAGCATAACAAGGCTCCCAGTTCTCAATGGCCTGTTGCCTTTCTGGATTTTACACTTTTTTCAGATGGCCCTTTTGACCGGGGGGAAGTGAGACTTCATTGTAGTGCAGATTTCCTTTGCAAGCTTGCTTGGTTGGCCAAAAAGGGCATATGCGTTTTTTCCTGAATATATTCAGGAAAAAACGCATATGCCCTTTTTGGCCAAGTGCATCATTGTGGACGTTCTGCCTCTTTTCCTATGCTTTCAATGCAATTCCAGTCTACCTCCTGAAATCGGTTTCCTGCAATTCTGCCCCGCTTTCAAGTCCTCTTGGCAGCCTTACTTCAGTCTATTTTTGGACGATAGCTGTCATTTATAACTCTGCAGGTTTGTGAATTACAGTGCCCCTGAGCTCCTTTCTTCAACTCGCTTTCTTGTGACCTGGCCACAACACCGCAGGATGGCTTCAGGCCCTTATCTGGTTCCGGCCCGGCATGCTGAGCCTTTGGTTAATTCCTCTTCCTGGTGGGAAATGAGAGTTAAATTTGCCCGTCCAGACACCTCCAGCTAGCCTCTCATTGGTTCTCGCTATTCCTGTTCATCTTCCGCAGAAATTGCAAACTGGGCCAAACAGGAGGTTAAAGGGACTGACTCTCCAAGTCGGGAGAGTGTTAGTAAAGCGTCTGGAATGTTGCACCCGAGTACCAGGGGAGGAAAACTGAGACATATTTGAACACGTCTCCCGTTCACATGGTTGATCATACTCTGGGTTCCACATGCATGTTTTAGCTGAAGGAAGAATACCTTAAACCTGGAGAGTTGAGACCCGTGTAATGGGTACCATGCAATATGACTTCAAAGGGTCTTCATTTGCTCACCGAACCTCTCCAATCCTATCACTGCTGCGTTTATGCCCCTGTACACACGCTTGATTCTCTTTTGGAGACATAGCAATCCATAGGTTTTAAGATACTTACTAGTCAGGTACATTCTTAGGCGTTTAATATGGGGTTTTGAGTCCATTTCGTTGAGCAAGGAGTAGCTCTTGTCTATTCCATATTTGGCTTAAGTAACTTTATCTGTGCTCATTTCAATCTCTGGTTTTATGCAGCACCCCAACTCACCTTTCCCCTTAAGCAAGCATAAGTTGGTTTTCTAAATTTGAGACCCTGTTCTGTTTTGGAATGCAGTTCCTGTGTAGCCAAGTTTACATTCCGTGTATTAGTGATATCTTATGATGTTTCTTTTTCTGTGTGACTTATTTCAGTTAGAATCATCGTACCTGAATCCACTCATTATGCTGCTACGGGCCTGATGACATAGATTTCATTGCTGAGTGATACTGCATTGTACGTAAGTACCACAAGTTCTTAATCCATTTTTCACTTTCTGTGATATTGAACTTGTACGGTAAACGGGGTTCTTGTAAACGGAGGCGTCCCAAACTTTGGGGTGGCTGTGTCTTTTTGATTTTAATTTCCCTAAGCTATAGGACCATAAGTGGAAGTGCCCTAGGCTCTGTTGCTTTGTTTTTTAGATGTTTCAGGAAACACCATACACTTCTCCCGAGTGTCTGTTGGCAATTTACATCCCGCCCATCAGCATAACAAGGCTCCCAGTTCTCCATGGCCTGTCCTGCCTTTCTGGATTTTACACTTTTTTCAGATGGCCCTTTTGACCGGGGGGAAGTGAAACTTCATTGTAGTGCAGATTTCCTTTGCAAGCTTGCTTGGTTGGCCAAAAAGGGCGTATGCGTTTTTTCCTGAATATATTCAGGAAAAAACGCATACGCCCTTTTTGGCCAAGTGCATCATTGTGGACGTTCTGCCTCTTTTCCTATGCTTTCAATGCAATTCCAGTCTACCTCCTGAAATCGGTTTCCTGCAATTCTGCCCCGCTTTCAAGTCCTCTTGGCAGCCTTACTTCAGTCTATTTTTGGACGATAGCTGTCATTTATAACTCTGCAGGTTTGTGAATTACAGTGCCCCTGAGCTCCTTTCTTCAACTCGCTTTCTTGTGAGCTGGCCGCAACACTGCAGGATGGCTTCAGGCCCTAATCTGGTTCCGGCACGGCACGCTGAGCCTTTGGTTAATTCCTCTTCCGGGGGGGAAATGAGAGTTAAATTTGCCGGTCCAGACACCTCCAGCTAGTCTCTCATTGGTTCTCGCTATTCCTGTTCATCTTCCGCAGAAATTGCAAACTGGGCCAAACAGGAGGTTAAAGGTGCTGACTCTCCAAGTGGGGATAGTGTTAGTAAAGCGTCTGGAATGTTGCACCCGAGTACCAGGGTACGAAAACTGAGACATATTTGAACACGTCTCCCGATCACATGGTTGATCATACTCTGGGTTCCACATGCATGTTTTAGCTGAAGGAAGAATACCTTAAACCTGGGTAGTTGAAACCCGTGGAATGGGTACCATGCAATATGACTTCAAAGGGTCTTCATTTGCTCACCGAACCTCTCCAATCCTATCATTGCTGCGTTTATGCCCCTGTACACATGCTTGATTCCCCTTCGGAGACATAGCAATCCATACGTTTTAAGATACTTACTAGTCAGGTACA
The DNA here is from genome assembly GCF_949987515.2 of Delphinus delphis. Taxonomy (NCBI): domain Eukaryota; kingdom Metazoa; phylum Chordata; class Mammalia; order Artiodactyla; family Delphinidae; genus Delphinus; species Delphinus delphis. The sequence continues at coordinate 858,327 of NW_027192685.1, read as the reverse complement.
TTCTTAGGCGTTTAATATGCGGTGTTGAGTCCATTTCGTTGAGAAAGGAGTAGCTCTTGTCTATTCCATATTTGGCTTAAGGAACTTTATCTGTGCTCATTTCAATCTCTGGTTTTATGCAGCACCCCAACTCACCTTTACCCTTAAGCAAGCATAAGTTGGTTTTCTAAATTTGAGACCCTGTTCTGTTCTGTAATTCAGTTCCTGTGTAGCCAAGTTTCCATTCCGTGTATTATTGATATCTTATGATGTTTCCTTTTCTGTGTGACTTATTTCAGTTAGAATCATCATACCTGAATCCACTCATTGTGCTGCTAAGGGCCTGATGACATAGATTTCATTACTGAGTGATATTGCTTTGTAAGTAAATACCACAACTTCTTAATCATTTTTCACTTTCTGCGATGTTGAACTTGTACTGTAAACGAGGTTCTTGTAAACAGAGGCGTCCCAAACTTTGGGGTGGCTGTGTCTTTTTGATTTTAATTTCCCTAAGCTATAGGACCATAAGTGGAAGTGCCCTAGGCTCTGTTGCTTTGTTTTTTAGATGTTTCAGGAAACACCATACACTTCTCCCGAGTGTCTGTTGGCAATTTACATCCCGCCCATCAGCATAACAAGGCTCCCAGTTCTCAATGGCCTGTTTCCTTTCTGGATTTTACACTTTTTTCAGATGGCCCTTTTGACCGGGGGGAAGTGAGACTTCATTGTAGTGCAGATTTCCTTTGCAAGCTTGCTTGGTTGGCCAAAAACGGCGTATGCGTTTTTTCCTGAATATATTCAGGAAAAAACGCATACGCCCTTTTTGGCCAAGGGCATCATTGTGGACGTTCTGCCTCTTTTCCTATGCTTTCAATGCAATTCCAGTCTACCTCCTGAAATCGGTTTCCTGCAATTCTGCCCCACTTTCAAGTCCTCTTGGCAGCCTTACTTCAGTCTATTTTTGGACGATAGCTGTCATTTATAACTCTGCAGCTTTGTGAATTACAGTTCCCCTGAGCTCCTTTCTTCAACTCGCTTTCTTGTGAGCTGGCCGCAACACCGCAGGATGGCTTCAGGCCCTAATCTTGTTCCGGCCCGGCATGCTGAGCCTTTGGTTAATTCCTCTTCCTGGTGCGAAATGAGAGTTAAATTTGCCCGTCCAGACACCTCCAGCTAGCCTCTCATTGGTTCTCGCTATTCCTGTTCATCTTCCGCAGAAATTGCAAACTGGGCCAAACAGGAGGTTGAAGGGACTGACTCTCCAAGTAGGGAGAGTGTTAGTAAAGCGTCTGGAATGTTGCACCCGAGTACCAGGGTACGAAAACTGAGACATATTTGAACACGTCTCCCGATCACATGGTTGATCATACTCTGGGTTCCACATGCATGTTTTAGCTGAAGGAAGAATACCTAAAACCTGGGTAGTTGAAACCCGTGGAATGGGTACCATGCAATATGACTTCAAAGGGTCTTCATTTGCTCACCGAACCTCTCCAATCCTATCACTGCTGCGTTTATGCCCCTGTACACATGCTTGATTCTCTTTCGGAGACATAGCAATCCATAGGTTTTAAGATACTTACTAGTCAGGTACATTCTTAGGCGTTTAATATGGGGTGTTGAGTCCATTTCGTTGAGCAAGGAGTAGCTCTTGTCTATTCCATATTTGGCTTAAGGAACATTATCTGTGCTCATTTCAATCTCTGGTTTTATGCAGCACCCCAACTCACCTTTACCCTTAAGCAAGCATAAGTTGGTTTTCTAAATTTGAGACCCTGTTCTGTTTTGGAATTCAGTTCCTGTGTAGCCAAGTTTACATTCCGTGTATTACTGATATCTTATGATGTTTCTTTTTCTGTGTGACTTATTTCAGTTAGAATCATCGTACCTGAATCCACTCATTGTGCTGCTACGGGCCTGATGACATAGATTTCATTGCTGAGTGATACTGCATTGTACGTAAGTACCACAAGTTCTTTATCCATTTTTCACTTTCTGTGATATTGAACTTGTACGGTAAACGAGGTTCTTGTAAATGGAGGCGTCCCAAACTTTGGGGTGGCTGTGTCTTTTTGATTTTAATTTCCCTAAGCTATAGGACCATAAGTGGAAGTGCCCTAGACTCTGTTGCTTTGTTTTTTAGATGTTTCAGGAAACACCATACACTTCTCCCGAGTGTCTGTTGGCAATTTACATCCCGCCCATCAGCATAACAAGGCTCCCAGTTCTCCATGGACTGTCCTGCCTTTCTGGATTTTACACTTTTTTCAGATGGCCCTTTTGACCGGGGGGAAGTGAGACTTCATTGTAGTGCAGATTTCCTTTGCAAGCTTGCTTGGTTGGCCAAAAAGGGCGTATGCGTTTTTTCCTGAATATATTCAGGAAAAAACGCATACGCCCTTTTTGGCCAAGTGCATCATTGTGGACGTTCTGCCTCTTTTCCTATGCTTTCAATGCAATTCCAGTCTACCTCCTGAAATCGGTTTCCTGCAATTCTGCCCCGCTTTCAAGTCCTCTTGGCAGCCTTACTTCAGTCTATTTTTGGACGATAGCTGTCATTTATAACTCTGCAGGTTTGTGAATTACAGTGCCCCTGAGCTCCTTTCTTCAACTCGCTTTCTTGTGACCTGGCCGCAACACCGCAGGATGGCTTCAGGCCCTAATCTGGTGCCGGCACGGCACGCTGAGCCTTTGGTTATTTCCTCTTCCTGGTGGGAAATGAGAGTTAAATTTGCCCGTCCAGACACCTCCAGCTAGTCTCTCATTGGTTCTCGCTATTCCTGTTCATCTTCCGCAGAAATTGCAAACTGGGCCAAACAGGAGGTTAAAGGTGCTGACTCTCCAAGTGGGGAGAGTGTTAGTAAAGCGTCTGGAATGTTGCACCCGAGTACCAGGGGAGGAAAACTGAGACATATTTGAACACGTCTCCCGTTCACATGGTTGATCATACTTGGGTTTCACATGCATGTTTTAGCTGAAGGAAGAATACCTTAAACCTGGAGAGTTAAGACCCGTGTAATGGGTACCATGCAATATGACTTCAAAGGGTCTTCATTTGCTCACCGAACCTCTCCAATCCTATCACTGCTGCGTTTATGCCCCTGTACACATGCTTGATTCTCTTTCGGAGACATAGCAATCCATAGGTTTTAAGATACTTACTAGTCAGGAACATTCTTAGGCGTTTAATATGGGGTGTTGAGTCCATTTCGTTGAGCAAGGAGTAGCTCTTGTCTATTCCATATTTGGCTTAAGGAACTTTATCTGTGCTCATTTCAATCTCTGGTTTTATGCAGCACCCCAACTCACCTTTACCCTTAAGCAAGAATAAGTTGGTTTTCTAAGTTTGAGACCCTGTTCTGTTCTGTAATTCAGTTCCTGTGTAGCCAAGTTTACATTCCGTGTATTACTGATATCTTATGATGTTTCTTTTTCTGTGTGACTTATTTCAGTTAGAATCATCATACCTGAATCCACTCATTGTGCTGCTAAGGGCCTGATGACACAGATTTCATTGCTGAGTGATATTGCTTTGTAAGTAAATACCACAACTTGTTTATCCATTTTTCACTTTCTGCGATGTTGAACTTGTACTGTAAACGAGGTTCTTGTAAACAGAGCCGTTCCAAACTTTGGGGTGGCTGTGTCTTTTTGATTTTAATTTCCCTAAGCTATAGGACCATAAGTGGAAGTGCCCTAGGTTCTGTTGCTTTGTATTTTAGATGTTTCAGGAAACACCATACACTTCTCCCGAGTGGTTGTTGGCAATTTACATCCCGCCCATCAGCATAACAAGGCTGCCAGTTCTCCATGGCCTGTCCTGCCTTTCTGGATTTTACACTTTTTTCAGATGGCCCTTTTGACCGGGGGGAAGTGAGACTTCATTGTAGTGCAGATTTCCTTTGCAAGCTTGCTTGGTTGGCCAAAAAGGGCGTATGCGTTTTTTCCTGATTATATTCAGGAAAAAACGCATACGCCCTTTTTGGCCAAGTGCATCATTGTGGACGTTCTGCCTCTTTTCCTATGCTTTCAATGCAATTCCAGTCTACCTCCTGAAATCGGTTTCCTGCAATTCTGCCCCGCTTTCAAGTCCTCTTGGCAGCCTTACTTCAGTCTATTTTTGGACGATAGCTGTCATTTATAACTCTGCAGGTTTGTGAATTACAGTGCCCCTGAGCTCCTTTCTTCAACTCGCTTTCTTGTGACCTGGCCGCAACACCGCAGGATGGCTTCACGCCCTAATCTGGTTCCGGACCGGCATGCTGAGCCTTTGGTTAATTCCTCTTCCTGGTGGGAAATGAGAGTTAAATTTGCCCGTCCAGACACCTCCAGCTAGCCTCTCATTGGTTCTCGCTATTCCTGTTCATCTTCCGCAGAAATTGCAAACTGGGCCAAACAGGAGGTTAAAGGGACTGACTCTCCAAGTGGGGAGAGTGTTAGTAAAGCGTCTGGAATGTTGCACCCGAGTACCAGGGGAGGAAAACTGAGACATATTTGAACACGTCTCCCTATCACATGGTTGATCATACTCTAGGTTCCACATGCATGTTTTAGCTGAAGGAAGAATACCTTAAACCTGGGTAGTTGAAACCCGTGGAATGGGTACCATGCAATATGACTTCAAAGGGTCTTCATTTGCTCACCGAACCTCTCCAATCCTATCACTGCTGCGTTTATGCCCCTGTACACATGCTTGATTCTCTTTCGGAGACATAGCAATCCATAGGTTTTAAGATACTTACTAGTCAGGTACATTCTTAGGCGTTTAATATGGGGTGTTGAGTCCATTTCGTTGAGCAAGGAGTAGCTCTTGTCTATTCCATATTTGGCTTAAGGAACTTTATCTGTGCTCATTTCAATCTCTGGTTTTATGCAGCACCCCAACTCACCTTTACCCTTAAGCAAGAATAAGTTGGTTTTCTAAATTTGAGACCCTGTTCTGTTCTGTAATTCAGTTCCTGTGTAGGCAAGTTTACATTCCGTGTATTAGTGATATCTTATGATGTTTCTTTTTCTGTGTGACTTATTTCAGTTAGAATCATCATACCTGAATCCACTCATTGTGCTGCTAAGTGCCTGATGACACAGATTTCATTGCTGAGTGATATTGCTTTGTAAGTAAATACCACAACTTGTTTATCCATTTTTCACTTTCTGCGATGTTGAACTTGTACTGTAAACGAGGTTCTTGTAAACAGATCCGTTCCAAACTTTGGGGTGGCTGTGTCTTTTTGATTTTAATTTCCCTAAGCTATAGGACCATAAGTGGAAGTGCCCTAGGTTCTGTTGCTTTGTTTTTTAGATGTTTCAGGAAACACCATACACTTCTCCCGAGTGGTTGTTGGCAATTTACATCCCGCCCATCAGCATAACAAGGCTGCCAGTTCTCCATGGCCTGTCCTGCCTTTCTGGATTTTACACTTTTTTCAGATGGCCCTTTTGACCGGGGGGAAGTGAGACTTCATTGTAGTGCAGATTTCCTTTGCAAGCTTCCTTGGTTGGCCAAAAAGGGCGTATGCGTTTTTTCCTGAATATATTCAGGAAAAAACGCATACACCCTTTTTGGCCAAGTGCATCATTGTGGACGTTGTGCCTCTTTTCCTATGCTTTCAATGCAATTCCAGTCTACCTCCTGAAATCGGTTTCCTGCAATTCTGCCCCGCTTTCAAGTCCTCTTGGCAGCCTTACTTCAGTCTATTTTTGGACGATAGCTGTCATTTATAACTCTGCAGGTTTGTGAATTACAGTGCCCCTGAGCTCCTTTCTTCAACTCGCTTTCTTTTGAGCTGGCCGCAACACCGCAGGATGGCTTCAGGCCCTAATCTGGTTCCGGCCCGGCATGCTGAGCCTTTGGTTAATTCCTCTTCCTGGTGGGAAATGAGAGTTAAATTTGCCCGTCCAGACACCTCCAGCTAGTCTCTCATTTGTTCTCGCTATTCCTGTTCATCTTCCGCAGAAATTGCAAACTGGGCCAAACAGGAGGTTAAAGGGACTGACTCTCCAAGTGGGGAGAGTGTTAGTAAAGCATCTGGAATGTTGCACCCGAGTACCAGGGGAGGAAAACTGAGACATATTTGAACACGTCTCCCGATCACATGGTTGATCATACTCTGGGTTCCACATGCATATTTTAGCTGAAGGAAGAATACCTAAAACCTGGGTAGTTGAAACCCGTGGAATGGGTACCATGCAATATGACTTCAAAGGGTCTTCATTTGCTCACCGAGCCTCTCCAATCCTATCACTGCTGCGTTTATGCCCCTGTACACATGCTTGATTCTCTTTCGGAGACATAGCAATCCATAGGTTTTAAGATACTTACTAGTCAGGTACATTCTTAGGCGTTTAATATGCGGTGTTGAGTCCATTTCGTTGAGCAAGGAGTAGCTCTTGTCTATTCCATATTTGGCTTAAGGAACTTTATCTGTGCTCATTTCAATCTCTGGTTTTATGCAGCACCCCAACTCACCTTTCCCCTTAAGCAAGCATAAGTTGGTTTTCTAAATTTGAGACCCTGTTCAGTTTTGGAATGCAGTTCCTGTGTAGCCAAGTTTACATTCCGTGTATTAGTGATATCTTATGATGTTTCTTTTTCTGTGTGACTTACTTCAGTTAGAATCATCATACCTGAATCCACTCATTATGCTGCTAAGGGCCTGATGACACAGATTTCATTGCTGAGTGATATTGCTTTGTAAGTAAATACCACAACTTCTTTATCCATTTTTCACTTTCTGCGATGTTGAACTTGTACTGTAAACGAGGTTCTTGTAAACAGAGGCGTCCCAAACTTTGGGGTGGCTGTGTCTTTTTGATTTTAATTTCCCTAAGCTATAGGACCATAAGTGGAAGTGCCCTAGGCTCTGTTGCTTTGTTTTTTAGATGTTTCAGGAAACACCATACACTTCTCCCGAGTGGTTGTTGGCAATTTACATCCCGCCCATCAGCATAACAAGGCTCCCAGTTCTCCATGGCCTGTCCTGCCTTTCTGGATTTTACACTTTTTTCAGATGGCCCTTTTGACCGGGGGGAAGTGAGACTTCATTGTAGTGCAGATTTCCTTTGCAAGCTTGCTTGGTTGGCCAAAAAGGGCGTATGCGTTTTTTCCTGAATATATTCAGGAAAAAACGCATACGCCCTTTTTGGCCAAGTGCATCATTGTGGACGTTCTGCCTCTTTTCCTATGCTTTCAATGCAATTCCAGTCTACCTCCTGAAATCGGTTTCCTGCAATTCTGCCCCGCTTTCAAGTCCTCTTGGCAGCCTTACTTCAGTCTATTTTTGGACGATAGCTGTCATTTATAACTCTGCAGGTTTGTGAATTACAGTGCCCCTGAGCTCCTTTCTTCAACTCGCTTTCTTGTGACCTGGCCGCAACACCGCAGGATGGCTTCAGGCCCTAATCTGGTTCCGGCACGGCACGCTTAGCCTTTCGTTATTTCCTCTTCCTGGTGGGAAATGAGAGTTAAATTTGCCCGTCCAGACACCTCCAGCTAGTCTGTCATTGTTTCTCGCTATTCCTGTTCATCTTCCGCAGAAATTGCAAACTGGGCCAAACAGGAGGTTAAAGGCGCTGACTCTCCAAGTGGGGAGAGTGTTAGTAAAGCGTCTGGAATGTTGCACCCGAGTACCAGGGGAGGAAAACTGAGACATATTTGAACACGTCTCCCGTTCACATGGTTGATCATACTTGGGTTCCACATGCATGTTTCAGCTGAAGGAAGAATACCTTAAACCTGGAGAGTTAAGACCCGTGTAATGGGTACCATGCAATATGACTTCAAAGGGTCTTCATTTGCTCACCGAACCTCTCCAATCCTATCACTGCTGCGTTTATGCCCCTGTACACATGCTTGATTCTCTTTCGGAGACATAGCAATCCATAGGTTTTAAGATACTTACTAGTCAGGTACATTCTTAGGCGTTTAATATGCGGTGTTGAGTCCATTTCGTTGAGCAAGGAGTAGCTCTTGTCTATTCCATATTTGTCTTAAGGAACTTTATCTGTACTCATTTCAATCTCTGGTTTTATGCAGCACCCCAACACACCTTTACCCTTAAGCAAGCATAAGTTGGTTTTCTAAATTTGAGACCCTGTTCTGTTCTGTAATTCAGTTCCTGTGTAGCCAAGTTTACATTCCGTGTATTACTGATATCTTATGATGTTTCTTTTTCTGTGTGACTTACTTCAGTTAGAATCATCATACCTGAATCCACTCATTGTGCTGCTAAGGGCCTGATGACACAGATTTCATTGCTGAGTGATATTGCTTTGTAAGTAAATACCACAACTTCTTTATCCATTTTTCACTTTCTGCGATGTTGAACTTGTACTGTAAACGAGGTTCTTGTAAACAGAGCCGTTCCAAACTTTGGGGTGGCTGTGTCTTTTTGATTTTGAATTCCCTAAGCTATAGGACCATAAGTGGAAGTGCCCTAGGTTCTGTTGCTTTGTTTTTTAGATGTTTCAGGAAACACCATACACTTCTCCCGAGTGGTTGTTGGCAATTTACATCCCGCCCATCAGCATAACAAGGCTCCCAGTTCTCCATGGCCTGTCCTGCCTTTCTGGATTTTACACTTTTTTCAGATGGCCCTTTTGACCGGGGGGGAGTGAGACTTCATTGTAGTGCAGATTTCCTTTGCAAGCTTGCTTGGTTGGCCAAAAAGGGCGTATGCGTTTTTTCCTGAATATATTCAGGAAAAAACGCATACGCCCTTTTTGGCCAAGTGCATCATTGTGGACGTTCTGCCTCTTTTCCTATGCTTTCAATGCAATTCCAGTCTACCTCCTGAAATCGGTTTCCTGCAATTCTGCCCCGCTTTCAAGTCCTCTTGGCAGCCTTACTTCAGTCTATTTTTGGACGATAGCTGTCATTTATAACTCTGCAGGTTTGTGAATTACAGTGCCCCTGAGCTCCTTTCTTCAACTCGCTTTCTTGTGACCTGGCCGCAACACCGCAGGATGGCTTCACGCCCTAATCTGGTTCCGGCCCGGCATGCTGAGCCTTTGGTTAATTCCTCTTCCTGTTGGGAAATGAGAGTTAAATTTGCCCGTCCAGACACCTCCAGCTAGCCTCTCATTGGTTCTCGGTATTCCTGTTCATCTTCCGCAGAAATTGCAAACTGGGCCAAACAGGAGGTTAAAGGGACTGACTCTCCAAGTGGGGAGAGTGTTAGTAAAGCATCTGGAATGTTGTACCCGAGTACCAGGGGAGGAAAACTGAGACATATTTGAACACGTCTCCCGTTCACATGGTTGATCATACTTGGGTTCCACATGCATGTTTTAGCTGAAGGAAGAATAACTTAAACCTGGAGAGTTGAGACCCGTGTAATGGGTACCATGCAATATGACTTCAAAGGGTCTTCATTTGCTCACCAAACCTCTCCAATCCTATCACTGCTGCGTTTATGCCCCTGTACACATGCTTGATTCTCTTTTGGAGACATAGCAATCCATAGGTTTTACGATACTTACTAGTCAGGTACATTCTTAGGCATTTAATATGCGGTGTTGAGTCCATTTCGTTGAGCAAGGAGTAGCTCTTGTCTATTCCATATTTGACTTAAGGAACTTTATCTGTGCTCATTTCAATCTCTGGTTTTATGCAGCACCCCAACTCACCTTTCCCCTTAAGCAAGCATAAGTTGTTTTTCTAAATTTGAGACCCTGTTCTTTTCTGTAATTCAGTTCCTGTGTAGCCAAGTTTACATTCCGTGTATTACTGATACCTTATGATGTTTCTTTTTCTGTGTGACTTATTTCAGTTAGAATCATCATACTTGAATCCACTCATTGTGATGCTAAGGGCCTGATGACATAGATTTCATTGCTGAGTGATATTGCTTTGTAAGTAAATACCACAACTTCTTTATCCATTTTTCACTTTCTGCGATGTTGAACTTGTACTGTAAACGAGGTTCTTGTAAACAGAGACGTCCCAAATTGGGGTGGCTGTGTCTTTTTGATTTTAATTTCCCTAAGCTATAGGACCATAAGTGGCAGTGCCCTAGGCTCTGTTGCTTTGTTTTTTAGATGTTTCAGGAAACACCATACACTTCTCCCCAGTGTCTGTTGGCAATTTACATCCCGCCCATCAGCATAACAAGGCTCCCAGTTGTCCTTGGCCTGTCCTGCCTTTCTGGATTTTACACTTTTTTCAGATGGCCCTTTTGACCGTGGGGAAGTGAGACTTCATTGTAGTGCAGATTTCCTTTGCAAGCTTGCTTGGTTGGCCAAAAAGGGCATATGCGTTTTTTCCTGAATATATTCAGGAATAATTTGCCCGTCCAGACACCTCCAGCTAGCCTCTCATTGGTTCTCGCTATTCCTGTTCATCTTCCGCAGAAATTGCAAACTGGGCCAAACAGCAGGTTAAAGGCGCTGACTCTCCAAGTGGGGAGAGTGTTAGTAAAGCGTCTGGAATGTTGCACCCGAGTACCAGGGGAGGAAAACTGAGACATATTTGAACACGTCTCCCGTTCACATGGTTGATCATACTTGGGTTCCACATGCATGTTTTAGCTGATGGAAGAATACCTTAAACCTGGAGAGTTGAGACCCGTGTAATGGGTGCCATGCAATATGACTTCAAAGGGTCTTCATTTGCTCACCGAACCTCTCCAATCCTATCACTGCTGCGTTTATGCCCCTGTACACATACTTGATTCTCTTTTGGAGACATAGCAATCCATAGGTTTTACGATACTTACTAGGCAGGTACATTCTTAGGCGTTTAATATGCGGTGTTGAGTCCATTTCGTTGAGCAAGGAGTAGCTCTTGTCTATTCCATATTTGACTTAAGGAACTTTATCTGTGCTCATTTCAATCTCTGGTTTTATGCAGCACCCCAACTCACCTTTACCCTTAAGCAAGCATAAGTTGGTTTTCTAAATTTGAGACCCTGTTCTGTTCTGTAATTCAGTTCCTGTGTAGCCAAGTTTACATTCCGTGTATTACTGATATCTTATGATGTTTCTTTTTCTGTGTGACTTATTTCAGTTAGAATCATCATACCTGAATCCACTCATTGTGATGCTAAGGGCCTGATGACATAGATTTCATTGCTGAGTGATATTGCTTTGTAAGTAAATACCACAACTTCTTTATCCATTTTTCACTTTCTGCGATGTTGAACTTGTACTGTAAACGAGGTTCTTGTAAACAGAGGCGTCCCAAACTTTGGGGTGGCTGTGTCTTTTTGATTTTAATTTCCCTAAGCTATAGGACCATAAGTGGCAGTGCCCTAGGCTCTGTTGCTTTGTTTTTTAGATGTTTCAGGAAACACCATACACTTCTCCCGAGTGTCTGTTGGCAATTTACATCCCGCCCATCAGCATAACAAGGCTCCCAGTTCTCCATGGCCTGTCCTGCCTTTCTGGATTTTACACTTTTTTCAGATGGCCCTTTTGACCGGGGGGAAGTGAGACTTCATTGTAGTGCAGATTTCCTTTGCAAGCTTGCTTGGTTGGCCAAAAAGGGCGTATGCGTTTTTTCCTGAATATATTCAGGAAAAAACGCATACGCCCTTTTTGGCCAAGTGCATCATTGTGGACGTTCTGCCTCTTTTCCTATGCTTTCAATGCAATTCCAGTCTACCTCCTGAAATCGGTTTCCTGCAATTCTGCCCCGCTTTCAAGTCCTCTTGGCAGCCTTACTTCAGTCTATTTTTGGACGATAGCTGTCATTTATAACTCTGCAGGTTTGTGAATTACAGTGCCCCTGAGCTCCTTTCTTCAACTCGCTTTCTTGTGACCTGGCCGCAACACCGCAGGATGGCTTCAGGCCCTAATCTGGTTCTGGCACGGCATGCTGAGCCTTTGGTTAATTCCTCTTCCTGGTGGGAAATGAGAGTTAAATTTGCCCGTCCAGACACCTCCAGCTAGCCTCTCATTGGTTCTCGCTATTCCTGTTCATCTTCCGCAGAAATTGCAAACTGGGCCAAACAGGAGGTTAAAGGGACTGACTCTCCAAGTGGGGAGAGTGTTAGTAAAGCGTCTGGAATGTTGCACCCGAGTACCAGGGGAGGAAAACTGAGACATATTTGAACACGTCTCCCATTCACATGGTTGATCATACTTGGGTTCCACATGCATGTTTTAGCTGATGGAAGAATACCTTAAACCTGGAGAGTTGAGACCCGTGTAATGGGTACCATGCAATATGACTTCAAAGGGTCTTCATTTGCTCACCGAACCTCTCCAATCCTATCACTGCTGCGTTTATGCCCCTGTACACATGCTTGATTCTCTTTTGGAGACATAGCAATCCATAGGTTTTACGATACTTACTAGTCAGGTACATTCTTAGGCGTTTAATATGCGGTGTTGAGTCCATTTCGTTGAGCAAGGAGTAGCTCTTGTCTATTCCATATTTGGCTTAAGGAACTTTATCTGTGCTCATTTCAATCTCTGGTTTTATGCAGCACCCCAACTCACCTTTACCCTTAAGCAAGCATAAGTTGGTTTTCGAAATTTGAGTCCCTGTTCTGTTCTGTAATTCTGTTCCTGTGTAGCCAAGTTTACATTCCGTGTACTACTGATATCTTATAATGTTTCTTTTTCTGTGTGACTTACTTCAGTTAGAATCATCATACCTGAATCCACTCATTGTGCTGCTACGGGCCTGATGACACAGATTTCATTGCTGAGTGATATTGCTTTGTAAGTAAATACCACAACTTCTTTATCCATTTTTCACTTTCTGCGATGTTGAACTTGTACTGTAAACGAGGTTCTTGTAAACAGAGCCGTTCCAAACTTTGGGGTGGCTGTGTCTTTTTGATTTTAATTTCCCTAAGCTATAGGACCATAAGTGGAAGTGCCCTAGGCTCTGTTGCTTTGTTTTTCAGATGTTTCAGGAAACACCATACACTTCTCCCGAGTGGTTGTTGGCAATTTACATCCCGCCCATCAGCATAACAAGGCTCCCAGTTCTCCATGGCCTGTCCTGCCTTTCTGGATTTTACACTTTTTTCAGATGGCCCTTTTGACCGGGGGGAAGTGAGACTTCATTGTAGTGCAGATTTCCTTTGCAAGCTTGCTTGGTTGGCCAAAAAGGGCGTATGCGTTTTTTCCTGAATATATTCAGGAAAAAACGCATACGCCCTTTTTGGCCAAGTGCATCATTGTGGACGTTCTGCCTCTTTTCCTATGCTTTCAATGCAATTCCAGTCTACCTCCTGAAATCGGTTTCCTGCAATTCTGCCCCGCTTTCAAGTCCTCTTGGCAGCCTTACTTCAGTCTATTTTTGGACGATAGCTGTCATTTATAACTCTGCAGGTTTTTGAATTACAGTGCCCCTGAGCTCCTTTGTTCAACTCGCTTTCTTGTGACCTGGCCGCAACACCGCAGGATGGCTTCAGGCCCTAATCTGGTTCCGGCATGGCACGCTGAGCCTTTGGTTATTTCCTCTTCCTGGTGGGAAATGAGAGTTAAATTTGCCCGTCCAGACACCTCCAGCTAGCCTCTCATTGGTTCTCGCTATTCCTGTTCATCTTCCGCAGAAATTGCAAACTGGGCCAAACAGGAGGTTAAAGGCGCTGACTCTCCAAGTGGGGAGAGTGTTAGTAAAGCGTCTGGAATGTTGCACCCGAGTACCAGGGGAGGAAAACTGAGACATATTTGAACACGTCTCCCGTTCACATGGTTGATCATACTTGGGTTCCACATGCATGTTTTAGCTGAAGGAAGAATACCTTAAACCTGGTGAGTTAAGACCCGTGTAATGGGTACCATGCAATATGACTTCAAAGGGTCTTCATTTGCTCACCGAACCTCTCCAATCCTATCACTGCTGCGTTTATGCCCCTGTACACATGCTTGATTCTCTTTCGGAGACATAGCAATCTATAGGTTTTAAGATACTTACTAGTCAGGTACATTCTTAGGCGTTTAATATGCGGTGTTGAGTCCATTTCGTTGAGCAAGGAGTAGCTCTTGTCTATTCCATATTTGGCCTAAGGAATTTTATCTGTGCTCATTTCAATCTCTGGTTTTATGCAGCACCCCAACTCACCTTTCCCCTTAAACAAGCATAAGTTGGTTTTCTAAATTTGAGAACCTGTTCTGTTTTGGAATTCAGTTCCTGTGTAGCCAAGTTTACATTCCGTGTATTAGTGATATCTTATGATGTTTCTTTTTCTGTGTGACTCATTTCAGTTAGAATCATCGTACCTGAATCTACTCATTATGCTGCTACGGGCCTGATGACATAGATTTCATTGCTGAGTGATACTGCATTGTACGTAAGTACCACAAATTCTTTATCCATTTTTCACTTTCTGCGATGTTGAACTTGTACTGTAAACGAGGTTCTTGTAAACAGAGCCGTTCCAAACTTTGGGGTGGCTGTGTCTTTTTGATTTTAATTTCCCTAAGCTATAGGACCATAAGTGGAAGTGCCCTAGGTTCTGTTGCTTTGTTTTTTAGATGTTTCAGGAAACACCATACACTTCTCCCGAGTGGTTGTTGGCAATTTACATCCCGCCCATCAGCATAACAAGGCTCCCAGTTCTCCATGGCCTGTCCTGCCTTTCTTGATTTTACACTTTTTTCAGATGGCCCTTTTGACCGGGGGGAAGTGAGACTTCATTGTAGTGCAGATTTCCTTTGCAAGCTTGCTTGGTTGGCCAAAAAGGACGTATGCGTTTTTTCCTGAATATATTCAGGAAAAAACGCATACGCCCTTTTTGGCCAAGTGCATCATTGTGGACGTTCTGCCTCTTTTCCTATGCTTTCAATGCAATTCCAGTCTACCTCCTGAAATCGGTTTCCTGCAATTCTGCCCCGCTTTCAAGTCCTCTTGGCAGCCTTACTTCAGTCTATTTTTGGACGATAGCTGTCATTTATAACTCTGCAGGTTTGTGCATTACAGTGTCCCTCAGCTCCTTTCTTCAACTTGCTTTCTTGTGACCTGGCCGCAACACCGCAGGATGGCTTCAGGCCCTAATCTGGTTCCGGCACGGCACGCTGAGCCTTTGGTTATTTCCTTTTCCTGGTGGGAAATGAGAGTTAAATTTGCCCGTCCAGACACCTCCAGCTAGTCTCTCATTGGTTCTCGCTATTCCTGTTCATCTTCCGCAGAAATTGCAAACTGGGCCAAACAGGAGGTTAAAGGCGCTGACTCTCCAAGTGGGAAGAGTGTTAGTAAAGCGTCTGGAATGTTGCACCCGAGTACCAGGGGAGGAAAACTGAGACATATTTGAACACGTCTCCCGTTCACATGGTTGATCATACTTGGGTTCCACATGCATGTTTTAGCTGAAGGAAGAATACCTTAAACCTGGAGAGTTAAGACCCGTGTAATGGGTACCATGCAATATGACTTCAAAGGGTCTTCATTTGCTCACCGAACCTCTCCAATCCTATCACTGCTGCGTTTATGCCCCTGTACACATGCTTGATTCTCTATCGGAGACATAGCAATCCATAAGTTTTTAAGATACTTACTAGTCAGGTACATTCTTAGGTGTTTAATATGCGGTGTTGAGTCCATTTCGTTGAGCAAGGAGTAGCTCTTGTCTATTCCATATTTGACTTAAGGAACTTTATCTGTGCTCATTTCAATCTCTGGTTTTATGCAGCACCCCAACTCACCTTTACCCTTAAGCAAGCATAAGTTGGTTTTCTAAATTTGAGACCCTGTTCTGTTCTGTAATTCAGTTCCTGTGTAGCCAAGTTTACATTCCGTGTATTACTGATATCTTATGATGTTTCTTTTTCTGTGTGACTTACTTCAGTTAGAATCATCATACCTGAATCCACTCATTGTGCTGCTAAGGGCCTGATGACACAGATTTCATTGCTGAGTGATATTGCTTTGTAAGTAAATACCACAACTTCTTTATCCATTTTTCACTTTCTGCGATGTTGAACTTGTACTGTAAACGAGGTTCTTGTAAACAGAGCCGTTCCAAACTTTGGGGTGGCTGTGTCTTTTTGATTTTAATTTCCCTAAGCTATAGGACCATAAGTGGAAGTGCCCTAGGTTCTGTTGCTTTGTTTTTTAGATGTTTCAGGAAACACCATACACTTCTCCCGAGTGGTTGTTGGCAATTTACATCCCGCCCATCAGCATAACAAGGCTCCCAGTTCTCCATGGCCTGTCCTGCCTTTCTGGATTTTACACTTTTTTCAGATGGCCCTTTTGACCGGGGGGATATGAGACTTCATTGTAGTGCAGATTTCCTTTGCAAGCTTGCTTGGTTGGCCAAAAAGGGCGTATGCGTTTTTTCCTGAATATATTCAGGAAAAAACGCATACGCCCTTTTTGGCCAAGTGCATCATTGTGGACGTTCTGCCTCTTTTCCTATGCTTTCAATGCAATTCCAGTCTACCTCCTGAAATCGGTTTCCTGCAATTCTGCCCCGCTTTCAAGTCCTCTTGGCAGCCTTACTTCAGTCTATTTTTGGACGATAGCTGTCATTTATAACTCTGCAGGTTTGTGAATTACAGTGCCCCTGAGCTCCTTTCTTCAACTCGCTTTCTTTTGAGCTGGCCGCAACACCGCAGGATGGCTTCAGGCTCTAATCTGGTTCCGGTACGGCACGCTGAGCCTTTGGTTATTTCCTATTCCTGGTGGGAAATGAGAGTTAAATTTGCCCGTCCAGACACCTCCAGCTAGCCTCTCATTGGTTCTCGCTATTCCTGTTCATCTTCCGCAGAAATTGCAAACTGGGCCAAACAGGAGGTTAAAGGCGCTGACTCTCCAAGTGGGGAGAGTGTTAGTAAAGCGTCTGGAATGTTGCACCCGAGTACCAGGGGAGGAAAACTGAGACATATTTGAACACGTCTCCCGTTCACATGGTTGATCATACTTGGGTTCCACATGCATGTTTTAGCTGAAGGAAGAATACCTAAAACCTGGGTAGTTGAAACCCGTGTAATGGGTACCATGCAATATGACTTCAAAGGGTCTTCATTTGCTCACCGAACCTCTCCAATCCTATCACTGCTGCGTTTATGCCCCTGTACACATGCTTGATTCTCTTTCGGAGACATAGCAATCCATAGGTTTTAAGATACTTACTAGTCAGGTACATTCTTAGGCGTTTAATATGCGGTGTTGAGTCCATTTCGTTGAGCAAGGAGTAGCTCTTGTCTATTCCATATTTGGCTTAAGGAACTTTATCTGTGCTCATTTCAATCTCTGGTTTTATGCAGCAACCAAACTCACCTTTCCCCTTAAGCAAGCATAAGTTGGTTTTCTAAATTTGAGAACCTGTTCTGTTTTGGAATTCAGTTCCTGTGTAGCCAAGTTTACATTCCGTGTATTAGTGATATCTTATGATGTTTCTTTTTCTGTGTGACTTATTTCAGTTAGAATCATCGTACCTGAATCTACTCATTATGCTGCTATGGGCCTGATGACATAGATTTCATTGCTGAGTGATACTGCATTGTACGTAAGTACCACAAATTCTTTATCCATTTTTCACTTTCTGCGATGTTGAACTTGTACTGTAAATGAGGTTCTTGTAAACAGAGCCGTTCCAAACTTTGGGGTGGCTGTGTCTTTTTGATTTTAATTTCCCTAAGCTATAGGACCATAAGTGGAAGTGCCCTAGGTTCTGTTGCTTTGTTTTTTAGATGTTTCAGGAAACACCATACACTTCTCCCGAGTGGTTGTTGGCAATTTACATCCCGCCCATCAGCATAACAAGGCTCCCAGTTCTCCATGGCCTGTCCTGCCTTTCTGGATTTTACACTTTTTTCAGATGGCCCTTTTGACCGGGGGGAAGTGAGACTTCATTGTAGTGCAGATTTCCTTTGCAAGCTTGCTTGGTTGGCCAAAAAGGGCGTATGCGTTTTTTCCTGAATATATTCAGGAAAAAACGCATACGCCCTTTTTGGCCAAGTGCATCATTGTGGACGTTCTGCCTCTTTTCCTATGCTTTCAATGCAATTCCAGTCTACCTCCTGAAATCGGTTTCCTGCAATTCTGCCCCGCTTTCAAGTCCTCTTGGCAGCCTTACTTCAGTCTATTTTTGGACGATAGCTGTCATTTATAACTCTGCAGGTTTGTGAATTACAGTGCCCCTGAGCTCCTTTGTTCAACTCGCTTTCTTTTGAGCTGGCCGCAACACCGCAGGATGGCTTCAGGCTCTAATCTGGTTCCGGTACGGCACGCTGAGCCTTTGGTTATTTCCTATTCCTGGTGGGAAATGAGAGTTAAATTTGCCCGTCCAGACACCTCCAGCTAGCCTCTCATTGGTTCTCGCTATTCCTGTTCATCTTCCGCAGAAATTGCAAACTGGGCCAAACAGGAGGTTAAAGGCGCTGACTCTCCAAGTGGGGAGAGTGTTAGTAAAGCGTCTGGAATGTTGCACCCGAGTACCAGGGGAGGAAAACTGAGACATATTTGAACACGTCGCCCGTTCACATGGTTGATCATACTTGGGTTCCACATGCATGTTTTAGCTGAAGGAAGAATACCTAAAACCTGGGTAGTTGAAACCCGTGTAATGGGTACCATGCAATATGACTTCAAAGGGTCTTCATTTGCTCACCGAACCTCTCCAATCCTATCACTGCTGCGTTTATGCCCCTGTACACATGCTTGATTCTCTTTCGGAGACATAGCAATCCATAGGTTTTAAGATACTTACTAGTCAGGTACATTCTTAGGCGTTTAATATGCGGTGTTGAGTCCATTTCGTTGAGCAAGGAGTAGCTCTTGTCTATTCCATATTTGGCTTAAGGAACTTTATCTGTGCTCATTTCAATCTCTGGTTTTATGCAGCAACCCAACTCACCTTTCCCCTTAAGCAAGCATAAGTTGGTTTTCTAAATTTGAGAACCTGTTCTGTTTTGGAATTCAGTTCCTGTGTAGCCAAGTTTACATTCCGTGTATTAGTGATATCTTATGATGTTTCTTTTTCTGTGTGACTTATTTCAGTTAGAATCATCGTACCTGAATCTACTCATTATGCTGCTATGGGCCTGATGACATAGATTTCATTGCTGAGTGATACTGCATTGTACGTAAGTACCACAAATTCTTTATCCATTTTTCACTTTCTGCGATGTTGAACTTGTACTGTAAATGAGGTTCTTGTAAACAGAGCCGTTCCAAACTTTGGGGTGGCTGTGTCTTTTTGATTTTAATTTCCCTAAGCTATAGGACCATAAGTGGAAGTGCCCTAGGTTCTGTTGCTTTGTTTTTTAGATGTTTCAGGAAACACCATACACTTCTCCCGAGTGGTTGTTGGCAATTTACATCCCGCCCATCAGCATAACAAGGCTCCCAGTTCTCCATGGCCTGTCCTGCCTTTCTGGATTTTACACTTTTTTCAGATGGCCCTTTTGACCGGGGGGAAGTGAGACTTCATTGTAGTGCAGATTTCCTTTGCAAGCTTGCTTGGTTGGCCAAAAAGGGCGTATGCGTTTTTTCCTGAATATATTCAGGAAAAAACGCATACGCCCTTTTTGGCCAAGTGCATCATTGTGGACGTTCTGCCTCTTTTCCTATGCTTTCAATGCAATTCCAGTCTACCTCCTGAAATCGGTTTCCTGCAATTCTGCCCCGCTTTCAAGTCCTCTTGGCAGCCTTACTTCAGTCTATTTTTGGACGATAGCTGTCATTTATAACTCTGCAGGTTTGTGAATTACAGTGCCCCTGAGCTCCTTTCTTCAACTTGCTTTCTTTTGAGCTGGCCGCAACACCGCAGGATGGCTTCAGGCCCTAATCTGGTTCCGGTACGGCATGCTGAGCCTTTGGTTATTTCCTCTTCCTGGTGGGAAATGAGAGTTAAATTTGCCCGTCCAGACACCTCCAGCTAGCCTCTCATTGGTTCTCGCTATTCCTGTTCATCTTCCGCAGAAATTGCAAACTGGGCCAAACAGGAGGTTAAAGGCGCTGACTCTCCAAGTGGGGAGAGTGTTAGTAAAGCGTCTGGAATGTTGCACCCGAGTACCAGGGGAGGAAAACTGAGACATATTTGAACACGTCTCCCATTCACATGGTTGATCATACTTGGGTTCCACATGCATGTTTTAGCTGATGGAAGAATACCTTAAACCTGGAGAGTTGAGACCCGTGTAATGGGTACCATGCAATATGACTTCAAAGGGTCTTCATTTGCTCACCGAACCTCTCCAATCCTATCACTGCTGCGTTTATGCCCCTGTACACATGCTTGATTCTCTTTTGGAGACATAGCAATCCATAGGTTTTACGATACTTACTAGTCAGGTACATTCTTAGGCGTTTAATATGCGGTGTTGAGTCCATTTCGTTGAGCAAGGAGTAGCTCTTGTCTATTCCATATTTGACTTAAGGAACTTTATCTGTGCTCATTTCAATCTCTGGTTTTATGCACCACCCCAACTCACCTTTACCCTTAAGCAAGTATAAGTTGGTTTTCTAAATTTGAGACCCTGTTCTGTTCTGTAATTCAGTTCCTGTGTAGCCAAGTTTACATTCCGTGTATTACTGATATCTTATGATGTTTCTTTTTCTGTGTGACTTATTTCAGGGAGAATCATCATACCTGAATCCACTCATTGTGATGCTAAGGGCCTGATGACATAGATTTCATTGCTGAGTGATATTGCTTTGTAAGTAAATACCACAACTTCTTTATCCATTTTTCACTTTCTGCGATGTTGAACTTGTACTGTAAACGAGGTTCTTGTAAACAGAGGCGTCCCAAACTTTGGGGTGGCTGTGTCTTTTTGATTTTAATGTCCCTAAGCTATAGGACCATAAGTGGCAGTGCCCTAGGCTCTGTTGCTTTGTTTTTTAGATGTTTCAGGAAACACCATACACTTCTCCGGAGTGTCTGTTGGCAATTTACATCCCGCCCATCAGCATAACAAGGCTCCCAGTTCTCCATGGCCTGTCCTGCCTTTCTGGATTTTACACATTTTTCAGATGGCCCTTTTGACCGGGGGGAAGTGAGACTTCATTGTAGTGCAGATTTCCTTTGCAAGCTTGCTTGGTTGGCCAAAAAGGGCATATGCGTTTTTTCCTGAATATATTCAGGAAAAAACGCATACGCCCTTTATGGCCAAGTGCATCATTGTGGACGTTCTGCCTCTTTTCCTATGCTTTCAATGCAATTCCAGTCTACCTCCTGAAATCGGTTTCCTGCAATTCTGCCCCGCTTTCAAGTCCTCTTGGCAGCCTTACTTCAGTCTATTTTTGGACGATAGCTGTCATTTATAACTCTGCAGGTTTTTGAATTACAGTGCCCCTGAGCTCCTTTGTTCAACTCGCTTTCTTGTGACCTGGCCGCAACACCGCAGGATGGCTTCAGGCCCTAATCTGGTTCCGGCATGGCACGCTGAGCCTTTGGTTATTTCCTCTTCCTGGTGGGAAATGAGAGTTAAATTTGCCCGTCCAGACACCTCCAGCTAGTCTCTCATTGGTTCTCGCTATTCCTGTTCATCTTCCGCAGAAATTGCAAACTGGGCCAAACAGGAGGTTAAAGGCGCTGACTCTCCAAGTGGGGAGAGTGTTAGTAAAGCGTCTGGAATGTTGCACCCGAGTACCAGGGGAGGAAAACTGAGACATATTTGAACACGTCTCCCTTTCACATGGTTGATCATACTTGGGTTCCACATGCATGTTTTAGCTGAAGGAAGAATACCTTAAACCTGGAGAGTTAAGACCCGTGTAATGGGTACCATGCAATATGACTTCAAAGGGTCTTCATTTGCTCACCGAACCTCTCCAATCCTATCACTGCTGCGTTTATGCCCCTGTACACATGCTTGATTCTCTTTCGGAGACATAGCAATCTATAGGTTTTAAGATACTTACTAGTCAGGTACATTCTTAGGCGTTTAATATGCGGTGTTGAGTCCATTTCGTTGAGCAAGGAGTAGCTCTTGTCTATTCCATATTTGGCCTAAGGAATTTTATCTGTGCTCATTTCAATCTCTGGTTTTATGCAGCAACCCAACTCACCTTTCCCCTTAAGCAAGCATAAGTTGGTTTTCTAAATTTGAGAACCTGTTCTGTTTTGGAATTCAGTTCCTGTGTAGCCAAGTTTACATTCCGTGTATTAGTGATATCTTATGATGTTTCTTTTTCTGTGTGACTCATTTCAGTTAGAATCATCGTACCTGAATCTACTCATTATGCTGCTACGGGCCTGATGACATAGATTTCATTGCTGAGTGATACTGCATTGTACGTAAGTACCACAAATTCTTTATCCATTTTTCACTTTCTGCGATGTTGAACTTGTACTGTAAACGAGGTTCTTGTAAACAGAGCCGTTCCAAACTTTGGGGTGGCTGTGTCTGTTTGATTTTAATTTCCCTAAGCTATAGGACCATAAGTGGAAGTGCCCTAGGTTCTGTTGCTTTGTTTTTTAGATGTTTCAGGAAACACCATACACTTCTCCCGAGTGGTTGTTGGCAATTTACATCCCGCCCATCAGCATAACAAGGCTCCCAGTTCTCCATGGCCTGTCCTGCCTTTCTTGATTTTACACTTTTTTCAGATGGCCCTTTTGACCGGGGGGAAGTGAGACTTCATTGTAGTGCAGATTTCCTTTGCAAGCTTGCTTGGTTGGCCAAAAAGGACGTATGCGTTTTTTCCTGAATATATTCAGGAAAAAACGCATACGCCCTTTTTGGCCAAGTGCATCATTGTGGACGTTCTGCCTCTTTTCCTATGCTTTCAATGCAATTCCAGTCTACCTCCTGAAATCGGTTTCCTGCAATTCTGCCCCGCTTTCAAGTCCTCTTGGCAGCCTTACTTCAGTCTATTTTTGGACGATAGCTGTCATTTATAACTCTGCAAGTTTGTGCATTACAGTGTCCCTCAGCTCCTTTCTTCAACTTGCTTTCTTGTGACCTGGCCGCAACACCGCAGGATGGCTTCAGGCCCTAATCTGGTTCCGGCACGGCACGCTGAGCCTTTGGTTATTTCCTTTTCCTGGTGGGAAATGAGAGTTAAATTTGCCCGTCCAGACACCTCCAGCTAGTCTCTCATTGGTTCTCGCTATTCCTGTTCATCTTCCGCAGAAATTGCAAACTGGGCCAAACAGGAGGTTAAAGGCGCTGACTCTCCAAGTGGGAAGAGTGTTAGTAAAGCGTCTGGAATGTTGCACCCGAGTACCAGGGGAGGAAAACTGAGACATATTTGAACACGTCTCCCGTTCACATGGTTGATCATACTTGGGTTCCACATGCATGTTTTAGCTGAAGGAAGAATACCTAAAACCTGGGTAGTTGAAACCCGTGTAATGGGTACCATGCAATATGACTTCAAAGGGTCTTCATTTGCTCACCGAACCTCTCCAATCCTATCACTGCTGCGTTTATGCCCCTGTACACATGCTTGATTCTCTTTCGGAGACATAGCAATCCATAGGTTTTACGATACTTACTAGTCAGGTACATTCTTAGGCGTTTAATATGCGGTGTTGAGTCCATTTCGTTGAGCAAGGAGTAGCTCTTGTCTATTCCATATTTGACTTAAGGAACTTTATCTGTGCTCATTTCAATCTCTGGTTTTATGCACCACCCCAACTCACCTTTACCCTTAAGCAAGCATAAGTTGGTTTTCTAAATTTGAGACCCTGTTCTGTTCTGTAATTCAGTTCCTGTGTAGCCAAGTTTACATTCCGTGTATTACTGATAACTTATGATGTTTCTTTTTCTGTGTGACTTACTTCAGTTAGAATCATCATACCTGAATCCACTCATTGTGCTGCTAAGGGCCTGATGACACAGATTTTATTGCTGAGTGATATTGCTTTGTAAGTAAATACCACAACTTCTTTATCCATTTTTCACTTTCTGCGATGTTGAACTTGTACTGTAAACGAGGTTCCTGTAAACAGAGGCGTCCCAAACTTTGGGGTGGCTGTGTCTTTTTGATTTTAATTTCCCTAAGCTATAGGACCATAAGTGGCAGTGCCCTAGGCTCTGTTGCTTTGTTTTTTAGATGTTTCAGGAAGCACGATACACTTCTCCGGAGTGTCTGTTGGCAATTTACATCCCGCCCATCAGCATAACAAGGCTCCCAGTTCTCCATGGCCTGTCCTGCCTTTCTGGATTTTACACATTTTTCAGATGGCCCTTTTGACCGGGGGGAAGTGAGACTTCATTGTAGTGCAGATTTCCTTTGCAAGCTTGCTTGGTTGGCCAAAAAGGGCATATGCGTTTTTTCCTGAATATATTCAGGAAAAAACGCATACGCCCTTTATGGCCAAGTGCATCATTGTGGACGTTCTGCCTCTTTTCCTATGCTTTCAATGCAATTCCAGTCTACCTCCTGAAATCGGTTTCCTGCAATTCTGCCCCGCTTTCAAGTCCTCTTGGCAGCCTTACTTCAGTCTATTTTTGGACGATAGCTGTCATTTATAACTCTGCAGGTTTTTGAATTACAGTGCCCCTGAGCTCCTTTGTTCAACTCGCTTTCTTGTGACCTGGCCACAACACCGCAGGATGGCTTCAGGCCCTAATCTTGTTCCGGCATGGCACGCTGAGCCTTTGGTTATTTCCTCTTCCTGGTGGGAAATGAGAGTTAAATTTGTCCGTCCAGACACCTCCAGCTAGTCTCTCATTGGTTCTCGCTATTCCTGTTCATCTTCCGCAGAAATTGCAAACTGGGCCAAACAGGAGGTTAAAGGCGCTGACTCTCCAAGTGGGGAGAGTGTTAGTAAAGCGTCTGGAATGTTGCACCCGAGTACCAGGGGAGGAAAACTGAGACATATTTGAACACGTCTCCCGTTCACATGGTTGATCATACTTGGGTTCCACATGCATGTTTTAGCTGAAGGAAGAATACCTTAAACCTGGAGAGTTAAGACCCGTGTAATGGGTACCATGCAATATGACTTCAAAGGGTCTTCATTTGCTCACCGAACCTCTCCAATCCTATCACTGCTGCGTTTATGCCCCTGTACACATGCTTGATTCTCTTTCGGAGACATAGCAATCTATAGGTTTTAAGATACTTACTAGTCAGGTACATTCTTAGGCGTTTAATATGCGGTGTTGAGTCCATTTCGTTGAGCAAGGAGTAGCTCTTGTCTATTCCATATTTGGCCTAAGGAATTTTATCTGTGCTCATTTCAATCTCTGGTTTTATGCAGCACCCCAACTCACCTTTCCCCTTAAGCAAGCATAAGTTGGTTTTCTAAATTTGAGAACCTGTTCTGTTTTGGAATTCAGTTCCTGTGTAGCCAAGTTTACATTCCGTGTATTAGTGATATCTTATGATGTTTCTTTTTCTGTGTGACTCATTTCAGTTAGAATCATCGTACCTGAATCTACTCATTATGCTGCTACGGGCCTGATGACATAGATTTCATTGCTGAGTGATACTGCATTGTACGTAAGTACCACAAATTCTTTATCCATTTTTCACTTTCTGCGATGTTGAACTTGTACTGTAAACGAGGTTCTTGTAAACAGAGCCGTTCCAAACTTTGGGGTGGCTGTGTCTTTTTGATTTTAATTTCCCTAAGCTATAGGACCATAAGTGGAAGTGCCCTAGGTTCTGTTGCTTTGTTTTTTAGATGTTTCAGGAAACACCATACACTTCTCCCGAGTGGTTGTTGGCAATTTACATCCCGCCCATCAGCATAACAAGGCTCCCAGTTCTCCATGGCCTGTCCTGCCTTTCTGGATTTTACACTTTTTTCAGATGGCCCTTTTGACCGGGGGGAAGTGAGACTTCATTGTAGTGCAGATTTCCTTTGCAAGCTTGCTTGGTTGGCCAAAAAGGACGTATGCGTTTTTTCCTGAATATATTCAGGAAAAAACGCATACGCCCTTTTTGGCCAAGTGCATCATTGTGGACGTTCTGCCTCTTTTCCTATGCTTTCAATGCAATTCCAGTCTACCTCCTGAAATCGGTTTCCTGCAATTCTGCCCCGCTTTCAAGTCCTCTTGGCAGCCTTACTTCAGTCTATTTTTGGACGATAGCTGTCATTTATAACTCTGCAGGTTTGTGAATTACAGTGCCCCTGAGCTCCTTTGTTCAACTCGCTTTCTTGTGACCTGGCCACAACACCGCAGGATGGCTTCAGGCCCTAATCTGGTTCCGGCATGGCACGCTGAGCCTTTGGTTATTTCCTCTTCCTGGTGGGAAATGAGAGTTAAATTTGTCCGTCCAGACACCTCCAGCTAGTCTCTCATTGGTTCTCGCTATTCCTGTTCATCTTCCGCAGAAATTGCAAACTGGGCCAAACAGGAGGTTAAAGGCGCTGACTCTCCAAGTGGGGAGAGTGTTAGTAAAGCGTCTGGAATGTTGCACCCGAGTACCAGGGGAGGAAAACTGAGACATATTTGAACACGTCTCCCGTTCACATGGTTGATCATACTTGGGTTCCACATGCATGTTTTAGCTGAAGGAAGAATACCTTAAACCTGGAGAGTTAAGACCCGTGTAATGGGTACCATGCAATATGACTTCAAAGGGTCTTCATTTGCTCACCGAACCTCTCCAATCCTATCACTGCTGCGTTTATGCCCCTGTACACATGCTTGATTCTCTTTCGGAGACATAGCAATCTATAGGTTTTAAGATACTTACTAGTCAGGTACATTCTTAGGCGTTTAATATGCGGTGTTGAGTCCATTTCGTTGAGCAAGGAGTAGCTCTTGTCTATTCCATATTTGGCCTAAGGAATTTTATCTGTGCTCATTTCAATCTCTGGTTTTATGCAGCACCCCAACTCACCTTTCCCCTTAAGCAAGCATAAGTTGGTTTTCTAAATTTGAGAACCTGTTCTGTTTTGGAATTCAGTTCCTGTGTAGCCAAGTTTACATTCCGTGTATTAGTGATATCTTATGATGTTTCTTTTTCTGTGTGACTCATTTCAGTTAGAATCATCGTACCTGAATCTACTCATTATGCTGCTACGGGCCTGATGACATAGATTTCATTGCTGAGTGATACTGCATTGTACGTAAGTACCACAAATTCTTTATCCATTTTTCACTTTCTGCGATGTTGAACTTGTACTGTAAACGAGGTTCTTGTAAACAGAGCCGTTCCAAACTTTGGGGTGGCTGTGTCTTTTTGATTTTAATTTCCCTAAGCTATAGGACCATAAGTGGAAGTGCCCTAGGTTCTGTTGCTTTGTTTTTTAGATGTTTCAGGAAACACCATACACTTCTCCCGAGTGTCTGTTGGCAATTTACATCCCGCCCATCAGCATAACAAGGCTCCCAGTTCTCCATGGCCTGTCCTGCCTTTCTGGATTTTACACTTTTTTCAGATGGCCCTTTTGACCGGGGGGAAGTGAGACTTCATTGTAGTGCAGATTTCCTTTGCAAGCTTGCTTGGTTGGCCAAAAAGGACGTATGCGTTTTTTCCTGAATATATTCAGGAAAAAACGCATACGCCCTTTTTGGCCAAGTGCATCATTGTGGACGTTCTGCCTCTTTTCCTATGCTTTCAATGCAATTCCAGTCTACCTCCTGAAATCGGTTTCCTGCAATTCTGCCCCGCTTTCAAGTCCTCTTGGCAGCCTTACTTCAGTCTATTTTTGGACGATAGCTGTCATTTATAACTCTGCAGGTTTGTGCATTACAGTGTCCCTCAGCTCCTTTCTTCAACTTGCTTTCTTGTGACCTGGCCGCAACACCGCAGGATGGCTTCAGGCCCTAATCTGGTTCCGGCACGGCACGCTGAGCCTTTGGTTATTTCCTTTTCCTGGTGGGAAATGAGAGTTAAATTTGCCCGTCCAGACACCTCCAGCTAGTCTCTCATTGGTTCTCGCTATTCCTGTTCATCTTCCGCAGAAATTGCAAACTGGGCCAAACAGGAGGTTAAAGGCGCTGACTCTCCAAGTGGGAAGAGTGTTAGTAAAGCGTCTGGAATGTTGCACCCGAGTACCAGGGGAGGAAAACTGAGACATATTTGAACACGTCTCCCGTTCACATGGTTGATCATACTTGGGTTCCACATGCATGTTTTAGCTGAAGGAAGAATACCTTAAACCTGGAGAGTTAAGACCCGTGTAATGGGTACCATGCAATATGACTTCAAAGGGTCTTCATTTGCTCACCGAACCTCTCCAATCCTATCACTGCTGCGTTTATGCCCCTGTACACATGCTTGATTCTCTATCGGAGACATAGCAATCCATAAGTTTTTAAGATACTTACTAGTCAGGTACATTCTTAGGTGTTTAATATGCGGTGTTGAGTCCATTTCGTTGAGCAAGGAGTAGCTCTTGTCTATTCCATATTTGACTTAAGGAACTTTATCTGTGCTCATTTCAATCTCTGGTTTTATGCAGCACCCCAACTCACCTTTACCCTTAAGCAAGCATAAGTTGGTTTTCTAAATTTGAGACCCTGTTCTGTTCTGTAATTCAGTTCCTGTGTAGCCAAGTTTACATTCCGTGTATTACTGATATCTTATGATGTTTCTTTTTCTGTGTGACTTACTTCAGTTAGAATCATCATACCTGAATCCACTCATTGTGCTGCTAAGGGCCTGATGACACAGATTTCATTGCTGAGTGATATTGCTTTGTAAGTAAATACCACAACTTCTTTATCCATTTTTCACTTTCTGCGATGTTGAACTTGTACTGTAAACGAGGTTCTTGTAAACAGAGCCGTTCCAAACTTTGGGGTGGCTGTGTCTTTTTGATTTTAATTTCCCTAAGCTATAGGACCATAAGTGGAAGTGCCCTAGGTTCTGTTGCTTTGTTTTTTAGATGTTTCAGGAAACACCATACACTTCTCCCGAGTGGTTGTTGGCAATTTACATCCCGCCCATCAGCATAACAAGGCTCCCAGTTCTCCATGGCCTGTCCTGCCTTTCTGGATTTTACACTTTTTTCAGATGGCCCTTTTGACCGGGGGGAAGTGAGACTTCATTGTAGTGCAGATTTCCTTTGCAAGCTTGCTTGGTTGGCCAAAAAGGGCGTATGCGTTTTTTCCTGAATATATTCAGGAAAAAACGCATACGCCCTTTTTGGCCAAGTGCATCATTGTGGACGTTCTGCCTCTTTTCCTATGCTTTCAATGCAATTCCAGTCTACCTCCTGAAATCGGTTTCCTGCAATTCTGCCCCGCTTTCAAGTCCTCTTGGCAGCCTTACTTCAGTCTATTTTTGGACGATAGCTGTCATTTATAACTCTGCAAGTTTGTGAATTACAGTGCCCCTGAGCTCCTTTCTTCAACTCGCTTTCTTTTGAGCTGGCCGCAACACCGCAGGATGGCTTCAGGCTCTAATCTGGTTCCGGTACGGCACGCTGAGCCTTTGGTTATTTCCTATTCCTGGTGGGAAATGAGAGTTAAATTTGCCCGTCCAGACACCTCCAGCTAGTCTCTCATTGGTTCTCGCTATTCCTGTTCATCTTCCGCAGAAATTGCAAACTGGGCCAAACAGGAGGTTAAAGGCGCTGACTCTCCAAGTGGGGAGAGTGTTAGTAAAGCGTCTGGAATGTTGCACCCGAGTACCAGGGGAGGAAAACTGAGACATATTTGAACACGTCTCCCGTTCACATGGTTGATCATACTTGGGTTCCACATGCATGTTTTAGCTGAAGGAAGAATACCTAAAACCTGGGTAGTTGAAACCCGTGGAATGGGTACCATGCAATATGACTTCAAAGGGTCTTCATTTGCTCACCGAACCTCTCCAATCCTATCACTGCTGCGTTTATGCCCCTGTACACATGCTTGATTCTCTTTCGGAGACATAGCAATCCATAGGTTTTAAGATACTTACTAGTCAGGTACATTCTTAGGCGTTTAATATGCGGTGTTGAGTCCATTTCGTTGAGCAAGGAGTAGCTCATGTCTATTCCATATTTGGCTTAAGGAACTTTATCTGTGCTCATTTCAATCTCTGGTTTTATGCAGCAACCCAACTCACCTTTCCCCTTAAGCAAGCATAAGTTGGTTTTCTAAATTTGAGAACCTGTTCTGTTTTGGAATTCAGTTCCTGTGTAGCCAAGTTTACATTCCGTGTATTAGTGATATCTTATGATGTTTCTTTTTCTGTGTGACTTATTTCAGTTAGAATCATCGTACCTGAATCTACTCATTATGCTGCTACGGGCCTGATGACATAGATTTCATTGCTGAGTGATACTGCATTGTACGTAAGTACCACAAATTCTTTATCCATTTTTCACTTTCTGCGATGTTGAACTTGTACTGTAAATGAGGTTCTTGTAAACAGAGCCATTCCAAACTTTGGGGTGGCTGTGTCTTTTTGATTTTAATTTCCCTAAGCTATAAGACCATAAGTGGCAGTGCCCTAGGCTCTGTTGCTTTGTTTTTTAGATGTTTCAGGAAACACCATACACTTCTCCGGAGTGTCTGTTGGCAATTTACATCCCGCCCATCAGCATAACAAGGCTCCCAGTTCTCCATGGCCTGTCCTGCCTTTCTGGATTTTACACATTTTTCAGATGGCCCTTTTGACCGGGGGGAAGTGAGACTTCATTGTAGTGCAGATTTCCTTTGCAAGCTTGCTTGGTTGGCCAAAAAGGGCGTATGCGTTTTTTCCTGAATATATTCAGGAAAAAACGCATACGCCCTTTTTGGCCAAGTGCATCATTGTGGACGTTCTGCCTCTTTTCCTATGCTTTCAATGCAATTCCAGTCTACCTCCTGAAATCGGTTTCCTGCAATTCTGCCCCGCTTTCAAGTCCTCTTGGCAGCCTTACTTCAGTCTATTTTTGGACGATAGCTGTCATTTATAACTCTGCAGGTTTGTGAATTACAGTGCCCCTGAGCTCCTTTGTTCAACTCGCTTTCTTGTGACCTGGCCGCAACACCGCAGGATGGCTTCAGGCCCTAATCTGGTTCCGGCACGGCACGCTGAGCCTTTGGTTATTTCCTCTTCCTGGTGGGAAATGAGAGTTAAATTTGCCCGTCCAGACACCTCCAGCTAGTCTCTCATTGGTTCTCGCTATTCCTGTTCATCTTCCGCAGAAATTGCAAACTGGGCCAAACAGGAGGTTAAAGGGACTGACTCTCCAAGTCGGGAGAGTTTTAGTTAAGCGTCTGGAATGTTGCACCAGAGTACCAGGGGAGGAAAACTGAGACATATTTGAACACGTCTCCCGTTCACATGGTTGATCATACTTGGGTTCCACATGCATGTTTCAGCTGAAGGAAGAATACCTTAAACCTGGGTAGTTGAAACCCGTGGAATGGGTACCATGCAATATGACTTCAAAGGGTCTTCATTTGCTCACCGAACCTCTCCAATCCTATCACTGCTGCGTTTATGTCCCTGTACACATGCTTGATTCTCTTTCGGAGACATAGCAATCCATAGGTTTTAAGATACTTACTAGTCAGGTACATTCTTAGGCGTTTAATATGCGGTGTTGAGTCCATTTCATTGAGCAAGGAGTAGCTCTTGTCTATTCCATATTTGGCTTAAGGAACTTTATCTGTGCTCATTTCAATCTCTGGTTTTATGCAGCACCCCAACTCACCTTTACCCTTAAGCAAGCATAAGTTGGTTTTCTAAATTTGAGACCTTGTTCTGTTCTGTAATTCAGTTCCTGTGTAGCCAAGTTTACATTCCGTGTATTAGTGATATCTTATGATGTTTCTTTTTCTGTGTGACTTATTTCAGTTAGAATCATCATACCTGAATCCACTCATTGTACTGCTAAGGGCCTGATGACATAGATTTCATTGCTGAGTGATATTGCTTTGTAAGTGAATACCACAACTTCTTTATCCATTTTTCACTTTCTGCGATGTTGAACTTGTACTGTAAACGAGGTTCTTGTAAACAGAGCCGTTCCAAACTTTGGGGTGGCTGTGTCTTTTTGATTTTAATTTCCCTAAGCTATAGGACCATAAGTGGAAGTGCCCTAGGCTCTGTTGCTTTGTTTTTTAGATGTTTCAGGAAACACCATACACTTCTCCCGAGTGGTTGTTGGCAATTTACATCCCGCCCATCAGCATAACAAGGCTCCAAGTTCTCCATGGCCTGTCCTGCCTTTCTGGATTTTACACTTTTTTCAGATGGCCCTTTTGACCGGGGGGAAGTGAGACTTCATTGTAGTGCAGATTTCCTTTGCAAGCTTGCTTGGTTGCCCAAAAAGGGCGTATGCGTTTTTTCCTGAATATATTCAGGAAAAAACGCATACGCCCTTTTTGGCCAAGTGCATCATTGTGGACATTCTGCCTCTTTTCCTATGCTTTCAATGCAATTCCAGTCTACCTCCTGAAATCGGTTTCCTGCAATGCTGCCCCGCTTTCAAGTCCTCTTGGCAGCCTTACTTCAGTCTATTTTTGGACGATAGCTGTCATTTATAACTCTGCAGGTTTGTGAATTACAGTGCCCCTGAGCTCCTTTCTTCAACTCGCTTTCTTGTGACCTGGCCGCAACACCGCAGGATGGCTTCAGGCCCTAATCTGGTTCGGGCATGGCACGCTGAGCCTTTGGTTATTTCCTCTTCCTGGTGGGAAATGAGAGTTAAATTTGCCCGTCCAGACACCTCCAGCTAGCCTCTCATTGGTTCTCGCTATTCCTGTTCATCTTCCGCAGAAATTGCAAACTGGGCCAAACAGGAGGTTAAAGGCGCTGACTCTCCAAGTGGGGAGAGTGTTAGTAAAGCGTCTGGAATGTTGCACCCGAGTACCAGGGGAGGAAAACTGAGACATATTTGAACACGTCTCCCGTTCACATGGTTGATCATACTTGGGTTCCACATGCATGTTTCAGCTGAAGGAAGAATACCTTAAACCTGGAGAGTTAAGACCCGTGTAATGGGTACCATGCAATATGACTTCAAAGGGTCTTCATTTGCTCACCGAACCTCTCCAATCCTATCACTGCTGCATTTATGCCCCTGTACACATGCTTGATTCTCTTTCGGAGACATAGCAATCCATAGGTTTTTAAGATACTTACTAATCAGGTACATTCTTAGGCGTTTAATATGCGGTGTTGAGTCCATTTCGTTGAGCAAGGAGTAGCTCTTGTCTATTCCATATTTGACTTAAGGAACTTTATCTGTGCTCATTTCAATCTCTGGTTTTATGCAGCACCCCAGCTCACCTTTACCCTTAAGCAAGCATAAGTTGGTTTTCTAAATTTGAGACCCTGTTCTGTTCTGTAATTCAGTTCCTGTGTAGCCAAGTTTACATTCCGTGTATTACTGATATCTTATGATGTTTCTTTTTCTGTGTGACTTACTTCAGTTAGAATCATCATACCTGAATCCACTCATTGTGCTGCTAAGGGCCTGATGACACAGATTTCATTGCTGAGTGATATTGCTTTGTAAGTAAATACCACAACTTCTTTATCCATTTTTCACTTTCTGCGATGTTGAACTTGTACTGTAAACGAGGTTCTTGTAAACAGAGCCGTTCCAAACTTTGGGGTGGCTGTGTCTTTTTGATTTTAATTTCCCTAAGCTATAGGACCATAAGTGGAAGTGCCCTAGGTTCTGTTGCTTTGTTTTTTAGATGTTTCAGGAAACACCATACACTTCTCCCGAGTGGTTGTTGGCAATTTACATCCCGCCCATCAGCATAACAAGGCTCCCAGTTCTCCATGGCCTGTCCTGCCTTTCTGGATTTTACACTTTTTTCAGATGGCCCTTTTGACCGGGGGGAAGTGAGACTTCATTGTAGTGCAGATTTCCTTTGCAAGCTTGCTTGGTTGTCCAAAAAGGGCGTATGGGTTTTTTCCTGAATATATTCAGGAAAAAACGCATACGCCCTTTTTGGCCAAGTGCATCATTGTGGACGTTCTGCCTCTTTTCCTATGCTTTCAATGCAATTCCAGTCTACCTCCTGAAATCGGTTTCCTGCAATTCTGCCCCGCTTTCAAGTCCTCTTGGCAGCCTTACTTCAGTATATTTTTGGACGATAGCTGTCATTTATAACTCTGCAGGTTTGTGAATTACAGTGCCCCTAAGCTCCTTTGTTCAACTCGCTTTCTTTTGAGCTGGCCGCAACACCGCAGGATGGCTTCAGGCCCTAATCTGGTTCCGGTACGGCATGCTGAGCCTTTGGTTATTTCCTCTTCCTGGTGGGAAATGAGAGTTAAATTTGCCCGTCCAGACACCTCCAGCTAGCCTCTCATTGGTTCTCGCTATTCCTGTTCATCTTCCGCAGAAATTGCAAACTGGGCCAAACAGGAGGTTAAAGGCGCTGACTCTCCAAGTGGGGAGAGTGTTAGTAAAGCGTCTGGAATGTTGCACCCGAGTACCAGGGTACGAAAACTGAGACATATTTCAACACGTCTCCCGTTCACATGGTTGATCAAACTTGGGTTCCACATGCATGTTTTAGCTGAAGGAAGAATACCTAAAACCTGTGTAGTTGAAACCCGTGGAATGGGTACCATGCAATATGACTTCAAAGGGTCTTCATTTGCTCACCGAACCTCTCCAATCCTATCACTGCTGCGTTTATGCCCCTGTACACATGCTTGATTCTCTTTCGGAGACATAGCAATCCATAGGTTTTAAGATACTTACTAGTCAGGTACATTCTTAGGCGTTTAATATGCGGTGTTGAGTCCATTTCGTTGAGCAAGGAGTAGCTCTTGTCTATTCCATATTTGACTTAAGGAACTTTATCTGTGCTCATTTCAATCTCTGGTTTTATGCAGCACCCCAACTCACCTTTACCCTTAAGCAAGCATAAGTTGGTTTTCTAAATTTGAGACCCTGTTCTGTTCTGTAATTCAGTTCCTGTGTAGCCAAGTTTACATTCCGTGTATTAGTGATATCTTATGATGTTTCTTTTTCTGTGTGACTTATTTCAGTTAGAATCATCATACCTGAATGCACTCATTGCGATGCTAAGGGCCTGATGACATAGATTTCATTGCTGAGTGATATTGCTTTGTAAGTGAATACCACAACTTCTTTATCCATTTTTCACTTTCTGCGATGTTGAAGTTGTACTGTAAACGAGGTTCTTGTAAACAGAGCCGTTCCAAACTTTGGGGTGGCTGTGTCTTTTTGATTTTAATTTCCCTAAGCTATAGGACCATAAGTGGAAGTGCCCTAGGCTCTGTTGCTTTGTTTTTTAGATGTTTCAGGAAACACCATACACTTCTCCCAATTGTCTGTTGGCAATTTACATCCCGCCCATCAGCATAACAAGGCTCCCAGTTCTCAATGGCCTGTTGCCTTTCTGGATTTTACACTTTTTTCAGATGGCCCTTTTGACCGGGGGGAAGTGAGACTTCATTGTAGTGCAGATTTCCTTTGCAAGCTTGCTTGGTTGGCCAAAAAGGGCATATGCGTTTTTTCCTGAATATATTCAGGAAAAAACGCATACGCACTTTTTGGCCAAGTGCATCATTGTGGACATTCTGCCTCTTTTCCTATGCTTTCAATGCAATTCCAGTCTACCTCCTGAAATCGGTTTCCTGCAATTCTGCCCCGCTTTCAAGTCCTCTTGGCAGCCTTACTTCAGTCTATTTTTGGACGATAGCTGTCATTTATAACTCTGCAGGTTTGTGAATTACAGTGCCCCTGAGCTCCTTTCTTCAACTCGCTTTCTTGTGAGCTGGCCGCAACACCGCAGGATGGCTTCAGGCCCTAATCTGGTTCCGGCCCGGCATGCTGAGCCTTTGGTTAATTCCTCTTCCTGGTGGGAAATGAGAGTTAAATTTGCCCGTCCAGACACCTCCAGCTAGCCTCTCATTGGTTCTCGCTATTCCTGTTCATCTTCCGCAGAAATTGCAAACTGGGCCAAACAGGAGGTTAAAGGGACTGACTCTCCAAGTCGGGAGAGTTTTAGTAAAGCGTCTGGAATGTTGCACCCGAGTACCAGGGGAGGAAAACTGAGACATATTTGAACACGTCTCCCGTTCACATGGTTGATCATACTCTGGGTTCCACATGCATGTTTTAGCTGAAGGAAGAATACCTTAAACCTGGAGAGTTGAGACCGGTGTAATGGGTACCATGCAATATGACTTCAAAGGGTCTTCATTTGCTCACCGAACCTCTCCAATCCTATCACTGCTGCGTTTATGCCCCTGTACACATGCTTGATTCTCTTTCGGAGACATAGCAATCCATAGGTTTTAAGATACTTACTAGTCAGGTACATTCTTAGGCGTTTAATATGCGGTGTTGAGTCCATTTCATTGAGCAAGGAGTAGCTCTTGTCTATTCCATATTTGACTTAAGGAACTTTATCTGTGCTCATTTCAATCTCTGGTTTTATGCAGCACCCCAACTCACCTTTACCCTTAAGCAAGCATAAGTTGGTTTTCTAAATTTGAGTCCCTGTTCTGTTCTGTAATTCAGTTCCTGTGTAGCCAAGTTTACATTCCGTGTATTACTGATATCTTATGATGTTTCTTTTTCTGTGTGACTTACTTCAGTTAGAATCATCATACCTGAATCCACTCATTGTGCTGCTACGGGCCTGATGACACAGATTTCATTGCTGAGTGATATTGCTTTGTAAGTAAATACCACAACTTCTTTATCCATTTTTCACTTTCTGCAATGTTGAACTTGTACTGTAAACGAGGTTCTTGTAAACAGAGGCGTCCCAAACTTTGGGCTGGCTGTGTCTTTTTGATTTTAATTTCCCTAAGCTATAGGACCATAAGTGGCAGTGCCCTAGTTTCTGTTGCTTTGTTTTTTAGATGTTTCAGGAAACACCATACACTGCTCCCGAGTGTCTGTTGGCAATTTACATCCCGCCCATCAGCATAACAAGGCTCCCAGTTCTCCATGGCCTGTCCTGCCTTTCTGGATTTTACACTTTTTTCAGATGGCCCTTTTGACCAGGGGGAAGTGAGACTTCATTGTAGTGCAGATTTCCTTTGCAAGCTTGCTTGTTTGGCCAAAAAGTGCGTATGCGTTTTTTCCTGAATATATTCAGGAAAAAACGCATACGCCCTTTTTGGCCAAGTGCATCATTGTGGACGTTCTGCCTCTTTTCCTATGCTTTCAATGCAATTCCAGTCTACCTCCTGAAATCGGTTTCCTGCAATTCTGCCCCGCTTTCAAGTCCTCTTGGCAGCCTTACTTCAGTCTATTTTTGGACGATAGCTGTCATTTATAACTCTGCAGGTTTGTGAATTACAGTGCCCCTGAGCTCCTTTCTTCAACTCGCTTTCTTGTGACCTGGCCGCAACACCGCAGGATGGCTTCAGGCCCTAATCTGGTTCCGGCACGGCACGCTGAGCCTTTGGTTATTTCCTCTTCCTGGTGGGAAATGAGAGTTAAATTTGCCCGTCCAGACACCTCCAGCTAGTCTCTCATTGGTTCTCGCTATTCCTGTTCATCTTCTGCAGAAATTGCAAACTGGGCCAAACAGGAGGTTAAAGGGACTGACTCTCCAAGTCGGGAGAGTGTTAGTAAAGCGTCTGGAATGTTGCACCCGAGTACCAGGGTACGAAAACTGAGACATATTTGAACACGTCTCCCGATCACATGGTTGATCATACTCTAGGTTCCACATGCATGTTTTCGCTGAAGGAAGAATACCTTAAACCTGGGTAGTTGAAACCCGTGGAATGGGTACCATGCAATATGACTTCAAAGGGTCTTCATTTGCTCACCGAACCTCTCCAATCCTATCACTGCTGCGTTTATGCCCCTGTACACATGCTTGATTCTCTTTCGGAGACATAGCAATCCATAGGTTTTTAAGATACTTACTAGTCAGGTACATTCTTAGGCGTTTAATATGCGGTGTTGAGTCCATTTCGTTGAGCAAGGAGTAGCTCTTGTCTATTCCATATTTGACTTAAGGAACTTTATCTGTGCTCATTTCAATCTCTGGTTTTATGCAGCACCCCAACTCACCTTTACCCTTAAGCAAGCATAAGTTGGTTTTCTAAATTTGAGACCCTGTTCTGTTCTGTAATTCAGTTCCTGTGTAGCCAAGTTTACATTCCATGTATTACTGATATCTTATGATGTTTCTTTTTCTGTGTGACTTACTTCAGTTAGAATCATCATACCTGAATCCACTCATTGTGCTGCTAAGGGCCTGATGACACAGATTTCATTGCTGAGTGATATTGCTTTGTAAGTAAATACCACAACTTCTTTATCCATTTTTCACTTTCTGCGATGTTGAACTTGTACTGTAAACGAGGTTCTTGTAAACAGAGCCGTTCCAAACTTTGGGGTGGCTGTGTCTTTTTGATTTTAATTTCCCTAAGCTATAGGACCATAAGTGGAAGTGCCCTAGGTTCTGTTGCTTTGTTTTTTAGATGTTTCAGGAAACACCATACACTTCTCCGGAGTGGTTGTTGGCAATTTACATCCCGCCCATCAGCATAACAAGGCTCCCAGTTCTCCATGGCCTGTCCTGCCTTTCTGGATTTTATACTTTTTTCAGATGGCCCTTTTGACCGGGGGGAAGTGAGACTTCATTGTAGTGCAGATTTCCTTTGCAAGCTTGCTTGGTTGGCCAAAAAGGGCGTATGCGTTTTTTCCTGAATATATTCAGGAAAAAACGCATACGCCCTTTTTGGCCAAGTGCATCATTGTGGACGTTCTGCCTCTTTTCCTATGCTTTCAATGCAATTCCAGTCTACCTCCTGAAATCGGTTTCCTGCAATTCTGCCCCGCTTTCAAGTCCTCTTGGCAGCCTTACTTCAGTCTATTTTTGGACGATAGCTGTCATTTATAACTCTGCAGGTTTGTGAATTACAGTGCCCCTGAGCTCCTTTCTTCAACTCGCTTTCTTTTGAGCTGGCCGCAACACCGCAGGATGGCTTCAGGCCCTAATCTGGTTCCAGTATGGCACGCTGAGCCTTTGGTTATTTCCTCTTCCTGGTGGGAAATGAGAGTTAAATTTGCCCGTCCAGACACCTCCAGCTAGCCTCTCATTGGTTCTCGCTATTCCTGTTCATCTTCCGCAGAAATTGCAAACTGGGCCAAACAGGAGGTTAAAGGCGCTGACTCTCCAAGTGGGGAGAGTGTTAGTAAAGCGTCTGGAATGTTGCACCCGAGTACCAGGGGAG
The DNA here is from genome assembly GCF_949987515.2 of Delphinus delphis. Lineage (NCBI taxonomy): Eukaryota > Metazoa > Chordata > Mammalia > Artiodactyla > Delphinidae > Delphinus > Delphinus delphis. The sequence goes on along the minus strand of NW_027192685.1, from coordinate 819,467 downwards.
GAAAACTGAGACATATTTGAACACGTCTCCCGTTCACATGGTTGATCATACTTGGGTTCCACATGCATGTTTTAGCTGAAGGAAGAATACCTAAAACCTGGGTAGTTGAAACCCGTGGAATGGGTACCATGCAATATGACTTCAAAGGGTCTTCATTTGCTCACCGAACCTCTCCAATCCTATCACTGCTGCGTTTATGCCCCTGTACACATGCTTGATTCTCTTTCGGAGACATAGCAATCCATAGGTTTTAAGATACTTACTAGTCAGGTACATTCTTAGGCGTTTAATATGCGGTGTTGAGTCCATTTCGTTGAGCAAGGAGTAGCTCTTGTCTATTCCATATTTGACTTAAGGAACTTTATCTGTGCTCATTTCAATCTCTGGTTTTATGCAGCACCCCAACTCACCTTTACCCTTAAGCAAGCATAAGTTGGTTTTCTAAATTTGAGACCCTGTTCTGTTCTGTAATTCAGTTCCTGTGTAGCCAAGTTTACATTCCATGTATTACTGATATCTTATGATGTTTCTTTTTCTGTGTGACTTACTTCAGTTAGAATCATCATACCTGAATCCACTCATTGTGCTGCTAAGGGCCTGATGACACAGATTTCATTGCTGAGTGATATTGCTTTGTAAGTAAATACCACAACTTCTTTATCCATTTTTCACTTTCTGCGATGTTGAACTTGTACTGTAAACGAGGTTCTTGTAAACAGAGCCGTTCCAAACTTTGGGGTGGCTGTGTCTTTTTGATTTTAATTTCCCTAAGCTATAGGACCATAAGTGGAAGTGCCCTAGGTTCTGTTGCTTTGTTTTTTAGATGTTTCAGGAAACACCATACACTTCTCCGGAGTGGTTGTTGGCAATTTACATCCCGCCCATCAGCATAACAAGGCTCCCAGTTCTCCATGGCCTGTCCTGCCTTTCTGGATTTTATACTTTTTTCAGATGGCCCTTTTGACCGGGGGGAAGTGAGACTTCATTGTAGTGCAGATTTCCTTTGCAAGCTTGCTTGGTTGGCCAAAAAGGGCGTATGCGTTTTTTCCTGAATATATTCAGGAAAAAACGCATACGCCCTTTTTGGCCAAGTGCATCATTGTGGACGTTCTGCCTCTTTTCCTATGCTTTCAATGCAATTCCAGTCTACCTCCTGAAATCGGTTTCCTGCAATTCTGCCCCGCTTTCAAGTCCTCTTGGCAGCCTTACTTCAGTCTATTTTTGGACGATAGCTGTCATTTATAACTCTGCAGGTTTGTGAATTACAGTGCCCCTGAGCTCCTTTCTTCAACTCGCTTTCTTTTGAGCTGGCCGCAACACCGCAGGATGGCTTCAGGCCCTAATCTGGTTCCAGTACGGCACGCTGAGCCTTTGGTTATTTCCTCTTCCTGGTGGGAAATGAGAGTTAAATTTGCCCGTCCAGACACCTCCAGCTAGCCTCTCATTGGTTCTCGCTATTCCTGTTCATCTTCCGCAGAAATTGCAAACTGGGCCAAACAGGAGGTTAAAGGCGCTGACTCTCCAAGTGGGGAGAGTGTTAGTAAAGCGTCTGGAATGTTGCACCCGAGTACCAGGGGAGGAAAACTGAGACATATTTGAACACGTCTCCCGTTCACATGGTTGATCATACTTGGGTTCCACATGCATGTTTTAGCTGAAGGAAGAATACCTAAAACCTGGGTAGTTGAAACCCGTGGAATGGGTACCATGCAATATGACTTCAAAGGGTCTTCATTTGCTCACCGAACCTCTCCAATCCTATCACTGCTGCGTTTATGCCCCTGTACACATGCTTGATTCTCTTTCGGAGACATAGCAATCCATAGGTTTTAAGATACTTACTAGTCAGGTACATTCTTAGGCGTTTAATATGCGGTGTTGAGTCCATTTCGTTGAGCAAGGAGTAGCTCTTGTCTATTCCATATTTGACTTAAGGAACTTTATCTGTGCTCATTTCAATCTCTGGTTTTATGCAGCACCCCAACTCACCTTTACCCTTAAGCAAGCATAAGTTGGTTTTCTAAATTTGAGACCCTGTTCTGTTCTGTAATTCAGTTCCTGTGTAGCCAAGTTTACATTCCGTGTATTAGTGATATCTTATGATGTTTCTTTTTCTGTGTGACTTATTTCAGTTAGAATCATCATACCTGAATGCACTCATTGCGATGCTAAGGGCCTGATGACATAGATTTCATTGCTGAGTGATATTGCTTTGTAAGTGAATACCACAACTTCTTTATCCATTTTTCACTTTCTGCGATGTTGAAGTTGTACTGTAAACGAGGTTCTTGTAAACAGAGCCGTTCCAAACTTTGGGGTGGCTGTGTCTTTTTGATTTTAATTTCCCTAAGCTATAGGACCATAAGTGGAAGTGCCCTAGGCTCTGTTGCTTTGTTTTTTAGATGTTTCAGGAAACACCATACACTTCTCCCAAGTGTCTGTTGGCAATTTACATCCCGCCCATCAGCATAACAAGGCTCCCAGTTCTCAATGGCCTGTTGCCTTTCTGGATTTTACACTTTTTTCAGATGGCCCTTTTGACCGGGGGGAAGTGAGACTTCATTGTAGTGCAGATTTCCTTTGCAAGCTTGCTTGGTTGGCCAAAAAGGGCGTATGCGTTTTTTCCTGAATATATTCAGGAAAAAACGCATACGCCCTTTTTGGCCAAGTGCATCATTGTGGACGTTCTGCCTCTTTTCCTATGCTTTCAATGCAATTCCAGTCTACCTCCTGAAATCGGTTTCCTGCAATTCTGCCCCGCTTTCAAGTCCTCTTGGCAGCCTTACTTCAGTCTATTTTTGGACGATAGCTGTCATTTATAACTCTGCAGGTTTGTGAATTACAGTGCCCCTGAGCTCCTTTCTTCAACTCGCTTTCTTGTGAGCTGGCCGCAACACCGCAGGATGGCTTCAGGCCCTAATCTGGATCCGGCCCGGCATGCTGAGCCTTTCGTTAATTCCTCTTCCTGGTGGGAAACGAGAGTTAAATTTGCCCGTCCAGACACCTCCAGCTAGCCTCTCATTGGTTCTCGCTATTCCTGTTCATCTTCCGCAGAAATTGCAAACTGGGCCAAACAGGAGGTTAAAGGGACTGACTCTCCAAGTCGGGAGAGTTTTAGTAAAGCGTCTGGAATGTTGCACCCGAGTACCAGGGGAGGAAAACTGAGACATATTTGAACACGTCTCCCGTTCACATGGTTAATCATACTCTGGGTTCCACATGCATGTTTTAGCTGAAGGAAGAATACCTTAAACCTGGAGAGTTGAGACCCGTGTAATGGGTACCATGCAATATGACTTCAAAGGGTCTTCATTTGCTCACCGAACCTCTCCAATCCTATCACTGCTGCGTTTATGCCCCTGTACACATGCTTGATTCTCTTTCGGAGACATAGCAATCCATAGGTTTTTAAGATACTTACTAGTCAGGTACATTCTTAGGCGTTTAATATGCGGTGTTGAGTCCATTTCGTTGAGCAAGGAGTAGCTCTTGTCTATTCCATATTTGACTTAAGGAACTTTATCTGTGCTCATTTCAATCTCTGGTTTTCTGCAGCACCCCAACTCACCTTTACCCTTAAGCAAGCATAAGTTGGTTTTCTAAATTTGAGACCCTGTTCTGTTCTGTAATTCAGTTCCTGTGTAGCCAAGTTTACATTCCGTGTATTACTGATATCTTATGATGTTTCTTTTTCTGTGTGACTTACTTCAGTTAGAATCATCATACCTGAATCCACTCATTGTGCTGCTAAGGGCCTGATGACACAGATTTCATTGCTGAGTGATATTGCTTTGTAAGTAAATACCACAACTTCTTTATCCATTTTTCACTTTCTGCGATGTTGAACTTGTACTGTAAACGAGGTTCTTGTAAACAGAGCCGTTCCAAACTTTGGGGTGGCTGTGTCTTTTTGATTTTAATTTCCCTAAGCTATAGGACCATAAGTGGAAGTGCCCTAGGTTCTGTTGCTTTGTTTTTTAGATGTTTCAGGAAACACCATACACTTCTCCCGAGTGGTTGTTGGCAATTTACATCCCGCCCATCAGCATAACAAGGCTCCCAGTTCTCCATGGCCTGTCCTGCCTTTCTGGATTTTACACTTTTTTCAGATGGCCCTTTTGACCGGGGAGAAGTGAGACTTCATTGTAGTGCAGATTTCCTTTGCAAGCTTGCTTGGTTGGCCAAAAAGGGCGTATGCATTTTTTCCTGAATATATTCAGGAAAAAACGCATACGCCCTTTTTGGCCAAGTGCATCATTGTGGACGTTCTGCCTCTTTTCCTATGCTTTCAATGCAATTCCAGTCTACCTCCTGAAATCGGTTTCCTGCAATTCTGCCCCGCTTTCAAGTCCTCTTGGCAGCCTTACTTCAGTCTATTTTTGGACGATAGCTGTCATTTATAACTCTGCAGGTTTGTGAATTACAGTGCCCCTGAGCTCCTTTCTTCAACTCGCTTTCTTTTGAGCTGGCCGCAACACCGCAGGATGGCTTCAGGCCCTAATCTGGTTCCAGTACGGCACGCTGAGCCTTTGGTTATTTCCTCTTCCTGGTGGGAAATGAGAGTTAAATTTGCCCGTCCAGACACCTCCAGCTAGCCTCTCATTGGTTCTCGCTATTCCTGTTCATCTTCCGCAGAAATTGCAAACTGGGCCAAACAGGAGGTTAAAGGCGCTGACTCTCCAAGTGAGGAGAGTGTTAGTAAAGTGTCTGGAATGTTGCACCCGAGTACCAGGGGAGGAAAACTGAGACATATTTGAACACGTCTCCCGTTCACATGGTTGATCATACTTGGGTTCCACATGCATGTTTTAGCTGAAGGAAGAATACCTAAAACCTGGGTAGTTGAAACCCGTGGAATGGGTACCATGCAATATGACTTCAAAGGGTCTTCATTTGCTCACCGAACCTCTCCAATCCTATCACTGCTGCGTTTATGCCCCTGTACACATGCTTGATTCTCTTTTGGAGACATAGCAATCCATAGGTTTTAAGATACTTACTAGTCAGGTACATTCTTAGGCGTTTAATATGCGGTGTTGAGTCCATTTCGTTGAGCAAGGAGTAGCTCATGTCTATTCCATATTTGGCTTAAGGAACTTTATCTGTGCTCATTTCAATCTCTGGTTTTATGCAGCAACCCAACTCACCTTTACCCTTAAGCAAGCATAAGTTGGTTTTCTAAATTTGAGACCCTGTTCTGTTTTGGAATTCAGTTCCTGTGTAGCCAAGTTTACATTCCGTGTATTACTGATATCTTATGATGTTTCTTTTTCTGTGTGACTTATTTCAGTTAGAATCATCATACCTGAATCTACTCATTATGCTGCTACGGGTCTGATGACATAGATTTCATTGCTGAGTGATACTGCATTGTACATAAGTACCACAAGTTCTTTATCCATTTTTCACTTTCTGCGATGTTGAACTTGTACTGTAAACGAGGTTCTTGTAAACAGAGCCGTTCCAAACTTTGGGGTGGCTGTGTCTTTTTGATTTTAATTTCCCTAAGCTATAGGACCATAAGTGGAAGTGCCCTAGGCTCTGTTGCTTTGTTTTTTAGATGTTTCAGGAAACACCATACACTTCTCCCGAGTGGTTGTTGGCAATTTACATCCCGCCCATCAGCATAACAAGGCTCCCAGTTCTCCATGGCCTGTCCTGCCTTTCTGGATTTTACACTTTTTTCAGATGGCCCTTTTGACCGGGGGGAAGTGAGACTTCATTGTAGTGCAGATTTCCTTTGCAAGCTTGCTTGGTTGGCCAAAAAGGGCGTATGCGTTTTTTCCTGAATATATTCAGGAAAAAACGCATACGCCCTTTTTGGCCAAGTGCATCATTGTGGACGTTCTGCCTCTTTTCCTATGCTTTCAATGCAATTCCAGTCTACCTCCTGAAATCGGTTTCCTGCAATTCTGCCCCGCTTTCAAGTCCTCTTGGCAGCCTTACTTCAGTCTATTTTTGGACGATAGCTGTCATTTATAACTCTGCAGGTTTGTGAATTACAGTGCCCCTGAGCTCCTTTCTTCAACTTGCTTTCTTGTGACCTGGCCGCAACACCGCAGGATGGCTTCAGGACCTAATCTGGTTCCGGCACGGCACGCTGAGCCTTTGGTTAATTCCTCTTCCTGGTGGGAAATGAGAGTTAAATTTGCCCGTCCAGACACCTCCAGCTAGCCTCTCATTGGTTCTCGCTATTCCTGTTCATCTTCCGCAGAAATTGCAAACTGGGCCAAACAGGAGGTTAAAGGGACTGACTCTCCAAGTGGGGAGAGTGTTAGTAAAGCGTCTGGAATGTTGCACCCAAGTACCAGGGTACGAAAACTGAGACATATTTGAACACGTCTCCCGATCACATGGTTGATCATACTCTAGGTTCCACATGCATGTTTTAGCTGAAGGAAGAATACCTTAAACCTGGGTAGTTGAAACCCGTGGAATGGGTACCATGCAATATGACTTCAAAGGGTCTTCATTTGCTCACCGAACCTCTCCAATCCTATCACTGCTGCGTTTATGCCCCTGTACACATGCTTGATTCTCTTTCGGAGACATAGCAATCCATAGGTTTTAAGATACTTACTAGTCAGGTACATTCTTAGGCGTTTAATATGCGGTGTTGAGTCCATTTCGTTGAGCAAGGAGTAGCTCTTGTCTATTCCATATTTGACTTAAGGAACTTTATCTGTGCTCATTTCAATCTCTGGTTTTATGCAGCACCCCAACTCACCTTTACCCTTAAGCAAGCATAAGTTGGTTTTCTAAATTTGAGACCCTGTTCTGTTCTGTAATTCAGTTCCTGTGTAGCCAAGTTTACATTCCGTGTATTACTGATATCTTATGATGTTTCTTTTTCTGTGTGACTTACTTCAGTTAGAATCATCATACCTGAATCCACTCATTGTGCTGCTAAGGGCCTGATGACACAGATTTCATTGCTGAGTGATATTGCTTTGTAAGTAAATACCACAACTTCTTTATCCATTTTTCACTTTCTGCGATGTTGAACTTGTACTGTAAACGAGGTTCTTGTAAACAGAGCCGTTCCAAACTTTGGGGTGGCTGTGTCTTTTTGATTTTAATTTCCCTAAGCTATAGGACCATAAGTGGAAGTGCCCTAGGTTCTGTTGCTTTGTTTTTTAGATGTTTCAGGAAACACCATACACTTCTCCCGAGTGGTTGTTGGCAATTTACATCCCGCCCATCAGCATAACAAGGCTCCCAGTTGTCCATGGCCTGTCCTGCCTTTCTGGATTTTACACTTTTTTCAGATGGCCCTTTTGACCGGGGGGAAGTGAGACTTCATTGTAGTGCAGATTTCCTTTGCAAGCTTGCTTGGTTGGCCAAAAAGGGCGTATGCGTTTTTTCCTGAATATATTCAGGAAAAAACGCATACGCCCTTTTTGGCCAAGTGCATCATTGTGGACGTTCTGTCTCTTTTCCTATGCTTTCAATGCAATTCCAGTCTACCTCCTGAAATCGGTTTCCTGCAATTCTGCCCCGCTTTCAAGTCCTCTTGGCAGCCTTACTTCAGTCTATTTTTGGACGATAGCTGTCATTTATAACTCTGCAGGTTTGTGAATTACAGTGCCCCTGAGCTCCTTTCTTCAACTCGCTTTCTTTTGAGCTGGCCGCAACACCGCAGGATGGCTTCAGGCCCTAATCTGGTTCCGGCACGGCACGCTGAGCCTTTGGTTAATTCCTCTTCCTGGTGGGAAATGAGAGTTAAATTTGCCCGTCCAGACACCTCCAGCTAGCCTCTCATTGGTTCTCGCTATTCCTGTTCATCTTCCGCAGAAATTGCAAACTGGGCCAAACAGGAGGTTAAAAGCGCTGACTCTCCAAGTCGGGAGAGTGTTAGTAAAGCGTCTGGAATGTTGCACCCGAGTACCAGGGGAGGAAAACTGAGACATATTTGAACACGTCTCCCGATCACATGGTTGATCATACTCTAGGTTCCACATGCATGTTTTAGCTGAAGGAAGAATACCTTAAACCTGGAGAGTTAAGACCCGTGTAATGGGTACCATGCAATATGACTTCAAAGGGTCTTCATTTGCTCACCGAACCTCTCCAATCCTATCACTGCTGCGTTTATGCCCCTGTACACATGCTTGATTCTCTTTTGGAGACATAGCAATCCATAGGTTTTAAGATACTTACTAGTCAGGTACATTCTTAGGCGTTTAATATGCGGTGTTGAGTTCATTTCATTGAGCAAGGAGTAGCTCTTGTCTATTCCATATTTGGCCTAAGGAACTTTATCTGTGCTCATTTCAATCTCTGGTTTTATGCAGCAACCCAACTCACCTTTCCCCTTAAGCAAGCATAAGTTGGTTTTCTAAATTTGAGACCCTGTTCTGTTCTGTAATTCAGTTCCTGTGTAGCCAAGTTTACATTCCGTGTATTACTGATATCTTATGATGTTTCTTTTTCTGTGTGACTTACTTCAGTTAGAATCATCATACCTGAATCCACTCATTGCGATGCTAAGGGCCTGATGACATAGATTTCATTGCTGAGTGATATTGCTTTGTAAGTGAATACCACAACTTCTTTATCCATTTTTCACTTTCTGCGATGTTGAACTTGTACTGTAAACGAGGTTCTTGTAAACAGAGCCATTCCAAACTTTGGGGTGGCTGTGTCTTTTTGATTTTAATTTCCCTAAGCTATAGGACCATAAGTGGAAGTGCCCTAGGTTCTGTTGCTTTGTTTTTTAGATGTTTCAGGAAACACCATACACTTCTCCCGAGTGGTTGTTGGCAATTTACATCCCGCCCATCAGCATAACAAGGCTCCCAGTTCTCCATGGCCTGTCCTGCCTTTCTGGATTTTACACTTTTTTCAGATGGCCCTTTTGACCGGGGGGAAGTGAGACTTCATTGTAGTGCAGATTTCCTTTGCAAGTTTGCTTGGTTGGCCAAAAAGGGCGTATGCGTTTTTTCCTGAATATATTCAGGAAAAAACGCATACGCCCTTTTTGGCCAAGTGCATCATTGTGGACGTTCTGCCTCTTTTCCTATGCTTTCAATGCAATTCCAGTCTACCTCCTGAAATCGGTTTCCTGCAATTCTGCCCCGCTTTCAAGTCCTCTTGGCAGCCTTACTTCAGTCCATTTTTGGACGATAGCTGTCATTTATAACTCTGCAGGTTTGTGAATTACAGTGCCCCTGAGCTCCTTTGTTCAACTCGCTTTCTTTTGAGCTGGCCGCAACACCGCAGGATGGCTTCAGGCCCTAATCTGGTTCCGGTATGGCACGCTGAGCCTTTGGTTATTTCCTCTTCCTGGTGGGAAATGAGAGTTAAATTTGCCCGTCCAGACACCTCCAGCTAGCCTCTCATTGGTTCTCGCTATTCCTGTTCATCTTCCGCAGAAATTGCAAACTGGGCCAAACAGGAGGTTAAAGGCGCTGACTCTCCAAGTGGGGAGAGTGTTAGTAAAGCGTCTGGAATGTTGCACCCGAGTACCAGGGGAGGAAAACTGAGACATATTTGAACACGTCTCCCGTTCACATGGTTGATCATACTTGGGTTCCACATGCATGTTTTAGCTGAAGGAAGAATACCTTAAACCTGGGTAGTTGAGACCCGTGGAATGGGTACCATGCAATATGACTTCAAAGGGTCTTCATTTGCTCACCGAACCTCTCCAATCCTATCACTGCTGCGTTTATGCCCCTGTACACACGCTTGATTCTCTTTTGGAGACATAGCAATCCATAGGTTTTAAGATACTTACTAGTCAGGTACATTCTTAGGCGTTTAATATGGGGTGTTGAGTCCATTTCGTTGAGCAAGGAGTAGCTCTTGTCTATTCCATATTTGGCTTAAGGAACTTTATCTGTGCTCATTTCAATCTCTGGTTTTATGCAGCACCCCAACTCACCTTTACCCTTAAGCAAGCATAAGTTGGTTTTCTAAATTTGAGACCCTGTTCTGTTCTGTAATTCAGTTCCTGTGTAGCCAAGTTTACATTCCGTGTATTACTGATATCTTATGATGTTTCTTTTTTTGTGTGACTTATTTCAGTTAGAATCATCATACCTGAATCCACTCATTGTGCTGCTAAGGGCCTGATGACACAGATTTCATTGCTGAGTGATATTGCTTTGTAAGTAAATACCACAACTTCTTTATCCATTTTTCACTTTCTGCGATGTTGAACTTGTACTGTAAACGAGGTTCTTGTAAACAGAGCCGTTCCAATCTTTGGGGTGGCTGTGTCTTTTTGATTTTAATTTCCCTAAGCTATAGGACCATAAGTGGAAGTGCCCTAGGCTCTGTTGCTTTGTTTTTTAGATGTTTCAGGAAACACCATACACTTCTCCCGAGTGGTTGTTGGCAATTTACATCCCACCCATCAGCATAACAAGGCTCCCAGTTCTCCATGGCCTGTCCTGCCTTTCTGGATTTTACACTTTTTTCAGATGGCCCTTTTGACCGGGGGGAAGTGAGACTTCATTGTAGTGCAGATTTCCTTTGCAAGCTTGCTTGGTTGGCCAAAAAGGGCGTATGCGTTTTTTCCTGAATATATTCAGGAAAAAACGCATACGCCCTTTTTGGCCAAGTGCATCATTGTGGACGTTCTGCCTCTTTTCCTATGCTTTCAATGCAATTCCAGTCTACCTCCTGAAATCGGTTTCCTGCAATTCTGCCCCGCTTTCAAGTCCTCTTGGCAGCCTTACTTCAGTCTATTTTTGGACGATAGCTGTCATTTATAACTCTGCAGGTTTGTGAATTACAGTGCCCCTGAGCTCCTTTCTTCAACTCGCTTTCTTGTGACCTGGCCGCAACACCGCAGGATGGCTTCAGGACCTAATCTGGTTCCGGCACGGCACGCTGAGCCTTTGGTTAATTCCTCTTCCTGGTGGGAAATGAGAGTTAAATTTGCCCGTCCAGACACCTCCAGCTAGCCTCTCATTGGTTCTCGCTATTCCTGTTCATCTTCCGCAGAAATTGCAAACTGGGCCAAACAGGAGGTTAAAGGGACTGACTCTCCAAGTCGGGAGAGTGTTAGTAAAGCGTCTGGAATGTTGCACCCGAGTACCAGGGTACGAAAACTGAGACATATTTTAACACGTCTCCCGATCACATGGTTGATCATACTCTGGGTTCCACATGCATGTTTTAGCTGAAGGAAGAATACCTTAAACCTGGAGAGTTGAGACCCGTGTAATGGGTACCATGCAATATGACTTCAAAGGGTCTTCATTTGCTCACCGAACCTCTGCAGTCCTATCACTGCTGTGTTTATTCCCCTGTACACACGCTTGATTCTCTTTTGGAGACATAGCAATCCATAGGTTTTAAGATACTTACTAGGCAGGTACATTCTTAGGCGTTTAATATGCGGTGTTGAGTCCATTTCATTGAGCAAGGAGTAGCTCTTGTCTATTCCATATTTGGCTTAAGGAACTTTATCTGTGCTCATTTCAATCTCTGGTTTTATGCAGCACCCCAACTCACCTTTACCCTTAAGCAAGCATAAGTTGGTTTTCTAAATTTGAGTCCCTGTTCTGTTCTGTAATTCAGTTCCTGTGTAGCCAAGTTTCCATTCCGTGTATTACTGATATCTTATGATGTTTCTTTTTCTGTGTGACTTATTTCAGTTAGAATCATCATACCTGAATCCACTCATTGTGCTGCTAAGGGCCTGATGACACAGATTTCATTGCTGAGTGATATTGCTTTGTAAGTAAATACCACAACTTCTTTATCCATTTTTCACTTTCTGCGATGTTGAACTTGTACTGTAAACGAGGTTCTTGTAAACAGAGCCGTTCCAAACTTTGGGGTGGCTGTGTCTTTTTGATTTTAATTTCCCTAAGCTATAGGACCATAAGTGGAAGTGCCCTAGGCTCTGTTGCTTTGTTTTTTAGATGTTTCAGGAAACACCATACACTTCTCCCGAGTGGTTGTTGGCAATTTACATCCCGCCCATCAGCATAACAAGGCTCCCAGTTCTCCATGGCCTGTCCTGCCTTTCTGGATTTTACACTTTTTTCAGATGGCCCTTTTGACCGGGGGGAAGTGAGACTTCATTGTAGTGCAGATTTCCTTTGCAAGCTTGCTTGGTTGGCCAAAAAGGGCGTATGCGTTTTTTCCTGAATATATTCAGGAAAAAACGCATACGCCCTTTTTGGCCAAGTGCATCATTGTGGACGTTCTGCCTCTTTTCCTATGCTTTCAATGCAATTCCAGTCTACCTCCTGAAATCGGTTTCCTGCAATTCTGCCCCGCTTTCAAGTCCTCTTGGCAGCCTTACTTCAGTCTATTTTTGGACGATAGCTGTCATTTATAACTCTGCAGGTTTGTGGATTACAGTGCCCCTGAGCTCCTTTCTTCAACTTGCTTTCTTGTGACCTGGCCGCAACACCGCAGGATGGCTTCAGGCCCTAATCTGGTTCCTGCACGGCACGCTGAGCCTTTGGTTATTTCCTCTTCCTGGTGGGAAATGAGAGTTAAATTTGCCCGTCCAGACACCTCCACCTAGCCTCTCATTGGTTCTCGCTATTCCTGTTCATCTTCCGCAGAAATTGCAAACTGGGCCAAACAGGAGGTTAAAGGGACTGACTCTCCAAGTGGGGAGAGTGTTAGTAAAGCATCTGGAATGTTGCACCCGAGTACCAGGGGAGGAAAACTGAGACATATTTGAACACGTCTCCCGATCACATGGTTGATCATACTCTGGGTTCCACATGCATATTTTAGCTGAAGGAAGAATACCTAAAACCTGGGTAGTTGAAACCCGTGGAATGGGTACCATGCAATATGACTTCAAAGGGTCTTCATTTGCTCACCGAGCCTCTCCAATCCTATCACTGCTGCGTTTATGCCCCTGTACACATGCTTGATTCTCTTTCGGAGACATAGCAATCCATAGGTTTTAAGATACTTACTAGTCAGGTACATTCTTAGGCGTTTAATATGCGGTGTTGAGTCCATTTCGTTGAGCAAGGAGTAGCTCTTGTCTATTCCATATTTGGCTTAAGGAACTTTATCTGTGCTCATTTCAATCTCTGGTTTTATGCAGCACCCCAACTCACCTTTCCCCTTAAGCAAGCATAAGTTGGTTTTCTAAATTTGAGACCCTGTTCAGTTTTGGAATGCAGTTCCTGTGTAGCCAAGTTTACATTCCGTGTATTAGTGATATCTTATGATGTTTCTTTTTCTGTGTGACTTATTTCAGTTAGAATCATCGTACCTGAATCCACTCATTATGCTTCTACGGGCCTGATTACATAGATTTCATTGCTGAGTGATACTGCATTGTATGTAAGTACCACAAGTTCTTTATCCATTTTTCACTTTCTGTGATATTGAACTTGTACGGTAAACGAGGTTCTTGTAAACGGAGGCGTCCCAAACTTTGGGGTGGCTGTGTCTTTTTGATTTTAATTTCCCTAAGCTATAGGACCATAAGTGGAAGTGCCCTAGGCTCTGTTGCTTTGATTTTTAGATGTTTCAGGAAACACCATACACTTCTCCCGAGTGTCTGTTGGCTATTTACATCCCGCCCATCAGCATAACAAGGCTCCCAGTTCTCCATGGCCTGTCCTGCCTTTCTGGATTTTACACTTTTTTCAGATGGCCCTTTTGACCGGGGGGAAGTGAGACTTCATTGTAGTGCAGATTTCCTTTGCAAGCTTGCTTGGTTGGCCAAAAAGGGCGTATGCGTTTTTTCCTGAATATATTCAGGAAAAAACGCATACGCCCTTTTTGGCCAAGTGCATCATTGTGGACGTTCTGCCTCTTTTCCTATGCTTTCAATGCAATTCCAGTCTACCTCCTGAAATCGGTTTCCTGCAATTCTGCCCCGCTTTCAAGTCCTCTTGGCAGCCTTACTTCAGTCTATTTTTGGACGATAGCTGTCATTTATAACTCTGCAGGTTTGTGAATTACAGTGCCCCTGAGCTCCTTTCTTCAACTCGCTTTCTTTTGAGCTGGCCGCAACACCGCAGAATGGCTTCAGGCCCTAATCTGGTTCCGGTACGGCACGCTGAGCCTTTGGTTATTTCCTCTTCCTGGTGAGAAATGAGAGTTAAATTTGCCCGTCCAGACACCTCCAGCTAGCCTCTCATTGGTTCTCGCTATTCCTGTTCATCTTCCGCAGAAATTGCAAACTGGGCCAAACAGGAGGTTAAAGGCGCTGACTCTCCAAGTGGGGAGAGTGTTAGTAAAGCGTCTGGAATGTTGCACCCGAGTACCAGGGGAGGAAAACTGAGACATATTTGAACACGTCTCCCGTTCACATGGTTGATCATACTTGGGTTCCACATGCATGTTTTAGCTGAAGGAAGAATACCTTAAACCTGGAGAGTTGAGACCCGTGTAATGGGTACCATGCAATATGACTTCAAAGGGTCTTCATTTGCTCACCAAACCTCTCCAATCCTATCACTGCTGCGTTTATGCCCCTGTACACATGCTTGATTCTCTTTCAGAGACATAGCAATCCATAGGTTTTACGATACTTACTAGTCAGGCACATTCTTAGACGTTTAATATGCGGTGTTGAGTCCATTTCGTTGAGCAAGGAGTAGCTCTTGTCTATTCCATATTTGGCTTAAGGAACTTTATCTGTGCTCATTTCAATCTCTGGTTTTATGCAGCACCCCAACTCACCTTTACCCTTAAGCAAGCATAAGTTGGTTTTCTAAATTTGAGACCCTGTTCTGTTCTGTAATTCAGTTCCTGTGTAGCCAAGTTTACATTCCGTGTATTACTGATATCTTATGATGTTTCTTTTTCTGTGTGACTTATTTCAGTTAGAATCATCATACCTGAATCCACTCATTGTGATGCTAAGGGCCTGATGACATAGATTTCATTGCTGAGTGATATTGCTTTGTAAGTAAATACCACAACTTCTTTATCCATTTTTCACTTTCTGCGATGTTGAACTTGTACTGTAAACGAGGTTCTTGTAAACAGAGGCGTCCCAAACTTTGGGGTGGCTGTGTCTTTTTGATTTTAATTTCCCTAAGCTATAGGACCATAAGTGGCAGTGCCCTAGGCTCTGTTGCTTTGTTTTTTAGATGTTTCAGGAAACACCATACACTTCTCCCGAGTGTCTGTTGGCAATTTACATCCCGCCCATCAGCATAACAAGGCTCCCAGTTCTCCATGGCCTGTCCTGCCTTTCTGGATTTTACACTTTTTTCAGATGGCCCTTTTGACTGGGGGGAAGTGAGACTTCATTGTAGTGCAGATTTCCTTTGCAAGCTTGCTTGGTTGGCCAAAAAGGGCGTATGCGTTTTTTCCTGAATATATTCAGGAAAAAACGCATACGCCCTTTTTGGCCAAGTGCATCATTGTGGACGTTCTGCCTCTTTTCCTATGCTTTCAATGCAATTCCAGTCTACCTCCTGAAATCGGTTTCCTGCAATTCTGCCCCGCTTTCAAGTCCTCTTGGCAGCCTTACTTCAGTCTATTTTTGGACGATAGCTGTCATTTATAACTCTGCAGGTTTGTGAATTACAGTGCCCCTGAGCTCCTTTCTTCAACTCGCTTTCTTTTGAGCTGGCCGCAACACCGCAGGATGGCTTCAGGCCCTAATCTGGTTCTGGTACGGCATGCTGAGCCTTTCGTTATTTCCTCTTCCTGGTGGGAAATGAGAGTTAAATTTGCCCGTCCAGACACCTCCAGCTAGCCTCTCATTGGTTATCGCTATTCCTGTTCATCTTCCGCAGAAATTGCAAACTGGGCCAAACAGGAGGTTAAAAGCGCTGACTCTCCAAGTGGGGAGAGTGTTAGTAAAGCGTCTGGAATGTTGCACCCGAGTACCAGGGGAGGAAAACTGAGACATATTTGAACACGTCTCCCGATCACATGGTTGATCATACTCTGGGTTCCACATGCATGTTTTAGCTGAAGGAAGAATACCTAAATCCTGGGTAGTTGAAACCCCTGGAATGGGTACCATGCAGTATGACTTCAAAGGGTCTTCATTTGCTCACCGAACCTCTCCAATCCTATCACTGCTGCGTTTATGCCCCTGTACACATGCTTGATTCTCTTTCGGAGACATAGCAATCCATAGGTTTTAAGATACTTACTAGTCAGGTACATTCTTAGGCGTTTAATATGCGGTGTTGATTCCATTTCGTTGAGCAAGGAGTAGCTCTTGTCTATTCCATATTTGGCTTAAGGAACTTTATCTGTGCTCATTTCAATCTCTGGTTTTATGCAGCACCCCAACTCACCTTTCCCCTTAAGCAAGCATAAGTTGGTTTTCTAAATTTGAGAATCTGTTCTGTTTTGGAATTCAGTTCCTGTGTAGCCAAGTTTACATTCCGTGTATTAGTGATATCTTATGATGTTTCATTTTCTGTGTGACTTATTTCAGTTAGAATCATCGTACCAGAATCTACTCATTATGCTGCTACGGGCCTGATGACATAGATTTCATTGCTGAGTGATACTGCATTGTACGTACGTACCTCAAGTTCTTTATCCATTTTTCACTTTCTGCAATGTTGAACTTGTACTGTAAACGAGGTTCTTGTAAACAGAGCCGTTCCAAACTTTGGGGTGGCTGTGTCTTTTTGATTTTAATTTCCCTAAGCTATAGGACCATAAGTGGAAGTGCCCTAGGCTCTGTTGCTTTGTTTTTTAGATGTTTCAGGAAACACCATACACTTCTCCCGAGTGGTTGTTGGCAATTTACATCCCGCCCATCAGCATAACAAGGCTCCCAGTTCTCCATGGCCTGTCCTGCCTATCTGGATTTTACACTTTTTTCAGATGGCCCTTTTGACCGGGGGGAAGTGAGACTTCATTGTAGTGCAGATTTCCTTTGCAAGCTTGCTTGGTTGGCCAAAAAGGGCGTATGCGTTTTTTCCTGAATATATTCAGGAAAAAACGCATACGCCCTTTTTGGCCAAGTGCATCATTGTGGACGTTCTGCCTCTTTTCCTATGCTTTCAATGCAATTCCAGTCTACCTCCTGAAATCGGTTTCCTGCAATTCTGCCCCGCTTCCAAGTCCTCTTGGCAGCCTTACTTCAGTCTATTTTTGGACGATAGCTGTCATTTATAACTCTGCAGGTTTGTGAATTACAGTGCCCCTGAGCTCCTTTCTTCAACTCGCTTTCTTTTGAGCTGGCCGCAACACCGCAGGATGGCTTCAGGCCCTAATCTGGTTCTGGTACGGCATGCTGAGCCTTTCGTTATTTCCTCTTCCTGGTGGGAAATGAGAGTTAAATTTGCCCGTCCAGACACCTCCAGCTAGCCTCTCATTGGTTCTCGCTATTCCTGTTCATCTTCCGCAGAAATTGCAAACTGGGCCAAACAGGAGGTTAAAGGCGCTGACTCTCCAAGTGGGGAGAGTGTTAGTAAAGCGTCTGGAATGTTGCACCCGAGTACCAGGGGAGGAAAACTGAGACATATTTGAACACGTCTCCCGTTCACATGGTTGATCATACTTGGGTTCCACATGCATGTTTTAGCTGAAGGAAGAATACCTTAAACCTGGAGAGTTAAGACCCGTGTAATGGGTACCATGCAATATGACTTCAAAGGGTCTTCATTTGCTCACCGAACCTCTCCAATCCTATCACTGCTGCGTTTATGCCCCTGTACACATGCTTGATTCTCTTTCGGAGACATAGCAATCCATAGGTTTTAAGATACTTACTAGTCAGGAACATTCTTAGGCGTTTAATATGGGGTGTTGAGTCCATTTCGTTGAGCAAGGAGTAGCTCTTGTCTATTCCATATTTGGCTTAAGGAACTTTATCTGTGCTCATTTCAATCTCTGGTTTTATGCAGCACCCCAACTCACCTTTACCCTTAAGCAAGAATAAGTTGGTTTTCTAAATTTGAGACCCTGTTCTGTTCTGTAATTCAGTTCCTGTGTAGCCAAGTTTACATTCCATGTATTACTGATATCTTATGATGTTTCTTTTTCTGTGTGACTTATTTCAGTTAGAATTATCATACCTGAATCCACTCATTGTGCTGCTAAGGGCCTGATGACACAGATTTCATTGCTGAGTGATATTGCTTTGTAAGTAAATACCACAACTTCTTTATCCATTTTTCAATTTCTGCGATGTTGAACTTGTACTGTAAACGAGGTTCTTGTAAACAGAGCCGTTCCAAACTTTGGGGTGGCTGTGTCTTTTTGATTTTAATTTCCCTAAGCTATAGGACCATAAGTGGAAGTGCCCTAGGTTCTGTTGCTTTGTTTTTTAGATGTTTCAGGAAACACCATACACTTCTCCCGAGTGTCTGTTGGCAATTTACATCCCGCCCATCAGCATAACAAGGCTCCCAGTTCTCCATGGCCTGTCCTGCCTTTCTGGATTTTACACTTTTTTCAGATGGCCCTTTTGACCGGGGGGAAGTGAGACTTCATTGTAGTGCAGATTTCCTTTGCAAGCTTGCTTGGTTGGCCAAAAAGGGCGTATGCGTTTTTTCCTGAATATATTCAGGAAAAAACGCATACGCCCTTTTTGGCCAAGTGCATCATTGTGGACGTTCTGCCTCTTTTCCTATGCTTTCAATGCAATTCCAGTCTACCTCCTGAAATCGGTTTCCTGCAATTCTGCCCCGCTTTCAAGTCCTCTTGGCAGCCTTACTTCAGTCTATTTTTGGACGATAGCTGTCATTTATAACTCTGCAGGTTTGTGAATTACAGTGCCCCTGAGCTCCTTTCTTCAACTCGCTTTCTTTTGAGCTGGCCGCAACACCGCAGGATGGCTTCAGGCCCTAATCTGGTTCCGGTACGGCATGCTGAGCCTTTCGTTATTTCCTCTTCCTGGTGGGAAATGAGAGTTAAATTTGCCCGTCCAGACACCTCCAGCTAGCCTCTCATTGGTTCTCGCTATTCCTGTTCATCTTCCGCAGAAATTGCAAACTGGGCCAAACAGGAGGTTAAAGGCGCTGACTCTCCAAGTGGGGAGAGTGTTAGTAAAGCGTCTGGAATGTTGCACCCGAGTACCAGGGGAGGAAAACTGAGACATATTTGAACACGTCTCCCGTTCACATGGTTGATCATACTTGGGTTCCACATGCATGTTTTAGCTGAAGGAAGAATACCTTAAACCTGGAGAGTTAAGACCCGTGTAATGGGTACCATGCAATATGACTTCAAAGGGTCTTCATTTGCTCACCGAACCTCTCCAATCCTATCACTGCTGCGTTTATGCCCCTGTACACATGCTTGATTCTCTTTCGGAGACATAGCAATCCATAGGTTTTAAGATACTTACTAGTCAGGTACATTCTTAGGCGTTTAATATGCGGTGTTGATTCCATTTCGTTGAGCAAGGAGTAGCTCTTGTCTATTCCATATTTGGCTTAAGGAACTTTATCTGTGCTCATTTCAATCTCTGGTTTTATGCAGCACCCCAACTCACCTTTCCCCTTAAGCAAGCATAAGGTGGTTTTCTAAATTTGAGAACCTGTTCTGTTTTGGAATTCAGTTCCTGTGTAGCCAAGTTTACATTCCGTGTATTAGTGATATCTTATGATGTTTCTTTTTCTGTGTGACTTATTTCAGTTAGAATCATCGTACCTGAATCTACTCATTATGCTGCTACGGGCCTGATGACATAGATTTCATTGCTGAGTGATACTGCATTGTACGTACGTACCTCAAGTTCTTTATCCATTTTTCACTTTCTGCGATGTTGAACTTGTACTGTAAACGAGGTTCTTGTAAACAGAGCCGTTCCAAACTTTGGGGTGGCTGTGTCTTTTTGATTTTAATTTCCCTAAGCTATAGGACCATAAGTGGAAGTGCCCTAGGCTCTGTTGCTTTGTTTTTTAGATGTTTCAGGAAACACCATACACTTCTCCCAAGTGTCTGTTGACAATTTACATCCCGCCCATCAGCATAACAAGGCTCCCAGTTCTCAATGGCCTGTTGCCTTTCTGGATTTTACACTTTTTTCAGATGGCCCATTTGACCGGGGGGAAGTGAGACTTCATTGTAGTGCAGATTTCCTTTGCAAGCTTGCTTGGTTGGCCAAAAAGTGCGTATGCGTTTTTTCCTGAATATATTCAGGAAAAAACGCATACGCCCTTTTTGGCCAAGTGCATCATTGTGGACGTTCTGCCTCTTTTCCTATGCTTTAAATGCAATTCCAGTCTACCTCCTGAAATCGGTTTCCTGCAATTCTGCCCCGCTTTCAAGTCCTCTTGGCAGCCTTACTTCAGTCTATTTTTGGACGATAGCTGTCATTTATAACTCTGCAGGTTTGTGAATTACAGTGCCCCTGAGTTCCTTTCTTCAACTCGGTTTCTTGTGACCTGGCCGCAACACCGCAGGATGGCTTCAGGCCCTAATCTGGTTCCGGCACGGCACGCTGAGCCTTTGGTTAATTCCTCTACCTGGTGGGAAATGAGAGTTAAATTTGAGCGTCCAGACACCTCCAGCTAGTCTCTCATTGGTTCTCGCTATTCCTGTTCATCTTCCGCAGAAATTGCAAACTGGGCCAAACAGGAGGTTAAAGGGACTGACTCTCCAAGTGGCGAGAGTGTTAGTAAAGCGTCTGGAATGTTGCACCCGAGTACCAGGGGAGGAAAACTGAGACATATTTGAACACGTCTCCTGATCACATGGTTGATCATACTCTAGGTTCCACATGCATGTTTTAGCTGAAGGAAGAATACCTTAAACCTGGGTAGTTGAAACCCGTGGAATGGGTACCATGCAATTTGACTTCAAAGGGTCTTCATTTGCTCACCGAACCTCTCCAATCCTATCACTGCTGCGTTTATGCCCCTGTACACATGCTTGATTCTCTTTCGGAGACATAGCAATCCATAGGTTTTAAGATACTTACTAGTCAGGAACATTCTTAGGCGTTTAATATGGGGTGTTGAGTCCATTTCGTTGAGCAAGGAGTAGCTCTTGTCTATTCCATATTTGGCTTAAGGAACTTTATCTGTGCTCATTTCAATCTCTGGTTTTATGCAGCACCCCAACTCACCTTTACCCTTAAGCAAGCATAAGTTGGTTTTCTAAATTTGAGACCCTGTTCTGTTCTGTAATTCAGTTCCTGTGTAGCCAAGTTTACATTCCGTGTATTACTGATATCTTATGATGTTTCTTTTTCTGTGTGACTTACTTCAGTTAGAATCATCATACCTGAATCCACTCATTGTGCTGCTAAGGGCCTGATGACACAGATTTCATTGCTGAGTGATATTGCTTTGTAAGTAAATACCACAACTTCTTTATCCATTTTTCACTTTCTGCGATGTTGAACTTGTACTGTAAACGAGGTTCTTGTAAACAGAGGCGTCCCAAACTTTGGGGTGGCTGTGTCTTTTTGATTTTAATTTCCCTAAGCTATAGGACCATAAGTGGAAGTGCCCTAGGTTCTGTTGCTTTGTTTTTTAGATGTTTCAGGAAACACCATACACTTCTCCCGAGTGGTTGTTGGCAATTTACATCCCGCCCATCAGCATAACAAGGCTCCCAGTTCTCCATGGCCTGTCCTGCCTTTCTGGATTTTACACTTTTTTCAGATGGCCCTTTTGACCGGGGGGAAGTGAGACTTCATTGTAGTGCAGATTTCCTTTGCAAGCTTGCTTGGTTGGCCAAAAAGGGCGTATGCGTTTTTTCCTGAATATATTCAGGAAAAAACGCATACGCCCTTTTTGGCCAAGTGCATCATTGTGGACGTTCTGCCTCTTTTCCTATGCTTTCAATGCAATTCCAGTCTACCTCCTGAAATCGGTTTCCTGCAATTCTG
Source organism: Delphinus delphis (assembly GCF_949987515.2). Taxonomy (NCBI): domain Eukaryota; kingdom Metazoa; phylum Chordata; class Mammalia; order Artiodactyla; family Delphinidae; genus Delphinus; species Delphinus delphis. The sequence goes on along the minus strand of NW_027192685.1, from coordinate 797,758 downwards.
CCCCGCTTTCAAGTCCTCTTGGCAGCCTTACTTCAGTCTATTTTTGGACGATAGCTGTCATTTATAACTCTGCAGGTTTGTGAATTACAGTGCCCCTGAGCTCCTTTCTTCAACTCGCTTTCTTTTGAGCTGGCCGCAACACCACAGGATGGCTTCAGGCCCTAATCTGGTTCCGGCACGGCACGCTGAGCCTTTGGTTATTTCCTCTTCCTGGTGGGAAATGAGAGTTAAATTTGCCCGTCCAGACACCTCCAGCTAGTCTCTCAATGGTTCTCGCTATTCCTGTTCATCTTCCGCAGAAATTGCAAACTGGGCCAAACAGGAGGTTAAAGGCGCTGACTCTCCAAGTCGGGAGAGTGTTAGTAAAGCGTCTGGAATGTTGCACCCGAGTACCAGGGGAGGAAAACTGAGACATATTTGAACACGTCTCCCGTTCACATGGTTGATCATACTTGGGTTCCACATGCATGTTTTAGCTGAAGGAAGAATACCTTAAACCTGGAGAGTTAAGACCCGTGTAATGGGTACCATGCAATATGACTTCAAAGGGTCTTCATTTGCTCACCGAACCTCTCCAATCCTATCACTGCTGCGTTTATGCCCCTGTACACATGCTTGATTCTCTTTCAGAGACATAGCAATCCATAGGTTTTAAGATACTTACTAGTCAGGTACATTCTTAGGCGTTTAATATGCGATGCTGAGTCCATTTCGTTGAGCAAGGAGTAGCTCTTGTCTATTCCATATTTGACTTAAGGAACTTTATCTGTACTCATTTCAATCTCTGGTTTTATGCAGCACCCCAACACACCTTTACCCTTAAGCAAGCATAAGTTGGTTTTCTAAATTTGAGACCCTGTTCTGTTCTGTAATTCAGTTCCTGTGTAGCCAAGTTTACATTCCGTGTATTACTGATATCTTATGATGTTTCTTTTTCTGTGTCACTTACTTCAGTTAGAATCATCATACCTGAATCCACTCATTGTGCTGCTAAGGGCCTGATGACACAGATTTCATTGCTGAGTGATATTGCTTTGTAAGTAAATACCACAACTTCTTTATCCATTTTTCACTTTCTGCGATGTTGAACTTGTACAGTAAACGAGGTTCTTGTAAACAGAGGCGTCCCAAACTTTGGGGTGGCTGTGTCTTTTTGATTTTAATTTCCCTAAGCTGTAGGACCATAAGTGGCAGTGCCCTAGGCTCTGTTGCTTTGTTTTTTAGATGTTTCAGGAAACACCATACACTTCTCCCGAGTGGTTGTTGGCAATTTACATCCCGCCCATCAGCATAACAAGGCTCCCAGTTCTCCATGGCCTGTCCTGCCTTTCTGGATTTTACACTTTTTTCAGATGGCCCTTTTGACCGGGGGGAAGTGAGACTTCATTGTAGTGCAGATATCCTTTGCAAGCTTACTTGGTTGGCCAAAAAGGGCGTATGCGTTTTTTCCTGAATATATTCAGGAAAAAACGCATACGCCCTTTTTGGCCAAGTGCATCATTGTGGACGTTCTGCCTCTTTTCCTATGCTTTCAATGCAATTGCAGTCTACCTCCTGAAATCGGTTTCCTGCAATTCTGCCCCGCTTTCAAGTCCTCTTGGCAGCCTTACTTCAGTCTATTTTTGGACGATAGCTGTCATTTATAACTCTGCAGGTTTGTGAATTACAGTGCCCCTGAGCTCCTTTCTTCAACTCGCTTTCTTGTGACCTGGCCGCAACACCGCAGGATGGCTTCAGGCCCTAATCTGGTTCCGGCACGGCACGCTTAGCCTTTCGTTATTTCCTCTTCCTGGTGGGAAATGAGAGTTAAATTTGCCCGTCCAGACACCTCCAGCTAGTCTGTCATTGTTTCTCGCTATTCCTGTTCATCTTCCGCAGAAATTGCAAACTGGGCCAAACAGGAGGTTAAAGGCGCTGACTCTCCAAGTGGGGAGAGTGTTAGTAAAGCGTCTGGAATGTTGCACCCGAGTACCAGGGGAGGAAAACTGAGACATATTTGAACACGTCTCCCGTTCACATGGTTGATCATACTTGGGTTCCACATGCATGTTTCAGCTGAAGGAAGAATACCTTAAACCTGGAGAGTTAAGACCCGTGTAATGGGTACCATGCAATATGACTTCAAAGGGTCTTCATTTGCTCACCGAACCTCTCCAATCCTATCACTGCTGCGTTTGTGCCCCTGTACACATGCTTGATTCTCTTTCGGAGACATAGCAATCCATAGGTTTTAAGATACTTACTAGTCAGGTACATTCTTAGGCGTTTAATATGCGGTGTTGAGTCCATTTCGTTGAGCAAGGAGTAGCTCTTGTCTATTCCATATTTGACTTAAGGAACTTTATCTGTGCTCATTTCAATCTCTGGTTTTATGCAGCACCCCAACTCACCTTTACCTTTAAGCAAGCATAAGTTGGTTTTCTAAATTTGAGACCCTGTTCTGTTCTGTAATTCAGTTCCTGTGTAGCCAAGTTTACATTCCGTGTATTAGTGATATCTTATGATGTTTCTTTTTCTGTGTGACTTATTTCAGTTAGAATCATCATACCTGAATGCACTCATTGCGATGCTAAGGGCCTGATGACACAGATTTCATTGCTGAGTGATATTGCTTTGTAAGTGAATACCACAACTTCTTTATCCATTTTTCACTTTCTGCGATGTTGAAGTTGTACTGTAAACGAGGTTCTTGTAAACAGAGCCGTTCCAAACTTTGGGGTGGCTGTGTCTTTTTGATTTTAATTTCCCTAAGCTATAGGACCATAAGTGGAAGTGCCCTAGGTTCTGTTGCTTTGTTTTTTAGATGTTTCAGGAAACACCATACACTTCTCCCGAGTGGTTGTTGGCAATTTACATCCCGCCCATCAGCATAACAAGGCTCCCAGTTCTCCATGGCCTGTCCTGCCTTTCTGGATTTTACACTTTTTTCAGATGGCCCTTTTGACCGGGGGGAAGTGAGACTTCATTGTAGTGCAGATTTCCTTTGCAAGCTTGCTTGGTTGGCCAAAAAGTGCGTATGCGTTTTTTCCTGAATATATTCAGGAAAAAACGCATACGCCCTTTTTGGCCAAGTGCATCATTGTGGACGTTCTGCCTCTTTTCCTATGCTTTCAATGCAATTCCAGTCTACCTCCTGAAATCGGTTTCCTGCAATTCTGCCCCGCTTTCAAGTCCTCTTGGCAGCCTTACTTCAGTCTATTTTTGGACGATAGCTGTCATTTATAACTCTGCAGGTTTGTGAATTACAGTGCCCCTGAGCTCCTTTCTTCAACTCGCTTTCTTGTGACCTGGCCGCAACACCGCCAGATGGCTTCAGGCCCTAATCTGGTTCCGGCCCGGCATGCTGAGCCTTTGGTTAATTCCTCTTCCTGTTGGGAAATGAGAGTTAAATTTGCCCGTCCAGACACCTCCAGCTAGCCTCTCATTGGTTCTCGCTATTCCTGTTCATCTTCCACAGAAATTGCAAACTGGGCCAAACAGGAGGTTAAAGGGACTGACTCTCCAAGTGGGGAGAGTGTTAGTAAAGCATCTGGAATGTTGTACCCGAGTACCAGGGGAGGAAAACTGAGACATATTTGAACACGTCTCCCGTTCACATGGTTGATCATACTTGGGTTCCACATGCATGTTTTAGCTGAAGGAAGAATACCTTAAACCTGGAGAGTTGAGACCCGTGTAATGCGTACCATGCAATATGACTTCAAAGGGTCTTCATTTGCTCACCAAACCTCTCGAATCCTATCACTGCTGCGTTTATGCCCCTGTACACATGCTTGATTCTCTTTTGGAGACATAGCAATCCATAGGTTTTACGATACTTACTAGTCAGGTACATTCTTAGGCATTTAATATGCGGTGTTGAGTCCATTTCGTTGAGCAAGGAGTAGCTCTTGTCTATTCCATATTTGACTTAAGGAACTTTATCTGTGCTCATTTCAATCTCTGGTTTTATGCAGCACCCCAACTCACCTTTCCCCTTAAGCAAGCATAAGTTGTTTTTCTAAATTTGAGACCCTGTTCTTTTCTGTAATTCAGTTCCTGTGTAGCCAAGTTTACATTCCGTGTATTACTGATACCTTATGATGTTTCTTTTTCTGTGTGACTTATTTCAGTTAGAATCATCATAACTGAATCCACTCATTGTGATGCTAAGGGCCTGATGACATAGATTTCATTGCTGAGTGATATTGCTTTGTAAGTAAATACCACAACTTCTTTATCCATTTTTCACTTTCTGAGATGTTGAAGTTGTACTGTAAACGAGGTTCTTGTAAACAGAGGCGTCCCAAATTTGGGGTGGCTGTGTGTTTTTGATTTTAATTTCCCTAAGCTATAGGACCATAAGTGGCAGTACCCTAGGCTCTGTTGCTTTGTTTTTTAGATGTTTCAGGAAACACCATACACTTCTCCCGAGTGTCTGTTGGCAATTTACATCCCGCCCATCAGCATAACAAGGCTCCCAGTTGTCCTTGGCCTGTCCTGCCTTTCTGGATTTTACACTTTTTTCAGATGGCCCTTTTGACCGTGGGGAAGTGAGACTTCATTGTAGTGCAGATTTCCTTTGCAAGCTTGCTTGGTTGGCCAAAAAGGGCATATGCGTTTTTTCCTGAATATATTCAGGAATAATTTGCCCGTCCAGACACCTCCAGCTAGCCTCTCATTGGTTCTCGCTATTCCTGTTCATCTTCCGCAGAAATTGCAAACTGGGCCAAACAGGAGGTTAAAGGCGCTGACTCTCCAAGTGGGGAGAGTGTTAGTAAAGCGTCTGGAATGTTGCACCCGAGTACCAGGGGAGGAAAACTGAGACATATTTGAACACGTCTCCCGTTCACATGGTTGATCATACTTGGGTTCCACATGCATGTTTTAGCTGATGGAAGAATACCTTAAACCTGGAGAGTTGAGACCCGTGTAATGGGTACCATGCAATATGACTTCAAAGGGTCTTCATTTGCTCACCGAACCTCTCCAATCCTATCACTGCTGCGTTTATGCCCCTGTACACATACTTGATTCTCTTTTGGAGACATAGCAATCCATAGGTTTTACGATACTTACTAGGCAGGTACATTCTTAGGCGTTTAATATGCGGTGTTGAGTCCATTTCGTTGAGCAAGGAGTAGCTCTTGTCTATTCCATATTTGACTTAAGGAACTTTATCTGTGCTCATTTCAATCTCTGGTTTTATGCAGCACCCCAACTCACCTTTACCCTTAAGCAAGCATAAGTTGGTTTTCTAAATTTGAGACCCTGTTCTGTTCTGTAATTCAGTTCCTGTGTAGCCAAGTTTACATTCCGTGTATTACTGATATCTTATGATGTTTCTTTTTCTGTGTGACTTATTTCAGTTAGAATCATCATACCTGAATCCACTCATTGTGCTGCTAAGGGCCTGATGACATAGATTTCATTGCTGAGTGATATTGCTTTGTAAGTGAATACCACAACTTCTTTATCCATTTTTCACTTTCTGCGATGTTGAACTTGTACTGTAAACGAGGTTCTTGTAAACAGAGCCATTCCAAACTTTGGGGTGGCTGTGTCTTTTTGATTTTAATTTCCCTAAGCTATAGGACCATAAGTGGAAGTGCCCTAGGTTCTGTTGCTTTGTTTTTTAGATGTTTCAGGAAACACCATACACTTCTCCCGAGTGGTTGTTGGCAATTTACATCCCGCCCATCAGCATAACAAGGCTCCCAGTTCTCCATGGCCTGTCCTGCCTTTCTGGATTTTACACTTTTTTCAGATGGCCCTTTTGACCGGGGGGAAGTGAGACTTCATTGTAGTGCAGATTTCCTTTGCAAGCTTGCTTGGTTGGCCAAAAAGGGCGTATGCGTTTTTTCCTGAATATATTCAGGAAAAAACGCATACGCCCTTTTTGGCCAAGTGCATCATTGTGGACGTTCTGCCTCTTTTCCTATGCTTTCAATGCAATTCCAGTCTACCTCCTGAAATCGGTTTCCTGCAATTCTGCCCCGCTTTCAAGTCCTCTTGGCAGCCTTACTTCAGTCTATTTTTGGACGATAGCTGTCATTTATAAGTCTGCAGGTTTGTGAATTACAGTGCCCCTGAGCTCCTTTCTTCAACTCGCTTTCTTTTGAGCTGGCCGCAACACCGCAGGATGGCTTCAGGCAATAATCTGGTTCCGGTACGGCACGCTGAGCCTTTGGTTATTTCCTCTTCCTGGTGGGAAATGAGAGTTAAATTTGCCCGTCCAGACACCTCCAGCTAGCCTCTCACTGGTTCTCGCTATTCCTGTTCATCTTCCGCAGAAATTGCAAACTGGGCCAAACAGGAGGTTAAAGGCGCTGACTCTCCAAGTGGGGAGAGTGTTAGTAAAGCGTCTGGAATGTTGCACCCGAGTACCAGGGGAGGAAAACTGAGACATATTTGAACACGTCTCCCGTTCACATGGTTGATCATACTTGGGTTCCACATGCATGTTTTAGCTGAAGGAAGAATACCTAAAACCTGGGTAGTTGAAACCCGTGGAATGGGTACCATGCAATATGACTTCAAAGGGTCTTCATTTGCTCACCGAACCTCTCCAATCCTATCACTGCTGCGTTTATGCCCCTGTACACATGCTTGATTCTCTTTCGGAGACATAGCAATCCATAGGTTTTAAGATACTTACTAGTCAGGTACATTCTTAGGCATTTAATATGCGGTGTTGAGTCCATTTCGTTGAGCAAGGAGTAGCTCTTGTCTATTCCATATTTGGCTTAAGGAACTTTATCTGTGCTCATTTCAATCTCTGGTTTTATGCAGCAACCCAACTCACCTTTCCCCTTAAGCAAGCATAAGTTGGTTTCCTAAATTTGAGACCCTGTCCTGTTTTGGAATTCAGTTCCTGTGTAGCCAAGTTTACATTCCGTGTATTACTGATATCTTATGATGTTTCTTTTTCTGTGTGACTTATTTCAGTTAGAATCATCGTACCTGAATCTACTCATTATGCTGCTACGGGCCTGATGACATAGATTTCATTGCTGAGTGATACTGCATTGTACGTAAGTACCACAAGTTCTTTATCCATTTTTCACTTTCTGCGATGTTGAACTTGTACTGTAAACGAGGTTCTTGTAAACAGAGCCGTTCCAAACTTTGGGGTGGCTGTGTCTTTTTGATTTTAATTTCCCTAAGCTATAGGACCATAAGTGGCAGTGCCCTAGGTTCTGTTGCTTTGTTTTTTAGATGTTTCAGGAAACACCATACACTTCTCCCCAGTGGTTGTTGGCAATTTACATCCCACCCATCAGCATAACAAGGCTCCCAGTTCTCCATGGCCTGTCCTGCCTTTCTGGATTTTACACTTTTTTCAGATGGCCCTTTTGACCGGGGGGAAGTGAGACTTCATTGTAGTGCAGATTTCCTTTGCAAGCTTGCTTGGTTGGCCAAAAAGGACGTATGCGTTTTTTCCTGAATATATTCAGGAAAAAACGCATACGCCCTTTTTGGCCAAGTGCATCATTGTGGACGTTCTGCCTCTTTTCCTATGCTTTCAATGCAATTCCAGTCTACCTCCTGAAATCGGTTTCCTGCAATTCTGCCCCGCTTTCAAGTCCTCTTGGCAGCCTTACTTCAGTCTATTTTTGGACGATAGCTGTCATTTATAACTCTGCAGGTTTGGGCATTACAGTGTCCCTCAGCTCCTTTCTTCAACTTGCTTTCTTGTGACCTAGCCGCAACACCGCAGGATGGCTTCAGGCCCTAATCTGGTTCCGGCACGGCACGCTGAGCCTTTGGTTATTTCCTTTTCCTGGTGGGAAATGAGAGTTAAATTTGCCCGTCCAGACACCTCCAGCTAGTCTCTCATTGGTTCTCGCTATTCCTGTTCATCTTCCGCAGAAATTGCAAACTGGGCCAAACAGGAGGTTAAAGGCGCTGACTCTCCAAGTGGGAAGAGTGTTAGTAAAGCGTCTGGAATGTTGCACCCGAGTACCAGGGGAGGAAAACTGAGACATATTTGAACACGTCTCCCGTTCACATGGTTGATCATACTTGGGTTCCACATGTATGTTTTAGCTGAAGGAAGAATACCTTAAACCTGGAGAGTTAAGACCCGTGTAATGGGTACCATGCAATATGACTTCAAAGGGTCTTCATTTGCTCACCGAACCTCTCCAATCCTATCACTGCTGCGTTTATGCCCCTGTACACATGCTTGATTCTCTATCGGAGACATAGCAATCCATAAGTTTTTAAGATACTTACTAGTCAGGTACATTCTTAGGTGTTTAATATGCGGTGTTGAGTCCATTTCGTTGAACAAGGAGTAGCTCTTGTCTATTCCATATTTGACTTAAGGAACTTTATCTGTGCTCATTTCAATCTCTGGTTTTTTGCAGCACCCCAACTCACCTTTACCCTTAAGCAAGCATAAGTTGGTTTTCTAAATTTGAGACCCTGTTCTGTTCTGTAATTCAGTTCCTGTGTAGCCAAGTTTACATTCCGTGTATTACTGATATCTTATGATGTTTCTTTTTCTGTGTGACTTACTTCAGTTAGAATCATCATACCTGAATCCACTCATTGTGCTGCTAAGGGCCTGATGACACAGATTTCATTGCTGAGTGATATTGCTTTGTAAGTAAATACCACAACTTCTTTATCCATTTTTCACTTTCTGCGATGTTGAACTTGTACTGTAAACGAGGTTCTTGTAAACAGAGCCATTCCAAACTTTGGGGTGGCTGTGTCTTTTTGATTTTAATTTCCCTAAGCTATAGGACCATAAGTGGAAGTGCCCTAGGTTCTGTTGCTTTGTTTTTTAGATGTTTCAGGAAACACCATACACTTCTCCCGAGTGGTTGTTGGCAATTTACATCCCGCCCATCAGCATAACAAGGCTCCCAGTTCTCCATGGCCTGTCCTGCCTTTCTGGATTTTACACTTTTTTCAGATGGCCCTTTTGACCGGGGGGAAGTGAGACTTCATTGTAGTGCAGATTTCCTTTGCAAGCTTGCTTGGTTGGCCAAAAAGGGCGTATGCGTTTTTTCCTGAATATATTCAGGAAAAAACGCATACGCCCTTTTTGGCCAAGTGCATCATTGTGGACGTTCTGCCTCTTTTCCTATGCTTTCAATGCAATTCCAGTCTACCTCCTGAAATCGGTTTCCTGCAATTCTGCCCCGCTTTCAAGTCCTCTTGGCAGCCTTACTTCAGTCTATTTTTGGACGATAGCTGTCATTTATAACTCTGCAGGTTTGTGAATTACAGTGCCCCTGAGCTCCTTTCTTCAACTTGCTTTCTTTTGAGCTGGCCGCAACACCGCAGGATGGCTTCAAGCCCTAATCTGGTTCCGGTACGGCACGCTGAGCCTTTGGTTATTTCCTCTTCCTGGTGGGAAATGAGAGTTAAATTTGCCCGTCCAGACACCTCCAGCTAGCCTCTCATTGGTTCTCGCTATTCCTGTTCATCTTCCGCAGAAATTGCAAACTGGGCCAAACAGGAGGTTAAAGGCGCTGACTCTCCAAGTGGGGAGAGTGTTAGTAAAGCGTCTGGAATGTTGCACCCGAGTACCAGGGGAGGAAAACTGAGACATATTTGAACACGTCTCCCATTCACATGGTTGATCATACTTGGGTTCCACATGCATGTTTTAGCTGATGGAAGAATACCTTAAACCTGGAGAGTTGAGACCCGTGTAATGGGTACCATGCAATATGACTTCAAAGGGTCTTCATTTGCTCACCGAACCTCTCCAATCCTATCACTGCTGCGTTTATGCCCCTGTACACATGCTTGATTCTCTTTTGGAGACATAGCAATCCATAGGTTTTACGATACTTACTAGTCAGGTACATTCTTAGGCGTTTAATATGCGGTGTTGAGTCCATTTCGTTGAGCAAGGAGTAGCTCTTGTCTATTCCATATTTGACTTAAGGAACTTTATCTGTGCTCATTTCAATCTCTGGTTTTATGCACCACCCCAACTCACCTTTACCCTTAAGCAAGCATAAGTTGGTTTTCTAAATTTGAGACCCTGTTCTGTTCTGTAATTCAGTTCCTGTGTAGCCAAGTTTACATTCCGTGTATTACTGATATCTTATGATGTTTCTTTTTCTGTGTGACTTATTTCAGTTAGAATCATCATACCTGAATGCACTCATTGCGATGCTAAGGGCCTGATGACATAGATTTCATTGCTGAGTGATATTGCTTTGTAAGTGAATACCACAACTTCTTTATCCATTTTTCACTTTCTGCGATGTTGAAGTTGTACTGTAAACGAGGTTCTTGTAAACAGAGCCGTTCCAAACTTTGGGCTGGCTGTGTCTTTTTGATTTTAATTTCCCTAAGCTATAGGACCATAAGTGGAAGTGCCCTAGGCTCTGTTGCTTTGTTTTTTAGATGTTTCAGGAAACACCATACACTTCTCCCAAGTGTCTGTTGGCAATTTACATCCCGCCCATCAGCATAACAAGGCTCCCAGTTCTCAATGGCCTGTTGCCTTTCTGGATTTTACACTTTTTTCAGATGGCCCTTTTGACCGGGGGGAAGTGAGACTTCATTGTAGTGCAGATTTCCTTTGCAAGCTTGCTTGGTTGGCCAAAAAGGGCGTATGCGTTTTTTCCTGAATATATTCAGGAAAAAACGCATACGCCCTTTTTGGCCAAGTGCATCATTGTGGACGTTCTGCCTCTTTTCCTATGCTTTCAATGCAATTCCAGTCTACCTCCTGAAATCGGTTTCCTGCAATTCTGCCCCGCTTTCAAGTCCTCTTGGCAGCCTTACTTCAGTCTATTTTTGGACGATAGCTGTCATTTATAACTCTGCAGGTTTGTGAATTACAGTGCCCCTGAGCTCCTTTCTTCAACTCGCTTTCTTGTGAGCTGGCCGCAACACCGCAGGATGGCTTCAGGCCCTAATCTGGTTCCGGCCCGGCATGCTGAGCCTTTGGTTAATTCCTCTTCCTGGTGGGAAATGAGAGTTAAATTTGCCCGTCCAGACACCTCCAGCTAGCCTCTCATTGGTTCTCGCTATTCCTGTTCATCTTCCGCAGAAATTGCAAACTGGGCCAAACAGGAGGTTAAAGGGACTGACTCTCCAAGTCGGGAGAGTTTTAGTAAAGCGTCTGGAATGTTGCACCCGAGTACCAGGGGAGGAAAACTGAGACATATTTGAACACGTCTCCCGTTCACATGGTTGATCATACTCTGGGTTCCACATGCATGTTTTAGCTGAAGGAAGAATACCTTAAACCTGGAGAGTTGAGACCCGTGTAATGGGTACCTGCAATATGACTTCAAAGGGTCTTCATTTGCTCACCGAACCTCTCCAATCCTATCACTGCTGCGTTTATGCCCCTGTACACATGCTTGATTCTCTTTCGGAGACATAGCAATCCATAGGTTTTAAGATACTTACTAGTCAGGTACATTCTTAGGCGTTTAATATGCGGTGATGAGTCCATTTCATTGAGCAAGGAGTAGCTCTTGTCTATTCCATATTTGACTTAAGGAACTTTATCTGTGCTCATTTCAATCTCTGGTTTTATGCAGCACCCCAACTCACCTTTACCCTTAAGCAAGCATAAGTTGGTTTTCTAAATTTGAGTCCCTGTTCTGTTCTGTAATTCAGTTCCTGTGTAGCCAAGTTTACATTCCGTGTATTACTGATATCTTATGATGTTTCTTTTTCTGTGTGACTTACTTCAGTTAGAATCATCATACCTGAATCCACTCATTGTGCTTCTACGGGCCTGATGACACAGATTTCATTGCTGAGTGATATTGCTTTGTAAGTAAATACCACAACTTCTTTATCCATTTTTCACTTTCTGCGATGTTGAACTTGTACTGTAAACGAGGTTCTTGTAAACAGAGGCGTCCCAAACTTTGGGCTGGCTGTGTCTTTTTGATTTTAATTTCCCTAAGCTATAGGACCATAAGTGGCAGTGCCCTAGGCTCTGTTGCTTTGTTTTTTAGATGTTTCAGGAAACACCATACACTTCTCCCGAGTGTCTGTTGGCAATTTACATCCCGCCCATCAGCATAACAAGGCTCCCAGTTCTCCATGGCCTGTCCTGCCTTTCTGGATTTTACACTTTTTTCAGATGGCCCTTTTGACCGGGGGGAAGTGAGACTTCATTGTAGTGCAGATTTCCTTTCCAAGCTTGCTTGGTTGGCCAAAAAGGGCGTATGCGTTTTTTCCTGAATATATTCAGGAAAAAACGCATACGCCCTTTTTGGCCAAGTGCATCATTGTGGACGTTCTGCCTCTTTTCCTATGCTTTCAATGCAATTCCAGTCTACCTCCTGAAATCGGTTTCCTGCAATTCTGCCCCGCTTTCAAGTCCTCTTGGCAGCCTTACTTCAGTCTATTTTTGGACGATAGCTGTCATTTATAACTCTGCAGGTTTGTGAATTACAGTGCCCCTGAGCTCCTTTCTTCAACTCGCTTTCTTGTGACCTGGCCGCAACACCGCAGGATGGCTTCAGGCCCTAATCTGGTTCCGGCACGGCACGCTGAGCCTTTGGTTATTTCCTCTTCCTGGTGGGAAATGAGAGTTAAATTTGCCCGTCCAGACACCTCCAGCTAGTCTCTCATTGGTTCTCGCTATTCCTGTTCATCTTCTGCAGAAATTGCAAACTGGGCCAAACAGGAGGTTAAAGGGACTGACTCTCCAAGTCGGGAGAGTGTTAGTAAAGCGTCTGGAATGTTGCACCCGAGTACCAGGGTACGAAAACTGAGACATATTTGAACACGTCTCCCGATCACATGGTTGATCATACTCTAGGTTCCACATGCATGTTTTAGCTGAAGGAAGAATACCTTAAACCTGGGTAGTTGAAACCCGTGGAATGGGTACCATGCAATATGACTTCAAAGGGTCTTCATTTGCTCACCGAACCTCTCCAATCCTATCACTGCTGCGTTTATGCCCCTGTACACATGCTTGATTCTCTTTCGGAGACATAGCAATCCATAGGTTTTTAAGATACTTACTAGTCAGGTACATTCTTAGGCGTTTAATATGCGGTGTTGAGTCCATTTCGTTGAGCAAGGAGTAGCTCTTGTCTATTCCATATTTGACTTAAGGAACTTTATCTGTGCTCATTTCAATCTCTGGTTTTATGCAGCACCCCAACTCACCTTTACCCTTAAGCAAGCATAAGTTGGTTTTCTAAATTTGAGACCCTGTTCTGTTCTGTAATTCAGTTCCTGTGTAGCCAAGTTTACATTCCGTGTATTACTGATATCTTATGATGTTTCTTTTTCTGTGTGACTTACTTCAGTTAGAATCATCATACCTGAATCCACTCATTGTGCTGCTAAGGGCCTGATGACACAGATTTCATTGCTGAGTGATATTGCTTTGTAAGTAAATACCACAACTTCTTTATCCATTTTTCACTTTCTGCGATGTTGAACTTGTACTGTAAACGAGGTTCTTGTAAACAGAGCCGTTCCAAACTTTGGGGTGGCTGTGTCTTTTTGATTTTAATTTCCCTAAGCTATAGGACCATAAGTGGAAGTGCCCTAGGTTCTGTTGCTTTGTTTTTTAGATGTTTCAGGAAACACCATACACTTCTCCCGAGTGGTTGTTGGCAATTTACATCCCGCCCATCAGCATAACAAGGCTCCCAGTTCTCCATGGCCTGTCCTGCCTTTCTGGATTTTACACTTTTTTCAGATGGCCCTTTTGACCGGGGGGAAGTGAGACTTCATTGTAGTGCAGATTTCCTTTGCAAGCTTGCTTGGTTGGCCAAAAAGGGCGTATGCGTTTTTTCCTGAATATATTCAGGAAAAAACGCATACGCCCTTTTTGGCCAAGTGCATCATTGTGGACGTTCTGCCTCTTTTCCTATGCTTTCAATGCAATTCCAGTCTACCTCCTGAAATCGGTTTCCTGCAATTCTGCCCCGCTTTCAAGTCCTCTTGGCAGCCTTACTTCAGTCTATTTTTGGACGATAGCTGTCATTTATAACTCTGCAGGTTTGTGAATTACAGTGCCCCTGAGCACCTTTCTTCAACTCGCTTTCTTTTGAGCTGGCCGCAACACCGCAGGATGGCTTCAGGCCCTAATCTGGTTCCAGTACGGCACGCTGAGCCTTTGGTTATTTCCTCTTCCTGGTGGGAAATGAGAGTTAAATTTGCCCGTCCAGACACCTCCAGCTAGCCTCTCATTGGTTCTCGCTATTCCTGTTCATCTTCCGCAGAAATTGCAAACTGGGCCAAACAGGAGGTTAAAGGCGCTGACTCTCCAAGTGGGGAGAGTGTTAGTAAAGCGTCTGGAATGTTGCACCCGAGTACCAGGGGAGGAAAACTGAGACATATTTGAACACGTCTCCCGTTCACATGGTTGATCATACTTGGGTTCCACATGCATGTTTTAGCTGAAGGAAGAATACCTAAAACCTGGGTAGTTGAAACCCGTGGAATGGGTACCATGCAATATGACTTCAAAGGGTCTTCATTTGCTCACCGAACCTCTCCAATCCTATCACTGCTGCGTTTATGCCCCTGTACACATGCTTGATTCTCTTTTGGAGACATAGCAATCCATAGGTTTTAAGACACTTACTAGTCAGGTACATTCTTAGGCGTTTAATATGCGGTGTTGAGTCCATTTCGTTGAGCAAGGAGTAGCTCATGTCTATTCCATATTTGGCTTAAGGAACTTTATCTGTGCTCATTTCAATCTCTGGTTTTATGCAGCAACCCAACTCACCTTTACCCTTAAGCAAGCATAAGTTGGTTTTCTAAATTTGAGACCCTGTTCTGTTTTGGAATTCAGTTCCTGTGTAGCCAAGTTTACATTCCGTGTATTACTGATATCTTATGATGTTTCTTTTTCTGTGTGACTTATTTCAGTTAGAATCATCGTACCTGAATTTACTCATTATGCTGCTACGGGTCTGATGACATAGATTTCATTGCTGAGTGATACTGCATTGTACATAAGTACCACAAGTTCTTTATCCATTTTTCACTTTCTGCGATGTTGAACTTGTACTGTAAACGAGGTTCTTGTAAACAGAGCCGTTCCAAACTTTGGGGTGGCTGTGTCTTTTTGATTTTAATTTCCCTAAGCTATAGGACCATAAGTGGAAGTGCCCTAGGCTCTGTTGCTTTGTTTTTTAGATGTTTCAGGAAACACCATACACTTCTCCCGAGTGGTTGTTGGCAATTTACATCCCACCCATCAGCATAACAAGGCTCCCAGTTCTCCATGGCCTTTCCTGCCTTTCTGGATTTTACACTTTTTTCAGATGGCCCTTTTGACCGGGGGGAAGTGAGACTTCATTGTAGTGCAGATTTCCTTTGCAAGCTTGCTTGGTTGGCCAAAAAGGGCGTATGCGTTTTTTCCTGAATATATTCAGGACAAAACGCATACGCCCTTTTTGGCCAAGTGCATCATTGTGGACGTTCTGCCTCTTTTCCTATGCTTTCAATGCAATTCCAGTCTACCTCCTGAAATCGGTTTCCTGCAATTCTGCCCCGCTTTCAAGTCCTCTTGGCAGCCTTACTTCAGTCTATTTTTGGACGATAGCTGTCATTTATAACTCTGCAGGTTTGTGAATTACAGTGCCCCTGAGCTCCTTTCTTCAACTCGCTTTCTTGTGACCTGGCTGCAACACCACAGGATGGCTTCAGGACCTAATCTGGTTCCGGCACGGCACGCTGAGCCTTTGGTTAATTCCTCTTCCTGGTGGGAAATGAGAGTTAAATTTGCCCGTCCAGACACCTCCAGCTAGCCTCTCATTGGTTCTCGCTATTCCTGTTCATCTTCCGCAGAAATTGCAAACTGGGCCAAACAGGAGGTTAAAGGGACTGACTCTCCAAGTGGGGAGAGTGTTAGTAAAGCGTCTGGAATGTTGCACCCAAGTACCAGGGTACGAAAACTGAGACATATTTGAACACGTCTCCCGATCACATGGTTGATCATACTCTAGGTTCCACATGCATGTTTTAGCTGAAGGAAGAATACCTTAAACCTGGGTAGTTGAAACCCGTGGAATGGGTACCATGCAATATGACTTCAAAGGGTCTTCATTTGCTCACCGAACCTCTCCAATCCTATCACTGCTGCGTTTATGCCCCTGTACACATGCTTGATTCTCTTTCGGAGACATAGCAATCCATAGGTTTTAAGATACTTACTAGTCAGGAACATTCTTAGGCGTTTAATATGGGGTGTTGAGTCCATTTCGTTGAGCAAGGAGTAGCTCTTGTCTATTCCATATTTGGCTTAAGGAACTTTATCTGTGCTCATTTCAATCTCTGGTTTTATGCAGCACCCCAACTCACCTTTACCCTTAAGCAAGCATAAGTTGGTTTTCTAAATTTGAGACCCTGTTCTGTTCTGTAATTCAGTTCCTGTGTAGGCAAGTTTACATTCCGTGTATTAGTGATATCTTATGATGTTTCTTTTTCTGTGTGACTTATTTCAGTTAGAATCATCATACCTGAATCCACTCATTGCGATGCTAAGGGCCTGATGACATAGATTTCATTGCTGAGTGATATTGCTTTGTAAGTAAATACCACAACTTCTTTATCCATTTTTCACTTTCTGCGATGTTGAACTTGTACTGTAAACGAGGTTCTTGTAAACAGAGCCGTTCCAAACTTTGGGGTGGCTGTGTCTTTTTGATTTTAATTTCCCTAAGCTATAGGACCATAAGTGGAAGTGCCCTAGGCTCTGTTGCTTTGTTTTTTAGATGTTTCAGGAAACACCATACACTTCTCCCGAGCGGTTGTTGGCAATTTACATCCCGCCCATCAGCATAACAAGGCTCCCAGTTCTCCATGGCCTGTCCTGCCTTTCTGGATTTTACACTTTTTTCAGATGGCCCTTTTGACCGGGGGGAAGTGAGACTTCATTGTAGTGCAGATTTCCTTTGCAAGCTTGCTTGGTTGGCCAAAAAGGGCGTATGCGTTTTTTCCTGAATATATTCAGGAAAAAACGCATACGCCCTTTTTGGCCAAGTGCATCATTGTGGACGTTCTGCCTCTTTTCCTATGCTTTCAATGCAATTCCAGTCTACCTCCTGAAATCGGTTTCCTGCAATTCTGCCCCGCTTTCAAGTCCTCTTGGCAGCCTTACTTCAGTCCATTTTTGGACGATAGCTGTCATTTATAACTCTGCAGGTTTGTGAATTACTGTGCCCCTGAGCTCCTTTGTTCAACTCGCTTTCTTTTGAGCTGGCCGCAACACCGCAGGATGGCTTCAGGCCCTAATCTGGTTCCGGTATGGCACGCTGAGCCTTTGTTTATTTCCTCTTCCTGGTGGGAAATGAGAGTTAAATTTGCCCGTCCAGACACCTCCAGCTAGCCTCTCATTGGTTCTCGCTATTCCTGTTCATCTTCCGCAGAAATTGCAAACTGGGCCAAACAGGAGGTTAAAGGCGCTGACTCTCCAAGTGGGGAGAGTGTTAGTAAAGCATCTGGAATGTTGCACCCGAGTACCAGGGGAGGAAAACTGAGACATATTTGAACAAGTCTCCCGTTCACATGGTTGATCATACTTGGGTTCCACATGCATGTTTTAGCTGAAGGAAGAATACCTTAAACCTGGGTAGTTGAGACCCGTGGAATGGGTACCATGCAATATGACTTCAAAGGGTCTTCATTTGCTCACCGAACCTCTCCAATCCTATCACTGCTGCGTTTATGCCCCTGTACACACGCTTGATTCTCTTTTGGAGACATAGCAATCCATAGGTTTTAAGATACTTACTAGTCAGGTACATTCTTAGGCGTTTAATATGGGGTGTTGAGTCCATTTCGTTGAGCAAGGAGTAGCTCTTGTCTATTCCATATTTGTCTTAAGGAACTTTATCTGTGCTCATTTCAATCTCTGGTTTTATGCAGCACCCCAACTCACCTTTCCCCTTAAGCAAGCATAAGTTGGTTTTCTAAATATGAGACCCTGTTCTGTTTTGCAATTCAGTTCCTGTGTAGCCAAGTTTACATTCCGTGTATTACTGATATCTTATGATGTTTCTTTTTCTGTGTGACTTATTTCAGTTAGAATCATCGTACCTGAATCTACTCATTATGCTGCTACGGGCCTGATGACATAGATTTCATTGCTGAGTGATACTGCATTGTACGTAAGTACCACAAGTTCTTTATCCATTTTTCACTTTCTGTGATGTTGAACTTGTACTGTAAACGAGGTTCTTGTAAACAGAGCCGTTCCAATCTTTGGGGTGGCTGTGTCTTTTTGATTTTAATTTCCCTAAGCTATAGGACCATAAGTGGCAGTGCCCTAGGCTCTGTTGCTTTGTTTTTTAGATGTTTCAGGAAACACCATACACTTCTCCCGAGTGTCTGTTGGCAATTTACATCCCGCCCATCAGCATAACAAGGCTCCCAGTTCTCCATGGCCTGTCCTGCCTTTCTGGATTTTACACTTTTTTCAGATGGCCCTTTTGACCGGGGGGAAGTGAGACTTCATTGTAGTGCAGATTTCCTTTCCAAGCTTGCTTGGTTGGCCAAAAAGGGCGTATGCGTTTTTTCCTGAATATATTCAGGAAAAAACGCATACGCCCTTTTTGGCCAAGTGCATCATTGTGGACGTTCTGCCTCTTTTCCTATGCTTTCAATGCAATTCCAGTCTACCTCCTGAAATCGGTTTCCTGCAATTCTGCCCCGCTTTCAAGTCCTCTTGGCAGCCTTACTTCAGTCTATTTTTGGACGATAGCTGTCATTTATAACTCTGCAGGTTTGTGAATTACAGTGCCCCTGAGCTCCTTTCTTCAACTCGCTTTCTTGTGACCTGGCCGCAACACCGCAGGATGGCTTCAGGCCCTAATCTGGTTCCGGCACGGCACGCTGAGCCTTTGGTTATTTCCTCTTCCTGGTGGGAAATGAGAGTTAAATTTGCCCGTCCAGACACCTCCAGCTAGTCTCTCATTGGTTCTCGCTATTCCTGTTCATCTTCTGCAGAAATTGCAAACTGGGCCAAACAGGAGGTTAAAGGGACTGACTCTCCAAGTCGGGAGAGTGTTAGTAAAGCGTCTGGAATGTTGCACCCGAGTACCAGGGTACGAAAACTGAGACATATTTGAACACGTCTCCCGATCACATGGTTGATCATACTCTAGGTTCCACATGCATGTTTTAGCTGAAGGAAGAATACCTTAAACCTGGGTAGTTGAAACCCGTGGAATGGGTACCATGCAATATGACTTCAAAGGGTCTTCATTTGCTCACCGAACCTCTCCAATCCTATCACTGCTGCGTTTATGCCCCTGTACACATGCTTGATTCTCTTTCGGAGACATAGCAATCCATAGGTTTTTAAGATACTTACTAGTCAGGTACATTCTTAGGCGTTTAATATGCGGTGTTGAGTCCATTTCGTTGAGCAAGGAGTAGCTCTTGTCTATTCCATATTTGACTTAAGGAACTTTATCTGTGCTCATTTCAATCTCTGGTTTTATGCAGCACCCCAACTCACCTTTACCCTTAAGCAAGCATAAGTTGGTTTTCTAAATTTGAGACCCTGTTCTGTTCTGTAATTCAGTTCCTGTGTAGCCAAGTTTACATTCCGTGTATTACTGATATCTTATGATGTTTCTTTTTCTGTGTGACTTACTTCAGTTAGAATCATCATACCTGAATCCACTCATTGTGCTGCTAAGGGCCTGATGACACAGATTTCATTGCTGAGTGATATTGCTTTGTAAGTAAATACCACAACTTCTTTATCCATTTTTCACTTTCTGCGATGTTGAACTTGTACTGTAAACGAGGTTCTTGTAAACAGAGCCGTTCCAAACTTTGGGGTGGCTGTGTCTTTTTGATTTTAATTTCCCTAAGCTATAGGACCATAAGTGGAAGTGCCCTAGGTTCTGTTGCTTTGTTTTTTAGATGTTTCAGGAAACACCATACACTTCTCCCGAGTGGTTGTTGGCAATTTACATCCCGCCCATCAGCATAACAAGGCTCCCAGTTCTCCATGGCCTGTCCTGCCTTTCTGGATTTTACACTTTTTTCAGATGGCCCTTTTGACCGGGGGGAAGTGAGACTTCATTGTAGTGCAGATTTCCTTTGCAAGCTTGCTTGGTTGGCCAAAAAGGGCGTATGCGTTTTTTCCTGAATATATTCAGGAAAAAACGCATACGCACTTTTTGGCCAAGTGCATCATTGTGGACGTTCTGCCTCTTTTCCTATGCTTTCAATGCAATTCCAGTCTACCTCCTGAAATCGGTTTCCTGCAATTCTGCCCCGCTTTCAAGTCCTCTTGGCAGCCTTACTTCAGTCTATTTTTGGACGATAGCTGTCATTTATAACTCTGCAGGTTTGTGAATTACAGTGCCCCTGAGCACCTTTCTTCAACTCGCTTTCTTTTGAGCTGGCCGCAACACCGCAGGATGGCTTCAGGCCCTAATCTGGTTCCAGTACGGCACGCTGAGCCTTTGGTTATTTCCTCTTCCTGGTGGGAAATGAGAGTTAAATTTGCCCGTCCAGACACCTCCAGCTAGCCTCTCATTGGTTCTCGCTATTCCTGTTCATCTTCCGCAGAAATTGCAAACTGGGCCAAACAGGAGGTTAAAGGCGCTGACTCTCCAAGTGGGGAGAGTGTTAGTAAAGCGTCTGGAATGTTGCACCCGAGTACCAGGGGAGGAAAACTGAGACATATTTGAACACGTCTCCCGTTCACATGGTTGATCATACTTGGGTTCCACATGCATGTTTTAGCTGAAGGAAGAATACCTAAAACCTGGGTAGTTGAAACCCGTGGAATGGGTACCATGCAATATGACTTCAAAGGGTCTTCATTTGCTCACCGAACCTCTCCAATCCTATCACTGCTGCGTTTATGCCCCTGTACACATGCTTGATTCTCTTTTGGAGACATAGCAATCCATAGGTTTTAAGACACTTACTAGTCAGGTACATTCTTAGGCGTTTAATATGCGGTGTTGAGTCCATTTCGTTGAGCAAGGAGTAGCTCATGTCTATTCCATATTTGGCTTAAGGAACTTTATCTGTGCTCATTTCAATCTCTGGTTTTATGCAGCAACCCAACTCACCTTTACCCTTAAGCAAGCATAAGTTGGTTTTCTAAATTTGAGACCCTGTTCTGTTTTGGAATTCAGTTCCTGTGTAGCCAAGTTTACATTCCGTGTATTACTGATATCTTATGATGTTTCTTTTTCTGTGTGACTTATTTCAGTTAGAATCATCGTACCTGAATTTACTCATTATGCTGCTACGGGTCTGATGACATAGATTTCATTGCTGAGTGATACTGCATTGTACATAAGTACCACAAGTTCTTTATCCATTTTTCACTTTCTGCGATGTTGAACTTGTACTGTAAACGAGGTTCTTGTAAACAGAGCCGTTCCAAACTTTGGGGTGGCTGTGTCTTTTTGATTTTAATTTCCCTAAGCTATAGGACCATAAGTGGAAGTGCCCTAGGCTCTGTTGCTTTGTTTTTTAGATGTTTCAGGAAACACCATACACTTCTCCCGAGTGGTTGTTGGCAATTTACATCCCACCCATCAGCATAACAAGGCTCCCAGTTCTCCATGGCCTTTCCTGCCTTTCTGGATTTTACACTTTTTTCAGATGGCCCTTTTGACCGGGGGGAAGTGAGACTTCATTGTAGTGCAGATTTCCTTTGCAAGCTTGCTTGGTTGGCCAAAAAGGGCGTATGCGTTTTTTCCTGAATATATTCAGGAAAAAACGCATACGCCCTTTTTGGCCAAGTGCATCATTGTGGACGTTCTGCCTCTTTTCCTATGCTTTCAATGCAATTCCAGTCTACCTCCTGAAATCGGTTTCCTGCAATTCTGCCCCGCTTTCAAGTCCTCTTGGCAGCCTTACTTCAGTCTATTTTTGGACGATAGCTGTCATTTATAACTCTGCAGGTTTGTGAATTACAGTGCCCCTGAGCTCCTTTCTTCAACTCGCTTTCTTGTGACCTGGCCGCAACACCACAGGATGGCTTCAGGACCTAATCTGGTTCCGGCACGGCACGCTGAGCCTTTGGTTAATTCCTCTTCCTGGTGGGAAATGAGAGTTAAATTTGCCCGTCCAGACACCTCCAGCTAGCCTCTCATTGGTTCTCGCTATTCCTGTTCATCTTCCGCAGAAATTGCAAACTGGGCCAAACAGGAGGTTAAAGGGACTGACTCTCCAAGTGGGGAGAGTGTTAGTAAAGCGTCTGGAATGTTGCACCCAAGTACCAGGGTACGAAAACTGAGACATATTTGAACACGTCTCCCGATCACATGGTTGATCATACTCTAGGTTCCACATGCATGTTTTAGCTGAAGGAAGAATACCTTAAACCTGGGTAGTTGAAACCCGTGGAATGGGTACCATGCAATATGACTTCAAAGGGTCTTCATTTGCTCACCGAACCTCTCCAATCCTATCACTGCTGCGTTTATGCCCCTGTACACATGCTTGATTCTCTTTCGGAGACATAGCAATCCATAGGTTTTAAGATACTTACTAGTCAGGAACATTCTTAGGCGTTTAATATGGGGTGTTGAGTCCATTTCGTTGAGCAAGGAGTAGCTCTTGTCTATTCCATATTTGGCTTAAGGAACTTTATCTGTGCTCATTTCAATCTCTGGTTTTATGCAGCACCCCAACTCACCTTTCCCCTTAAGCAAGCATAAGTTGGTTTTCTAAATTTGAGACCCTGTTCTGTTCTGTAATTCAGTTCCTGTGTAGGCAAGTTTACATTCCGTGTATTAGTGATATCTTATGATGTTTCTTTTTCTGTGTGACTTATTTCAGTTAGAATCATCATACCTGAATCCACTCATTGCGATGCTAAGGGCCTGATGACATAGATTTCATTGCTGAGTGATATTGCTTTGTAAGTAAATACCACAACTTCTTTATCCATTTTTCACTTTCTGCGATGTTGAACTTGTACTGTAAACGAGGTTCTTGTAAACAGAGCCGTTCCAAACTTTGGGGTGGCTGTGTCTTTTTGATTTTAATTTCCCTAAGCTATAGGACCATAAGTGGAAGTGCCCTAGGCTCTGTTGCTTTGTTTTTTAGATGTTTCAGGAAACACCATACACTTCTCCCGAGCGGTTGTTGGCAATTTACATCCCGCCCATCAGCATAACAAGGCTCCCAGTTCTCCATGGCCTGTCCTGCCTTTCTGGATTTTACACTTTTTTCAGATGGCCCTTTTGACCGGGGGGAAGTGAGACTTCATTGTAGTGCAGATTTCCTTTGCAAGCTTGCTTGGTTGGCCAAAAAGGGCGTATGCGTTTTTTCCTGAATATATTCAGGAAAAAACGCATACGCCCTTTTTGGCCAAGTGCATCATTGTGGACGTTCTGCCTCTTTTCCTATGCTTTCAATGCAATTCCAGTCTACCTCCTGAAATCGGTTTCCTGCAATTCTGCCCCGCTTTCAAGTCCTCTTGGCAGCCTTACTTCAGTCCATTTTTGGACGATAGCTGTCATTTATAACTCTGCAGGTTTGTGAATTACAGTGCCCCTGAGCTCCTTTGTTCAACTCGCTTTCTTTTGAGCTGGCCGCAACACCGCAGGATGGCTTCAGGCCCTAATCTGGTTCCGGTATGGCACGCTGAGCCTTTGGTTATTTCCTCTTCCTGGTGGGAAATGAGAGTTAAATTTGCCCGTCCAGACACCTCCAGCTAGCCTCTCATTGGTTCTCGCTATTCCTGTTCATCTTCCGCAGAAATTGCAAACTGGGCCAAACAGGAGGTTAAAGGCGCTGACTCTCCAAGTGGGGAGAGTGTTAGTAAAGCGTCTGGAATGTTGCACCCGAGTACCAGGGGAGGAAAACTGAGACATATTTGAACAAGTCTCCCGTTCACATGGTTGATCATACTTGGGTTCCACATGCATGTTTTAGCTGAAGGAAGAATACCTTAAACCTGGGTAGTTGAGACCCGTGGAATGGGTACCATGCAATATGACTTCAAAGGGTCTTCATTTGCTCACCGAACCTCTCCAATCCTATCACTGCTGCGTTTATGCCCCTGTACACATGCTTGATTCTCTTTCGGAGACATAGCAATCCATAGGTTTTAAGATACTTACTAGTCAGGTACATTCTTAGGCGTTTAATATGCGGTGTTGAGTCCATTTCGTTGAGCAAGGAGTAGCTCTTGTCTATTCCATATTTGACTTAAGGAACTTTATCTGTGCTCATTTCAATCTCTGGTTTTATGCAGCACCCCAACTCACCTTTCCCCTTAAGCAAGCATAAGTTGGTTTTCTAAATTTGAGTCCCTGTTCTGTTCTGTAATTCAGTTCCTGTGTAGCCAAGTTTACATTCCGTGTATTACTGATATCTTATGATGTTTCTTTTTCTGTGTGACTTACTTCAGTTAGAATCATCATACCTGAATCCACTCATTGTGCTGCTACGGGCCTGATGACACAGATTTCATTGCTGAGTGATATTGCTTTGTAAGTAAATACCACAACTTCTTTATCCATTTTTCACTTTCTGCGATGTTGAACTTGTACTGTAAACGAGGTTCTTGTAAACAGAGCCATTCCAAACATTGGGGTGGCTGTGTCTTTTTGATTTTAATTTCCCTAAGCTATAGGACCATAAGTGGAAGTGCCCTAGGTTCTGTTGCTTTGTTTTTTAGATGTTTCAGGAAACACCATACACTTCTCCCAAGTGGTTGTTGGCAATTTACATCCCACCCATCAGCATAACAAGGCTCCCAGTTCTCCATGGCCTGTCCTGCCTTTCTGGATTTTACACTTTTTTCAGATGGCCCTTTTGACCGGGGGGAAGTGAGACTTCATTGTAGTGCAGATTTCCTTTGCAAGCTTGCTTGGTTGGCCAAAAAGGGCGTATGCGTTTTTTCCTGAATATATTCAGGAAAAAACGCATACGCCCTTTTTGGCCAAGTGCATCATTGTGGACGTTCTGCCTCTTTTCCTATGCTTTCAATGCAATTCCAGTCTACCTCCTGAAATCGGTTTCCTGCAATTCTGCCCCGCTTTCAAGTCCTCTTGGCAGCCTTACTTCAGTCTATTTTTGGACGATAGCTGTCATTTATAACTCTGCAGGTTTGTGAATTACAGTGCCCCTGAGCTCCTTTCTTCAACTCGCTTTCTTGTGACCTGGCCGCAACACCGCAGGATGGCTTCAGGCCCTAATCTGGTTCCGGCACGGCACGCTGAGCCTTTGGTTATTTCCTCTTCCTGGTGGGAAATGAGAGTTAAATTTGCCCGTCCAGACACCTCCAGCTAGTCTCTCATTGGTTCTCGCTATTCCTGTTCATCTTCTGCAGAAATTGCAAACTGGGCCAAACAGGAGGTTAAAGGGACTGACTCTCCAAGTCGGGAGAGTGTTAGTAAAGCGTCTGGAATGTTGCACCCGAGTACCAGGGTACGAAAACTGAGACATATTTGAACACGTCTCCCGATCACATGGTTGATCATACTCTAGGTTCCACATGCATGTTTTAGCTGAAGGAAGAATACCTTAAACCTGGGTAGTTGAAACCCGTGGAATGGGTACCATGCAATATGACTTCAAAGGGTCTTCATTTGCTCACCGAACCTCTCCAATCCTATCACTGCTGCGTTTATGCCCCTGTACACATGCTTGATTCTCTTTCGGAGACATAGCAATCCATAGGTTTTTAAGATACTTACTAGTCAGGTACATTCTTAGGCGTTTAATATGCGGTGTTGAGTCCATTTCGTTGAGCAAGGAGTAGCTCTTGTCTATTCCATATTTGACTTAAGGAACTTTATCTGTGCTCATTTCAATCTCTGGTTTTATGCAGCACCCCAACTCACCTTTACCCTTAAGCAAGCATAAGTTGGTTTTCTAAATTTGAGACCCTGTTCTGTTCTGTAATTCAGTTCCTGTGTAGCCAAGTTTACATTCCGTGTATTACTGATATCTTATGATGTTTCTTTTTCTGTGTGACTTACTTCAGTTAGAATCATCATACCTGAATCCACTCATTGTGCTGCTAAGGGCCTGATGACACAGATTTCATTGCTGAGTGATATTGCTTTGTAAGTAAATACCACAACTTCTTTATCCATTTTTCACTTTCTGCGATGTTGAACTTGTACTGTAAACGAGGTTCTTGTAAACAGAGCCGTTCCAAACTTTGGGGTGGCTGTGTCTTTTTGATTTTAATTTCCCTAAGCTATAGGACCATAAGTGGAAGTGCCCTAGGTTCTGTTGCTTTGTTTTTTAGATGTTTCAGGAAACACCATACACTTCTCCCGAGTGGTTGTTGGCAATTTACATCCCGCCCATCAGCATAACAAGGCTCCCAGTTCTCCATGGCCTGTCCTGCCTTTCTGGATTTTACACTTTTTTCAGATGGCCCTTTTGACCGGGGGGAAGTGAGACTTCATTGTAGTGCAGATTTCCTTTGCAAGCTTGCTTGGTTGGCCAAAAAGGGCGTATGCGTTTTTTCCTGAATATATTCAGGAAAAAACGCATACGCCCTTTTTGGCCAAGTGCATCATTGTGGACGTTCTGCCTCTTTTCCTATGCTTTCAATGCAATTCCAGTCTACCTCCTGAAATCGGTTTCCTGCAATTCTGCCCCGCTTTCAAGTCCTCTTGGCAGCCTTACTTCAGTCTATTTTTGGACGATAGCTGTCATTTATAACTCTGCAGGTTTGTGAATTACAGTGCCCCTGAGCTCCTTTCTTCAACTCGCTTTCTTTTGAGCTGGCCGCAACACCGCAGGATGGCTTCAGGCCCTAATCTGGTTCCAGTACGGCACGCTGAGCCTTTGGTTATTTCCTCTTCCTGGTGGGAAATGAGAGTTAAATTTGCCCGTCCAGACACCTCCAGCTAGCCTCTCATTGGTTCTCGCTATTCCTGTTCATCTTCCGCAGAAATTGCAAACTGGGCCAAACAGGAGGTTAAAGGCGCTGACTCTCCAAGTGGGGAGAGTGTTAGTAAAGCGTCTGGAATGTTGCACCCGAGTACCAGGGGAGGAAAACTGAGACATATTTGAACACGTCTCCCGTTCACATGGTTGATCATACTTGGGTTCCACATGCATGTTTTAGCTGAAGGAAGAATACCTAAAACCTGGGTAGTTGAAACCCGTGGAATGGGTACCATGCAATATGACTTCAAAGGGTCTTCATTTGCTCACCGAACCTCTCCAATCCTATCACTGCTGCGTTTATGCCCCTGTACACATGCTTGATTCTCTTTTGGAGACATAGCAATCCATAGGTTTTAAGATACTTACTAGTCAGGTACATTCTTAGGCGTTTAATATGCGGTGTTGAGTCCATTTCGTTGAGCAAGGAGTAGCTCATGTCTATTCCATATTTGGCTTAAGGAACTTTATCTGTGCTCATTTCAATCTCTGGTTTTATGCAGCAACCCAACTCACCTTTACCCTTAAGCAAGCATAAGTTGGTTTTCTAAATTTGAGACCCTGTTCTGTTTTGGAATTCAGTTCCTGTGTAGCCAAGTTTACATTCCGTGTATTACTGATATCTTATGATGTTTCTTTTTCTGTGTGACTTATTTCAGTTAGAATCATCGTACCTGAATCTACTCATTATGCTGCTATGGGTCTGATGACATAGATTTCATTGCTGAGTGATACTGCATTGTACATAAGTACCACAAGTTCTTTATCCATTTTTCACTTTCTGCGATGTTGAACTTGTACTGTAAACGAGGTTCTTGTAAACAGAGCCGTTCCAAACTTTGGGGTGGCTGTGTCTTTTTGATTTTAATTTCCCTAAGCTATAGGACCATAAGTGGCAGTGCCCTAGGCTCTGTTGCTTTGTTTTTTAGATGTTTCAGGAAACACCATACACTTCTCCCGAGTGTCTGTTGGCAATTTACATCCCGCCCATCAGCATAACAAGGCTCCCAGTTCTCCATGGCCTGTCCTGCCTTTCTGGATTTTACACTTTTTTCAGATGGCCCTTTTGACCGGGGGGAAGTGAGACTTCATTGTAGTGCAGATTTCCTTTGCAAGCTTGCTTGGTTGGCCAAAAAGGGCGTATGCGTTTTTTCCTGAATATATTCAGGAAAAAACGCATACGCCCTTTTTGGCCAAGTGCATCATTGTGGACGTTCTGCCTCTTTTCCTATGCTTTCAATGCAATTCCAGTCTACCTCCTGAAATCGGTTTCCTGCAATTCTGCCCCGCTTTCAAGTCCTCTTGGCAGCCTTACTTCAGTCTATTTTTGGACGATAGCTGTCATTTATAACTCTGCAGGTTTGTGAATTACAGTGCCCCTGAGCTCCTTTCTTCAACTCGCTTTCTTGTGACCTGGCCGCAACACCGCAGGATGGCTTCAGGACCTAATCTGGTTCCGGCACGGCACGCTGAGCCTTTGGTTAATTCCTCTTCCTGGTGGGAAATGAGAGTTAAATTTGCCCGTCCAGACACCTCCAGCTAGCCTCTCATTGGTTCTCGCTATTCCTGTTCATCTTCCGCAGAAATTGCAAACTGGGCCAAACAGGAGGTTAAAGGGACTGACTCTCCAAGTGGGGAGAGTGTTAGTAAAGCGTCTGGAATGTTGCACCCAAGTACCAGGGTACGAAAACTGAGACATATTTGAACACGTCTCCCGATCACATGGTTGATCATACTCTAGGTTCCACATGCATGTTTTAGCTGAAGGAAGAATACCTTAAACCAGGGTAGTTGAAACCCGTGGAATGGGTACCATGCAATATGACTTCAAAGGGTCTTCATTTGCTCACCGAACCTCTCCAATCCTATCACTGCTGCGTTTATGACCCTGTACACATGCTTGATTCTCTTTCGGAGACATAGCAATCCATAGGTTTTAAGATACTTACTAGTCAGGAACATTCTTAGGCGTTTAATATGGGGTGTTGAGTCCATTTCGTTGAGCAAGGAGTAGCTCTTGTCTATTCCATATTTGGCTTAAGGAACTTTATCTGTGCTCATTTCAATCTCTGGTTTTATGCAGCACCCCAACTCACCTTTCCCCTTAAGCAAGCATAAGTTGGTTTTCTAAATTTGAGACCCTGTTCTGTTCTGTAATTCAGTTCCTGTGTAGGCAAGTTTACATTCCGTGTATTAGTGATATCTTATGATGTTTCTTTTTCTGTGTGACTTATTTCAGTTAGAATCATCATACCTGAATCCACTCATTGCGATGCTAAGGGCCTGATGACATAGATTTCATTGCTGAGTGATATTGCTTTGTAAGTAAATACCACAACTTCTTTATCCATTTTTCACTTTCTGCGATGTTGAACTTGTACTGTAAACGAGGTTCTTGTAAACAGAGCCGTTCCAAACTTTGGGGTGGCTGTGTCTTTTTGATTTTAATTTCCCTAAGCTATAGGACCATAAGTGGAAGTGCCCTAGGCTCTGTTGCTTTGTTTTTTAGATGTTTCAGGAAACACCATACACTTCTCCCAAGTGTCTGTTGGCAATTTACATCCCGCCCATCAGCATAACAAGGCTCCCAGTTCTCAATGGCCTGTTGCCTTTCTGGATTTTACACTTTTTTCAGATGGCCCTTTTGACCGGGGGGAAGTGAGACTTCATTGTAGTGCAGATTTCCTTTGCAAGCTTGCTTGGTTGGCCAAAAAGGGCGTATGCGTTTTTTCCTGAATATATTCAGGAAAAAACGCATACGCCCTTTTTGGCCAAGTGCATCATTGTGGACGTTCTGCCTCTTTTCCTATGCTTTCAATGCAATTCCAGTCTACCTCCTGAAATCGGTTTCCTGCAATTCTGCCCCGCTTTCAAGTCCTCTTGGCAGCCTTACTTCAGTCTATTTTTGGACGATAGCTGTCATTTATAACTCTGCAGGTTTGTGAATTACAGTGCCCCTGAGCTCCTTTCTTCAACTCGCTTTCTTTTGAGCTGGCCGCAACACCGCAGGATGGCTTCAGGCCCAAATCTGGTTCCGACACGGCACGCTGAGCCTTTGGTTATTTCCTCTTCCTGGTGGGAAATGAGAGTTAAATTTGCCCGTCCAGACACCTCCAGCTAGTCTCTCATTGGTTCTCGCTATTCCTGTTCATCTTCCGCAGAAATTGCAAACTGGGCCAAACAGGAGGTTAAAGGGACTGACTCTCCAAGTCAGGAGAGTGTTAGTAAAGCGTCTGGAATGTTGCACCCGAGTACCAGGGTACGAAAACTGAGACATATTTGAACACGTCTCCCGATCACATGGTTGATCATACTCTAGGTTCCACATGCATGTTTTAGCTGAAGGAAGAATACCTTAAACCTGGGTAGTTGAAACCCGTGGAATGGGTACCATGCAATATGACTTCAAAGGGTCTTCATTTGCTCACCGAACCTCTCCAATCCTATCACTGCTGCGTTTATGCCCCTGTACACATGCTTGATTCTCTTTTGGAGACATAGCAATCCATAGGTTTTAAGATACTTACTAGTCAGGTACATTCTTAGGCGTTTAATATGCGGTGTTGAGTTCATTTCATTGAGCAAGGAGTAGCTCTTGTCTATTCCATATTTGGCTTAAGGAACTTTATCTGTGCTCATTTCAATCTCTGGTTTTATGCAGCAACCCAACTCACCTTTCCCCTTAAGCAAGCATAAGTTGGTTTTCTAAATTTGAGACCCTGTTCTGTTCTGTAATTCAGTTCCTGTGTAGCCAAGTTTACATTCCGTGTATTACTGATATCTTATGATGTTTCTTTTTCTGTGTGACTTACTTCAGTTAGAATCATCATACCTGAATCCACTCATTGCGATGCTAAGGGCCTGATGACATAGATTTCATTGCTGAGTGATATTGCTTTGTAAGTGAATACCACAACTTCTTTATCCATTTTTCACTTTCTGCGATGTTGAACTTGTACTGTAAACGAGGTTCTTGTAAACAGAGCCATTCCAAACTTTGGGGTGGCTGTGTCTTTTTGATTTTAATTTCCCTAAGCTATAGGACCATAAGTGGAAGTGCCCTAGGTTCTGTTGCTTTGTTTTTCAGATGTTTCAGGAAACACCATACACTTCTCCCGAGCGGTTGTTGGCAATTTACATCCCGCCCATCAGCATAACAAGGCTCCCAGTTCTCCATGGCCTGTCCTGCCTTTCTGGATTTTACACTTTTTTCAGATGGCCCTTTTGACCGGGGGGAAGTGAGACTTCATTGTAGTGCAGATTTCCTTTGCAAGCTTGCTTGGTTGGCCAAAAAGGGCGTATGCGTTTTTTCCTGAATATATTCAGGAAAAAACGCATACGCCCTTTTTGGCCAAGTGCATCATTGTGGACGTTCGGCCTCTTTTCCTATGCTTTCAATGCAATTCCAGTCTACCTCCTGAAATCGGTTTCCTGCAATTCTGCCCCGCTTTCAAGTCCTCTTGGCAGCCTTACTTCAGTCCATTTTTGGACGATAGCTGTCATTTATAACTCTGCAGGTTTGTGAATTACAGTGCCCCTGAGCTCCTTTGTTCAACTCGCTTTCTTTTGAGCTGGCCGCAACACCGCAGGATGGCTTCAGGCCCTAATCTGGTTCCGGTATGGCACGCTGAGCCTTTGGTTATTTCCTCTTCCTGGTGGGAAATGAGAGTTAAATTTGCCCGTCCAGACACCTCCAGCTAGCCTCTCATTGGTTCTCGCTATTCCTGTTCATCTTCCGCAGAAATTGCAAACTGGGCCAAACAGGAGGTTAAAGGCGCTGACTCTCCAAGTGGGGAGAGTGTTAGTAAAGCGTCTGGAATGTTGCACCCGAGTACCAGGGGAGGAAAACTGAGACATATTTGAACACGTCTCCCGTTCACATGGTTGATCATACTTGGGTTCCACATGCATGTTTTAGCTGAAGGAAGAATACCTTAAACCTGGGTAGTTGAGACCCGTGGAATGGGTACCATGCAATATGACTTCAAAGGGTCTTCATTTGCTCACCGAACCTCTCCAATCCTATCACTGCTGCGTTTATGCCCCTGTACACACGCTTGATTCTCTTTTGGAGACATAGCAATCCATAGGTTTTAAGATACTTACTAGTCAGGTACATTCTTAGGCGTTTAATATGGGGTGTTGAGTCCATTTCGTTGAGCAAGGAGTAGCTCTTGTCTATTCCATATTTGGCTTAAGGAACTTTATCTGTGCTCATTTCAATCTCTGGTTTTATGCAGCACCCCAACTCACCTTTCCCCTTAAGCAAGCATAAGTTGGTTTTCTAAATTTGAGACCCTGTTCTGTTTTGGAATTCAGTTCCTGTGTAGCCAAGTTTACATTCCGTGTATTACTGATATCTTATGATGTTTCTTTTTCTGTGTGACTTATTTCAGTTAGAATCATCGTACCTGAATCTACTCATTATGCTGCTATGGGCCTGATGACATAGATTTCATTGCTGAGTGATACTGCATTGTACGTAAGTACCACAAGTTCTTTATCCATTTTTCACTTTCTGTGATGTTGAACTTGTACTGTAAACGAGGTTCTTGTAAACAGAGCCGTTCCAATCTTTGGGGTGGCTGTGTCTTTTTGATTTTAATTTCCCTAAGCTATAGGACCATAAGTGGAAGTGCCCTAGGCTCTGTTGCTTTGTTTTTTAGATGTTTCAGGAAACACCATACACCTCCCGAGTGGTTGTTGGCAATTTACATCCCACCCATCAGCATAACAAGGCTCCCAGTTCTCCATGGCCTGTCCTGCCTTTCTGGATTTTACACTTTTTTCAGATGGCCCTTTTGACGGGGGGGAAGTGAGACTTCATTGTAGTGCAGATTTCCTTTGCAAGCTTGCTTGGTTGGCCAAAAAGGGCGTATGCGTTTTTTCCTGAATATATTCAGGAAAAAACGCATACGCCCTTTTTGGCCAAGTGCATCATTGTGGACGTTCTGCCTCTTTTCCTATGCTTTCAATGCAATTCCAGTCTACCTCCTGAAATCGGTTTCCTGCAATTCTGCCCCGCTTTCAAGTCCTCTTGGCAGCCTTACTTCAGTCTATTTTTGGACGATAGCTGTCATTTATAACTCTGCAGGTTTGTGAATTACAGTGCCCCTGAGCTCCTTTCTTCAACTCGCTTTCTTGTGACCTGGCCGCAACACCGCAGGATGGCTTCAGGACCTAATCTGGTTCCGGCACGGCACGCTGAGCCTTTGGTTAATTCCTCTTCCTGGTGGGAAATGAGAGTTAAATTTGCCCGTCCAGACACCTCCAGCTAGCCTCTCATTGGTTCTCGCTATTCCTGTTCATCTTCCGCAGAAATTGCAAACTGGGCCAAACAGGAGGTTAAAGGGACTGACTCTCCAAGTCGGGAGAGTGTTAGTAAAGCATCTGGAATGTTGCACCCGAGTACCAGGGTACGAAAACTGAGACATATTTGAACACGTCTCCCGATCACATGGTTGATCATACTCTAGGTTCCACATGCATGTTTTAGCTGAAGGAAGAATACCTTAAACCTGGGTAGTTGAAACCCGTGGAATGGGTACCATGCAATATGACTTCAAAGGGTCTTCATTTGCTCACCGAACCTCTCCAATCCTATCACTGCTGCGTTTATGCCCCTGTACACATGCTTGATTCTCTTTCGGAGACATAGCAATCCATAGGTTTTAAGATACTTACTAGTCAGGTACATTCTTAGGCGTTTAATATGCGGTGTTGAGTCCATTTCGTTGAGCAAGGAGTAGCTCTTGTCTATTCCATATTTGACTTAAGGAACTTTATCTGTGCTCATTTCAATCTCTGGTTTTATGCAGCACCCCAACTCACCTTTCCCCTTAAGCAAGCATAAGTTGGTTTTCTAAATTTGAGTCCCTGTTCTGTTCTGTAATTCAGTTCCTGTGTAGCCAAGTTTACATTCCGTGTATTACTGATATCTTATGATGTTTCTTTTTCTGTGTGACTTACTTCAGTTAGAATCATCATACCTGAATCCACTCATTGTGCTGCTACGGGCCTGATGACACAGATTTCATTGCTGAGTGATATTGCTTTGTAAGTAAATACCACAACTTCTTTATCCATTTTTCACTTTCTGCGATGTTGAACTTGTACTGTAAACGAGGTTCTTGTAAACAGAGCCATTCCAAACATTGGGGTGGCTGTGTCTTTTTGATTTTAATTTCCCTAAGCTATAGGACCATAAGTGGAAGTGCCCTAGGTTCTGTTGCTTTGTTTTTTAGATGTTTCAGGAAACACCATACACTTCTCCCAAGTGGTTGTTGGCAATTTACATCCCACCCATCAGCATAACAAGGCTCCCAGTTCTCCATGGCCTGTCCTGCCTTTCTGGATTTTACACTTTTTTCAGATGGCCCTTTTGACCGGGGGGAAGTGAGACTTCATTGTAGTGCAGATTTCCTTTGCAAGCTTGCTTGGTTGGCCAAAAAGGGCGTATGCGTTTTTTCCTGAATATATTCAGGAAAAAACGCATACGCCCTTTTTGGCCAAGTGCATCATTGTGGACGTTCTGCCTCTTTTCCTATGCTTTCAATGCAATTCCAGTCTACCTCCTGAAATCGGTTTCCTGCAATTCTGCCCCGCTTTCAAGTCCTCTTGGCAGCCTTACTTCAGTCTATTTTTGGACGATAGCTGTCATTTATAACTCTGCAGGTTTGTGAATTACAGTGCCCCTGAGCTCCTTTCTTCAACTCGCTTTCTTGTGACCTGGCCGCAACACCGCAGGATGGCTTCAGGCCCTAATCTGGTTCCGGCACGGCACGCTGAGCCTTTGGTTATTTCCTCTTCCTGGTGGGAAATGAGAGTTAAATTTGCCCGTCCAGACACCTCCAGCTAGTCTCTCATTGGTTCTCGCTATTCCTGTTCATCTTCTGCAGAAATTGCAAACTGGGCCAAACAGGAGGTTAAAGGGACTGACTCTCCAAGTCGGGAGAGTGTTAGTAAAGCGTCTGGAATGTTGCACCCGAGTACCAGGGTACGAAAACTGAGACATATTTGAACACGTCTCCCGATCACATGGTTGATCATACTCTAGGTTCCACATGCATGTTTTAGCTGAAGGAAGAATACCTTA
Source organism: Delphinus delphis (assembly GCF_949987515.2). NCBI lineage: Eukaryota > Metazoa > Chordata > Mammalia > Artiodactyla > Delphinidae > Delphinus > Delphinus delphis. The sequence goes on along the minus strand of NW_027192685.1, from coordinate 762,861 downwards.
AACCTGGGTAGTTGAAACCCGTGGAATGGGTACCATGCAATATGACTTCAAAGGGTCTTCATTTGCTCACCGAACCTCTCCAATCCTATCACTGCTGCGTTTATGCCCCTGTACACATGCTTGATTCTCTTTCGGAGACATAGCAATCCATAGGTTTTTAAGATACTTACTAGTCAGGTACATTCTTAGGCGTTTAATATGCGGTGTTGAGTCCATTTCGTTGAGCAAGGAGTAGCTCTTGTCTATTCCATATTTGACTTAAGGAACTTTATCTGTGCTCATTTCAATCTCTGGTTTTATGCAGCACCCCAACTCACCTTTACCCTTAAGCAAGCATAAGTTGGTTTTCTAAATTTGAGACCCTGTTCTGTTCTGTAATTCAGTTCCTGTGTAGCCAAGTTTACATTCCGTGTATTACTGATATCTTATGATGTTTCTTTTTCTGTGTGACTTACTTCAGTTAGAATCATCATACCTGAATCCACTCATTGTGCTGCTAAGGGCCTGATGACACAGATTTCATTGCTGAGTGATATTGCTTTGTAAGTAAATACCACAACTTCTTTATCCATTTTTCACTTTCTGCGATGTTGAACTTGTACTGTAAACGAGGTTCTTGTAAACAGAGCCGTTCCAAACTTTGGGGTGGCTGTGTCTTTTTGATTTTAATTTCCCTAAGCTATAGGACCATAAGTGGAAGTGCCCTAGGTTCTGTTGCTTTGTTTTTTAGATGTTTCAGGAAACACCATACACTTCTCCCGAGTGGTTGTTGGCAATTTACATCCCGCCCATCAGCATAACAAGGCTCCCAGTTCTCCATGGCCTGTCCTGCCTTTCTGGATTTTACACTTTTTTCAGATGGCCCTTTTGACCGGGGGGAAGTGAGACTTCATTGTAGTGCAGATTTCCTTTGCAAGCTTGCTTGGTTGGCCAAAAAGGGCGTATGCGTTTTTTCCTGAATATATTCAGGAAAAAACGCATACGCCCTTTTTGGCCAAGTGCATCATTGTGGACGTTCTGCCTCTTTTCCTATGCTTTCAATGCAATTCCAGTCTACCTCCTGAAATCGGTTTCCTGCAATTCTGCCCTGCTTTCAAGTCCTCTTGGCAGCCTTACTTCAGTCTATTTTTGGACGATAGCTGTCATTTATAACTCTGCAGGTTTGTGAATTACAGTGCCCCTGAGCTCCTTTCTTCAACTCGCTTTCTTTTGAGCTGGCCGCAACACCGCAGGATGGCTTCAGGCCCTAATCTGGTTCCAGTACGGCACGCTGAGCCTTTGGTTATTTCCTCTTCCTGGTGGGAAATGAGAGTTAAATTTGCCCGTCCAGACACCTCCAGCTAGCCTCTCATTGGTTCTCGCTATTCCTGTTCATCTTCCGCAGAAATTGCAAACTGGGCCAAACAGGAGGTTAAAGGCGCTGACTCTCCAAGTGGGGAGAGTGTTAGTAAAGCGTCTGGAATGTTGCACCCGAGTACCAGGGGAGGAAAACTGAGACATATTTGAACACGTCTCCCGTTCACATGGTTGATCATACTTGGGTTCCACATGCATGTTTTAGCTGAAGGAAGAATACCTAAAACCTGGGTAGTTGAAACCCGTGGAATGGGTACCATGCAATATGACTTCAAAGGGTCTTCATTTGCTCACCGAACCTCTCCAATCCTATCACTGCTGCGTTTATGCCCCTGTACACATGCTTGATTCTCTTTTGGAGACATAGCAATCCATAGGTTTTAAGATACTTACTAGTCAGGTACATTCTTAGGCGTTTATTATGCGGTGTTGAGTCCATTTCGTTGAGCAAGGAGTAGCTCATGTCTATTCCATATTTGGCTTAAGGAACTTTATCTGTGCTCATTTCAATCTCTGGTTTTATGCAGCAACCCAACTCACCTTTACCCTTAAGCAAGCATAAGTTGGTTTTCTAAATTTGAGACCCTGTTCTGTTTTGGAATTCAGTTCCTGTGTAGCCAAGTTTACATTCCGTGTATTACTGATATCTTATGATGTTTCTTTTTCTGTGTGACTTATTTCAGTTAGAATCATCGTACCTGAATCTACTCATTATGCTTCTATGGGCCTGATGACATAGATTTCATTGCTGAGTGATACTGCTTTGTAAGTAAATACCACAACTTCTTTATCCATTTTTCACTTTCTGCGATGTTGAACTTGTACTGTAAACGAGGTTCTTGTAAACAGAGCCATTCCAAACATTGGGGTGGCTGTGTCTTTTTGATTTTAATTTCCCTAAGCTATAGGACCATAAGTGGAAGTGCCCTAGGTTCTGTTGCTTTGTTTTTTAGATGTTTCAGGAAACACCATACACTTCTCCCAAGTGGTTGTTGGCAATTTACATCCCACCCATCAGCATAACAAGGCTCCCAGTTCTCCATGGCCTGTCCTGCCTTTCTGGATTTTACACTTTTTTCAGATGGCCCTTTTGACCGGGGGGAAGTGAGACTTCATTGTAGTGCAGATTTCCTTTGCAAGCTTGCTTGGTTGGCCAAAAAGGGCGTATGCGTTTTTTCCTGAATATATTCAGGAAAAAACGCATACGCCCTTTTTGGCCAAGTGCATCATTGTGGACGTTCTGCCTCTTTTCCTATGCTTTCAATGCAATTCCAGTCTACCTCCTGAAATCGGTTTCCTGCAATTCTGCCCCGCTTTCAAGTCCTCTTGGCAGCCTTACTTCAGTCTATTTTTGGACGATAGCTGTCATTTATAACTCTGCAGTTTTGTGAATTACAGTGCCCCTGAGCTCCTTTCTTCAACTCGCTTTCTTGTGACCTGGCCGCAACACCGCAGGATGGCTTCAGGCCCTAATCTGGTTCCGGCACGGCACGCTGAGCCTTTGGTTATTTCCTCTTCCTGGTGGGAAATGAGAGTTAAATTTGCCCGTCCAGACACCTCCAGCTAGTCTCTCATTGGTTCTCGCTATTCCTGTTCATCTTCTGCAGAAATTGCAAACTGGGCCAAACAGGAGGTTAAAGGGACTGACTCTCCAAGTCGGGAGAGTGTTAGTAAAGCGTCTGGAATGTTGCACCCGAGTACCAGGGTACGAAAACTGAGACATATTTGAACACGTCTCCCGATCACATGGTTGATCATACTCTAGGTTCCACATGCATGTTTTAGCTGAAGGAAGAATACCTTAAACCTGGGTAGTTGAAACCCGTGGAATGGGTACCATGCAATATGACTTCAAAGGGTCTTCATTTGCTCACCGAACCTCTCCAATCCTATCACTGCTGCGTTTATGCCCCTGTACACATGCTTGATTCTCTTTCGGAGACATAGCAACCCATAGGTTTTTAAGATACTTACTAGTCAGGTACATTCTTAGGCGTTTAATATGCGGTGTTGAGTCCATTTCGTTGAGCAAGGAGTAGCTCTTGTCTATTCCATATTTGACTTAAGGAACTTTATCTGTGCTCATTTCAATCTCTGGTTTTATGCAGCACCCCAACTCACCTTTACCCTTAAGCAAGCATAAGTTGGTTTTCTAAATTTGAGACCCTGTTCTGTTCTGTAATTCAGTTCCTGTGTAGCCAAGTTTACATTCCGTGTATTACTGATATCTTATGATGTTTCTTTTTCTGTGTGACTTACTTCAGTTAGAATCATCATACCTGAATCCACTCATTGTGCTGCTAAGGGCCTGATGACACAGATTTCATTGCTGAGTGATATTGCTTTGTAAGTAAATACCACAACTTCTTTATCCATTTTTCACTTTCTGCGATGTTGAACTTGTACTGTAAACGAGGTTCTTGTAAACAGAGCCGTTCCAAACTTTGGGGTGGCTGTGTCTTTTTGATTTTAATTTCCCTAAGCTATAGGACCATAAGTGGAAGTGCCCTAGGTTCTGTTGCTTTGTTTTTTAGATGTTTCAGGAAACACCATACACTTCTCCCGAGTGGTTGTTGGCAATTTACATCCCGCCCATCAGCATAACAAGGCTCCCAGTTCTCCATGGCCTGTCCTGCCTTTCTGGATTTTACACTTTTTTCAGATGGCCCTTTTGACCGGGGGGAAGTGAGACTTCATTGTAGTGCAGATTTCCTTTGCAAGCTTGCTTGGTTGGCCAAAAAGGGCGTATGCGTTTTTTCCTGAATATATTCAGGAAAAAACGCATACGCCCTTTTTGGCCAAGTGCATCATTGTGGACGTTCTGCCTCTTTTCCTATGCTTTCAATGCAATTCCAGTCTACCTCCTGAAATCGGTTTCCTGCAATTCTGCCCCGCTTTCAAGTCCTCTTGGCAGCCTTACTTCAGTCTATTTTTGGACGATAGCTGTCATTTATAACTCTGCAGGTTTGTGAATTACAGTGCCCCTGAGCTCCTTTCTTCAACTCGCTTTCTTTTGAGCTGGCCGCAACACCGCAGGATGGCTTCAGGCCCTAATCTGGTTCCAGTACGGCACGCTGAGCCTTTGGTTATTTCCTCTTCCTGGTGGGAAATGAGAGTTAAATTTGCCCGTCCAGACACCTCCAGCTAGCCTCTCATTGGTTCTCGCTATTCCTGTTCATCTTCCGCAGAAATTGCAAACTGGGCCAAACAGGAGGTTAAAGGCGCTGACTCTCCAAGTGGGGAGAGTGTTAGTAAAGCGTCTGGAATGTTGCACCCGAGTACCAGGGGAGGAAAACTGAGACATATTTGAACACGTCTCCCGTTCACATGGTTGATCATACTTGGGTTCCACATGCATGTTTTAGCTGAAGGAAGAATACCTAAAACCTGGGTAGTTGAAACCCGTGGAATGGGTACCATGCAATATGACTTCAAAGGGTCTTCATTTGCTCACCGAACCTCTCCAATCCTATCACTGCTGCGTTTATGCCCCTGTACACATGCTTGATTCTCTTTTGGAGACATAGCAATCCATAGGTTTTAAGATACTTACTAGTCAGGTACATTCTTAGGCGTTTAATATGCGGTGTTGAGTCCATTTCGTTGAGCAAGGAGTAGCTCATGTCTATTCCATATTTGGCTTAAGGAACTTTATCTGTGCTCATTTCAATCTCTGGTTTTATGCAGCAACCCAACTCACCTTTACCCTTAAGCAAGCATAAGTTGGTTTTCTAAATTTGAGACCCTGTTCTGTTTTGGAATTCAGTTCCTGTGTAGCCAAGTTTACATTCCGTGTATTACTGATATATTATGATGTTTCTTTTTCTGTGTGACTTATTTCAGTTAGAATCATCGTACCTGAATCTACTCATTATGCTGCTACGGGTCTGATGACATAGATTTCATTGCTGAGTGATACTGTATTGTACATAAGTACCACAAGTTCTTTATCCATTTTTCACTTTCTGCGATGTTGAACTTGTACTGTAAACGAGGTTCTTGTAAACAGAGCCGTTCCAAACTTTGGGGTGGCTGTGTCTTTTTGATTTTAATTTCCCTAAGCTATAGGACCATAAGTGGAAGTGCCCTAGGCTCTGTTGCTTTGTTTTTTAGATGTTTCAGGAAACACCATACACTTCTCCCGAGTCGTTGTTGGCAATTTACATCCCGCCCATCAGCATAACAAGGCTCCCAGTTCTCCATGGCCTGTCCTGCCTTTCTGGATTTTACACTTTTTTCAGATGGCCCTTTTGACCGGGGGGAAGTGAGACTTCATTGTAGTGCAGATTTCCTTTGCAAGCTTGCTTGGTTGGCCAAAAAGGGCGTATGCGTTTTTTCCTGAATATATTCAGGAAAAAACGCATACGCCCTTTTTGGCCAAGTGCATCATTGTGGACGTTCTGCCTCTTTTCCTATGCTTTCAATGCAATTCCAGTCTACCTCCTGAAATCGGTTTCCTGCAATTCTGCCCCGCTTTCAAGTCCTCTTGGCAGCCTTACTTCAGTCTAGTTTTGGACGATAGCTGTCATTTATAACTCTGCAGGTTTGTGAATTACAGTGCCCCTGAGCTCCTTTCTTCAACTCGCTTTCTTGTGACCTGGCCGCAACACCGCAGGATGGCTTCAGGACCTAATCTGGTTCCGGCACGGCACGCTGAGCCTTTGGTTAATTCCTCTTCCTGGTGGGAAATGAGAGTTAAATTTGCCCGTCCAGACACCTCCAGCTAGCCTCTCATTGGTTCTCGCTATTCCTGTTCATCTTCCGCAGAAATTGCAAACTGGGCCAAACAGGAGGTTAAAGGGACTGACTCTCCAAGTGGGGAGAGTGTTAGTAAAGCGTCTGGAATGTTGCACCCAAGTACCAGGGTACGAAAACTGAGATATATTTGAACACGTCTCCCGATCACATGGTTGATCATACTCTAGGTTCCACATGCATGTTTTAGCTGAAGGAAGAATACCTTAAACCTGGGTAGTTGAAACCCGTGGAATGGGTACCATGCAATATGACTTCAAAGGGTCTTCATTTGCTCACCGAACCTCTCCAATCTTATCACTGCTGCGTTTATGCCCCTGTACACATGCTTGATTCTCTTTCGGAGACATAGCAATCCATAGGTTTTAAGATACTTACTAGTCAGGAACATTCTTAGGCGTTTAATATGGGGTGTTGAGTCCATTTCGTTGAGCAAGGAGTAGCTCTTGTCTATTCCATATTTGGCTTAAGGAACTTTATCTGTGCTCATTTCAATCTCTGGTTTTATGCAGCACCCCAACTCACCTTTCCCCTTAAGCAAGCATAAGTTGGTTTTCTAAATTTGAGACCCTGTTCTGTTCTGTAATTCAGTTCCTGTGTAGGCAAGTTTACATTCCGTGTATTAGTGATATCTTATGATGTTTCTTTTTCTGTGTGACTTATTTCAGTTAGAATCATCATACCTGAATCCACTCATTGCGATGCTAAGGGCCTGATGACATAGATTTCATTGCTGAGTGATATTGCTTTGTAAGTAAATACCACAACTTCTTTATCCATTTTTCACTTTCTGCGATGTTGAACTTGTACTGTAAACGAGGTTCTTGTAAACAGAGCCGTTCCAAACTTTGGGGTGGCTGTGTCTTTTTGATTTTAATTTCCCTAAGCTATAGGACCATAAGTGGAAGTGCCCTAGGCTCTGTTGCTTTGTTTTTTAGATGTTTCAGGAAACACCATACACTTCTCCCAAGTGTCTGTTGGCAATTTACATCCCGCCCATCAGCATAACAAGGCTCCCAGTTCTCAATGGCCTGTTGCCTTTCTGGATTTTACACTTTTTTCAGATGGCCCTTTTGACCGGGGGGAAGTGAGACTTCATTGTAGTGCAGATTTCCTTTGCAAGCTTGCTTGGTTGGCCAAAAAGGGCGTATGCGTTTTTTCCTGAATATATTCAGGAAAAAACGCATACGCCCTTTTTGGCCAAGTGCATCATTGTGGACGTTCTGCCTCTTTTCCTATGCTTTCAATGCAATTCCAGTCTACCTCCTGAAATCGGTTTCCTGCAATTCTGCCCCGCTTTCAAGTCCTCTTGGCAGCCTTACTTCAGTCTATTTTTGGACGATAGCTGTCATTTATAACTCTGCAGGTTTGTGAATTACAGTGCCCCTGAGCTCCTTTCTTCAACTCGCTTTCTTTTGAGCTGGCCGCAACACCGCAGGATGGCTTCAGGCCCAAATCTGGTTCCGACACGGCACGCTGAGCCTTTGGTTATTTCCTCTTCCTGGTGGGAAATGAGAGTTAAATTTGCCCGTCCAGACACCTCCAGCTAGTCTCTCATTGGTTCTCGCTATTCCTGTTCATCTTCCGCAGAAATTGCAAACTGGGCCAAACAGGAGGTTAAAGGGACTGACTCTCCAAGTCGGGAGAGTGTTAGTAAAGCGTCTGGAATGTTGCACCCGAGTACCAGGGTACGAAAACTGAGACATATTTGAACACGTCTCCCGATCACATGGTTGATCATACTCTAGGTTCCACATGCATGTTTTAGCTGAAGGAAGAATACCTTAAACCTGGGTAGTTGAAACCCGTGGAATGGGTACCATGCAATATGACTTCAAAGGGTCTTCATTTGCTCACCGAACCTCTCCAATCCTATCACTGCTGCGTTTATGCCCCTGTACACATGCTTGATTCTCTTTCGGAGACATAGCAATCCATAGGTTTTAAGATACTTACTAGTCAGGTACATTCTTAGGCGTTTAATATGCGGTGTTGAGTCCATTTCGTTGAGCAAGGAGTAGCTCTTGTCTATTCCATATTTGACTTAAGGAACTTTATCTGTGCTCATTTCAATCTCTGGTTTTATGCAGCACCCCAACTCACCTTTACCCTTAAGCAAGCATAAGTTGGTTTTCTAAATTTGAGACCCTGTTCTGTTCTGTAATTCAGTTCCTGTGTAGCCAAGTTTACATTCCATGTATTACTGATATCTTATGATGTTTCTTTTTCTGTGTGACTTACTTCAGTTAGAATCATCATACCTGAATCCACTCATTGTGCTGCTAAGGGCCTGATGACACAGATTTCATTGCTGAGTGATATTGCTTTGTAAGTAAATACCACAACTTCTTTATCCATTTTTCACTTTCTGCGATGTTGAACTTGTACTGTAAACGAGGTTCTTGTAAACAGAGCCGTTCCAAACTTTGGGGTGGCTGTGTCTTTTTGATTTTAATTTCCCTAAGCTATAGGACCATAAGTGGAAGTGCCCTAGGTTCTGTTGCTTTGTTTTTTAGATGTTTCAGGAAACACCATACACTTCTCCCGAGTGGTTGTTGGCAATTTACATCCCGCCCATCAGCATAACAAGGCTCCCAGTTCTCCATGGCCTGTCCTGCCTTTCTGGATTTTACACTTTTTTCAGATGGCCCTTTTGACCGGGGGGAAGTGAGACTTCATTGTAGTGCAGATTTCCTTTGCAAGCTTGCTTGGTTGGCCAAAAAGGGCGTATGCGTTTTTTCCTGAATATATTCAGGAAAAAACGCATACGCCCTTTTTGGCCAAGTGCATCATTGTGGACGTTCTGCCTCTTTTCCTATGCTTTCAATGCAATTCCAGTCTACCTCCTGAAATCGGTTTCCTGCAATTCTGCCCCGCTTTCAAGTCCTCTTGGCAGCCTTACTTCAGTCTATTTTTGGATGATAGCTGTCATTTATAACTCTGCAGGTTTGTGAATTACAGTGCCCCTGAGCTCCTTTGTTCAACTCGCTTTCTTTTGAGCTGGCCGCAACACCGCAGGATGGCTTCAGGCCCTAATCTGGTTCCGGCACGGCACGCTGAGCCTTTGGTTAATTCCTCTTCCTGGTGGGAAATGAGAGTTAAATTTGCCCGTCCAGACACCTCCAGCTAGCCTCTCATTGGTTCTCGCTATTCCTGTTCATCTTCCGCAGAAATTGCAAACTGGGCCAAACAGGAGGTTAAAAGCGCTGACTGTCCAAGTCGGGAGAGTGTTAGTAAAGCGTCTGGAATGTTGCACCCGAGTACCAGGGGAGGAAAACTGAGACATATTTGAACACGTCTCCCGATCACATGGTTGATCATACTCTAGGTTCCACATGCATGTTTTAGCTGAAGGAAGAATACCTTAAACCTGGAGAGTTAAGACCCGTGTAATGGGTACCATGCAATATGACTTCAAAGGGTCTTCATTTGCTCACCGAACCTCTCCAATCCTATCACTGCTGCGTTTATGCCCCTGTACACATGCTTGATTCACTTTTGGAGACATAGCAATCCATAGGTTTTAAGATACTTACTAGTCAGGTACATTCTTAGGCGTTTAATATGCGGTGTTGAGTTCATTTCATTGAGCAAGGAGTAGCTCTTGTCTATTCCATATTTGGCTTAAGGAACTTTATCTGTGCTCATTTCAATCTCTGGTTTTATGCAGCAACCCAACTCACCTTTCCCCTTAAGCAAGCATAAGTTGGTTTTCTAAATTTGAGACCCTTTTCTGTTCTGTAATTCAGTTCCTGTGTAGCCAAGTTTACATTCCATGTATTACTGATATCTTATGATGTTTCTGTTTCTGTGTGACTTACTTCAGTTAGAATCATCATACCTGAATCCACTCATTGCGATGCTAAGGGCCTGATGACATAGATTTCTTTGCTGAGTGATATTGCTTTGTAAGTGAATACCACAACTTCTTTATCCATTTTTCACTTTCTGCGATGTTGAACTTGTACTGTAAACGAGGTTCTTGTAAACAGAGCCATTCCAAACTTTGGGGTGGCTGTGTCTTTTTGATTTTAATTTCCCTAAGCTATAGGACCATAAGTGGAAGTGCCCTAGGTTCTGTTGCTTTGTTTTTTAGATGTTTCAGGAAACACCATACACTTCTCCCGAGCGGTTGTTGGCAATTTACATCCCGCCCATCAGCATAACAAGGCTCCCAGTTCTCCATGGCCTGTCCTGCCTTTCTGGATTTTACACTTTTTTCAGATGGCCCTTTTGACCAGGGGGAAGTGAGACTTCATTGTAGTGCAGATTTCCTTTGCAAGCTTGCTTGGTTGGCCAAAAAGGGCGTATGCGTTTTTTCCTGAATATATTCAGGAAAAAACGCATACGCCCTTTTTGGCCAAGTGCATCATTGTGGACGTTCGGCCTCTTTTCCTATGCTTTCAATGGAATTCCAGTCTACCTCCTGAAATCGGTTTCCTGCAATTCTGCCCCGCTTTCAAGTCCTCTTGGCAGCCTTACTTCAGTCCATTTTTGGACGATAGCTGTCATTTATAACTCTGCAGGTTTGTGAATTACAGTGCCCCTGAGCTCCTTTGTTCAACTCGCTTTCTTTTGAGCTGGCCGCAACACCGCAGGATGGCTTCAGGCCCTAATCTGGTTCCGGTATGGCACGCTGAGCCTTTGGTTATTTCCTCTTCCTGGTGGGAAATGAGAGTTAAATTTGTCCGTCCAGACACCTCCAGCTAGCCTCTCATTGGTTCTCGCTATTCCTGTTCATCTTCCGCAGAAATTGCAAACTGGGCCAAACAGGAGGTTAAAGGCGCTGACTCTCCAAGTGGGGAGAGTGTTAGTAAAGCGTCTGGAATGTTGCACCCGAGTACCAGGGGAGGAAAACTGAGACATATTTGAACACGTCTCCCGTTCACATGGTTGATCATACTTGGGTTCCACATGCATGTTTTAGCTGAAGGAAGAATACCTTAAACCTGGGTAGTTGAGACCCGTGGAATGGGTACCATGCAATATGACTTCAAAGGGTCTTCATTTGCTCACCGAACCTCTCCAATCCTATCACTGCTGCGTTTATGCCCCTGTACACACGCTTGATTCTCTTTTGGAGACATAGCAATCCATAGGTTTTAAGATACTTACTAGTCAGGTACATTCTTAGGCGTTTAATATGGGGTGTTGAGTCCATTTCGTTGAGCAAGGAGTAGCTCTTGTCTATTCCATATTTGGCTTAAGGAACTTTATCTGTGCTCATTTCAATCTCTGGTTTTATGCAGCACCCCAACTCACCTTTCCCCTTAAGCAAGCATAAGTTGGTTTTCTAAATTTGAGACCCTGTTCTGTTTTGGAATTCAGTTCCTGTGTAGCCAAGTTTACATTCCGTGTATTACTGATATCTTATGATGTTTCTTTTTCTGTGTGACTTATTTCAGTTAGAATCATCGTACCTGAATCTACTCATTATGCTGCTATGGGCCTGATGACATAGATTTCATTGCTGAGTGATACTGCATTGTACGTAAGTACCACAAGTTCTTTATCCATTTTTCACTTTCTGTGATGTTGAACTTGTACTGTAAACGAGGTTCTTGTAAACAGAGCCGTTCCAATCTTTGGGGTGGCTGTGTCTTTTTGATTTTAATTTCCCTAAGCTATAGGACCATAAGTGGAAGTGCCCTAGGCTCTGTTGCTTTGTTTTTTAGATGTTTCAGGAAACACCATACACTTCTCCCAAGTGGTTGTTGGCAATTTACATCCCACCCATCAGCATAACAAGGCTCCCAGTTCTCCATGGCCTGTCCTGCCTTTCTGGATTTTACACTTTTTTCAGATGGCCCTTTTGACCGGGGGGAAGTGAGACTTCATTGTAGTGCAGATTTCCTTTGCAAGCTTGCTTGGTTGGCCAAAAAGGGCGTATGCGTTTTTTCCTGAATATATTCAGGAAAAAACGCATACGCCCTTTTTGGCCAAGTGCATCATTGTGGACGTTCTGCCTCTTTTCCTATGCTTTCAATGCAATTCCAGTCTACCTCCTGAAATCGGTTTCCTGCAATTCTGCCCCGCTTTCAAGTCCTCTTGGCAGCCTTACTTCAGTCTATTTTTGGACGATAGCTGTCATTTATAACTCTGCAGGTTTGTGAATTACAGTGCCCCTGAGCTCCTTTCTTCAACTCGCTTTCTTGTGACCTGGCCGCAACACCGCAGGATGGCTTCAGGACCTAATCTGGTTCCGGCACGGCACGCTGAGCCTTTGGTTAATTCCTCTTCCTGGTGGGAAATGAGAGTTAAATTTGCCCGTCCAGACACCTCCAGCTAGCCTCTCATTGGTTCTCGCTATTCCTGTTCATCTTCCGCAGAAATTGCAAACTGGGCCAAACAGGAGGTTAAAGGGACTGACTCTCCAAGTCGGGAGAGTGTTAGTAAAGCGTCTGGAATGTTGCACCCGAGTACCAGGGTACGAAAACTGAGACATATTTTAACACGTCTCCCGATCACATGGTTGATCATACTCTGGGTTCCACATGCATGTTTTAGCTGAAGGAAGAATACCTTAAACCTGGAGAGTTGAGACCCGTGTAATGGGTACCATGCAATATGACTTCAAAGGGTCTTCATTTGCTCACCGAACCTCTGCAATCCTATCACTGCTGTGTTTATTCCCCTGTACGCACGCTTGATTCTCTTTTGGAGACATAGCAATCCATAGGTTTTAAGATACTTACTAGTCAGGTACATTCTTAGGGGTTTAATATGGGGTTTTGAGTCCATTTCGTTGAGCAAGGAGTAGCTCTTGTCTATTCCATATTTGGCTTAAGGAACTTTATCTGTGCTCATTTCAATCTCTGGTTTTATGCAGCACCCCAACTCACCTTTACCCTTAAGCAAGCATAAGTTGGTTTTCTAAATTTGAGACTCTGTTCTGTTCTGTAATTCAGTTCCTGTGTAGGCAAGTTTACATTCCGTGTATTAGTGATATCTTATGATGTTTCTTTTTCTGTGTGACTTATTTCAGTTAGAATCATCATACCTGAATCCAGTCATTGCGATGCTAAGGGGCTGATGATATAGATTTCATTGCTGAGTGATATTGCTTTGTAAGTGAATACCACAACTTCTTTATCCATTTTTCACTTTCTGCGATGTTGAACTTGTACTGTAAACGAGGTTCTTGTAAACAGAGGCGTCCCAAACTTTGGGGTGGCTGTGTCTTTTTGATTTTAATTTCCCTAAGCTATAGGACCATAAGTGGCAGTGCCCTAGGCTCTGTTGCTTTGTTTTTTAGATGTTTCAGGAAACACCATACACTTCTCCCGAGTGGTTGTTGGCAATTTACATCCCGCCCATCAGCATAACAAGGCTCCCAGTTCTCCATGGCCTGTCCTGCCTTTCTGGATTTTACACTTTTTTCAGATGGCCCTTTTGACCGGGGGGAAGTGAGACTTCATTGTAGTGCAGATTTCCTTTGCAAGCTTGCTTGGTTGGCCAAAAAGGGCGTATGCGTTTTTTCCTGAATATATTCAGGAAAAAACGCATACGCCCTTTTTGGCCAAGTGCATCATTGTGGACGTTCTGCCTCTTTTCCTATGCTTTCAATGCAATTCCAGTCTACCTCCTGAAATCGGTTTCCTGCAATTCTGCCCCGCTTTCAAGTCCTCTTGGCAGCCTTACTTCAGTCTATTTTTGGACGATAGCTGTCATTTATAACTCTGCAGGTTTGTGAATTACAGTGCCCCTGAGCTCCTTTGTTCAACTCGCTTTCTTTTGAGCTGGCCGCAACACCGCAGGATGGCTTCAGGCCCTAATCTGGTTCCGGTACGGCACGCTGAGCCTTTGGTTATTTCCTCTTCCTGGTGGGAAACGAGAGTTAAATTTGCCCGTCCAGACACCTCCAGCTAGCCTCTCATTGGTTCTCGCTATTCCTGTTCATCTTCCGCAGAAATTGCAAACTGGGCCAAACAGGAGGTTAAAGGCGCTGACTCTCCAAGTGGGGAGAGTGTTAGTAAAGCGTCTGGAATGTTGCACCCGAGTACCAGGGGAGGAAAACTGAGACATATTTGAACACGTCTCCCGTTCACATGGTTGATCATACTCTGTGTTCCACATGCATATTTTAGCTGAAGGAAGAATACCTTAAACCTGGAGAGTTGAGACCCGTGTAATGGGTACCATGCAATATAACTTCAAAGGGTCTTCATTTGCTCACCGAATCTCTCCAATCCTATCACTGCTGTGTTTATTCCCCTGTACACACGCTTGATTCTCTTTTGGAGACATAGCAATCCATAGGTTTTAAGATACTTACTAGTCAGGTACATTCTTAGGGGTTTAATATGGGGTTTGAGTCCATTTCGTTGAGCAATGAGTAGCTCTTGTCTATTCCATATTTGGCTTAAGGAACTTTATCTGTGCTCATTTCAATCTCTGGTTTTATGCAGCACCCCAACTCACCTTTACCCTTAAGCAAGCATAAGTTGGTTTTCTAAATTTGAGACCCTGTTCTGTTCTGTAATTCAGTTCCTGGGTAGCCAAGTTTACATTCCGTGTATTACTGATATCTTATGATGTTTCTTTTTCTGTGTGACTTATTTCAGTTAGAATCATCATACCTGAATCCACTCATTGTGATGCTAAGTGCCTGATGACATAGAATTCATTGCTGAGTGATATTGCTTTGTAAGTAAATACCACAACTTCTTTATCCATTTTTCACTTTCTGCGATGTTGAACTTGTACTGTAAACGAGGTTCTTGTAAACAGAGGCGTCCCAAACTTTGGGGTGGCTGTGTCTTTTTGATTTTAATTTCCCTAAGCTATAGGACCATAAGTGGCAGTGCCCTAGGCTCTGTTGCTTTGTTTTTTAGATGTTTCAGGAAACACCATACACTTCTCCCGAGTGGTTGTTGGCAATTTACATCCCGCCCATCAGCATAACAAGGCTCCCAGTTCTCCATGGCCTGTCCTGCCTTTCTGGATTTTACACTTTTTTCAGATGGCCCTTTTGACCGGGGGGAAGTGAGACTTCATTGTAGTGCAGATTTCCTTTGCAAGCTTGCTTGGTTGGCCAAAAAGGGCGTATGCGTTTTTTCCTGAATATATTCAGGAAAAAACGCATACGCCCTTTTTGGCCAAGTGCATCATTGTGGACGTTCTGCCTCTTTTCCTATGCTTTCAATGCAATTCCAGTCTACCTCCTGAAATCGGTTTCCTGCAATTCTGCCCCGCTTTCAAGTCCTCTTGGCAGCCTTACTTCAGTCTATTTTTGGACGATAGCTGTCATTTATAACTCTGCAGGTTTGTGAATTACAGTGCCCCTGAGCTCCTTTCTTCAACTCGCTTTCTTGTGACCTGGCCGCAGCACCGCAGGATGGCTTCAGGCCCTAATCTGGTTCTGGCACGGCACGCTGAGCCTTTGGTTATTTCCTCTTCCTGGTGGGAAATGAGAGTTAAATTTGCCTGTCCAGACACCTCCAGCTAGTCTCTCATTGGTTCTCGCTATTCCTGTTCATCTTCCACAGAAATTGCAAACTGGGCCAAACAGGAGGTTAAAGGGACTGACTCTCCAAGTCGGGAGAGTGTTAGTAAAGCGTCTGGAATGTTGCACCCGAGTACCAGGGTACGAAAACTGAGACATATTTGAACACGTCTCCCGATCACATGGTTGATCATACTCTAGGTTCCACATGCATGTTTTAGCTGAAGGAAGAATACCTTAAACCTGGGTAGTTGAAACCCGTGGAATGGGTACCATGCAATATGACTTCAAAGGGTCTTCATTTGCTCACCGAACCTCTCCAATCCTATCACTGCTGCGTTTATGCCCCTGTACACATGCTTGATTCTCTTTTGGAGACATAGCAATCCATAGGTTTTAAGATACTTACTAGTCAGGTACATTCTTAGGCGTTTAATATGCGGTGTTGAGTCCATTTCGTTGAGCAAGGAGTAGCTCTTGTCTATTCCATATTTGACTTAAGGAACTTTATCTGTGCTCATTTCAATCTCTGGTTTTATGCAGCACCCCAACTCACCTTTACCCTTAAGCAAGCATGACTTGGTTTTCTAAATTTGAGTCCCTGTTCTGTTCTGTAATTCAGTTCCTGTGTAGCCAAGTTTACATTCCGTGTATTACTGATATCTTATGATGTTTCTTTTTCTGTGTGACTTACTTCAGTTAGAATCATCATACCTGAATCCACTCATTGTGCTGCTACGGGCCTGATGACACAGATTTCATTGCTGAGTGATATTGCTTTGTAAGTAAATACCACAACTTCTTTATCCATTTTTCACTTTCTGCGATGTTGAACTTGTACTGTAAACGAGGTTCTTGTAAACAGAGCCATTCCAAACATTGGGGTGGCTGTGTCTTTTTGATTTTAATTTCCCTAAGCTATAGGACCATAAGTGGAAGTGCCCTAGGTTCTGTTGCTTTGTTTTTTAGATGTTTCAGGAAACACCATACACTTCTCCCAAGTGGTTGTTGGCAATTTACATCCCACCCATCAGCATAACAAGGCTCCCAGTTCTCCATGGCCTGTCCTGCCTTTCTGGATTTTACACTTTTTTGAGATGGCCCTTTTGACCGGGGGGAAGTGAGACTTCATTGTAGTGCAGATTTCCTTTGCAAGCTTGCTTGGTTGGCCAAAAAGGGCGTATGCGTTTTTTCCTGAATATATTCAGGAAAAAACGCATACGCCCTTTTTGGCCAAGTGCATCATTGTGGACGTTCTGCCTCTTTTCCTATGCTTTCAATGCAATTCCAGTCTACCTCCTGAAATCGGTTTCCTGCAATTCTGCCCCGCTTTCAAGTCCTCTTGACAGCCTTACTTCAGTCTATTTTTGGATGATAGCTGTCATTTATAACTCTGCAGGTTTGTGAATTACAGTGCCCCTGAGCTCCTTTGTTCAACTCGCTTTCTTTTGAGCTGGCCGCAACACCGCAGGATGGCTTCAGGCCCTAAACTGGTTCCGGTACGGCACGCTGAGCCTTTGGTTATTTCCTCTTCCTGATGGGAAATGAGAGTTAAATTTGCCCGTCCAGACACCTCCAGCTAGCCTCTCATTGGTTCTCGCTATTCCTGTTCATCTTCCGCAGAAATTGCAAACTGGGCCAAACAGGAGGTTAAAGGCGCTGACTCTCCAAGTGGGGAGAGTGTTAGTAAAGCGTCTGGAATGTTGCACCCGAGTACCAGGGGAGGAAAACTGAGACATATTTGAACACGTCTCCCGTTCACATGGTTGATCATACTTGGGTTCCACATGCATGTTTTAGCTGAAGGAAGAATACCTTAAACGTGGAGAGTTGAGACCCGTGTAATGGGTACCATGCAATATGACTTCAAAGGGTCTTCATTTGCTCACCGAACCTCTCCAATCCTATCACTGCTGCGTTTATTCCCCTGTACACACGCTTGATTCTCTTTCGGAGACATAGCAATCCATAGGTTTTAAGATACTTACTAGTCAGGTACATTCTTAGGCGTTTAATATGGGGTGTTGAGTCCATTTCGTTGAGCAAGGAGTAGCTCTTGTCTATTCCATATTTGGCTTAAGGAACTTTATCTGTGCTCATTTCAATCTCTGGTTTTATGCAGCACCCCAACTCACCTTTACCCTTAAGCAGGCATAAGTTGGTTTTCTAAATTTGAGACCCTGTTCTGTTCTGTAATTCAGTTCCTGTGTAGCCAAGTTTACATTCCGTGTATTACTGATATCTTATGATGTTTCTTTTTCTGTGTGACTTATTTCAGTTAGAATCATCATACCTGAATCCACTCATTGTGCTGCTAAGGGCCTGATGACACAGATTTCATTGCTGAGTGATATTGCTTTGTAAGTAAATACCACAACTTCTTTATCCATTTTTCACTTTCTGCGATGTTGAACTTGTACTGTAAACGAGGTTCTTGTAAACAGAGGCGTCCCAAACTTTGGGGTGGCTGTGTCTTTTTGATTTTAATTTCCCTAAGCTATAGGACCATAAGTGGCAGTGCCCTAGGCTCTGTTGCTTTGTTTTTTAGATGTTTCAGGAAACACCATACACTTCTCCTGAGTGGTTGTTGGCAATTTACATCCCGCCCATCAGCATAACAAGGCTCCCAGTTCTCCATGGCCTGTCCTGCCTTTCTGGATTTTACACTTTTTTCAGATGGCCCTTTTGACCGGGGGGAAGTGAGACTTCATTGTAGTGCAGATTTCCTTTGCAAGCTTGCTTGGTTGGCCAAAAAGGGCGTATGCGTTTTTTCCTGAATATATTCAGGAAAAAACGCATACGCCCTTTTTGGCCAAGTGCATCATTGTGGACGTTCTGCCTCTTTTCCTATGCTTTCAATGCAATTCCAGTCTACCTCCTGAAATCGGTTTCCTGCAATTCTGCCCCGCTTTCAAGTCCTCTTGGCAGCCTTACTTCAGTCTATTTTTGGACGATAGCTGTCATTTATAACTCTGCAGGTTTGTGAATTACAGTGTCCCTGAGCTCCTTTCTTCAACTCGCTTTCTTGTGACCTGGCCGCAACACCGCAGGATGGCTTCAGGACCTAATCTGGTTCTGGCACGGCACGCTGAGCCTTTGGTTATTTCCTCTTCCTGGTGGAAAATGAGAGTTAAATTTGCCTGTCCAGACACCTCCAGCTAGTCTCTCATTGGTTCTCGCTATTCCTGTTCATCTTCCGCAGAAATTGCAAACTGGGCCAAACAGGAGGTTAAAGGGACTGACTCTCCAAGTCGGGAGAGTGTTAGTAAAGCGTCTGGAATGTTGCACCCGAGTACCAGGGTACGAAAACTGAGACATATTTGAACACGTCTCCCGATCACATGGTTGATCATACTCTAGGTTCCACATGCATGTTTTAGCTGAAGGAAGAATACCTTAAACCTGGAGAGTTGAGACCCGTGTAATGGGTACCATGCAATATGACTTCAAAGGGTCTTCATTTGCTCAACGAACCTCTCCAATCCTATCACTGCTGCGTTTATGCCCCTGTACACACGCTTGATTCTCTTTTGGAGACATAGCAATCCATAGGTTTTAAGATACTTACTAGTCAGGTGCATTCTTAGGCGTTTAATATGGGGTGTTGAGTCCATTTCGTTGAGCAAGGAGTAGCTCTTGTCTATTCCATATTTGGCTTAAGGAACTTTATCTGTGCTCATTTCAATCTCTGGTTTTATGCAGCACCCCAACTCACCTTTCCCCTTAAGCAAGCATAAGTTGGTTTTCTAAATTTGAGACCCTGTTCTGTTCTGTAATTCAGTTCCTGTGTAGCCAAGTTTACATTCCGTGTATTACTGATATCTTATGATGTTTCTTTTCTGTGTGACTTACTTCAGTTAGAATCATCATACCTGAAACCACTCATTTTGCTGCTAAGGGCCTGATGACACAGATTTCATTGCTGAGTGATATTGCTTTGTAAGTAAATACCACAACTTCTTTATCCATTTTTCACTTTCTGCGATGTTGAACTTGTACTGTAAACGAGGTTCTTGTAAACAGAGCCGTTCCAAACTTTGGGGTGGCTGTGTCTTTTTGATTTTAATTTCCCTAAGCTATAGGACCATAAGTGGAAGTGCCCTAGGTTCTGTTGCTTTGTTTTTTAGATGTTTCAGGAAACACCATACACTTCTCCCGAGTGTCTGTTGGCAATTTACATCCCGCCCATCAGCATAACAAGGCTCCCAGTTCTCCATGGCCTGTCCTGCCTTTCTGGATTTTACACTTTTTTCAGATGGCCCTTTTGACCGGGGGGAAGTGAGACTTCATTGTAGTGCAGATTTCCTTTGCAAGCTTGCTTGGTTGGCCAAAAAGGGCGTATGCGTTTTTTCCTGAATATATTCAGGAAAAAACGCATACGCCCTTTTTGGCCAAGTGCATCATTGTGGACGTTCTGCCTCTTTTCCTATGCTTTCAATGCAATTCCAGTCTACCTCCTGAAATCGGTTTCCTGCAATTCTGCCCCGCTTTCAAGTCCTCTTGGCAGCCTTACTTCAGTCTATTTTTGGACGATAGCTGTCATTTATAACTCTGCAGGTTTGTGAATTACAGTGCCCCTGAGCTCCTTTCTTCAACTCGCTTTCTTGTGAGCTGGCCGCAACACCGCAGGGTGGCTTCAGGCCCTAATCTGGTTCCGGTACGGCACGCTGAGCCTTTGGTTAATTCCTCTTCCTCGTGGGAAATGAGAGTTAAATTTGCCCGTCCAGACACCTCCAGCTAGCCTCTCATTGGTTCTCGCTATTCCTGTTCATCTTCCGCAGAAATTGCAAACTGGGCCAAACAGGAGGTTAAAGGGACTGACTCTCCAAGTGGGGAGAGTGTTAGTAAAGCGTCTGGAATGTTGCACCTAAGTACCAGGGGAGGAAGACTGAGACATATTTGAACACATCTCCCGATCACATGGTTGATCATACTCTAGGTTCCAGATGCATGTTTTAGCTGAAGGAAGAATACCTTAAACCTTGGTAGTTGAAACCCGTGTAATGGGTACCATGCAATATGACTTCAAAGGGTCTTCATTTGCTCACCGAACCTCTCCAGTCCTATCACTGCTGCGTTTATGCCCCTGTACACATGCTTGATTCTCTTTCGGAGACATAGCAATCCATAGGTTTTAAGATACTTACTAGTCAGGTACATTCTTAGGCGTTTAATATGCGGTGTTGAGTCCATTTCGTTGAGCAAGGAGTAGCTCTTGTGTATTCCATATTTGACTTAAGGAACTTTATCTGTGCTCATTTCAATCTCTGGTTTTATGCAGCACCCCAACTCACCTTTACCCTTAAGCAAGCATAAGTTGGTTTTCTAAATTTGAGACCCTGTTCTGTTCTGTAATTCAGTTCCTGTGTAGCCAAGTTTACATTCCGTGTATTACTGATATCTTATGATGTTTCTTTTTCTGTGTGACTTATTTCAGTTAGAATCATCATACCTGAATCCACTCATTGTGATGCTAAGGGCCTGATGACATAGATTTCATTGCTGAGTGATATTGCTTTGTAAGTAAATACCACAACTTCTTTATCCATTTTTCACTTTCTGCGATGTTGAACTTGTACTGTAAACGAGGTTCTTGTAAACAGAGGCGTCCCAAACTTTGGGGTGGCTGTGTCTTTTTGATTTTAATTTCCCTAAGCTATAGGACCATAAGCGGCAGTGCCCTAGGCTCTGTTGCTTTGTTTTTTAGATGTTTCAGGAAACACCATACACTTCTCCCGAGTGTCTGTTGGCAATTTACATCCCGCCCATCAGCATAACAAGGCTCCCAGTTCTCCATGGCCTGTCCTGCCTTTCTGGATTTTACACTTTTTTCAGATGGCCCTTTTGACCGGGGGGAAGTGAGACTTCATTGTAGTGCAGATTTCCTTTGCAAGCTTGCTTGGTTGGCCAAAAAGGGCGTATGCGTTTTTTCCTGAATATATTCAGGAAAAAACGCATACGCCCTTTTTGGCCAAGTGCATCATTGTGGACGTTCTGCCTCTTTTCCTATGCTTTCAATGCAATTCCAGTCTACCTCCTGAAATCGGTTTCCTGCAATTCTGCCCCGCTTTCAAGTCCTCTTGGCAGCCTTACTTCAGTCTATTTTTGGACGATAGCTGTCATTTATAACTCTGCAGGTTTGTGAATTACAGTGCCCCTGAGCTCCTTTCTTCAACTCGCTTTCTTGTGAGCTGGCCGCAACACCGCAGGATGGCTTCAGGCCCTAATCTGGTTCCGGCCCGGCACGCTGAGCCTTTGGTTATTTCCTCTTCCTGGTGGGAAATGAGAGTTAAATTTGCCCGTCCAGACACCTCCAGCTAGTCTCTCATTGGTTCTCGCTATTCCTGTTCTTCTTCCGCAGAAATTGCAAACTGGGCCAAACAGGAGGTTAAAGGCGCTGACTCTCCAAGTGGGGAGAGTGTTAGTAAAGCGTCTGGAATGTTGCACCCGAGTACCAGGGGAGGAAAACTGAGACATATTTGAACACGTCTCCCGTTCACATGGTTGATCATACTTGGGTTCCACATGCATGTTTTAGCTGAAGGAAGAATACCTTAAACCTGGAGAGTTAAGACCCGTGTAATGGGTACCATGCAATATGACTTCAAAGGGTCTTCATTTGCTCACCGAACCTCTCCAATCCTATCACTGCTGCGTTTATGCCCCTGTACACATGCTTGATTCTCTTTCGGAGACATAGCAATCCATAGGTTTTAAGATACTTACTAGTCAGGTACATTCTTAGGCGTTTAATATGCGGTGTTGAGTCCATTTCGTTGAGCAAGGAGTAGCTCTTGTCTATTCCATATTTGGCTTAAGGAACTTTATCTGTGCTCATTTCAATCTCTGGTTTTATGCAGCAACCCAACTCACCTTTCCCCTTAAGCAAGCATAAGTTGGTTTTCTAAATTTGAGACCCTGTTCTGTTCTGTAATTCAGTTCCTGTGTAGGCAAGTTTACATTCCGTGTATTAGTGATATCTTATGATGTTTCTTTTTCTGTGTGACTTATTTCAGTTAGAATCATCATACCTGAATCCAGTCATTGCGATGCTAAGGGCCTGATGATATAGATTTCATTGCTGAGTGATACTGCTTTGTAAGTGAATACCACAACTTCTTTATCCATTTTTCACTTTCTGCGATGTTGAACTTGTACTGTAAACGAGGTTCTTGTAAACAGAGCCGTTCCAAACTTTGGGGTGGCTGTGTCTTTTTGATTTTAATTTCCCTAAGCTATAGGACCATAAGTGGAAGTGCCCTAGGCTCTGTTGCTTTGTTTTTTAGATGTTTCAGGAAACACCATACACTTCTCCCGAGTGTCTGTTGGCAATTTACATACCGCCCATCAGCATAACAAGGCTCCCAGTTCTCCATGGCCTGTCCTGCCTTTCTGGATTTTACACTTTTTTCAGATGGCCCTTTTGACCGGGGGGAAGTGAGACTTCATTGTAGTGCAGATTTCCTTTGCAAGCTTGCTTGGTTGGCCAAAAAGGGCGTATGCGTTTTTTCCTGAATATATTCAGGAAAAAACGCATACGCCCTTTTTGGCCAAGTGCATCATTGTGGACGTTCTGCCTCTTTTCCTATGCTTTCAATGCAATTCCAGTCTACCTCCTGAAATCGGTTTCCTGCAATTCTGCCCCGCTTTCAAGTCCTCTTGGCAGCCTTACTTCAGTCTATTTTTGGACGATAGCTGTCATTTATAACTCTGCAGGTTTGTGAATTACAGTGCCCCTGAGCTCCTTTGTTCAACTCGCTTTCTTTTGAGCTGGCCGCAACACCGCAGGATGGCTTCAGGCCCTAATCTGGTTCCGGTACGGCACGCTGAGCCTTTGGTTATTTCCTCTTCCTGGTGGGAAATGAGAGTTAAATTTGCCCGTCCAGACACCTCCAGCTAGCCTCTCATTGGTTCTCGCTATTCCTGTTCATCTTCCGCAGAAATTGCAAACTGGGCCAAACAGGAGGTTAAAGGCGCTGACTCTCCAAGTGGGGAGTGTGTTAGTAAAGCGTCTGGAATGTTGCACCCGAGTACCAGGGGAGGAAAACTGAGACATATTTGAACACGTCTCCCGTTCACATGGTTGATCATACTCTGGGTTCCACATGCATATTTTAGCTGAAGGAAGAATACCTTAAACCTGGAGAGTTGAGACCCGTGTAATGGGTACCATGCAATATAACTTCAAAGGGTCTTCATTTGCTCACCGAACCTCTCCAATCCTATCACTGCTGTGTTTATTCCCCTGTACACACGCTTGATTCTCTTTTGGAGACATAGCAATCCATAGGTTTTAAGACACTTACTAGTCAGGTACATTCTTAGGGGTTTAATATGGGGTTTTGAGTCCATTTCGTTGAGCAAGGAGTAGCTCTTGTCTATTCCATATTTGGCTTAAGGAACTTTATCTGTGCTCATTTCAATCTCTGGTTTTATGCAGCACCCCAACTCACCTTTACCCTTAAGCAAGCATAAGTTGGTTTTCTAAATTTGAGACCCTGTTCTGTTCTGTAATTCAGTTCCTGGGTAGCCAAGTTTACATTCCGTGTATTACTGATATCTTATGATGTTTCTTTTTCTGTGTGACTTATTTCAGTTAGAATCATCATACCTGAATCCACTCATTGTGATGCTAAGGGCCTGATGACATAGAATTCATTGCTGAGTGATATTGCTTTGTAAGTAAATACCACAACTTCTTTATCCATTTTTCACTTTCTGCGATGTTGAACTTGTACTGTAAACGAGGTTCTTGTAAACAGAGGCGTCCCAAACTTTGGGGTGGCTGTGTCTTTTTGATTTTAATTTCCCTAAGCTATAGGACCATAAGTGGCAGTGCCCTAGGCTCTGTTGCTTTGTTTTTTAGATGTTTCAGGAAACACCATACACTTCTCCCGAGTGGTTGTTGGCAATTTACATCCCGCCCATCAGCATAACAAGGCTCCCAGTTCTCCATGGCCTGTCCTGCCTTTCTGGATTTTACACTTTTTTCAGATGGCCCTTTTGACCGGGGGGAAGTGAGACTTCATTGTAGTGCAGATTTCCTTTGCAAGCTTGCTTGGTTGGCCAAAAAGGGCGTATGCGTTTTTTCCTGAATATATTCAGGAAAAAACGCATACGCCCTTTTTGGCCAAGTGCATCATTGTGGACGTTCTGCCTCTTTTCCTATGCTTTCAATGCAATTCCAGTCTACCTCCTGAAATCGGTTTCCTGCAATTCTGCCCCGCTTTCAAGTCCTCTTGGCAGCCTTACTTCAGTCTATTTTTGGACGATAGCTGTCATTTATAACTCTGCAGGTTTGTGAATTACAGTGCCCCTGAGCTCCTTTGTTCAACTCGCTTTCTTTTGAGCTGGCCGCAACACCGCAGGATGGCTTCAGGCCCTAATCTGGTTCCGGTACGGCACGCTGAGCCTTTGGTTATTTCCTCTTCCTGGTGGGAAACGAGAGTTAAATTTGCCCGTCCAGACACCTCCAGCTAGCCTCTCATTGGTTCTCGCTATTCCTGTTCATCTTCCGCAGAAATTGCAAACTGGGCCAAACAGGAGGTTAAAGGCGCTGACTCTCCAAGTGGGGAGAGTGTTAGTAAAGCGTCTGGAATGTTGCACCCGAGTACCAGGGGAGGAAAACTGAGACATATTTGAACACGTCTCCCGTTCACATGGTTGATCATACTCTGGGTTCCACATGCATATTTTAGCTGAAGGAAGAATACCTTAAACCTGGAGAGTTGAGACCCGTGTAATGGGTACCATGCAATATAACTTCAAAGGGTCTTCATTTGCTCACCGAATCTCTCCAATCCTATCACTGCTGTGTTTATTCCCCTGTACACACGCTTGATTCTCTTTTGGAGACATAGCAATCCATAGGTTTTAAGATACTTACTAGTCAGGTACATTCTTAGGGGTTTAATATGGGGTTTGAGTCCATTTCGTTGAGCAATGAGTAGCTCTTGTCTATTCCATATTTGGCTTAAGGAACTTTATCTGTGCTCATTTCAATCTCTGGTTTTATGCAGCACCCCAACTCACCTTTACCCTTAAGCAAGCATAAGTTGGTTTTCTAAATTTGAGACCCTGTTCTGTTCTGTAATTCAGTTCCTGGGTAGCCAAGTTTACATTCCGTGTATTACTGATATCTTATGATGTTTCTTTTTCTGTGTGACTTATTTCAGTTAGAATCATCATACCTGAATCCGCTCATTGTGATGCTAAGTGCCTGATGACATAGAATTCATTGCTGAGTGATATTGCTTTGTAAGTAAATACCACAACTTCTTTATCCATTTTTCACTTTCTGCGATGTTGAACTTGTACTGTAAACGAGGTTCTTGTAAACAGAGGCGTCCCAAACTTTGGGGTGGCTGTGTCTTTTTGATTTTAATTTCCCTAAGCTATAGGACCATAAGTGGCAGTGCCCTAGGCTCTGTTGCTTTGTTTTTTAGATGTTTCAGGAAACACCATACACTTCTCCCGAGTGGTTGTTGGCCATTTACATCCCGCCCATCAGCATAACAAGGCTCCCAGTTCTCCATGGCCTGTCCTGCCTTTCTGGATTTTACACTTTTTTCAGATGGCCCTTTTGACCGGGGGGAAGTGAGACTTCATTGTAGTGCAGATTTCCTTTGCAAGCTTGCTTGGTTGGCCAAAAAGGGCGTATGCGTTTTTTCCTGAATATATTCAGGAAAAAACGCATACGCCCTTTTTGGCCAAGTGCATCATTGTGGACGTTCTGCCTCTTTTCCTATGCTTTCAATGCAATTCCAGTCTACCTCCTGAAATCGGTTTCCTGCAATTCTGCCCCGCTTTCAAGTCCTCTTGGCAGCCTTACTTCAGTCTATTTTTGGACGATAGCTGTCATTTATAACTCTGCAGGTTTGTGAATTACAGTGCCCCTGAGCTCCTTTCTTCAACTCGCTTTCTTGTGACCTGGCCGCAGCACCGCAGGATGGCTTCAGGCCCTAATCTGGTTCTGGCACGGCACGCTGAGCCTTTGGTTATTTCCTCTTCCTGGTGGGAAATGAGAGTTAAATTTGCCTGTCCAGACACCTCCAGCTAGTCTCTCATTGGTTCTCGCTATTCCTGTTCATCTTCCGCAGAAATTGCAAACTGGGCCAAACAGGAGGTTAAAGGGACTGACTCTCCAAGTCGGGAGAGTGTTAGTAAAGCGTCTGGAATGTTGCACCCGAGTACCAGGGTACGAAAACTGAGACATATTTGAACACGTCTCCCGATCACATGGTTGATCATACTCTAGGTTCCACATGCATGTTTTAGCTGAAGGAAGAATACCTTAAACCTGGGTAGTTGAAACCCGTGGAATGGGTACCATGCAATATGACTTCAAAGGGTCTTCATTTGCTCACCGAACCTCTCCAATCCTATCACTGCTGCGTTTATGCCCCTGTACACATGCTTGATTCTCTTTTGGAGACATAGCAATCCATAGGTTTTAAGATACTTACTAGTCAGGTACATTCTTAGGCGTTTAATATGCGGTGTTGAGTCCATTTCGTTGAGCAAGGAGTAGCTCTTGTCTATTCCATATTTGACTTAAGGAACTTTATCTGTGCTCATTTCAATCTCTGGTTTTATGCAGCACCCCAACTCACCTTTACCCTTAAGCAAGCATGAGTTGGTTTTCTAAATTTGAGTCCCTGTTCTGTTCTGTAATTCAGTTCCTGTGTAGCCAAGTTTACATTCCGTGTATTACTGATATCTTATGATGTTTCTTTTTCTGTGTGACTTACTTCAGTTAGAATCATCATACCTGAATCCACTCATTGTGCTGCTACGGGCCTGATGACACAGATTTCATTGCTGAGTGATATTGCTTTGTAAGTAAATACCACAACTTCTTTATCCATTTTTCACTTTCTGCGATGTTGAACTTGTACTGTAAACGAGGTTCTTGTAAACAGAGCCATTCCAAACATTGGGGTGGCTGTGTCTTTTTGATTTTAATTTCCCTAAGCTATAGGACCATAAGTGGAAGTGCCCTAGGTTCTGTTGCTTTGTTTTTTAGATGTTTCAGGAAACACCATACACTTCTCCCAAGTGGTTGTTGGCAATTTACATCCCACCCATCAGCATAACAAGGCTCCCAGTTCTCCATGGCCTGTCCTGCCTTTCTGGATTTTACACTTTTTTGAGATGGCCCTTTTGACCGGGGGGAAGTGAGACTTCATTGTAGTGCAGATTTCCTTTGCAAGCTTGCTTGGTTGGCCAAAAAGGGCGTATGCGTTTTTTCCTGAATATATTCAGGAAAAAACGCATACGCCCTTTTTGGCCAAGTGCATCATTGTGGACGTTCTGCCTCTTTTCCTATGCTTTCAATGCAATTCCAGTCTACCTCCTGAAATCGGTTTCCTGCAATTCTGCCCCGCTTTCAAGTCCTCTTGACAGCCTTACTTCAGTCTATTTTTGGATGATAGCTGTCATTTATAACTCTGCAGGTTTGTGAATTACAGTGCCCCTGAGCTCCTTTGTTCAACTCGCTTTCTTTTGAGCTGGCCGCAACACCGCAGGATGGCTTCAGGCCCTAATCTGGTTCCGGTACGGCACGCTGAGCCTTTGGTTATTTCCTCTTCCTGATGGGAAATGAGAGTTAAATTTGCCCGTCCAGACACCTCCAGCTAGCCTCTCATTGGTTCTCGCTATTCCTGTTCATCTTCCGCAGAAATTGCAAACTGGGCCAAACAGGAGGTTAAAGGCGCTGACTCTCCAAGTGGGGAGAGTGTTAGTAAAGCGTCTGGAATGTTGCACCCGAGTACCAGGGGAGGAAAACTGAGACATATTTGAACACGTCTCCCGTTCACATGGTTGATCATACTTGGGTTCCACATGCATGTTTTAGCTGAAGGAAGAATACCTTAAACGTGGAGAGTTGAGACCCGTGTAATGGGTACCATGCAATATGACTTCAAAGGGTCTTCATTTGCTCACCGAACCTCTCCAATCCTATCACTGC
Source organism: Delphinus delphis (assembly GCF_949987515.2). NCBI lineage: Eukaryota > Metazoa > Chordata > Mammalia > Artiodactyla > Delphinidae > Delphinus > Delphinus delphis. Next base: position 734,335 of record NW_027192685.1, on the reverse strand, counting down.
TGCGTTTATTCCCCTGTACACACGCTTGATTCTCTTTCGGAGACATAGCAATCCATAGGTTTTAAGATACTTACTAGTCAGGTACATTCTTAGGCGTTTAATATGGGGTGTTGAGTCCATTTCGTTGAGCAAGGAGTAGCTCTTGTCTATTCCATATTTGGCTTAAGGAACTTTATCTGTGCTCATTTCAATCTCTGGTTTTATGCAGCACCCCAACTCACCTTTACCCTTAAGCAGGCATAAGTTGGTTTTCTAAATTTGAGACCCTGTTCTGTTCTGTAATTCAGTTCCTGTGTAGCCAAGTTTACATTCCGTGTATTACTGATATCTTATGATGTTTCTTTTTCTGTGTGACTTATTTCAGTTAGAATCATCATACCTGAATCCACTCATTGTGCTGCTAAGGGCCTGATGACACAGATTTCATTGCTGAGTGATATTGCTTTGTAAGTAAATACCACAACTTCTTTATCCATTTTTCACTTTCTGCGATGTTGAACTTGTACTGTAAACGAGGTTCTTGTAAACAGAGGCGTCCCAAACTTTGGGGTGGCTGTGTCTTTTTGATTTTAATTTCCCTAAGCTATAGGACCATAAGTGGCAGTGCCCTAGGCTCTGTTGCTTTGTTTTTTAGATGTTTCAGGAAACACCATACACTTCTCCTGAGTGGTTGTTGGCAATTTACATCCCGCCCATCAGCATAACAAGGCTCCCAGTTCTCCATGGCCTGTCCTGCCTTTCTGGATTTTACACTTTTTTCAGATGGCCCTTTTGACCGGGGGGAAGTGAGACTTCATTGTAGTGCAGATTTCCTTTGCAAGCTTGCTTGGTTGGCCAAAAAGGGCGTATGCGTTTTTTCCTGAATATATTCAGGAAAAAACGCATACGCCCTTTTTGGCCAAGTGCATCATTGTGGACGTTCTGCCTCTTTTCCTATGCTTTCAATGCAATTCCAGTCTACCTCCTGAAATCGGTTTCCTGCAATTCTGCCCCGCTTTCAAGTCCTCTTGGCAGCCTTACTTCAGTCTATTTTTGGACGATAGCTGTCATTTATAACTCTGCAGGTTTGTGAATTACAGTGTCCCTGAGCTCCTTTCTTCAACTCGCTTTCTTGTGACCTGGCCGCAACACCGCAGGATGGCTTCAGGACCTAATCTGGTTCTGGCACGGCACGCTGAGCCTTTGGTTATTTCCTCTTCCTGGTGGAAAATGAGAGTTAAATTTGCCTGTCCAGACACCTCCAGCTAGTCTCTCATTGGTTCTCGCTATTACTGTTCATCTTCCGCAGAAATTGCAAACTGGGCCAAACAGGAGGTTAAAGGGACTGACTCTCCAAGTCGGGAGAGTGTTAGTAAAGCGTCTGGAATGTTGCACCCGAGTACCAGGGTACGAAAACTGAGACATATTTGAACACGTCTCCCGATCACATGGTTGATCATACTCTAGGTTCCACATGCATGTTTTAGCTGAAGGAAGAATACCTTAAACCTGGAGAGTTGAGACCCGTGTAATGGGTACCATGCAATATGACTTCAAAGGGTCTTCATTTGCTCACCGAACCTCTCCAATCCTATCACTGCTGCGTTTATGCCCCTGTACACATGCTTGATTCTCTTTCGGAGACATAGCAATCCATAGGTTTTAAGATACTTACTAGTCAGGTACATTCTTAGGCATTTAATATGCGGTGTTGAGTCCATTTCGTTGAGCAAGGAGTAGCTCTTGTCTATTCCATATTTGACTTAAGGAACTTTATCTGTGCTCATTTCAATCTCTGGTTTTATGCAGCACCCCAACTCACCTTTACCCTTAAGCAAGCATAAGTTGGTTTTCTAAATTTGAGTCCCTGTTCTGTTCTGTAATTCAGTTCCTGTGTAGCCAAATTTACATTCCGTGTATTACTGATATCTTATGAGGTTTCTTTTTCTGTGTGACTTACTTCAGTTAGAATCATCATACCTGAATCCACTCATTGTGCTGCTACGGGCCTGATGACACAGATTTCATTGCTGAGTGATATTGCTTTGTAAGTAAATACCACAACTTCTTTATCCATTTTTCACTTTCTGCGATGTTGAACTTGTACTGTAAACGAGGTTCTTGTAAACAGAGCCATTCCAAACATTGGGGTGGCTGTGTCTTTTTGATTTTAATTTCCCTAAGCTATAGGACCATAAGTGGAAGTGCCCTAGGTTCTGTTGCTTTGTTTTTTAGATGTTTCAGGAAACACCATACACTTCTCCCAAGTGGTTGTTGGCAATTTACATCCCGCCCATCAGCATAACAAGGCTCCCAGTTCTCCATGGCCTGTCCTGCCTTTCTGGATTTTACACTTTTTTCAGATGGCCCTTTTGACCGGGGGGAAGTGAGACTTCATTGTAGTGCAGATTTCCTTTGCAAGCTTGCTTGGTTGGCCAAAAAGGGCGTATGCGTTTTTTCCTGAATATATTCAGGAAAAAACGCATACGCCCTTTTTGGCCAAGTGCATCATTGTGGACGTTCTGCCTCTTTTCCTATGCTTTCAATGCAATTCCAGTCTACCTCCTGAAATCGGTTTCCTGCAATTCTGCCCCGCTTTCAAGTCCTCTTGGCAGCCTTACTTCAGTCTATTTTTGGATGATAGCTGTCATTTATAACTCTGCAGGTTTGTGAATTACAGTGCCCCTGAGCTCCTTTGTTCAACTCGCTTTCTTGTGACCTGGCCGCAACACCGCAGGATGGCTTCAGGCCCTAATCTGGTTCCGGTACGGCACGCTGAGCCTTTGGTTATTTCCTCTTCCTGGTGGGAAATGAGAGTTAAATTTGCCCGTCCAGACACCTCCAGCTAGCCTCTCATTGGTTCTCGCTATTCCTGTTCATCTTCCGCAGAAATTGCAAACTGGGCCAAACAGGAGGTTAAAGGCGCTGACTCTCCAAGTGGGGAGAGTGTTAGTAAAGCGTCTGGAATGTTGCACCCGAGTACCAGGGGAGGAAAACTGAGACATATTTGAACACGTCTCCCGTTCACATGGTTGATCATACTTGGGATCCACATGCATGTTTTAGCTGAAGGAAGAATACCTTAAACCTGGAGAGTTGAGACCCGTGTAATGGGTACCATGCAATATGACTTCAAAGGGTCTTCATTTGCTCAACGAACCTCTCCAATCCTATCACTGCTGCGTTTATGCCCCTGTACACACGCTTGATTCTCTTTTGGAGACATAGCAATCCATAGGTTTTAAGATACTTACTAGTCAGGTGCATTCTTAGGCGTTTAATATGGGGTGTTGAGTCCATTTCGTTGAGCAAGGAGTAGCTCTTGTCTATTCCATATTTGGCTTAAGGAACTTTATCTGTGCTCATTTCAATCTCTGGTTTTATGCAGCACCTCAACTCACCTTTCCCCTTAAGCAAGCATAAGTTGGTTTTCTAAATTTGAGACCCTGTTCTGTTCTGTAATTCAGTTCCTGTGTAGCCAAGTTTACATTCCGTGTATTACTGATATCTTATGATGTTTCTTTTCTGTGTGACTTACTTCAGTTAGAATCATCATACCTGAAACCACTCATTTTGCTGCTAAGGGCCTGATGACACAGATTTCATTGCTGAGTGATATTGCTTTGTAAGTAAATACCACAACTTCTTTATCCATTTTTCACTTTCTGCGATGTTGAACTTGTACTGTAAACGAGGTTCTTGTAAACAGAGCCGTTCCAAACTTTGGGGTGGCTGTGTCTTTTTGATTTTAATTTCCCTAAGCTATAGGACCATAAGTGGAAGTGCCCTAGGTTCTGTTGCTTTGTTTTTTAGATGTTTCAGGAAACACCATACACTTCTCCCGAGTGTCTGTTGGCAATTTACATCCCGCCCATCAGCATAACAAGGCTCCCAGTTCTCCATGGCCTGTCCTGCCTTTCTGGATTTTACACTTTTTTCAGATGGCCCTTTTGACCGGGGGGAAGTGAGACTTCATTGTAGTGCAGATTTCCTTTGCAAGCTTGCTTGGTTGGCCAAAAAGGGCGTATGCGTTTTTTCCTGAATATATTCAGGAAAAAACGCATACGCCCTTTTTGGCCAAGTGCATCATTGTGGACGTTCTGCCTCTTTTCCTATGCTTTCAATGCAATTCCAGTCTACCTCCTGAAATCGGTTTCCTGCAATTCTGCCCCGCTTTCAAGTCCTCTTGGCAGCCTTACTTCAGTCTATTTTTGGACGATAGCTGTCATTTATAACTCTGCAGGTTTGTGAATTACAGTGCCCCTGAGCTCCTTTCTTCAACTCGCTTTCTTGTGAGCTGGCCGCAACACCGCAGGGTGGCTTCAGGCCCTAATCTGGTTCCGGTACGGCACGCTGAGCCTTTGGTTAATTCCTCTTCCTCGTGGGAAATGAGAGTTAAATTTGCCCGTCCAGACACCTCCAGCTAGCCTCTCATTGGTTCTCGCTATTCCTGTTCATCTTCCGCAGAAATTGCAAACTGGGCCAAACAGGAGGTTAAAGGGACTGACTCTCCAAGTGGGGAGAGTGTTAGTAAAGCGTCTGGAATGTTGCACCTAAGTACCAGGGGAGGAAGACTGAGACATATTTGAACACATCTCCCGATCACATGGTTGATCATACTCTAGGTTCCAGATGCATGTTTTAGCTGAAGGAAGAATACCTTAAACCTTGGTAGTTGAAACCCGTGTAATGGGTACCATGCAATATGACTTCAAAGGGTCTTCATTTGCTCACCGAACCTCTCCAGTCCTATCACTGCTGCGTTTATGCCCCTGTACACATGCTTGATTCTCTTTCGGAGACATAGCAATCCATAGGTTTTAAGATACTTACTAGTCAGGTACATTCTTAGGCGTTTAATATGCGGTGTTGAGTCCATTTCGTTGAGCAAGGAGTAGCTCTTGTCTATTCCATATTTGACTTAAGGAACTTTATCTGTGCTCATTTCAATCTCTGGTTTTATGCAGCACCCCAACTCACCTTTACCCTTAAGCAAGCATAAGTTGGTTTTCTAAATTTGAGTCCCTGTTCTGTTCTGTAATTCAGTTCCTGTGTAGCCAAGATTACATTCCGTGTATTACTGATATCTTATGATGTTTCTTTTTCTGTGTGACTTACTTCAGTTAGAATCATCATACCTGAATCCACTCATTGTGCTGCTAAGGGCCTGATGACACAGATTTCATTGCTGAGTGATATTGCTTTGTAAGTAAATACCACAACTTCTTTATCCATTTTTCACTTTCTGCGATGTTGAACTTGTACTGTAAACGAGGTTCTTGTAAACAGAGGCGTCCCAAACTTTGGGGTGGCTGTGTCTTTTTGATTTTAATTTCCCTAAGCTATAGGACCATAAGTGGAAGTGCCCTAGGTTCTGTTGCTTTGTTTTTTAGATGTTTCAGGAAACACCATACACTTCTCCCGAGTGGTTATTGGCAATTTACATCCCGCCCATCAGCATAACAAGGCTCCCAGTTCTCCATGGCCTGTCCTGCCTTTCTGGATTTTACACTTTTTTCAGATGGCCCTTTTGACCGGGGGGAAGTGAGACTTCATTGTAGTGCAGATTTCCTTTGCAAGCTTGCTTGGTTGGCCAAAAAGGGCATATGCGTTGTTTCCTGAATATATTCAGGAAAAAACGCATACGCCCTTTTTGGCCAAGTGCATCATTGTGGACGTTCTGCCTCTTTTCCTATGCTTTCAATGCAATTCCAGTCTACCTCCTGAAATCGGTTTCCTGCAATTCTGCCCCGCTTTCAAGTCCTCTTGGCAGCCTTACTTCAGTCTATTTTTGGACGATAGCTGTCATTTATAACTCTGCAGGTTTGTGAATTACAGTGCCGCTGAGCTCCTTTCTTCAACTCGCTTTATTGTCACCTGGCCGCAACACCGCAGGATGGCTTCAGGCCCTAATCTGGTTCCGGTACGGCACGCTCAGCCTTTGGTTAATTCCTCTTCCTGGTGGGAAATGAGAGTTAAATTTGCCCGTCCAGACACCTCCAGCTAGCCTCTCATTGGTTCTCGCTATTCCTGTTCATCTTCCGCAGAAATTGCAAACTGGGCCAAACAGGAGGTTAAAGGCGCTGACTCTCCAAGTGGGGAGAGTGTTAGTAAAGCGTCTGGAATGTTGCACCCGAGTACCAGGGGAGGAAAACTGAGACATATTTGAACACGTCTCCCGATCACATGGTTGATCATACTCTAGGTTCCACATGCATGTTTTAGCTGAAGGAAGAATACCTTAAACCTGGAGAGTTGAGACCCGTGTAATGGGTACCTTGCAATATGACTTCAAAGGGTCTTCATTTGCTCACCGAACCTCTCCAATCCTATCACTGCTGCGTTTATGCCCCTGTACACATGCTTGATTCTCTTTTGGAGACATAGCAATCCATAGGTTTTACGATACTTACTAGTCAGGTACATTCTTAGGCGTTTAATATGCGGTGTTGAGTCCATTTCGTTGAGCAAGGAGTAGCTCTTGTGTATTCCATATTTGACTTAAGGAACTTTATCTGTGCTCATTTCAATCTCTGGTTTTATGCAGCACCCCAACTCACCTTTACCCTTAAGCGAGCATAAGTTGGTTTTCTAAATTTGAGACCCTGTTCTGTTCTGTAATTCAGTTCCTGTGTAGCCAAGTTTACATTCCGTGTATTACTGATATCTTATGATGTTTCTTTTTCTGTGTGACTTATTTCAGTTAGAATCATCATACCTGAATCCACTCATTGTGATGCTAAGGGCCTGATGACATAGATTTCATTGCTGAGTGATATTGCTTTGTAAGTAAATACCACAACTTCTTTATCCATTTTTCACTTTCTGCGATGTTGAACTTGTACTGTAAACGAGGTTCTTGTAAACAGAGGCGTCCCAAACTTTGGGGTGGCTGTGTCTTTTTGATTTTAATTTCCCTAAGCTATAGGACCATAAGCGGCAGTGCCCTAGGCTCTGTTGCTTTGTTTTTTAGATGTTTCAGGAAACACCATACACTTCTCCCGAGTGTCTGTTGGCAATTTACATCCCGCCCATCAGCATAACAAGGCTCCCAGTTCTCCATGGCCTGTCCTGCCTTTCTGGATTTTACACTTTTTTCAGATGGCCCTTTTGACCGGGGGGAAGTGAGACTTCATTGTAGTGCAGATTTCCTTTGCAAGCTTGCTTGGTTGGCCAAAAAGGGCGTATGCGTTTTTTCCTGAATATATTCAGGAAAAAACGCATACGCCCTTTTTGGCCAAGTGCATCATTGTGGACGTTCTGCCTCTTTTCCTATGCTTTCAATGCAATTCCAGTCTACCTCCTGAAATCGGTTTCCTGCAATTCTGCCCCGCTTTCAAGTCCTCTTGGCAGCCTTACTTCAGTCTATTTTTGGACGATAGCTGTCATTTATAACTCTGCAGGTTTGTGAATTACAGTGCCCCTGAGCTCCTTTCTTCAACTCGCTTTCTTGTGAGCTGGCCGCAACACCGCAGGATGGCTTCAGGCCCTAATCTGGTTCCGGCCCGGCACGCTGAGCCTTTGGTTATTTCCTCTTCCTGGTGGGAAATGAGAGTTAAATTTGCCCGTCCAGACACCTCCAGCTAGTCTCTCATTGGTTCTCGCTATTCCTGTTCTTCTTCCGCAGAAATTGCAAACTGGGCCAAACAGGAGGTTAAAGGCGCTGACTCTCCAAGTGGGGAGAGTGTTAGTAAAGCGTCTGGAATGTTGCACCCGAGTACCAGGGGAGGAAAACTGAGACATATTTGAACACGTCTCCCGTTCACATGGTTGATCATACTTGGGTTCCACATGCATGTTTTAGCTGAAGGAAGAATACCTTAAACCTGGAGAGTTAAGACCCGTGTAATGGGTACCATGCAATATGACTTCAAAGGGTCTTCATTTGCTCACCGAACCTCTCCAATCCTATCACTGCTGCGTTTATGCCCCTGTACACATGCTTGATTCTCTTTCGGAGACATAGCAATCCATAGGTTTTAAGATACTTACTAGTCAGGTACATTCTTAGGCGTTTAATATGCGGTGTTGAGTCCATTTCGTTGAGCAAGGAGTAGCTCTTGTCTATTCCATATTTGACTTAAGGAACTTTATCTGTGCTCATTTCAATCTCTGGTTTTATGCAGCACCCCAACTCACCTTTACCCTTAAGCAAGCATAAGTTGGTTTTCTAAATTTGAGACCCTGTTCTGTTCTGTAATTCAGTTCCTGTGTAGCCAAGTTTCCATTCCGTGTATTACTGATATCTTATGATGTTTCTTTTTCTGTGTGACTTATTTCAGTTAGAATCATCATACCTGAATCCACTCATTGTGCTGCTAAGGGCCTGATGACACAGATTTCATTGCTGAGTGATATTGCTTTGTAAGTAAATACCACAAGTTCTTTATCCATTTTTCACTTTCTGCGATGTTGAACTTGTACTGTAAACGAGGTTCTTGTAAACAGAGGCGTCCCAAACTTTGGGGTGGCTGTGTCTTTTTGATTTTAATTTCCCTAATCTATAGGACCATAAGTGGCAGTGCCCTAGGCTCTGTTGCTTTGTTTTTTAGATGTTTCAGGAAACACCATACACTTCTCCCGAGTGTCTGTTGGCAATTTACATCCCGCCCATCAGCATAACAAGGCTCCCAGTTCTCCATGGCCTGTCCTGCCTTTCTGGATTTTACACTTTTTTCAGATGGCCCTTTTGACCGGGGGGAAGTGAGACTTCATTGTAGTGCAGATTTCCTTTGCAAGCTTGCTTGGTTGGCCATAAAGGGCGTATGCGTTTTTTCCTGAATATATTCAGGAAAAAACGCATACGCCCTTTTTGGCCAAGTGCATCATTGTGGACGTTCTGCCTCTTTTCCTATGCTTTCAATGCAATTCCAGTCTACCTCCTGAAATCGGTTTCCTGCAATTCTGCCCCGCTTTCAAGTCCTCTTGGCAGCCTTACTTCAGTCTATTTTTGGACGATAGCTGTCATTTATAACTCTGCAGGTTTGTGAATTACAGTGCCCCTGAGCTCCTTTCTTCAACTCGCTTTCTTGTGACCTGGCCGCAACACCGCAGGATGGCTTCAGGCCCTAATCTGGTTCCGGCACAGCACGCTGAGCCTTTGGTTATTTCCTCTTCCTGGTGGGAAATGAGAGTTAAATTTGCCCGTCCAGACACCTCCAGCTAGTCTCTCATTGGTTCTCGCTATTCCTGTTCATCTTCCGCAGAAATTACAAACTGGGCCAAACAGGAGGTTAAAGGCGCTGACTCTCCAAGTGGGGAGAGTGTTAGTAAAGCGTCTGGAATGTTGCACACGAGTACCAGGGGAGTAAAACTGAGACATATTTGAACACGTCTCCCGTTCACATGGTTGATCATACTTGGGTTCCACATGCATGTTTTAGCTGAAGGAAGAATACCTTAAACCTGGGGAGTTGAAACCCGTGGAATGGGTACCATGCAATATGACTTCAAAGGGTTTTCATTTGCTCACCGAACCTCACCAATCCTATCACTGCTGCGTTTATGCCCCTGTACACATGCTTGATTCTCTTTCGGAGACATAGCAATCCATAGGTTTTAAGATACTTACAAGTCAGGTACATTCTTAGGCGTTTAATATGCGGTGTTGAGTCCATTTCATTGAGCAAGGAGTAGCTCTTGTCTATTCCATATTTGGCTTAAGGAACTTTATCTGTGCTCATTTCAATCTCTGGTTTTATGCAGCACCTCAACTCACCTTTACCCTTAAGCAAGCATAAGTTGTTTTTCTAAATTTGAGACCCTGTTCTGTTCTGTAATTCAGTTCCTGTGTAGCCAAGTTTCCATTCCGTGTATTACTGATATCTTATGATGTTTCTTTTTCTGTGTGACTTATTTCAGTTAGAATCATCATACCTGAATCCACTCATTGCGATGCTAAGGGCCTGATGACATAGATTTCATTGCTGAGTGATATTGCTTTGTAAGTGAATACCACAACTTCTTTATCCATTTTTCACTTTCTGCGATGTTGAACTTGTACTGTAAACGAGGTTCTTGTAAACAGAGCCGTTCCAAACTTTGGGGTGGCTGTGTCTTTTTGATTTTAATTTCCCTAAGCTATAGGACCATAAGTGGAAGTGCCCTAGGCTCTGTTGCTTTGTTTTTTAGATGTTTCAGGAAACACCATACACTTCTCCCAAGTGTCTGTTGGCAATTTACATCCCGCCCATCAGCATAACAAGGCTCCCAGTTCTCAATGGCCTGTTGCCTTTCTGGATTTTACACTTTTTTCAGATGGCCCTTTTGACCGGGGGGAAGTGAGACTTCATTGTAGTGCAGATTTCCTTTGCAAGCTTGCTTGGTTGGCCAAAAAGGGCGTATGCGTTTTTTCCTGAATATATTCAGGAAAAAACGCATACGCCCTTTTTGGCCAAGTGCATCATTGTGGACGTTCTGCCTCTTTTCCTATGCTTTCAATGCAATTCCAGTCTACCTCCTGAAATCGGTTTCCTGCAATTCTGCCCCGCTTTCAAGTCCTCTTGGCAGCCTTACTTCAGTCTATTTTTGGACGATAGCTGTCATTTATAACTCTGCAGGTTTGTGAATTACAGTGCTCCTGAGCTCCTTTCTTCAACTCGCTTTCTTGTGACCTGGCCGCAACACCGCAGGATGGCTTCAGGCCCTAATCTGGTTCCGGCCCGGCATGCTGAACCTTTGGTTAATTTCTCTTCCTGGTGGGAAATGAGAGTTAAATTTGCCCGTCCAGACACCTCCAGCTAGCCTCTCATTGGTTCTCGCTATTCCTGTTCATCTTCCGCAGAAATTGCAAACTGGGCCAAACAGGAGGTTAAAGGCGCTGACTCTCCAAGTGGGGAGAGTGTTAGTAAAGCGTCTGGAATGTTGCACCCGAGTACCAGGGGAGGAAAACTGAGACATGTTTGAACACGTCTCCCGATCACATGGTTGATCATACTCTAGGTTCCACATGCATGTTTTAGCTGAAGGAAGAATACCTTAAACCTGGGTAGTTGAAACCCGTGTAATGGGTACCATGCAATATGACTTCAAAGGGTCTTCATTTGCTCACCGAACCTCTCCAATCCTATCACTGCTGCGTTTATGCCCCTGTACACATGCTTGATTCTCTTTCGGAGACATAGCAATCCATAGGTTTTAAGATACTTACTAGTCAGGTACATTCTTAGGCGTTTAATATGGGGTGTTGAGTCCATTTCGTTGAGCAAGGAGTAGCTCTTGTCTATTCCATATTTGGCTTAAGGAACTTTATCTGTGCTCATTTCAATCTCTGGTTTTATGCAGCACCCCAACTCACCTTTCCCCTTAAGCAATAATATGTTGGTTTTCTAAATTTGAGACCCTGTTCTGTTCTGTAATTCAGTTCCTGTGTAGCCAAGTTTACATTCCGTGTATTACTGATATCTTATGATGTTTCTTTTCCTGTATGACTTATTTCAGTTAGAATCATCATACCTGAATCCACTCATTGTGCTTCTAAGGGCCTGATGACACAGATTTCATTGCTGAGTGATATTGCTTTGTAAGTAAATACCACAACTTCTTTATCCATTTTTCACTTTCTGCGATGTTGAACTTGTACTGTAAACGAGGTTCTTGTAAACAGAGCCGTCCCAAACTTTGGGGTGGCTGTGTCTTTTTGATTTTAATTTCCCTAAGCTATAGGACCATAAGTGGAAGTGCCCTAGGTTCTGTTGCTTTGTTTTTTAGATGTTTCAGGAAACACCATACACTTCTCCCGAGTGGTTGTTGGCAATTTACATCCCGCCCATCAGCATAACAATGCTCCCATTTCTCCATGGCCAGTCCTGCCTTTCTGGATTTTACACTTTTTTCAGATGGCCCTTTTGACCGGGGAGAAGTGAGACTTCATTGTAGTGCAGATTTCCTTTGCAAGCTTGCTTGGTTGGCCAAAAAGGGCGTATGCGTTTTTTCCTGAATATATTCAGGAAGAAACGCATACGCCCTTTTTGGCCAAGTGCATCATTGTGGACGTTCTGCCTCTTTTCCTATGCTTTCAATGCAATTCCAGTCTACCTCCTGAAATCGGTTTCCTGCAATTCTGCCCCGCTTTCAAGTCCTCTTGGCAGCCTTACTTCAGTCTATTGTTGGACAATAGCTGTCATTTATAACTCTGCAGGTTTGTGAATTACAGTGCCCCTGAGCTCCTTTCTTCAACTCGCTTTCTTGTGACCTGGCCGCAACACCGCAGGATGGCTTCAGGCCCTAATCTGGTTCTGGCACGGCACGCTGAGCCTTTGGTTAATTCCTCTTCCTGGTGGGAAATGAGAGTTAAATTTGCCCGTCCAGACACCTCCAGCTAGCCTCTCATTGGTTCTCACTATTCCTGTTCATCTTCCGCAGAAATTGCAAACTGGGCCAAACAGGAGGTTAAAGGGACTGACTCTCCAAGTGGGGAGAGTGTTAGTAAAGCGTCTGGAATGTTGCACCCGAGTACCAGGGGAGGAAAACTGAGACATATTTGAACACGTCTCCCGATCACATGGTTGATCATACTCTAGGTTCCACATGCATGTTTTAGCTGAAGGAAGAATACCTTAAACCTGGGTAGTTGAAACCCGTGGAATGGGTACCATGCAATATGACTTCAAAGGGTCTTCATTTGCTCACCGAACCTCTCCAATCCTGTCACTGCTGCGTTTATGCCCCTGTACACATGCTTGATTCTCTTTTGGAGACATAGCAATCCATAGGTTTTAAGATATTTACAAGTCAGGTACATTCTTAGGCGTTTAATATGCGGTGTTGAGTCCATTTCGTTGAGCAAGGAGTAGCTCTTGTCTATTCCATATTTGGCTTAAGGAACTTTATCTGTGCTCATTTCAATCTCTGGTTTTATGCAGCACCCCAACTCACCTTTACCCTTAAGCAAGCATAAGTTGTTTTTCTAAATTTGAGTCCCTGTTCTGTTCTGTAATTCAGTTCCTGTGTAGCCAAGTTTACATTCCGTGTATTACTGATATCTTATGATGTTTCTTTTTCTGTGTGACTTACTTCAGTTAGAATCATCATACCTGAATCCACTCATTGTGCTGCTAAGGGCCTGATGACACAGATTTCATTGCTGAGTGATATTGCTTTGTAAGTAAATACCACAACTTCTTTATCCATTTTTCACTTTCTGCGATGTTGAACTTGTACTGTAAACGAGGTTCTTGTAAACAGAGTCGTCCCAAACTTTGGGGTGGCTGTGTCTTTTTGATTTTAATTTCCCTAAGCTATAGGACCATAAGTGGAAGTGCCCTAGGTTCTGTTGCTTTGTTTTTTAGATGTTTCAGGAAACACCATACACTTCTCCCGAGTGGTTGTTGGCAATTTACATCCCGCCCATCAGCATAACAAGGCTCCCAGTTCTCCATGGCCTGTCCTGCCTTTCTGGATTTTACACTTTTTTGAGATGGCCCTTTTGACCGGGGGGAAGTGAGACTTCATTGTAGTGCAGATTTCCTTTGCAAGCTTGCTTGGTTGGCCAAAAAGGGCGTATGCGTTTTTTCCTGAATATATTCAGGAAAAAACGCATACGCCCTTTTTGGCCAAGTGCATCATTGTGGACGTTCTGCCTCTTTTCCTATGCTTTCAATGCAATTCCAGTCTACCTCCTGAAATCGGTTTCCTGCAATTCTGCCCCGCTTTCAAGTCCTCTTGGCAGCCTTACTTCAGTCTATTTTTGGACGATAGCTGTCATTTATAACTCTGCAGGTTTGTGAATTACAGTGCCCCTGAGCTCCTTTCTTCAACTCCCTTTCTTGTGACCTGGCCGCAACACCGCAGGATGGCTTCAGGCCCTAATCTGGTTCCGGCCCGGCATGCTGAGCCTTTGGTTAATTCCTCTTCCTGGTGGGAAATGAGAGTTAAATTTGCCCGTCCAGACACCTCCAGCTAGCCTCTCATTGGTTCTCGCTATTCCTGTTCATCTTCCGCAGAAATTGCAAACTGGGCCAAACAGGAGGTTAAAGGGACTGACTCTCCAAGTGGGGAGAGTGTTAGTAAAGCGTCTGGAATGTTGCACCTGAGTACCAGGGGAGGAAAACTGAGACATATTTGAACACGTCTCCCGATCACATGGTTGATCATACTTGGGTTCCACATGCATGTTTTAGCTGAAGGAAGAATACCTTAAACCTGGGTAGTTGAAACCCGTGGAATGGGTACCATGCAATATGACTTTAAAGGGTCTTCATTTGCTCACCGAACCTCTCCAATCTTATCACTGCTGCGTTTATGCCCCTGTACACATGCTTGATTCTCTTTCGGAGACATAGCAATTCTTAGGTTTTAAGATACTTACAAGTCAGGTACATTCTTAGGCGTTTAATATGCGGTGTTGAGTCCATTTCGTTGAACAAGGAGTAGCTCTTGTCTATTCCATATTTGGCTTAAGGAACTTTATCTGTGCTCATTTCAATCTCTGGTTTTATGCAGCACCCCAACTCACCTTTACTCTTAAGCAAGCATAAGTTGTTTTTCTAAATTTGAGTCCCTGTTCTGTTCTGTAATTCAGTTCCTGTGTAGCCAAGTTTACATTCCGTGTATTACTGATATCTTATGATGTTTCTTTTTCTGTGTGACTTACTTCAGTTAGAATCATCATACCTGAATCCACTCATTGTGCTGCTAAGGGCCTGATGACACAGATTTCATTGCTGAGTGATATTGCTTTGTAAGTAAATACCACAACTTCTTTATCCATTTTTCACTTTCTGCGATGTTGAACTTGTACTGTAAACGAGGTTCTTGTAAACAGAGTCGTCCCAAACTTTGGGGTGGCTGTGTCTTTTTGATTTTAATTTCCCTAAGCTATAGGACCATAAGTGGAAGTGCCCTAGGTTCTGTTGCTTTGTTTTTTAGATGTTTCAGGAAACACCATACACTTCTCCCGAGTGGTTGTTGGCAATTTACATCCCGCCCATCAGCATAACAAGGCTCCCAGTTCTCCATGGCCTGTCCTGCCTTTCTGGATTTTACACTTTTTTGAGATGGCCCTTTTGACCGGGGGGAAGTGAGACTTCATTGTAGTGCAGATTTCCTTTCCAAGCTTGCTTGGTTGGCCAAAAAGGGCGTATGCGTTTTTTCCTGAATATATTCAGGAAAAAACGCATACGCCCTTTTTGGCCAAGTGCATCATTGTGGACGTTCTGCCTCTTTTCCTATGCTTTCAATGCAATTCCAGTCTACCTCCTGAAATCGGTTTCCTGCAATTCTGCCCCGCTTTCAAGTCCTCTTGGCAGCCTTACTTCAGTCTATTTTTGGACGATAGCTGTCATTTATAACTCTGCAGGTTTGTGAATTACAGTGCCCCTGAGCTCCTTTCTTCAACTCCCTTTCTTGTGACCTGGCCGCAACACCGCAGGATGGCTTCAGGCCCTAATCTGGTTCCGGCCCGGCATGCTGAGCCTTTGGTTAATTCCTCTTCCTGGTGGGAAATGAGAGTTAAATTTGCCCGTCCAGACACCTCCAGCTAGCCTCTCATTGGTTCTCGCTATTCCTGTTCATCTTCCGCAGAAATTGCAAACTGGGCCAAACAGGAGGTTAAAGGGACTGACTCTCCAAGTGGGGAGAGTGTTAGTAAAGCGTCTGGAATGTTGCACCTGAGTACCAGGGGAGGAAAACTGAGACATATTTGAACACGTCTCCCGATCACATGGTTGATCATACTTGGGTTCCACATGCATGTTTTAGCTGAAGGAAGAATACCTTAAACCTGGGTAGTTGAAACCCGTGGAATGGGTACCATGCAATATGACTTTAAAGGGTCTTCGTTTGCTCACCGAACCTCTCCAATCTTATCACTGCTGCGTTTATGCCCCTGTACACATGCTTGATTCTCTTTCGGAGACATAGCAATTCTTAGGTTTTAAGATACTTACAAGTCAGGTACATTCTTAGGCGTTTAATATGCGGTGTTGAGTCCATTTCGTTGAACAAGGAGTAGCTCTTGTCTATTCCATATTTGGCTTAAGGAACTTTATCTGTGCTCATTTCAATCTCTGGTTTTATGCAGCACCCCAACTCACCTTTACCCTTAAGCAAACATAAGTTGTTTTTCTAAATTTGAGACCCTGTTCTGTTCTGTAATTCAGTTCCTGTGTAGCCAAGTTTCCATTCCGTGTATTACTGATATCTTATGATGTTTCTTTTTCTGTGTGACTTATTTCAGTTAGAATCATCATACCTGAATCCACTCATTGTGCTGCTAAGGGCCTGATGACATAGATTTCATTGCTGAGTGATATTGCTTTGTAAGTAAATACCACAACTTCTTTATCCATTTTTCACTTTCTGCGATGTTGAACTTGTACTGTAAACGAGGTTCTTGTAAACAGAGGCGTCCCAAACTTTGGGGTGGCTGTGTCTTTTTGATTTTAATTTCCCTAAGCTATAGGACCATAAGTGGCAGTGCCCTAGGCTCTGTTGCTTTGTTTTTTAGATGTTTCAGGAAACACCATACACTTCTCCGGAGTGTCTGTTGGCAATTTACATCCCGCCCATCAGCATAACAAGGCTCCCAGTTCTCCATGGCCTGTCCTGCCTTTCTGGATTTTACACTTTTTTCAGATGGCCCTTTTGACCGGGGGGAAGTGAGACTTCATTGTAGTGCAGATTTCCTTTGCAAGCTTGCTTGTTTGGCCAAAAAGGGCGTATGCGTTTTTTCCTGAATATATTCAGGAAAAAACGCATACGCCCTTTTTGGCCAAGTGCATCATTGTGGACGTTCTGCCTCTTTTCCTATGCTTGCAATGCAATTCCAGTCTACCTCCTGAAATCGGTTTCCTGCAATTCTGCCCCGCTTTCAAGTCCTCTTGGCAGCCTTACTTCAGTCTATTTTTGGACGATAGCTGTCATTTATAACTCTGCAGGTTTGTGAATTACAGTGCCCCTGAGCTCCTTTCTTCAACTTGCTTTCTTGTGACCTGGCCGCAACACCGCAGGATGGCTTCAGGCCCTAATCTGGTTCCGGCACGGCACGCTGAGCCTTTGGTTATTTCCTCTTCCTGGTGGGAAATGAGAGTTAAATTTGCCCGTCCAGACACCTCCAGCTAGCCTCTCATTGGTTCTCGCTATTCCTGTTCATCTTCCGCAGAAATTGCAAACTGGGCCAAACAGGAGGTTAAAGGCGCTGACTCTCCAAGTGGGGAGAGTGTTAGTAAAGCGTCTGGAATGTTGCACCCGAGTACCAGGGGAGGAAAACTGAGACATATTTGAACACGTCTCCCGTTCACATGGTTGATCATACTTGGGTTCCACATGCATGTTTTAGCTGAAGGAAGAATACCTTAAACCTGGAGAGTTAAGACCCGTGTAATGGGTACCATGCAATATGACTTCAAAGGGTCTTCATTTGCTCACCGAACCTCTCCAATCCTATCACTGCTGCGTTTATGCCCCTGTACACATGCTTGATTCTCTTTCGGAGACATAGCAATCCATAGGTTTTAAGATACTTACTAGTCAGGTATATTCTTAGGCGTTTAATATGCGGTGTTGAGTCCATTTCGTTGAGCAAGTAGTAGCTCTTGTCTATTCCATATTTGACTTAAGGAACTTTATCTGTGCTCATTTCAATCTCTGGTTTTATGCAGCACCCCAACTCACCTTTACCCTTAAGCAAGCATAAGTTGGTTTTCTAAATTTGAGACCCTGTTCTGTTCTGTAATTCAGTTCCTGTGTAGCCAAGTTTACATTCCGTGTATTACTGATATCTTATGATGTTTCTTTTTCTGTGTGACTTACTTCAGTTAGAATCATCATACCTGAATCCACTCATTGTGCTGCTAAGGGCCTGATGACACAGATTTCATTGCTGAGTGATATTGCTTTGTAAGTAAATACCACAACTTCTTTATCCATTTTTCACTTTCTGCGATGTTGAACTTGTACTGTAAACGAGGTTCTTGTAAACAGAGCCGTTCCAAACTTTGGGGTGGCTGTGTCTTTTTGATTTTAATTTCCCTAAGCTATAGGACCATAAGTGGAAGTGCCCTAGGTTCTGTTGCTTTGTTTTTTAGATGTTTCAGGAAACACCATACACTTCTCCCGAGTGGTTGTTGGCAATTTACATCCCGCCCATCAGCATAACAAGGCTCCCAGTTTTCCATGGCCTATCCTGCCTTTCTGGATTTTACACTTTTTTCAGATGGCCCTTTTGACCGGGGGGAAGTGAGACTTCATTGTAGTGCAGATTTCCTTTGCAAGCTTGCTTGGTTGGCCAAAAAGGGCGTATGCGTTTTTTCCTGAATATATTCAGGAAAAAACGCATACGCCCTTTTTGGCCAAGTGCATCATTGTGGACGTTCTGCCTTTTTTCCTATGCTTTCAATGCAATTCCAGTCTACCTCCTGAAATCGGTTTCCTGCAATTCTGCCCCGCTTTCAAGTCCTCTTGGCAGCCTTACTTCAGTCTATTTTTGGACGATAGCTGTCATTTATAACTCTGCAGGTTTGTGAATTACAGTGCCCCTGAGCTCCTTTCTTCAACTCGCTTTCTTGTGACCTGGCCGCAACACCGCAGGATGGCTTCAGGCCCTAATCTGGTTCTGGCATGGCACGCTGAGCCTTTGGTTAATTCCTCTTCCTGGTAGGAAATGAGAGTTAAATTTGCCCGTCCAGACACCTCCAGCTAGTCTCTGTTGGTTCTCGCTATTCCTGTTCATCTTCCGCAGAAATTGCAAACTGGGCCAAACAGGAGGTTAAAGGGACTGACTCTCCAAGTCGGGAGAGTGTTAGTAAAGCGTCTGGAATGTTGCACCCGAGTACCAGGGTACGAAAACTGAGACATATTTGAACACGTCTCCCGATCACATGGTTGATCATACTCTAGGTTCCACATGCATGTTTTAGCTGAAGGAAGAATACCTTAAACCTGGGTAGTTGAAACCCGTGGAATGGGTACCATGCAATATGACTTCAAAGGGTCTTCATTTGCTCACCGAACCTCTCCAATCCTATCACTGCTGCGTTTATGCCCCTGTACACATGCTTGATTCTCTTTTGGAGACATAGCAATCCATAGGTTTTAAGATATTTACAAGTCAGGTACATTCTTACGCGTTTAATATGCGGTGTTGAGTCCATTTCGTTGAGCAAGGAGTAGCTCTTGTCTATTCCATATTTGGCTTAAGGAACTTTATCTGTGCTCATTTCAATCTCTGGTTTTATGCAGCACTCCAACTCACCTTTACCCTTAAGCAAGCATAAGTTGTTTTTCTAAATTTGAGTCCCTGTTCTGTTCTGTAATTCAGTTCCTGTGTAGCCAAGTTTACATTCCGTGTATTACTGATATCTTATGATGTTTCTTTTTCTGTGTGACTTACTTCAGTTAGAATCATCATACCTGAATCCACTCATTGTGCTGCTAAGGGCCTGATGACACAGATTTCATTGCTGAGTGATATTGCTTTGTAAGTAAATACCACAACTTCTTTATCCATTTTTCACTTTCTGCGATGTTGAACTTGTACTGTAAACGAGGTTCTTGTAAACAGAGCCGTTCCAAACTTTGGGGTGGCTGTGTCTTTTTGATTTTAATTTCCCTAAGCTATAGGACCATAAGTGGAAGTGCCCTAGGTTCTGTTGCTTTGTTTTTTAGATGTTTCAGGAAACACCATACACTTCTCCGGAGTGGTTGTTGGCAATTTACATCCCGCCCATCAGCATAACAAGGCTCCCAGTTCTCCATGGCCTGTCCTGCCTTTCTGGATTTTACACTTTTTTCAGATGGCCCTTTTGACTGGGGGGAAGTGAGACTTCATTGTAGTGCAGATTTCCTTTGCAAGCTTGCTTGGTTGGCCAAAAAGGGCGTATGCGTTTTTTCCTGAATATATTCAGGAAAAAACGCATACGCCCTTTTTGGCCAAGTGCATCATTGTGGACGTTCTGCCTCTTTTCCTATGCTTTCAATGCAATTCCAGTCTACCTCCTGAAATCGGTTTCCTGCAATTCTGCCCCGCTTTCAAGTCCTCTTGGCAGCCTTACTTCAGTCTATTTTTGGACGATAGCTGTCATTTATAACTCTGCAGGTTTGTGAATTACAGTGCCCCTGAGCTCCTTTCTTCAACTCGCTTTCTTGTGACCTGGCCGCAACACCGCAGGATGGCTTCAGGCCCTAATCTGGTTCTGGCATGGCACGCTGAGCCTTTGGTTAATTCCTCTTCCTGGTAGGAAATGAGAGTTAAATTTGCCCGTCCAGGCACCTCCAGCTAGTCTCCGTTGGTTCTCGCTATTCCTGTTCATCTTCCGCAGAAATTGCAAACTGGGCCAAACAGGAGGTTAAAGGGACTGACTCTCCAAGTCGGGAGAGTGTTAGTAAAGCGTCTGGAATGTTGCACCCGAGTACCAGGGTACGAAAACTGAGACATATTTGAACACGTCTCCCGATCACATGGTTGATCATACTCTAGGTTCCACATGCATGTTTTAGCTGAAGGAAGAATACCTTAAACTTGGGTAGTTGAAACCCGTGGAATGGGTACCATGCAATATGACTTCAAAGGGTCTTCATTTGCTCACCGAACCTCTCCAATCCTATCACTGCTGCGTTTATGCCCCTGTACACATGCTTGATTCTCTTTTGGAGACATAGCAATCCATAGGTTTTAAGATATTTACAAGTCAGGTACATTCTTAGGCGTTTAATATGCGGTGTTGAGTCCATTTCGTTGAGCAAGGAGTAGCTCTTGTCTATTCCATATTTGGCTTAAGGAACTTTATCTGTGCTCATTTCAATCTCTGGTTTTATGCAGCACCCCAACTCACCTTTACCCTTAAGCAAGCATAAGTTGTTTTTCTAAATTTGAGTCCCTGTTCTGTTCTGTAATTCAGTTCCTGTGTAGCCAAGTTTACATTCCGTGTATTACTGATATCTTATGATGTTTCTTTTTCTGTGTGACTTACTTCAGTTAGAATCATCATACCTGAATCCACTCATTGTGCTGCTAAGGGCCTGATGACACAGATTTCATTGCTGAGTGATATTGCTTTGTAAGTAAATACCACAACTTCTTTATCCATTTTTCACTTTCTGCGATGTTGAACTTGTACTGTAAACGAGGTTCTTGTAAACAGAGTCGTCCCAAACTTTGGGGTGGCTGTGTCTTTTTGATTTTAATTTCCCTAAGCTATAGGACCATAAGTGGAAGTGCCCTAGGTTCTGTTGCTTTGTTTTTTAGATGTTTCAGGAAACACCATACACTTCTCCCGAGTGGTTGTTGGCAATTTACATCCCGCCCATCAGCATAACAAGGCTCCCAGTTCTCCATGGCCTGTCCTGCCTTTCTGGATTTTACACTTTTTTGAGATGGCCCTTTTGACCGGGGGGAAGTGAGACTTCATTGTAGTGCAGATTTCCTTTGCAAGCTTGCTTGGTTGGCCAAAAAGGGCGTATGCGTTTTTTCCTGAATATATTCAGGAAAAAACGAATACGCCCTTTTTGGCCAAGTGCATCATTGTGGACGTTCTGCCTCTTTTCCTATGCTTTCAATGCAATTCCAGTCTACCTCCTGAAATCGGTTTCCTGCAATTCTGCCCCACTTTCAAGTCCTCTTGGCAGCCTTACTTCAGTCTATTTTTGGACGATAGCTGTCATTTATAACTCTGCAGGTTTGTGAATTACAGTGCCCCTGAGCTCCTTTCTTCAACTCCCTTTCTTGTGACCTGGCCGCAACACCGCAGGATGGCTTCAGGCCCTAATCTGGTTCCGGCCCGGCATGCTGAGCCTTTGGTTAATTCCTCTTCCTGGTGGGAAATGAGAGTTAAATTTGCCCGTCCAGACACCTCCAGCTAGCCTCTCATTGGTTCTCGCTATTCCTGTTCATCTTCCGCAGAAATTGCAAACTGGGCCAAACAGGAGGTTAAAGGGACTGACTCTCCAAGTGGGGAGAGTGTTAGTAAAGCGTCTGGAATGTTGCACCTGAGTACCAGGGGAGGAAAACTGAGACATATTTGAACACGTCTCCCGATCACATGGTTGATCATACTCTAGGTTCCACATGCATGTTTTAGCTGAAGGAAGAATACCTTAAACCTGGGTAGTTGAAACCCGTGGAATGGGTACCATGCAATATGACTTTAAAGGGTCTTCATTTGCTCACCGAACCTCTCCAATCTTATCACTGCTGCGTTTATGCCCCTGTACACATGCTTGATTCTCTTTCGGAGACATAGCAATTCTTAGGTTTTAAGATACTTACAAGTCAGGTACATTCTTAGGCGTTTAATATGCGGTGTTGAGTCCATTTCGTTGAACAAGGAGTAGCTCTTGTCTATTCCATATTTGGCTTAAGGAACTTTATCTGTGCTCATTTCAATCTCTGGTTTTATGCAGCACCCCAACTCACCTTTACCCTTAAGCAAGCATAAGTTGTTTTTCTAAATTTGAGACCCTGTTCTGTTCTGTAATTCAGTTCCTGTGTAGCCAAGTTTCCATTCCGTGTATTACTGATATCTTATGATGTTTCTTTTTCTGTGTGACTTATTTCAGTTAGAATCATCATACCTGAATCCACTCATTGTGCTGCTAAGGGCCTGATGACATAGATTTCATTGCTGAGTGATATTGCTTTGTAAGTAAATACCACAACTTCTTTATCCATTTTTCACTTTCTGCGATGTTGAACTTGTACTGTAAACGAGGTTCTTGTAAACAGAGGCGTCCCAAACTTTGGGGTGGCTGTGTCTTTTTGATTTTAATTTCCCTAAGCTATAGGACCATAAGTGGCAGTGCCCTAGGCTCTGTTGCTTTGTTTTTTAGATGTTTCAGGAAACACCATACACTTCTCCGGAGTGTCTGTTGGCAATTTACATCCCGCCCATCAGCATAACAAGGCTCCCAGTTCTCCATGGCCTGTCCTGCCTTTCTGGATTTTACACTTTTTTCAGATGGCCCTTTTGACCGGGGGGAAGTGAGACTTCATTGTAGTGCAGATTTCCTTTGCAAGCTTGCTTGGTTGGCCAAAAAGGGCGTATGCGTTTTTTCCTGAATATATTCAGGAAAAAACGCATACGCCCTTTTTGGCCAAGTGCATCATTGTGGACGTTCTGCCTCTTTTCCTATGCTTTCAATGCAATTCCAGTCTACCTCCTGAAATCGGTTTCCTGCAATTCTGCCCCACTTTCAAGTCCTCTTGGCAGCCTTACTTCAGTCTATTTTTGGACGATAGCTGTCATTTATAACTCTGCAGGTTTGTGAATTACAGTGCCCCTGAGCTCCTTTCTTCAACTTGCTTTCTTGTGACCTGGCCGCAACATCGCAGGATGGCTTCAGGCCCTAATCTGGTTCCGGCACGGCACGCTGAGCCTTTGGTTATTTCCTCTTCCTGGTGGGAAATGAGAGTTAAATTTGCCCGTCCAGACACCTCCAGCTAGCCTCTCATTGGTTCTCGCTATTCCTGTTCATCTTCCGCAGAAATTGCAAACTGGGCCAAACAGGAGGTTAAAGGCGCTGACTCTCCAAGTGGGGAGAGTGTTAGTAAAGCGTCTGGAATGTTGCACCCGAGTACCAGGGGAGGAAAACTGAGACATATTTGAACACGTCTCCCGTTCACATGGTTGATCATACTTGGGTTCCACATGCATGTTTTAGCTGAAGGAAGAATACCTTAAACCTGGAGAGTTAAGACCCGTGTAATGGGTACCATGCAATATGACTTCAAAGGGTCTTCATTTGCTCACCGAACCTCTCCAATCCTATCACTGCTGCGTTTATGCCCCTGTACACATGCTTGATTCTCTTTCGGAGACATAGCAATCCATAGGTTTCAAGATACTTACTAGTCAGGAACATTCTTAGGCGTTTAATATGCGGTGTTGTGTCCATTTCGTTGAGCAAGGAGTAGCTCTTGTCTATTCCATATTTGGCTTAAGGAACTTTATCTGTGCTCATTTCAATCTCTGGTTTTATGCAGCACCCCAACTCACCTTTACCCTTAAGCAAGCATAAGTTGTTTTTCTAAATTTGAGTCCCTGTTCTGTTCTGTAATTCAGTTCCTGTGTAGCCAAGTTTACATTCCGTGTATTACTGATACCTTATGATGTTTCTTTTTCTGTGTGACTTACTTCAGTTAGAATCATCATACCTGAATCCACTCATTGTGCTGCTAAGGGCCTGATGACACAGATTTCATTGCTGAGTGATATTGCTTTGTAAGTAAATACCACAACTTCTTTATCCATTTTTCACTTTCTGCGATGTTGAACTTGAACTGTAAACGAGGTTCTTGTAAACAGAGGCGTCCCAAACTTTGGGGTGGCTGTGTCTTTTTGATTTTAATTTCCCTAAGCTATAGGACCATAAGTGGAAGTGCCCTAGGTTCTGTTGCTTTGTTTTTTAGATGTTTCAGGAAACACCATACACTTCTCCCGAGTGGTTGTTGGCAATTTACATCCCGCCCATCAGCATAACAAGGCTCCCAGTTCTCCATGGCCTGTCCTGCCTTTCTGGATTTTACACTTTTTTGAGATGGCCCTTTTGACCGGGGGGAAGTGAGACTTCATTGTAGTGCAGATTTCCTTTGCAAGCTTGCTTGGTTGGCCAAAAAGGGCGTATGCGTTTTTTCCTGAATATATTCAGGAAAAAACGCATACGCCCTTTTTGGCCAAGTGCATCATTGTGGACGTTCTGCCTCTTTTCCTATGCTTTCAATGCAATTCCAGTCTACCTCCTGAAATCGGTTTCTTGCAATTCTGCCCCACTTTCAAGTCCTCTTGGCAGCCTTACTTCAGTCTATTTTTGGACGATAGCTGTCATTTATAACTCTGCATGTTTGTGAATTACAGTGCCCCTGAGCTCCTTTCTTCACCTCGCTTTCTTTTGAGCTGGCCGCAACACTGCAGGATGGCTTCAGACCCTAATCTGGTTCCGGTACGGCACGCTGAGCCTTTGGTTACTTCCTCTTCCTGGTGGGAAATGAGAGTTAAATTTGCCCCTCCAGATACCTCCAGCTAACCTCTCATTGGTTCTCGCTATTCCTGTTCATCTTCCGCAGAAATTGCAAACTGGGCCAAACAGGAGGTTAAAGGCGCTGACTCTCCAAGTGGGGAGAGTGTTAGTAAAGCGTCTGGAATGTTGCACCCGAGTACCAGGGGAGGAAAACTGAGACATATTTGAACACGTCTCCCGTTCACATGGTTGATCATACTTGGGTTCCACATGCATGTTTTAGCTGAAGGAAGAATACCTTAAACCTGGAGAGTTGAGACCCGTGTAATGGGTACCATGCAATATGACTTCAAAGGGTCTTCATTTGCTCACCGAACCTCTCCAATCCTATCACTGCTGCGTTTATGCCCCTGTACACATGCTTGATTCTCTTTCGGACACATAGCAATCCATAGGTTTTAAGATACTTACTAGTCAGGTACATTCTTAGGCGTTTAATATGCGGTGTTGAGTCCATTTCGTTGAGCAAGGAGTAGCTCTTGTCTATTCCATATTTGACTTAAGGAACTTTATCTGTGCTCATTTCAATCTCTGGTTTTATGCAGCACCCCAACTCACCTTTCCCCTTAAGCAAGCATAAGTTGTTTTTCTAAATTTGAGTCCCTGTTCTGTTCTGTAATTCAGTTCCTGTGTAGCCAAGTTTACATTCCGTGTATTACTGATATCTTATGATGTTTCTTTTTCTGTGTGACTTACTTCAGTTAGAATCATCATACCTGAATCCACTCATTGTGCTGCTAAGGGCCTGATGACATAGATTTCATTGCTGAGTGATATTGCTTTGTAAGTAAATACCACAACTTCTTTATCCATTTTTCACTTTCTGCGATGTTGAACTTGTACTGTAAACGAGGTTCTTGTAAACAGAGGCGTCCCAAACTTTGGGGTGGCTGTGTCTTTTTGATTTTAATTTCCCTAAGCTATAGGACCATAAGTGGAAGTGCCCTAGGTTCTGTTGCTTTGTTTTTTAGATGTTTCAGGAAACACCATACACTTCTCCCGAGTGTCTGTTGGCAATTTACATCCCGCCCATCAGCATAACAAGGCTCCCAGTTCTCCATGGCCTGTCCTGCCTTTCTGGATTTTACACTTTTTTGAGATGGCCCTTTTGACCGGGGGGAAGTGAGACTTCATTGTAGTGCAGATTTCCTTTGCAAGCTTGCTTGGTTGGCCAAAAAGGGCGTATGCGTTTTTTCCTGAATATATTCAGGAAAAAACGCATACGCCCTTTTTGGCCAAGTGCATCATTGTGGACGTTCTGCCTCTTTTCCTATGCTTTCAATGCAGTTCCAGTCTACCTCCTGAAATCGGTTTCCTGCAATTCTGCCCCACGTTCAAGTCCTCTTGGCAGCCTTACTTCAGTCTATTTTTGGACGATAGCTGTCATTTATAACTCTGCAGGTTTGTGAATTACAGTGCCCCTGAGCTCCTTTCTTCAACTCGCTTTCTTTTGAGCTGGCCGCAACATCGCAGGATGGCTTCAGGCCCTAATCTGGTTCCGGTACGGCACGCTGAGCCTTTGGTTATTTCCTCTTCCTGGTGGGAAATGAGAGTTAAATTTGCCCGTCCAGACACCTCCAGCTAGTCTCTCATTGGTTCTCGCTATTCCTGTTCATCTTCCGCAGAAATTGCAAACTGGGCCAAACAGGAGGTTAAAGGCGCTGACTCTCCAAGTGGGGAGAGTGTTAGTAAAGCGTCTGGAATGTTGCACCCGAGTACCAGGGGAGGAAAACTGAGACATATTTGAACACGTCTCCCGATCACATGGTTGATCATACTGTAGGTTCCACATGCATGTTTTAGCTGAAGGAAGAATACTTTAAACCTGGAGAGTTGAGACCCGTGTAATGGGTACCATGCAATATGACTTCAAAGGGTCTTCATTTGCTCACCGAACCTCTCCAATCCTATCACTGCTGCGTTTATGCCCCTGTACACATGCTTGATTCTCTTTCGGAGACATAGCAATCCATAGGTTTCAAGATACTTACTAGTCAGGTACATTCTTAGGCGTTTAATATGGGGTGTTGAGTCCATTTCGTTGAGCAAGGAGTAGCTCTTGTCTATTCCATATTTGGCTTAAGGAACTTTATCTGTGCTCATTTCAATCTCTGGTTTTATGCAGCACCCCAACTCACCTTTACCCTTAAGCAAGAATAAGTTGTTTTTCTAAATTTGAGACCCTGTTCTGTTCTGTAATTCAGGTCCTGTGTAGCCAAGTTTACATTCCGTGTATTACTGATATCTTATGATGTTTCTTTTTCTGTGTGACTTATTTCAGTTAGAATCATCGTACCTGAATCTACTCATTATGCTGCTATGGGCCTGATGACATAGATTTCATTGCTGAGTGATACTGCATTGTACGTAAGTACCACAAGTTCTTTATCCATTTTTCACTTTCTGCGATGTTGAACTTGTACTGTAAACGAGGTTCTTGTAAACAGAGCCGTTCCAAACTTTGGGGTGGCTGTGTCTTTTTGATTTTAATTTCCCTAAGCTATAGGACCATAAGTGGAAGTGCCCTAGGTTCTGTTGCTTTGTTTTTTAGATGTTTCAGGAAACACCATACACTTCTCCCGAGTGGTTGTTGGCAATTTACATCCCGCCCATCAGCATAACAAGGCTCCCAGTTCTCCATGGCCTGTCCTGCCTTTCTGGATTTTACACTTTTTTCAGATGGCCCTTTTGACCGGGGGGAAGTGAGACTTCATTGTAGTGCAGATTTCCTTTGCAAGCTTGCTTGGTTGGCCAAAAAGGGCGTATGCGTTTTTTCCTGAATATATTCAGGAAACTTTGGGGTGGCTGTGTCTTTTTGATTTTAATTTCCCTAAGCTATAGGACCATAAGTGGAAGTGCCATAGGCTCTGTTGCTTTGTTTTTTAGATGTTTCAGGAAACACCATACACTTCTCCCAAGTGTCTGTTGGCAATTTACATCCCGCCCATCAGCATAACAAGGCTCCCAGTTCTCAATGGCCTGTTGCCTTTCTGGATTGTACACTTTTTACAGATGGCCCTTTTGACCGGGGGGAAGTGAGACTTCATTGTAGTGCAGATTTCCTTTGCAAGCTTGCTTGGTTGGCCAAAAAGGGCGTATGCGTTTTTTCCTGAATATATTCAGGAAAAAACGCATACGCCCTTTTTGGCCAAGTGCATCATTGTGGACGTTCTGCCTCTTTTCCTATGCTTTCAATGCAATTCCAGTCTACCTCCTGAAATCGGTTTCCTGCAATTCTGCCCCGCTTTCAAGTCCTCTTGGCAGCCTTACTTCAGTCTATTTTTGGACGATAGCTGTCATTTATAACTCTGCAGGTTTGTGAATTACAGTGCCCCTGAGCTCCTTTCTTCAACTCGCTTTCTTGTGACCTGGCCACAACACCGCAGGATGGCTTCAGGCCCTAATCTGGTTCCGGCACGGCACGCTGAGCCTTTGGTTATTTCCTCTTCCTGGTGGGAAATGAGAGTTAAATTTGCCCGTCCAGACACCTCCAGCTAGTCTCTCATTGGTTCTCGCTATTCCTGTTCATCTTCCGCAGAAATTGCAAACTGGGCCAAACAGGAGGTTAAAGGCGCTGACTCTCCAAGTGGGGAGAGTGTTAGTAAAGCGTCTGGAATGTTGCACCCGAGTACCAGGGGAGGAAAACTGAGACATATTTGAACACGTCTCCCGTTCACATGGTTGATCATACTCTGGGTTCCACATGCATGTTTTAGCTGAAGGAAGAATACCTTAAACCTGGAGAGTTAAGACCCGTGTAATGGGTACCATGCAATATGACTTCAAAGGGTCTTCATTTGCTCACCGAACCTCTCCAATCCTATCACTGCTGCGTTTATGCCCCTGTACACATGCTTGATTCTCTTTCGGAGACATAGCAATCCATAGGTTTTAAGATACTTACTAGTCAGGTACATTCTTAGGCGTTTAATATGCGGTGTTGAGTCCATTTCGTTGAGCAAGGAGTAGCTCTTGTCTATTCCATATTTGACTTAAGGAACTTTATCTGTGCTCATTTCAATCTCTGGTTTTATGCAGCACCCCAACTCACCTTTACCCTTAAGCAAGCATAAGTTGCTTTTCTAAATTTGAGACCCTGTTCTGTTCTGTAATTCAGTTCCTGTGTAGCCAAGTTTACATTCCGTGTATTACTGATATCTTATGATGTTTCTTTTTCTGTGTGACTTATTTCAGTTAGAATCATCATACCTGAATCCACTCATTGTGCTGCTAAGGGCCTGATGACACAGATTTCATTGCTGAGTGATATTGATTTGTAAGTAAATACCACAACTTCTTTATCCATTTTTCACTTTCTGCGATGTTGAACTTGTACTGTAAACGAGGTTCTTGTAAACAGAGGCGTCCCAAACATTTGGGTGGCTGTGTCTTTTTTATTTTAATTTCCCTAAGCTATAGGACCATAAGTGGCAGTGCCCTAGGCTCTGTTGCTTTGTTTTTTAGATGTTTCAGGAAACACCATACACTTCTCCCGAGTGTCTGTTGGCAATTTACATCCCGCCCATCAGCATAACAAGGCTCCCAGTTCTCCATGGCCTGTCCTGCCTTTCTGGATTTTACACTTTTTTCAGATGGCCCTTTTGACCGGGGGGAAGTGAGACTTCATTGTAGTGCAGATTTCCTTTGCAAGCTTGCTTGGTTGGCCAAAAAGGGCGTATGCGTTTTTTCCTGAATATATTCAGGAAAAAACGCATACGCCCTTTTTGGCCAAGTGCATCATTGTGGACGTTCTGCCTCTTTTCCTATGCTTTCAATGCAATTCCAGTCTACCTCCTGAAATCGGTTTCCTGCAATTCTGCCCCGCTTTCAAGTCCTCTTGGCAGCCTTACTTCAGTCTATTTTTGGACGATAGCTGTCATTTATAACTCTGCAGGTTTGTGAATTACAGTGCCCCTGAGCTCCTTTCTTCAACTCGCTTTCTTGTGACCTGGCCGCAACACCGCAGGATGGCTTCAGGCCCTAATCTGGTTCCGGCCCGGCATGCTGAGCCTTTGGTTAATTCCTCTTCCTGGTGGGAAATGAGAGTTAAATTTGCCCGTCCAGACACCTCCAGCTAGCCTCTCATTGGTTCTCGCTATTCCTGTTCATCTTCCACAGAAATTGCAAACTGGGCCAAACAGGAGGTTAAAGGGACTGACTCTCCAAGTGGGGAGAGTGTTAGTAAAGCGTCTGGAATGTTGCACCCGAGGACCAGGGGAGGAAAACTGAGACATATTTGAACACGTCTCCCGATCACATGGTTGATCATACTCTAGGTTCCACATGCATGTTTTAGCTGAAGGAAGAATACCTTAAACCTGGGTAGTTGAAACCCGTGGAATGGGTACCATGCAATATGACTTCAAAGGGTTTTCATTTGCTCACCGAACCTCTCCAATCCTATCACTGCTGCGTTTACACCCCTGTACACATGCTTGATTCTCTTTCGGAGACATAGCAATCCATAGGTTTTAAGATACTTACTAGTCAGGTACATTCTTAGGCGTTTAATATGGGGTGTTGAGTCCATTTCGTTGAGCAAGGAGTAGCTCTTGTCTATTCCATATTTGGCTTAAGGAACTTTATCTGTGCTCATTTCAATCTCTGGTTTTATGCAGCACCCCAACTCACCTTTACCTTTAAGGAAGAATAAGATGGTTTTCTAAATTTGAGACCCTGTTCTGTTCTGTAATTCAGTTCCTGTGTAGCCAAGTTTACATTCCGTGTATTACTGATATCTTATGATGTTTCTTTTTCTGTGTGACTTATTTCAGTTAGAATCATCATACCTGAATCCACTCATTGTGCTGCTAAGGGCCTGATGACACAGATTTCATTGCTGAGTGATATTGCTTTGTAAGTAAATACCACAACTTCTTTATCCATTTTTCACTTTCTGCGATGTTGAACTTGTACTGTAAACGAGGTTCTTGTAAACAGAGCCGTTCCAAACTTTGGGGTGGCTGTGTCTTTTTGATTTTAATTTCCCTAAGCTATAGGACCATAAGTGGAAGTGCCCTAGGTTCTGTTGCTTTGTTTTTTAGTTGTTTCAGGAAACACCATTCACTTCTCCCGAGTGGTTGTTGGCAATTTACATCCCGCCCATCAGCATAACAAGGCTCCCAGTTCTCCATGGCCTGTCCTGCCTTTCTGGATTTTACACTTTTTTCAGATGGCCCTTTTGACCGGGGGGAAGTGAGACTTCATTGTAGTGCAGATTTCCTTTGCAAGCTTGCTTGGTTGGCCAAAAAGGGCGTATGCGTTTTTTCCTGAATATATTCAGGAAAAAACGCATACGCCCTTTTTGGCCAAGTGCATCATTGTGGACGTTCTGCCTCTTTTCCTATGCTTTCAATGCAATTCCAGTCTACCTCCTGAAATCGGTTTCCTGCAATTCTGCCCCGCTTTCAAGTCCTCTTGGCAGCCTTACTTCAGTCTATTTTTGGACGATAGCTGTCATTTATAACTCTGCAGGTTTGTGAATTACAGTGCCCCTGAGCTCCTTTCTTCAACTTGCTTTCTTGTGACCTGGCCGCAACACCGCAGGATGGCTTCAGGCCCTAATCTGGTTCCGGCACGGCACGCTGAGCCTTTGGTTATTTCCTCTTCCTGGTGGGAAATGAGAGTTAAATTTGCCCGTCCAGACACCTCCAGCTAGTCTCTCATTGGTTCTCGCTATTCCTGTTCATCTTCCGCAGAAATTGCAAACTGGGCCAAACAGGAAGTTAAAGGCGCTGACTCTCCAAATGGGGAGAGTGTTAGTAAAGCGTCTGGAATGTTGCACCCGAGTACCAGGGGAGGAAAACTGAGACATATTTGAACACGTCTCCCGTTCACATGGTTGATCATACTTGGGTTCCACATGCATGTTTTAGCTGAAGGAAGAATACCTTAAACCTGGAGAGTTAAGACCCGTGTAATGGGTACCATGCAATATGACTTCAAAGGGTCTTCATTTGCTCACCGAACCTCTCCAATCCTATCACTGCTGCGTTTATGCCCCTGTACACATGCTTGATTCTCTTTCGGAGACATAGCAATCCATAGGTTTTAAGATACTTACTAGTCAGGTACATTCTTAGGCGTTTAATATGCGGTGTTGAGTCCATTTCGTTGAGCAAGGAGTAGCTCTTGTCTATTCCATATTTGACTTAAGGAACTTTATCTGTGCTCATTTCAATCTCTGGTTTTATGCAGCACCCCAACTCACCTTTACCCTTAAGCAAGCATAAGTTGGTTTTCTAAATTTGAGACCCTGTTCTGTTCTGTAATTCAGTTCCTGTGTAGCCAAGTTTACATTCCGTGTATTACTGATAACTTATGATGTTTCTTTTTCTGTGTGACTTACTTCAGTTAGAATCATCATACCTGAATCCACTCATTGTGCTGCTAAGGGCCTGATGACACAGATTTTATTGCTGAGTGATATTGCTTTGTAAGTAAATACCACAACTTCTTTATCCATTTTTCACTTTCTGCGATGTTGAACTTGTACTGTAAACGAGGTTCTTGTAAACAGAGCCGTTCCAAACTTTGGGGTGGCTGTGTCTTTTTGATTTTAATTTCCCTAAGCTATAGGACCATAAGTGGAAGTGCCCTAGGTTCTGTTGCTTTGTTTTTTAGTTGTTTCAGGAAACACCATTCACTTCTCCCGAGTGGTTGTTGGCAATTTACATCCCGCCCATCAGCATAACAAGGCTCCCAGTTCTCCATGGCCTGTCCTGCCTTTCTGGATTTTACACTTTTTTCAGATGGCCCTTTTGACCGGGGGGAAGTGAGACTTCATTGTAGTGCAGATTTCCTTTGCAAGCTTGCTTGGTTTGCCAAAAAGGGCGTATGCGTTTTTTCCTGAATATATTCAGGAAAAAACGCATACGCCCTTTTTGGCCAAGTGCATCATTGTGGACGTTCTGCCTCTTTTCCTATGCTTTCAATGCAATTCCAGTCTACCTCCTGAAATCGGTTTCCTGCAATTCTGCCCCGCTTTCAAGTCCTCTTGGCAGCCTTACTTCAGTCTATTTTTGGACGATAGCTGTCATTTATAACTCTGCAGGTTTGTGAATTACAGTGCCCCTGAGCTCCTTTCTTCAACTCGCTTTCTTGTGACCTGGCCGCAACACCGCAGGATGGCTTCAGGCCCTAATCTGGTTCCGGCCCGGCATGCTGAGCCTTTGGTTAATTCCTCTTCCTGGTGGGAAATGAGAGTTAAATTTGCCTGTCCAGACACCTCCAGCTAGCCTCTCATTGGTTCTCACTATTCCTGTTCATCTTCCGCAGAAATTGCAAACTGGGCCAAACAGGAGGTTAAAGGCGCTGACTCTCCAAGTGGGGAGAGTGTTAGTAAAGCGTCTGGAATGTTGCACCCGAGTACCAGGGGAGGAAAACTGAGACATATTTGAACACGTCTCCCGATCACATGGTTGATCATGCTCTAGGTTGCACATGCATGTTTTAGCTGAAGGAAGAATACCTTAAACCTGGGTAGTTGAAACCCGTGGAATGGGTACCATGCAATAAGACTTCAAAGGGTTTTCATTTGCTCACCGAACCTCTCCAATCCTATCACTGCTGCGTTTACACCCCTGTACACATGCTTGATTCTCTTTCGGAGACATAGCAATCCATAGGTTTTAAGATACTTACTAGTCAGGTACATTCTTAGGCGTTTAATATGGGGTGTTGAGTCCATTTCGTTGAGCAAGGAGTAGCTCTTGTCTATTCCATATTTGGCTTAAGGAACTTTATCTGTGCTCATTTCAATCTCTGGTTTTATGCAGCACCCCAACTCACCTTTACCTTTAAGGAAGAATAAGATGGTTTTCTAAATTTGAGACCCTGTTCTGTTCTGTAATTCAGTTCCTGTGTAGCCAAGTTTACATTCCGTGTATTACTGATATCTTATGATGTTTCTTTTTCTGTGTGACTTATTTCAGTTAGAATCATCATACCTGAATCCACTCATTGTGCTGCTAAGGGCCTGATGACACAGATTTCATTGCTGAGTGATATTGATTTGTAAGTAAATACCACAACTTCTTTATCCATTTTTCACTTTCTGCGATGTTGAACTTGTACTGTAAACGAGGTTCTTGTAAACAGAGGCGTCCCAAACTTTTGGGTGGCTGTGTCTTTTTGATTTTAATTTCCCTAAGCTATAGGACCATAAGTGGCAGTGCCCTAGGCTCTGTTGCTTTGTTTTTTAGATGTTTCAGGAAACACCATACACTTCTCCCGAGTGTCTGTTGGCAATTTACATCCCGCCCATCAGCATAACAAGGCTCCCAGTTCTCCATGGCCTGTCCTGCCTTTCTGGATTTTACACTTTTTTCAGATGGCCCTTTTGACCGGGGGGAAGTGAGACTTCATTGTAGTGCAGATTTCCTTTGCAAGCTTGCTTGGTTTGCCAAAAAGGGCGTATGCGTTTTTTCCTGAATATATTCAGGAAAAAACGCATACGCACTTTTTGGCCAAGTGCATCATTGTGGACGTTCTGCCTCTTTTCCTATGCTTTCAATGCAATTCCAGTCTACCTCCTGAAATCGGTTTCCTGCAATTCTGCCCCGCTTTCAAGTCCTCTTGGCAGCCTTACTTCAGTCTATTTTTGGACGATAGCTGTCATTTATAACTCTGCAGGTTTGTGAATTACAGTGCCCCTGAGCTCCTTTCTTCAACTCGCTTTCTTGTGACCTGGCCGCAACACCGCAGGATGGCTTCAGGCCCTAATCTGGTTCCGGCCCGGCATGCTGAGCCTTTGGTTAATTCCTCTTCCTGGTGGGAAATGAGAGTTAAATTTGCCCGTCCAGACACCTCCAGCTAGCCTCTCATTGGTTCTCGCTATTCCTGTTCATCTTCCGCAGAAATTGCAAACTGGGCCAAACAGGAGGTTAAAGGGACTGACTCTCCAAGTGGGGAGAGTGTTAGTAAAGCGTCTGGAATGTTGCACCCGAGGACCAGGGGAGGAAAACTGAGACATATTTGAACACGTCTCCCGATCACATGGTTGATCATACTCTAGGTTCCACATGCATGTTTTAGCTGAAGGAAGAATACCTTAAACCTGGGTAGTTGAAACCCGTGGAATGGGTACCATGCAATATGACTTCAAAGGGTCTTCATTTGCTCACCGAACCTCTCCAATCCTATCACTGCTGCGTTTATGCCCCTGTACACATGCTTGATTCTCTTTCGGAGACATAGCAATCCATAGGTTTTAAGATACTTACTAGTCAGGTACATTCTTAGGCGTTTAATATGGGGTGTTGAGTCCATTTCGTTGAGCAAGGAGTAGCTCTTGTCTATTCCATATTTGGCTTAAGGAACTTTATCTGTGCTCATTTCAATCTCTGGTTTTATGCAGCACCCCAACTCACCTTTACCTTTAAGCAAGAATAAGTTGGTTTTCTAAATTTGAGACCCTGTTCTGTTCTGTAATTCAGTTCCTGTGTAGCCAAGTTTACATTCCGTGTATTACTGATATCTTATGATGTTTCTTTTTCTGTGTGACTTATTTCAGTTAGAATCATCATACCTGAATCCACTCATTGTGCTGCTAAGGGCCTGATGACACAGATTTCATTGCTGAGTGATATTGCTTTGTAAGTAAATACCACAACTTCTTTATCCATTTTTCACTTTCTGCGATGTTGAACTTGTACTGTAAACGAGGTTCTTGTAAACAGAGCCGTTCCAAACTTTGGGGTGGCTGTGTCTTTTTGATTTTAATTTCCCTAAGCTATAGGACCATAAGTGGAAGTGCCCTAGGTTCTGTTGCTTTGTTTTTTAGTTGTTTCAGGAAACACCATTCACTTCTCCCGAGTGTCTGTTGGCAATTTACATCCCGCCCATCAGCATAACAAGGCTCCCAGTTCTCCATGGCCTGTCCTGCCTTTCTGGATTTTACACTTTTTTCAGATGGCCCTTTTGACCGGGGGGAAGTGAGACTTCATTGTAGTGCAGATTTCCTTTGCAAGCTTGCTTGGTTTGCCAAAAAGGGCGTATGCGTTTTTTCCTGAATATATTCAGGAAAAAACGCATACGCCCTTTTTGGCCAAGTGCATCATTGTGGACGTTCTGCCTCTTTTCCTATGCTTTCAATGCAATTCCAGTCTACCTCCTGAAATCGGTTTCCTGCAATTCTGCCCCGCTTTCAAGTCCTCTTGGCAGCCTTACTTCAGTCTATTTTTGGACGATAGCTGTCATTTATAACTCTGCAGGTTTGTGAATTACAGTGCCCCTGAGCTCCTTTCTTCAACTTGCTTTCTTGTGACCTGGCCGCAACACCGCAGGATGGCTTCAGGCCCTAATCTGGTTCCGGCACGGCACGCTGAGCCTTTGGTTATTTCCTCTTCCTGGTGGGAAATGAGAGTTAAATTTGCCCGTCCAGACACCTCCAGCTAGTCTCTCATTGGTTCTCGCTATTCCTGTTCATCTTCCGCAGAAATTGCAAACTGGGCCAAACAGGAAGTTAAAGGCGCTGACTCTCCAAATGGGGAGAGTGTTAGTAAAGCGTCTGGAATGTTGCACCCGAGTACCAGGGGAGGAAAACTGAGACATATTTGAACACGTCTCCCGTTCACATGGTTGATCATACTTGGGTTCCACATGCATGTTTTAGCTGAAGGAAGAATACCTTAAACCTGGAGAGTTAAGACCCGTGTAATGGGTACCATGCAATATGACTTCAAAGGGTCTTCATTTGCTCACCGAACCTCTCCAATCCTATCACTGCTGCGTTTATGCCCCTGTACACATGCTTGATTTTCTTTCGGAGACATAGCAATCCATAGGTTTTAAGATACTTACTAGTCAGGTACATTCTTAGGCGTTTAATATGCGGTGTTGAGTCCATTTCGTTGAGCAAGGAGTAGCTCTTGTCTATTCCATATTTGACTTAAGGAACTTTATCTGTGCTCATTTCAATCTCTGGTTTTATGCAGCACCCCAACTCACCTTTACCCTTAAGCAAGCATAAGTTGGTTTTCTAAATTTGAGACCCTGTTCTGTTCTGTAATTCAGTTCCTGTGTAGCCAAGTTTACATTCCGTGTATTACTGATAACTTATGATGTTTCTTTTTCTGTGTGACTTACTTCAGTTAGAATCATCATACCTGAATCCACTCATTGTGCTGCTAAGGGCCTGATGACACAGATTTTATTGCTGAGTGATATTGCTTTGTAAGTAAATACCACAACTTCTTTATCCATTTTTCACTTTCTGCGATGTTGAACTTGTACTGTAAACGAGGTTCTTGTAAACAGAGCCGTTCCAAACTTTGGGGTGGCTGTGTCTTTTTGATTTTAATTTCCCTAAGCTATAGGACCATAAGTGGAAGTGCCCTAGGTTCTGTTGCTTTGTTTTTTAGTTGTTTCAGGAAACACCATTCACTTCTCCCGAGTGGTTGTTGGCAATTTACATCCCGCCCATCAGCATAACAAGGCTCCCAGTTCTCCATGGCCTGTCCTGCCTTTCTGGATTTTACACTTTTTTCAGATGGCCCTTTTGACCGGGGGGAAGTGAGACTTCATTGTAGTGCAGATTTCCTTTGCAAGCTTGCTTGGTTTGCCAAAAAGGGCGTATGCGTTTTTTCCTGAATATATTCAGGAAAAAACGCATACGCCCTTTTTGGCCAAGTGCATCATTGTGGACGTTCTGCCTCTTTTCCTATGCTTTCAATGCAATT
Source organism: Delphinus delphis (assembly GCF_949987515.2). NCBI lineage: Eukaryota > Metazoa > Chordata > Mammalia > Artiodactyla > Delphinidae > Delphinus > Delphinus delphis. The sequence continues at coordinate 696,725 of NW_027192685.1, read as the reverse complement.
CCAGTCTACCTCCTGAAATCGGTTTCCTGCAATTCTGCCCCGCTTTCAAGTCCTCTTGGCAGCCTTACTTCAGTCTATTTTTGGACGATAGCTGTCATTTATAACTCTGCAGGTTTGTGAATTACAGTGCCCCTGAGCTCCTTTCTTCAACTCGCTTTCTTGTGACCTGGCCGCAACACCGCAGGATGGCTTCAGGCCCTAATCTGGTTCCGGCCCGGCATGCTGAGCCTTTGGTTAATTCCTCTTCCTGGTGGGAAATGAGAGTTAAATTTGCCTGTCCAGACACCTCCAGCTAGCCTCTCATTGGTTCTCACTATTCCTGTTCATCTTCCGCAGAAATTGCAAACTGGGCCAAACAGGAGGTTAAAGGCGCTGACTCTCCAAGTGGGGAGAGTGTTAGTAAAGCGTCTGGAATGTTGCACCCGAGTACCAGGGGAGGAAAACTGAGACATATTTGAACACGTCTCCCGATCACATGGTTGATCATGCTCTAGGTTGCACATGCATGTTTTAGCTGAAGGAAGAATACCTTAAACCTGGGTAGTTGAAACCCGTGGAATGGGTACCATGCAATATGACTTCAAAGGGTTTTCATTTGCTCACCGAACCTCTCCAATCCTATCACTGCTGCGTTTACACCCCTGTACACATGCTTGATTCTCTTTCGGAGACATAGCAATCCATAGGTTTTAAGATACTTACTAGTCAGGTACATTCTTAGGCGTTTAATATGGGGTGTTGAGTCCATTTCGTTGAGCAAGGAGTAGCTCTTGTCTATTCCATATTTGGCTTAAGGAACTTTATCTGTGCTCATTTCAATCTCTGGTTTTATGCAGCACCCCAACTCACCTTTACCTTTAAGGAAGAATAAGATGGTTTTCTAAATTTGAGACCCTGTTCTGTTCTGTAATTCAGTTCCTGTGTAGCCAAGTTTACATTCCGTGTATTACTGATATCTTATGATGTTTCTTTTTCTGTGTGACTTATTTCAGTTAGAATCATCATACCTGAATCCACTCATTGTGCTGCTAAGGGCCTGATGACACAGATTTCATTGCTGAGTGATATTGATTTGTAAGTAAATACCACAACTTCTTTATCCATTTTTCACTTTCTGCGATGTTGAACTTGTACTGTAAACGAGGTTCTTGTAAACAGAGGCGTCCCAAACTTTTGGGTGGCTGTGTCTTTTTGATTTTAATTTCCCTAAGCTATAGGACCATAAGTGGCAGTGCCCTAGGCTCTGTTGCTTTGTTTTTTAGATGTTTCAGGAAACACCATACACTTCTCCCGAGTGTCTGTTGGCAATTTACATCCCGCCCATCAGCATAACAAGGCTCCCAGTTCTCCATGGCCTGTCCTGCCTTTCTGGATTTTACACTTTTTTCAGATGGCCCTTTTGACCGGGGGGAAGTGAGACTTCATTGTAGTGCAGATTTCCTTTGCAAGCTTGCTTGGTTGGCCAAAAAGGGCGTATGCGTTTTTTCCTGAATATATTCAGGAAAAAACGCATACGCCCTTTTTGGCCAAGTGCATCATTGTGGACGTTCTGCCTCTTTTCCTATGCTTTCAATGCAATTCCAGTCTACCTCCTGAAATCGGTTTCCTGCAATTCTGCCCCGCTTTCAAGTCCTCTTGGCAGCCTTACTTCAGTCTATTTTTGGACGATAGCTGTCATTTATAACTCTGCAGGTTTGTGAATTACAGTGCCCCTGAGCTCCTTTCTTCAACTCGCTTTCTTGTGACCTGGCCGCAACACCGCAGGATGGCTTCAGGCCCTAATCTGGTTCCGGCCCGGCATGCTGAGCCTTTGGTTAATTCCTCTTCCTGGTGGGAAATGAGAGTTAAATTTGCCCGTCCAGACACCTCCAGCTAGCCTCTCATTGGTTCTCGCTATTCCTGTTCATCTTCCGCAGAAATTGCAAACTGGGCCAAACAGGAGGTTAAAGGGACTGACTCTCCAAGTGGGGAGAGTGTTAGTAAAGCGTCTGGAATGTTGCACCCGAGGACCAGGGGAGGAAAACTGAGACATATTTGAACACGTCTCCCGATCACATGGTTGATCATACTCTAGGTTCCACATGCATGTTTTAGCTGAAGGAAGAATACCTTAAACCTGGGTAGTTGAAACCCGTGGAATGGGTACCATGCAATATGACTTCAAAGGGTCTTCATTTGCTCACCGAACCTCTCCAATCCTATCACTGCTGCGTTTATGCCCCTGTACACATGCTTGATTCTCTTTCGGAGACATAGCAATCCATAGGTTTTAAGATACTTACTAGTCAGGTACATTCTTAGGCGTTTAATATGGGGTGTTGAGTCCATTTCGTTGAGCAAGGAGTAGCTCTTGTCTATTCCATATTTGGCTTAAGGAACTTTATCTGTGCTCATTTCAATCTCTGGTTTTATGCAGCACCCCAACTCACCTTTACCTTTAAGCAAGAATAAGTTGGTTTTCTAAATTTGAGACCCTGTTCTGTTCTGTAATTCAGTTCCTGTGTAGCCAAGTTCACATTCCGTGTATTACTGATATCTTATGATGTTTCTTTTTCTGTGTGACTTATTTCAGTTAGAATCATCATACCTGAATCCACTCATTGTGCTGCTAAGGGCCTGATGACACAGATTTCATTGCTGAGTGATATTGCTTTGTAAGTAAATACCACAACTTCTTTATCCATTTTTCACTTTCTGCGATGTTGAACTTGTACTGTAAACGAGGTTCTTGTAAACAGAGCCGTTCCAAACTTTGGGGTGGCTGTGTCTTTTTGATTTTAATTTCCCTAAGCTATAGGACCATAAGTGGAAGTGCCCTAGGTTCTGTTGCTTTGTTTTTTAGATGTTTCCGGAAACACCATACACTTCTCCCGAGTGTCTGTTGGCAATTTACATCCCGCCCATCAGCATAACAAGGCTCCCAGTTCTCCATGGCCTGTCCTGCCTTTCTGGATTTTACACTTTTTTCAGATGGCCCTTTTGACCGGGGGGAAGTGAGACTTCATTGTAGTGCAGATTTCCTTTGCAAGCTTGCTTGGTTGGCCAAAAAGGGCGTATGCGTTTTTTCCTGAATATATTCAGGAAAAAACGCATACGCACTTTTCGGCCAAGTGCATCATTGTGGACGTTCTGCCACTTTTCCTATGCTTTCAATGCAATTCCAGTCTACCTCCTGAAATCGGTTTCCTGCAATTCTGCCCCGCTTTCAAGTCCTCTTGGCAGCCTTACTTCAGTCTATTTTTGGACGATAGCTGTCATTTATAACTCTGCAGGTTTGTGAATTACAGTGCCCCTGAGCTCCTTTCTTCAACTTGCTTTCTTGTGACCTGGCCGCAACACCGCAGGATGGCTTCAGGCCCTAATCTGGTTCCGGCACGGCACGCTGAGCCTTTGGTTATTTCCTCTTCCTGGTGGGAAATGAGAGTTAAATTTGCCCGTCCAGACACCTCCAGCTAGTCTCTCATTGGTTCTCGCTATTCCTGTTCATCTTCCGCAGAAATTGCAAACTGGGCCAAACAGGAAGTTAAAGGCGCTGACTCTCCAAATGGGGAGAGTGTTAGTAAAGCGTCTGGAATGTTGCACCCGAGTACCAGGGGAGGAAAACTGAGACATATTTGAACACGTCTCCCGTTCACATGGTTGATCATACTTGGGTTCCACATGCATGTTTTAGCTGAAGGAAGAATACCTTAAACCTGGAGAGTTAAGACCCGTGTAATGGGTACCATGCAATATGACTTCAAAGGGTCTTCATTTGCTCACCGAACCTCTCCAATCCTATCACTGCTGCGTTTATGCCCCTGTACACATGCTTGATTCTCTTTCGGAGACATAGCAATCCATAGGTTTTAAGATACTTACTAGTCAGGTACATTCTTAGGCGTTTAATATGCGGTGTTGAGTCCATTTCGTTGAGCAAGGAGTAGCTCTTGTCTATTCCATATTTGACTTAAGGAACTTTATCTGTGCTCATTTCAATCTCTGGTTTTATGCAGCACCCCAACTCACCTTTACCCTTAAGCAAGCATAAGTTGGTTTTCTAAATTTGAGACCCTGTTCTGTTCTGTAATTCAGTTCCTGTGTAGCCAAGTTTACATTCCGTGTATTACTGATAACTTATGATGTTTCTTTTTCTGTGTGACTTACTTCAGTTAGAATCATCATACCTGAATCCACTCATTGTGCTGCTAAGGGCCTGATGACACAGATTTTATTGCTGAGTGATATTGCTTTGTAAGTAAATACCACAACTTCTTTATCCATTTTTCACTTTCTGCGATGTTGAACTTGTACTGTAAACGAGGTTCTTGTAAACAGAGCCGTTCCAAACTTTGGGGTGGCTGTGTCTTTTTGATTTTAATTTCCCTAAGCTATAGGACCATAAGTGGAAGTGCCCTAGGCTCTGTTGCTTTGTTTTTTAGTTGTTTCAGGAAACACCATTCACTTCTCCCGAGTGGTTGTTGGCAATTTACATCCCGCCCATCAGCATAACAAGGCTCCCAGTTCTCCATGGCCTGTCCTGCCTTTCTGGATTTTACACTTTTTTCAGATGGCCCTTTTGACCGGGGGGAAGTGAGACTTCATTGTAGTGCAGATTTCCTTTGCAAGCTTGCTTGGTTTGCCAAAAAGGGCGTATGCGTTTTTTCCTGAATATATTCAGGAAAAAACGCATACGCCCTTTTTGGCCAAGTGCATCATTGTGGCCGTTCTGTCTCTTTTCCTATGCTTTCAATGCAATTCCAGTCTACCTCCTGAAATCGGTTTCCTGCAATTCTGCCCCGCTTTCAAGTCCTCTTGGCAGCCTTACTTCAGTCTATTTTTGGACGATAGCTGTCATTTATAACTCTGCAGGTTTGTGAATTACAGTGCCCCTGAGCTCCTTTCTTCAACTTGCTTTCTTGTGACCTGGCCGCAACACCGCAGGATGGCTTCAGGCCCTAATCTGGTTCCGGCACGGCACGCTGAGCCTTTGGTTATTTCCTCTTCCTGGTGGGAAATGAGAGTTAAATTTGCCCGTCCAGACACCTCCAGCTAGTCTCTCATTGGTTCTCGCTATTCCTGTTCATCTTCCGCAGAAATTGCAAACTGGGCCAAACAGGAAGTTAAAGGCGCTGACTCTCCAAATGGGGAGAGTGTTAGTAAAGCGTCTGGAATGTTGCACCCGAGTACCAGGGGAGGAAAACTGAGACATATTTGAACACGTCTCCCGTTCACATGGTTGATCATACTTGGGTTCCACATGCATGTTTTAGCTGAAGGAAGAATACCTTAAACCTGGAGAGTTAAGACCCGTGTAATGGGTACCATGCAATATGACTTCAAAGGGTCTTCATTTGCTCACCGAACCTCTCCAATCCTATCACTGCTGCGTTTATGCCCCTGTACACATGCTTGATTCTCTTTCGGAGACATAGCAATCCATAGGTTTTAAGATACTTACAAGTCAGGTACATTCTTAGGCGTTTAATATGCGGTGTTGAGTCCATTTCGTTGAGCAAGGAGTAGCTCTTGTCTATTCCATATTTGACTTAAGGAACTTTATCTGTGCTCATTTCAATCTCTGGTTTTATGCAGCACCCCAACTCACCTTTACCCTTAAGCAAGCATAAGTTGGTTTTCTAAATTTGAGACCCTGTTCTGTTCTGTAATTCAGTTCCTGTGTAGCCAAGTTTACATTCCGTGTATTACTGATATCTTATGATGTTTCTTTTTCTGTGTGACTTATTTCAGTTAGAATCATCATACCTGAATGCACTCATTGTGCTGCTAAGGGCCGGATGACACAGATTTCATTGCTGAGTGACATTGCTTTGTAAGTAAATACCACAACTTCTTTATCCATTTTTCACTTTCTGCGATGTTGAACTTGTACTGTAAACGAGGTTCTTGTAAACAGAGCCGTTCCAAACTTTGGGGTGGCTGTGTCTTTTTGATTTTAATTTCCCTAAGCTATAGGACCATAAGTGGCAGTGCCCTAGCCTCTGTTCCTTTGTTTTTTAGATGTTTCAGGAAACACCATACACTTCTCCCGAGTGGTTTTTGGCAATTTACATCCCGCCCATCAGTATAACAAGGCTCCCAGTTCTCCATGGCCTGTCCTGCCTTTCTGGATTTTACAGTTTTTTCAGATGGCCCTTTTGACCGGGGGGAAGTGAGACTTCATTGTAGTGCAGATTTCTTTTGCAAGCTTGCTTGGTTGGCCAAAAAGGGCGTATGCGTTTTTTCCTGAATATATTCAGGAAAAAACGCATACGCCCTTTTTGGCCAAGTGCATCATTGTGGACGTTCTGCCTCTTTTCCTATGCTTTCAATGCAATTCCAGTCTACCTCCTGAAATCGGTTTCCTGCAATTCTGCCCCGCTTTCAAGTCCTCTTGGCAGCCTTACTTCAGTCTATTTTTGGACGATAGCTGTCATTTATAACTCTGCAGGTTTGTGAATTACAGTGCCCCTGAGCTCCTTTCTTCAACTCGCTTTCTTGTGACCTGGCCGCAACACCGCAAGATGGCTTCAGGCCCTAATCTGGTTCCGGTACGGCACGCTGAGCCTTTGGTTATTTCCTCTTCCTGGTGGGAAATGAGAGTTAAATTTGCCCGTCCAGACACCTCCAGCTAGCCTCTCATTGGTTCTCGCTATTCCTGTTCATCTTCCGCAGAAATTGCAAACTGGGCCAAACAGGAGGTTAAAGGCGCTGACTCTCCAAGTGGGGAGAGTGTTAGTAAAGCGTCTGGAATGTTGCACCCGAGTACCAGGGGAGGAAAACTGAGACATATTTGAACACGTCTCCCGTTCACATGGTTGATCATACTTGGGTTCCACATGCATGTTTTAGCTGAAGGAAGAATACCTTAAACCTGGAGAGTTGAAACCCGTGTAATGGGTACCATGCAATATGACTTCAAAGGGTCTTCATTTGCTCACCGAACCTCTCCAATCCTATCACTGCTGCGTTTATGCCCCTGTACACATGCTTGATTCTCTTTTGGAGACATAGCAATCCATAGGTTTTACGATACTTACTAGTCAGGTACATTCTTAGGCGTTTAATATGCGGTGTTGAGTCCATTTCGTTGAGCAAGGAGTAGCTCTTGTCTATTCCATATTTGACTTAAGGAAATTTATCTGTGCTCATTTCAATCTCTGGTTTTATGCAGCACCCCAACTCACCTTTACCCTTAAGCAAGCGTAAGTTTGTTTTCTAAATTTGAGACCCTGTTCTGTTCTGTAATTCAGTTCCTGTGTAGCCAAGTTTACATTCCGTGTATTACTGATACCTTATGATGTTTCTTTTTCTGTGTGACTTAGTTCAGTTAGAATCATCATACCTGAATCCACTCATTGTGATGCTAAGGGCCTGATGACATAGATTTCATTGCTGAGTGATATTGCTTTGTAAGTAAATACCACAACTTCTTTATCCATTTTTCACTTTCTGCGATGTTGAACTTGTACTGTAAACGAGGCTCTTGTAAACAGAGGCGTCCCAAACTTTGGGGTGGCTGTGTCTTTTTGATTTTAATTTCCCTAAGCTATAGGACCATAAGTGGCAGTGCCCTAGGCTCTGTTGCTTTGTTTTTTAGATGTTTCAGGAAACACCATACACTTCTCCCGAGTGTCTGTTGGCAATTTACATCCCGCCCATCAGCATAACAAGGCTCCCAGTTCTCCATGGCCTGTCCTGCCTTTCTGGATTTTACACTTTTTTGAGATGGCCCTTTTGACCGGGGGGAAGTGAGACTTCATTGTAGTGCAGATTTCCTTTGCAAGCTTGCTTGGTTGGCCAAAAAGGGCGTATGCGTTTTTTCCTGAATATATTCAGGAAAAAACACATATGCCCTTTTTGGCCAAGTGCATCATTGTGGACGTTCTGCCTCTTTTCCTATGCTTTCAATGCAATTCCAGTCTACCTCCTGAAATCGGTTTCCTGCAATTCTGCCCCGCTTTCAAGTCCTCTTGGCAGCCTTACTTCAGTCTATTTTTGGACGATAGCTGTCACTTATAACTCTGCAGGTTTGTGAATTACAGTGCCCCTGAGCTCCTTTCTTCAACTCGCTTTCTTGTGACCTGGCCGCAACACCGCAGGATGGCTTCAGGCCCTAATCTGGTTCCGGCCCGGCATGCTGAGCCTTTGGTTAATTCCTCTTCCTGGTGGGAAATGAGAGTTAAATTTGCCCGTCCAGACACCTCCAGCTAGCCTCTCATTGGTTCTCGCTATTCCTGTTCATCTTCCGCAGAAATTGCAAACTGGGCCAAACAGGAGGTTAAAGGGACTGACTCTCCAAGTGGGGAGAGTGTTAGTAAAGCGTCTGGAATGTTGCACCCGAGTACCAGGGGAGGAAAACTGAGACATATTTGAACACGTCTCCCGATCACATGGTTGATCATACTCTAGGTTCCACATGCATGTTTTAGCTGAAGGAAGAATACCTTAAACCTGGGTAGTTGAAACCCGTGGAATGGGTACCATGCAATATGACTTCAAAGGGTCTTCATTTGCTCACCGAACCTCTCCAATCCTATCACTGCTGCGTTTATGCCCCTGTACACATGCTTGATTCTCTTTTGGAGACATAGCAATTCTTAGGTTTTAAGATACTTACAAGTCAGGTACATTCTTAGGCGTTTAATATGCGGTGTTGAGTCCATTTCGTTGAGCAAGGAGTAGCTCTTGTCTATTCCATATTTGGCTTAAGGAACTTTATCTGTGCTCATTTCAATCTCTGGTTTTATGCAGCACCCCAACTCACCTTTACCCTTAAGCAAGCATAAGTTGTTTTTCTAAATTTGAGACCCTGTTCTGTTCTGTAATTCAGTTCCTGTGTAGCCAAGTTTCCATTCCGTGTATTACTGGTATCTTATGATGTTTCTTTTTCTGTGTGACTTATTTCAGTTAGAATCATCGTACCTGAATCCACTCATTATGCTGCTACGGGCCTGATGACATAGATTTCATTGCTGAGTGATACTGCATTGTACGTAAGTACCACAAGTTCTTTATCCATTTTTCACTTTCTGTGATATTCAACTTGTACGGTAAACGAGGTCCTGATAAACGGAGGTGTCCCAAACTTTGGGGTGGCTGTGTCTTTTTGATTTTAATTTCCCTAAGCTATAGGACCATAAGTGGAAGTGCCCTAGGCTCTGTTGCTTTGTTTTTTAGATGTTTCAGGAAACACCATACACTTCTCCCAAGTGTCTGTTGGCAATTTACATCCCGCCCATCAGCATAACAAGGCTCCCAGTTCTCCATGGCCTGTCCTGCCTTTCTGGATTTTACACTTTTTTCAGATGGCCCTTTTGACCGGGGGGAAGTGAGACTTCATTGTAGTGCAGATTTCCTTTGCAAGCTTGCTTGGTTGGCCAAAAAGGGCGTATGCGTTTTTTCCTGAATATATTCAGGAAAAAACGCATACGCCCTTTTTGGCCAAGTGCATCATTGTGGACGTTCTGCCTCTTTTCCTATGCTTTCAATGCAATTCCAGTCTACCTCCTGAAATCGGTTTCCTGCAATTCTGCCCCGCTTTCAAGTCCTCTTGGCAGCCTTACTTCAGTCTATTTTTGGACGATAGCTGTCATTTATAACTCTGCAGGTTTGTGAATTACAGTGCCCCTGAGCTCCTTTCTTCAACTTGCTTTCTTGTGACCTGGCCGCAACACCGCAGGATTGCTTCAGGCCCTAATCTGGTTCCGGCACGGCACGCTGAGCCTTTGGTTATTTCCTCTTCCTGGTGGGAAATGAGAGTTAAATTTGCCCGTCCAGACACCTCCAGCTAGTCTCTCATTGGTTCTCGCTATTCCTGTTCATCTTCCGCAGAAATTGCAAACTGGGCCAAACAGGAGGTTAAAGGGACTGACTCTCCAAGTGGGGAGAGTGTTAGTAAAGCGTCTGGAATGTTGCACCCGAGTACCAGGGGAGGAAAACTGAGACATATTTGAACACGTCTCCCGATCACATGGTTGATCATACTCTAGGTTCCACATGCATGTTTTAGCTGAAGGAAGAATACCTTAAACCTGGGTAGTTGAAACCCGTGGAATGGGTACCATGCAATATGACTTCAAAGGGTCTTCATTTGCTCACCGAACCTCTCCAATCCTATCACTGCTGCGTTTATGCCCCTGTACACATGCTTGATTCTCTTTCGGAGACATAGCAATTCTTAGGTTTTAAGATACTTACAAGTCAGGTACATTCTTAGGCGTTTAATATGCGGTGTTGAGTCCATTTCGTTGAGCAAGGAGTAGCTCTTGTCTATTCCATATTTGGCTTAAGGAAATTTATCCGTGCTCATTTCAATTTCTGGTTTTATGCAGCACCCCAACTCACCTTTACCCTTAAGCAAGCATAAGTTGTTTTTCTAAATTTGAGACCCTGTTCTGTTCTGTAATTCAGTTCCTGTGTAGCCAAGTTTCCATTCCGTGTATTACTGATATCTTATGATGTTTCTTTTTCTGTGTGACTTATTTCAGTTAGAATCATCATACCTGAATCCACTCATTGTGATGCTAAGTGCCTGATGACATAGATTTCATTGCTGAGTGATATTGATTTGTAAGTAAATACCACAACTTCTTTATCCATTTTTCACTTTCTGCGATGTTGAACTTGTACTGTAAACGAGGTTCTTGTAAACAGAGGCGTCCCAAACTTTGGGGTGGCTGTGTCTTTTTGATTTTAATTTCCCTAAGCTATAGGACCATAAGTGGCAGTGCCCTAGGCTCTGTTGCTTTGTTTTTTAGATGTTTCAGGAAACACCATACACTTCTCCCGAGTGGTTGTTGGCAATTTACATCCCGCCCATCAGCATAACAAGGCTCCCAGTTCTCCATGGCCTGTCCTGCCTTTCTGGATTTTACACTTTTTTGAGATGGCCCTTTTGACCGGGGGGAAGTGAGACTTCATTGTAGTGCAGATTTCTTTGCAAGCTTGCTTGGTTGGCCAAAAAGCGCGTATGCGTTTTTTCCTGAATATATTCAGGAAAAAACGCATACGCCCTTTTTGGCCAAGTGCATCATTGTGGACGTTCTGCCTCTTTTCCTATGCTTTCAATGCAATTCCAGTCTACCTCCTGAAATCGGTTTCCTGCACTTCTGCCCCGCTTTCAAGTCCTCTTGGCAGCCTTACTTCAGTCTATTTTTGGACGATAGCTGTCATTTATAACTCTGCAGGTTTGTGAATTACAGTGCCCCTGAGCTCCTTTCTTCAACTCACTTCCTTGTGACCTGGCCGCAACACCGCAGGATGGCTTCAGGCCCTAATCTGGTTCCGGCCCGGCACGCTGAGCCTTTGGTTACTTCCTCTTCCTGGTGGGAAATGAGAGTTAAATTTGCCCGTCCAGAAACCTCCAGCTAGCCTCTCATTGGTTCTCGCTATTCCTGTTCATCTTCCGCAGAAATTGCAAACTGGGCCAAACAGGAGGTTAAAGGCGCTGACTCTCCAAGTGGGGAGAGTGTTAGTAAAGCGTCTGGAATGTTGCACCCGAGTACCAGGGGAGGAAAACTGAGACATATTTGAACACGTCTCCCGTTCACATGGTTGATCATACTTGGGTTCCACATGCATGTTTTAGCTGAAGGAAGAATACCTTAAACCTGGAGAGTTGAGACCCGTGTAATGGGTACCATGCAATATGACTTCAAAGGGTCTTCATTTGCTCACCGAACCTCTCCAATCCTATCACTGCTGCGTTTATGCCCCTGTACACATGCTTGATTCTCTTTCGGAGACATAGCAATCCATAGGTTTTAAGATACTTACTAGTCAGGTACATTCTTAGGCGTTTAATATGGGGTGTTGAGTCCATATCGTTGAGCAAGGAGTAGCTCTTGTCTATTCCATATTTGGCTTAAGGAACTTTATCTGTGCTCATTTCAATCTCTGGTTTTATGCAGCACCCCAACTCACCTTTACCCTTAAGCAAGAATAAGTTGGTTTTCTAAATTTGAGACCCTGTTCTGTTCTGTAATTCAGTTCCTGTGTAGCCAAGTTTACATTCCGTGTATTACTGATATCTTATGATGTTTCTTTTTCTGTGTGACTTATTTCAGTTAGAATCATCATACCTGAATCCACTCATTGTGCTGCTAAGGGCCTGATGACACAGATTTCATTGCTGAGTGATATTGCTTTGTAAGTAAATACCACAACTTCTTTATCCATTTTTCACTTTCTGCGATGTTGAACTTGTACTGTAAACGAGGTTCTTGTAAACAGAGCCGTCCCAAACTTTGGGGTGGCTGTGTCTTTTTGATTTTAATTTCCCTAAGCTATAGGACCATAAGTGGCAGTGCCCTAGGCTCTGTTGCTTTGTTTTTTAGATGTTTCAGGAAACACCATACACTTCTCCCGAGTGTCTGTTGGCAATTTACATCCCGCCCATCAGCATAACAAGGCTCCCAGTTCTCCATGGCCTGTCCTGCCTTTCTGGATTTTACACTTTTTTCAGATGGCCCTTTTGACCGGGGGGAAGTGAGACTTCATTGTAGTGCAGATTTATTTTGCAAGCTTGCTTGGTTGGCCAAAAAGGGCGTATGTGTTTTTTCTTGAATATATTCAGGAAAAAACGCATACGCCCTTTTTGGCCAAGTGCATCATTGTGGACGTTCTGCCTCTTTTCCTATGCTTGCAATGCAATTCCAGTCTGCCTCCTGAAATCGGTTTCCTGCAATTCTGCCCCGCTTTCAAGTCCTCTTGGCAGCCTTACTTCAGTATATTTTTGGACGATAGCTGTCATTTATAACTCTGCAGGTTAGTGAATTACAGTGCCCCTGAGCTCCTTTCTTCAACTCGCTTTCTTTTGAGCTGGCCGCAACACCGCAGGATGGCTTCAGGCCCTAATCTGGTTCCGGTACGGCACGCTGAGCCTTTGGTTATTTCCTCTTCCTGGTGGGAAATGAGAGTTAAATTTGCCCGTCCAGACACCTCCAGCTAGCCTCTCATTGGTTCTCGCTATTCCTGTTCATCTTCCGCAGAAATTGCAAACTGGGCCAAACAGGAGGTTAAAGGCGCTGACTCTCCAAGTGGGGAGAGTGTTAGTAAAGCGTCTGGAATGTTGCACCCGAGTACCAGGGGAGGAAAACTGAGACATATTTGAACACGTCTCCCGTTCACATGGTTGATCATACTTGGGTTCCACATGCATGTTTTAGCTGAAGGAAGAATACCTTAAACCTGGAGAGTTGAGACCCGTGTAATGGGTACCATGCAATATGACTTCAAAGGGTCTTCATTTGCTCACCGAACCTCTCCAATCCTATCACTGCTGCGTTTATGCCCCTGTACACATGCTTGATTCTCTTTCGGAGACATAGCAATCCATAGGTTTTACGATACTTACTAGTCAGGTACATTCTTAGGCGTTTAATATGGGGTGTTGAGTCCATATCGTTGAGCAAGGAGTAGCTCTTGTCTATTCCATATTTGGCTTAAGGAACTTTATCTGTGCTCATTTCAATCTCTGGTTTTATGCAGCACCCCAACTCACCTTTACCTTTAAGCAAGAATAAGTTGGTTTTCTAAATTTGAGACCCTGTTCTGTTCTGTAATTCAGTTCCTGTGTAGCCAAGTTTACATTCCGTGTATTAGTGATATCTTATGATGTTTCTTTTTCTGTGTGACTTATTTCAGTTAGAATCATCATACCTGAATCCACTCATTGTGCTGCTAAGGGCCTGATGACACAGATTTCATTGCTGAGTGATATTGCTTTGTAAGTAAATACCACAACTTCTTTATCCATTTTTCACTTTCTGCGATGTTGAACTTGTACTGTAAACGAGGTTCTTGTAAACAGAGCCGTCCCAAACTTTGGGGTGGCTGTGTCTTTTTGATTTTAATTTCCCTAAGCTATAGGACCATAAGTGGCAGTGCCCTAGGCTCTGTTGCTTTGTTTTTTAGATGTTTCAGGAAACACCATACACTTCTCCCGAGTGTCTGTTGGCAATTTACATCCCGCCCATCAGCATAACAAGGCTCCCAGTTCTCCATAGCCTGTCCTGCCTTTCTGGATTTTACACTTTTTTCAGATGGCCCTTTTGACCGGGGGGAAGTGAGACTTCATTGTAGTGCAGATTTCCTTTGCAAGCTTGCTTGGTTTGCCAAAAAGGGCGTATGCGTTTTTTCCTGAATATATTCAGGAAGAAACGCATACGCCCTTTTTGGCCAAGTGCATCATTGTGGACGTTCTGCCTCTTTTCCTATGCTTTCAATGCAATTCCAGTCTACCTCCTGAAATCGGTTTCCTGCAATTTTGCCCCGCTTTCAAGTCCTCTTGGCAGCCTTACTTCAGTCTATTTTTGGACGATAGCTGTCATTTATAACTCTGCAGGTTTGTGAATTACAGTGCCCCTGAGCTCCTTTCTTCAACTCGCTTTCTTTTGAGCTGGCCGCAACACCGCAGGATGGCTTCAGGCCCTAATCTGGTTCCGGTACGGCACGCTGAGCCTTTGGTTATTTCCTCTTCCTGGTGGGAAATGAGAGTTAAATTTGCCCGTCCAGACACCTCCAGCTAGCCTCTCATTGGTTCTCGCTATTCCTGTTCATCTTCCGCAGAAATTGCAAACTGGGCCAAACAGGAGGTTAAAGGCGCTGACTCTCCAAGTGGGGAGAGTGTTAGTAAAGCGTCTGGAATGTTGCACCCGAGTACCAGGGGAGGAAAACTGAGACATATTTGAACACGTCTCCCGTTCACATGGTTGATCATACTTGGGTTCCACATGCATGTTTTAGCTGAAGGAAGAATACCTTAAACCTGGAGAGTTGAGACCCGTGTAATGGGTACCATGCAATATGACTTCAAAGGGTCTTCATTTGCTCACCGAACCTCTCCAATCCTATCACTGCTGCGTTTATGCCCCTGTACACATGCTTGATTCTCTTTTGGAGACATAGCAATCCATAGGTTTTACGATACTTACTAGTCAGGTACATTCTTAGGCGTTTAATATGCGGTGTTGAGTCCATTTCGTTGAGCAAGGAGTAGCTCTTGTCTATTCCATATTTGACTTAAGGAACTTTATCTGTGCTCATTTCAATCTCTGGTTTTATGCAGCACCCCAACTCACCTTTACCCTTAAGCAAGCATAAGTTGGTTTTCTAAATTTGAGACCCTGTTCTGTTCTGTAATTCAGTTCCTGTGTAGCCAAGTTTACATTCCGTGTATTAGTGATATCTTATGATGTTTCTTTTTCTGTGTGACTTATTTCAGTTAGAATCATCATACCTGAATCCACTCATTGTGATGCTAAGGGCCTGATGACATAGATTTCATTGCTGAGTGATATTGCTTTGTAAGTAAATACCACAACTTCTTTATCCATTTTTCACTTTCTGCGATGTTGAACTTGTACTGTAAACGAGGTTCTTGTAAACAGAGGCGTCCCAAACTTTGGGGTGGCTGTGTCTTTTTGATTTTAATTTCCCTAAGCTATAGGACCATAAGTGGCAGTGCCCTAGGCTCTGTTGCTTTGTTTTTTAGATGTTTCAGGAAACACCATACACTTCTCCCGAGTGTCTGTTGGCAATTTACATCCCGCCCATCAGCATAACAAGGCTCCCAGTTCTCCATGGCCTGTCCTGCCTTTCTGGATTTTACACTTTTTTCAGATGGCCCTTTTGACCGGGGGGAAGTGAGACTTCATTGTACTGCAGATTTCCTTTGCAAGCTTGCTTGGTTGGCCAAAAAGGGCGTATGCGTTTTTTCCTGAATATATTCAGGAAAAAACGCATACGCCCTTTTTGGCCAAGTGCATCATTGTGGACGTTCTGCCTCTTTTCCTATGCTTTCAATGCAATTCCAGTCTACCTCCTGAAATCGGTTTCCTGCAATTCTGCCCCGCTTTCAAGTCCTCTTGGCAGCCTTACTTCAGTCTATTTTTGGACGATAGCTGTCATTTATAACTCTGCAGGTTTGTGAATTACAGTGCCCCTGAGCTCCTTTCTTCAACTCGCTTTCTTGTGACCTGGCCGCAACACCGCAGGATGGCTTCAGGCCCTAATCTGGTTCTGGCACGGCATGCTGAGCCTTTGGTTAATTCCTCTTCCTGGTGGGAAATGAGAGTTAAATTTGCCCGTCCAGACACCTCCAGCTAGCCTCTCATTGGTTCTCGCTATTCCTGTTCATCTTCCGCAGAAATTGCAAACTGGGCCAAACAGGAGGTTAAAGGGACTGACTCTCCAAGTGGGGAGAGTGTTAGTAAAGCGTCTGGAATGTTGCACCCGAGTACCAGGGGAGGAAAACTGAGACATATTTGAACACGTCTCCCGATCACATGGTTGATCATACTCTAGGTTCCACATGCATGTTTTAGCTGAAGGAAGAATACCTTAAACCTGGGTAGTTGAAACCCGTGGAATGGGTACCATGCAATATGACTTCAAAGGGTCTTCATTTGCTCACCGAACCTCTCCAATCCTATCACTGCTGCGTTTACGCCCCTGTACACATGCTTGATTCTCTTTCGGAGACATAGCAATCCATAGGTTTTAAGATACTTACTAGTCAGGTACATTCTTAGGCGTTTAATATGGGGTGTTGAGTCCATTTCGTTGAGCAAGGAGTAGCTCTTGTCTATTCCATATTTGGCTTAAGGAACTTTATCTGTGTTCATTTCAATCTCTGGTTTTATGCAGCACCCCAACTCACCTTTACCTTTAAGCAAGAATAAGTTGGTTTTCTAAATTTGAGACCCTGTTCTGTTCTGTAATTCAGTTCCTGTGTAGCCAAGTTTACATTCCGTGTATTACTGATATCTTATGATGTTTCTTTTTCTGTGTGACTTATTTCAGTTAGAATCATCATACCTGAATCCACTCATTGTGCTGCTAAGGGCCTGATGACACAGATTTCATTGCTGAGTGATATTGCTTTGTAAGTAAATACCACAACTTCTTTATCCATTTTTCACTTTCTGCGATGTTGAACTTGTACTGTAAACGAGGTTCTTGTAAACAGAGCCGTTCCATACTTTGGGGTGGCTGTGTCTTTTTGATTTTAATTTCCCTAAGCTATAGGACCATAAGTGGAAGTGCCCTAGGTTCTGTTGCTTTGTTTTTTAGATGTTTCAGGAAACACCATACACTTCTCCCAAGTGGTTGTTGGCAATTTACATCCCGCCCATCAGCATAACAAGGCTCCCAGTTCTCCATGGCCTGTCCTGCCTTTCTGGATTTTACACTTTTTTCAGATGGCCCTTTTGACCGGGGGGAAGTGAGACTTCATTGTAGTGCAGATTTCCTTTGCAAGCTTGCTTGGTTGGCCAAAAAGGGCGTATGCGTTTTTTCCTGAATATATTCAGGAAAAAACGCATACGCACTTTTCGGCCAAGTGCATCATTGTGGACGTTCTGCCTCTTTTCCTATGCTTTCAATGCAATTCCAGTCTACCTCCTGAAATCGGTTTCCTGCAATTCTGCCCCGCTTTCAAGTCCTCTTGGCAGTCTTACTTCAGTCTATTTTTGGACGATAGCTGTCATTTATAACTCTGCAGGTTTGTGAATTACAGTGCCCCTGAGCTCCTGTCTTCAACTCGCTTTCTTTTGAGCTGGCCGCAACACCGCAGGATGGCTTCAGGCCCTAATCTGGTTCCGGTACGGCACGCTGAGCCTTTGGTTATTTCCTCTTCCTGGTGGGAAATGAGAGTTAAATTTGCCCGTCCAGACACCTCCAGCTAGCCTCTCATTGGTTCTCGCTATTCCTGTTCATCTTCCGCAGAAATTGCAAACTGGGCCAAACAGGAGGTTAAAGGCGCTGACTCTCCAAGTGGGGAGAGTGTTAGTAATGCGTCTGGAATGTTGCACCCGAGTACCAGGGGAGGAAAACTGAGACATATTTGAACACGTCTCCCGTTCACATGGTTGATCATACTTGGGTTCCACATGCATGTTTTAGCTGAAGGAAGAATACCTTAAACCTGGAGAGTTGAGACCCGTGTAATGGGTACCATGCAATATGACTTCAAAGGGTCTTCATTTGCTCACCGAACCTCTCCAATCCTATCACTGCTGCGTTTATGCCCCTGTACACATGCTTGATTCTCTTTTGGAGACATAGCAATCCATAGGTTTTACGATACTTACTAGTCAGGTACATTCTTAGGCGTTTAATATGCGGTGTTGAGTCCATTTCGTTGAGCAAGGAGTAGCTCTTGTCTATTCCATATTTGACTTAAGGAACTTTATCTGTGCTCATTTCAATCTCTGGTTTTATGCAGCACCCCAACTCACCTTTACCCTTAAGCAAGCATAAGTTGGTTTTCTAAATTTGAGACCCTGTTCTGTTCTGTAATTCAGTTCCTGTGTAGCCAAGTTTACATTCCGTATTAGTGATATCTTATGATGTTTCTTTTTCTGTGTGACTTATTTCAGTTAGAATCATCATACCTGAATCCACTCATTGTGATGCTAAGGGCCTGATGACATAGATTTCATTGCTGAGTGATATTGCTTTGTAAGTAAATACCACAACTTCTTTATCCATTTTTCACTTTCTGCGATGTTGAACTTGTACTGTAAACGAGGTTCTTGTAAACAGAGGCATCCCAAACTTTGGGGTGGCTGTGTCTTTTTGATTTTAATTTCCCTAAGCTATAGGACCATAAGTGGAAGTGCCCTAGGCTCTGTTGCTTTGTTTTTTAGATGTTTCAGGAAACACCATACACTTCTCCCGAGTGTCTGTTGGCAATTTACATACCGCCCATCAGCATAACAAGGCTCCCAGTTCTCCATGGCCTGTCCTGCCTTTCTGGATTTTACACTTTTTTCAGATGGCCCTTTTGACCGGGGGGAAGTGAGACTTCATTGTAGTGCAGATTTCCTTTGCAAGCTTGCTTGGTTGTCCAAAAAGGGCGTATGCGTTTTTTCCTGAATATATTCAGGAAAAAACGCATACGCCCTTTTTGGCCAAGTGCATCATTGTGGACGTTCTGCCTCTTTTCCTATGCTTTCAATGCAATTCCAGTCTACCTCCTGAAATCGGTTTCCTGCAATTCTGCCCCGCTTTCAAGTCCTCTTGGCAGTCTTACTTCAGTCTATTTTTGGACGATAGCTGTCATTTATAAGTCTGCAGGTTTGTGAATTACAGTGCCCCTGAGCTCCTTTCTTCAACTCGCTTTCTTGTGACCTGGCCGCAACACCGCAGGATGGCTTCAGGCCCTAATCTGGTTCCGGCACGGCACGCTGAGCCTTTGGATATTTCCTCTTCCTGGTGGGAAATGAGAGTTAAATTTGCCCATCCAGACACCTCCAGCTAGTCTCTCATTGGTTCTCCCTATTCCTGTTCATCTTCCGCAGAAATTGCAAACTGGGCCAAACAGGAGGTTAAAGGGACTGACTCTCCAAGTGGGGAGAGTGTTAGTAAAGCGTCTGGAATGTTGCACCCGAGTACCAGGGGAGGAAAACTGAGACATATTTGAACACGTCTCCCGTTCACATGGTTGATCATACTTGGGTTCCACATGCATGTTTTAGCTGAAGGAAGAATATCTTAAACCTGGAAAGTTAAGACCCGTGTAATGGGTACCATGCAATATGACTTCAAAGGGTCTTCATTTGCTCACCGAACCTCTCCAATCCTATCACTGCTGCGTTTATGCCCCTGTACACATGCTTGATTCTCTTTCGGAGACATAGCAATCCATAGGTTTTAAGATACTTACTAGTCAGGTACATTCTTAGGCGTTTAATATGGGGTGTTGAGTCCATATCGTTGAGCAAGGAGTAGCTCTTGTCTATTCCATATTTGGCTTAAGGAACTTTATCTCTGCTCATTTCAATCTCTGGTTTTATGCAGCACCCCAACTCACCTTTACCTTTAAGCAAGAATAAGTTGGTTTTCTAAATTTGAGACACTGTTCTGTTCTGTAATTCAGTTCCTGTGTAGCCAAGTTTACATTCCGTGTATTACTGATATCTTATGATGTTTCTTTTTCTGTGTGACTTATTTCAGTTACAATCATCATACCTGAATCCACTCATTGTGCTGCTAAGGGCCTGATGACACAGATTTCATTGCTGAATGATATTGCTTTGTAAGTAAATACCACAACTTCTTTATCCATTTTTCACTTTCTGCGATGTAAACTTGTACTGTAAAAGAGGTTCTTGTAAATAGAGCCGTTCCAAACTTTGGGGTGGCTGTGTCTTTTTGATTTTAATTTCCCTAAACTATAGGACCATAAGTGGAAGTGCCCTAGGTTCTGTTGCTTTGTTTTTTAGATGTTTCAGGAAACACCATACACTTCTCCCGAGTGTCTGTTGGCAATTTACATCCCGCCCATCAGCATAACAAGGCTCCCAGTTCTCCATGACCTGTCCTGCCTTTCTGGATTTTACACTTTTTTCAGATGGCCCTTTTGACCGGGGGGAAGTGAGACTTCATTGTAGTGCAGATTTCCTTTGCAAGCTTGCTTGGTTGGCCAAAAAGGGCGTATGCGTTTTTTCCTGAATATATTCAGGAAAAAACGCATACGCACTTTTCGGCCAAGTGCATCATTGTGGACGTTCTGCCTCTTTTCCTATGCTTTCAATGCAATTCCAGTCTACCTCCTGAAATCGGTTTCCTGCAATTCTGCCCCGCTTTCAAGTCCTCTTGGCAGCCTTACTTCAGTCTATTTTTGGACGATAGCTGTCATTTATAACTCTGCAGGTTTGTGAATTACAGTGCCCCTGAGCTCCTTTCTTCAACTTGCTTTCTTTTGAGCTGGCCGCAACACCGCAGGATGGCTTCAGGCCCTAATCTGGTTCCGGTACGGCACGCTGAGCCTTTGGTTATTTCCTCTTCCTGGTGGGAAATGAGAGTTAAATTTGCCCGTCCAGACACCTCCAGCTAGCCTCTCATTGGTTCTCGCTATTCCTGTTCATCTTCCGCAGAAATTGCAACCTGGGCCAAACAGGAGGTTAAACGCGCTGACTCTCCAAGTGGGGAGAGTGTTAGTAAAGCGTCTGGAATGTTGCACCCGAGTACCAGGGGAGGAAAACTGAGACATATTTGAACACGTCTCCCGATCACATGGTTGATCATACTCTAGGTTCCACATGCATGTTTTAGCTGAAGGAAGAATACCTTAAACCTGGGTAGTTGAAACCCGTGGAATGGGTACCATGCAATATGACTTCAAAGGGTCTTCATTTGCTCACCGAACCTCTCCAATCCTATCACTGCTGCGTTTACACCCCTGTACACATGCTTGATTCTCTTTCGGAGACATAGCAATCCATAGGTTTTAAGATACTTACTAGTCAGGTACATTCTTAGGCGTTTAATATGGGGTGTTGAGTCCATATCGTTGAGCAAGGAGTAGCTCTTGTCTATTCCATATTTGGCTTAAGGAACTTTATCTGTGCTCATTTCAATCTCTGGTTTTATGCAGCACCCCAACTCACCTTTACCTTTAAGCAAGAATAAGTTGGTTTTCTAAATTTGAGACCCTGTTCTGTTCTGTAATTCAGTTCCTGTGTAGCCAAGTTTCCATTCCGTGTATTACTGATATCTTATGATGTTTCTTTTTCTGTGTGACTTATTTCAGTTAGAATCATCATACCTGAATCCACTCATTGTGCTGCTAAGGGCCTGATGACACAGATTTCATTGCTGAGTGATATTGCTTTGTAAGTAAATACCACAACTTCTTTATCCATTTTTCACTTTCTGCGATGTTGAACTTGTACTGTAAACGAGGTTCTTGTAAACAGAGCCGTTCCAAACTTTGGGGTGGCTGTGTCTTTTTGATTTTAATTTCCCTAAGCTATAGGACCATAAGTGGAAGTGCCCTAGGTTCTGTTGCTTTGTTTTTTAGATGTTTCAGGAAACACCATACACTTCTCCCAAGTGGTTGTTGGCAATTTACATCCCGCCCATCAGCATAACAAGGCTCCCAGTTCTCCATGGCCTGTCCTGCCTTTCTGGATTTTACACTTTTTTCAGATGGCCCTTTTGACCGGGGGGAAGTGAGACTTCATTGTAGTGCAGATTTCCTTTGCAAGCTTGCTTGGTTGGCCAAAAAGGGCGTATGCGTTTTTTCCTGAATATATTCAGGAAAAAACGCATACGCACTTTTCGGCCAAGTGCATCATTGTGGACGTTCTGCCTCTTTTCCTATGCTTTCAATGCAATTCCAGTCTACCTCCTGAAATCGGTTTCCTGCAATTCTGCCCCGCTTTCAAGTCCTCTTGGCAGCCTTACTTCAGTCTATTTTTGGACGATAGCTGTCATTTATAACTCTGCAGGTTTGTGCATTACAGTGCCCCTGAGCTCTTTTCTTCAACTCGGTTTCTTTTGAGCTGGCCGCAACACCGCAGGATGGCTTCAGGCCCTAATCTGGTTCCGGTACGGCACGCTGAGCCTTTGGTTATTTCCTCTTCCTGGTGGGAAATGAGAGTTAAATTTGCCCGTCCAGACACCTCCAGCTAGCCTCTCATTGGTTCTCGCTATTCCTGTTCATCTTCCGCAGAAATTGCAAACTGGGCCAAACAGGAGGTTAAAGGCGCTGACTCTCCAAGTGGGGAGAGTGTTAGTAAAGCGTCTGGAATGTTGCACCCGAGTACCAGGGGAGGAAAACTGAGACATATTTGAACATATCTCCCGATCATATGGTTGATCATACTCTGGGTTCCACATGCATGTTTTAGCTGAAGGAAGAATACCTTAAACCTGGAGAGTTGAGACCCGTGTAATGGGTACCATGCAATATGACTTCAAAGGGTCTTCATTTGTTCACCGAACCTCTCCAATCCTATCACTGCTGCGTTTATGCCCCTGTACACATGCTTGATTCTCTTTCGGAGACATAGCAATCCATAGGTTTTAAGATACTTACTAGTCAGGTACATTCTTAGGCGTTTAATATGCGGTGTTGAGTCCATTTCGTTGAGCAAGGAGTAGCTCTTGTCTATTCCATATTTGACTTAAGGAACTTTATCTGTGCTCATTTCAATCTCTGGTTTTATGCAGCACCCCAACTCACCTTTACCCTTAAGCAAGCATAAGTTGGTTTTCTAAATTTGAGAACCTGTTCTGTTTTGGAATTCAGTTCCTGTGTAGCCAAGTTTACATTCCGTGTATTACTGATATCTTATGATGTTTCTTTTTCTGTGTGACTTATTTCAGTTAGAATCATCGTACCTGAATCTACTCATTATGCTGCTACGGGCCTGATGACATAGATTTCATTGCTGAGTGATATTGCTTTGTAAGTAAATACCACAACTTCTTTATCCATTTTTCACTTTCTGCGATGTTGAACTTGTACTGTAAACGAGGTTCTTGTAAACAGAGCCGTTCCAAACTTTGGGGTGGCTGTGTCTTTTTGATTTTAATTTCCCTAAGCTATAGGACCATAAGTGGCAGTGCCCTAGCCTCTGTTCCTTTGTTTTTTAGATGTTTCAGGAAACACCATACACTTCTCCCAAGTGTTTGTTGGCAATTTACATCCCGCCCATCAGCATAACAAGGCTCCCAGTTCTCCATGGCCTGTCCTGCCTTTCTGGATTTTACACTTTTTTCAGATGGCCCTTTTGACCGGGGGGAAGTGAGACTTCATTGTAGTGCAGATTTCCTTTGCAAGCTTGCTTGGTTGGCCAAAAAGGGCGTATGCGTTTTTTCCTGAATATATTCAGGAAAAAACGCATACGCCCTTTTTGGCCAAGTGCATCATTGTGGACGTTCTGCCTCTTTTCCTATGCTTTCAATGCAATTCCTGTCTACCTCCTGAAATTGGTTTCCTGCAATTCTGCCCCGCTTTCAAGTCCTCTTGGCAGCCTTACTTCAGTCTATTTTTGGACGATAGCTGTCATTTATAACTCTGCAGGTTTGTGAATTTACAGTGCCCCTGAGCTCCTTTCTTCAACTCGCTTTCTTGTGACCTGGCCGCAACACCGCAGGATGGCTTCAGGCCCTAATCTGGTTCCGGCCCGGCATGCTGAGCCTTTGGTTAATTCCTCTTCCTGGTAGGAAATGAGAGTTAAATTTGCCCGTCCAGACACCTCCAGCTAGCCTCTCATTGGTTCTCGCTATTCCTGTTCATCTTCCGCAGAAATTGCAAACTGGGCCAAACAGGAGGTTAAAGGGACTGACTCTCCAACTGGGGAGAGTGTTAGTAAAGCGTCTGGAATGTTGCACCCGAGTACCAGGGGAGGAAAACTGAGACATATTTGAACACGTCTCCCGTTCACATGGTTGATCATACTTGGGTTCCACATGCATGTTTTAGCTGAAGGAAGAATACCTTAAACCTGGAGAGTTAAGACCCGTGTAATGGGTACCATGCAATATGACTTCTAAGGGTCTTCATTTGCTCACCGAACCTCTCCAATCCTATCACTGCTGCGTTTATGCCCCTGTACACATGCTTGATTCTCTTTCGGAGACATAGCAATCCATAGGTTTTAAGATACTTACTAGTCAGGTACATTCTTAGGCGTTTAATATGGGGTGTTGAGTCCAATTTGTTGAGCAAGGAGTAGCTCTTGTCTATTCCATATTTGACTTAAGGAACTTTATCTGTGCTCATTTCAATCTCTGGTTTTATGCAGCACCCCAACTCACCTTTACCCTTAATCAAGCATGAGTTGGTTTTCTAAATTTGAGACCCTGTTCTGTTCTGTAATTCAGTTCCTGTGTAGCCAAGTTTACATTCCGTGTATTACTGATATCTTATGATGTTTCTTTTTCTGTGTGACTTATTTCAGTTAGAATCATCATACCTGAATCCACTCATTGTGCTGCTAAGGGCCTGATGACACAGATTTCATTGCTGAGTGATATTGCTTTGTAAGTAAATACCACAACTTCTTTATCCATTTTTCACTTTCTGCGATGTTGAACTTGTACTGTAAACGAGGTTCTTGTAAACAGAGCCGTCCCAAACTTTGGGCTGGCTGTGTCTTTTTGATTTTAATTTCCCTAAGCTATAGGACCATAAGTGGCAGTGCCCTAGGCTCTGTTGCTTTGTTTTTTAGATGTTTCAGGAAACACCATACACTTCTCCCGAGTGTCTGTTGGCAATTTACATCCCGCCCATCAGCATAACAAGGCTCCCAGTTGTCCATGGCCTGTCCTGCCTTTCTGGATTTTACACTTTTTTCAGATGGCCCTTTTGACCGGGGGGAAGTGAGACTTCATTGTAGTGCAGATTTCCTTTGCAAGCTTGCTTGGTTGGCCAAAAAGGGCGTATGCGTTTTTTCCTGAATATATTCAGGAAAAAACGCATACGCCCTTTTTGGCCAAGTGCATCATTGTGGACGTTCTGCCTCTTTTCCTATGCTTTCAATGCAATTCCAGTCTACCTCCTGAAATTGGTTTCTTGCAATTCTGCCCCGCTTTCAAGTCCTCTTGGCAGCCTTACTTCAGTCTATTTTTGGACGATAGCTGTCATTTATAACTCTGCAGGTTTGTGAATTACAGTGCCCCTGAGCTCCTTTCTTCAACTCGCTTTCTTGTGACCTGGCCGCAACACCGCAGGATGGCTTCAGGCCCTAATCTGGTTCCGGCACGGCACGCTGAGCCTTTGGTTATTTCCTCTTCCTGGTGGGAAATGAGAGTTAAATTTGCCCGTCCAGACACCTCCAGCTAGTCTCTCATTGGTTCTCGCTATTCCTGTTCATCTTCCGCAGAAATTGCAAACTGGGCCAAACAGGAGGTTAAAGGCGCTGACTCTCCAAGTGGGGAGAGTGTTAGTAAAGCGTCTGGAATGTTGCACCCGAGTACCAGGGGAGGAAAACTGAGACATATTTGAACACGTCTCCCGTTCACATGGTTGATCATACTTGGTTTCCACATGCATGTTTTAGCTGAAGGAAGAATATCTTAAACCTGGAAAGTTAAGACCCGTGTAATGGGTACCATGCAATATGACTTCAAAGGGTCTTCATTTGCTCACCGAACCTCTCCAATCCTATCACTGCTGCGTTTATGCCCCTGTACACATGCTTGATTCTCTTTCGGAGACATAGCAATCCATAGGTTTTAAGATACTTACTAGTCAGGTACATTCTTAGGCGTTTAATATGGGGTGTTGAGTCCATATCGTTGAGCAAGGAGTACCTCTTGTCTATTCCATATTTGGCTTAAGGAACTTTATCTGTGCTCATTTCAATCTCTGGTTTTATGCAGCACCCCAACTCACCTTTACCTTTAAGCAAGAATAAGTTGGTTTTCTAAATTTGAGACCCTGTTCTGTTCTGTAATTCAGTTCCTGTGTAGCCAAGTTTCCATTCCGTGTATTACTGATATCTTATGATGTTTCTTTTTCTGTGTGACTTATTTCAGTTAGAATCATCATACCTGAATCCACTCATTGTGCTGCTAAGGGCCTGATGACGCACATTTCATTGCTGAGTGATATTGCTTTGTAAGTAAATACCACAACTTCTTTATCCATTTTTCACTTTCTGCGATGTTGAACTTGTACTGTAAACGAGGTTCTTGTAAACAGAGCCGTTCCAAACTTTGGGGTGGCTGTGTCTTTTTGATTTTAATTTCCCTAAGCTATAGGACCATAAGTGGAAGTGCCCTAGGTTCTGTTGCTTTGTTTTTTAGATGTTTCAGGAAACATCATACACTTCTCTCGAGTGGTTTTTGGCAATTTACATCCCGCCCATCAGCATAACAAGGCTCCCAGTTCTCCATGGCCTGTCCTGCCTTTCTGGATTTTACACTTTTTTCAGATGGCCCTTTTGACCGGGGGGAAGTGAGACTTCATTGTAGTGCAGATTTCCTTTGCAAGCTTGCTTGGTTGGCCAAAAAGGGCGTATGCGTTTTTTCCTGAATATATTCAGGAAAAAACGCATACGCACTTTTCGG
This sequence comes from Delphinus delphis, assembly GCF_949987515.2. Taxonomy (NCBI): domain Eukaryota; kingdom Metazoa; phylum Chordata; class Mammalia; order Artiodactyla; family Delphinidae; genus Delphinus; species Delphinus delphis. The sequence goes on along the minus strand of NW_027192685.1, from coordinate 669,932 downwards.
CCAAGTGCATCATTGTGGACGTTCTGCCTCTTTTCCTATGCTTTCAATGCAATTCCAGTCTACCTCCTGAAATCGGTTTCCTGCAATTCTGCCCCGCTTTCAAGTCCTCTTGGCAGCCTTACTTCAGTCTATTTTTGGACGATAGCTGTCATTTATAACTCTGCAGGTTTGTGAATTACAGTGCCCCTGAGCTCCTTTCTTCAACTCGCTTTCTTTTGAGCTGGCCGCAACACCGCAGGATGGCTTCAGGCCCTAATCTGGTTCCGGTACGGCACGCTGAGCCTTTGGTTATTTCCTCTTCCTGGTGGGAAATGAGAGTTAAATTTGCCCGTCCAGACACCTCCAGCTAGCCTCTCATTGGTTCTCGCTATTCCTGTTCATCTTCCGCAGAAATTGCAAACTGGGCCAAACAGGAGGTTAAAGGCGCTGACTCTCCAAGTGGGGAGAGTGTTAGTAAAGCGTCTGGAATGTTGCACCCGAGTACCAGGGGAGGAAAACTGAGACATATTTGAACACGTCTCTCGTTCACATGGTTGATCATACTTGGGTTCCACATGCATGTTTTAGCTGAAGGAAGAATACCTTAAATCTGGAGAGTTGAGACCCGTGTAATGGGAACCATGCAATATGACTTCAAAGGGTCTTCATTTGCTCACCGAACCTCTCCAATCCTATCACTGCTGCGTTTATGCCCCTGTACACATGCTTGATTCTCTTTCGGAGACATAGCAATCCATAGGTTTTACGATACTTACTAGTCAGGTACATTCTTAGGCGTTAAATATGCGGTGTTGAGTCCATTTCATTGAGCAAGGAGTAGCTCTTGTCTATTCCATATTTGGCTTAAGGAAATTTATCTGTGCTCATTTCAATCTCTGGTTTTATGCAGCACCCCAACTCACCTTTACCCTTAAGCAAGAATAAGTTGGTTTTCTAAATTTGAGACCCTGTTCTGTTCTGTAATTCAGTTCCTGTGTAGCCAAGTTTACATTCCGTGTATTACTGATATCTTATGATGTTTCTTTTTCTGTGTGACTTATTTCAGTTAGAATCATCATACCTGAATCCACTCATTGTGCTGCCAAGGGCCTGATGACACAGATTTCATTGCTGAGTGATATTGCTTTGTAAGTAAATACCACAACTTCTTTATCCATTTTTCACTTTCTGCGATGTTGAACTTGTACTGTAAACGAGGTTCTTGTAAACAGAGCCGTTCCAAACTTTGGGGTGGCTGTGTCTTTTTGATTTTAATTTCCCTAAGCTATAGGACCATAAGTGGAAGTGCCCTAGGTTCTGTTGCTTTGTTTTTTAGATGTTTCAGGAAACACCATACACTTCTCCCGAGTGTCTGTTGGCAATTACATCCCGCCCATCAGCATAACAAGGCTCCCAGTTCTCCATGGCCTGTCCTGCCTTTCTGGATTTTACACTTTTTTCAGATGGCCCTTTTGACCGGGGGGAAGTGAGACTTCATTGTAGTGCAGATTTCCTTTGCAAGCTTGCTTGGTTGGCCAAAAAGGGTGTATGCGTTTTTTCCTGAATATATTCAGGAAAAAACGCATACGCCCTTTTTGGCCAAGTGCATCATTGTGGACGTTCTGCCTCTTTTCCTATGCTTTCAATGCAATTCCAGTCTACCTCCTGAAATCGGTTTCCTGCAATTCTGCCCCGCTTTCAAGTCCTCTTGGCAGCCTTACTTCAGTCTATTTTTGGACGATAGCTGTCATTTATAACTCTGCAGGTTTGTGAATTACAGTGCCCCTGAGCTCCTTTCTTCAACTCGCTTTCTTTTGAGCTGGCCGCAACACCGCAGGATGGCTTCAGGCCCTAATCTGGTTCCGGTATGGCACGCTGAGCCTTTGGTTATTTCCTCTTCCTGGTGGGAAATGAGAGTTAAATTTGCCCGTCCAGACACCTCCAGCTAGCCTCTCATTGGTTCTCGCTATTCCTGTTCATCTTCCGCAGAAATTGCAAACTGGGCCAAACAGGAGGTTAAAGGCGCTGACTCTCCAAGTGGGGAGAGTGTTAGTAAAGCGTCTGGAATGTTGCACCCGAGTACCAGGGGAGGAAAACTGAGACATATTTGAACACGTCTCCCGTTCACATGGTTGATCATACTTGGGTTCCACATGCATGTTTTAGCTGAAGGAAGAATACCTTAAATCTGGAGAGTTGAGACCCCTGTAATGGGAACCATGCAATATGACTTCAAAGGGTCTTCATTTGCTCACCGAACCTCTCCAATCCTATCACTGCTGCGTTTATGCCCCTGTACACATGCTTGATTCTCTTTCGGAGACATAGCAATCCATAGGTTTTACGATACTTACTAGTCAGGTACATTCTTAGGCGTTAAATATGCGGTGTTGAGTCCATTTCATTGAGCAAGGAGTAGCTCTTGTCTATTCCATATTTGGCTTAAGGAAATTTATCTGTGCTCATTTCAATCTCTGGTTTTATGCAGCACCCCAACTCACCTTTACCCTTAAGCAAGAATAAGTTGGTTTTCTAAATTTGAGACCCTGTTCTGTTCTGTAATTCAGTTCCTGTGTAGCCAAGTTTACATTCCGTGTATTACTGATATCTTATGATGTTTCTTTTTCTGTGTGACTTATTTCAGTTAGAATCATCATACCTGAATCCACTCATTGTGCTGCCAAGGGCCTGATGACACAGATTTCATTGCTGAGTGATATTGCTTTGTAAGTAAATACCACAACTTCTTTATCCATTTTTCACTTTCTGCGATGTTGAACTTGTACTGTAAACGAGGTTCTTGTAAACAGAGCCGTTCCAAACTTTGGGGTGGCTGTGTCTTTTTGATTTTAATTTCCCTAAGCTATAGGACCATAAGTGGAAGTGCCCTAGGTTCTGTTGCTTTGTTTTTTAGATGTTTCAGGAAACACCATACACTTCTCCCGAGTGTCTGTTGGCAATTACATCCCGCCCATCAGCATAACAAGGCTCCCAGTTCTCCATGGCCTGTCCTGCCTTTCTGGATTTTACACTTTTTTCAGATGGCCCTTTTGACCGGGGGGAAGTGAGACTTCATTGTAGTGCAGATTTCCTTTGCAAGCTTGCTTGGTTGGCCAAAAAGGGTGTATGCGTTTTTTCCTGAATATATTCAGGAAAAAACGCATACGCCCTTTTTGGCCAAGTGCATCATTGTGGACGTTCTGCCTCTTTTCCTATGCTTTCAATGCAATTCCAGTCTACCTCCTGAAATCAGTTTCCTGCAATTCTGCCCCGCTTTCAAGTCCTCTTGGCAGCCTTACTTCAGTCTATTTTTGGACAATAGCTGTCATTTATAACTCTGCAGGTTTGTGAATTACAGTGCCCCTGAGCTCCTTTCTTCAACTCGCTTTCTTTTGAGCTGGCCGCAACACCGCAGGATGGCTTCAGGCCCTAATCTGGTTCCGGCACGGCACGCTGAGCCTTTGGTTATTTCCTCTTCCTGGTGGGAAATGAGAGTTAAATTTGCCCGTCCAGACACCTCCAGCTAGTCTCTCATTGGTTCTCGCTATTCCTGTTCATCTTCCGCAGAAATTGCAAACTGGGCCAAACAGGAGGTTAAAGTCGCTGACTCTCCAAGTGGGGAGAGTGTTAGTAAAGCGTCTGGAATGTTGCACCCGAGTACCAGGGGAGGAAAACTGAGACATATTTGAACACGTCTCCCGTTCACATGGTTGATCATACTTGGGTTCCACATGCATGTTTTAGCTGAAGGAAGAATACCTTAAACCTGGAGAGTTGAGACCCGTGTAATGGGTACCATGCAATATGACTTCAAAGGGTCTTCATTTGCTCACCGAACCTCTCCAATCCTATCACTGCTGCGTTTATGCCCCTGTACACATGCTTGATTCTCTTTTGGAGACATAGCAATCCATAGGTTTTACGATACTTACAAGTCAGGTACATTCTTAGGCGTTTAATATGCGGTGTTGAGTCCATTTCGTTGAGCAAGGAGTAGCTCTTGTCTATTCCATATTTGACTTAAGGAACTTTATCTGTGCTCATTTCAATCTCTGGTTTTATGCAGCACCCCAACTCACCTTTACCCTTAAGCAAGCATAAGTTGGTTTTCTAAATTTGAGACCCTGTTCTGTTCTGTAATTCAGTTCCTGTGTAGCCAAGTTTACATTCCGTGTATTACTGATATCTTATGATGTTTCTTTTTCTGTGTGACTTATTTCAGTTACAATCATCATACCTGAATCCACTCATTGTGATGCTAAGGGCCTGATGACACAGATTTCATTGCTGAGTGATATTGCTTTGTAAGTAAATACCACAACTTCTTTATCCATTTTTCACTTTCTGCGATGTTGAACTTGTACTGTAAACGAGGTTCTTGTAAACAGAGCCGTTCCAAACATTGGGGTGGCTGTGTCTTTTTGATTTTAATTTCCCTAAGCTATAGGACCATAAGTGGCAGTGCCCTAGGCTCTGTTGCTTTGTTTTTTAGATGTTTCAGGAAACACCATACACTTCTCCCGAGTGTCTGTTGGCAATTTACATCCCGCCCATCAGCATAACAAGGCTCCCAGTTCTCCATGGCCTGTCCTGCCTTTCTGGATTTTACACTTTTTTCAGATGGCCCTTTTGACCGGGGGGAAGTGAGACTTCATTGTAGTGCAGATTTCCTTTGCAAGCTTGCTTGGTTGGCCAAAAAGGGCGTATGCGTTTTTTCCTGAATATATTCAGGAAAAAACGCATACGCCCTTTTTGGCCAAGTGCATCATTGTGGACGTTCTGCCTCTTTTCCTATGCTTTCAATGCAATTCCAGTCTACCTCCTGAAATCGGTTTCCTGCAATTCTGCCCCGCTTTCAAGTCCTCTTGGCAGCCTTACTTCAGTCTATTTTTGGACGATAGCTGTCATTTATAACTCTGCAGGTTTGTGAATTACAGTGCCCCTGAGCTCCTTTCTTCAACTCGCTTTCTTGTGACCTGGCCGCAACACCGCAGGATGGCTTCAGGCCCTAATCTGGTTCCGGTATGGCACGCTGAGCCTTTGGTTATTTCCTCTTCCTGGTGGGAAATGAGAGTTAAATTTGCCCGTCCAGACACCTCCAGCTAGCCTCTCATTGGTTCTCGCTATTCCTGTTCATCTTCCGCAGAAATTGCAAACTGGGCCAAACAGGAGGTTAAAGGGACTGACTCTCCAAGTGGGGAGAGTGTTAGTAAAGCGTCTGGAATGTTGCACCCGAGTATCAGGGGAGGAAAACTGAGACATATTTGAACACGTCTCCCGTTCACATGGTTGATCATACTTGGGTTCCACATGCATGTTTTAGCTGAAGGAAGAATACCTTAAACCTGGAGAGTTGAGACCCGTGGAATGGGTACCATGCAATATGACTTCAAAGGGTCTTCATTTGCTCACTGAACCTCTCCAATCCTATCACTGCTGCGTTTATGCCCCTGTACACATGCTTGATTCTCTTTTGGAGACATAGCAATCCATAGGTTTTACAATACTTACTAGTCAGGTACATTCTTAGGCGTTTAATATGCGGTGTTGAGTCCATTTCGTTGAGCAAGAAGTAGCTCTTGTCTATTCCATATTTGACTTAAGGAACTTTATCTGTGCTCATTTCAATCTCTGGTTTTATGCAGCACCCCAACTCACCTTTACCCTTAAGCAAGCATAAGTTGGTTTTCTAAATTTGAGACCCTGTTCTGTTCTGTAATTCAGTTCCTGTGTAGCCAAGTTTACATTCCGTGTATTACTGATATCTTATGATATTTCTTTTTCTGTGTGACTTATTTCAGTTAGAATAATCATACCTGAATCCACTCATTGTGATGCTAAGGGCCTGATGACATAGATTTCATTGCTGAGTGATATTGCTTTGTAAGTAAATACCACAACTTCTTTATCCATTTTTCTCTTTCTGCGATGTTGAACTTGTACTGTAAACGAGGTTCTTGTAAACAGAGGCGTCCCAAACTTTGGGGTGGCTGTGTCTTTTTGATTTTAATTTCCCTAAGCTATAGGACCATAAGTGGCAGTGCCCTAGGCTCTGTTGCTTTGTTTTTTAGATGTTTCAGGAAACACCATACACTTCTCCCGAGTGTCTGTTGGCAATTTACATCCCGCCCATCAGCATAACAAGGCTCCCAGTTCTCCATGGCCTGTCCTGCCTTTCTGGATTTTACACTTTTTTCAGATGGCCCTTTTGACCGGGGGGAAGTGAGACTTCATTGTAGTGCAGATTTCCTTTGCAAGCTTGCTTGGTTGGCCAAAAAGGGCGTATGCGTTTTTTCCTGAATATATTCAGGAAAAAACGCATACGCCCTTTTTGGCCAAGTGCATCATTGTGGACGTTCTGCCTCTTTTCCTATGCTTTCAATGCAATTCCAGTCTACCTCCTGAAATCGGTTTCCTGCAATTCTGCCCCGCTTTCAAGTCCTCTTGGCAGCCTTACTTCAGTCTATTTTTGGACAATAGCTGTCATTTATAACTCTGCAGGTTTGTGAATTACAGTGCCCCTGAGCTCCTTTCTTCAACTCGCTTTCTTTTGAGCTGGCCGCAACACCGCAGGATGGCTTCAGGCCCTAATCTGGTTCCGGCACGGCACGCTGAGCCTTTGGTTATTTCCTCTTCCTGGTGGGAAATGAGAGTTAAATTTGCCCGTCCAGACACCTCCAGCTAGTCTCTCATTGGTTCTCGCTATTCCTGTTCATCTTCCGCAGAAATTGCAAACTGGGCCAAACAGGAGGTTAAAGTCGCTGACTCTCCAAGTGGGGAGAGTGTTAGTAAAGCGTCTGGAATGTTGCACCCGAGTACCAGGGGAGGAAAACTGAGACATATTTGAACACGTCTCCCGTTCACATGGTTGATCATACTTGGGTTCCACATGCATGTTTTAGCTGAAGGAAGAATACCTTAAACCTGGAGAGTTGAGACCCGTGTAATGGGTACCATGCAATATGACTTCAAAGGGTCTTCATTTGCTCACCGAACCTCTCCAATCCTATCACTGCTGCGTTTATGCCCCTGTACACATGCTTGATTCTCTTTTGGAGACATAGCAATCCATAGGTTTTACGATACTTACAAGTCAGGTACATTCTTAGGCGTTTAATATGCGGTGTTGAGTCCATTTCGTTGAGCAAGGAGTAGCTCTTGTCTATTCCATATTTGACTTAAGGAACTTTATCTGTGCTCATTTCAATCTCTGGTTTTATGCAGCACCCCAACTCACCTTTACCCTTAAGCAAGCATAAGTTGGTTTTCTAAATTTGAGACCCTGTTCTGTTCTGTAATTCAGTTCCTGTGTAGCCAAGTTTACATTCCGTGTATTACTGATATCTTATGATGTTTCTTTTTCTGTGTGACTTATTTCAGTTACAATCATCATACCTGAATCCACTCATTGTGATGCTAAGGGCCTGATGACACAGATTTCATTGCTGAGTGATATTGCTTTGTAAGTAAATACCACAACTTCTTTATCCATTTTTCACTTTCTGCGATGTTGAACTTGTACTGTAAACGAGGTTCTTGTAAACAGAGCCGTTCCAAACATTGGGGTGGCTGTGTCTTTTTGATTTTAATTTCCCTAAGCTATAGGACCATAAGTGGCAGTGCCCTAGGCTCTGTTGCTTTGTTTTTTAGATGTTTCAGGAAACACCATACACTTCTCCCGAGTGTCTGTTGGCAATTTACATCCCGCCCATCAGCATAACAAGGCTCCCAGTTCTCCATGGCCTGTCCTGCCTTTCTGGATTTTACACTTTTTTCAGATGGCCCTTTTGACCAGGGGGAAGTGAGACTTCATTGTAGTGCAGATTTCCTTTGCAAGCTTGCTTGGTTGGCCAAAAAGGGCGTATGCGTTTTTTCCTGAATATATTCAGGAAAAAACGCATATGCCCTTTTTGGCCAAGTGCATCATTGTGGACGTTCTGCCTCTTTTCCTATGCTTTCAATGCAATTCCAGTCTACCTCCTGAAATCGGTTTCCTGCAATTCTGCCCCGCTTTCAAGTCCTCTTGGCAGCCTTACTTCAGTCTATTTTTGGACGATAGCTGTCATTTATAACTCTGCAGGTTTGTGAATTACAGTGCCCCTGAGCTCCTTTCTTCAACTCGCTTTCTTGTGACCTGGCCGCAACACCGCAGGATGGCTTCAGGCCCTAATCTGGTTCCGGTACGGCACGCTGAGCCTTTGGTTATTTCCTCTTCCTGGTGGGAAATGAGAGTTAAATTTGCCCGTCCAGACACCTCCAGCTAGCCTCTCATTGGTTCTCGCTATTCCTGTTCATCTTCCGCAGAAATTGCAAACTGGGCCAAACAGGAGGTTAAAGGGACTGACTCTCCAAGTGGGGAGAGTGTTAGTAAAACGTCTGGAATGTTGCACCCGAGTATCAGGGGAGGAAAACTGAGACATATTTGAACACGTCTCCCGTTCACATGGTTGATCATACTTGGGTTCCACATGCATGTTTTAGCTGAAGGAAGAATACCTTAAACCTGGAGAGTTGAAACCCGTGGAATGGGTACCATGCAATATGACTTCAAAGGGTCTTCATTTGCTCACTGAACCTCTCCAATCCTATCACTGCTGCGTTTATGCCCCTGTACACATGCTTGATTCTCTTTTGGAGACATAGCAATCCATAGGTTTTACAATACTTACTAGTCAGGTACATTCTTAGGCGTTTAATATGCGGTGTTGAGTCCATTTCGTTGAGCAAGAAGTAGCTCTTGTCTATTCCATATTTGACTTAAGGAACTTTATCTGTGCTCATTTCAATCTCTGGTTTTATGCAGCACCCCAACTCACCTTTACCCTTAAGCAAGCATAAGTTGGTTTTCTAAATTTGAGACCCTGTTCTGTTCTGTAATTCAGTTCCTGTGTAGCCAAGTTTACATTCCATGTATTACTGATATCTTATGATGTTTCTTTTTCTGTGTGACTTATTTCAGTTACAATCATCATACCTGAATCCACTCATTGTGATGCTAAGGGCCTGATGACACAGATTTCATTGCTGAGTGATATTGCTTTGTAAGTAAATACCACAACTTCTTTATCCATTTTTCACTTTCTGCGATGTTGAACTTGTACTGTAAACGAGGTTCTTGTAAACAGAGCCGTTCCAAACATTGGGGTGGCTGTGTCTTTTTGATTTTAATTTCCCTAAGCTATAGGACCATAAGTGGCAGTGCCCTAGGCTCTGTTGCTTTGTTTTTTAGATGTTTCAGGAAACACCATACACTTCTCCCGAGTGTCTGTTGGCAATTTACATCCCGCCCATCAGCATAACAAGGCTCTCAGTTCTCCATGGCCTGTCCTGCCTTTCTGGATTTTACACTTTTTTCAGATGGCCCTTTTGACCGGGGGGAAGTGAGACTTCATTGTAGTGCAGATTTCCTTTGCAAGCTTGCTTGGTTGGCCAAAAAGGGCGTATGCGTTTTTTCCTGAATATATTCAGGAAAAAACGCATACGCCCTTTTTGGCCAAGTGCATCATTGTGGACGTTCTGCCTCTTTTCCTATGCTTTCAATGCAATTCCAGTCTACCTCCTGAAATCGGTTTCCTGCAATTCTGCCCCGCTTTCAAGTCCTCTTGGCAGCCTTACTTCAGTCTATTTTTGGACGATAGCTGTCATTTATAACTCTGCAGGTTTGTGAATTACAGTGCCCCTGAGCTCCTTTCTTCAACTCGCTTTCTTGTGACCTGGCCGCAACACCGCAGGATGGCTTCAGGCCCTAATCTGGTTCTGGTATGGCACGCTGAGCCTTTGGTATTTCCTCTTCCTGGTGGGAAATGAGAGTTAAATTTGCCCGTCCAGACACCTCCAGCTAGCCTCTCATTGGTTCTCGCTATTCCTGTTCATCTTCCGCAGAAATTGCAAACTGGGCCAAACAGGAGGTTAAAGGGACTGACTCTCCAAGTGGGGAGAGTGTTAGTAAAGCGTCTGGAATGTTGCACCCGAGTATCAGGGGAGGAAAACTGAGACATATTTGAACACGTCTCCCGTTCACATGGTTGATCATACTTGGGTTCCACATGCATGTTTTAGCTGAAGGAAGAATACCTTAAACCTGGAGAGTTGAGACCCGTGGAATGGGTACCATGCAATATGACTTCAAAGGGTCTTCATTTGCTCACTGAACCTCTCCAATCCTATCACTGCTGCGTTTATGCCCCTGTACACATGCTTGATTCTCTTTTGGAGACATAGCAATCCATAGGTTTTACAATACTTACTAGTCAGGTACATTCTTAGGCGTTTAATATGCGGTGTTGAGTCCATTTCGTTGAGCAAGAAGTAGCTCTTGTCTATTCCATATTTGACTTAAGGAACTTTATCTGTGCTCATTTCAATCTCTGGTTTTATGCAGCACCCCAACTCACCTTTACCCTTAAGCAAGCATAAGTTGTTTTTCTAAATTTGAGACCCTGTTCTGTTCTGTAATTCAGTTCCTGTGTAGCCAAGTTTACATTCCGTGTATTACTGATATCTTATGATATTTCTTTTTCTGTGTGACTTATTTCAGTTAGAATAAACATACCTGAATCCACTCATTGTGATGCTAAGGGCCTGATGACATAGATTTCATTGCTGAGTGATATTGCTTTGTAAGTAAATACCACAACTTCTTTATCCATTTTTCTCTTTCTGCGATGTTGAACTTGTACTGTAAACGAGGTTCTTGTAAACAGAGGCGTCCCAAACTTTGGGGTGGCTGTGTCTTTTTGATTTTAATTTCCCTAAGCTATAGGACCATAAGTGGCAGTGCCCTAGGCTCTGTTGCTTTGTTTTCTAGATGTTTCAGGAAACACCATACACTTCTCCAGAGTGTCTGTTGGCAATTTACATCCCGCCCATCAGCATAACAAGGCTCCCAGTTCTCCATGGCCTGTCCTGCCTTTCTGGATTTTACACTTTTTTCAGATGGCCCTTTTGACCGGGGGGAAGTGAGACTTCATTGTAGTGCAGATTTCCTTTGCAAGCTTGCTTGGTTGGCCAAAAAGGGCGTATGCGTTTTTTCCTGAATATATTCAGGAAAAAACGCATACGCCCTTTTTGGCCAAGTGCATCATTGTGGACGTTCTGCCTCTTTTCCTATGCTTTCAATGCAATTCCAGTCTACCTCCTGAAATCGGTTTCCTGCAATTCTGCCCCGCTTTCAAGTCCTCTTGGCAGCCTTACTTCAGTCTATTTTTGGACGATAGCTGTCATTTATAACTCTGCAGGTTTGTGAATTACAGTGCCCCTGAGCTCCTTTCTTCAACTCGCTTTCTTGTGACCTGGCCGCAACACCGCAGGATGGCTTCAGGCCCTAATCTGGTTCCGGCCCGGCATGCTGAGCCTTTGGTTAATTCCTCTTCCTGGTGGGAAATGAGAGTTAAATTTGCCCGTCCAGACACCTCCAGCTAGCCTCTCATTGGTTCTCGCTATTCCTGTTCATCTTCCGCAGAAATTGCAAACTGGGCCAAACAGGAGGTTAAAGGGACTGACTCTCCAAGTGGGGAGAGTGTTAGTAAAGCGTCTGGAATGTTGCACCCGAGTACCAGGGGAGGAAAACTGAGACATATTTGAACACGTCTCCCGATCACATGGTTGATCATACTCTAGGTTCCACATGCATGTTTTAGCTGAAGGAAGAATACCTTAAACCTGGGTAGTTGAAACCCGTGGAATGGGTACCATGCAATATGACTTCAAAGGGTATTCATCTGCTCACCGAACCTCTCCAATCCTATCACTGCTGCGTTTATGCCCCTGTACACATGCTTGATTCTCTTTCGGAGACATAGCAATCCATAGGTTTTAAGATACTTACTAGTCAGGTACATTCTTAGGCGTTTAATATGGGGTGTTGAGTCCATTTCGTTGAGCAAGGAGTAACTCTTGTCTATTCCATATTTGGCTTAAGGAACTTTATCTGTGCTCATTTCAATCTCTGGTTTTATGCAGCACCCCAACTCACCTTTACCCTTAAGCAAGAATAAGTTGGTTTTCTAAATTTGAGACCCTGTTCTGTTCTGTAATTCAGTTCCTGTGTAGTCAAATTTACATTCCGTGTATTACTGATATCTTATGATGTTTCTTTTTCTGTGTGACTTATTTCAGTTAGAATCATCATACCTGAATCCACTCATTGTGCTGCTAAGGGCCTGATGACACAGATTTCATTGCTGAGTGATATTGCTTTGTAAGTAAATACCACAACTTCTTTATCCATTTTTCACTTTCTGCGATGTTGAACTTGTACTGTAAACGAGGTTCTTGTAAACAGAGCCGTTCCAAACTTTGGGGTGGCTGTGTCTTTTTGATTTTAATTTCCCTAAGCTATAGGACCATAAGTGGAAGTGCCCTAGGTTCTGTTGCTTTGTTTTTTAGATGTTTCAGGAAACACCATACACTTCTCCCGAGTGTTTGTTGGCAATTTACATCCCGCCCATCAGCGTAACAAAGCTCCCAGTTCTCCATGGTCTGTCCTGCCTTTCTGGATTTTACACTTTTTTCAGATGGCCCTTTTGACCGGGGGGAAGTGAGACTTCATTGTAGTGCAGATTTCCTTTGCAAGCTTGCTTGGTTGGCCAAAAAGGGCGTATGCGTTTTTTCCTGAATATATTCAGGAAAAAACGCATACGCCCTTTTTGGCCAAGTGCATCATTGTGGACGTTCTGCCTCTTTTCCTATGCTTTCAATGCAATTCCAGTCTACCTCCTGAAATCGGTTTCCTGCAATTCTGCCCCGCTTTCAAGTCCTCTTGGCAGCCTTACTTCAGTCTATTTTTGGACGATAGCTGTCATTTATAACTCTGCAGGTTTGTGAATTACAGTGCCCCTGAGCTCCTTTCTTCAACTCGCTTTCTTGTGACCTGGCCGCAACACCGCAGGATGGCTTCAGGCCCTAATCTGGTTCCGGCACGGCATGCTGAGCCTTTGGTTAATTCCTCTTCCTGGTGGGAAATGAGAGTTAAATTTGCCCGTCCAGACACCTCCAGCTAGCCTCTCATTGGTTCTCGCTATTCCTGTTCATCTTCCGCAGAAATTGCAAACTGGGCCAAACAGGAGGTTAAAGGCGCTGACTCTCCAAGTGGGGAGAGTGTTAGTAAAGCGTCTGGAATGTTGCACCCGAGTACCAGGGGAGGAAAACTGAGACATATTTGAACACGTCTCCCGTTCACATGGTTGATCATACTTGGGTTCCACATGCATGTTTTAGCTGAAGGAAGAATACCTTAAACCTGGGTAGTTGAAACCCGTGGAATGGGTACCATGCAATATGACTTCAAAGGGTCTTCATTTGCTCACCGAACCTCTCCAATCCTATCACTGCTGCGTTTATGCCCCTGTACACATGCTTGATTCTCTTTCGGAGACATAGCAATCCATAGGTTTTAAGATACTTACTAGTCAGGTACATTCTTAGGCGTTTAATATGGGGTGTTGAGTCCATTTCGTTGAGCAAGGAGTAGCTCTTGTCTATTCCATATTTGGCTTAAGGAACTTTATCTGTGCTCATTTCAATCTCTGGTTTTATGCAGCACCCCAACTCACCTTTACCCTTAAGCAAGAATAAGTTGGTTTTCTAAATTTGAGACCCTGTTCTGTTCTGTAATTCAGTTCCTGTGTAGCCAAGTTTACATTCCGTGTATTACTGATATCTTATGATGTTTCTTTTTCTGTGTGACTTATTTCAGTTAGAATCATCATACCTGAATCCACTCATTGTGCTGCTAAGGTCCTGATGACACAGATTTCATTGCTGAGTGATATTGCTTTGTAAGTAAATACCACAACTTCTTTATCCATTTTTCACTTTCTGCGATGTTGAACTTGTACTGTAAACGAGGTTCTTGTAAACAGAGCCGTTCCAAACTTTGGGGTGGCTGTGTCTTTTTGATTTTAATTTCCCTAAGCTATAGGACCATAAGTGGAAGTGCCCTAGGCTCTGTTGCTTTGTTTTTTAGATGTTTCAGGAAACACCATACACTTCTCCCCAGTGGTTGTTGGCAATTTACATCCCGCCCATCAGCATAACAAGGCTCCCAGTTCTCCATGGTCTGTCCTGCCTTTCTGGATTTTACACTTTTTTCAGATGGCCCTTTTGACCGGGGGGAAGTGAGACTTCATTGTAGTGCAGATTTCCTTTGCAAGCTTGCTTGGTTGGCCAAAAAGGGCGTATGCGTTTTTTCCTGAATATATTCAGGAAAAAACGCATACGCCCTTTTTGGCCAAGTGCATCATTGTGGACGTTCTGCCTCTTTTCCTATGCTTTCAATGCAATTCCAGTCTACCTCCTGAAATCGGTTTCCTGCAATTCTGCCCCGCTTTCAAGTCCTCTTGGCAGCCTTACTTCAGTCTATTTTTGGACGATAGCTGTCATTTATAACTCTGCAGGTTTGTGAATTACAGTGCCCCTGAGCTCCTTTCTTCAACTTGCTTTCTTGTGACCTGGCCGCAACACCGCAGGATGGCTTCAGGCCCTAATCTGGTTCCGGCACGGCACGCTGAGCCTTTCATTATTTCCTTTTACTGGTAGGAAATGAGAGTTAAATTTGCCCGTCCAGACACCTCCAGCTAGTCTCTCATTGGTTCTCGCTATTCCTGTTCATCTTCCGCAGAAATTGCAAACTGGGCCAAACAGGAGGTTAAAGGCGCTGACTCTCCAAGTGGGGAGAGTGTTAGTAAAGCGTCTGGAATGTTGCACCCGAGTACCAGGGGAGGAAAACTGAGACATATTTGAACACGTCTCCCGTTCACATGGTTGATCATACTTGGGTTCCACATGCATGTTTTAGCTGAAGGAAGAATACCTTAAACCTGGAGAGTTGAGACCCGTGTAATGGGTACCATGCAATATGACTTCAAAGGGTCTTCATTTGCTCACCGAACCTCTCCAATCCTATCACTGCTGCGTTTATGCCCCTGTACACATGCTTGATTCTCTTTTGGAGACATAGCAATCCATAGGTTTTACGATACTTACTAGTCAGGTACATTCTTAGGCGTTTAATATGCGGTGTTGAGTCCATTTCGTTGAGCAAGGAGTAGCTCTTGTCTATTCCATATTTGACTTAAGGAACTTTATCTGTGCTCATTTCAATCTCTGGTTTTATGCAGCACCCCAACTCACCTTTACCCTTAAGCAAGCATAAGTTGGTTTTCTAAATTTGAGACCCTGTTCTGTTCTGTAATTCAGTTCCTGTGTAGCCAAGTTTACATTCCGTGTATTACTGATATCTTATGATGTTTTTTTTCTGTGTGACTTATTTCAGTTAGAATCATCATACCTGAATCCACTCATTGTGATGCTAAGGGCCTGATGACATAGATTTCATTGCTGAGTGATATTGCTTTGTAAGTAAATACCACAACTTCTTTATCCACTTTTCACTTTCTGCGATGTTGAACTTGTACTGTAAACAAGGTTCTTGTAAACAGAGGCGTCCCAAACATTGGGGTGGCTGTGTCTTTTTGATTTTAATTTCACTAAGCTATAGGACCATAAGTGGCCGTGCCCTGGGCTCTGTTGCTTTGTTTTTTAGATGTTTCAGGAAACACCATACACTTCTCCCGAGTGGTTGTTGGCAATTTACATCCCGCCCATCAGCATAACAAGGCTCCCAGTTCTCCATGGCCTGTCCTGCCTTTCTGGATTTTACACTTTTTTCAGATGGCCCTTTTGACCGGGGGGAAGTGAGACATCATTGTAGTGCAGATTTCCTTTGCAAGCTTGCTTGGTTGGCCAAAAAGGGCGTATGCGTTTTTTCCTGAATATATTCAGGAAAAAACGCATACGCCCTTTTTGGCCAAGTGCATCATTGTGGACGTTCTGCCTCTTTTCCTATGCTTTCAATGCAATTCCAGTCTACCTCCTGAAATCGGTTTCCTGCAATTCTGCCCCGCTTTCAAGTCCTCTTGGCAGCCTTACTTCAGTCTATTTTTGGACAATAGCTGTCATTTATAACTCTGCAGGTTTGTGAATTACAGTGCCCCTGAGCTCCTTTCTTCAACTCGCTTTCTTTTGAGCTGGCCGCAACACCGCAGGATGGCTTCAGGCCCTAATCTGGTTCCGGCCCGGCATGCTGAGCCTTTGGTTAATTCCTCTTCCTGGTGGGAAATGAGAGTTAAATTTGCCCGTCCAGACACCTCCAGCTAGCCTCTCATTGGTTCTCGCTATTCCTGTTCATCTTCCGCAGAAATTGCAAACTGGGCCAAACAGGAGGTTAAAGGGACTGACTCTCCAAGTGGGGAGAGTGTTAGTAAAGCGTCTGGAATGTTGCACCCGAGTACCAGGGGAGGAAAACTGAGACATATTTGAACACGTCTCCCGTTCACATGGTTGATCATACTTGGGTTCCACATGCATGTTTTAGCTGAAGGAAGAATACCTTAAACCTGGAGAGTTGAGACCCGTGTAATGGGTACCATGCAATATGACTTCAAAGGGTCTTCATTTGCTCACCGAACCTCTCCAATCCTATCACTGCTGCGTTTATGCCCCTGTACACATGCTTGATTCTCTTTTGGAGACATAGCAATCCATAGGTTTTACGATAGTTACTAGTCAGGTACATTCTTAGGCGTTTAATATGCGGTGTTGAGTCCATTTCGTTGAGCAAGGAGTAGCTCTTGTCTATTTCATATTTGACTTAAGGAACTTTATCTGTGCTCATTTCAATCTCTGGTTTTATGCAGCACCCCAACTCACCTTTACCCTTAAGCAAGCATAAGTTGGTTTTCTAAATTTGAGACCCTGTTCTGTTCTGTAATTCAGTTCCTGTGTAGCCAAGTTTACATTCCGTGTATTACTGATATCTTATGATGTTTCTTTTTCTGTGTGACTTATTTCAGTTAGAATCATCATACCTGAATCCACTCATTGTGATGCTAAGGGCCTGATGACATAGATTTCATTGCTGAGTGATATTGCTTTGTAAGTAAATACCACAACTTCTTTATCCATTTTTCACTTTCTGCGATGTTGAACTTGTACTGTAAACGAGGTTCTTGTAAACAGAGGCGTCCCAAACTTTGGGGTGGCTGTGTCTTTTTGATTTTAATTTCCCTAAGCTATAGGACCATAAGCGGCAGTGCCCTAGGCTCTGTTGCTTTGTTTTTTAGATGTTTCAGGAAACACCATACACTTCTCCCGAGTGTCTGTTGGCAATTTACATCCCGCCCATCAGCATAACAAGGCTCCCAGTTCTCCATGGCCTGTCCTGCCTTTCTGGATTTTACACTTTTTTCAGATGGCCCTTTTGACCGGGGGGAAGTGAGACTTCATTGTAGTGCAGATTTCCTTTGCAAGCTTGCTTGGTTGGCCAAAAAGGGCGTATGCGTTTTTTCCTGAATATATTCAGGAAAAAACGCATACGCCCTTTTTGGCCAAGTGCATCATTGTGGACGTTCTGCCTCTTTTCCTATGCTTTCAATGCAATTCCAGTCTACCTCCTGAAATCAGTTTCCTGCACTTCTGCCCCGCTTTCAAGTCCTCTTGGCAGCCTTACTTCAGTCTATTTTTGGACGATAGCTGTCATTTATAACTCTGCAGGTTTGTGAATTACAGTGCCCCTGAGCTCCTTTCTTCAACTCGCTTTCCTGTGACCTGGCCGCAACACCGCAGGATGGCTTCAGGCCCTAATCTGGTTCCGGCCCGGCATGCTGAGCCTTTGGTTAATTCCTCTTCCTGGTGGGAAATGAGAGTTAAATTTGCCCGTCCAGACACCTCCAGCTAGCCTCTCATTGGTTCTCGCTATTCCTGTTCATCTTCCGCAGAAATTGCAAACTGGGCCAAACAGGAGGTTAAAGGGACTGACTCTCCAAGTGGGGAGAGTGTTAGTAAAGCGTCTGGAATGTTGCACCCGAGTACCAGGGGAGGAAAACTGAGACATATTTGAACACGTCTCCCGATCACATGGTTGATCATACTCTAGGTTCCACATGCATGTTTTAGCTGAAGGAAGAATACCTTAAACCTGGGTAGTTGAAACCCGTGGAATGGGTACCATGCAATATGACTTCAAAGGGTCTTCATTTGCTCACCGAACCTCTCCAATCCTATCACTGCTGCGTTTATGCCCCTGTACACATGCTTGATTCTCTTTCAGAGACATAGCAATCCATAGGTTTTAAGATACTTACTAGTCAGGTACATTCTTAGGCGTTTAATATGCGGTGTTGAGTCCATTTCGTTGAGCAAGGAGTAGTTCTTGTCTATTCCATATTTGACTTAAGGAACTTTATCTGTGCTCATTTCAATCTCTGGTTTTATGCAGCACCCCAACTCACCTTTACCCTTAAGCAAGCATAAGTTGGTTTTCTAAATTTGAGACCCTGTTCTGTTCTGTAATTCAGTTCCTGTGTAGCCAAGTTTACATTCCGTGTATTACTGATATCTTATGATGTTTCTTTTTCTGTGTGACTTATTTCAGTTAGAATCATCATACCTGAATCCACTCATTGTGATGCTAAGGGCCTGATGACATAGATTTCATTGCTGAGTGATATTGCTTTGTAAGTAAATACCACAACTTCTTTATCCATTTTTCACTTTCTGCGATGTTGAACTTGTACTGTAAACGAGGTTCTTGTAAACAGAGGCGTCCCAAACTTTGGGGTGGCTGTGTCTTTTTGATTTTAATTTCCCTAAGCTATAGGACCATAAGTGGCAGTGCCCTAGGCTCTGTTGCTTTGTTTTTTAGATGTTTCAGGAAACACCATACACTTCTCCCGAGTGGTTGTTGGCAATTTACATCCCGCCCATCAGCATAACAAGGCTCCCAGTTCTCCATGGCCTGTCCTGCCTTTCTGGATTTTACACTTTTTTCAGATGGCCCTTTTGACCTGGGGGAAGTGAGACTTCATTGTAGTGCAGATTTCCTTTGCAAGCTTGCTTGGTTGGCCAAAAAGGGCGTATGCGTTTTTTCCTGAATATATTCAGGATAAAACGCATACGCCCTTTTTGGCCAAGTGCATCATTGTGGACGTTCTGCCTCTTTTCCTATGCTTTCAATGCAATTCCAGTCTACCTCCTGAAATCGGTTTCCTGCAATTCTGCCCCGCTTTCAAGTCCTCTTGGCAGCCTTACTTCAGTCTATTTTTGGACGATAGCTGTCATTTATAACTCTGCAGGTTTGTGAATTACAATGCCCCTGAGCTCCTTTCTTCAACTCGCTTTCTTGTGACCTGGCCGCAACACCGCAGGATGGCTTCAGGCCCTAATCTGGTTCCGGCCCGGCATGCTGAGCCTTTGGTTAATTCCTCTTCCTGGTGGGAAATGAGAGTTAAATTTGCCCGTCCAGACACCTCCAGCTAGCCTCTCATTGGTTCTCGCTATTCCTGTTCATCTTCCGCAGAAATTGCAAACTGGGCCAAACAGGAGGTTAAAGGCGCTGACTCTCCAAGTGGGGAGAGTGTTAGTAAAGCGTCTGGAATGTTGCACCCGAGTACCAGGGGAGGAAAACTGAGACATATTTGAACACGTCTCCCGTTCACATGGTTGATCATACTTGGGTTCCACATGCATGTTTTAGCTGAAGGAAGAATACCTTAAAGCTGGAGAGTTGAGACCCGTGTAATGGGTACCATGCAATATGACTTCAAAGGGTCTTCATTTGCTCACCGAACCTCTCCAATCCTATCACTGCTGCGTTTATGCCCCTGTACACATGCTTGATTCTCTTTTGGAGACATAGCAATCCATAGGTTTTACGATACTTACTAGTCAGGTACATTCTTAGGCGTTTAATATGCGGTGTTGAGTCCATTTCGTTGAGCAAGGAGTAGCTCTTGTCTATTTCATATTTGACTTAAGGAACTTTATCTGTGCTCATTTCAATCTCTGGTTTTATGCAGCACCCCAACTCACCTTTACCCTTAAGCAAGCATAAGTTGGTTTTCTAAATTTGAGACCCTGTTCTGTTCTGTAATTCAGTTCCTGTGTAGCCAAGTTTACATTCCGTGTATTACTGATATCTTATGATGTTTCTTTTTCTGTGTGACTTATTTCAGTTAGAATCATCATACCTGAATCCACTCATTGTGATGCTAAGGGCCTGATGACATAGATTTCATTGCTGAGTGATATTGCTTTGTAAGTAAATACCACAACTTCTTTATCCATTTTTCACTTTCTGCGATGTTGAACTTGTACTGTAAACGAGGTTCTTGTAAACAGAGGCGTCCCAAACTTTGGGGTGGCTGTGTCTTTTTGATTTTAATTTCCCTAAGCTATAGGACCATAAGTGGCAGTGCCCTAGGCTCTGTTGCTTTGTTTTTTAGATGTTTCAGGAAACACCATACACTTCTCCCGAGTGTCTGTTGGCAATTTACATCCCGCCCATCAGCATAACAAGGCTCCCAGTTCTCCATGGCCTGTCCTGCCTTTCTGGATTTTACACTTTTTTCAGATGGCCCTTTTGACCGGGGGGAAGTGAGACTTCATTGTAGTGCAGATTTCCTTTGCAAGCTTGCTTGGTTGGCCAAAAAGGACGTATGCGTTTTTTCCTGAATATATTCAGGAAAAAACGCATACGCCCTTTTTGGCCAAGTGCATCATTGTGGACGTTCTGCCTCTTTTCCTATGCTTTCAATGCAATTCCAGTCTACCTCCTGAAATCGGTTTCCTGCAATTCTGCCCCGCTTTCAAGTCCTCTTGGCAGCCTTACTTCAGTCTATTTTTGGACGATAGCTGTCATTTATAACTCTGCAGGTTTGTGAATTACAGTGCCCCTGAGCTCCTTTCTTCAACTCGCTTTCCTGTGACCTGGCCGCAACACCGCAGGATGGCTTCAGGCCCTAATATGGTTCCGGACCGGCATGCTGAGCCTTTGGTTAATTCCTCTTCCTGGTGGGAAATGAGAGTTAAATTTGCCCGTCCAGACACCTCCAGCTAGCCTCTCATTGGTTCTCGCTATTCCTGTTCATCTTCCGCAGAAATTGCAAACTGGGCCAAACAGGAGGTTAAAGGCGCTGACTCTCCAAGTGGGGAGAGTGTTAGTAAAGCGTCTGGAATGTTGCACCCGAGTACCAGGGGAGGAAAACTGAGACATATTTGAACACGTCTCCCGTTCACATGGTTGATCATACTTGGGTTCCACATGCATGTTTTAGCTGAAGGAAGAATACCTTAAACCTGGAGAGTTGAGACCCGTGTAATGGGTACCATGCAATATGACTTCAAAGGGTCTTCATTTGCTCACCGAACCTCTCCAATCCTATCACTGCTGCGTTTATGCCCCTGTACACATGCTTGATTCTCTTTTGGAGACATAGCAATCCATAGGTTTTACGATACTTACTAGTCAGGTACATTCTTAGGCGTTTAATATGCGGTGTTGAGTCCATTTCGTTGAGCAAGGAGTAGCTCTTGTCTATTTCATATTTGACTTAAGGAACTTTATCTGTGCTCATTTCAATCTCTGGTTTTATGCAGCACCCCAACTCACCTTTACCCTTAAGCAAGCATAAGTTGGTTTTCTAAATTTGAGACCCTGTTCTGTTCTGTAATTCAGTTCCTGTGTAGCCAAGTTTACATTCCGTGTATTACTGATATCTTATGATGTTTCTTTTTCTGTGTGACTTATTTCAGTTAGAATCATCATACCTGAATCCACTCATTGTGATGCTAAGGGCTTGATGACATAGATTTCATTGCTGAGTGATATTGCTTTGTAAGTAAATACCACAACTTCTTTATCCATTTTTCACTTTCTGCGATGTTGAACTTGTACTGTAAACGAGGTTCTTGTAAACAGAGCCGTCCCAAACTTTGGGGTGGCTGTGTCTTTTTGATTTTAATTTCCCTAAGCTATAGGACCATAAGTGGCAGTGCCCTAGGCTCTGTTGCTTTGTTTTTTAGATGTTTCAGGAAACACCATACACTTCTCCCAAGTGTCTGTTGGCAATTTACATCCCGCCCATCAGCATAACAAGGCTCCCAGTTCTCCATGGCCTGTCCTGCCTTTCTGGATTTTACACTTTTTTCAGATGGCCCTTTTGACCGGGGGGAAGTGAGACTTCATTGTAGTGCAGATTTCCTTTGCAAGCTTGCTTGGTTGGCCAAAAAGGGCGTATGCGTTTTTTCCTGAATATATTCAGGAAAAAACGCATACACCCTTTTTGGCCAAGTGCATCATTGTGGACGTTCTGCCTCTTTTCCTATGCTTTCAATGCAATTCCAGTCTACCTCCTGAAATCGGTTTCCTGCAATTCTGCCCCGCTTTCAAGTCTTCTTGGCAGCCTTACTTCAGTCTATTTTTGGACGATAGCTGTCATTTATAACTCTGCAGGTTTGTGAATTACAGTGCCTCTGAGCTCCTTTCTTCAACTCGCTTTCTTTTGAGCTGGCCGCAACACCGCAGGATGGCTTCAGGCCCTAATCTGGTTCCGGTACGGCATGCTGAGCCTTTGGTTATTTCCTCTTCCTGGTGGGAAATGAGAGTTAAATTTGCCCGTCCAGACACCTCCAGCTAGCCTCTCATTGGTTCTCGTTATTCCTGTTCATCTTCCGCAGAAATTGCAAACTGGGCCAAACAGGAGGTTAAAGGCGCTGACTCTCCAAGTGGGGAGAGTGTTAGTAAAGCGTCTGGAATGTTGCACCCGAGTACCAGGGGAGGAAAACTGAGACATATTTGAACACGTCTCCCGATCACATGGTTGATCATACTTGGGTTCCACATGCATGTTTTAGCTGAAGGAAGAATACCTTAAACCTGGAGAGTTGAGACCCGTGTAATGGGTACCATGCAATATGACTTCAAAGGGTCTTCATTTGCTCACCGAACCTCTCCAATCCTATCACTGCTGCGTTTATGCCCCTGTACACATGCTTGATTCTCTTTTGGAGACATAGCAATCCATAGGTTTTACGATACTTACTAGTCAGGTACATTCTTAGGCGTTTAATATGCGGTGTTGAGTCAATTTCGTTGAGCAAGCAGTAGCTCTTGTCTATTCCATATTTGACTTAAGGAACTTTATCTGTGCTCATTTCAATCTCTGGTTTTATGCAGCACCCCAACTCACCTTTACCCTTAAGCAAGCATATGTTGGTTTTCTAAATTTGAGACCCTGTTCTGTTCTGTAATTCAGTTCCTGTGTAGCCAAGTTTACATTCCGTGTATTACAGATATCTTATGATGTTTCTTTTTCTGTGTGACTTATTTCAGTTTGAGTCATCATACCTGAATCCACTCATTGTGATGCTAAGGGCCTGATGACATAGATTTCATTGCTGAGTGATATTGCTTTGTAAGTAAATACCACAACTTCTTTATCCATTTTTCACTTTCTGCGATGTTGAACTTGTACTGTAAACGAGGTTCTTGTAAACAGAGCCGTTTGAAAGTTTGGGGTGGCTGTGTCTTTTTTATTTTAATTTCCCTAAGCTATAGGACCATAAGTGGCAGTGCCCTAGGCTCTGTTGCTTTGTTTTTTAGATGTTTCAGGAAACACCATACACTTCTCCCGAGTGTCTGTTGGCAATTTACATCCCGCCCATCAGCATAACAAGGCTCCCAGTTCTCCATGGCCTGTCCTGCCTTTCTGGATTTTACACATTTTTCTGATGGCCCTTTTGACCGGGGGGAAGTGAGACTTCATTGTAGTGCAGATTTCCTTTGCAAGCTTGCTTGGTTGGCCAAAAAGGGCGTATGCGTTTTTTCCTGAATATATTCAGGAAAAAACGCATACGCCCTTTTTGGCCAAGTGCATCATTGTGGACGTTCTGCCTCTTTTCCTATGCTTTCAATGCAATTCCAGTCTACCTCCTGAAATCGGTTTCCTGCAATTCTGCCCCGCTTTCAAGTCCTCTTGGCAGCCTTACTTCAGTCTATTTTTGGACGATAGCTGTCATTTATAACTCTGCAGGTTTGTGAATTACAGTGCCCCTGAGCTCCTTTCTTCAACTTGCTTTCTTGTGACCTGGCCGCAACACCGCAGGATGGCTTCAGGCCCTAATCTGGTTCCGGCACGGCACGCTGAGCCTTTGGTTATTTCCTCTTCCTGGTGGGAAATGAGAGTTAAATTTGCCCGTCCAGACACCTTCAGCTAGCCTCTCATTGGTTCTCGCTATTCCTGTTCATCTTCCGCAGAAATTGCAAACTGGGCCAAACAGGAGGTTAAAGGCGCTGACTCTCCAAGTGGGGAGAGTGTTAGTAAAGCGTCTGGAATGTTGCACCCGAGTACCAGGGGAGGAAAACTGAGACATATTTGAACACGTCTCCCGTTCACATGGTTGATCATACTTGGGTTCCACATGCATGTTTTAGCTGAAGGAAGAATACCTTAAACCTGGAGAGTTGAGACCCGTGGAATGGGTACCATGCAATATGACTTCAAAGGGTCTTCACTTGCTCACCGAACCTCTCCAATCCTATCACTGCTGCGTTTATGCCCCTGTACACATGCTTGATTCTCTTTCGGAGACATAGCAATCCATAGGTTGTACGATACTTACTAGTCAGGTACATTCTTAGGCATTTAATATGCGGTGTTGAGTCCATTTCGTTGAGCAAGGAGTAGCTCTTGTCTATTCCATATTTGACTTAAGGAACTTTATCTGTGCTCATTTCAATCTCTGGTTTTATGCAGCACCCCAACTCACCTTTACCCTTAAGCAAGAATAAGTTGGTTTTCTAAATTTGAGACCCTGTTCTGTTCTGTAATTCAGTTCCTGTGTAGCCAAGTTTCCATTCCGTGTATTACTGATATCTTATGATGTTTCTTTTTCTGTGTGACTTATTTCAGATAGAATCATCATACCTGAATCCACTCATTGTGCTGCTAAGTGCCTGATGACACAGATTTCATTGCTGAGTGATACTGCATTGTACGTAAGTACCACAAGTTCTTTATCCATTTTTCACTTTCTGCGATGTTGAACTTGTACTGTAAACGAGGTTCTTGTAAACAGAGCCGTTGCAAACTTTGGGGTGGCTGTGTCTTTTAGATTTTAATTTCCCTAAGCTATAGGACCATAAGTGGAAGTGCCCTAGGCTCTGTTGCTTTGTTTTTTAGATGTTTCAGGAAACACCATACACTTCTCCCGAGTGGTTGTTGGCAATTTACATTCCGCCCATCAGCATAACAAGGCTCCCAGTTCTCCATGGCCTGTCCTGCCTTTCTGGATTTTACACTTTTTTCAGATGGCCCTTTTGACCGGGGGGAAGTGAGACTTCATTGTAGTGCAGATTTCCTTTGCAAGCTTGCTTGGTTGGCCAAAAAGGGCGTATGCGTTTTTTCCTGAATATATTCAGGAAAAAACGCATACGCCCTTTTTGGCCAAGTGCATCATTGTGGACGTTCTGCCTCTTTTCCTATGCTTTCAATGCAATTCCAGTCTACCTCCTGAAATCGGTTTCCTGCAATTCTGCCCCGCTTTCAAGTCCTCTTGGCAGCCTTACTTCAGTCTATTTTTGGACGATAGCTGTCATTTATAACTCTGCAGGTTTGTGAATTACAGTGCCCCTGAGCTCCTTTCTTCAACTCGCTTTCCTGTGACCTGGCCGCAACACCGCAGGATGGCTTCAGGCCCTAATATGGTTCCGGACCGGCATGCTGAGCCTTTGGTTAATTCCTCTTCCTGGTGGGAAATGAGAGTTAAATTTGCCCGTCCAGACACCTCCAGCTAGCCTCTCATTGGTTCTCGCTATTCCTGTTCATCTTCCGCAGAAATTGCAAACTGGGCCAAACAGGAGGTTAAAGGGACTGACTCTCCAAGTGGGGAGAGTGTTAGTAAAGCGTCTGGAATGTTGCACCCGAGTACCAGGGGAGGAAAACTGAGACATATTTGAACACGTCTCCCGATCACATGGTTGATCATACTCTAGGTTCCACATGCATGTTTTAGCTGAAGGAAGAATACCTTAAACCTGGGTAGTTGAAACCCGTGGAATGGGTACCATGCAATATGACTTCAAAGGGTCTTCATTTGCTCACCGAACCTCTCCAATCCTATCACTGCTGCGTTTATGCCCCTGTACACATGCTTGATTCTCTTTCGGAGACATAGCAATCCATAGGTTTTAAGATACTTACAAGTCAGGTACATTCTTAGGCGTTTAATATGCGGTGTTGAGTCCATTTCGTTGAGCAAGGAGTAGCTCTTGTCTATTCCATATTTGGCTTAAGGAACTTTATCTGTGCTCATTTCAATCTCTGGTTTTATGCAGCACCCCAACTCACCTTTACCCTTAAGCAAGCATAAGTTGTTTTTCTAAATTTGAGACCCTGTTCTGTTCTGTAATTCAGTTCCTGTGTAGCCAAGTTTACATTCCGTGTATTACTGATATCTTATGATGTTTCTTTTTCTGTGTGACTTATTTCAGTTAGAATCATCATACCTGAATCCACTCATTGTGCTGCTAAGGGCCTGATGACATAGATTTCATTGCTGAGTGATATTGCTTTGTAAGTGAATACCACAACTTCTTTATCCATTTTTCACTTTCTGCGATGTTGAACTTGTACTGTAAACGAGGTTCTTGTAAACAGAGCCGTTCCAAACTTTGGGGTGGCTGTGTCTTTTTGATTTTAATTTCCCTAAGCTATAGGACCATAAGTGGAAGTGCCCTAGGCTCTGTTGCTTTGTTTTTTAGATGTTTCAGGAAACACCATACACTTCTCCCAAGTGTCTGTTGGCAATTTACATCCCACCCATCAGCATAACAAGGCTCCCAGTTCTCCATGGCCTGTTGCCTTTCTGGATTTTACACTTTTTTCAGATGGCCCTTTTGACCGGGGGGAAGTGAGACTTCATTGTAGTGCAGATTTCCTTTGCAAGCTTGCTTGGTTGGCCAAAAAGGGCGTATGCGTTTTTTCCTGAATATATTCAGGAAAAAACGCATACGCCCTTTTTGGCCAAGTGCATCATTGTGGACGTTCTGCCTCTTTTCCTATGCTTTCAATGCAATTCCAGTCTACCTCCTGAAATCGGTTTCCTGCAATTCTGCCCCGCTTTCAAGTCCTCTTGGCAGCCTTACTTCAGTCTATTTTTGGACGATAGCTGTCATTTATAACTCTGCAGGTTTGTGAATTACAATGCCCCTGAGCTCCTTTCTTCAACTCGCTTTCTTGTGACCTGGCCGCAACACCGCAGGATGGCTTCAGGCCCTAATCTGGTTCCAGCACGGCATGCTGAGCCTTTGGTTAATTCCTCTTCCTGGTGGGAAATGAGAGTTAAATTTGCCCGTCCAGACACCTCCAGCTAGCCTCTCATTGGTTCTCGCTATTCCTGTTCATCTTCCGCAGAAATTGCAAACTGGGCCAAACAGGAGGTTAAAGGCGCTGACTCTCCAAGTGGGGAGAGTGTTAGTAAAGCGTCTGGAATGTTGCACCCGAGTACCAGGGGAGGAAAACTGAGACATATTTGAACACGTCTCCCGATCACATGGTTGATCATACTCTAGGTTCCACATGCATGTTTTAGCTGAAGGAAGAATACCTTAAACCTGGGTAGTTGAAACCCGTGGAATGGGTACCATGCAATATGACTTCAAAGGGTATTCATCTGCTCACCGAACCTCTCCAATCCTATCACTGCTGCGTTTATGCCCCTGTACACATGCTTGATTCTCTTTCGGAGACATAGCAATCCATAGGTTTTAAGATACTTACTAGTCAGGTACATTCTTAGGCGTTTAATATGCGGTGTTGAGTCCATTTCGTTGAGCAAGGAGTAGCTCTTGTCTATTTCATATTTGACTTAAGGAACTTTATCTGTGCTCATTTCAATCTCTGGTTTTATGCAGCACCCCAACTCACCTTTACCCTTAAGCAAGCATAAGTTGGTTTTCTAAATTTGAGACCCTGTTCTGTTCTGTAATTCAGTTCCTGTGTAGCCAAGTTTACATTCCGTGTATTACTGATATCTTATGATGTTTCTTTTTCTGTGTGACTTATTTCAGTTAGAATCATCATACCTGAATCCACTCATTGTGATGCTAAGGGCTTGATGACATAGATTTCATTGCTGAGTGATATTGCTTTGTAAGTAAATACCACAACTTCTTTATCCATTTTTCACTTTCTGCGATGTTGAACTTGTACTGTAAACGAGGTTCTTGTAAACAGAGCCGTCCCAAACTTTGGGGTGGCTGTGTCTTTTTGATTTTAATTTCCCTAAGCTATAGGACCATAAGTGGCAGTGCCCTAGGCTCTGTTGCTTTGTTTTTTAGATGTTTCAGGAAACACCATACACTTCTCCCAAGTGTCTGTTGGCAATTTACATCCCGCCCATCAGCATAACAAGGCTCCCAGTTCTCCATGGCCTGTCCTGCCTTTCTGGATTTTACACTTTTTTCAGATGGCCCTTTTGACCGGGGGGAAGTGAGACTTCATTGTAGTGCAGATTTCCTTTGCAAGCTTGCTTGGTTGGCCAAAAAGGGCGTATGCGTTTTTTCCTGAATATATTCAGGAAAAAACGCATACACCCTTTTTGGCCAAGTGCATCATTGTGGACGTTCTGCCTCTTTTCCTATGCTTTCAATGCAATTCCAGTCTACCTCCTGAAATCGGTTTCCTGCAATTCTGCCCCGCTTTCAAGTCCTCTTGGCAGCCTTACTTCAGTCTATTTTTGGACGATAGCTGTCATTTATAACTCTGCAGGTTTGTGAATTACAGTGCCCCTGAGCTCCTTTCTTCAACTTGCTTTCTTGTGACCTGGCCGCAACACCGCAGGATGGCTTCAGGCCCTAATCTGGTTCCGGCACGGCACGCTGAGCCTTTGGTTATTTCCTCTTCCTGGTGGGAAATGAGAGTTAAATTTGCCCGTCCAGACACCTCCAGCTAGCCTCTCATTGGTTCTCGCTATTCCTGTTCATCTTCCGCAGAAATTGCAAACTGGGCCAAACAGGAGGTTAAAGGCGCTGACTCTCCAAGTGGGGAGAGTGTTAGTAAAGCGTCTGGAATGTTGCACCTGAGTACCAGGGGAGGAAAACTGAGACATATTTGAACACGTCTCCCGTTCACATGTTCATCATACTTGGGTTCCACATGCATGTTTTAGCTGAAGGAAGAATACCTTAAACCTGGAGAGTTGAGACCCGTGTAATGGGTACCATGCAATATGACTTCAAAGGGTCTTCATTTGCTCACCGAACCTCTCCAATCCTATCACTGCTGCGTTTATGCTCCTGTACACATGCTTGATTCTCTTTCGGAGACATAGCAATCCATAGGTTTTACGATACTTACTAGTCAGGTACATTCTTAGGCGTTTAATATGCGGTGTTGAGTCCATTTCGTTGAGCAAGGAGTAGCTCTTGTCTATTCCATATTTGACTTAAGGAACTTTATCTGTGCTCATTTCAATCTCTGGTTTTATGCAGCACCCCAACTCACCTTTACCCTTAAGCAAGCATAAGTTGGTTTTCTAAATTTGAGACCCTGTTCTGTTCTGTAATTCAGTTCCTGTGTAGCCAAGTTTACATTCCGTGTATTACTGATATCTTATGATGTTTCTTTTTCTGTGTGACTTATTTCAGTTAGAATCATCATACCTGAATCCACTCATTGTGATGCTAAGGGCCTGATGACACAGATTTCATTGCTGAGTGATATTGCTTTGTAAGTAAATACCACAACTTCTTTATCCATTTTTCACTTTCTGCGATGTTGAACTTGTACTGTAAACGAGGTTCTTGTAAACAGAGGCGTCCCAAACTTTGGGGTGGCTGTGTCTTTTTGATTTTAATTTCCCTAAGCTATAGGACCATAAGTGGCAGTGCCCTAGGCTCTGTTGCTTTGTTTTTTAGATGTTTCAGGAAACACCATACACTTCTCCCGAGTGTCTGTTGGCAATTTACATCCCGCCCATCAGCATAACAAGGCTCCCAGTTCTCCATGGCCTGTCCTGCCTTTCTGGATTTTACACTTTTTTCAGATGGCCCTTTTGACCGGGGGGAAGTGAGACTTCATTGTAGTGCAGATTTCCTTTGCAAGCTTGCTTGGTTGGCCAAAAAGGGCGTATGCGTTTTTTCCTGAATATATTCAGGAAAAAACGCATACGCGCTTTTTGGCCAAGTGCATCATTGTGGACGATCTGCCTCTTTTCCTATGCTTTCAATGCAATTCCAGTCTACCTCCTGAAATCGGTTTCCTGCAATTCTGCCCCGCTTTCAAGTCCTCTTGGCAGCCTTACTTCAGTCTATTTTTGGACGATAGCTGTCATTTATAACTCTGCAGGTTTGTGAATTACAGTGCCCCTGAGCTCCTTTCTTCAACTCGCTTTCTTGTGACCTGGCCGCAACACCGCAGGATGGCTTCAGGCCCTAATCTGGTTCCGGCCCGGCACGCTGAGCCTTTGGTTAATTCCTCTTCCTGGTGGGAAATGAGAGTTAAATTTGCCCGTCCAGACACCTCCAGCTAGCCTCTCATTGGTTCTCGCTATTCCTGTTCATCTTCCGCAGAAATTGCAAACTGGGCCAAACAGGAGGTTTAAGGGACTGACTCTCCAAGTGGGGAGAGTGTTAGTAAAGCGTCTGGAATGTTGCACCCGAGTACCAGGGGAGGAAAACTGAGACATATTTGAACACGTCTCCCGATCACATGGTTGATCATACTCTAGGTTCCACATGCATGTTTTAGCTGAAGGAAGAATACCTTAAACCTGGGTAGTTGAAACCCGTGGAATGGGTACCATGCAATATGACTTCAAAGTGTCTTCATTTGCTCACCGAACCTCTCCAATCCTATCACTGCTGCGTTTATGCCCCTGTACACATGCTTGATTCTCTTTCGGAGACATAGCAATCCATAGGTTTTAAGATACTTACTAGTCAGGTACATTCTTAGGCGTTTAATATGGGGTGTTGAGTCCATTTCGTTGAGCAAGGAGTAGCTCTTGTCTATTCC
Source organism: Delphinus delphis (assembly GCF_949987515.2). Lineage (NCBI taxonomy): Eukaryota > Metazoa > Chordata > Mammalia > Artiodactyla > Delphinidae > Delphinus > Delphinus delphis. Next base: position 639,099 of record NW_027192685.1, on the reverse strand, counting down.
ATATTTGGCTTAAGGAACTTTATCTGTGCTCATTTCAATCTCTGGTTTTATGCAGCACCCCAACTCACCTTTACCCTTAAGCAAGAATAAGTTGGTTTTCTAAATTTGAGACCCTGTTCTGTTCTGTAATTCAGTTCCTGTGTAGCCAAGTTTCCATTCCGTGTATTACTGATATCTTATGATGTTTCTTTTTCTGTGTGACTTATTTCAGTTAGAATCATCATACCTGAATCCACTCATTGTGCTGCTAAGGGCCTGATGACACAGATTTCATTGCTGAGTGATATTGCTTTGTAAGTAAATACCACAACTTCTTTATCCATTTTTCACTTTCTGCGATGTTGAACTTGTACTGTAAACGAGGTTCTTGTAAACAGAGGCGTCCCAAACTTTGGGGTGGCTGTGTCTTTTTGATTTTAATTTCCCTAAGCTATAGGACCATAAGTGGAAGTGCCCTAGGTTCTGTTGCTTTGTTTTTTAGATGTTTCAGGAAACACCATACACTTCTCCCGAGTGGTTGTTGGCAATTTACATCCCGCCCATCAGCATAACAAGGCTCCCAGTTCTCCATGGCCTGTCCTGCCTTTCTGGATTTTACACTTTTTTCAGATGGCCCTTTTGACCGGGGGGAAGTGAGACTTCATTGTAGTGCAGATTTCCTTTGCAAGCTTGCTTGGTTGGCCAAAAAGGGCGTATGCGTTTTTTCCTGAATATATTCAGGAAAAAACGCATACGCCCTTTTTGGCCAAGTGCATCATTGTGGACGTTCTGCCTCTTTTCCTATGCTTTCAATGCAATTCCAGTCTACCTCCTGAAATCGGTTTCCTGCAATTCTGCCCCGCTTTCAAGTCCTCTTGGCAGCCTTTCTTCAGTCTATTTTTGGACGATAGCTGTCATTTATAACTCTGCAGGTTTGTGAATTACAGTGTCCCTGAGCTCCTTTCTTCAACTCGCTTTCTTGTGACCTGGCCGCAACACCGCAGGATGGCTTCAGGCCCTAATCTGGTTCCGGCCCGGCACGCTGAGCCTTTGGTTAATTCCTCTTCCTGGTGGGAAATGAGAGTTAAATTTGCCCGTCCAGACACCTCCAGCTAGTCTCTCATTGGTTCTCGCTATTCCTGTTCATCTTCCGCAGAAATTGCAAACTGGGCCAAACAGGAGGTTAAATGGACTGACTCTCCAAGTGGGGAGAGTGTTAGTAAAGCGTCTGGAATGTTGCACCCGAGTACCAGGGGAGGAAAACTGAGACATATTTGAACACGTCTCCCGTTCACATGGTTGATCATACTTGGGTTCCACATGCATGTTTTAGCTGAAGGAAGAATACCTTAAACCTGGAGAGTTGAGACCCGTGTAATGGGTACCATGCAATATGACTTCAAAGGGTCTTCATTTGCTCACCGAACCTCTCCAATCCTATCACTGCTGTGTTTATGCCCCTGTACACACGCTTCATTCTCTTTTGGAGACATAGCAATCCATAGGTTTTAAGATACTTACTAGTCAGGTACATTCTTAGGCGTTTAATATGCGGTGTTGAGTCCATTTCGTTGAGCAAGGAGTAGCTCTAGTCTATTCCATATTTGGCTTAAGGAACTTTATCTGTGCTCATTTCAATCTCTGGTTTTATGCAGCACCCCAACTCACCTTTACCCTTAAACAAGCATAAGTTGTTTTTCTAAATTTGAGACCCTGTTCTGTTCTGTAATTCAGTTCCTGTGTAGCCAAGTTTACATTCCGTGTATTACTGATATCTTATGATGTTTCTTTTTCTGTGTGACTTATTTCAGTTAGAATCATCATACCTGAATCCACTCATTGTGCTGCTACGGGCCTGATGACACAGATTTCATTGCTGAGTGATATTGCTTTGTAAGTAAATACCACAACTTCTTTATCCATTTTTCACTTTCTGCGATGTTGAACTTGTACTGTAAACGAGGTTCTTGTAAACAGAGCCGTTCCAAACTTTGGGGTGGCTGTGTCTTTTTGATTTTAATTTCCCTAAGCTATAGGACCATAAGTGGAAGTGCCCTAGGTTTTGTTGCTTTGTTTTTTAGATGTTTCAGGAAACACCATATACTTCTCCCGAGTGGTTGTTGGCAATTTACATCCCACCCATCAGCATAACAAGGCTCCCAGTTCTCCATGGCCTGTCCTGCCTTTCTGGATTTTACACTTTTTTCAGATGGCCCTTTTGACCGGGGGGAAGTGAGACTTCATTGTAGTGCAGATTTCCTTTGCAAGCTTGCTTGGTTGGCCAAAAAGGGCGTATGCGTTTTTTCCTGAATATATTCAGGAAAAAACGCATACGCCCTTTTTGGCCAAGTGCATCATTGTGGACGTTCTGCCTCTTTTCCTATGCTTTCAATGCAATTCCAGTCTACCTCCTGAAATCGGTTTCCTGCAATTCTGCCCCGCTTTCAAGTCCTCTTGGCAGCCTTACTTCAATGTATTTTTGGACGATAGCTGTCATTTATAACTCTGAAGGTTTGTGAATTACAGTGCCCCTGAGCTCCTTTCTTCAACTCGCTTTCTTTTGAGCTGGCCGCAACACCGCAGGATGGCTTCAGGCCCTAATCTGGTTCCGGTACGGCACGCTGAGCCTTTGGTTATTTCCTCTTCCTGGTGGGAAATGAGAGTTAAATTTGCCCGTCCAGACACCTCCAGCTAGCCTCTCATTGGTTCTCGCTATTCCTGTTCATCTTCCGCAGAAATTGCAAACTGGGCCAAACAGGAGGTTAAAGGCGCTGACTCTCCAAGTGGGGAGAGTGTTAGTAAAGCGTCTGGAATGTTGCACCCGAGTACCAGGGGAGGAAAACTGAGACATATTTGAACACGTCTCCCGTTCACATGGTTGATCATACTTGGGTTCCACATGCATGTTTTAGCTGAAGGAAGAATACCTTAAACCTGGAGAGTTGAGACCCGTGTAATGGGTACCATGCAATATGACTTCAAAGGGTCTTCATTTGCTCACCGAACCTCTCCAATCCTATCACTGCTGCGTTTATTCCCCTGTACACACGCTTGATTCTCTTTTGGAGACATAGCAATCCATAGGTTTTAAGATACTTACAAGTCAGGTACATTCTTAGGGGTTTAATATGGGGTTTTGAGTCCATTTCGTTGAGCAAGGAGTAGCTCTTGTCTATTCCATATTTGGCTTAAGGAACTTTATCTGTGCTCATTTCAATCTCTGGTTTTATGCAGCACCCCAACTCACCTTTCCCCTTAAGCAAGAATAAGTTGGTTTTCTAAATTTGAGTCGCTGTTCTGTTCTGGAATGCAGTTCCTGTGTAGCCAAGTTTACATTCCGTGTATTAGTGATATCTTATGATGTTTCTTTTTCTGTGTGACTTATTTCAGTTAGAATCATCGTACCTGAATCCACTCATTATGCTGCTACAGGCCTGATGACATAGATTTCATTGCTGAGTGATACTGCATTGTACGTAAGTACCACAAGTTCTTTATCCATTTTTCACGTTCTGCAATGTTGAACTTGTACTGTAAACGAGGTTCTTGTAAACAGAGCCGTCCCAAACTTTGGGGTGGCTGTGTCTTTTTGATTTTAATTTCCCTAAGCTATAGGACCATAAGTGGCAGTGCCCTAGCCTCTGTTGCTTTGTTTTTTAGATGTTTCAGGAAACACCATACACTTCTCCCGAGTGGTTGTTGGCAATTTACATCCCGCCCATCAGCATAACAAGGCTCCCAGTTCTCCATGGCCTGTCCTGCCTTTCTGGATTTTACACTTTTTTCAGATGGCCCTTTTGACCGGGGGGAAGTGAGACTTCATTGTAGTGCAGATTTCCTTTGCAAGCTTGCTTGGTTGGCCAAAAAGGGCGTATGCGTTTTTTCCTGAATATATTCAGGAAAAAACGCATACGCCCTTTTTGGCCAAGTGCATCATTGTGGACGTTCTGCCTCTTTTCCTATGCTTTCAATGCAATTCCAGTCTACCTCCTGAAATCAGTTTCCTGCAATTCTGCCCCGCTTTCAAGTCCTCTTGGCAGCCTTACTTCAGTCTATTTTTGGACGATAGCTGTCATTTATAACTCTGCAGGTTTGTGAATTACAGTGCCCCTGAGCTCCTTTCTTCAACTCGCTTTCTTTTGAGCTGGACGCAACACTGCAGGATGGCTTCAGGCCCTAATCTGGTTCCGGTACGGCACGCTGAGCCTTTGGTTATTTCCTCTTCCTGGTGGGAAATGAGAGTTAAATTTGCCCGTCCAGACACCTCCAGCTAGCCTCTCATTGGTTCTCGCTATTCCTGTTCATCTTCCGCAGAAATTGCAAACTGGGCCAAACAGGAGGTTAAAGGGACTGACTCTCCAAGTCGGGAGAGTGTTAGTAAAGCGTCTGAAATGTTGCAGCCGAGTACCAGGGTACGAAAACTGACATATTTGAACACATCTCCCGATCACATGGTTGATCATACTCTAGGTTCCACATGCATGTTTTAGCTGAAGGAAGAATACCTTAAACCTGGGTAGTTGAAACCCGTGGAATGGGTACCATGCAATATGACTTCAAAGGGTCTTCATTTGCTCACCGAACCTCTCCAATCCTATCACTGCTCCGTTTATGCCCCTGTACACATGCTTGATTCTCTTTCGGAGACATAGCAATCCATAGGTTTTAAGATACTTACTAGTCAGGTACATTCTTAGGCGTTTAATATGCGGTGTTGAGTCCATTTTGTTGAGCAAGGAGTAGCTCTTGTCTATTCCATATTTGACTTAAGGAACTTTATCTGTGCTCATTTCAATCTCTGGTTTTATGCAGCACCCCAACTCACCTTTACCCTTAAGCAAGCATAAGTTGGTTTTCTAAATTTGAGTCCCTGTTCTGTTCTGTAATTCAGTTCCTGTGTAGCCAAGTTTCCATTCCGTGTATTACTGATATCTTATGATGTTTCTTTTTCTGTGTGACTTACTTCAGTTAGAATCATCATACCTGAATCCACTCATTGTGCTGCTAAGGGCCTGATGACACAGATTTCATTGCTGAGTGATATTGCTTTGTAAGTAAATACCACAACTTCTTTATCCATTTTTCACTTTCTGCGATGTTGAACTTGTACTGTAAACGAGGTTCTTGTAAACAGAGCCTTTCCAAACTTTGGGGTGGCTGTGTCTTTTTGATTTTAATTTCCCTAAGCTATAGGACCATAAGTGGAAGTGCCCTAGGTTCTGTTGCTTTGTTTTTTAGATGTTTCAGGAAACACCATACACTTCTCCCGAGTGGTTGTTGGCAATTTACATCCCGCCCATCAGCATAACAAGGCTCCCAGTTCTCCATGGCCTGTCCTGCCTTTCTGGATTTTACACTTTTTTCAGATGGCCCTTTTGACCGGGGGGAAGTGAGACTTCATTGTAGTGCAGATTTCCTTTGCAAGCTTGCTTGGTTGGCCAAAAAGGGCGTATGCGTTTTTTCCTGAATATATTCAGGAAAAAACGCATACGCCCTTTTTGGCCAAGTGCATCATTGTGGACGTTCTGCCTCTTTTCCTATGCTTTCAATGCAATTCCAGTCTACCTCCTGAAATCGGTTTCCTGCAATTCTGCCCCGCTTTCAAGTCCTCTTGGCAGCCTTACTTCAGTCTATTTTTGGACGATAGCTGTCATTTATAAGTCTGCAGGTTTGTGAATTACAGTGCCCCTGAGCTCCTTTCTTCAACTCGCTTTCTTGTGACCTGGCCGCAACACCGCAGGATGGCTTCAGGCCCTAATCCGGTTCCGGCACGGCACGCTGAGCCTTTGGTTAATTCCTCTTCCTGGTGGGAAATGAGAGTTAAATTTGCCCGTCCAGACACCTCCAGCTAGTCTCTCATTGGTTCTCGCTATTCCTGTTCATCTTCCGCAGAAATTGCAAACTGGGCCAAACAGGAGGTTAAAGGGACTGACTCTTCAAGTGGGGAGAGTGTTAGTAAAGCGTCTGGAATGTTGCACCCAAGTACCAGGGGAGGAAAACTGAGACATATTTGAACACGTCTCCCGATCACATGGTTGATCATACTCTAGGTTCCACATGCATGTTTTAGCTGAAGGAAGAATACCTTAAACCTGGAGAGTTGAGACCCGTGTAATGCGTACCATGCAATATGACTTCAAAGGGTCTTCATTTGCTCACCGAACCTCTCCAATCCTATCACTGCTGCATTTATGCCCATGTACACATGCTTGATTCTCTTTTGGAGACATAGCAATCCATAGGTTTTCCGATACTTACTAGTCAGGTACATTCTTAGGCGTTTAATATGCGGTGTTGAGTCCATTTCGTTGAGCAAGGAGTAGCTCTTGTCTATTCCATATTTGACTTAAGGAACTTTATCTGTGCTCATTTCAATCTCTGGTTTTATGCAGCACCCCAACTCACCTTTCCCCTTAAGCAAGCATAAGTTGTTTTTCTAAATTTGAGACCCTGTTCTGTTCTGTAATTCAGTTCCTGTGTAGCCAAGTTTACATTCCGTGTATTACTGATATCTTATGATGTTTCTTTTCTGTGTGACTTATTTCAGTTAGAATCATCATAGCTGAATCCACTCATTGTGCTGCTATGGGCCTGATGACACAGATTTCATTGCTGAGTGATATTGCTTTGTAAGTAAATACCACAACTTCTTTATCCATTTTTCACTTTCTGCGATGTTGAACTTGTACTGTAAACGAGGTTCTTGTAAACAGAGCCGTTCGAAAGTTTGGGGTGGCTGTGTCTTTTTGATTTTAATTTCCCTAAGCTATAGGACCATAAGTGGCAGTGCCCTAGCCTCTGTTGCTTTGTTTTTTAGATGTTTCAGGAAACACCATACACTTCTCCCGAGTGTCTGTTGGCAATTTACATCCCGCCCATCAGCATAACAAGGCTCCCAGTTCTCCATGGCCTGTCCTGCCTTTCTGGATTTTACACTTTTTTCAGATGGCCCTTTTGACCGGGGGGAAGTGAGACTTCATTGTAGTGCAGATTTCCTTTGCAAGCTTGCTTGGTTGGCCAAAAAGGGCGTATGCGTTTTTTCCTGAATATATTCAGGAAAAAACGCATACGCCCTTTTTGGCCAAGTGCATCATTGTGGACGTTCTGCCTCTTTTCCTATGTTTTCAATGCAATTCCAATCTACCTCCTGAAATCGGTTTCCTGCAATTCTGCCCCACTTTCAAGTCCTCTTGGCAGCCTTACTTCAGTCTATTTTTGGACGATAGGTGTCATTTATAACTCTGCAGGTTTGTGAATTACAGTGCCCCTGAGCTCCTTTCTTCAACTCGCTTTCTTTTGAGCTGGCCGCAACACCGCAGGATGGCTTCAGGCCCTAATCTGGTTCCGGTACGGCACGCTGAGCCTTTGGTTATTTCCTCTTCCTGTTGGGAAATGAGAGTTAAATTTGCCCGTCCAGACACCTCCAGCTAGCCTCTCATTGGTTCTCGCTATTCCTGTTCATCTTCCGCAGAAATTGCAAACTGGGCCAAACAGGAGGTTAAAGGCGCTGACTCTCCAAGTGGGGAGAGTGTTAGTAAAGCGTCTGGAATGTTGCACCCGAGTACCAGGGGAGGAAAACTGAGACATATTTGAACACGTCTCCCATTCACATGGCTGATCATACTTGGGTTCCACATGCATGTTTTAGCTGAAGGAAGAATACCTTAAACCTGGAGAGTTGAGACCCGTGGAATGGGTACCATGCAATATGACTTCAAAGGGTCTTCATTTGCTCACCGAACCTCTCCAATCCTATCACTGCTGCATTTATGCCCCTGTACACATGCTTGATTCTCTTTTGGAGACATAGCAATCCATAGGTTTTAAGATACTTACTAGTCAGGTACATTCTTAGGCGTTTAATATGGGGTGTTGAGTCCATTTCGTTGAGCAAGGAGTAGCTCTTGTCTATTCCATATTTGTCTTAAGGAACTTTATCTGTGCTCATTTCAATCTCTGGTTTTATGCAGCACCCCAACTCACCTTTCCCCTTAAGCAAGCATAAGTTGGTTTTCTAAATTTGAGACCCTGTTCTGTTTTGGAATGCAGTTCCTGTGTAGCCAAGTTTACATTCCGTGTATTAGTGATATCTTATGATGTTTCTTTTTCTGTGTGACTTATTTCAGTTAGAATCATCGTACCTGAATCCACTCATTATGCTGCTATGGGCCTGATGACATAGATTTCATTGCTGAGTGATACTGCATTGTACGTAAGTACCACAAGTTCTTTATCCATTTTTCACTTTCGGTGATATTGAACTTGTATGGTAAACGAGGTTCTTGTAAACGGAGGCGTCCCAAACATTGGGGTGGCTGTGTCTTTTTGATTTTAATTTCCCTAAGCTATAGGACCATAAGTGGAAGTGCCCTAGGCTCTGTTGCTTTGTTTTTTAGATGTTTCAGGAAACACCATACACTTCTCCCGAGTGGTTGTTGGCAATTTACATCCCGCCCATCAGCATAACAAGGCTCCCAGTTCTCCATGGCCTGTCCTGCCTTTCTGGATTTTACACTTTTTTCAGATGGCCCTTTTGACCGGGGGGAAGTGAGACTTCATTGTAGTGCAGATTTCCTTTGCAAGCTTGCTTGGTTGGCCAAAAAGTGCGTATGCGTTTTTTCCTGAATATATTCAGGAAAAAACGCATACGCCCTTTTTGGCCAAGTGCATCATTGTGGACGTTCTGCCTCTTTTCCTATGCTTTCAATGCAATTCCAGTCTACCTCCTGAAATCGGTTTCCTGCAATTCTGCCCCGCTTTCAAGTCCTCTTGGCAGCCTTACTTCAGTCTATTTTTGGACGATAGCTGTCATTTATAACTCTGCAGGTTTGTGAATTACAGTGCCCCTGAGCTCCTTTCTTCAACTTGCTTTCTTGTGACCTGGCCGCAACACTGCAGGATGGCTTCAGGCCCTAATCTGGTTCCGGCACGGCATGCTGAGCCTTTGGTTATTTCCTCTTCCTGGTGGGAAATGAGAGTTAAATTTGCCCGTCCAGACACCTCCAGCTAGTCTCTCATTGGTTCTCGCTATTCCTGTTCATCTTCCGCAGAAATTGCAAACTGGGCCAAACAGGAGGTTAAAGGCGCTGACTCTCCAAGTGGGGAGAGTGTTAGTAAAGCGTCTGGAATGTTGCACCCGAGTACCAGGGGAGGAAAACTGAGACATATTTGAACACGTCTCCCGTTCACATGGTTGATCATACTTGGGTTCCACATGCATATTTTAGCTGAAGGAAGAATACCTTAAACCTGGAGAGTTAAGACCCGTGTAATGGGTACCATGCAATATGACTTCAAAGGGTCTTCATTTGCTCACCGAACCTCTCCAATCCTATCACTGCTGCGTTTATGCCCCTGTACACATGCTTGATTCTCTTTCGGAGACATAGCAATCCATAGGTTTTAAGATACTTACAAGTCAGGTACATTCTTAAGGGTTTAATATGGGGTTTTGAGTCCATTTCGTTGAGCAAGGAGTAGCTTTTGTCTATTCCATATTTGGCTTAAGGAACTTTATCTGTGCTCATTTCAATCTCTGGTTTTATGCAGCACCCCAACTCACCTTTCCCCTTAAGCAAGCATAAGTTGGTTTTCTAAATTTGAGTCCCTGTTCTGTTCTGGAATGCAGTTCCTGTGTAGCCAAGTTTACATTCCGTGTATTAGTGATATCTTATGATGTTTCTTTTTCTGTGTGACTTATTTCAGTTAGAATCATCGTAACTGAATCCACTCATTATGCTGCTACAGGCCTGATGACATAGATTTCATTGCTGAGTGATACTGCATTGTACGTAAGTACCACAAGTTCTTTATCCATTTTTCACGTTCTGCGATGTGGAACTTGTACTGTAAACGAGGTTCTTGTAAACAGAGGCGTCCCAAACTTTGGGGTGGCTGTGTCTTTTTGATTTTAATTTCCCTAAGCTATAGGACCATAAGTGGCAGTGCCCTAGGCTCTGTTGCTTTGTTTTTTAGATGTTTCAGGAAACACCATACACTACTCCCGAGTGTCTGTTGGCAATTTACATCCCGCCCATCAGCATAACAAGGCTCCCAGTTCTCCATGGCCTGTCCTGCCTTTCTGGATTTTACACTTTTTTCAGATGGCCCTTTTGACCGGGGGGAAGTGAGACTTCATTGTAGTGCAGATTTCCTTTGCAAGCTTGCTTGGTTGGCCAAAAAGGGCGTATGCGTTTTTTCCTGAATATATTCAGGAAAAAACGCATACGCCCTTTTTGGCCAAGTGCATCATTGTGGACGTTCTGCCTCTTTTCCTATGCTTTCAATGCAATTCCAGTCTACCTCCTGAAATCAGTTTCCTGCAATTCTGCCCCGCTTTCAAGTCCTCTTGGCAGCCTTACTTCAGTCTATTTTTGGACGATAGCTGTCATTTATAACTCTGCAGGTTTGTGAATTACAGTGCCCCTGAGCTCCTTTCTTCAACTCGCTTTCTTTTGAGCTGGACGCAACACCGCAGGATGGCTTCAGGCCCTAATCTGGTTCCGGTACGGCACGCTGAGCCTTTGGTTATTTCCTCTTCCTGGTGGGAAATGAGAGTTAAATTTGCCCGTCCAGACACCTCCAGCTAGCCTCTCATTGGTTCTTGCTACTCCTGTTCATCTTCCGCAGAAATTGCAAACTGGGCCAAACAGGAGGTTAAAGGGACTGACTCTCCAAGTCAGGAGAGTGTTAGTAAAGCGTCTGGAATGTTGCAGCCGAGTACCAGGGTACAAAAACTGACATATTTGAACACGTCTCCCGATCACATGGTTGATCATACTCTAGGTTCCACATGCATGTTTTAGCTGAAGGAAGAATACCTTAAACCTGGGTAGTTGAAACCCGTGGAATGGGTACCATGCAATATGACTTCAAAGGGTCTTCATTTGCTCACCGAACCTCTCCAATCCTATCACTGCTGCGTTTATGCCCCTGTACACATGCTTGATTCTCTTTCGGAGACATAGCAATCCATAGGTTTTAAGATACTTACTAGTCAGGTACATTCTTAGGCGTTTAATATGCGGTGTTGAGTCCATTTTGTTGAGCAAGGAGTAGCTCTTGTCTATTCCATATTTGACTTAAGGAACTTTATCTGTGCTCATTTCAATCTCTGGTTTTATGCAGCACCCCAACTCACCTTTACCCTTAAGCAAGCATAAGTTGGTTTTCTAAATTTGAGTCCCTGTTCTGTTCTGTAATTCAGTTCCTGTGTAGCCAAGTTTCCATTCCGTGTATTACTGATATCTTATGATGTTTCTTTTTCTGTGTGACTTACTTCAGTTAGAATCATCATACCTGAATCCACTCATTGTGCTGCTAAGGGCCTGATGACACAGATTTCATTGCTGAGTGATATTGCTTTGTAAGTAAATACCACAACTTCTTTATCCATTTTTCACTTTCTGCGATGTTGAACTTGTACTGTAAACGAGGTTCTTGTAAACAGAGCCTTTCCAAACTTTGGGGTGGCTGTGTCTTTTTGATTTTAATTTCCCTAAGCTATAGGACCATAAGTGGAAGTGCCCTAGGCTCTGTTGCTTTGTTTTTTAGATGTTTCAGGAAACACCATACACTTCTCCCGAGTGTCTGTTCGCAATTTACATCCCGCCCATCAGCATAACAAGGCTCCCAGTTCTCCATGGCCTGTCCTGCCTTTCTGGATTTTACACTTTTTTCAGATGGCCCTTTTGACCGGGGGGAAGTGAGACTTCATTGTAGTGCAGATTTCCTTTGCAAGCTTGCTTGGTTGGCCAAAAAGGGCGTATGCGTTTTTTCCTGAATATATTCAGGAAAAAACGCATACGCCCTTTTTGGCCAAGTGCATCATTGTGGACGTTCTGCCTCTTTTCCTATGCTTTCAATGCAATTCCAGTCTACCTCCTGAAATCGGTTTCCTGCAATTCTGCCCCGCTTTCAAGTCCTCTTGGCAGCCTTACTTCAGTCCATTTTTGGACGATAGCTGTCATTTATAACTCTGCAGGTTTGTGAATTACAGTGCCCCTGAGCTCCTTTCTTCAACTCGCTTTCTTGTGACCTGGCCGCAACACCGCAGGATGGCTTCAGGCCCTAATCTGGTTCTGGCACGGCACGCTGAGCCTTTGGTTAATTCCTCTTCCTGGTGGGAAATGAGAGTTAAATTTGCCCGTCCAGACACCTCCAGCTAGCCTCTCATTGGTTCTCACTATTCCTGTTCATCTTCCGCAGAAATTGCAAACTGGGCCATACAGGAGGTTAAAGGGACTGACTCCTCAAGTGGGGAGAGTGTTAGTAAAGTATCTGGAATGTTGCACCCGAGTACCAGGGGAGGAAAACTGAGACATATTTGAACATGTCTCCCGATCACATGGTTGATCATACTCTAGGTTCCACATGCATGTTTTAGCTGAAGGAAGAATACCTTAAACCTGGGTAGTTGAAACCCGTGGAATGGGTACCATGCAATATGACTTCAAAGGGTCTTCATTTGCTCACCGAACCTCTCCAATCCTATCACTGCTGCGTTTATGCCCCTGTACACATGCTTGATTCTCTTTCAGAGACATAGCAATCCATAGGTTTTAAGATACTTACTAGTCAGGTACATTCTTAGGTGTTTAATATGCGGTGTTGAGTCCATTTCGTTGAGCAAGGAGTAGCTCTTGTCTATTCCATATTTGACTTAAGGAACTTTATCTGTGCTCATTTCAATCTCTGGTTTTATGCAGCACCCCAACTCACCTTTCCCCTTAAGCAAGCATAAGTTTGTTTTCTAAATTTGAGACCCTGTTCTGTTCTGTAATTCAGTTCCTGTGTAGCCAAGTTTACATTCCGTGTATTACTGATATCTTATGATGTTTCTTTTCTGTGTGACTTATTTCAGTTAGAATCATCATAGCTGAATCCACTCATTGTGCTGCTATGGGCCTGATGACACAGATTTCATTGCTGAGTGATATTGCTTTGTAAGTAAATACCACAACTTCTTTATCCATTTTTCACTTTCTGCGATGTTGAACTTGTACTGTAAACGAGGTTCTTGTAAACAGAGCCGTTCCAAACTTTGGGGTGGCTGTGTCTTTTTGATTTTAATTTCCCTAAGCTATAGGACCATAAGTGGAAGTGCCCTAGGCTCTGTTGCTTTGTTTTTTAGATGTTTCAGGAAACACCATACACTTCTCCCGAGTGTCTGTTGGCAATTTACATCCCGCCCATCAGCATAACAAGGCTCCCAGTTCTCCATGGCCTGTCCTGCCTTTCTGGATTTTACACTTTTTTCAGATGGCCCTTTTGACCGGGGGGAAGTGAGACTTCATTGTAGTGCAGATTTCCTTTGCAAGCTTGCTTGGTTGGCCAAAAAGTGCGTATGCGTTTTTTCCTGAATATATTCAGGAAAAAACGCATACGCCCTTTTTGGCCAAGTGCATCATTGTGGACGTTCTGCCTCTTTTCCTATGCTTTCAATGCAATTCCAGTCTACCTCCTGAAATCGGTTTCCTGCAATTCTTCCCCGCTTTCAAGTCCTCTTGGCAGCCTTACTTCAGTCTATTTTTGGACGATAGCTGTCATTTATAACTCTGCAGGTTTGTGAATTACAGTGCCCCTGAGCTCCTTTCTTCAACTCGCTTTCTTTTGAGCTGGCCGCAACACCGCAGGATGTCTTCAGGCCCTAATCTGGTTCCGGTACGGCACGCTGAGCCTTTGGTTATTTCCTCTTCCTGGTGGGAAATGAGAGTTAAATTTGCCCGTCCAGACACCTCCAGCTAGCCTCTCATTGGTTCTCGCTATTCCTGTTCATCTTCCGCAGAAATTGCAAACTGGGCCATACAGGAGGTTAAAGGGACTGACTCCTCAAGTGGGGAGAGTGTTAGTAAAGTGTCTGGAATGTTGCACCCGAGTACCAGGGGAGGAAAACTGAGACATATTTGAACACGTCTCCCGATCACATGGTTGATCATACTCTAGGTTCCACATGCATGTTTTAGCTGAAGGAAGAATACCTTAAACCTGGAGAGTTGAGACCCGTGTAATGCGTACCATGCAATATGACTTCAAAGGGTCTTCATTTGCTCACCGAACCTCTCCAATCCTATCACTGCTGCATTTATGCCCATGTACACATGCTTGATTCTCTTTTGGAGACATAGCAATCCATAGGTTTTCCGATACTTACTAGTCAGGTACATTCTTAGGCGTTTAATATGCGGTGTTGAGTCCATTTCGTTGAGCAAGGAGTAGCTCTTGTCTATTCCATATTTGACTTAAGGAACTTTATCTGTGCTCATTTCAATCTCTGGTTTTATGCAGCACCCCAACTCACCTTTCCCCTTAAGCAAGCATAAGTTGGTTTTCTAAATTTGAGACCCTGTTCTGTTCTGTAATTCAGTTCCTGTGTAGCCAAGATTACATTCCGTGTATTACTGATATCTTATGATGTTTCTTTTCTGTGTGACTTATTTCAGTTAGAATCATCATAGCTGAATCCACTCATTGTGCTGCTATGGGCCTGATGACACAGATTTCATTGCTGAGTGATATTGCTTTGTAAGTAAATACCACAACTTCTTTATCCATTTTTCACTTTCTGCGATGTTGAACTTGTACTGTAAACGAGGTTCTTGTAAACAGAGCCGTTTGAAAGTTTGGGGTGGCTGTGTCTTTTTTATTTTAATTTCCCTAAGCTATAGGACCATAAGTGGAAGTGCCCTAGGCTCTGTTGCTTTGTTTTTTAGATGTTTCAGGAAACACCATACACTTCTCCCGAGTGTCTGTTGGCAATTTACATCCCGCCCATCAGCATAACAAGGCTCCCAGTTCTCCATGGCCTGTCCTGCCTTTCTGGATTTTACACTTTTTTCAGATGGCCCTTTTGACCGGGGGGAAGTGAGACTTCATTGTAGTGCAGATTTCCTTTGCAAGCTTGCTTGGTTGGCCAAAAAGGGCGTATGCGTTTTTTCCTGAATATATTCAGGAAAAAACGTATACGCCCTTTTTGGCCAAGTGCATCATTGTGGACGTTCTGCCTCTTTTCCTATGCTTTCAATGCAATTCCAGTCTACCTCCTGAAATCGGTTTCCTGCAATTCTTCCCCGCTTTCAAGTCCTCTTGGCAGCCTTACTTCAGTCTATTTTTGGACGATAGCTGTCATTTATAACTCTGCAGGTTTGTGAATTACAGTGCCCCTGAGCTCCTTTCTTCAACTCGCTTTCTTTTGAGCTGGCCGCAACACCGCAGGATGTCTTCAGGCCCTAATCTGGTTCCGGTACGGCACGCTGAGCCTTTGGTTATTTCCTCTTCCTGGTGGGAAATGAGAGTTAAATTTGCCCGTCCAGACACCTCCAGCTAGCCTCTCATTGGTTCTCGCTATTCCTGTTCATCTTCCGCAGAAATTGCAAACTGGGCCAAACAGGAGGTTAAAGGCGCTGACTCTCCAAGTGGGGAGAGTGTTAGTAAAGCGTCTGGAATGTTGCACCCGAGTACCAGGGGAGGAAAACTGAGACATATTTGAACACGTCTCCCATTCACATGGCTGATCATACTTGGGTTCCACATGCATGTTTTAGCTGAAGGAAGAATACCTTAAACCTGGAGAGTTGAGACCCGTGTAATGGGTACCATGCAATATGACTTCAAAGGGTCTTCATTTGCTCACCGAACCTCTCCAATCCTATCACTGCTGCGTTTATGCCCCTGTACACACGCTTGATTCTCTTTTGGAGACATAGCAATCCATAGGTTTTAAGATACTTACAAGTCAGGTACATTCTTAGGCGTTTAATATGCGGTGTTGAGTCCATTTCGTTGAGCAAGGAGTAGCTCTTGTCTATTCCATATTTGTCTTAAGGAACTTTATCTGTGCTCATTTCAATCTCTGGTTTTATGCAGCACCCCAACTCACCTTTCCCCTTAAGCAAGCATAAGTTGGTTTTCTAAATTTGAGACCCTGTTCTGTTCTGTAATTCAGTTCCTGTGTAGCCAAGTTTACATTCCGTGTATTAGTGATATCTTATGATGTTTCTTTTTCTGTGTGACTTATTTCAGTTAGAATCATCGTACCTGAATCCACTCATTATGCTGCTAAGGGCCTGATGACACAGATTTCATTGCTGAGTGATATTGCTTTCTAAGTAAATACCACAACTTCTTTATCCATTTTTCACTTTCTGCGATGTTGAACTTGTACTGTAAACGAGGTTCTTGTAAACAGAGCCGTTCCAAATTTTGGGGTGGCTGTGTCTTTTTGATTTTAATTTCCCTAAGCTATAGGACCATAAGTGGCAGTGCCCTAGGCTCTGTTGCTTTGTTTTTTAGATGTTTCAGGAAACACCATACACTTCTCCCGAGTGGTTGTTGGCAATTTACATCCCGCCCATCAGCATAACAAGGCTCCCAGTTCTCCATGGCCTGTCCTGCCTTTCTGGATTTTACACTTTTTTCAGATGGCCCTTTTGACCGGGGGGAAGTGAGACTTCATTGTAGTGCAGATTTCCTTTGCAAGCTTGCTTGGTTGGCCAAAAAGGGCGTATGCGTTTTTTCCTGAATATATTCAGGAAAAAACGCATACGCCCTTTTTGGCCAAGTGCATCATTGTGGACGTTCTGCCTCTTTTCCTATGCTTTCAATGCAATTCCAGTCTACCTCCTGAAATCGGTTTCCTGCAATTCTGCCCCGCTTTCAAGTCCTCTTGGCAGCCTTACTTCAGTCTATTTTTGGACGATAGCTGTCATTTATAACTCTGCAGGTTTGTGAATTACAGTGCCCCTGAGCTCCTTTCTTCAACTCGCTTTCTTTTGAGCTGGCCGCAACACCGCAGGATGGCTTCAGGCCCTAATCTGTTTCCGGTACGGCATGCTGAGCCTTTGGTTCTTTCCTCTTCCTGTTGGGAAATGAGAGTTAAATTTGCCCGTCCAGACACCTCCAGCTAGCCTCTCATTGGTTCTCGCTATTCCTGTTCATCTTCCGCAGAAATTGCAAACTGGGCCAAACAGGAGGTTAAAGGCGCTGACTCTCCAAGTGGGGAGAGTGTTAGTAAAGCGTCTGGAATGTTGCACCCGAGTACCAGGGGAGGAAAACTGAGACATATTTGAACACGTCTCCCGTTCACATGGTTGATCATACTTGGGTTCCACATGCATGTTTTAGCTGAAGGAAGAATACCTTAAACCTGGAGAGTTGAGACCCGTGTAATGGGTACCATGCAATATGACTTCAAAGGGTCTTCATTTGCTCACAGAACCTCTCCAATCCTATCACTGCTGCGTTTATGCCCCTGTACACATGCTTGATTCTCTTTTGGAGACATAGCAATCCATAGGTTTTCCGATACTTACTAATCAGGTACATTCTTAGGCGTTTAATATGCGGTGTTGAGTCCATTTCGTTGAGCAAGGAGTAGCTCTTGTCTATTCCATATTTGACTTAAGGAACTTTATCTGTGCTCATTTCAATCTCTGGTTTTATGCAGCACCCCAACTCACCTTTACCCTTAAGCAAGCATAAGTTGTTTTTCTAAACTTGAGACCCTGTTCTGTTCTGTAATTCAGTTCCTGTGTAGCCAAGTTTCCATTCCGTGTATTACTGATATCTTATGATGTTTCTTTTTCTGTGTGACTTATTTCAGTTAGAATCATCATACCTGAATCCACTCATTGTGATGCTAAGGGCCTGATGACACAGATTTCATTGCTGAGTGATATTGCTTTGTAAGTAAATACCACAACTTCTTTATCCATTTTTCACTTTCTGCGATGTTGAACTTGTACTGTAAACGAGGTTCTTGTAAACAGAGACGTCCCAAACTTTGGGGTGGCTGTGTCTTTTTGATTTTAATTTCCCTAAGCTATAGGACCATAAGTGGCAGTGCCCTAGGCTCTGTTGCTTTGTTTTTTAGATGTTTCAGGAAACACCATACACTTCTCCCGAGTGTCTGTTGGCAATTTACATCCCGCCCATCAGCATAACAAGGCTCCCAGTTCTCCATGGCCTGTCCTGCCTTTCTGGATTTTACACTTTTTTCAGATGGCCCTTTTGACCGGGGGGAAGTGAGACTTCATTGTAGTGCAGATTTCGTTTGCAAGCTTGCTTGGTTGGCCAAAAAGGGCGTATGCGTTTTTTCCTGAATATATTCAGGAAAAAACGCATACGCCCTTTTTGGCCAAGTGCATCATTGTGGACGTTCTGCCTCTTTTCCTATGCTTTCAATGCAATTCCAGTCTACCTCCTGAAATCGGTTTCCTGCAATTCTGCCCCGCTTTCAAGTCCTCTTGGCAGCCTTACTTCAGTCTATTTTTGGACGATAGCTGTCATTTATAACTCTGCAGGTTTGTGAATTACAGTGCCCCTGAGCTCCTTTCTTCAACTCGCTTTCTTTTGAGCTGGCCGCAACACCGCAGGATGTCTTCAGGCCCTAATCTGGTTCCGGTACGGCACGCTGAGCCTTTGGTTATTTCCTCTTCCTGGTGGGAAATGAGAGTTAAATTTGCCCGTCCAGACACCTCCAGCTAGCCTCTCATTGGTTCTCGCTATTCCTGTTCATCTTCCGCAGAAATTGCAAACTGGGCCAAACAGGAGGTTAAAGGCGCTGACTCTCCAAGTGGGGAGAGTGTTAGTAAAGCGTCTGGAATGTTGCACCCGAGTACCAGGGGAGGAAAACTGAGACATATTTGAACACGTCTCCCGTTCACATGGCTGATCATACTTGGGTTCCACATGCATGTTTTAGCTGAAGGAAGAATACCTTAAACCTGGAGAGTTGAGACCCGTGTAATGGGTACCATGCAATATGACTTCAAAGGGTCTTCATTTGCTCACCGAACCTCTCCAATCCTATCACTGCTGCGTTTATGCCCCTGTACACACGCTTGATTCTCTTTTGGAGACATAGCAATCCATAGGTTTTAAGATACTTACAAGTCAGGTACATTCTTAGGCGTTTAATATGCGGTGTTGAGTCCATTTCGTTGAGCAAGGAGTAGCTCTTGTCTATTCCATATTTGTCTTAAGGAACTTTATCTGTGCTCATTTCAATCTCTGGTTTTATGCAGCACCCCAACTCACCTTTCCCCTTAAGCAAGCATAAGTTGGTTTTCTAAATTTGAGACCCTGTTCTGTTCTGTAATTCAGTTCCTGTGTAGCCAAGTTTACATTCCGTGTATTAGTGATATCTTATGATGTTTCTTTTTCTGTGTGACTTATTTCAGTTAGAATCATCGTACCTGAATCCACTCATTATGCTGCTAAGGGCCTGATGACACAGATTTCATTGCTGAGTGATATTGCTTTCTAAGTAAATACCACAACTTCTTTATCCATTTTTCACTTTCTGCGATGTTGAACTTGTACTGTAAACGAGGTTCTTGTAAACAGAGCCGTTTGAAAGTTTGGGGTGGCTGTGTCTTTTTTATTTTAATTTCCCTAAGCTATAGGACCATAAGTGGAAGTGCCCTAGGCTCTGTTGCTTTGTTTTTTAGATGTTTCAGGAAACACCATACACTTCTCCCGAGTGTCTGTTGGCAATTTACATCCCGCCCATCAGCATAACAAGGCTCCCAGTTCTCCATGGCCTGTCCTGCCTTTCTGGATTTTACACTTTTTTCAGATGGCCCTTTTGACCGGGGGGAAGTGAGACTTCATTGTAGTGCAGATTTCCTTTGCAAGCTTGCTTGGTTGGCCAAAAAGGGCGTATGCGTTTTTTCCTGAATATATTCAGGAAAAAACGTATACGCCCTTTTTGGCCAAGTGCATCATTGTGGACGTTCTGCCTCTTTTCCTATGCTTTCAATGCAATTCCAGTCTACCTCCTGAAATCGGTTTCCTGCAATTCTTCCCCGCTTTCAAGTCCTCTTGGCAGCCTTACTTCAGTCTATTTTTGGACGATAGCTGTCATTTATAACTCTGCAGGTTTGTGAATTACAGTGCCCCTGAGCTCCTTTCTTCAACTCGCTTTCTTTTGAGCTGGCCGCAACACCGCAGGATGTCTTCAGGCCCTAATCTGGTTCCGGTACGGCACGCTGAGCCTTTGGTTATTTCCTCTTCCTGGTGGGAAATGAGAGTTAAATTTGCCCGTCCAGACACCTCCAGCTAGCCTCTCATTGGTTCTCGCTATTCCTGTTCATCTTCCGCAGAAATTGCAAACTGGGCCAAACAGGAGGTTAAAGGCGCTGACTCTCCAAGTGGGGAGAGTGTTAGTAAAGCGTCTGGAATGTTGCACCCGAGTACCAGGGGAGGAAAACTGAGACATATTTGAACACGTCTCCCATTCACATGGCTGATCATACTTGGGTTCCACATGCATGTTTTAGCTGAAGGAAGAATACCTTAAACCTGGAGAGTTGAGACCCGTGTAATGGGTACCATGCAATATGACTTCAAAGGGTCTTCATTTGCTCACCGAACCTCTCCAATCCTATCACTGCTGCGTTTATGCCCCTGTACACACGCTTGATTCTCTTTTGGAGACATAGCAATCCATAGGTTTTAAGATACTTACAAGTCAGGTACATTCTTAGGCGTTTAATATGCGGTGTTGAGTCCATTTCGTTGAGCAAGGAGTAGCTCTTGTCTATTCCATATTTGTCTTAAGGAACTTTATCTGTGCTCATTTCAATCTCTGGTTTTATGCAGCACCCCAACTCACCTTTCCCCTTAAGCAAGCATAAGTTGGTTTTCTAAATTTGAGACCCTGTTCTGTTCTGTAATTCAGTTCCTGTGTAGCCAAGTTTACATTCCGTGTATTAGTGATATCTTATGATGTTTCTTTTTCTGTGTGACTTATTTCAGTTAGAATCATCGTACCTGAATCCACTCATTATGCTGCTAAGGGCCTGATGACACAGATTTCATTGCTGAGTGATATTGCTTTCTAAGTAAATACCACAACTTCTTTATCCATTTTTCACTTTCTGCGATGTTGAACTTGTACTGTAAACGAGGTTCTTGTAAACAGAGCCGTTCCAAATTTTGGGGTGGCTGTGTCTTTTTGATTTTAATTTCCCTAAGCTATAGGACCATAAGTGGCAGTGCCCTAGGCTCTGTTGCTTTGTTTTTTAGATGTTTCAGGAAACACCATACACTTCTCCCGAGTGGTTGTTGGCAATTTACATCCCGCCCATCAGCATAACAAGGCTCCCAGTTCTCCATGGCCTGTCCTGCCTTTCTGGATTTTACACTTTTTTCAGATGGCCCTTTTGACCGGGGGGAAGTGAGACTTCATTGCAGTGCAGATTTCCTTTGCAAGCTTGCTTGGTTGGCCAAAAAGGGCGTATGCGTTTTTTCCTGAATATATTCAGGAAAAAACGCATACGCCCTTTTTGGCCAAGTGCATCATTGTGGACGTTCTGCCTCTTTTCCTATGCTTTCAATGCAATTCCAGTCTACCTCCTGAAATCGGTTTCCTGCAATTCTGCCCCGCTTTCAAGTCCTCTTGGCAGCCTTACTTCAGTCTATTTTTGGACGATAGCTGTCATTTATAACTCTGCAGGTTTGTGAATTACAGTGCCCCTGAGCTCCTTTCTTCAACTCGCTTTCTTTTGAGCTGGCCGCAACACCGCAGGATGGCTTCAGGCCCTAATCTGTTTCCGGTACGGCATGCTGAGCCTTTGGTTCTTTCCTCTTCCTGTTGGGAAATGAGAGTTAAATTTGCCCGTCCAGACACCTCCAGCTAGCCTCTCATTGGTTCTCGCTATTCCTGTTCATCTTCCGCAGAAATTGCCAACTGGGCCAAACAGGAGGTTAAAGGCGCTGACTCTCCAAGTGGGGAGAGTGTTAGTAAAGCGTCTGGAATGTTGCACCCGAGTACCAGGGGAGGAAAACTGAGACATATTTGAACACGTCTCCCGTTCACATGGTTGATCATACTTGGGTTCCACATGCATGTTTTAGCTGAAGGAAGAATACCTTAAACCTGGAGAGTTGAGACCCGTGTAATGGGTACCATGCAATATGACTTCAAAGGGTCTTCATTTGCTCACAGAACCTCTCCAATCCTATCACTGCTGCGTTTATGCCCCTGTACACATGCTTGATTCTCTTTTGGAGACATAGCAATCCATAGGTTTTCCGATACTTACTAATCAGGTACATTCTTAGGCGTTTAATATGCGGTGTTGAGTCCATTTCGTTGAGCAAGGAGTAGCTCTTGTCTATTCCATATTTGACTTAAGGAACTTTATCTGTGCTCATTTCAATCTCTGGTTTTATGCAGCACCCCAACTCACCTTTACCCTTAAGCAAGCATAAGTTGGTTTTCTAAACTTGAGACCCTGTTCTGTTCTGTAATTCAGTTCCTGTGTAGCCAAGTTTCCATTCCGTGTATTACTGATATCTTATGATGTTTCTTTTTCTGTGTGACTTATTTCAGTTAGAATCATCATACCTGAATCCACTCATTGTGATGCTAAGGGCCTGATGACACAGATTTCATTGCTGAGTGATATTGCTTTGTAAGTAAATACCACAACTTCTTTATCCATTTTTCACTTTCTGCGATGTTGAACTTGTACTGTAAACGAGGTTCTTGTAAACAGAGACGTCCCAAACTTTGGGGTGGCTGTGTCTTTTTGATTTTAATTTCCCTAAGCTATAGGACCATAAGTGGCAGTGCCCTAGGCTCTGTTGCTTTGTTTTTTAGATGTTTCAGGAAACACCATACACTTCTCCCGAGTGTCTGTTGGCAATTTACATCCCGCCCATCAGCATAACAAGGCTCCCAGTTCTCCATGGCCTGTCCTGCCTTTCTGGATTTTACACTTTTTTCAGATGGCCCTTTTGACCGGGGGGAAGTGAGACTTCATTGTAGTGCAGATTTCGTTTGCAAGCTTGCTTGGTTGGCCAAAAAGGGCGTATGCGTTTTTTCCTGAATATATTCAGGAAAAAACGCATACGCCCTTTTTGGCCAAGTGCATCATTGTGGACGTTCTGCCTCTTTTCCTATGCTTTCAATGCAATTCCAGTCTACCTCCTGAAATCGGTTTCCTGCAATTCTGCCCCGCTTTCAAGTCCTCTTGGCAGCCTTACTTCAGTCTATTTTTGGACGATAGCTGTCATTTATAACTCTGCAGGTTTGTGAATTACAGTGCCCCTGAGCTCCTTTCTTCAACTCGCTTTCTTTTGAGCTGGCCGCAACACCGCAGGATGTCTTCAGGCCCTAATCTGGTTCCGGTACGGCACGCTGAGCCTTTGGTTATTTCCTCTTCCTGGTGGGAAATGAGAGTTAAATTTGCCCGTCCAGACACCTCCAGCTAGCCTCTCATTGGTTCTCGCTATTCCTGTTCATCTTCCGCAGAAATTGCAAACTGGGCCAAACAGGAGGTTAAAGGCGCTGACTCTCCAAGTGGGGAGAGTGTTAGTAAAGCGTCTGGAATGTTGCACCCGAGTACCAGGGGAGGAAAACTGAGACATATTTGAACACGTCTCCCGTTCACATGGCTGATCATACTTGGGTTCCACATGCATGTTTTAGCTGAAGGAAGAATACCTTAAACCTGGAGAGTTGAGACCCGTGTAATGGGTACCATGCAATATGACTTCAAAGGGTCTTCATTTGCTCACCGAACCTCTCCAATCCTATCACTGCTGCGTTTATGCCCCTGTACACACGCTTGATTCTCTTTTGGAGACATAGCAATCCATAGGTTTTAAGATACTTACAAGTCAGGTACATTCTTAGGCGTTTAATATGCGGTGTTGAGTCCATTTCGTTGAGCAAGGAGTAGCTCTTGTCTATTCCATATTTGTCTTAAGGAACTTTATCTGTGCTCATTTCAATCTCTGGTTTTATGCAGCACCCCAACTCACCTTTCCCCTTAAGCAAGCATAA
This sequence comes from Delphinus delphis, assembly GCF_949987515.2. Classification (NCBI taxonomy): domain Eukaryota; kingdom Metazoa; phylum Chordata; class Mammalia; order Artiodactyla; family Delphinidae; genus Delphinus; species Delphinus delphis. Next base: position 615,326 of record NW_027192685.1, on the reverse strand, counting down.
GTTGGTTTTCTAAATTTGAGACCCTGTTCTGTTCTGTAATTCAGTTCCTGTGTAGCCAAGTTTACATTCCGTGTATTAGTGATATCTTATGATGTTTCTTTTTCTGTGTGACTTATTTCAGTTAGAATCATCGTACCTGAATCCACTCATTATGCTGCTAAGGGCCTGATGACACAGATTTCATTGCTGAGTGATATTGCTTTCTAAGTAAATACCACAACTTCTTTATCCATTTTTCACTTTCTGCGATGTTGAACTTGTACTGTAAACGAGGTTCTTGTAAACAGAGCCGTTCCAAATTTTGGGGTGGCTGTGTCTTTTTGATTTTAATTTCCCTAAGCTATAGGACCATAAGTGGCAGTGCCCTAGGCTCTGTTGCTTTGTTTTTTAGATGTTTCAGGAAACACCATACACTTCTCCCGAGTGGTTGTTGGCAATTTACATCCCGCCCATCAGCATAACAAGGCTCCCAGTTCTCCATGGCCTGTCCTGCCTTTCTGGATTTTACACTTTTTTCAGATGGCCCTTTTGACCGGGGGGAAGTGAGACTTCATTGCAGTGCAGATTTCCTTTGCAAGCTTGCTTGGTTGGCCAAAAAGGGCGTATGCGTTTTTTCCTGAATATATTCAGGAAAAAACGCATACGCCCTTTTTGGCCAAGTGCATCATTGTGGACGTTCTGCCTCTTTTCCTATGCTTTCAATGCAATTCCAGTCTACCTCCTGAAATCGGTTTCCTGCAATTCTGCCCCGCTTTCAAGTCCTCTTGGCAGCCTTACTTCAGTCTATTTTTGGACGATAGCTGTCATTTATAACTCTGCAGGTTTGTGAATTACAGTGCCCCTGAGCTCCTTTCTTCAACTCGCTTTCTTTTGAGCTGGCCGCAACACCGCAGGATGGCTTCAGGCCCTAATCTGTTTCCGGTACGGCATGCTGAGCCTTTGGTTCTTTCCTCTTCCTGTTGGGAAATGAGAGTTAAATTTGCCCGTCCAGACACCTCCAGCTAGCCTCTCATTGGTTCTCGCTATTCCTGTTCATCTTCCGCAGAAATTGCCAACTGGGCCAAACAGGAGGTTAAAGGCGCTGACTCTCCAAGTGGGGAGAGTGTTAGTAAAGCGTCTGGAATGTTGCACCCGAGTACCAGGGGAGGAAAACTGAGACATATTTGAACACGTCTCCCGTTCACATGGTTGATCATACTTGGGTTCCACATGCATGTTTTAGCTGAAGGAAGAATACCTTAAACCTGGAGAGTTGAGACCCGTGTAATGGGTACCATGCAATATGACTTCAAAGGGTCTTCATTTGCTCACAGAACCTCTCCAATCCTATCACTGCTGCGTTTATGCCCCTGTACACATGCTTGATTCTCTTTTGGAGACATAGCAATCCATAGGTTTTCCGATACTTACTAATCAGGTACATTCTTAGGCGTTTAATATGCGGTGTTGAGTCCATTTCGTTGAGCAAGGAGTAGCTCTTGTCTATTCCATATTTGACTTAAGGAACTTTATCTGTGCTCATTTCAATCTCTGGTTTTATGCAGCACCCCAACTCACCTTTACCCTTAAGCAAGCATAAGTTGTTTTTCTAAACTTGAGACCCTGTTCTGTTCTGTAATTCAGTTCCTGTGTAGCCAAGTTTCCATTCCGTGTATTACTGATATCTTATGATGTTTCTTTTTCTGTGTGACTTATTTCAGTTAGAATCATCATACCTGAATCCACTCATTGTGATGCTAAGGGCCTGATGACACAGATTTCATTGCTGAGTGATATTGCTTTGTAAGTAAATACCACAACTTCTTTATCCATTTTTCACTTTCTGCGATGTTGAACTTGTACTGTAAACGAGGTTCTTGTAAACAGAGACGTCCCAAACTTTGGGGTGGCTGTGTCTTTTTGATTTTAATTTCCCTAAGCTATAGGACCATAAGTGGAAGTGCCCTAGGCTCTGTTGCTTTGTTTTTTAGATGTTTCAGGAAACACCATACACTTCTCCCGAGTGTCTGTTGGCAATTTACATCCCGCCCATCAGCATAACAAGGCTCCCAGTTCTCCATGGCCTGTCCTGCCTTTCTGGATTTTACACTTTTTTCAGATGGCCCTTTTGACCGGGGGGAAGTGAGACTTCATTGTAGTGCAGATTTCCTTTGCAAGCTTGCTTGGTTGGCCAAAAAGGGCGTATGCGTTTTTTCCTGAATATATTCAGGAAAAAACGCATACGCCCTTTTTGGCCAAGTGCATCATTGTGGACGTTCTGCCTCTTTTCCTATGCTTTCAATGCAATTCCAGTCTACCTCCTGAAATCGGTTTCCTGCAATTCTGCCCCGCTTTCAAGTCCTCTTGGCAGCCTTACTTCAGTCTATTTTTGGACAATAGCTGTCATTTATAACTCTGCAGGTTTGTGAATTACAGTGCCCCTGAGCTCCTTTCTTCAACTCGCTTTCTTTTGAGCTGGCCGCAACACCGCAGGATGGCTTCAGGCCCTAATCTGGTTCCGGTATGGCACGCTGAGCCTTTGGTTATTTCCTCTTCCTGGTGGGAAATGAGAGTTAAATTTGCCCGTCCAGACACCTCCAGCTAGCCTCTCATTGGTTCTCGCTATTCCTGTTCATCTTCCGCAGAAATTGCAAACTGGGCCAAACAGGAGGTTAAAGGCGCTGACTCTCCAAGTGGGGAGAGTGTTAGTAAAGCGTCTGGAATGTTGCACCCGAGTACCAGGGGAGGAAAACTGAGACATATTTGAACACGTCTCCCGTTCACATGGTTGATCATACTTGGGTTCCACATGCATGTTTTAGCTGAAGGAAGAATACCTTAAACCTGGAGAGTTGAGACCCGTGTAATGGGTACCATGCAATATGACTTCAAAGGGTCTTCATTTGCTCACCGAACCTCTCCAATCCTATCACTGCTGCGTTTATGCCCCTGTACACATGCTTGATTCTCTCTCGGAGACATAGCAATCCATAGGTTTTCCGATACTTACTAGTCAGGTACATTCTTAGGCGTTTAATATGCGGTGTTGAGTCCATTTCGTTGAGCAAGGAGTAGCTCTTGTCTATTCCATATTTGACTTAAGGAACTTTATCTGTGCTCATTTCAATCTCTGGTTTTATGCAGCACCCCAACTCACCTTTACCCTTAAGCAAGCATAAGTTGGTTTTCTAAATTTGAGTCCCTGTTCTGTTCTGTAATTCAGTTCCTGTGTAGCCAAGTTTACATTCCGTGTATTACTGATATCTTATGATGTTTCTTTTTCTGTGTGACTTATTTCAGTTAGAATCATCATACCTGAATCCACTCATTGTGATGCTAAGGGCCTGATGACATAGATTTCATTGCTGAGTGATATTGCTTTGTAAGTAAATACCACAACTTCTTTATCCATTTTTCACTTTCTGCGATGTTGAACTTGTACTGTAAACGAGGTTCTTGTAAACAGAGCAGTTCCAAACTTTGGGGTGGCTGTGTCTTTTTGATTTTAATTTCCCTAAGCTATAAGACCATAAGTGGCAGTGCCCTAGGCTCTGTTGCTTTGTTTTTTAGATGTTTCAGGAAACACCATACACTTCTCCCGAGTGTCTGTTGGCAATTTACATCCCGCCCTTCAGCATAACAAGGCTCCCAGTTCTCCATGGCCTGTCCTGCCTTTCTGGATTTTACACTTTTTTCAGATGGCCCTTTTGACCGGGGGGAAGTGAGACTTCATTGTAGTGCAGATTTCCTTTGCAAGCTTGCTTGGTTGGCCAAAAAGGGCGTATGCGTTTTTTCCTGAATATATTCAGGAAAAAACGCATACGCCCTTTTTGGCCAAGTGCATCATTGTGGACATTCTGCCTCTTTTCCTATGCTTTCAATGCAATTCCAGTCTACCTCCTGAAATCAGTTTCCTGCAATTCTGCCCCGCTTTCAAGTCCTCTTGGCAGCCTTATTTCAGTCTATTTTTGGACGATAGCTGTCATTTATAACTCTGCAGGTTTGTGAATTACAGTGCCCCTGAGCTCCTTTCTTCAACTCGCTTTCTTGTGACCTGGCCGCAACACCGCAGGATGGCTTCAGGCCCTAATCTGGTTCCGGCACGGCATGCTGAGCCTTTGGTTAATTCCTCTTCCTGGTGGAAAATGAGAGTTAAATTTGCCCGTCCAGACACCTCCAGCTAGCCTCTCATTGGTTCTCGCTATTCCTGTTCATCTTCCGCAGAAATTGCAAACTGGGCCAAACAGGAGGTTAAAGGGACTGACTCTCCAACTGGGGAGAGTGTAAGTAAAGCGTCTGGAATGTTGCACCCGAGTACCAGGGGAGGAAAACTGAGACATATTTGAACACGTCTCCCATTCACATGGTTGATTATACTTGGGTTCCACATGCATGTTTTAGCTGAAGGAAGAATACCTTAAACCTGGAGAGTTAAGACCCGTGTAATGGGTACCATGCAATATGACTTCAAAGGGTCTTCATTTGCTCACCGAACCTCTCCAATCCTATCACTGCTGCGTTTATGCCCCTGTACACATGCTTGATTCTCTTTCGGAGACATAGCAATCCATAGGTTTTAAGATACTTACAAGTCAGGTACATTCTTAGGCGTTTAATATGCGGTGTTGAGTCCATTTCGTTGAGCAAGGAGTAGCTCTTGTCTATTCCATATTTGGCTTAAGGAACTTTATCTGTGCTCATTTCAATCTCTGGTTTTATGCAGCACCCCAACTCACCTTTACCCTTAAGCAAGCATAAGTTGTTTTTCTAAATTTGAGACCCTGTTGTGTTCTGTAATTCAGTTCCTGTGTAGCCAAGTTTCCATTCCGTGTATTACTGATATCTTATGATGTTTCTTTTTCTGTGTGACTTATTTCAGTTAGAATCATCATACCTGAATCCACTCATTGTGCTGCTAAGGGCCTGATGACATAGATTTCATTGTTGAGTGATATTGCTTTGTAAGTGAATACCACAACTTCTTTATCCATTTTTCACTTTCTGCGATGTTGAACTTGTACTGTAAACGAGGTTCTTGTAAACAGAGGCGTCCCAAACTTTGGGGTGGCTGTGTCTTTTTGATTTTAATTTCCCTAAGCTATAGGACCATAAGTGGCAGTGCCCTAGGCTCTGTTGCTTTGTTTTTTAGATGTTTCAGGAAACACCATACACTTCTCCCGAGTGTCTGTTGGCAATTTACATCCCGCCCATCAGCATAACAAGGCTCCCAGTTCTCCGTGGCCTGTCCTGCCTTTCTGGATTTTACACTTTTTTCAGATGGTCCTTTTGACCGGGGGGAAGTGAGACTTCATTGTAGTGCAGATTTCCTTTGCAAGCTTGCTTGGTTGGCCAAAAAGGGCGTATGCGTTTTTTCCTGAATATATTCAGGAAAAAACGCATACGCCCTTTTTGGCCAAGTGCATCATTGTGGACGTTCTGCCTCTTTTCCTATGCTTTCAATGCAATTCCAGTCTACCTCCTGAAATCGGTTTCCTGCAATTCTGCCCCGCTTTCAAGTCCTCTTGGCAGCCTTTCTTCAGTCTATTTTTGGACGATAGCTGTCATTTATAACTCTGCAGGTTTGTGAATTACAGTGCCCCTGAGCTCCTTTCTTCAACTCGCTTTCTTGTGACCTGGCCGCAACACCGCAGGATGGCTTCAGGCCCTAATCTGGTTCCGGCCCGGCATGCTGAGCCTTTGGTTAATTCCTCTTCCTGGTGGGAAATGAGAGTTAAATTTGCCCGTCCAGACACCTCCAGCTAGCCTCTCATTGGTTCTCGCTATTCCTGTTCATCTTCCGCAGAAATTGCAAACTGTGCCAAACAGGAGGTTAAAGGGACTGACTCTCCAAGTGGGGAGAGTGTTAGTAAAGTGTCTGGAATGTTGCACCCGAGTGCCAGGGGAGGAAAACTGAGACATATTTGAACACGTCTCCCGTTCACATGGTTGATCATACTTGGGTTCCACATGCATGTTTTAGCTGAAGGAAGAATACCTTAAACCTGGAGAGTTAAGACCCGTGTAATGGGTACCATGCAATATGACTTCAAAGGGTCTTCATTTGCTCACCGAACCTCTCCAATCCTATCACTGCTGCGTTTATGCCCCTGTACACATGCTTGATTCTCTTTCGGAGACATAGCAATCCATAGGTTTTAAGATACTTACTAGTCAGGTACATTCTTAGGCGTTTAATATGCGGTGTTGAGTCCATTTTGTTGAGCAAGGAGTAGCTCTTGTCTATTACATATTTGACTTAAGGAACTTTATCTGTGCTCATTTCAATCTCTGGTTTTATGCAGCACCCCAACTCACCTTTACCCTTAAGCAAGCATAAGTTGGTTTTCTAAATTTGAGACCCTGTTCTGTTCTGTAATTCAGTTCCTGTGTAGCCAAGTTTACATTCCGTGTATTACTGATATCTTATGATGTTTCTTTTTCTGTGTGACTTATTTCAGTTAGAATCATCATACCTGAATCCACTCATTGTGATGCTAAGGGCCTGATGACATAGATTTCATTGCTGTGTGATATTGCTTTGTAAGTAAATACCACAACTTCTTTATCCATTTTTCACTTTCTGCGATGTTGAACTTGTACTGTAAACGAGGTTCTTGTAAACAGAGGCGTCCCAAACTTTGGGGTGGCTGTGTCTTTTTGATTTTAATTTCCCTAAGCTATAGGACCATAAGTGGCAGTGCCCTAGGTTCTGTTGCTTTGTTTTTTAGATGTTTCAGGAAACACCATACCCTTCTCCCGAGTGTCTGTTGGCAATTTACATCCCGCCCATCAGCATAACAAGGCTCCCAGTTCTCCATGGCCTGTCCTGCCTTTCTGGATTTTACACTTTTTTCAGATGGCCCTTTTGACCGGGGGGAAGTGAGACTTCATTGTAGTGCAGATTTCCTTTGCAAGCTTGCTTGGTTGGCCAAAAAGGGCGTATGCGTTTTTTCCTGAATATATTCAGGAAAAAACGCATACGCCCTTTTTGGCCAAGTGCATCATTGTGGACGTTCTGCCTCTTTTCCTATGCTTTCAATGCAATTCCAGTCTACCTCCTGAAATCGGTTTCCTGCAATTCTGCCCCGCTTTCAAGTCCTCTTGGCAGCCTTACTTCAGTCTATTTTTGGACGATAGCTGTCATTTATAACTCTGCAGGTTTGTGAATTACAGTGCCCCTGAGCTCCTTTCTTCAACTCGCTTTCTTGTGACCTGGCCGCAACACCGCAGGATGGCTTCAGGCCCTAATCTGGTTCCGGCCCGGCACGCTGAGCCTTTGGTTATTTCCTCTTCCTGGTGGGAAATGAGAGTTAAATTTGCCCGTCCAGACACCTCCAGCTAGTCTCTCATTGGTTCTCGCTATTCCTGTTCATCTTCCGCAGAAATTGCAAACTGGGCCAAACAGGAGGTTAAAGGGACTGACTCTCCAAGTGGGGAGAGTGTTAGTAAAGCGTCTGGAATGTTGCACCCGAGTACCAGGGGAGGAAAACTGAGACATATTTGAACACGTCTCCCGTTCACATGGTTGATCATACTTGGGTTCCACATGCATGTTTTAGCTGAAGGAAGAATATCTTAAACCTGGAAAGTTAAGACCCGTGTAATGGGTACCATGCAATATGACTTCAAAGGGTGTTCATTTGCTCACCGAACCTCTCCAATCCTATCACTGCTGCATTTATGCCCCTGTACACATGCTTGATTCTCTTTCGGAGACATAGCAATCCATAGGTTTTAAGATACTTACTAGTCAGGTACATTCTTAGGCGTTTAATATGGGGTGTTGAGTCCATTTTGTTGAGCAAGGAGTAGCTCTTGTCTATTCCATATTTGGCTTAAGGAACTTTATCTGTGCTCATTTCAATCTCTGGTTTTATGCAGCACCCCAACTCACCTTTACCTTTAAGCAAGAATAAGTTGGTTTTCTAAATTTGAGACCCTGTTCTGTTCTGTAATTCAGTTCCTGTGTAGCCAAGTTTACATTCCGTGTATTACTGATATCTTATGATGTTTCTTTTTCTGTGTGACTTATTTCAGTTAGAATCATCATACCTGAATCCACTCATTGTGCTGCTAAGGGCCTGATGACACAGATTTCATTGCTGAGTGATATTGCTTTGTAAGTAAATACCACAACTTCTTTATCCATTTTTCACTTTCTGCGATGTTGAACTTGTACTGTAAACGAGGTTCTTGTAAACAGAGCCGTTCCAAACTTTGGGGTGGCTGTGTCTTTTTGATTTTAATTTCCCTAAGCTATAGGACCATAAGTGGAAGTGCCCTAGGTTCTGTTGCTTTGTTTTTTAGATGTTTCAGGAAACACCATACACTTCTCCCGAGTGTCTGTTGGCAATTTACATCCCGCCCATCAGCATAACAAGGCTCCCAGTTCTCCATGGCCTGTCCTGCCTTTCTGGATTTTACACTTTTTTCAGATGGCCCTTTTGACCGGGGGGAAGTGAGACTTCATTGTAGTGCAGATTTCCTTTGCAAGCTTGCTTGGTTGGCCAAAAAGGGCGTATGCGTTTTTTCCTGAATATATTCAGGAAAAAACGCATACGCCCTTTTTGGCCAAGTGCATCATTGTGGACGTTCTGCCTCTTTTCCTATGCTTTCAATGCAATTCCAGTCTACCTCCTGAAATCGGTTTCCTGCAATTCTGCCCCGCTTTCAAGTCCTCTTGGCAGCCTTACTTCAGTATATTTTTGGACGATAGCTGTCATTTATAACTCTGCAGGTTTGTGCATTACAGTGCCCCTGAGCTCTTTTCTTCAACTCGGTTTCTTTTGAGCTGGCCGCAACACCGCAGGATGGCTTCAGGCCCTAATCTGGTTCCGGTATGGCACGCTGAGCCTTTGGTTATTTCCTCTTCCTGGTGGGAAATGAGAGTTAAATTTGCCCGTCCAGACACCTCCAGCTAGCCTCTCATTGGTTCTCGCTATTCCTGTTCATCTTCCGCAGAAATTGCAAACTGGGCCAAACAGGAGGTTAAAGGCGCTGACTCTCCAAGTGGGGAGAGTGTTAGTAAAGCGTCTGGAATGTTGCACACGAGTACCAGGGGAGGAAAACTGAGACATATTTTAACATGTCTCCCGATCATATGGTTGATCATACTCTGGGTTCCACATGCATGTTTTAGCTGAAGGAAGAATACCTTAAACCTGGAGAGTTGAGACCCGTGTAATGGGTACCATGCAATATGACTTCAAAGGGTCTTCATTTGCTCACCGAACCTCTCCAATCCTATCACTGCTGCGTTTATGCCCTTGTACACATGCTTGATTCTCTTTCGGAGACATAGCAATCCATAGGTTTTAAGATACTTACTAGTCAGGTACATTCTTAGGCGTTTAATATGCGGTGTTGAGTCCATTTCGTTGAGCAAGGAGTAGCTCTTGTCTATTCCATATTTGACTTAAGGAACTTTATCTGTGCTCATTTCAATCTCTGGTTTTATGCAGCACCCCAACTCACCTTTACCCTTAAGCAAGAATAAGTTGGTTTTCTAAATTTGAGAACCTGTTCTGTTTTGGAATTCAGTTCCTGTGTAGCCAAGTTTACATTCCATGTATTAGTGATATCTTATGATGTTTCTTTTTCTGTGTGACTTATTTCAGTTAGAATCATCATACCGGAATCCACTCATTGTGCTGCTAAGGGCCTGATGACACAGATTTCATTGCTGAGTGATATTGCTTTGTAAGTAAATACCACAACTTCTTTATCCATTTTTCACTTTCTGCGATGTTGAACTTGTACTGTAAACGAGGTTCTTGTAAACAGAGCCGTTCCAAACTTTGGGGTGGCTGTGTCTTTTTGATTTTAATTTCCCTAAGCTATAGGACCATAAGTGGAAGTGCCCTAGGTTCTGTTGCTTTGTTTTTTAGATGTTTCAGGAAACACCATACACTTCTCCCGAGTGTCTGTTGGCAATTTACATCCCGCCCATCAGCATAACAAGGCTCCCAGTTCTCCATGGCCTGTCCTGCCTTTCTGGATTTTACACTTTTTTCAGATGGCCCTTTTGACCGGGGGGAAGTGAGACTTCATTGTAGTGCAGATTTCCTTTGCAAGCTTGCTTGGTTGGCCAAAAAGGGCGTATGCGTTTTTTCCTGAATATATTCAGGAAAAAACGCATACGCCCTTTTTGGCCAAGTGCATCATTGTGGACGTTCTGCCTCTTTTCCTATGCTTTCAATGCAATTCCAGTCTACCTCCTGAAATCGGTTTCCTGCAATTCTGCCCCGCTTTCAAGTCCTCTTGGCAGCCTTACTTCAGTATATTTTTGGACGATAGCTGTCATTTATAACTCTGCAGGTTTGTGCATTACAGTGCCCCTGAGCTCTTTTCTTCAACTCGGTTTCTTTTGAGCTGGCCGCAACACCGCAGGATGGCTTCAGGCCCTAATCTGGTTCCGGTACGGCACGCTGAGCCTTTGGTTAATTCCTCTTCCTGGTGGGAAATGAGAGTTAAATTTGCCCGTCCAGACACCTCCAGCTAGCCTCTCATTGGTTCTCGCTATTCCTGTTCATCTTCCGCAGAAATTGCAAACTGGGCCAAACAGGAGGTTAAAGGGACTGACTCTCCAAGTGGGGAGAGTGTTAGTAAAGCGTCTGGAATGTTGCACCCGAGTACCAGGGGAGGAAAACTGAGACATATTTGAACACGTCTCCCGTTCACATGGTTGATCATACTTGGGTTCCACATGCATGTTTTAGCTGAAGGAAGAATACCTTAAACCTGCAGAGTTAAGACCCGTGTAATGGGTACCATGCAATGTGACTTCAAAGGGTCTTCATTTGCTCACCGAACCTCTCCAATCCTATCACTGCTGCGTTTATGCCCCTGTACACATGCTTGATTCTCTTTCGGAGACATAGCAATCCATAGGTTTTAAGATACTTACTAGTCAGGTACATTCTTAGGCGTTTAATATGGGGTGTTGAGTCCAATTTGTTGAGCAAGGAGTAGCTCTTGTCTATTCCATATTTGGCTTAAGGAACTTTATCTGTGCTCATTTCAATCTCTGGTTTTATGCAGCACCCCAACTCACCTTTACACTTAAGCAAGCATGAGTTGGTTTTCTAAATTTGAGACCCTGTTCTGTTCTGTAATTCAGTTCCTGTGTAGCCAAGTTTACATTCCGTGTATTACTGATATCTTATGATGTTTCTTTTTCTGTGTGACTTACTTCAGTTAGAATCATCATACCTGAATCCACTCATTGTGCTGCTAAGGGCCTGATGACACAGATTTCATTGCTGAGTGATATTGCTTTGTAAGTAAATACCACAACTTCTTTATCCATTTTTCACTTTCTGCGATGTTGAACTTGTACTGTAAACGAGGTTCTTGTAAACAGAGGCGTCCCAAACTTTGGGGTGGCTGTGTCTTTTTGATTTTAATTTCCCTAAGCTATAGGACCATAAGTGGCAGTGCCCTAGGCTCTGTTGCTTTGTTTTTTAGATGTTTCAGGAAACACCATACACTTCTCCCGAGTGTCTGTTGGCAATTTACATCCCGCCCATCAGCATAACAAGGCTCCCAGTTCTCCATGGCCTGTCCTGCCTTTCTGGATTTTACACTTTTTTCAGATGGCCCTTTTGACCGGGGGGAAGTGAGACTTCATTGTAGTGCAGATTTCCTTTGCAAGCTTGCTTGGTTGGCCAAAAAGGGCGTATGCGTTTTCTCCTGAATATATTCAGGAAAAAACGCATACGCCCTTTTTGGCCAAGTGCATCATTGTGGACGTTCTGCCTCTTTTCCTATGCTTTCAATGCAATTCCAGTCTACCTCCTGAAATCGGTTTCCTGCAATTCTGCCCCGCTTTCAAGTCCTCTTGGCAGCCTTACTTCAGTCTATTTTTGGACGATAGCTGTCATTTATAACTCTGCAGGTTTGTGAATTACAGTGCCCCTGAGCTCCTTTCTTCAACTCGCTTTCTTTTGAGCTGGCCGCAACACCGCAGGATGGCTTCAGGCCCTAATCTGGTTCCGGTACGGCACGCTGAGCCTTTGGTTATTTCCTCTTCCTAGTGGGAAATGAGAGTTAAATTTGCCCGTCCAGACACCTCCAGCTAGCCTCTCATTGGTTCTCGCTATTCCTATTCATCTTCCGCAGAAATTGCAAACTGGGCCAAACAGGAGGTTAAAGGCGCTGACTCTCCAAGTGGGGAGAGTGTTAGTAAAGCGTCTGGAATGTTGCACCCGAGTACCAGGGGAGGAAAACTGAGACATATTTGAACACGTCTCCCAATCACATGGTTGATCATACTCTAGGTTCCACATGCATGTTTTAGCTGAAGGAAGAATACCTTAAACCTGGGTAGTTGAAACCCGTGGAATGGGTACCATGCAATATGACTTCAAAGGGTCTTCATTTGCTCACCGAACCTCTCCAATCCTATCACTGCTGCGTTTATGCCCCTGTACACATGCTTGATTCTCTTTCGGAGACATAGCAATCCATAGGTTTTAAGATACTTACAAGTCAGGTACATTCTTAGGCGTTTAATATGCGGTGTTGAGTCCATTTCGTTGAGCAAGGAGTAGCTCTTGTCTATTCCATATTTGGCTTAAGGAACTTTATCTGTGCTCATTTCAATCTCTGGTTTTATGCAGCACCCCAACTCACCTTTACCCTTAAGCAAGCATAAGTTGTTTTTCTAAATTTGAGGCCCTGTTCTGATCTGTAATTCAGTTCCTGTGTAGCCAAGTTTCCATTCCGTGTATTACTGATATCTTATGATGTTTCTTTTTCTGTGTGACTTATTTCAGTTAGAATCATCATACCTGAATCCACTCATTGTGCTGCTAAGGGCCTGATGACACAGATTTCATTGCTGAGTGATATTGCTTTGTAAGTAAATACCACAACTTCTTTATCCATTTTTCACTTTCTGCGATGTTGAACTTGTACTGTAAACGAGGTTCTTGTAAACAGAGCCGTTCCACACTTTGGGGTGGCTGCGTCTTTTTGATTTTAATTTCCCTAAGCTATAGGACCATAAGTGGAAGTGCCCTAGGTTCTGTTGCTTTGTTTTTTAGATGTTTCAGGAAACACCATACACTTCTCCCGAGTGGTTGTTGGCAATTTACATCCCGCCCATCAGCATAACAAGGCTCCCAGTTCTCCATGGCCTGTCCTGCCTTTCTGGATTTTACACTTTTTTCAGATGGCCCTTTTGACCGGGGGGAAGTGAGACTTCATTGTAGTGCAGATTTCCTTTGCAAGCTTGCTTGGTTGGCCAAAAAGGGCGTATGCGTTTTTTCCTGAATATATTCAGGAAAAAACGCATACGCCCTTTTTGGCCAAGTGCATCATTGTGGACGTTCTGCCTCTTTTCCTATGCTTTCAATGCAATTCCAGTCTACCTCCTGAAATCGGTTTCCTGCAATTCTGCCCCGCTTTCAAGTCCTCTTGGCAGCCTTACTTCAGTCTATTTTTGGACGATAGCTGTCATTTATAACTCTGCAGGTTTGTGAATTACAGTGCCCCTGAGCTCCTTTCTTCAACTCGCTTTCTTTTGAGCTGGCCGCAACACCGCAGGATGGCTTCAGGCCCTAATCTGGTTCCGGTACGGCACGCTGAGCCTTTGGTTATTTCCTCTTCCTGGTGGGAAATGAGAGTTAAATTTGCCCGTCCAGACACCTCCAGCTAGCCTCTCATTGGTTCTCGCTATTCCTGTTCATCTTCCGCAGAAATTGCAAACTGGGCCAAACAGGAGGTTAAAGGCGCTGACTCTCCAAGTGGGGAGAGTGTTAGTAAAGCGTCTGGAATGTTGCACCCGAGTACCAGGGGAGGAAAACTGAGACATATTTGAACACGTCTCCCGTTCACATGGTTGATCATACTTGGGTTCCACATGCATGTTTTAGCTGAAGGAAGAATACCTTAAACCTGGAGAGTTGAGACCCGTGTAATGGGTACCATGCAATATGACTTCAAAGGGTCTTCATTTGCTCACCGAACCTCTCCAATCCTATCACTGCTGCGTTTATGCCCCTGTACACATGCTTGATTCTCTTTCGGAGACATAGCAATCCATAGGTTTTAAGATACTTACAAGTCAGGTACATTCTTAGGCGTTTAATATGCGGTGTTGAGTCCATTTCGTTGAGCAAGGAGTAGCTCTAGTCTATTCCATATTTGGCTTAAAGAACTTTATCTGTGCTCATTTCAATCTCTGCTTTTATGCAGCACCCCAACTCACCTTTACCCTTAAGCAAGCATAAGTTGGTTTTCTAAATTTGAGACCCTGTTCTGTTCTGTAATTCACTTCCTGTGTAGCCAAGTTTCCATTCCGTGTATTACTGATATCTTATGATGTTTCTTTTTCTGTGTGACTTATTTCAGTTAGAATCATCATACCTGAATCCACTCATTGTGCTGCTAAGGGCCTGATGACATAGATTTCATTGCTGAGTGATATTGCTTTGTAAGTGAATACCACAACTTCTTTATCCATTTTTCACTTTCTGCGATGTTGAACTTGTACTGTAAACGAGGTTCTTGTAAACAGAGCCGTTCCAAACTTTGGGGTGGCTGTGTCTTTTTGATTTTAATTTCCCTAAGCTATAGGACCATAAGTGGAAGTGCCCTAGGCTCTGTTGCTTTGTTTTTTAGATGTTTCAGGAAACACCATACACATCTCCCAAGTGTCTGTTGGCAATTTACATCCCGCCCATCAGCATAACAAGGCTCCCAGTTCTCAATGGCCTGTTGCCTTTCTGGATTTTACACTTTTTTCAGATGGCCCTTTTGACCGGGGGGAAGTGAGACTTCATTGTAGTGCAGATTTCCTTTGCAAGCTTGCTTGGTTGGCCAAAAAGGGCGTATGCGTTTTTTCCTGAATATATTCAGGAAAAAACGCATACGCCCTTTTTGGCCAAGTGCATCATTGTGGACGTTCTGCCTCTTTTCCTATGCTTTCAATGCAATTCCAGTCTACCTCCTGAAATCGGTTTCCTGCAATTCTGCCCCGCTTTCAAGTCCTCTTGGCAGCCTTACTTCAGTCTATTTTTGGACGATAGCTGTCATTTATAACTCTGCAGGTTTGTGAATTACAGTGCCCCTGAGCTCCTTTCTTCAACTCGCTTTCTTGTGACCTGGCCGCAACACCGCAGGATGGCTTCAGGCCCTAATCTGGTTCCGGCACGGCACGCTGAGCCATTGGTTAATTCCTCTTCCTGGTGGGAAATGAGAGTTAAATTTGCCCGTCCAGACACCTCCAGCTAGCCTCTCATTGGTTCTCGCTATTCCTGTTCATCTTCCACAGAAATTGCAAACTGGGCCAAACAGGAGGTTAAAGGGACTGACTCTCCAAGTGGGGAGAGTGTTAGTAAAGCGTCTGGAATGTTGCACCCGAGTACCAGGGGAGGAAAACTGAGACATATTTGAACACGTCTCCCGATCACATTGTTCATTATACTCTAGGTTCCACATGCATGTTTTAGCTGAAGGAAGAATACCTTAAACCTGGGTAGTTGAAACCCGTGTAATGGGTACCATGCAATATGACTTCAAAGGGTCTTCATTTGCTCACCGAACCTCTCCAATCCTATCACTGCTGCGTTTATGCCCCTGTACACACGCTTGATTCTCTTTCGGAGACATAGCAATCCATAGGTTTTAAGATACTTACTAGTCAGGTACATTCTTAGGCGTTAAATATGCGGTGTTGAGTCCATTTCGTTGAGCAAGGAGTAGCTCTTGTCTATTCCATATTTGGCTTAAGGAACTTTATCTGTGCTCATTTCAATCTCTGGTTTTATGCAGCACCCCAACTCACCTTTACCCTTAAGCAAGCATAAGTTGGTTTTCTAAATTTGAGTCCCTGTTCTGTTCTGTAATTCAGTTCCTGTGTAGCCAAGTTTACATTCCGTGTATTACTGATATCTTATGATGTTTCTTTTTCTGTGTGACTTACTTCAGTTAGAATCATCATACCTGAATCCACTCATTGTGCTGCTACGGGCCTGATGACACAGATTTCATTGCTGAGTGATATTGCTTTGTAAGTAAATACCACAACTTCTTTATCCATTTTTCACTTTCTGCGATGTTGAACTTGTACTGTAAACGAGGTTCTTGTAAACAGAGCCGTTCCAAACATTGGGGTGGCTGTGTCTTTTTGATTTTAATTTCCCTAAGCTATAGGACCATAAGTGGAAGTGCCCTAGGTTCTGTTGCTTTGTTTTTTAGATGTTTCAGGAAACACCATACACTTCTCCCAAGTGGTTGTTGGCAATTTACATCCCGCCCATCAGCATAACAAGGCTCCCAGTTCTCCATGGCCTGTCCTGCCTTTCTGGATTTTACACTTTTTTCAGATGGCCCTTTTGACCGGGGGGAAGTGAGACTTCATTGTAGTGCAGATTTCCTTTGCAAGCTTGCTTGGTTGGCCAAAAAGGGCGTATGCGTTTTTTCCTGAATATATTCAGGAAAAAACGCATACGCCCTTTTTGGCCAAGTGCATCATTGTGGACGTTCTGCCTCTTTTCCTATGCTTTCAATGCAATTCCAGTCTACCTCCTGAAATCGGTTTCCTGCAATTCTGCCCCGCTTTCAAGTCCTCTTGGCAGCCTTACTTCAGTCTATTTTTGGACGATAGCTGTCATTTATAACTCTGCAGGTTTGTGAATTACAGTGCCCCTGAGCTCCTTTCTTCAACTCGCTTTCTTTTGAGCTGGCCGCAACACCGCAGGATGGCTTCAGGCCCTAATCTGGTTCCGGTACGGCACGCTGAGCCTTTGGTTATTTCCTCTTCCTGGTGGGAAATGAGAGTTAAATTTGCCCGTCCAGACACCTCCAGCTAGCCTCTCATTGGTTCTCGCTATTCCTGTTCATCTTCCGCAGAAATTGCAAACTGGGCCAAACAGGAGGTTAAAGGCGCTGACTCTCCAAGTGGGGAGAGTGTTAGTAAAGCGTCTGGAATGTTGCACCCGAGTACCAGGGGAGGAAAACTGAGACATATTTGAACACGTCTCCCGTTCACATGGTTGATCATACTTGGGTTCCACATGCATGTTTTAGCTGAAGGAAGAATACCTTAAACCTGGAGAGTTGAGACCCGTGTAATGGGTACCATGCAATATGACTTCAAAGGGTCTTCATTTGCTCACCGAACCTCTCCAATCCTATCACTGCTGCGTTTATTCCCCTGTACACACGCTTGATTCTCTTTCGGAGACATAGCAATCCATAGGTTTTAAGATACTTACTAGTCAGGTACATTCTTAGGCGTTTAATATGCGGTGTTGAGTCCATTTCGTTGAGCAAGGAGTAGCTCTTGTCTATTCCATATTTGGCTTAAGGAACTTTATCTGTGCTCATTTCAATCTCTGGTTTTATGCAGCACCCCAACTCACCTTTACCCTTAAGCAGGCATAAGTTGGTTTTCTAAATTTGAGACCCTGTTCTGTTCTGTAATTCAGTTCCTGTGTAGCCAAGTTTACATTCCGTGTATTACTGATATCTTATGATGTTTCTTTTCTGTGTGACTTATTTCAGTTAGAATCATCATACCTGAATCCACTCATTGTGCTGCTACGGGCCTGATGACACAGATTTCATTGCTGAGTGATATTGCTTTGTAAGTAAATACCACAACTTCTTTATCCATTTTTCACTTTCTGCGATGTTGAACTTGTACTGTAAACGAGGTTCTTGTAAACAGAGCCGTTCCAAACTTTGGGGTGGCTGTGTCTTTTTGATTTTAATTTCCCTAAGCTATAGGACCATAAGTGGCAGTGTCCTAGGCTCTGTTGCTTTGTTTTTTAGATGTTTCAGGAAACATCATACACTTCTCCCGAGTGTCTGTTGGCAATTTACATCCCGCCCATCAGCATAACAAGGCTCCCAGTTCTCCATGGCCTGTCCTGCCTTTCTGGATTATACACTTTTTTCAGATGGCCCTTTTGACCGGGGGGAAGTGAGACTTCATTGTAGTGCAGATTTCCTTTGCAAGCTTGCTTGGTTGGCCAAAAAGGGCGTATGCGTTTTTTCCTGAATATATTCAGGAAAAAACGCATACGCCCTTTTTGGCCAAGTGCATCATTGTGGACGTTCTGCCTCTTTTCCTATGCTTTCAATGCAATTCCAGTCTACCTCCTGAAATCGGTTTCCTGCAATTCTGCCCCGCTTTCAAGTCCTCTTGGCAGCCTTACTTCAGTCTATTTTTGGACGATAGCTGTCACTTATAACTCTGCAGGTTTGTGAATTACAGTGCCCCTGAGCTCCTTTCTTCAACTCGCTTTCTTGTGACCTGGCCGCAACACCGCAGGATGGCTTCAGGCCCTAATCTGGTTCCGGCACGGCACGCTGAGCCTTTGGTTAATTCCTCTTCCTGGTGGGAAATGAGAGTTAAATTTGCCCGTCCAGACACCTCCAGCTAGTCTCTCATTGGTTCTCGCTATTCCTGTTCATCTTCCGCAGAAATTGCAAACTGGGCCAAACAGGAGGTTAAAGGGACTGACTCTCCAGGTGGGGAGAGTGTTAGTAAAGCGTCTGGAATGTTGCACCCGAGTACCAGGGGAGGAAAACTGAGACATATTTGAACACGACTCCCGTTCACATGGTTGATCATACTCTGGGTTCCACATGCATGTTTTAGCTGAAGGAAGAATACCTTAAACCTGGAGAGTTGAGACCCGTGTAATGGGTACCATGCAATATGACTTCAAAGGGTCTTCATTTGCTCACCGAACCTCTCCAATCCTATCACTGCTGCGTTTATTCCCCTGTACACACGCTTGATTCTCTTTTGGAGACATAGCAATCCATAGGTTTTAAGATACTTACTAGTCAGGTACATTCTTAGGCGTTTAATATGGGGTGTTGAGTCCATTTCGTTGAGCAAGGAGTAGCTCTTGTCTATTCCATATTTGGCTTAAGGAACTTTATCTGTGCTCATTTCAATCTCTGGTTTTATGCAGCACCCCAACTCACCTTTACCCTTAAGCAAGCATAAGTTGGTTTTCTAAATTTGAGACCCTGTTCTGTTCTGTAATTCAGTTCCTGTGTAGCCAAGTTTACATTCCGTGTATTACTGATATCTTATGATGTTTCTTTTCTGTGTGACTTATTTCAGTTAGAATCGTCATACCTGAATCCACTCATTGTGCTTCTACAGGCCTGATGACACAGATTTCATTGCTGAGTGATATTGCTTTGTAAGTAAATACCACAACTTCTTTATCCATTTTTCACTTTCTGCGATGTTGAACTTGTACTGTAAACGAGGTTCTTGTAAACAGAGCCGTTCCAAACTTTGGGGTGGCTGTGTCTTTTTGATTTTAATTTCCCTAAGCTATAGGACCATAAGTGGAAGTGCCCTAGGTTCTGTTGCTTTGTTTTTTAGATGTTTCAGGAAACACCATACACTTCTCCCGAGTGTCTGTTGGCAATTTACATCCCGCCCATCAGCATAACAAGGCTCCCAGTTCTCCATGGCCTGTCCTGCCTTTCTGGATTTTACACATTTTTCAGATGGCCCTTTTGACCGGGGGGAAGTGAGACTTCATTGTAGTGCAGATTTCCTTTGCAAGCTTGCTTGGTTGGCCAAAAAGGGCGTATGCGTTTTTTCCTGAATATATTCAGGAAAAAACGCATACGCCCTTTTTGGCCAAGTGCATCATTGTGGACGTTCTGCCTCTTTTCCTATGCTTTCAATGCAATTCCAGTCTACCTCCTGAAATCGGTTTCCTGCAATTCTGCCCCGCTTTCAAGTCCTCTTGGCAGCCTTACTTCAGTCTATTTTTGGACGATAGCTGTCACTTATAACTCTGCAGGTTTGTGAATTACAGTGCCCCTGAGCTCCTTTCTTCAACTCGCTTTCTTGTGACCTGGCCGCAACACCGCAGGATGGCTTCAGGCCCTAATCTGGTTCCGGCACGGCACGCTGAGCCTTTGGTTAATTCCTCTTCCTGGTGGGAAATGAGAGTTAAATTTGCCCGTCCAGACACCTCCAGCTAGTCTCTCATTGGTTCTCGCTATTCCTGTTCATCTTCCGCAGAAATTGCAAACTGGGCCAAACAGGAGTTTAAAGGCGCTGACTCTCCAAGTGGGGAGAGTGTTAGTAAAGCGTCTGGAATGTTGCACCCGAGGACCAGGGGAGGAAAACTGAGACATATTTGAACACGTCTCCCGTTCACATGGTTGATCATACTCTGGGTTCCACATGCATGTTTTAGCTGAAGGAAGAATACCTTAAACCTGGAGAGTTGAGACCCGTGTAATGGGTACCATGCAATATGACTTCAAAGGGTCTTCATTTGCTCACCGAACCTCTCCAATGCTATCACTGCTGCGTTTATTCCCCTGTACACATGCTTGATTCTCTTTTGGAGACATAGCAATCCATAGGTTTTAAGATACTTACTAGTCAGGTACATACTTAGGCGTTTAATATGGGGTGTTGAGTCCATTTCGTTGAGCAAGGAGTAGCTCTTGTCTATTCCATATTTGGCTTAAGGAACTTTATCTGTGCTCATTTCAATCTCTGGTTTTATGCAGCACCCCAACTCACCTTTCTCCTTAAGCAAGCATAAGTTGGTTTTCTAAATTTGAGTCCCTGTTTTGTTCTGTAATTCAGTTCCTGTGTAGCCAAGTTTACATTCCGTGTATTACTGATATCTTATGATGTTTCTTTTTCTGTGTGACTTACTTCAGTTAGAATCATCATACCTGAATCCACTCATTGGGCTGCTACGGGCCTGATGACACAGATTTCATTGCTGAGTGATATTGCTTTGTAAGTAAATACCACAACTTCTTTATCCATTTTTCACTTTCTGCGATGTTGAACTTGTACTGTAAACGAGGTTCTTGTAAACAGAGCCGTTCCAAACTTTGGGGTGGCTGTGTCTTTTTGATTTTAATTTCCCTAAGCTATAGGACCATAAGTGGAAGTGCCCTAGGTTCTGTTGCTTTGTTTTTTAGATGTTTCAGGAAACACCATACACTTCTCCCGAGTGGTTGTTGGCAATTTACATCCCGCCCATCAGCATAACAAGGCTCCCAGTTCTCCATGGCCTGTCCTGCCTTTCTGGATTTTACACTTTTTTCAGATGGCCCTTTTGACCGGGGGGAAGTGAGACTTCATTGCAGTGCAGATTTCCTTTGCAAGCTTGCTTGGTTGGCCAAAAAGGGCGTATGCGTTTTTTCCTGAATATATTCAGGAAAAAACGCATACGCCCTTTTTGGCCAAGTGCATCATTGTGGACGTTCTGCCTCTTTTCCTATGCTTTCAATGCAATTCCAGTCTACCTCCTGAAATCGGTTTCCTGCAATTCTGCTCCGCTTTCAAGTCCTCTTGGCAGCCTTACTTCAGTCTATTTTTGGACGATAGCTGTCATTTATAACTCTGCAGGTTTGTGAATTACAGTGCCCCTGAGCTCCTTTCTTCAACTCGCTTTCTTTTGAGCTGGCCGCAACACCGCAGGATGGCTTCAGGCCCTAATCTGGTTCCGGCACGGCACGCTGAGCCTTTGGTTATTTCCTCTTCCTGGTGGGAAATGAGAGTTAAATTTGCCCGTCCAGACACCTCCAGCTAGCCTCTCATTGGTTCTCGCTATTCCTGTTCATCTTCCGCAGAAATTGCAAACTGGGCCAAACAGGAGGTTAAAGGGACTGACTCTCCAAGTCGGGAGAGTGTTAGTAAAGCGTCTGGAATGTTGCACCCGAGTACCAGGGTACGAAAACTGAGACATATTTGAACACATTTCCCGATCACATGGTTGATCATACTCTAGGTTCCACATGCATGTTTTAGCTGAAGGAAGAATACCTTAAACCTGGAGAGTTGAGACCCGTGTAATGGGTACCATGCAATATGACTTCAAAGGGTCTTCATTTGCTCACCGAACCTCTCCAATCCTATCACTGCTGCGTTTATGCCCCTGTACACACGCTTGATTCTCTTTTGGAGACATAGCAATCCATAGGTTTTAAGATACTTACTAGTCAGGTACATTCTTAGGCGTTTAATATGGGGTGTTGAGTCCATTTCGTTGAGCAAGGAGTAGCTCTTGTCTATTCCATATTTGGCTTAAGGAACTTTATCTGTGCTCATTTCAATCTCTGGTTTTATGCAGCACCCCAACTCACCTTTACCCTTAAGCAAGCATAAGTTGGTTTTCTAAATTTGAGACCCTGTTCTGTTTTGGAATTCAGTTCCTGTGTAGCCAAGTTTACATTCCGTGTATTAGTGATATCTTATGATGTTTCTTTTTCTGTGTGACTTATTTCAGTTAGAATCATCGTACCTGAATCCACTCACTGTGTTGCTAAGGGCCTGATGACAGACATTTCATTGCTGAGTGATATTGCTTTGTAAGTAAATACCACAAGTTCTTTATCCATTTTTCACTTTCTGCGATGTTGTACTTGTACTGTAAACGAGGTTCTTGTAAACAGAGCCGTTCCAAACTTTCGGGTGGCTGTGTCTTTTTGATTTTAATTTCCCTAAGCTATAGGACCATAAGTGGAAGTGCCCTAGGTTCTGTTGCTTTGTTTTTTACATGTTTCAGGAAACACCATACACTTCTCCCGAGTGGTTGTTGGCAATTTACATCCCGCCCATCAGCATAACAAGGCTCCCAGTTCTCCATGGCCTGTCCTGCCTTTCTGGATTTTACACTTTTTTCAGATGGCCCTTTTGACCGGGGGGAAGTGAGACTTCATTGTAGTGCAGATTTCCTTTGCAAGCTTGCTTGGTTGGCCAAAAAGGGCGTATGCGTTTTTTCCTGAATATATTCAGGAAAAAACGCATACGCCCTTTTTGGCCAAGTGCATCATTGTGGACGTTCTGCCTCTTTTCCTATGCTTGCAATGCAATTCCAGTCTACCTCCTGAAATCGGTTTCCTGCAATTCTGCCCCGCTTTCAAGTCCTCTTGGCAGCCTTACTTCAGTCTATTTTTGGATGATAGCTGTCATTTATAACTCTGCAGGTTTGTGAATTACAGTGCCGCTGAGCTCCTTTCTTCAACTCGCTTTCTTGTCACCTGGCCGCAACACCGCAGGATGGCTTCAGGCCCTAATCTGGTTCCGGTACGGCATGCTCTGCCTTTGGTTAATTCCTCTTCCTGGTGGGAAATGAGAGTTAAATTTGCGCGTCCAGACACCTCCAGCTAGCCTCTCATTGGTTCTCGCTATTCCTGTTCATCTTCCGCAGAAATTGCAAACTGGGCCAAACAGGAGGTTAAAGGCGCTGACTCTCCAAGTGGGGAGAGTGTTAGTAAAGCGTCTGGAATGTTGCACCCGAGTACCAGGGGAGGAAAACTGAGACATATTTGAACACGTCTCCCGATCACATGGTTGATCATACTCTAGGTTCCACATGCATGTTTTAGCTGAAGGAAGAATACCTTAAACCTGGAGAGTTGAGACCCGTGTAATGGGTACCATGCAATATGACTTCAAAGGGTCTTCATTTGCTCACCGAACCTCTCCAATCCTATCACTGCTGCGTTTATGCCCCTGTACACATGCTTGATTCTCTTTTGGAGACATAGCAATCCATAGGTTTTACGATACTTACTAGTCAGGTACATTCTTAGGCGTTTAATATGCGGTGTTGAGTCCATTTCGTTGAGCAAGGAGTAGCTCTTGTGTATTCCATATTTGACTTAAGGAACTTTATCTGTGCTCATTTCAATCTCTGGTTTTATGCAGCACCCCAAATCACCTTTACCCTTAAGCAAGCATAAGTTGGTTTTCTAAATTTGAGACCCTGTTCTGTTCTGTAATTCAGTTCCTGTGTAGCCAAGTTTACATTCCGTGTATTACTGATATCTTATGATGTTTCTTTTTCTGTGTGACTTATTTCAGTTAGAATCATCATACCTGAATCCACTCATTGTGATGCTAAGGGCCTGATGACATAGATTTCATTGTTGAGTGATATTGCTTTGTAAGTAAATACCACAACTTCTTTATCCATTTTTCACTTTCTGCGATGTTGAACTTGTACTGTAAACGAGGTTCTTGTAAACAGAGGCGTCCCAAACTTTGGGGTGGCTGTGTCTTTTTGATTTTAATTTCCCTAAGCTATAGGACCATAAACGGCAGTGCCCTAGGCTCTGTTGCTTTGTTTTTTAGATGTTTCAGGAAACACCATACACTTCTCCCAAGTGTCTGTTGGCAATTTACATCCCGCCCATCAGCATAACAAGGCTCCCAGTTCTCCATGGCCTGTCCTGCCTTTCTGGATTTTACACTTTTTTCAGATGGCCCTTTTGACCGGGGGGAAGTGAGACTTCATTGTAGTGCAGATTTCCTTTGCAAGCTTGCTTGGTTGGCCAAAAAGGGCGTATGCGTTTTTTCCTGAATATATTCAGGAAAAAACGCATACGCCCTTTTTGGCCAAGTGCATCATTGTGGACGTTCTGCCTCTTTTCCTATGCTTTCAATGCAATTCCAGTCTACCTCCTGAAATCGGTTTCCTGCAATTCTGCCCCGCTTTCAAGTCCTCTTGGCAGCCTTACTTCAGTCTATTTTTGGACGATAGCTGTCATTTATAACTCTGCAGGTTTGTGAATTACAGTGCCCCTGAGCTCCTTTCTTCAACTCGCTTTCTTGTGAGCTGGCCGCAACACCGCAGGATGGCTTCAGGCCCTAATCTGGTTCCGGCCCGGCACGCTGAGCCTTTGGTTATTTCCTCTTCCTGGTGGGAAATGAGAGTTAAATTTGCCCGTCCAGACACCTCCAGCTAGTCTCTCATTGGTTCTCGCTATTCCTGTTCTTCTTCCGCAGAAATTGCAAACTGGGCCAAACAGGAGGTTAAAGGCGCTGACTCTCCAAGTGGGGAGAGTGTTAGTAAAGCGTCTGGAATGTTGCACCCGAGTACCAGGGGAGGAAAACTGAGACATATTTGAACACGTCTCCCGTTCACATGGTTGATCATACTTGGGTTCCACATGCATGTTTTAGCTGAAGGAAGAATACCTTAAACCTGGAGAGTTAAGACCCGTGTAATGGGTACCATGCAATATGACTTCAAAGGGTCTTCATTTGCTCACCGAACCTCTCCAATCCTATCACTGCTGCGTTTATGCCCCTGTACACATGCTTGATTCTCTTTCGGAGACATAGCAATCCATAGGTTTTAAGATACTTACTAGTCAGGTACATTCTTAGGCGTTTAATATGCGGTGTTGAGTCCATTTCGTTGAGCAAGGAGTAGCTCTTGTCTATTCCATATTTGACTTAAGGAACTTTATCTGTGCTCATTTCAATCTCTGGTTTTATGCAGCACCCCAACTCACCTTTACCCTTAAGCAAGCATAAGTTGGTTTTCTAAATTTGAGTCCCTGTTCTGTTCTGTAATTCAGTTCCTGTGTAGCCAAGTTTCCATTCCGTGTATTACTGATATCTTATGATGTTTCTTTTTCTGTGTGACTTATTTCAGTTAGAATCATCATACCTGAATCCACTCATTGTGCTGCTAAGGGCCTGATGACACAGATTTCATTGCTGAGTGATATTGCTTTGTAAGTAAATACCACAACTTCTTTATTCATTTTTCACTTTCTGCGATGTTGAACTTGTACTGTAAACGAGGTTCTTGTAAACAGAGCCGTTCCAAACTTTGGGGTGGCTGTGTCTTTTTGATTTTAATTTCCCTAAGCTATAGGACCATAAGTGGCAGTGCCCTAGGCTCTGTTGCTTTGTTTTTTAGATGTTTCAGGAAACACCATACACTTCTCCCGAGTGTCTGTTGGCAATTTACATCCCGCCCATCAGCATAACAAGGCTCCCAGTTCTCCATGGCCTGTCCTGCCTTTCTGGATTTTACACTTTTTTCAGATGGCCCTTTTGACCGGGGGGAAGTGAGACTTCATTGTAGTGCAGATTTCCTTTGCAAGCTTGCTTGGTTGACCATAAAGGGCGTATGCGTTTTTTCCTGAATATATTCAGGAAAAAACGCATACGCCCTTTTTGGCCAAGTGCATCATTGTGGACGTTCTGCCTCTTTTCCTATGCTTTCAATGCAATTCCAGTCTACCTCCTGAAATCGGTTTCCTGCAATTCTGCCCCGCTTTCAAGTCCTCTTGGCAGCCTTACTTCAGTCTATTTTTGGACGATAGCTGTCATTTATAACTCTGCAGGTTTGTGAATTACAGTGCCCCTGAGCTCCTTTCTTCAACTCGCTTTCTTGTGACCTGGCCGCAACACCGCAGGATGGCTTCAGGCCCTAATCTGGTTCCGGCACGGCACGCTGAGCCTTTGGTTATTTCCTCTTCCTGGTGGGAAATGAGAGTTAAATTTGCCCGTCCAGACACCTCCAGCTAGCCTCTCATTGGTTCTCGCTATTCCTGTTCATCTTCCGCAGTAATTGCAAACTGGGCCAAACAGGAGGTTAAAGGCGCTGACTCTCGAAGTTGGGAGAGTGTTAGTAAAGCGTCTGGAATGTTGCACCCGAGTACCAGGGAAGGAAAACTGAGACATATTTGAACACGTCTCCCGTTCACATGGTTGATCATACTTGGGTTCCACATGCATGTTTTAGCTGAAGGAAGAATACCTTAAACCTGGAGAGTTAAGACCCGTGTAATGGGTACCATGCAATATGACTTCAAAGGGTCTTCATTTGCTCACCGAACCTCTCCAATCCTATCACTGCTGCGTTTATGCCCCTGTACACATGCTTGATTCTCTTTCGGAGACATAGCAATCCATAGGTTTTAAGATACTTACTAGTCAGGTACATTCTTAGGCGTTTAATATGCGGTGTTGAGTCCATTTCGTTGAGCAAGGAGTAGCTCTTGTCTATTCCATATTTGACTTAAGGAACTTTATCTGTGCTCATTTCAATCTCTGGTTTTATGCAGCACCCCAACTCACCTTTACCCTTAAGCAAGCATAAGTTGGTTTTCTAAATTTGAGACCCTGTTCTGTTCTGTAATTCAGTTCCTGTGTAGCCAAGTTTACATTCCGTGTATTACTGATATCTTATGATGTTTCTTTTTCTGTGTGACTTACTTCAGTTAGAATCATCATACCTGAATCCACTCATTGTGCTGCTAAGGGCCTGATGACACAGATTTCATTGCTGAGTGATATTGCTTTGTAAGTAAATACCACAACTTCTTTATCCATTTTTCACTTCCTGTGATGTTGAACTTGTACTGTAAACGAGGTTCTTGTAAACAGAGCCGTTCCAAACTTTGGGGTGGCTGTGTCTTTTTGATTTTAATTTCCCTAAGCTATAGGACCATAAGTGGAAGTGCCCTAGGTTCTGTTGCTTTGTTTTTTAGTTGTTTCAGGAAACACCATTCACTTCTCCAGAGTGGTTGTTGGCAATTTACATCCCGCCCATCAGCATAACAAGGCTCCCAGTTCTCCATGGCCTGTCCTGCCTTTCTGGATTTTACACTTTTTTCAGATGGCCCTTTTGACCGGGGGGAAGTGAGACTTCATTGTAGTGCAGATTTCCTTTGCAAGCTTGCTTGGTTGGCCAAAAAGGGCGTATGCGTTTTTTCCTGAATATATTCAGGAAAAAACGCATACGCCCTTTTTGGCCAAGTGCATCATTGTGGACGTTCTGCCTCTTTTCCTATGCTTTCAATGCAATTCCAGTCTACCTCCTGAAATCGGTTTCCTGCAATTCTGCCCCGCTTTCAAGTCCTCTTGGCAGCCTTACTTCAGTCTATTTTTGGACGATAGCTGTCATTTATAACTCTGCAGGTTTGTGAATTACAGTGCCCCTGAGCTCCTTTCTTCAACTCGCTTTCTTGTGACCTGGCCGCAACACCGCAGGATGGCTTCAGGCCCTAATCTGGTTCCGGCCCGGCACGCTGAGCCTTTGGTTAATTCCTCTTCCTGGTGGGAAATGAGAGTTAAATTTGCCCGTCCAGACACCTCCAGCTAGCCTCTCATTGGTTCTCACTATTCCTGTTCATCTTCCGCAGAAATTGCAAACTGGGCCAAACAGGAGGTTAAAGGGACTGACTCTCCAAGTGGGGAGAGTGTTAGTAAAGCGTCTGGAATGTTGCACCCGAGTACCAGGGGAGGAAAACTGAGACATATTTGAACACGTCTCCCGATCACATGGTTGATCATACTCTAGGTTCCATATGCATGTTTTAGCTGAAGGAAGAATACCTTAAACCTGGGTAGTTGAAACCCGTGGAATGGGTACCATGCAATATGACTTCAAAGGGTCTTCATTTGCTCACCGAACCTCTCCAATCCTATCACTGCTGCGTTTATGCCCCTGTACACATGCTTGATTCTCTTTCGGAGACATAGCAATCCATAGGTTTTAAGATACTTACAAGTCAGGTACATTCTTAGGCGTTTAATATGCGGTGTTGAGTCCATTTCGTTGAGCAAGGAGTAGCTCTTGTCTATTCCATATTTGGCTTAAGGAACTTTATCTGTGCTCATTTCAATCTCTGGTTTTATGCAGCACCCCAACTCACCTTTACCCTTAAGCAAGCATAAGTTGTTTTTCTAAATTTGAGACCCTGTTCTGTTCTGTAATTCAGTTCCTGTGTAGCCAAGTTTCCATTCCGTGTATTACTGATATCTTATGATGTTTCTTTTTCTGTGTGACTTATTTCAGTTAGAATCATCGTACCTGAATCCACTCATTATGCTGCTACGGCCCTGATGACATAGATTTCATTGCTGAGTGATACTGCATTGTACGTAAGTACCACAAGTTCTTTATCCATTTTTCACTTTCTGTGATATTGAACTTGTACGGTAAACGAGGTTCTTGTAAACGGAGGCGTCCCAAACATTGGGGTGGCTGTGTCTTTTTGATTTTAATTTCCCTAAGCTATAGGACCATAAGTGGCAGTGCCCTAGGTTCTGTTGCTTTGTTTTTTAGATGTTTCAGGAAACACCATACACTTCTCCCGAGTGGTTGTTGGCAATTTACATCCCGCCCATCAGCATAACAAGGCTCCCAGTTCTCCATGGCCTGTCCTGCCTTTCTGGATTTTACACTTTTTTCAGATGGCCCTTTTGACCGGGGGGAAGTGAGACTTCATTGTAGTGCAGATTTCCTTTGCAAGCTTGCTTGGTTGGCCAAAAAGGGCGTATGCGTTTTTTCCTGAATATATTCAGGAAAAAACGCATACGCCCTTTTTGGCCAAGTGCATCATTGTGGACGTTCTGCCTCTTTTCCTATGCTTTCAATGCAATTCCAGTCTACCTCCTGAAATCGGTTTCCTGCAATTCTGCCCCGCTTTCAAGTCCTCTTGGCAGCCTTACTTCAGTCTATTTTTGGACGATAGCTGTCATTTATAACTCTGCAGGTTTGTGAATTACAGTGCCCCTGAGCTCCTTTCTTCAACTCGCTTTCTTGTGACCTGGCCGCAACACCGCAGGATGGCTTCAGGCCCTAATCTGGTTCCGGTACGGCACGCTGAGCCTTTGGTTATTTCCTCTTCCTGTTGGGAAATGAGAGTTAAATTTGCCCGTCCAGACACCTCCAGCTAGCCTCTCATTGGTTCTCGCTATTCCTGTTCATCTTCCGCAGAAATTGCAAACTGGGCCAAACAGGAGGTTAAAGGCGCTGACTCTCCAAGTGGGGAGAGTGTTAGTAAAGCGTCTGGAATGTTGCACCCGAGTACCAGGGGAGGAAAACTGAGACATATTTGAACACGTCTCCCGATCACATGGTTGATCATACTCTAGGTTCCACATGCATGTTTTAGCTGAAGGAAGAATACCTTAAACCTGGGTAGTTGAAACCCGTGGAATGGGTACCATGCAATATGACTTCAAAGGGTCTTCATTTGCTCACCGAACCTCTCCAATCCTATCACTGCTGCGTTTATGCCCCTGTACACAGGCTTGATTCTCTTTCGGAGACATAGCAATCCATAGGTTTTACGATACTTACTAGTCAGGTACATTCTTAGGCGTTTAATATGCGGTGTTGAGTCCATTTCGTTGAGCAAGGAGTAGCTCTTGTCTATTCCATATTTGACTTAAGGAACTTTATCTGTGCTCATTTCAATCTCTGGTTTTATGCAGCACCCCAACTCACCTTTACCCTTAAGCAAGCATAAGTTGGTTTTCTAAATTTGAGACCCTGTTCTGTTCTGTAATTCAGTTCCTGTGTAGCGAAGTTTACATTCCGTGTATTACTGATATCTTATGATGTTTCTTTTTCTGTGTGACTTATTTCAGTTAGAATCATCATACCTGAATCCACTCATTGTGATGCTAAGGGCCTGATGACATAGATTTCATTGCTGAGTGATATTGCTTTGTAAGTAAATACCACAACTTCTTTATCCATTTTTCACTTTCTGCGATGTTGAACTTGTACTGTAAACGAGGTTCTTATAAACAGAGGCGTCCCAAACTTTGGGGTGGCTGTGTCTTTTTGATTTTAATTTCCCTAAGCTATAGGACCATAAGTGGCAGTGCCCTAGGCTCTGTTGCTTTGTTTTTTAGATGTTTCAGGAAACACCATACACTTCTCCCGAGTGGTTGTTGGCAATTTACATCCCGCCCATCAGCATAACAAGGCTTCCAGTTCTCCATGGCCTGTCCTGCCTTTCTGGATTTTACACTTTTTTCAGATGGCCCTTTTGACCGGGGGGAAGTGAGACTTCATTGTAGTGCAGATTTCCTTTGCAAGCTTGCTTGGTTGGCCAAAAAGGGCGTATGCGTTTTTTCCTGAATATATTCAGGAAAAAACGCATACGCCCTTTTTGGCCAAGTGCATCATTGTGGACGTTCTGCCTCTTTTCCTATGCTTTCAATGCAATTCCAGTCTACCTCCTGAAATCGGTTTCCTGCAATTCTGCCCCGCTTTCAAGTCCTCTTGGCAGCCTTACTTCAGTCTATTTTTGGACGATAGCTGTCATTTATAACTCTGCAGGTTTGTGAATTACAGTGCCCCTGAGCTCCTTTCTTCAACTCGCTTTCTTGTGACCTGGCCGCAACACCGCAGGATGGCTTCAGGCCCTAATCTGGTTCCGGCCCGGCATGCTGAGCCTTTGGTTAATTCCTCTTCCTGGTGGGAAATGAGAGTTAAATTTGCCCGTCCAGACACCTCCAGCTAGCCTCTCATTGGTTCTCGCTATTCCTGTTCATCTTCCGCAGAAATTGCAAACTGGGCCAAACAGGAGGTTAAAGGCGCTGACTCTCCAAGTGGGGAGAGTGTTAGTAAAGCGTCTGGAATGTTGCACCCGAGTACCAGGGGAGGAAAACTGAGACATATTTGAACACGTCTCCCATTCACATGGTTGATCATACTTGGGTTCCACATGCATGTTTTAGCTGAAGGAAGAATACCTTAAACCTGGAGAGTTGAGACCCGTGTAATGGGTACCATGCAATATGACTTCAAAGGGTCTTCATTTGCTCACCGAACCTCTCCAATCCTATCACTGCTGCGTTTATGCCCCTGTACACAGGCTTGATTCTCTTTCGGAGACATAGCAATCCATAGGTTGTACGATACTTACTAGTCAGGTACATTCTTAGGCGTTTAATATGCGGTGTTGAGTCCATTTCGTTGAGCAAGGAGTAGCTCTTGTCTATTCCATATTTGACTTAAGGAACTTTATCTGTGCTCATTTCAATCTCTGGTTTTATGCAGCACCCCAACTCACCTTTACGCTTAAGCAAGCATAAGTTGTTTTTCTAAATTTGAGACCCTGTTCTGTTCTGTAATTCAGTTCCTGTGTAGCCAAGTTTCCATTCCGTGTATTACTGATATCTTATGATGTTTCTTTTTCTGTGTGACTTATTTCAGTTAGAATCATCATACCTGAATCCACTCATTGTGCTGCTAAGGGCCTGATGACATAGATTTCATTGCTGAGTGATATTGCTTTGTAAGTGAATACCACAACTTCTTTATCCATTTTTCACTTTCTGCGATGTTGAACTTGTACTGTAAACGAGGTTCTTGTAAACAGAGCCGTTCCAAACTTTGGGGTGGCTGTGTCTTTTTGATTTTAATTTCCCTAAGCTATAGGACCATAAGTGGCAGTGCCCTAGGCTCTGTTGCTTTGTTTTTTAGATGTTTCAGGAAACACCATACACTTCTCCCAAGTGTTTGTTGGCAATTTACATCCCGCCCATCAGCATAACAAGGCTCCCAGTTCTCCATGGCCTGTTGCCTTTCTGGATTTTACACTTTTTTGAGATGGCCCTTTTGACCGGGGGGAAGTGAGACTTCATTGTAGTGCAGATTTCCTTTGCAAGCTTGCTTGGTTGGCCAAAAAGGGCGTATGCGTTTTTTCCTGAATATATTCAGGAAAAAACGCATACGCCCTTTTTGGCCAAGTGCATCATTGTGGACGTTCTGCCTCTTTTCCTATGCTTTCAATGCAATTCCAGTCTACCTCCTGAAATCGGTTTCCTGCAATTCTGCCCCGCTTTCAAGTCCTCTTGGCAGCCTTACTTCAGTCTATTTTTGGACGATAGCTGTCATTTATAACTCTGCAGGTTTGTGAATTACAGTGCCCCTGAGCTCCTTTCTTCAAATCGCTTTCTTGTGACCTGGCCGCAACACCGCAGGATGGCTTCAGGCCCTAATCTGGTTCCGGCCCGGCATGCTGAGCCTTTGGTTAATTCCTCTTCCTGGTGGGAAATGAGAGTTAAATTTGCCCGTCCAGACACCTCCAGCTAGCCTCTCATTGGTTCTCGCTATTCCTGTTCATCTTCCGCAGAAATTGCAAACTGGGCCAAACAGGAGGTTAAAGGGACTGACTCTCCAAGTGGGGAGAGTGTTAGTAAAGCGTCTGGAATGTTGCACCCGAGTACCAGGGGAGGAAAACTGAGACATATTTGAACACGTCTCCCGATCACATGGTTGATCATACTCTAGGTTCCACATGCATGTTTTAGCTGAAGGAAGAATACCTTAAACCTGGGTAGTTGAAACCCGTGGAATGGGTACCATGCAATATGACTTCAAAGGGTCTTCATTTGCTCACCGAACCTCTCCAATCCTATCACTGCTGCGTTTATGCCCCTGTACACATGCTTGATTCTCTTTCGGAGACATAGCAATCCATAGGTTTTACGATACTTACTAGTCAGGTACATTCTTAGGCGTTTAATATGCGGTGTTGAGTCCATTTCGTTGAGCAAGGAGTAGCTCTTGTCTATTCCATATTTGGCTTAAGGAACTTTATCTGTGCTCATTTCAATCTCTGGTTTTATGCAGCACCCCAACTCACCTTTACCCTTAAGCAAGCATAAGTTGGTTTTCTAAATTTGAGACCCTGTTCTGTTCTGTAATTCAGTTCCTGTGTAGCCAAGTTTATATTCCGTGTATTACTGATATCTTATGATGTTTTTTTTCTGTGTGACTTATTTCAGTTAGAATCATCATACCTGAATCCACTCATTGTGATGCTAAGGGCCTGATGACATAGATTTCATTGCTGAGTGATATTGCTTTGTAAGTAAATACCACAACTTCTTTATCCACTTTTCACTTTCTGCGATGTTGAACTTGTACTGTAAACAAGGTTCTTGTAAACAGAGGCGTCCCAAACATTGGGGTGGCTGTGTCTTTTTGATTTTAATTTCCCTAAGCTATAGGACCATAAGTGGCCGTGCCCTAGGCTCTGTTGCTTTGTTTTTTAGATGTTTCAGGAAACACCATACACTTCTCCCGAGTGGTTGTTGGCCATTTACATCCTGCCCATCAGCATAACAAGGCTCCCAGTTCTCCATGGCCTGTCCTGCCTTTCTGGATTTTACACTTTTTTCAGATGGCCCTTTTGACCGGGGGGAAGTGAGACTTCATTGTAGTGCAGATTTCCTTTGCAAGCTTGCTTGGTTGGCCAAAAAGGGCGTATGCGTTTTTTCCTGAATATATTCAGGAAAAAACGCATACGCCCTTTTTGGCCAAATGCATCATTGTGGACGTTCTGCCTCTTTTCCTATGCTTTCAATGCAATTCCAGTCTACCTCCTGAAATCGGTTTCCTGCAATTCTGCCCCGCTTTCAAGTCCTCTTGGCAGCCTTACTTCAGTCTATTTTTGGACGATAGCTGTCATTTATAACTCTGCAGGTTTGTGAATTACAGTGCCCCTGAGCTCCTTTCTTCAACTCGCTTTCTTTTGAGCTGGCCGCAACACCGCAGGATGGCTTCAGGCCCTAATCTGGTTCCGGCCCGGCATGCTGAGCCTTTGGTTAATTCCTCTTCCTGGTGGGAAATGAGAGTTAAATTTGCCCGTCCAGACACCTCCAGCTAGCCTCTCATTGGTTCTCGCTATTCCTGTTCATCTTCCGCAGAAATTGCAAACTGGGCCAAACAGGAGGTTAAAGGGACTGACTCTCCAAGTGGGGAGAGTGTTAGTAAAGCGTCTGGAATGTTGCACCCGAGTACCAGGGGAGGAAAACTGAGACATATTTGAACACGTCTCCCGATCACATGGTTGATCATACTCTAGGTTCCACATGCATGTTTTAGCTGAAGGAAGAATACCTTAAACCTGGGTAGTTGAAACCCGTGGAATGGGTACCATGCAATATGACTTCAAAGGGTATTCATTTGCTCACCGAACCTCTCCAATCCTATCACTGCTGCGTTTATGCCCCTGTACACATGCTTGATTCTCTTTCGGAGACATAGCAATCCATAGGTTTTAAGATACTTACTAGTCAGGTACACTCTTAGGCGTTTAATATGGGGTGTTGAGTCCATTTCGTTGAGCAAGGAGTAACTCTTGTCTATTCCATATTTGGCTTAAGGAACTTTATCTGTGCTCATTTCAATCTCTGGTTTTATGCAGCACCCCAACTCACCTTTACCCTTAAGCAAGAATAAGTTGGTTTTCTAAATTTGAGACCCTGTTCTGTTCTGTAATTCAGTTCCTGTGTAGTCAAATTTACATTCCGTGTATTACTGATATCTTATGATGTTTCTTTTTCTGTGTGACTTATTTCAGTTAGAATCATCATACCTGAATCCACTCATTGTGCTGCTAAGGGCCTGATGACACAGATTTCATTGCTGAGTGATATTGCTTTGTAAGTAAATACCACAACTTCTTTATCCATTTTTCACTTTCTGCGATGTTGAACTTGTACTGTAAACGAGGTTCTTGTAAACAGAGCCGTTCCAAACTTTGGGGTGGCTGTGTCTTTTTGATTTTAATTTCCCTAAGCTATAGGACCATAAGTGGAAGTGCCCTAGGTTCTGTTGCGTTGTTTTTTAGATGTTTCAGGAAACACCATACACTTCTCCCGAGTGTTTGTTGGCAATTTACATCCCGCCCATCAGCGTAACAAGGCTCCCAGTTCTCCATGGTCTGTCCTGCCTTTCTGGATTTTACACTTTTTTCAGATGGCCCTTTTGACCGGGGGGAAGTGAGACTTCATTGTAGTGCAGATTTCCTTTGCAAGCTTGCTTGGTTGGCCAAAAAGTGCGTATGCGTCTTTTCCTGAATATATTCAGGAAAAAACGCATACGCCCTTTTTGGCCAAGTGCATCATTGTGGACGTTCTGCCTCTTTTCCTATGCTTTCAATGCAATTCCAGTCTACCTCCTGAAATCGGTTTCCTGCAATTCTGCCCCGCTTTCAAGTCCTCTTGGCAGCCTTACTTCAGTCTATTTTTGGACGATAGCTGTCATTTATAACTCTGCAGGTTTGTGAATTACAGTGCCCCTGAGCTCCTTTCTTCAACTTGCTTTCTTGTGAC
This sequence comes from Delphinus delphis, assembly GCF_949987515.2. Classification (NCBI taxonomy): domain Eukaryota; kingdom Metazoa; phylum Chordata; class Mammalia; order Artiodactyla; family Delphinidae; genus Delphinus; species Delphinus delphis. The sequence continues at coordinate 579,709 of NW_027192685.1, read as the reverse complement.
CTGGCCGCAACACCGCAGGATGGCTTCAGGCCCTAATCTGGTTCCGGCACGGCACGCTGAGCCTTTCATTATTTCCTTTTCCTGGTGGGAAATGAGAGTTAAATTTGCCCGTCCAGACACCTCCAGCTAGTCTCTCATTGGTTCTCGCTATTCCTGTTCATCTTCCGCAGAAATTGCAAACTGGGCCAAACAGGAGGTTAAAGGGACTGACTCTCCAAGTGGGGAGAGTGTTAGTAAAGCGTCTGGAATGTTGCACCTGAGTACCAGGGGAGGAAAACTGAGACATATATGAACACGTCTCCCGTTCACATGGTTGATCATACTTGGGTTCCACATGCATGTTTTAGCTGAAGGAAGAATACCTTAAACCTGGAGAGTTGAGACCCGTGTAATGGGTACCATGCAATATGACTTCAAAGGGTCTTCATTTGCTCACCGAACCTCTCCAATCCTATCACTGCTGCGTTTATGCCCCTGTACACATGCTTGATTCTCTTTTGGAGACATAGCAATCCATAGGTTTTACGATACTTACTCGTCAGGTACATTCTTAGGCGTTTAATATGCGGTGTTGAGTCCATTTCGTTGAGCAAGGGGTAGCTCTTGTCTATTCCATATTTGACTTAAGGAACTTTATCTGTGCTCATTTCAATCTCTGGTTTTATGCAGCACCCCAACTCACCTTTACCCTTATGCAAGCATAAGTTGGTTTTCTAAATTTGAGACCCTGTTCTGTTCTGTAATTCAGTTCCTGTGTAGCCAAGTTTACATTCCGTGTATTACTGATATCTTATGATGTTTCTTTTTCTGTGTGACTTATTTCAGTTAGAATCATCATACCTGAATCCACTCATTGTGATGCTAAGGGCCTGATGACATAGATTTCATTGCTGAGTGATATTGCTTTGTAAGTAAATACCACAACTTCTTTATCCATTTTTCACTTTCTGCGATGTTGAACTTGTACTGTAAACGAGGTTCTTGTAAACAGAGGCGTCCCAAACTTTGGGGTGGCTGTGTCTTTTTGATTTTAATTTCCCTAAGCTATAGGACCATAAGTGGCAGTGCCCTAGGCTCTGTTGCTTTGTTTTTTAGATGTTTCAGGAAACACCATACACTTCTCCCGAGTGGTTGTTGGCAATTTACATCCCGCCCATCAGCATAACAAGGCTCCCAGTTGTCCATGGCCTGTCCTGCCTTTCTGGATTTTACACTTTTTTCAGATGGCCCTTTTGACCTGGGGGAAGTGAGACTTCATTGTAGTGCAGATTTCCTTTGCAAGCTTGCTTGGTTGGCCAAAAAGGGCGTATGCGTTTTTTCCTGAATATATTCAGGAAAAAACGCATACGCCCTTTTTGGCCAAGTGCATCATTGTGGACGTTCTGCCTCTTTTCCTATGCTTTCAATGCAATTCCAGTCTACCTCCTGAAATCGGTTTCCTGCAATTCTGCCCCGCTTTCAAGTCCTCTTGGCAGCCTTACTTCAGTCTATTTTTGGACAATAGCTGTCATTTATAACTCTGCAGGTTTGTGAATTACAGTGCCCCTGAGCTCCTTTCTTCAACTCGCTTTCTTTTGAGCTGGCCGCAACACCGCAGGATGGCTTCAGGCCCTAATCTGGTTCCGGCCCGGCATGCTGAGCCTTTGGTTAATTCCTCTTCCTGGTGGGAAATGAGAGTTAAATGTGCCCGTCCAGACACCTCCAGCTAGCCTCTCATTGGTTCTCGCTATTCCTGTTCATCTTCCGCAGAAATTGCAAACTGGGCCAAACAGGAGGTTAAAGGGACTGACTCTCCAAGTGGGGAGAGTGTTAGTAAAGCGTCTGGAATGTTGCACCCGAGTACCAGGGGAGGAAAACTGAGACATATTTGAACACGTCTCCCGTTCACATGGTTGATCATACTTGGGTTCCACATGCATGTTTTAGCTGAAGGAAGAATACCTTAAACCTGGAGAGTTGAGACCCGTGTAATGGGTACCATGCAATATGACTTCAAAGGGTCTTCATTTGCTCACCGAACCTCTCCAATCCTATCACTGCTGCGTTTATGCCCCTGTACACATGCTTGATTCTCTTTTGGAGACATAGCAATCCATAGGTTTTACGATACTTACTAGTCAGGTACATTCTTAGGCGTTTAATAAGCAGTGTTGAGTCCATTTCGTTGAGCAAGGAGTAGCTCTTGTCTATTTCATATTTGACTTAAGGAACTTTATCTGTGCTCATTTCAATCTCTGGTTTTATGCAGCACCCCAACTCACCTTTACCCTTAAGCAAGCATAAGTTGGTTTTCTAAATTTGAGACCCTGTTCTGTTCTGTAATTCAGTTCCTGTGTAGCCAAGTTTACATTCCGTGTATTACTGATATCTTATGATGTTTCTTTTTCTGTGTGACTTATTTCAGTTAGAATCATCATACCTGAATCCACTCATTGTGATGCTAAGGGCCTGATGACATAGATTTCATTGCTGAGTGATATTGCTTTGTAAGTAAATACCACAACTTCTTTATCCATTTTTCACTTTCTGCGATGTTGAACTTGTACTGTAAACGAGGTTCTTGTAAACAGAGGCGTCCTAAACTTTGGGGTGGCTGTGTCTTTTTGATTTTAATTTCCCTAAGCTATAGGACCATAAGTGGCCGTGCCCTAGGCTCTGTTGCTTTGTTTTTTAGATGTTTCAGGAAACACCATACACTTCTCCCGAGTGTCTGTTGGCAATTTACATCCCGCCCATCAGCATAACAAGGCTCCCAGTTGTCCATGGCCTGTCCTGCCTTTCTGGATTTTACACTTTTTTCAGATGGCCCTTTTGACCGGGGGGAAGTGAGACTTCATTGTAGTGCAGATTTCCTTTGCAAGCTTGCTTGGTTGGCCAAAAAGGGCGTATGCGTTTTTTCCTGAATATATTCAGGAAAAAACGCATACGCCCTTTTTGGCCAAGTGCATCATTGTGGACGTTCTGCCTCTTTTCCTATGCTTTCAATGCAATTCCAGTCTACCTCCTGAAATCGGTTTCCTGCAATTCTGCCCCGCTTTCAAGTCCTCTTGGCAGCCTTACTTCAGTCTATTTTTGGACGATAGCTGTCATTTATAACTCTGCAGGTTTGTGAATTACAGTGCCCCTGAGCTCCTTTCTTCAACTCGCTTTCTTGTGACCTGGCCGCAACACCGCAGGATGGCTTCAGGCCCTAATCTGGTTCCGGCACGGCACGCTGAGCCTTTGGTTATTTCCTCTTCCTGGTGGGAAATGAGAGTTAAATTTGCCCGTCCAGACACCTTCAGCTAGCCTCTCATTGGTTCTCGCTATTCCTGTTCATCTTCCGCAGAAATTGCAAACTGGGCCAAACAGGAGGTTAAAGGCGCTGACTCTCCAAGTGGGGAGAGTGTTAGTAAAGCGTCTGGAATGTTGCACCCGAGTACCAGGGGAGGAAAACTGAGACATATTTGAACACGTCTCCCGTTCACATGGTTGATCATACTTGGGTTCCACATGCATGTTTTAGCTGAAGGAAGAATACGTTAAACCTGGAGAGTTGAGACCCGTGGAATGGGTACCATGCAATATGACTTCAAAGGGTCTTCATTTGCTCACCGAACCTCTCCAATCCTATCACTGCTGCGTTTATGCCCCTGTACACATGCTTGATTCTCTTTTGGAGACATAGCAATCCATAGGTTTTACGATACTTACTAGTCAGGTACATTCTTAGGCGTTTAATATGCGGTGTTGAGTCCATTTCGTTGAGCAAGGAGTAGCTCTTGTCTATTCCATATTTGACTTAAGGAACTTTATCTGTGCTCATTTCAATCTCTGGTTTTATGCAGCACCCCAACTCACCTTTCCCCTTAAGCAAGCATAAGTTGGTTTTCTAAATTTGAGACCCTGTTCTGTTCTGTAATTCAGTTCCTGTGTAGCCAAGTTTACATTCCGTGTATTACTGATATCTTATGATGTTTCTTTTTCTGTGTGACTTATTTCAGTTAGAATCATCATACCTGAATCCACTCATTGTGATGCTAAGGGCTTGATGACATAGATTTCATTGCTGAGTGATATTGCTTTGTAAGTAAATACCACAACTTCTTTATCCATTTTTCACTTTCTGCGATGTTGAACTTGTACTGTAAACGAGGTTCTTGTAAACAGAGGCGTCCCAAACTTTGGGGTGGCTGTGTCTTTTTGATTTTAATTTCCCTAAGCATAGGACCATAAGTGGCAGTGCCCTAGGCTCTGTTGCTTTGTTTTTTAGATGTTTCAGGAAACACCATACACTTCTCCCGAGTGTCTGTTGGCAATTTACATCCCGCCCATCAGCATAACAAGGCTCCCAGTTGTCCATGGCCTGTCCTGCCTTTCTGGATTTTACACTTTTTTCAGATGGCCCTTTTGACCGGGGGGAAGTGAGACTTCATTGTAGTGCAGATTTCCTTTGCAAGCTTGCTTGGTTGGCCAAAAAGGGCGTATGCGTTTTTTCCTGAATATATTCAGGAAAAAACGCATACGCCCTTTTTGGCCAAGTGCATCATTGTGGACGTTCTGCCTCTTTTCCTATGCTTTCAATGCAATTCCAGTCTACCTCCTGAAATCGGTTTCCTGCAATTCTGCCCCGCTTTCAAGTCCTCTTGGCAGCCTTACTTCAGTCTATTTTTGGACGATAGCTGTCATTTATAACTCTGCAGGTTTGTGAATTACAGTGCCCCTGAGCTCCTTTCTTCAACTCGCTTTCTTGTGACCTGGCCGCAACACCGCAGGATGGCTTCAGGCCCTAATCTGGTTCCGGCACGGCACGCTGAGCCTTTGGTTATTTCCTCTTCCTGGTGGGAAATGAGAGTTAAATTTGCCCGTCCAGACACCTTCAGCTAGCCTCTCATTGGTTCTCGCTATTCCTGTTCATCTTCCGCAGAAATTGCAAACTGGGCCAAACAGGAGGTTAAAGGCGCTGACTCTCCAAGTGGGGAGAGTGTTAGTAAAGCGTCTGGAATGTTGCACCCGAGTACCAGGGGAGGAAAACTGAGACATATTTGAACACGTCTCCCGTTCACATGGTTGATCATACTTGGGTTCCACATGCATGTTTTAGCTGAAGGAAGAATACGTTAAACCTGGAGAGTTGAGACCCGTGGAATGGGTACCATGCAATATGACTTCAAAGGGTCTTCATTTGCTCACCGAACCTCTCCAATCCTATCACTGCTGCGTTTATGCCCCTGTACACATGCTTGATTCTCTTTTGGAGACATAGCAATCCATAGGTTTTACGATACTTACTAGTCAGGTACATTCTTAGGCGTTTAATATGCGGTGTTGAGTCCATTTCGTTGAGCAAGGAGTAGCTCTTGTCTATTCCATATTTGACTTAAGGAACTTTATCTGTGCTCATTTCAATCTCTGGTTTTATGCAGCACCCCAACTCACCTTTCCCCTTAAGCAAGCATAAGTTGGTTTTCTAAATTTGAGACCCTGTTCTGTTCTGTAATTCAGTTCCTGTGTAGCCAAGTTTACATTCCGTGTATTACTGATATCTTATGATGTTTCTTTTTCTGTGTGACTTATTTCAGTTAGAATCATCATACCTGAATCCACTCATTGTGATGCTAAGGGCTTGATGACATAGATTTCATTGCTGAGTGATATTGCTTTGTAAGTAAATACCACAACTTCTTTATCCATTTTTCACTTTCTGCGATGTTGAACTTGTACTGTAAACGAGGTTCTTGTAAACAGAGGCGTCCCAAACTTTGGGGTGGCTGTGTCTTTTTGATTTTAATTTCCCTAAGCATAGGACCATAAGTGGCAGTGCCCTAGGCTCTGTTGCTTTGTTTTTTAGATGTTTCAGGAAACACCATACACTTCTCCCGAGTGTCTGTTGGCAATTTACATCCCGCCCATCAGCATAACAAGGCTCCCAGTTGTCCATGGCCTGTCCTGCCTTTCTGGATTTTACACTTTTTTCAGATGGCCCTTTTGACCGGGGGGAAGTGAGACTTCATTGTAGTGCAGATTTCCTTTGCAAGCTTGCTTGGTTGGCCAAAAAGGGCGTATGCGTTTTTTCCTGAATATATTCAGGAAAAAACGCATACGCCCTTTTTGGCCAAGTGCATCATTGTGGACGTTCTGCCTCTTTTCCTATGCTTTCAATGCAATTCCAGTCTACCTCCTGAAATCGGTTTCCTGCAATTCTGCCCCGCTTTCAAGTCCTCTTGGCAGCCTTACTTCAGTCTATTTTTGGACGATAGCTGTCATTTATAACTCTGCAGGTTTGTGAATTACAGTGCCCCTGAGCTCCTTTCTTCAACTCGCTTTCTTGTGACCTGGCCGCAACACCACAGGATGGCTTCAGGCCCTAATCTGGTTCCGGACCGGCATGCTGAGCCTTTGGTTAATTCCTCTTCCTGGTGGGAAATGAGAGTTAAATTTGCCCGTCCAGACACCTTCAGCTAGCCTCTCATTGGTTCTCGCTATTCCTGTTCATCTTCCGCAGAAATTGCAAACTGGGCCAAACAGGAGGTTAAAGGGACTGACTCTCCAAGTGGGGAGAGTGTTAGTAAAGTGTCTGGAATGTTGCACCCGAGTACCAGGGGAGGAAAACTGAGACATATTTGAACACGTCTCCCGATCACATGGTTGATCATACTCTAGGTTCCACATGCATGTTTTAGCTGAAGGAAGAATACCTTAAACCTGGGTAGTTGAAACCCGTGGAATGGGTACCATGCAATATGACTTCAAAGGGTCTTCATTTGCTCACCGAACCTCTCCAATCCTATCACTGCTGCGTTTATGCCCCTGTACACATGCTTGATTCTCTTTCGGAGACATAGCAATCCATAGGTTTTAAGATACTTACAAGTCAGGTACATTCTTAGGCGTTTAATATGCGGTGTTGAGTCCATTTCGTTGAGCAAGGAGTAGCTCTTGTCTATTCCATATTTGGCTTAAGGAACTTTATCTGTGCTCATTTCAATCTCTGGTTTTATGCAGCACCCCAACTCACCTTTACCCTTAAGCAAGCATAAGTTATTTTTCTAAATTTGAGACCCTGTTGTGTTCTGTAATTCAGTTCCTGTGTAGCCAAGTTTACATTCCGTGTATTACTGATATCTTATGATGTTTCTTTTTCTGTGTGACTTATTTCAGTTAGAATCATCATACCTGAATCCACTCATTGTACTGCTAAGGGCCTGATGACATAGATTTCATTGCTGAGTGATATTGCTTTGTAAGTAAATACCACAACTTCTTTATCCATTTTTCACTTTCTGCGATGTTGAACTTGTACTGTAAACGAGGTTCTTGTAAACAGAGCCGTTCCAAACTTTGGGGTGGCTGTGTCTTTTTGATTTTAATTTCCCTAAGCTATAGGACCATAAGTGGCAGTGCCCTAGGCTCTGTTGCTTTGTTTTTTAGATGTTTCAGGAAACACCATACACTTCTCCCAAGTGTCTGTTGGCAATTTACATCCCGCCCATCAGCATAACAAGGCTCCCAGTTCTCCATGGCCTGTTGCCTTTCTGGATTTTACACTTTTTTCAGATGGCCCTTTTGACCGGGGGGAAGTGAGACTTCATTGTAGTGCAGATTTCCTTTGCAAGCTTGCTTGGTTGGCCAAAAAGGGCGTATGCGTTTTTTCCTGAATATATTCAGGAAAAAACGCATACGCCCTTTTTGGCCAAGTGCATCATTGTGGACGTTCTGCCTCTTTTCCTATGCTTTCAATGCAATTCCAGTCTACCTCCTGTAATCGGTTTCCTGCAATTCTGCCCCGCTTTCAAGTCTTCTTGGCAGCCTTACTTCAGTCTATTTTTGGACGATAGCTGTCATTTATAACTCTGCAGGTTTGTGAATTACAGTGCCCCTGAGCTCCTTTCTTCAACTCGCTTTCTTTTGAGCTGGCCGCAACACCGCAGGATGGCTTCAGGCCCTAATCTGGTTCCGGTACGGCACGCTGAGCCTTTGGTTATTTCCTCTTCCTGGTGGGAAATGAGAGTTAAATTTGCCCGTCCAGACACCTCCAGCTAGCCTCTCATTGGTTCTCGTTATTCCTGTTCATTTTCCGCAGAAATTGCAAACTGGGCCAAACAGGAGGTTAAAGGCGCTGACTCTCCAAGTGGGGAGAGTGTTAGTAAAGCGTCTGGAATGTTGCACCCGAGTACCAGGGGAGGAAAACTGAGACATATTTGAACACGTCTCCCGATCACATGGTTGATCATACTTGGGTTCCACATGCATGTTTTAGCTGAAGGAAGAATACCTTAAACCTGGAGAGTTGAGACCCGTGTAATGGGTACCATGCAATATGACTTCAAAGGGTCTTCATTTGCTCACCGAACCTCTCCAATCCTATCACTGCTGCGTTTATGCCCCTGTACACATGCTTGATTCTCTTTTGGAGACATAGCAATCCATAGGTTTTACGATACTTACTAGTCAGGTACATTCTTAGGCGTTTAATATGCGGTGTTGAGTCAATTTCGTTGAGCAAGGAGTAGCTCTTGTCTATTCCATATTTGACTTAAGGAACTTTATCTGTGCTCATTTCAATCTCTGGTTTTATGCAGCACCCCAACTCACCTTTCCCCTTAAGCAAGCATAAGTTGGTTTTCTAAATTTGAGACCCTGTTCTGTTCTGTAATTCAGTTCCTGTGTAGCCAAGTTTACATTCCGTGTATTACTGATATCTTATGATGTTTCTTTTTCTGTGTGACTTATTTCAGTTTGAGTCATCATACCTGAATCCACTCATTGTGATGCTAAGGGCCTGATGACATAGATTTCATTGCTGAGTGATATTGCTTTGTAAGTAAATACCACAACTTCTTTATCCATTTTTCACTTTCTGTGATGTTGAACTTGTACTGTAAACGAGGTTCTTGTAAACAGAGGTGTCCCAAACTTTGGGGTGGCTGTGTCTTTTTGATTTTAATTTCCCTAAGCTATAGGACCATAAGTGGCAGTGCCCTAGGCTCTGTTGCTTTGTTTTTTAGATGTTTCAGTAAACACCATACACTTCTCCCGAGTGGTTGTTGGCAATTTACATCCCGCCCATCAGCATAACAAGGCTCCCAGTTCTCCATGGCCTGTCCTGCCTTTCTGGATTTTACACTTTTTTCAGATGGCCCTTTTGACCGGGGGGAAGTGAGACTTCATTGTAGTGCAGATTTCCTTTGCAAGCTTGCTTGGTTGGCCAAAAAGGGCGTATGCGTTTTTTCCTGAATATATTCAGGAAAAAACGCATACGCCCTTTTTGGCCAAGTGCATCATTGTGGACGTTCTGCCTCTTTTCCTATGCTTTCAATGCAATTCCAGTCTACCTCCTGAAATCGGTTTCCTGCAATTCTGCCCCGCTTTCAAGTCCTCTTGGCAGCCTTACTTCAGTCTATTTTTGGACGATAGCTGTCATTTATAACTCTGCAGGTTTGTGAATTACAGTGCCCCTGAGCTCCTTTCTTCAACTCGCTTTCTTGTGACCTGGCCGCAACACCACAGGATGGCTTCAGGCCCTAATCTGGTTCCGGACCGGCATGATGAGCCTTTGGTTAATTCCTCTTCCTGGTGGGAAATGAGAGTTAAATTTGCCCGTCCAGACACCTTCAGCTAGCCTCTCATTGGTTCTCGGTATTCCTGTTCATCTTCCGCAGAAATTGCAAACTGGGCCAAACAGGAGGTTAAAGGGACTGACTCTCCAAGTGGGGAGAGTGTTAGTAAAGCGTCTGGAATGTTGCACCCGAGTACCAGGGGAGGAAAACTGAGACATATTTGAACACGTCTCCCGATCACATGGTTGATCATACTCTAGGTTCCACATGCATGTTTTAGCTGAAGGAAGAATACCTTAAACCTGGGTAGTTGAAACCCGTGGAATGGGTACCATGCAATATGACTTCAAAGGGTCTTCATTTGCTCACCGAACCTCTCCAATCCTATCACTGCTGCGTTTATGCCCCTGTACACATGCTTGATTCTCTTTCGGAGACATAGCAATCCATAGGTTTTAAGATACTTACAAGTCAGGTACATTCTTAGGCGTTTAATATGCGGTGTTGAGTCCATTTCGTTGAGCAAGGAGTAGCTCTTGTCTATTCCATATTTGGCTTAAGGAACTTTATCTGTGCTCATTTCAATCTCTGGTTTTATGCAGCACCCCAACTCACCTTTACCCTTAAGCAAGCATAAGTTGTTTTTCTAAATTTGAGACCCTGTTGTGTTCTGTAATTCAGTTCCTGTGTAGCCAAGTTTACATTCCGTGTATTACTGATATCTTATGATGTTTCTTTTTCTGTGTGACTTATTTCAGTTAGAATCATCATACCTGAATCCACTCATTGTACTGCTAAGGGCCTGATGACATAGATTTCATTGCTGAGTGATATTGCTTTGTAAGTGAATACCACAACTTCTTTATCCATTTTTCACTTTCTGCGATGTTGAACTTGTACTGTAAACGAGGTTCTTGTAAACAGAGCCGTTCCAAACTTTGGGGTGGCTGTGTCTTTTTGATTTTAATTTCCCTAAGCTATAGGTCCATAAGTGGAAGTACCCTAGGCTCTGTTGCTTTGTTTTTTAGATGTTTCAGGAAACACTATACACTTCTCCCAAGTGTCTGTTGGCAATTTACATCCCGCCCATCAGCATAACAAGGCTCCCAGTTCTCAATGGCCTGTTGCCTTTCTGGATTTTACACTTTTTTCAGATGGCCCTTTTGACCGGGGGGAAGTGAGACTTCATTGTAGTGCAGATTTCCTTTGCAAGCTTGCTTGGTTGGCCAAAAAGGGCGTATGCGTTTTTTCCTGAATATATTCAGGAAAAAACGCATACGCCCTTTTTGGCCAAGTGCATCATTGTGGACGTTCTGCCTCTTTTCCTATGCTTTCAATGCAATTCCAGTCTACCTCCTGTAATCGGTTTCCTGCAATTCTGCCCCGCTTTCAAGTCTTCTTGGCAGCCTTACTTCAGTCTATTTTTGGACGATAGCTGTCATTTATAACTCTGCAGGTTTGTGAATTACAGTGCCCCTGAGCTCCTTTCTTCAACTCGCTTTCTTTTGAGCTGGCCGCAACACCGCAGGATGGCTTCAGGCCCTAATCTGGTTCCGGTACGGCACGCTGAGCCTTTGGTTATTTCCTCTTCCTGGTGGGAAATGAGAGTTAAATTTGCCCGTCCAGACACCTCCAGCTAGCCTCTCATTGGTTCTCGTTATTCCTGTTCATTTTCCGCAGAAATTGCAAACTGGGCCAAACAGGAGGTTAAAGGCGCTGACTCTCCAAGTGGGGAGAGTGTTAGTAAAGCGTCTGGAATGTTGCACCCGAGTACCAGGGGAGGAAAACTGAGACATATTTGAACACGTCTCCCGATCACATGGTTGATCATACTTGGGTTCCACATGCATGTTTTAGCTGAAGGAAGAATACCTTAAACCTGGAGAGTTGAGACCCGTGTAATGGGTACCATGCAATATGACTTCAAAGGGTCTTCATTTGCTCACCGAACCTCTCCAATCCTATCACTGCTGCGTTTATGCCCCTGTACACATGCTTGATTCTCTTTTGGAGACATAGCAATCCATAGGTTTTACGATACTTACTAGTCAGGTACATTCTTAGGCGTTTAATATGCGGTGTTGAGTCAATTTCGTTGAGCAAGGAGTAGCTCTTGTCTATTCCATATTTGACTTAAGGAACTTTATCTGTGCTCATTTCAATCTCTGGTTTTATGCAGCACCCCAACTCACCTTTCCCCTTAAGCAAGCATAAGTTGGTTTTCTAAATTTGAGACCCTGTTCTGTTCTGTAATTCAGTTCCTGTGTAGCCAAGTTTACATTCCGTGTATTACTGATATCTTATGATGTTTCTTTTTCTGTGTGACTTATTTCAGTTTGAGTCATCATACCTGAATCCACTCATTGTGATGCTAAGGGCCTGATGACATAGATTTCATTGCTGAGTGATATTGCTTTGTAAGTAAATACCACAACTTCTTTATCCATTTTTCACTTTCTGTGATGTTGAACTTGTACTGTAAACGAGGTTCTTGTAAACAGAGGTGTCCCAAACTTTGGGGTGGCTGTGTCTTTTTGATTTTAATTTCCCTAAGCTATAGGACCATAAGTGGCAGTGCCCTAGGCTCTGTTGCTTTGTTTTTTAGATGTTTCAGTAAACACCATACACTTCTCCCGAGTGGTTGTTGGCAATTTACATCCCGCCCATCAGCATAACAAGGCTCCCAGTTCTCCATGGCCTGTCCTGCCTTTCTGGATTTTACACTTTTTTCAGATGGCCCTTTTGACCGGGGGGAAGTGAGACTTCATTGTAGTGCAGATTTCCTTTGCAAGCTTGCTTGGTTGGCCAAAAAGGGCGTATGCGTTTTTTCCTGAATATATTCAGGAAAAAACGCATACGCCCTTTTTGGCCAAGTGCATCATTGTGGACGTTCTGCCTCTTTTCCTATGCTTTCAATGCAATTCCAGTCTACCTCCTGAAATCGGTTTCCTGCAATTCTGCCCCGCTTTCAAGTCCTCTTGGCAGCCTTACTTCAGTCTATTTTTGGACGATAGCTGTCATTTATAACTCTGCAGGTTTGTGAATTACAGTGCCCCTGAGCTCCTTTCTTCAACTCGCTTTCTTGTGACCTGGCCGCAACACCGCAGGATGGCTTCAGGCCCTAATCTGGTTCCGGCACGGCACGCTGAGCCTTTGGTTATTTCCTCTTCCTGGTGGGAAATGAGAGTTAAATTTGCCCGTCCAGACACCTTCAGCTAGCCTCTCATTGGTTCTCGCTATTCCTGTTCATCTTCCGCAGAAATTGCAAACTGGGCCAAACAGGAGGTTAAAGGCGCTGACTCTCCAAGTGGGGAGAGTGTTAGTAAAGCGTCTGGAATGTTGCACCCGAGTACCAGGGGAGGAAAACTGAGACATATTTGAACACGTCTCCCGTTCACATGGTTGATCATACTTGGGTTCCACATGCATGTTTTAGCTGAAGGAAGAATACCTTAAACCTGGAGAGTTGAGACCCGTGTAATGGGTACCATGCAATATGACTTCAAAGGGTCTTCATTTGCTCACCGAACCTCTCCAATCCTATCACTGCTGCGTTTATGCCCCTGTACACATGCTTGATTCTCTTTCGGAGACATAGCAATCCATAGGTTGTACGATACTTACTAGTCAGGTACATTCTTAGGCATTTAATATGCGGTGTTGAGTCCATTTCGTTGAGCAAGGAGTAGCTCTTGTCTATTCCATATTTGACTTAAGGAACTTTATCTGTGCTCATTTCAATCTCTGGTTTTATGCAGCACCCCAACTCACCTTTCCCCTTAAGCAAGCATAAGTTGGTTTTCTAAATTTGAGACCCTGTTCTGTTCTGTAATTCAGTTCCTGTGTAGCCAAGTTTACATTCCGTGTATTACTGATATCTTATGATGTTTCTTTTTCTGTGTGACTTATTTCAGTTAGAATCATCATACCTGAATCCACTCATTGTGATGCTAAGGGCCTGATGACATAGATTTCATTGCTGAGTGATATTGCTTTGTAAGTAAATACCACAACTTCTTTATCCATTTTTCACTTTCTGCGATGTTGAACTTGTACTGTAAACGAGGTTCTTGTAAACAGAGGCGTCCCAAACTTTGGGGTGGCTGTGTCTTTTTGATTTTAATTTCCCTAAGCTATAGGACCATAAGTGGCAGTGCCCTAGGCTCTGTTGCTTTGTTTTTTAGATGTTTCAGGAAACACCATACACTTCTCCCGAGTGTCTGTTGGCAATTTACATCCTGCCCATCAGCATAACAAGGCTCCCAGTTCTCCATGGCCTGTCCTGTCTTTCTGGATTTTACACTTTTTTCAGATGGCCCTTTTGACCGGGTGGAAATGAGACTTCATTGTAGTGCAGATTTCCTTTGCAAGCTTGCTTGGTTGGCCAAAAAGGGCGTATGCGTTTTTTCCTGAATATATTCAGGAAAAAACGCATACGCCCTTTTTGGCCAAGTGCATCATTGTGGACGATCTGCCTCTTTTCCTATGCTTTCAATGCAATTCCAGTCTACCTCCTGAAATCGGTTTCCTGCAATTCTGCCCCGCTTTCAAGTCCTCTTGGCAGCCTTACTTCAGTCTATTTTAGGACGATAGCTGTCATTTATAACTCTGCAGGTTTGTGAATTACAGTGCCCCTGAGCTCCTTTCTTCAACTCGCTTTCTTGTGACCTGGCCGCAACACCGCAGGATGGCTTCAGGCCCTAATCTGGTTCCGGCCCGGCACGCTGAGCCTTTGGTTAATTCCTCTTCCTGGTGGGAAATGAGAGTTAAATTTGCCCGTCCAGACACCTCCAGCTAGCCTCTCATTGGTTCTCGCTATTCCTGTTCATCTTCCGCAGAAATTGCAAACTGGGCCAAACGAGGTTTAAGGGACTGACTCTCCAAGTGGGGAGAGTGTTAGTAAAGCGTCTGGAATGTTGCACCCGAGTACCAGGGGAGGAAAACTGAGACATATTTGAACACGTCTCCCGATCACATGGTTGATCATACTCTAGGTTCCACATGCATGTTTTAGCTGAAGGAAGAATACCTTAAACCTGGGTAGTTGAAACCCGTGGAATGGGTACCATGCAATATGACTTCAAAGGGTCTTCATTTGCTCACCGAACCTCTCCAATCCTATCACTGCTGCGTTTATGCCCCTGTACACATGCTTGATTCTCTTTCGTAGACATAGCAATCCATAGGTTTTAAGATACTTACTAGTCAGGTACATTCTTAGGCGTTTAATATGGGGTGTTGAGTCCATTTCGTTGAGCAAGGAGTAGCTCTTGTCTATTCCATATTTGGCTTAAGGAACTTTATCTGTGCTCATTTCAATCTCTGGTTTTATGCAGCACCCCAACTCACCTTTACCCTTAAGCAAGAATAAGTTGGTTTTCTAAATTTGAGACCCTGTTCTGTTCTGTAATTCTGTTCCTGTGTAGCCAAGTTTCCATTCCGTGTATTACTGATATCTTATGATGTTGCTTTTTTTGTGTGACTTATTTCAGTTAGAATCATCATACCTGAATCCACTCATTGTGCTGCTAAGGGCCTGATGACACAGATTTCATTGCTGAGTGATATTGCTTTGTAAGTAAATACCACAACTTCTTTATCCATTTTTCACTTTCTGCGATGTTGAACTTGTACTGTAAACGAGGTTCTTGTAAACAGAGCCGTTCCAAACTTTGGGGTGGCTGTGTCTTTTTGATTTTAATTTCCCTAAGCTATAGGACCATAAGTGGAAGTGCCCTAGGTTCTGTTGCTTTGTTTTTTAGATGTTTCAGGAAACACCATACACTTCTCCCGAGTGGTTGTTGGCAATTTACATCCCGCCCATCAGCATAACAAGGCTCCCAGTTCTCCATGGCCTGTCCTGCCTTTCTGGATTTTACACTTTTTTCAGATGGCCCTTTTGACCGGGGGGAAGTGAGACTTCATTGTAGTGCAGATTTCCTTTGCAAGCTTGCTTGGTTGGCCAAAAAGGGCGTATGCGTTTTTTCCTGAATATATTCAGGAAAAAACGCATACGCCCTTTTTGGCCAAGTGCATCATTGTGGACGTTCTGCCTCTTTTCCTATGCTTTCAATGCAATTCCAGTCTACCTCCTGAAATCGGTTTCCTGCAATTCTGCCCCGCTTTCAAGTCCTCTTGGCAGCCTTACTTCAGTCTATTTTTGGACGATAGCTGTCATTTATAACTCTGCAGGTTTGTGAATTACAGTGCCCCTGAGCTCCTTTCTTCAACTTGCTTTCTTGTGACCTGGCCGCAACACCGCAGGATGGCTTCAGGCCCTAATCTGGTTCCGGCACGGCACGCTGAGCCTTTGGTTATTTCCTCTTCCTGGTGGGAAATGAGAGTTAAATTTGCCCGTCCAGACACCTCCAGCTAGTCTCTCATTGGTTCTCGCTATTCCTGTTCATCTTCCGCAGAAATTGCAAACTGGGCCAAACAGGAGGTTAAAGGCGCTGACTCTCCAAGTGGGGAGAGTGTTAGTAAAGCGTCTGGAATGTTGCACCCGAGTACCAGGGGAGGAAAACTGAGACATATTTGAACACGTCTCCCGTTCACATGGTTGATCATACTTGGGTTCCACATGCATGTTTTAGCTGAAGGAAGAATACCTTAAACCTGGAGAGTTGAGACCCGTGTAATGGGTACCATGCAATATGACTTCAAAGGGTCTTCATTTGCTCACCGAACCTCTCCAATCCTATCACTGCTGCGTTTATGCCCCTGTACACATGCTTGATTCTCTTTTGGAGACATAGCAATCCATAGGTTTTACGATACTTACTAGTCAGGTACATTCTTAGGCGTTTAATATGCGGTGTTGAGTCAATTTCGTTGAGCAAGGACTAGCTCTTGTCTATTCCATATTTGACTTAAGGAACTTTATCTGTGCTCATTTCAATCTCTGGTTTTATGCAGCACCCCAAGTCACCTTTACCCTTAAGCAAGCAGAAGTTGGTTTTCTAAATTTGAGACCCTGTTCTGTCCTGTAATTCAGTTCCTGTGTAGCCAAGTTTACATTCCGTGTATTACTGATATCTTATGATGTTTCTTTTTCTGTGTGACTTATTTCAGTTAGAGTCATCATACCTGAATCCACTCATTGTGATGCTAAGGGCCTGATGACATAGATTTCATTGCTGAGTGATATTGCTTTGTAAGTGAATACCACAACTTCTTTATCCATTTTTCACTTTCTGCGATGTTGAACTTGTACTGTAAACGAGGTTCTTGTAAACAGAGGCGTCCCAAACTTTGGGGTGGCTGTGTCTTTTTGATTTTAATTTCCCTAAGCTATAGGACCATAAGTGGCAGTGCCCTAGGCTCTGTTGCTTTGTTTTTTAGATGTTTCAGGAAACACCATACACTTCTCCCGAGTGTCTGTTGGCAATTTACATCCCGCCCATCAGCATAACAAGGCTCCCAGTTCTCCATGGCCTGTCCTGCCTTTCTGGATTTTACACTTTTTTCAGATGACCCTTTTGACCGGGGGGAAGTGAGACTTCATTGTAGTGCAGATTTCCTTTGCAAGCTTGCTTGGTTGGCCAAAAAGGGCGTATGCGTTTTTTCCTGAATATATTCAGGAAAAAACGCATACGCCCTTTTTGGCCAAGTGCATCATTGTGGACGTTCTGCCTCTTTTCCTATGCTTTCAATGCAATTCCAGTCTACCTCCTGAAATCGGTTTCCTGCAATTCTGCCCCGCTTTCAAGTCCTCTTGGCAGCCTTTCTTCAGTCTATTTTTGGACGATAGCTGTCATTTATAACTCTGCAGGTTTGTGAATTACAGTGTCCCTGAGCTCCTTTCTTCAACTCGCTTTCTTGTGACCTGGCCGCAACACCGCAGGATGGCTTCAGGCCCTAATCTGGTTCCGGCCCGGCACGCTGAGCCTTTGGTTAATTCCTCTTCCTGGTGGGAAATGAGAGTTAAATTTGCCCGTCCAGACACCTCCAGCTAGTCTCTCATTGGTTCTCGCTATTCCTGTTCATCTTCCGCAGAAATTGCAAACTGGGCCAAACAGGAGGTTAAATGGACTGACTCTCCAAGTGGGGAGAGTGTTAGTAAAGCGTCTGGAATGTTGCACCCGAGTACCAGGGGAGGAAAACTGAGACATATTTGAACACGTCTCCCGTTCACATGGTTGATCATACTTGGGTTCCACATGCATGTTTTAGCTGAAGGAAGAATACCTTAAACCTGGAGAGTTGAGACCCGTGTAATGGGTACCATGCAATATGACTTCAAAGGGTCTTCATTTGCTCTCCGAACTTCTCCAATCCTATCACTGCTGTGTTTATGCCCCTGTACACACG
The DNA here is from genome assembly GCF_949987515.2 of Delphinus delphis. Classification (NCBI taxonomy): domain Eukaryota; kingdom Metazoa; phylum Chordata; class Mammalia; order Artiodactyla; family Delphinidae; genus Delphinus; species Delphinus delphis. The sequence continues at coordinate 561,860 of NW_027192685.1, read as the reverse complement.
CTTCATTCTCTTTTGGAGACATAGCAATCCATAGGTTTTAAGATACTTACTAGTCAGGTACATTCTTAGGCGTTTAATATGCGGTGTTGAGTCCATTTCGTTGAGCAAGGAGTAGCTCTTGTCTATTCCATATTTGGCTTAAGGAACTTTATCTGTGCTCATTTCAATCTCTGGTTTTATGCAGCACCCCAACTCACCTTTACCCTTAAGCAAGCATAAGTTGGTTTTCTAAATTTGAGACCCTGTTCTGTTCTGTAATTCAGTTCCTGTGTAGCCAAGTTTACATTCCGTGTATTACTGATATCTTATGATGTTTCTTTTCTGTGTGACTTATTTCAGTTAGAATCATCATACCTGAATCCACTCATTGTGCTGCTAAGGGCCTGATGACACAGATTTCATTGCTGAGTGATATTGCTTTGTAAGTAAATACCACAACTTCTTTATCCATTTTTCACGTTCTGCGATGTTGAACTTGTACTGTAAACGAGGTTCTTGTAAACAAAGCCGTTCCAAACTTTGGGGTGGCTGTGTCTTTTTGATTTTAATTTCCCTAAGCTATAGGACCATAAGTGGAAGTGCCCTAGGTTTTGTTGCTTTGTTTTTTAGATGTTTCAGGAAACACCATACACTTCTCCCGAGTGGTTGTTGGCAATTTACATCCCGCCCATCAGCATAACAAGGCTCCCAGTTCTCCATGGCCTGTCCTGCCTTTCTGGATTTTACACTTTTTTCAGATGGCCCTTTTGACTGGGGGGAAGTGAGACTTCATTGTAGTGCAGATTTCCTTTGCAAGCTTGCTTGGTTGGCCAAAAAGGGCGTATGCGTTTTTTCCTGAATATATTCAGGAAAAAACGCATACGCCCTTTTTGGCCAAGTGCATCATTGTGGACGTTCTGCCTCTTTTCCTATGCTTTCAATGCAATTCCAGTCTACCTCCTGAAATCGGTTTCCTGCAATTCTGCCCCGCTTTCAAGTCCTCTTGGCAGCCTTACTTCAATGTATTTTTGGACGATAGCTGTCATTTATAACTCTGCAGGTTTGTGAATTACAGTGCCCCTGAGCTCCTTTCTTCAACTCGCTTTCTTTTGAGCTGGCCGCAACACCGCAGGATGGCTTCAGGCCCTAATCTGGTTCCGGTACGGCACGCTGAGCCTTTGGTTATTTCCTCTTCCTGGTGGGAAATGAGAGTTAAATTTGCCCGTCCAGACACCTCCAGCTAGCCTCTCATTGGTTCTCGCTATTCCTGTTCATCTTCCGCAGAAATTGCAAACTGGGCCAAACAGGAGGTTAAAGGGACTGACTCTCCATGTGGGGAGAGTGTTACTAAAGCGTCTGGAATGTTGCACCCGAGTACCAGGGGAGGAAAACTGAGACATATTTGAACACGTCTCCCGTTCACATGGTTGATCATACTTGGGTTCCACATGCATGTTTTAGCTGAAGGAAGAATACCTTAAACCTGGAGAGTTGAGACCCGTGTAATGGGTACCATGCAATATGACTTCAAAGGGTCTTCATTTGCTCACCGAACCTCTCCAATCCTATCACTGCTGCGTTTATTCCCCTGTACACACGCTTGATTCTCTTTTGGAGACATAGCAATCCATAGGTTTTAAGATACTTACAAGTCAGGTACATTCTTAGGGGTTTAATATGGGGTTTTGAGTCCATTTCGTTGAGCAAGGAGTAGCTCTTGTCTATTCCATATTTGGCTTAAGGAACTTTATCTGTGCTCATTTCAATCTCTGGTTTTATGCAGCACCCCAACTCACCTTTCCCCTTAAGCAAGCATAAGTTGGTTTTCTAAATTTGAGTCCCTGTTCTGTTCTGGAATGCAGTTCCTGTGTAGCCAAGTTTACATTCCGTGTATTAGTGATATCTTATGATGTTTCTTTTTCTGTGTGACTTATTTCAGTTAGAATCATCGTACCTGAATCCACTCATTATGCTGCTACAGGCCTGATGACATAGATTTCATTGCTGAGTGATACTGCATTGTACGTAAGTACCACAAGTTCTTTATCCATTTTTCATGTTCTGCGATGTTGAACTTGTACTGTAAACGAGGTTCTTGTAAACAGAGGCATCCCAAACTTTGGGGTGGCTGTGTCTTTTTGATTTTAATTTCCCTAAGCTATAGGACCATAAGTGGCAGTGCCCTAGGCTCTGTTGCTTTGTTTTTTAGATGTTTCAGGAAACACCATACACTTCTCCCGAGTGTCTGTTGGCAATTTACATCCCGCCCATCAGCATAACAAGGCTCCCAGTTCTCCATGGCCTGTCCTGCCTTTCTGGATTTTACACTTTTTTCAGATGGCCCTTTTGACCGGGAGGAAGTGAGACTTCATTGTAGTGCAGATTTCCTTTGCAAGCTTGCTTGGTTGGCCAAAAAGGGCGTATGCGTTTTTTCCTGAATATATTCAGGATAAAACGCATACGCCCTTTTTGGCCAAGTGCATCATTGTGGACGATCTGCCTCTTTTCCTATGCTTTCAATGCAATTCCAGTCTACCTCCTGAAATCGGTTTCCTGCAATTCTGCCCCGCTTTCAAGTCCTCTTGGCAGCCTTACTTCAGTCTATTTTTGGACGATAGCTGTCATTTATAACTCTGCAGGTTTGTGAATTACAGTGCCCCTGAGCTCCTTTCTTCAACTTGCTTTCTTGTGACCTGGCTGCAACACCGCAGGATGGCTTCAGGCCCTAATCTGGTTCCGGCACGGCACGCTGAGCCTTTGGTTATTTCCTCTTCCTGGTGGGAAATGAGAGTTAAATTTGCCCGTCCAGACACCTCCAGCTAGTCTCTCATTGGTTCTCGCTATTCCTGTTCATCTTCCGCAGAAATTGCAAACTGGGCCAAACAGGAGGTTAAAGGCGCTGACTCTCCAAGTGGGGAGAGTGTTAGTAAAGCGTCTGGAATGTTGCACCCGAGTACCAGGGGAGGAAAACTGAGACATATTTGAACACGTCTCCCGTTCACATGGTTGATCATACTTGGGTTCCACATGCATGTTTTAGCTGAAGGAAGAATAGCTTAAACCTGGAGAGTTGAGACCCGTGTAATGGGTACCATGCAATATGACTTCAAAGGGTCTTCATTTGCTCACCGAACCTCTCCAATCCTATCACTGCTGCGTTTATGCCCCTGTACACATGCTTGATTCTCTTTTAGAGACATAGCAATCCATAGGTTTTACGATACTTACTAGTCAGGTACATTCTTAGGCGTTTAATATGCGGTGTTGAGTCAATTTCGTTGAGCAAGGAGTAGCTCTTGTCTATTCCATATTTGACTTAAGGAACTTTATCTGTGCTCATTTCAATCTCTGGTTTTATGCAGCACCCCAAGTCACCTTTACCCTTAAGCAAGCATAAGTTGGTTTTCTAAATTTGAGTCCCTGTTCTGTTCTGTAATTCAGTTCCTGTGTAGCCAAGTTTCCATTCCGTGTATTACTGATATCTTATGATGTTTCTTTTTCTGTGTGACTTACTTCAGTTAGAATCATCATACCTGAATCCACTCATTGTGCTGCTAAGGGCCTGATGACACAGATTTCATTGCTGAGTGATATTGCTTTGTAAGTAAATACCACAACTTCTTTATCCATTTTTCACTTTCTGGGATGTTGAACTTGTACTGTAAACGAGGTTCTTGTAAACAGAGCCGTTCCAAACTTTGGGGTGGCTGTGTCTTTTTGATTTTAATTTCCCTAAGCTATAGGACCATAAGTGGCAGTGCCCTAGGCTCTGTTGCTTTGTTTTTTAGATGTTTCAGGAAACACCATACACTTCTCCCGAGTGTCTGTTGGCAATTTACATCCCGCCCATCAGCATAACAAGGCTCCCAGTTGTCCATGGCCTGTCCTGCCTTTCTGGATTTTACACTTTTTTCAGATGGCCCTTTTGACCGGGGGGAAGTGAGACTTCATTGTAGTGCAGATTTCCTTTGCAAGCTTGCTTGGTTGGCCAAAAAGGGCGTATGCGTTTTTTCCTGAATATATTCAGGAAAAAACGCATACGCCCTTTTTGGCCAAGTGCATCATTGTGGACGTTCTGCCTCTTTTCCTATGCTTTCAATGCAATTCCAGTCTACCTCCTGAAATCGGTTTCCTGCAATTCTGCCCCGCTTTCAGGTCCTCTTGGCAGCCTTACTTCAGTCTATTTTTGGACGATAGCTGTCATTTATAACTCTGCAGTTTTGTGAATTACAGTGCCCCTGAGCTCCTTTCTTCAACTCGCTTTCTTTTGAGCTGGCCGCAACACTGCAGGATGGCTTCAGGCCCTAATCTGGTTCCGGCACGGCATGCTGAGCCTTTGGTTAATTCCTCTTCCTGGTGGGAAATGAGAGTTAAATTTGCCCGTCCAGACACCTCCAGCTAGCCTCTCATTGGTTCTCGCTATTCCTGTTCATCTTCCGCAGAAATTGCAAACTGGGCCAAACAGGAGGTTAAAGGGACTGACTCTTCAAGTGGGGAGAGTGTTAGTAAAGCATCTGGAATGTTGCACCCGAGTACCAGGGGAGGAAAACTGAGACATATTTGAACACGTCTCCCGATCACATGGTTGATCATACTCTAGGTTCCACATGCATGTTTTAGCTGAAGGAAGAATACCTTAAACCTGGAGAGTTGAGACCCGTGGAATGGGTACCATGCAATATGACTTCAAAGGGTCTTCATTTGCTCACCGAACCTCTCCAATCCTATCACTGCTGCGTTTATGCCCCTGTACACATGCTTGATTCTCTTTCAGAGACATAGCAATCCATAGGTTTTAAGATACTTACTAGTCAGGTACATTCTTAGGCGTTTAATATGCGGTGTTGAGTCCATTTCGTTGAGCAAGGAGTAGCTCTTGTCTATTTCATACTTGACTTAAGGAACTTTACCTGTGCTCATTTCAATCTCTGGTTTTATGCAGCACCCCAACTCACCTTTCCCCTTAAGCAAGCATAAGTTGGTTTTCTAAATTTGAGACCCTGTTCTGTTCTGGAATGCAGTTCCTGTGTAACCAAGTTTACATTCCGTGTATTAGTGATATCTTATGATGTTTCTTTTTCTGTGTGACTTATTTCAGTTAGAATCATCGTACCTGAATCCACTCATTATGCTGCTACAGGCCTGATGACATAGATTTCATTGCTGAGTGATACTGCATTGTACGTAAGTACCACAAATTCTTTATCCATTTTTCACTTTCTGCGATGTTGAACTTGTACTGTAAACGAGGTTCTTGTAAACAGAGCCGTTCCAAACTTTGGGGTGGCTGTGTCTTTTTGATTTTAATTTCCCTAAGCTATAGGACCGTAAGTGGAAGTGCCCTAGGTTCTGTTGCTTTGTTTTTTACATGTTTCAGGAAACACCATACACTTCTCCCGAGTGTCTGTTGGCAATTTACATCCCGCCCATCAGCATAACAAGGCTCCCAGTTCTCCATGGCCAGTCTTGTCTTTCTGGATTTTACACTTTTTTCAGATGGCCCTTTTGACCGGGGGGAAGTGAGACTTCATTGTAGTGCAGATTTCCTTTGCAAGCTTGCTTGGTTGGCCAAAAAGGGCGTATGCGTTTTTTCCTGAATATATTCAGGAAAAAACGCATACGCCCTTTTTGGCCAAGTGCATCATTGTGGACGTTCTGCCTCTTTTCCTATGCTTTCAATGCAATTCCAGTCTACCTCCTGAAATCGGTTTCCTGCAATTCTGCCCCGCTTTCAAGTCCTCTTGGCAGCCTTACTTCAGTCTATTTTTGGACGATAGCTGTCATTTATAACTCTGCAGGTTTGTGAATTACAGTGCCCCTGAGCTCCTTTCTTCAACTCGCTTTCTTTTGAGCTGGCCGCAACACCGCAGGATGTCTTCAGGCCCTAATCTGGTTCCGGTACGGCACGCTGAGCCTTTGGTTATTTCCTCTTCCTGGTGGGAAATGAGAGTTAAATTTGCCCGTCCAGACACCTCCAGCTAGCCTCTCATTGGTTCTCGCTATTCCTGTTCATCTTCCGCAGAAATTGCAAACTGGGCCAAACAGGAGGTTAAAGGCGCTGACTCTCCAAGTGGGGAGAGTGTTAGTAAAGCGTCTGGAATGTTGCACCCGAGTACCAGGGGAGGAAAACTGAGACATATTTGAACACGTCTCCCGTTCACATGGCTGATCATACTTGGGTTCCACATGCATGTTTTAGCTGAAGGAAGAATACCTTAAACCTGGAGACTTGAGACCCGTGGAATGGGTACCATGCAATATGACTTCAAAGGGTCTTCATTTGCTCACCGAACCTCTCCAATCCTATCACTGCTGCGTTTATGCCCCTGTACACACGCTTGATTCTCTTTTGGAGACATAGCAATCCATAGGTTTTATGATACTTACAAGTCAGGTACATTCTTAGGCGTTTAATATGCGGTGTTGAGTCCATTTCGTTGAGCAAGGAGTAGCTCTTGTCTATTCCATATTTGTCTTAAGGAACTTTATCTGTGCTCATTTCAATCTCTGGTTTTATGCAGCACCCCAACTCACCTTTACCCTTAAGCAAGCATAAGTTGGTTTTCTAAATTTGAGACCCTGTTCTGTTTTGGAATGCAGTTCCTGTGTAGCCAAGTTTACATTCCGTGTATTAGTGATATCTTATGATGTTTCTTTTTCTGTGTGACTTATTTCAGTTAGAATCATCGTACCTGAATCCACTCATTATGCTGCTATGGGCCTGATGACATAGATTTCATTGCTGAGTGATACTGCATTGTACGTAAGTACCACAAGTTCTTTATCCATTTTTCACTTTCTGTGATATTGAACTTGTATGGTAAACGAGGTTCTTGTAAACGGAGGCGTCCCAAACTTTGGGGTGGCTGTGTCTTTTTGATTTTAATTTCCCTAAGCTATAGGACCATAAGTGGAAGTGCCCTAGGCTCTGTTGCTTTGTTTTTTAGATGTTTCAGGAAACACCATACACTTCTCCCGAGTGGTTGTTGGCAATTTACATCCCGCCCATCAGCATAACAAGGCTCCCAGTTCTACATGGCCTGTCCTGCCTTTCTGGATTTTACACTTTTTTCAGATGGCCCTTTTGACCGGGGGGAAGTGAGACTTCATTGTAGTGCAGATTTCCTTTGCAAGCTTGCTTGGTTGGCCAAAAAGGGCGTATGCGTTTTTTCCTGAATATATTCAGGAAAAAACGCATACGCCCTTTTTGGCCAAGTGCATCATTGTGGACGTTCTGCCTCTTTTCCTATGCTTTCAATGCAATTCCAGTCTACCTCCTGAAATCGGTTTCCTGCAATTCTGCCCCGCTTTCAAGTCCTCTTGGCAGCCTTACTTCAGTCTATTTTTGGACGATAGCTGTCATTTATAACTCTGCAGGTTTGTGAATTACAGTGCCCCTGAGCTCCTTTCTTCAACTTGCTTTCTTGTGACCTGGCCGCAACACTGCAGGATGGCTTCAGGCCCTAATCTGGTTCCGGCACGGCACGCTGAGCCTTTGGTTATTTCCTCTTCCTGGTGGGAAATGAGAGTTAAATTTGCCCGTCCAGACACCTCCAGCTAGTCTCTCATTGGTTCTCGCTATTCCTGTTCATCTTCCGCAGAAATTGCCAACTGGGCCAAACAGGAGGTTAAAGGCGCTGACTCTCCAAGTGGGGAGAGTGTTAGTAAAGCGTCTGGAATGTTGCACCCGAGTACCAGGGGAGGAAAACTGAGACATATTTGAACACGTCTCCCGTTCACATGGTTGATCATACTTGGGTTCCACATGCATATTTTAGCTGAAGGAAGAATACCTTAAACCTGGAGAGTTAAGACCCGTGTAATGGGTACCATGCAATATGACTTCAAAGGGTCTTCATTTGCTCACCGAACCTCTCCAATCCTATCACTGCTGCGTTTATGCCCCTGTACACATGCTTGATTCTCTTTCGGAGACATAGCAATCCATAGGTTTTAAGATACTTACTAGTCAGGTACATTCTTAGGCGTTTAATATGGGGTGTTGAGTCCATTTCGTTGAGCAAGGAGTAGCTCTTGTCTATTCCATATTTGACTTAAGGAACTTTATCTGTGCTCATTTCAATCTCTGGTTTTATGCAGCACCCCAACTCACCTTTACCCTTAAGCAAGCATAAGTTGTTTTTCTAAATTTGAGACCCTGTTCTGTTCTGTAATTCAGTTCCTGTGTAGCCAAGTTTCCATTCCGTGTATTACTGATATCTTATGATGTTTCTTTTTCTGTGTGACTTACTTCAGTTAGAATCATCATACCTGAATCCACTCATTGTGCTGCTAAGGGCCTGATGACACAGATTTCATTGCTGAGTGATATTGCTTTGTAAGTAAATACCACAACTTCTTTACCCATTTTTCACTTTCTGCGATGTTGAACTTGTACTGTAAACGAGGTTCTTGTAAACAGAGCCGTTCCAAATTTTGGGGTGGCTGTGTCTTTTTGATTTTAATTTCCCTAAGCTATAGGACCATAAGTGGCAGTGCCCTAGGCTCTGTTGCTTTGTTTTTTAGATGTTTCAGGAAACACCATACACTTCTCCCGAGTGGTTGTTGGCAATTTACATCCCGCCCATCAGCATAACAAGGCTCCCAGTTCTCCATGGCCTGTCCTGCCTTTGTGGATTTTACACTTTTTTCAGATGGCCCTTTTGACCGGGGGGAAGTGAGACTTCATTGCAGTGCAGATTTCCTTTGCAAGCTTGCTTGGTTGGCCAAAAAGGGCGTATGCGTTTTTTCCTGAATATATTCAGGAAAAAACGCATACGCCCTTTTTGGCCAAGTGCATCATTGTGGACGTTCTGCCTCTTTTCCTATGCTTTCAATGCAATTCCAGTCTACCTCCTGAAATCGGTTTCCTGCAATTCTGCCCCGCTTTCAAGTCCTCTTGGCAGCCTTACTTCAGTCTATTTTTGGACGATAGCTGTCATTTATAACTCTGCAGGTTTGTGAATTACAGTGCCCCTGAGCTCCTTTCTTCAACTCGCTTTCTTTTGAGCTGGCCGCAACACCGCAGGATGGCTTCAGGCCCTAATCTGTTTCCGGTACGGCATGCTGAGCCTTTGGTTCTTTCCTCTTCCTGTTGGGAAATGAGAGTTAAATTTGCCCGTCCAGACACCTCCAGCTAGCCTCTCATTGGTTCTCGCTATTCCTGTTCATCTTCCGCAGAAAGTGCCAACTGGGCCAAACAGGAGGTTAAAGGCGCTGACTCTCCAAGTGGGGAGAGTGTTAGTAAAGCGTCTGGAATGTTGCACCCGAGTACCAGGGGAGGAAAACTGAGACATATTTGAACACGTCTCCCGTTCACATGGTTGATCATACTTGGGTTCCACATGCATGTTTTAGCTGAAGGAAGAATACCTTAAACCTGGAGAGTTGAGACCCGTGTAATGGGTACCATGCAATATGACTTCAAAGGGTCTTCATTTGCTCACCGAACCTCTCCAACCCTATCACTGCTGCGTTTATGCCCCTGTACACATGCTTGATTCTCTTTTGGAGACATAGCAATCCATAGGTTTTCCGATACTTACTAGTCAGGTACATTCTTAGGCGTTTAATATGCGGTGTTGAGTCCATTTCGTTGAGCAAGGAGTAGCTCTTGTCTATTCCATATTTGACTTAAGGAACTTTATCTGTGCTCATTTCAATCTCTGGTTTTATGCAGCACCCCAACTCACCTTTACCCTTAAGCAAGCATAAGTTGTTTTTCTAAACTTGAGACCCTGTTCTGTTCTGTAATTCAGTTCCTGTGTAGCCAAGTTTCCATTCCGTGTATTACTGATATCTTATGATGTTTCTTTTTCTGTGTGACTTATTTCAGTTAGAATCATCATACCTGAATCCACTCATTGTGATGCTAAGGGCCTGATGACACAGATTTCATTGCTGAGTGATATTGCTTTGTAAGTAAATACCACAACTTCTTTATCCATTTTTCACTTTCTGTGATGTTGAACTTGTACTGTAAACGAGGTTCTTGTAAACAGAGACGTCCCAAACTTTGGGGTGGCTGTGTCTTTTTGATTTTAATTTCCCTAAGCTATAGGACCATAAGTGGCAGTGCCCTAGGCTCTGTTGCTTTGTTTTTTAGATGTTTCAGGAAACACCATACACTTCTCCCGAGTGTCTGTTGGCAATTTACATCCCGCCCATCAGCATAACAAGGCTCCCAGTTCTCCATGGCCTGTCCTGCCTTTCTGGATTTTACACTTTTTTCAGATGGCCCTTTTGACCGGGGGGAAGTGAGACTTCATTGTAGTGCAGATTTCCTTTGCAAGCTTGCTTGGTTGGCCAAAAAGGGCGTATGCGTTTTTTCCTGAATATATTCAGGAAAAAACGCATACGCCCTTTTTGGCCAAGTGCATCATTGTGGACGTTCTGCCTCTTTTCCTATGCTTTCAATGCAATTCCAGTCTACCTCCTGAAATCGGTTTCCTGCAATTCTGCCCCGCTTTCAAGTCCTCTTGGCAGCCTTACTTCAGTCTATTTTTGGACAATAGCTGTCATTTATAACTCTGCAGGTTTGTGAATTACAGTGCCCCTGAGCTCCTTTCTTCAACTCGCTTTCTTTTGAGCTGGCCGCAACACCGCAGGATGGCTTCAGGCCCTAATCTGGTTCCGGTACGGCACGCTGAGCCTTTGGTTATTTCCTCTTCCTGGTGGGAAATGAGAGTTAAATTTGCCCGTCCAGACACCTCCAGCTAGCCTCTCATTGGTTCTCGCTATTCCTGTTCATCTTCCGCAGAAATTGCAAACTGGGCCAAACAGGAGGTTAAAGGCGCTGACTCTCCAAGTGGGGAGAGTGTTAGTAAAGCGTCTGGAATGTTGCACCCGAGTACCAGGGGAGGAAAACTGAGACATATTTGAACACGTCTCCCGTTCACATGGTTGATCATACTTGGGTTCCACATGCATGTTTTAGCTGAAGGAAGAATACCTTAAACCTGGAGAGTTGAGACCTGTGTAATGGGTACCATGCAATATGACTTCAAAGGGTCTTCATTTGCTCACCGAACCTCTCCAATCCTATCACTGCTGCGTTTATGCCCCTGTACACATGCTTGATTCTCTTTTGGAGACATAGCAATCCATAGGTTTTCCGATACTTACTAGTCAGGTACATTCTTAGGCGTTTAATATGGGGTGTTGAGTCCATTTCGTTGAGCAAGGAGTAGCTCTTGTCTATTCCATATTTGACTTAAGGAACTTTATCTGTGCTCATTTCAATCTCTGGTTTTATGCAGCACCCCAACTCACCTTTACCCTTAAGCAAGCATAAGTTGGTTTTCTAAATTTGAGTCCCTGTTCTGTTCTGTAATTCAGTTCCTGTGTAGCCAAGTTTACATTCCGTGTATTACTGATATCTTATGATGTTTCTTTTTCTGTGTGACTTATTTCAGTTAGAATCATCATACCTGAATCCACTCATTGTGATGCTAAGGGCCTGATGACATACATTTCATTGCTGAGTGATATTGCTTTGTAAGTAAATACCACAACTTCTTTATCCATTTTTCACTTTCTGCGATGTTGAACTTGTACTGTAAACGAGGTTCTTGTAAACAGAGCCGTTCCAAACTTTGGGGTGGCTGTGTCTTTTTGATTTTAATTTCCCTAAGCTATAGGACCATAAGTGGCAGTGCCCTAGGCTCTGTTGCTTTGTTTTTTAGATGTTTCAGGAAACACCATACACGTCTCCCGAGTGTCTGTTGGCAATTTACATCCCGCCCATCAGCATAACAAGGCTCCCAGTTCTCCATGGCCTGTCCTGCCTTTCTGGATTTTACACTTTTTTGAGATGGCCCTTTTGACCGGGGGAAGTGAGACTTCATTGTAGTGCAGATTTCCTTTGCAAGCTTGCTTGGTTGGCCAAAAAGGGCGTATGCGTTTTTTCCTGAATATATTCAGGAAAAAACGCATACGCCCTTTTTGGCCAAGTGCATCATTGTGGACGTTCTGCCTCTTTTCCTATGCTTTCAATGCAATTCCAGTCTACCTCCTGAAATCGGTTTCCTGCAATTCTGCCCCACTTTCAAGTCCTCTTGGCAGCCTTTCTTCAGTCTATTTTTGGACGATAGCTGTCATTTATAACTCTGCAGGTTTGTGAATTACAGTGCCCCTGAGCTCCTTTCTTCAACTCGCTTTCTTGTGACCTGGCTGCAACACCGCAGGATGGCTTCAGGCCCTAATCTGGTTCCGGTACGGCACGCTGAGCCTTTGGTTATTTCCTCTTCCTGGTGGGAAATGAGAGTTAAATTTGCCCGTCCAGACACCTCCAGCTAGCCTCTCATTGGTTCTCGCTATTCCTGTTCATCTTCCGCAGAAATTGCAAACTGGGCCAAACAGGAGGTTAAAGGCGCTGACTCTCCAAGTGGGGAGAGTGTTAGTAAAGCGTCTGGAATGTTGCACCCGAGTACCAGGGGAGGAAAACTGAGACATATTTGAACACGTCTCCCGTTCACATGGTTGATCATACTTGGGTTCCACATGCATGTTTTAGCTGAAGGAAGAATACCTTAAACCTGGAGAGTTGAGACCCGTGTAATGGGTACCATGCAATATGACTTCAAAGGGTCTTCATTTGCTCACCGAACCTCTCCAATCCTATCACTGCTGCGTTTATGCCCCTGTACACATGCTTGATTCTCTTTCGGAGACATAGCAATCCATAGGTTTTACGATAATTACTAGTCAGGTACATTCTTAGGCGTTTAATATGCGGTGTTGAGTCCATTTCGTTGAGCAAGGAGTAGCTCTTGTCTATTCCATATTTGGCTTAAGGAACTTTATCTGTGCTCATTTCAATCTCTGGTTTTATGCAGCACCCCAACTCACCTTTACCCTTAAGCAAGCATAAGTTGTTTTTCTAAATTTAAGGCCCTGTTCTGTTCTGTAATTCAGTTCCTGTGTAGCCAAGTTTCCATTCCGTGTATTACTGATATCTTATGATGTTTCTTTTTCTGTGTGACTTATTTCAGTTAGAATCATCATACCTGAATCCACTCATTGTGCTGCTAAGGGCCTGATGACATAGATTTCATTGCTGAGTGATATTGCTTTGTAAGTGAATACCACAACTTCTTTATCCATTTTTCAATTTCTGCGATGTTGAACTTGTACTGTAAATGAGGTTCTTGTAAACAGAGCCATTCCAAACTTTGGGGTGGCTGTGTCTTTTTGATTTTAATTTCCCTAAGCTATAGGACCATAAGTGGCAGTGCCCTAGGCTCTGTTGCTTTGTTTTTTAGAAGTTTCAGGAAACACCATACACTTCTCCCGAGTGGTTGTTGGCAATTTACATCCCGCCCATCAGCATAACAAGGCTCCCAGTTCTCCATGGCCTGTCCTGCCTTTCTGGATTTTACACTTTTTTCAGATGGCCCTTTTGACCGGGGGGAAGTGAGACTTCATTGCAGTGCAGATTTCCTTTGCAAGCTTGCTTGCTTGGCCAAAAAGGGCTTATGCGTTTTTTCCTGAATATATTCAGGAAAAAACGCATACGCCCTTTTTGGCCAAGTGCATCATTGTGGACGTTCTGCCTCTTTTCCTATGCTTTCAATGCAATTCCAGTCTACCTCCTGAAATCGGTTTCCTGCAATTCTGCCCCGTTTTCAAGTCCTCTTGGCAGCCTTACTTCAGTCTATTTTTGGACGATAGCTGTCATTTATAACTCTGCAGGTTTGTGAATTACAGTGCCCCTGAGCTCCTTTCTTCAACTCACTTTCTTTTGAGCTGGCCGCAACACCGCAGGATGGCTTCAGGCCCTAATCTGTTTCCGGTACGGCATGCTGAGCCTTTGGTTCTTTCCTCTTCCTGTTGGGAAATGAGAGTTAAATTTGCCCGTCCAGACACCTCCAGCTAGCCTCTCATTGGTTCTCGCTATTCCTGTTCATCTTCCGCAGAAATTGCCAACTGGGCCAAACAGGAGGTTAAAGGCGCTGACTCTCCAAGTGGGGAGAGTGTTAGTAAAGCGTCTGGAATGTTGCACCCGAGTACCAGGGGAGGAAAACTGAGACATATTTGAACACGTCTCCCATTCACATGGTTGATCATACTTGGGTTCCACATGCATGTTTTAGCTGAAGGAAGAATACCTTAAACCTGGAGAGTTGAGACCCGTGTAATGGGTACCATGCAATATGACTTCAAAGGGTCTTCATTTGCTCACCGAACCTCTCCAATCCTATCACTGCTGCGTTTATGCCCCTGTACACATGCTTGATTCTCTTTTGGAGACATAGCAATCCATAGGTTTTCCGATACTTACTAGTCAGGTACATTCTTAGGCGTTTAATATGCGGTGTTGAGTCCATTTCGTTGAGCAAGGAGTAGCTCTTGTCTATTCCATATTTGACTTAAGGAACTTTATCTGTGCTCATTTCAATCTCTGGTTTTATGCAGCACCCCAACTCACCTTTACCCTTAAGCAAGCATAAGTTGTTTTTCTAAACTTGAGACCCTGTTCTGTTCTGTAATTCAGTTCCTGTGTAGCCAAGTTTCCATTCCGTGTATTACTGATATCTTATGATGTTTCTTTTTCTGTGTGACTTATTTCAGTTAGAATCATCATACCTGAATCCACTCATTGTGATGCTAAGGGCCTGATGACACAGATTTCATTGCTGAGTGATATTGCTTTGTAAGTAAATACCACAACTTCTTTATCCATTTTTCACTTTCTGCGATGTTGAACTTGTACTGTAAACGAGGTTCTTGTAAACAGAGACGTCCCAAACTTTGGGGTGGCTGTGTCTTTTTGATTTTAATTTCCCTAAGCTACAGGACCATAAGTGGCAGTGCCCTAGGCTCTGTTGCTTTGTTTTTTAGATGTTTCAGGAAACACCATACACTTCTCCCGAGTGTCTGTTGGCAATTTACATCCCGCCCATCAGCATAACAAGGCTCCCAGTTCTCCATGGCCTGTCCTGCCTTTCTGGATTTTACACTTTTTTCAGATGGCCCTTTTGACCGGGGGGAAGTGAGACTTCATTGTAGTGCAGATTTCCTTTGCAAGCTTGCTTGGTTGGCCAAAAAGGGCGTATGCGTTTTTTCCTGAATATATTCAGGAAAAAACGCATACGCCCTTTTTGGCCAAGTGCATCATTGTGGACGTTCTGCCTCTTTTCCTATGCTTTCAATGCAATTCCAGTCTACCTCCTGAAATCGGTTTCCTGCAATTCTGCCCCGCTTTCAAGTCTTCTTGGCAGCCTTACTTCAGTCTATTTTTGGACAATAGCTGTCATTTATAACTCTGCAGGTTTGTGAATTACAGTGCCCCTGAGCTCCTTTCTTCAACTCGCTTTCTTTTGAGCTGGCCGCAACACCGCAGGATGGCTTCAGGCCCTAATCTGGTTCCGGTATGGCACGCTGAGCCTTTGGTTATTTCCTCTTCCTGGTGGGAAATGAGAGTTAAATTTGCCCGTCCAGACACCTCCAGCTAGCCTCTCATTGGTTCTCGCTATTCCTGTTCATCTTCCACAGAAATTGCAAACTGGGCCAAACAGGAGGTTAAAGGCGCTGACTCTCCAAGTGGGGAGAGTGTTAGTAAAGCGTCTGGAATGTTGCACCCGAGTACCAGGGGAGGAAAACTGAGACATATTTGAACACGTCTCCCGTTCACATGGTTGATCATACTTGGGTTCCACATGCATGTTTTAGCTGAAGGAAGAATACCTTAAACCTGGAGAGTTAAGACCCGTGTAATGGGTACCATGCAATATGACTTCAAAGGGTCTTCATTTGCTCACCGAACCTCTCCAATCCTATCACTGCTGCATTTATGCCCCTGTACACATGCTTGATTCTCTTTTGGAGACATAGCAATCCATAGGTTTTCGGATACTTACTAGTCAGGTACATTCTTAGGCGTTTAATATGCGGTGTTGAGTCCATTTCGTTGAGCAAGGAGTAGCTCTTGTCTATTCCATATTTGACTTAAGGAACTTTATCTGTGCTCATTTCAATCTCTGGTTTTATGCAGCACCCCAACTCACCTTTACCCTTAAGCAAGCATAAGTTGGTTTTCTAAATTTGAGTCCCTGTTCTGTTCTGTAATTCAGTTCCTGTGTAGCCAAGTTTACATTCCGTGTATTACTGATATCTTTTGATGTTTCTTTTTCTGTGTGACTTATTTCAGTTAGAATCATCATACCTGAATCCACTCATTGTGATGCTAAGGGCCTGATGACATAGATTTCATTGCTGAGTGATATTGCTTTGTAAGTAAATACCACAACTTCTTTATCCATTTTTCACTTTCTGCGATGTTGAACTTGTACTTTAAACGAGGTTCTTGTAAACAGAGCCATTCCAAACTTTGGGGTGGCTGTGTCTTTTTGATTTTAATTTCCCTAAGCTATAGGACCATAAGTGGAAGTGCCCTAGGCTCTGTTGCTTTGTTTTTTAGATGTTTCAGGAAACACTATACACTTCTCCCGAGTGTCTGTTGGCAATTTACATCCCGCCCATCAGCATAACAAGGCTCCCAGTTCTCTATGGCCTGTTGCCTTTCTGGATTTTACACTTTTTTCAGATGGCCCTTTTGACCGGGGGGAAGTGAGACTTCATTGTAGTGCAGATTTCCTTTGCAAGCTTGCTTGGTTGGCCAAAAAGGGCGTATGCGTTTTTCAGGAAAAAACGCATACGCCCTTTTTGGCCAAGTGCATCATTGTGGACGTTCTGCCTCTTTTCCTATGCTTTCAATGCAATTCCAGTCTACCTCCTGAAATCGGTTTCCTGCAATTCTGCCCCGCTTTCAAGTCCTCTTGGCAGCCTTATTTCAGTCTATTTTTGGACGATAACTGTCATTTATAACTCTGCAGGTTTGTGAATTACAGTGCCCCTGAGCTCCTTTCTTCAACTCGCTTTCTTGTGACCTGGCCACAACACCGCAGGATGGCTTCAGGCCCTAATCTGGTTCCGGCACGGCATGCTGAGCCTTTGGTTATTTCCTCTTCCTGGTGGGAAATGAGAGTTAAATTTGCCCGTCCAGACACCTCCAGCTAGCCTCTCATTGGTTCTCGCTATTCCTGTTCATCTTCCACAGAAATTGCAAACTGGGCCAAACAGGAGGTTAAAGGCGCTGACTCTCCAAGTGGGGAGAGTGTTAGTAAAGCGTCTGGAATGTTGCACCCGAGTACCAGGGGAGGAAAACTGAGACATATTTGAACACGTCTCCCGTTCACATGGTTGATCATACTTGGGTTCCACATGCATGTTTTAGCTGAAGGAAGAATACCTTAAACCTGGAGAGTTAAGACCCGTGTAATGGGTACCATGCAATATGACTTCAAAGGGTCTTCATTTGCTCACCGAACCTCTCCAATCCTATCACTGCTGCATTTATGCCCCTGTACACATGCTTGATTCTCTTTTGGAGACATAGCAATCCATAGGTTTTCGGATACTTACTAGTCAGGTACATTCTTAGGCGTTTAATATGCGGTGTTGAGTCCATTTCGTTGAGCAAGGAGTAGCTCTTGTCTATTCCATATTTGACTTAAGGAACTTTATCTGTGCTCATTTCAATCTCTGGTTTTATGCAGCACCCCAACTCACCTTTACCCTTAAGCAAGCATAAGTTGGTTTTCTAAATTTGAGTCCCTGTTCTGTTCTGTAATTCAGTTCCTGTGTAGCCAAGTTTACATTCCGTGTATTACTGATATCTTTTGATGTTTCTTTTTCTGTGTGACTTATTTCAGTTAGAATCATCATACCTGAATCCACTCATTGTGATGCTAAGGGCCTGATGACATAGATTTCATTGCTGAGTGATATTGCTTTGTAAGTAAATACCACAACTTCTTTATCCATTTTTCACTTTCTGCGATGTTGAACTTGTACTTTAAACGAGGTTCTTGTAAACAGAGCCATTCCAAACTTTGGGGTGGCTGTGTCTTTTTGATTTTAATTTCCCTAAGCTATAGGACCATAAGTGGAAGTGCCCTAGGCTCTGTTGCTTTGTTTTTTAGATGTTTCAGGAAACACTATACACTTCTCCCGAGTGTCTGTTGGCAATTTACATCCCGCCCATCAGCATAACAAGGCTCCCAGTTCTCAATGGCCTGTTGCCTTTCTGGATTTTACACTTTTTTCAGATGGCCCTTTTGACCGGGGGGAAGTGAGACTTCATTGTAGTGCAGATTTCCTTTGCAAGCTTGCTTGGTTGGCCAAAAAGGGCGTATGCGTTTTTCAGGAAAAAACGCATACGCCCTTTTTGGCCAAGTGCATCATTGTGGACGTTCTGCCTCTTTTCCTATGCTTTCAATGCAATTCCAGTCTACCTCCTGAAATCGGTTTCCTGCAATTCTGCCCCGCTTTCAAGTCCTCTTGGCAGCCTTATTTCAGTCTATTTTTGGACGATAACTGTCATTTATAACTCTGCAGGTTTGTGAATTACAGTGCCCCTGAGCTCCTTTCTTCAACTCGCTTTCTTGTGACCTGGCCACAACACCGCAGGATGGCTTCAGGCCCTAATCTGGTTCCGGCACGGCATGCTGAGCCTTTGGTTAATTCCTCTTCCTGGTGGGAAATGAGAGTTAAATTTGCCCGTCCAGACACCTCCAGCTAGCCTCTCATTGGTTCTCGCTATTCCTGTTCATCTTCCGCAGAAATTGCAAACTGGGCCAAACAGGAGGTTAAAGGGACTGACTCTCCAAGTGGGGAGAGTGTAAGTAAAGCGTCTGGAATGTTGCACCCGAGTACCAGGGGAGGAAAACTGAGACATATTTGAACACGTCTCCCATTCACATGGTTGATTATACTTGGGTTCCACATGCATGTTTTAGCTGAAGGAAGAATACCTTAAACCTGGGTAGTTGAAACCCGTGGAATGGACACCATGCAATATGACTTCAAAGGGTCTTCATTTGCTCACCGAACCTCTCCAATCCTATCACTGCTGCGTTTATGCCCCTGTACACATGCTTGATTCTCTTTCGGAGACATAGCAATCCATAGGTTTTAAGATACTTACAAGTCAGGTACATTCTTAGGCGTTTAATATGCGGTGTTGAGTCCATTTCGTTGAGCAAGGAGTAGCTCTTGTCTATTCCATATTTGGCTTAAGGAACTTTATCTGTGCTCATTTCAATCTCTGGTTTTATGCAGCACCCCAACTCACCTTTACCCTTAAGCAAGCATAAGTTGTTTTTCTAAATTTGAGGCCCTGTTCTGTTCTGTAATTCAGTTCCTGTGTAGCCAAGTTTCCATTCCGTGTATTACTGATATCTTATGATGTTTCTTTTTCTGTGTGACTTATTTCAGTTAGAATCATCATACCTGAATCCACTCATTGTGCTGCTAAGGGCCTGATGACATAGATTTCATTGCTGAGTGATATTGCTTTGTAAGTGAATACCACAACTTCTTTATCCATTTTTCACTTTCTGCGATGTTGAACTTGTACTGTAAACGAGGTTCTTGTAAACAGAGGCGTCCCAAACTTTGGGGTGGCTGTGTCTTTTTGATTTTAATTTCCCTAAGCTATAGGACCATAAGTGGCAGTGCCCTAGGCTCTGTTGCTTTGTTTTTTAGATGTTTCAGGAAACACCATACACTTCTCCCGAGTGTCTGTTGGCAATTTACATCCCGCCCATCAGCATAACAAGGCTCCCAGTTGTCCATGGCCTGTCCTGCCTTTCTGGATTTTACACTTTTTTCAGATGGCCCTTTTGACCGGGGGGAAGTGAGACTTCATTGTAGTGCAGATTTCCTTTGCAAGCTTGCTTGGTTGGCCAAAAAGGGCGTATGCGTTTTTTCCTGAATATATTCAGGAAAAAACGCATACGCCCTTTTTGGCCAAGTGCATCATTGTGGACGTTCTGCCTCTTTTCCTATGCTTTCAATGCAATTCCAGTCTACCTCCTGAAATCGGTTTCCTGCAATTCTGCCCCGCTTTCAAGTCCTCTTGGCAGCCTTACTTCAGTCTATTTTTGGACGATAGCTGTCATTTATAACTCTGCAGGTTTGTGAATTACAGTGCCCCTGAGCTCCTTTCTTCAACTCGCTTTCTTGTGACCTGGCCGCAACACCGCAGGATGGCTTCAGGCCCTAATCTGGTTCCGGTACGGCACGCTGAGCCTTTGGTTATTTCCTCTTCCTGGTGGGAAATGAGAGTTAAATTTGCCCGTCCAGACACCTCCAGCTAGCCTCTCATTGGTTATCGCTATTCCTGTTCATCTTCCGCAGAAATTTCAAACTGGGCCAAACAGGAGGTTAAAGGGACTGACTCTCCAAGTGGGGAGAGTGTTAGTAAAGCGTCTGGAATGTTGCACCCGAGTACCAGGGGAGGAAAACTGAGTCATATTTGAACATGTCTCCCGATCACATGGTTGATCATACTCTAGGTTCCACATGCATGTTTTAGCTGAAGGAAGAATACCTTAAACCTGGGTAGTTGAAACCCGTGGAATGGGTACCATGCAATATGACTTCAAAGGGTCTTCATTTGCTCACCGAACCTCTCCAATCCTATCACTGCTGTGTTTATGCCCCTGTACACATGCTTGATTCTCTTTCGGAGACATAGCAATCCATAGGTTTTAAGATACTTACAAGTCAGGTACATTCTTAGGCGTTTAATATGCGGTGTTGAGTCCATTTCGTTGAGCAAGGAGTAGCTCTTGTCTATTCCATATTTGGCTTAAGGAACTTTATCTGTGCTCATTTCAATCTCTGGTTTTATGCAGCACCCCAACTCACCTTTACCCTTAAGCAAGCATAAGTTGTTTTTCTAAATTTGAGGCCCTGTTCTGTTCTGTAATTCAGTTCCTGTGTAGCCAAGTTTCCATTCCGTGTATTACTGATATCTTATGATGTTTCTTTTTCTGTGTGACTTATTTCAGTTAGAATCATCATACCTGAATCCACTCATTGTGCTGCTAAGGGCCTGATGACATAGATTTCATTGCTGAATGATATTGCTTTGTAAGTGAATACCACAACTTCTTTATCCATTTTTCACTTTCTGCGATGTTGAACTTGTACTGTAAACGAGGTTCTTGTAAACAGAGCCATTCCAAACTTTGGGGTGGCTGTGTCTTTTTGATTTTAATTTCCCTAAGCTATAGGACCATAAGTGGAAGTGCCCTAGGCTCTGTTGCTTTGTTTTTTAGATGTTTCAGGAAACACTATACACTTCTCCCAAGTGTCTGTTGGCAATTTACATCCCGCCCATCAGCATAACAAGGCTCCCAGTTCTCAATGGCCTGTTGCCTTTCTGGATTTTACACTTTTTTCAGATGGCCCTTTTGACCGGGGGGAAGTGAGACTTCATTGTAGTGCAGATTTCCTT
Organism: Delphinus delphis; assembly: GCF_949987515.2. NCBI lineage: Eukaryota > Metazoa > Chordata > Mammalia > Artiodactyla > Delphinidae > Delphinus > Delphinus delphis. The sequence goes on along the minus strand of NW_027192685.1, from coordinate 540,574 downwards.
TGCAAGCTTGCTTGGTTGGCCAAAAAGGGCGTATGCGTTTTTCAGGAAAAAACGCATACGCCCTTTTTGGCCAAGTGCATCATTGTGGACGTTCTGCCTCTTTTCCTATGCTTTCAATGCAATTCCAGTCTACCTCCTGAAATCGGTTTCCTGCAATTCTGCCCCGCTTTCAAGTCCTCTTGGCAGCCTTATTTCAGTCTATTTTTGGACGATAACTGTCATTTATAACTCTGCAGGTTTGTGAATTACAGTGCCCCTGAGCTCCTTTCTTCAACTCGCTTTCTTGTGACCTGGCCGCAACACCGCAGGATGGCTTCAGGCCCTAATCTGGTTCCGGCACGGCATGCTGAGCCTTTGGTTAATTCCTCTTCCTGGTGGGAAATGAGAGTTAAATTTGCCCGTCCAGACACCTCCAGCTAGCCTCTCATTGGTTCTCGCTATTCCTGTTCATCTTCCGCAGAAATTGCAAACTGGGCCAAACAGGAGGTTAAAGGGACTGACTCTCCAAGTGGGGAGAGTGTAAGTAAAGCGTCTGGAATGTTGCACCCGAGTACCAGGGGAGGAAAACTGAGACATATTTGAACACGTCTCCCATTCACATGGTTGATTATACTTGGGTTCCACATGCATGTTTTAGCTGAAGGAAGAATACCTTAAACCTGGGTAGTTGAAACCCGTGGAATGGACACCATGCAATATGACTTCAAAGGGTCTTCATTTGCTCACCGAACCTCTCCAATCCTATCACTGCTGCGTTTATGCCCCTGTACACATGCTTGATTCTCTTTCGGAGACATAGCAATCCATAGGTTTTAAGATACTTACAAGTCAGGTACATTCTTAGGCGTTTAATATGCGGTGTTGAGTCCATTTCGTTGAGCAAGGAGTAGCTCTTGTCTATTCCATATTTGGCTTAAGGAACTTTATCTGTGCTCATTTCAATCTCTGGTTTTATGCAGCACCCCAACTCACCTTTACCCTTAAGCAAGCATAAGTTGTTTTTCTAAATTTGAGGCCCTGTTCTGTTCTGTAATTCAGTTCCTGTGTAGCCAAGTTTCCATTCCGTGTATTACTGATATCTTATGATGTTTCTTTTTCTGTGTGACTTATTTCAGTTAGAATCATCATACCTGAATCCACTCATTGTGCTGCTAAGGGCCTGATGACATAGATTTCATTGCTGAGTGATATTGCTTTGTAAGTGAATACCACAACTTCTTTATCCATTTTTCACTTTCTGCGATGTTGAACTTGTACTGTAAACGAGGTTCTTGTAAACAGAGGCGTCCCAAACTTTGGGGTGGCTGTGTCTTTTTGATTTTAATTTCCCTAAGCTATAGGACCATAAGTGGCAGTGCCCTAGGCTCTGTTGCTTTGTTTTTTAGATGTTTCAGGAAACACCATACACTTCTCCCGAGTGTCTGTTGGCAATTTACATCCCGCCCATCAGCATAACAAGGCTCCCAGTTCTCCATGGCCTGTCCTGCCTTTCTGGATTTTACACTTTTTTCAGATGGCCCTTTTGACCGGGGGGAAGTGAGACTTCATTGTAGTGCAGATTTCCTTTGCAAGCTTGCTTGGTTGGCCAAAAAGGGCGTATGCGTTTTTTCCTGAATATATTCAGGAAAAAACGCATATGCCCTTTTTGGCCAAGTGCATCATTGTGGACGTTCTGCCTCTTTTCCTATGCTTTCAATGCAATTCCAGTCTACCTCCTGAAATCGGTTTCCTGCAATTCTGCCCCGCTTTCAAGTCCTCTTGGCAGCCTTTCTTCAGTCTATTTTTGGACGATAGCTGTCATTTATAACTCTGCAGGTTTGTGAATTACAGTGCCCCTGAGCTCCTTTCTTCAACTCGCTTTCTTGTGACCTGGCCGCAACACCGCAGGATGGCTTCAGGCCCTAATCTGGTTCCGGCCCGGCATGCTGAGCCTTTGGTTAATTCCTCTTCCTGGTGGGAAATGAGAGTTAAATTTGCCCGTCCAGACACCTCCAGCTAGCCTCTCATTGGTTCTCGCTATTCCTGTTCATCTTCCGCAGAAATTGCAAACTGGGCCAAACAGGAGGTTAAAGGGACTGACTCTCCAAGTGGGGAGAGTGTTAGTAAAGCATCTGGAATGTTGCACCCGAGTGCCAGGGGAGGAAAACTGAGACATATTTGAACACGTCTCCCGTTCACATGGTTGATCATACTTGGGTTCCACATGCATGTTTTAGCTGAAGGAAGAATACCTTAAACCTGGAGAGTTAAGACCCGTGTAATGGGTACCATGCAATATGACTTCAAAGGGTCTTCATTTGCTCACCGAACCTCTCCAATCCTATCACTGCTGCGTTCATGCCCCTGTACACATGCTTGATTCTCTTTCGGAGACATAGCAATCCATAGGTTTTAAGATACTTACTAGTCAGGTACATTCTTAGGCGTTTAATATGCGGTGTTGAGTCCATTTTGTTGAGCAAGGAGTAGCTCTTGTCTATTACATATTTGACTTAAGGAACTTTATCTGTGCTCATTTCAATCTCTGGTTTTATGCAGCACCCCAACTCACCTTTACCCTTAAGCAAGCATAAATTGGTTTTCTAAATTTGAGACCCTGTTCTGTTCTGTAATTCAGTTCCTGTGAAGCCAAGTTTACATTCCGTGTATTACTGATATCTTATGATGTTTCTTTTTCTGTGTGACTTATTTCAGTTAGAATCATCATACCTGAATCCACTCATTGTGATGCTAAGGGCCCGATGACATAGATTTCATTGCTGAGTGATATTGCTTTGTAAGTAAATACCACAACTTCTTTATCCATTTTTCACTTTCTGCGATGTTGAACTTGTACTGTAAACGAGGTTCTTGTAAACAGAGGCGTCCCAAACTTTGGGGTGGCTGTGTCTTTTTGATTTTAATTTCCCTAAGCTATAGGACCATAAGTGGCAGTGCCCTAGGCTCTGTTGCTTTGTTTTTTAGATGTTTCAGGAAACACCATACCCTTCTCCCCAGTGTCTGTTGGCAATTTACATCCCGCCCATCAGCATAACAAGGCTCCCAGTTCTCCATGGCCTGTCCTGCCTTTCTGGATTTTACACTTTTTTCAGATGGCCCTTTTGACCGGGGGGAAGTGAGACTTCATTGTAGTGCAGATTTCCTTTGCAAGCTTGCTTGGTTGGCCAAAAAGGGCGTATGCGTTTTTTCCTGAATATATTCAGGAAAAAACGCATACGCCCTTTTTGGCCAAGTGCATCATTGTGGACGTTCTGCCTCTTTTCCTATGCTTTCAATGCAATTCCAGTCTACCTCCTGAAATCGGTTTCCTGCAATTCTGCCCCGCTTTCAAGTCCTCTTGGCAGCCTTATTTCAGTCTATTTTTGGACGATAACTGTCATTTATAACTCTGCAGGTTTGTGAATTACAGTGCCCCTGAGCTCCTTTCTTCAACTCGCTTTCTTGTGACCTGGCCGCAACACCGCAGGATGGCTTCAGGCCCTAATCTGGTTCCGGCACGGCATGCTGAGCCTTTGGTTAATTCCTCTTCCTGGTGGGAAATGAGAGTTAAATTTGCCCGTCCAGACACCTCCAGCTAGCCTCTCATTGGTTCTCGCTATTCCTGTTCATCTTCCGCAGAAATTGCAAACTGGGCCAAACAGGAGGTTAAAGGGACTGACTCTCCAAGTGGGGAGAGTGTAAGTAAAGCGTCTGGAATGTTGCACCCGAGTACCAGGGGAGGAAAACTGAGACATATTTGAACACGTCTCCCATTCACATGGTTGATTATACTTGGGTTCCACATGCATGTTTTAGCTGAAGGAAGAATACCTTAAACCTGGGTAGTTGAAACCCGTGGAATGGACACCATGCAATATGACTTCAAAGGGTCTTCATTTGCTCACCGAACCTCTCCAATCCTATCACTGCTGCGTTTATGCCCCTGTACACATGCTTGATTCTCTTTCGGAGACATAGCAATCCATAGGTTTTAAGATACTTACAAGTCAGGTACATTCTTAGGCGTTTAATATGCGGTGTTGAGTCCATTTCGTTGAGCAAGGAGTAGCTCTTGTCTATTCCATATTTGGCTTAAGGAACTTTATCTGTGCTCATTTCAATCTCTGGTTTTATGCAGCACCCCAACTCACCTTTACCCTTAAGCAAGCATAAGTTGTTTTTCTAAATTTGAGGCCCTGTTCTGTTCTGTAATTCAGTTCCTGTGTAGCCAAGTTTCCATTCCGTGTATTACTGATATCTTATGATGTTTCTTTTTCTGTGTGACTTATTTCAGTTAGAATCATCATACCTGAATCCACTCATTGTGCTGCTAAGGGCCTGATGACATAGATTTCATTGCTGAGTGATATTGCTTTGTAAGTGAATACCACAACTTCTTTATCCATTTTTCACTTTCTGCGATGTTGAACTTGTACTGTAAACGAGGTTCTTGTAAACAGAGGCGTCCCAAACTTTGGGGTGGCTGTGTCTTTTTGATTTTAATTTCCCTAAGCTATAGGACCATAAGTGGCAGTGCCCTAGGCTCTGTTGCTTTGTTTTTTAGATGTTTCAGGAAACACCATACACTTCTCCCGAGTGTCTGTTGGCAATTTACATCCCGCCCATCAGCATAACAAGGCTCCCAGTTCTCCATGGCCTGTCCTGCCTTTCTGGATTTTACACTTTTTTCAGATGGCCCTTTTGACCGGGGGGAAGTGAGACTTCATTGTAGTGCAGATTTCCTTTGCAAGCTTGCTTGGTTGGCCAAAAAGGGCGTATGCGTTTTTTCCTGAATATATTCAGGAAAAAACGCATATGCCCTTTTTGGCCAAGTGCATCATTGTGGACGTTCTGCCTCTTTTCCTATGCTTTCAATGCAATTCCAGTCTACCTCCTGAAATCGGTTTCCTGCAATTCTGCCCCGCTTTCAAGTCCTCTTGGCAGCCTTTCTTCAGTCTATTTTTGGACGATAGCTGTCATTTATAACTCTGCAGGTTTGTGAATTACAGTGCCCCTGAGCTCCTTTCTTCAACTCGCTTTCTTGTGACCTGGCCGCAACACCGCAGGATGGCTTCAGGCCCTAATCTGGTTCCGGCCCGGCATGCTGAGCCTTTGGTTAATTCCTCTTCCTGGTGGGAAATGAGAGTTAAATTTGCCCGTCCAGACACCTCCAGCTAGCCTCTCATTGGTTCTCGCTATTCCTGTTCATCTTCCGCAGAAATTGCAAACTGGGCCAAACAGGAGGTTAAAGGGACTGACTCTCCAAGTGGGGAGAGTGTTAGTAAAGCATCTGGAATGTTGCACCCGAGTGCCAGGGGAGGAAAACTGAGACATATTTGAACACGTCTCCCGTTCACATGGTTGATCATACTTGGGTTCCACATGCATGTTTTAGCTGAAGGAAGAATACCTTAAACCTGGAGAGTTAAGACCCGTGTAATGGGTACCATGCAATATGACTTCAAAGGGTCTTCATTTGCTCACCGAACCTCTCCAATCCTATCACTGCTGCGTTCATGCCCCTGTACACATGCTTGATTCTCTTTCGGAGACATAGCAATCCATAGGTTTTAAGATACTTACTAGTCAGGTACATTCTTAGGCGTTTAATATGCGGTGTTGAGTCCATTTTGTTGAGCAAGGAGTAGCTCTTGTCTATTACATATTTGACTTAAGGAACTTTATCTGTGCTCATTTCAATCTCTGGTTTTATGCAGCACCCCAACTCACCTTTACCCTTAAGCAAGCATAAATTGGTTTTCTAAATTTGAGACCCTGTTCTGTTCTGTAATTCAGTTCCTGTGAAGCCAAGTTTACATTCCGTGTATTACTGATATCTTATGATGTTTCTTTTTCTGTGTGACTTATTTCAGTTAGAATCATCATACCTGAATCCACTCATTGTGATGCTAAGGGCCCGATGACATAGATTTCATTGCTGAGTGATATTGCTTTGTAAGTAAATACCACAACTTCTTTATCCATTTTTCACTTTCTGCGATGTTGAACTTGTACTGTAAACGAGGTTCTTGTAAACAGAGGCGTCCCAAACTTTGGGGTGGCTGTGTCTTTTTGATTTTAATTTCCCTAAGCTATAGGACCATAAGTGGCAGTGCCCTAGGCTCTGTTGCTTTGTTTTTTAGATGTTTCAGGAAACACCATACCCTTCTCCCCAGTGTCTGTTGGCAATTTACATCCCGCCCATCAGCATAACAAGGCTCCCAGTTCTCCATGGCCTGTCCTGCCTTTCTGGATTTTACACTTTTTTCAGATGGCCCTTTTGACCGGGGGGAAGTGAGACTTCATTGTAGTGCAGATTTCCTTTGCAAGCTTGCTTGGTTGGCCAAAAAGGGCGTATGCGTTTTTTCCTGAATATATTCAGGAAAAAACGCATACGCCCTTTTTGGCCAAGTGCATCATTGTGGACGTTCTGCCTCTTTTCCTATGCTTTCAATGCAATTCCAGTCTACCTCCTGAAATCGGTTTCCTGCAATTCTGCCCCGCTTTCAAGTCCTCTTGGCAGCCTTACTTCAGTCTATTTTTGGATGATAGCTGTCATTTATAACTCTGCAGGTTTGTGAATTACAGTGCCCCTGAGCTCCTGTCTTCAACTCGCTTTCTTGTGACCTGGCCGCAACACCGCAGGATGGCTTCAGGCCCTAATCTGGTTCCGGTACGGCACGCTGAGCCTTTGGTTATTTCCTCTTCCTGGTGGGAAATGAGAGATAAATTTGCCCGTCCAGACACCTCCAGCTAGTCTCTCATTGGTTCTCGCTATTCCTGTTCATCTTCCGCAGAAATTGCAAACTGGGCCAAACAGGAGGTTAAAGGCGCTGACTCTCCAAGTGGGGAGAGTGTTAGTAAAGCGTCTGGAATGTTGCACCCGAGTACCAGGGGAGGAAAACTGAGACATATTTGAACACGTCTCCCGATCACATGGTTGATCATACTCTAGGTTCCACATGCATGTTTTAGCTGAAGGAAGAATACCTTAAACCTGGGTAGTTGAAACCCGTGGAATGGGTACCATGCAATATGACTTCAAAGGGTCTTCATTTGCTCACCGAACCTCTCCAATCCTATCACTGCTGCGTTTATGCCCCTGTACACATGCTTGATTCTCTTTCGGAGACATAGCAATCCATAGGTTTTAAGATACTTACTAGTCAGGTACATTCTTAGGCGTTTAATATGGGGTGTTGAGTCCATTTCGTTGAGCAAGGAGTAGCTCTTGTCTATTCCATATTTGGCTTAAGGAACTTTATCTGTGCTCATTTCAATCACTGGTTTTATGCAGCACCCCAACTCACCTTTACCCTTAAGCAAGCATAAGTTGGTTTTCTAAATTTGAGACCCTGTTCTGTTCTGTAATTCAGTTCCTGTGTAGCCAAGTTTACATTCCGTGTATTACTGATATCTTATGATGTTTCTTTTTCTGTGTGACTTACTTCAGTTAGAATCATCATACCTGAATCCACTCATTGTGCTGCTAAGGGCCTGATGACACAGATTTCATTGCTGAGTGATATTGCTTTGTAAGTAAATACCACAACTTCTTTATCCATTTTTCACTTTCTGCGATGTTGAACTTGTACTGTAAACGAGGTTCTTGTAAACAGAGCCGTTCCAAACTTTGGGGTGGCTGTGTCTTTTTGATTTTAATTTCCCTAAGCTATAGGACCATAAGTGGAAGTGCCCTAGGCTCTGTTGCTTTGTTTTTTAGATGTTTCAGGAAACACCATACACTTCTCCCGAGTGGTTGTTGGCAATTTACATCCCGCCCATCAGCATAACAAGGCTCCCAGTTCTCCATGGCCTGTCCTGCCTTTCTGGATTTTACACTTTTTTCAGATGGCCCTTTTGACCGGGGGGAAGTGAGACTTCATTGTAGTGCAGATTTCCTTTGCAAGCTTGCTTGGTTGGCCAAAAAGGGCGTATGCGTTTTTCAGGAAAAAACGCATACGCCCTTTTTGGCCAAGTGCATCATTGTGGACGTTCTGCCTCTTTTCCTATGCTTTCAATGCAATTCCAGTCTACCTCCTGAAATCGGTTTCCTGCAATTCTGCCCCGCTTTCAAGTCCTCTTGGCAGCCTTATTTCAGTCTATTTTTGGACGATAACTGTCATTTATAACTCTGCAGGTTTGTGAATTACAGTGCCCCTGAGCTCCTTTCTTCAACTCGCTTTCTTGTGACCTGGCCGCAACACCGCAGGATGGCTTCAGGCCCTAATCTGGTTCCGGCACGGCATGCTGAGCCTTTGGTTAATTCCTCTTCCTGGTGGGAAATGAGAGTTAAATTTGCCCGTCCAGACACCTCCAGCTAGCCTCTCATTGGTTCTCGCTATTCCTGTTCATCTTCCGCAGAAATTGCAAACTGGGCCAAACAGGAGGTTAAAGGGACTGACTCTCCAAGTGGGGAGAGTGTAAGTAAAGCGTCTGGAATGTTGCACCCGAGTACCAGGGGAGGAAAACTGAGACATATTTGAACACGTCTCCCATTCACATGGTTGATTATACTTGGGTTCCACATGCATGTTTTAGCTGAAGGAAGAATACCTTAAACCTGGGTAGTTGAAACCCGTGGAATGGACACCATGCAATATGACTTCAAAGGGTCTTCATTTGCTCACCGAACCTCTCCAATCCTATCACTGCTGCGTTTATGCCCCTGTACACATGCTTGATTCTCTTTCGGAGACATAGCAATCCATAGGTTTTAAGATACTTACAAGTCAGGTACATTCTTAGGCGTTTAATATGCGGTGTTGAGTCCATTTCGTTGAGCAAGGAGTAGCTCTTGTCTATTCCATATTTGGCTTAAGGAACTTTATCTGTGCTCATTTCAATCTCTGGTTTTATGCAGCACCCCAACTCACCTTTACCCTTAAGCAAGCATAAGTTGTTTTTCTAAATTTGAGGCCCTGTTCTGTTCTGTAATTCAGTTCCTGTGTAGCCAAGTTTCCATTCCGTGTATTACTGATATCTTATGATGTTTCTTTTTCTGTGTGACTTATTTCAGTTAGAATCATCATACCTGAATCCACTCATTGTGCTGCTAAGGGCCTGATGACATAGATTTCATTGCTGAGTGATATTGCTTTGTAAGTGAATACCACAACTTCTTTATCCATTTTTCACTTTCTGCGATGTTGAACTTGTACTGTAAACGAGGTTCTTGTAAACAGAGGCGTCCCAAACTTTGGGGTGGCTGTGTCTTTTTGATTTTAATTTCCCTAAGCTATAGGACCATAAGTGGCAGTGCCCTAGGCTCTGTTGCTTTGTTTTTTAGATGTTTCTGGAAACACCATACACTTCTCCCGAGTGTCTGTTGGCAATTTACATCCCGCCCATCAGCATAACAAGGCTCCCAGTTCTCCATGGCCTGTCCTGCCTTTCTGGATTTTACACTTTTTTCAGATGGCCCTTTTGACCGGGGGGAAGTGAGACTTCATTGTAGTGCAGATTTCCTTTGCAAGCTTGCTTGGTTGGCCAAAAAGGGCGTATGCGTTTTTTCCTGAATATATTCAGGAAAAAACGCATACGCCCTTTTTGGCCAAGTGCATCATTGTGGACGTTCTGCCTCTTTTCCTATGCTTTCAATGCAATTCCAGTCTACCTCCTGAAATCGGTTTCCTGCAATTCTGCCCCGCTTTCAAGTCCTCTTGGCAGCCTTTCTTCAGTCTATTTTTGGACGATAGCTGTCATTTATAACTCTGCAGGTTTGTGAATTACAGTGCCCCTGAGCTCCTTTCTTCAACTCGCTTTCTTGTGACCTGGCCGCAACACCGCAGGATGGCTTCAGGCCCTAATCTGGTTCCGGCCTGGCATGCTGAGCCTTTGGTTAATTCCTCTTCCTGGTGGGAAATGAGAGTTAAATTTGCCCGTCCAGACACCTCCAGCTAGCCTCTCATTGGTTCTCGCTATTCCTGTTCATCTTCCGCAGAAATTGCAAACTGGGCCAAACAGGAAGTTAAAGGGACTGACTCTCCAAGTGGGGAGAGTGTTAGTAAAGCGTCTGGAATGTTGCACCCGAGTGCCAGGGGAGGAAAACTGAGACATATTTGAACACGTCTCCCGTTCACATGGTTGATCATACTTGGGCTCCACATGCATGTTTTAGCTGAAGGAAGAATACCTTAAACCTGGAGAGTTAAGACCCGTGTAATGGGTACCATGCAATATGACTTCAAAGGGTCTTCATTTGCTCACCGAACCTCTCCAATCCTATCACTGCTGCGTTCATGCCCCTGTACACATGCTTGATTCTCTTTCGGAGACATAGCAATCCATAAGTTTTAAGATACTTACTAGTCAGGTACATTCTTAGGCGTTTAATATGCGGTGTTGAGTCCATTTTGTTGAGCAAGGAGTAGCTCTTGTCTATTACATATTTGACTTAAGGAACTTTATCTGTGCTCATTTCAATCTCTGGTTTTATGCAGCACCCCAACTCACCTTTACCCTTAAGCAAGCATAAGTTGGTTTTCTAAATTTGAGACCCTGTTCTGTTCTGTAATTCAGTTCCTGTGTAGCCAAGTTTACATTCCGTGTATTACTGATATCTTATGATGTTTCTTTTTCTGTGTGACTTATTTCAGTTACAATCATCATACCTGAATCCACTCATTGTGATGCTAAGGGCCTGATGACATAGATTTCATTGCTGAGTGATATTGCTTTGTAAGTAAATACCACAACTTCTTTATCCATTTTTCACTTTCTGCGATGTTGAACTTGTACTGTAAACCAGGTTCTTGTAAACAGAGGCGTCCCAAACTTTGGGGTGGCTGTGTCTTTTTGATTTTAATTTCCCTAAGCTATAGGACCATAAGTGGCAGTGCCCTAGGCTCTGTTGCTTTGTTTTTTAGATGTTTCAGGAAACACCATACCCTTCTCCCCAGTGTCTGTTGGCAATTTACATCCCGCCCATCAGCATAACAAGGCTCCCAGTTCTCCATGGCCTGTCCTGCCTTTCTGGATTTTACACTTTTTTCAGATGGCCCTTTTGACCGGGGGGAAGTGAGACTTCATTGTAGTGCAGATTTCCTTTGCAAGCTTGCTTGGTTGGCCAAAAAGGGCGTATGCGTTTTTTCCTGAATATATTCAGGAAAAAACGCATACGCCCTTTTTGGCCAAGTGCATCATTGTGGACGTTCTGCCTCTTTTCCTATGCTTTCAATGCAATTCCAGTCTACCTCCTGAAATTGGTTTCCTGCAATTCTGCCCCGCTTTCAAGTCCTCTTGGCAGCCTTACTTCAGTCTATTTTTGGACGATAGCTGTCATTTATAACTCTGCAGGTTTGTGCATTACAGTGCCCCTGAGCTCCTTTCTTCAACTCGCTTTCTTGTGACCTGGCCGCAACACCGCAGGATGGCTTCAGGCCCTAATCAGGTTCCGGCCCGGCATGCTGAGCCTTTGGTTAATTCCTCTTCCTGGTGGGAAATGAGAGTTAAATTTGCCCATCCAGACACCTCCAGCTAGCCTCTCATTGGTTCTCGCTATTCCTGTTCATCTTCCGCAGAAATTGCAAACTGGGCCAAACAGGAGGTTAAAGGGACTGACTCTCCAAGTGGGGAGAGTGTTAGTAAAGCGTCTGGAATGTTGCACCCGAGTACCAGGGGAGGAAAACTGAGACATATTTGAACACGTCTCCCGATCACATGGTTGATCATACTCTAGGTTCCACATGCATGTTTTAGCTGAAGGAAGAATACCTTAAACCTGGGTAGTTGAAACCCGTGTAATGGGTACCATGCAATATGACTTCAAAGGGTCTTCATTTGCTCAGCGCACCTCTCCAATCCTATCACTGCTGCGTTTATGCCCCTGTACACATGCTTGATTCTCTTTCGGAGACATAGCAATCCATAGGTTTTACGATACTTACTAGTCAGGTACATTCTTAGGTGTTTAATATGGGGTGTTGAGTCCAATTTGTTGAGCAAGGAGTAGCTCTTGTCTATTCCATATTTGGCTTAAGGAACTTTATCTGTGCTCATTTCAATCTCTGGTTTTATGCAGCACCCCAACCACCTTTACCCTTAAGCAAGCATGAGTTGGTTTTCTAAATTTGAGACCCTGTTCTGTTCTGTAATTCAGTTCCTGTGTAGCCAAGTTTACATTCCGTGTATTACTGATATCTTATGATGTTTCTTTTTCTGTGTGACTTACTTCAGTTAGAATCATCATACCTGAATCCACTCATTGTGCTGCTAAGGGCCTGATGACACAGATTTCATTGCTGAGTGATATTGCTTTGTAAGTAAATACCACAACTTCTTTATCCATTTTTCACTTTCTGCGATGTTGAACTTGTACTGTAAACGAGGTTCTTGTAAACAGAGGCGTCCCAAACTTTGGGGTGGCTGTGTCTTTTTGATTTTAATTTCCCTAAGCTATAGGACCATAAGTGGCAGTGCCCTAGGCTCTGTTGCTTTGTTTTTTAGATGTTTCAGGAAACACCATACACTTCTCCCGAGTGTCTGTTGGCAATTTACATCCCGCCCATCAGCATAACAAGGCTCCCAGTTCTCCATGGCCTGTCCTGCCTTTCTGGATTTTACACTTTTTTCAGATGGCCCTTTTGACCGGGGGGAAGTGAGACTTCATTGTAGTGCAGATTTCCTTTGCAAGCTTGCTTGGTTGGCCAAAAAGGGCGTATGCGTTTTTTCCTGAATATATTCAGGAAAAAACGCATATGCCCTTTTTGGCCAAGTGCATCATTGTGGACGTTCTGCCTCTTTTCCTATGCTTTCAATGCAATTCCAGTCTACCTCCTGAAATCGGTTTCCTGCAATTCTGCCCCGCTTTCAAGTCCTCTTGGCAGCCTTACTTCAGTCTATTTTTGGACGATAGCTGTCATTTATAACTCTGCAGGTTTGTGAATTACAGTGCCCCTGAGCTCCTTTCTTCAACTCACTTTCTTTTGAGCTGGCCGCAACACCGCAGGATGGCTTCAGGCCCTAATCTGGTTCCGGTACGGCACGCTGAGCCTTTGGTTATTTCCTCTTCCTGGTGGGAAATGAGAGTTAAATTTGCCCGTCCAGACACCTCCAGCTAGCCTCTCATTGGTTCTCGCTATTCCTATTCATCTTCCGCAGAAATTGCAAACTGGGCCAAACAGGAGGTTAAAGGCGCTGACTCTCCAAGTGGGGAGAGTGTTAGTAAAGCGTCTGGAATGTTGCACCCGAGTACCAGGGGAGGAAAACTGAGACATATTTGAACACGTCTCCCGATCACATGGTTGATCATACTCTAGGTTCCACATGCATGTTTTAGCTGAAGGAAGAATACCTTAAACCTGGGTAGTTGAAACCCGTGGAATGGGTACCATGCAATATGACTTCAAAGGGTCTTCATTTGCTCACCGAACCTCTCCAATCCTATCACTGCTGCGTTTATGCCCCTGTACACATGCTTGATTCTCTTTCGGAGACATAGCAATCCATAGGTTTTAAGATACTTACAAGTCAGGTACATTCTTAGGCGTTTAATATGCGGTGTTGAGTCCATTTCATTGAGCAAAGAGTAGCTCTTGTCTATTCCATATTTGGCTTAAGGAACTTTATCTGTGCTCATTTCAATCTCTGGTTTTATGCAGCACCCCAACTCACCTTTACCCTTAAGCAAGCATAAGTTGTTTTTCTAAATTTGAGGCCCTGTTCTGATCTGTAATTCAGTTCCTGTGTAGCCAAGTTTCCATTCCGTGTATTACTGATATCTTATGATGTTTCTTTTTCTGTGTGACTTATTTCAGTTAGAATCATCATACCTGAATCCACTCATTGTGCTGCTAAGGGCCTGATGACATAGATTTCATTGCTGAGTGATATTGCTTTGTAAGTAAATACCACAACTTCTTTATCCATTTTTCACTTTCTGCGATGTTGAACTTGTACTGTAAACGAGGTTCTTGTAAACAGAGGCGTCCCAAACTTTGGGGTGGCTGTGTCTTTTTGATTTTAATTTCCCTAAGCTATAGGACCATAAGTGGCAGTGCCCTAGGCTCTGTTGCTTTGTTTTTTAGATGTTTCAGGAAACACCATACACTTCTCCCGAGTGTCTGTTCGCAATTTACATCCCGCCCATCAGCATAACAAGGCTCCCAGTTCTCCATGGCCTGTCCTGCCTTTCTGGATTTTACACTTTTTTCAGATGGCCCTTTTGACCGGGGGGAAGTGAGACTTCATTGTAGTGCAGATTTCCTTTGCAAGCTTGCTTGGTTGGCCAAAAAGGGCGTATGCGTTTTTTCCTGAATATATTCAGGAAAAAACGCATACGCCCTTTTTGGCCAAGTGCATCATTGTGGACGTTCTGCCTCTTTTCCTATGCTTTCAATGCAATTCCAGTCTACCTCCTGAAATCGGTTTCCTGCAATTCTGCCCCGCTTTCAAGTCCTCTTGGCAGCCTTACTTCAGTCTATTTTTGGACGATAGCTGTCATTTATAACTCTGCAGGTTTGTGAATTACAGTGCCCCTGAGCTCCTTTCTTCAACTCGCTTTCTTGTGACCTGGCCGCAACACCGCAGGATGGCTTCAGGCCCTAATCAGGTTCCGGCCCGGCATGCTGAGCCTTTGGTTAATTCCTCTTCCTGGTGGGAAATGAGAGTTAAATTTGCCCATCCAGACACCTCCAGCTAGCCTCTCATTGGTTTTCGCTATTCCTGTTCATCTTCCGCAGAAATTGCAAACTGGGCAAAACAGGAGGTTAAAGGGACTGACTCTCCAAGTGGGGAGAGTGTTAGTAAAGCGTCTGGAATGTTGCACCCGAGTACCAGGGGAGGAAAACTGAGACATATTTGAACACGTCTCCCGATCACATGGTTGATCATACTCTAGGTTCCACATGCATGTTTTAGCTGAAGGAAGAATACCTTAAACCTGGGTAGTTGAAACCCGTGTAATGAGTACCATGCAATATGACTTCAAAGGGTCTTCATTTGCTCACCGCACCTCTCCAATCCTATCACTGCTGCGTTTATGCCCCTGTACACATGCTTGATTCTCTTTCGGAGACATAGCAATCCATAGGTTTTACGATACTTACTAGTCAGGTACATTCTTAGGCGTTTAATATGCGGTGTTGAGTCCATTTCGTTGAGCAAGGAGTAGCTCTTGTCTATTCCATATTTGACTTAAGGAACTTTATCTGTGCTCATTTCAATCTCTGGTTTTATGCAGCACCCCAACTCACCTTTACCCTTAAGCAAGCATAAGTTGGTTTTCTAAATTTGAGACCCTGTTCTGTTCTGTAATTCAGTTCCTGTGTAGCCAAGTTTACATTCCATGTATTACTGATATCTTATGATGTTTCTTTTTCTGTGTGACTTATTTCAGTTAGAATCATCATACCTGAATCCACTCATTGTGATGCTAAGGGCCTGATGACATAGATTTCATTGCTGAGTGATATTGCTTTGTAAGTAAATACCACAACTTCTTTATCCATTTTTCACTTTCTGCGATGTTGAACTTGTACTGTAAACGAGGTTCTTGTAAACAGAGGCGTCCCAAACTTTGGGGTGGCTGTGTCTTTTTGATTTTAATTTCCCTAAGCTATAGGACCATAAGTGGCAGTGCCATAGGCTCTGTTGCTTTGTTTTTTAGATGTTTCAGGAAACACCATACACTTCTCCCGAGTGTCTGTTGGCAATTTACATCCCGCCCATCAGCATAACAAGGCTCCCAGTTCTCCATGGCTTGTCCTGCCTTTCTGGATTTTACACTTTTTTCAGATGGCCCTTTTGACCGGGGGGAAGTGAGACTTCATTGTAGTGCAGATTTCCTTTGCAAGCTTGCTTGGTTGGCCAAAAAGGGCGTATGCGTTTTTTCCTGAATATATTCAGGAAAAAACGCATACGCCCTTTTTGGCCAAGTGCATCATTGTGGACGTTCTGCCTCTTTTCCTATGCTTTCAATGCAATTCCAGTCTACCTCCTGAAATCGGTTTCCTGCAATTCTGCCCCGCTTTCAAGTCCTCTTGGCAGCCTTACTTCAGTCTATTTTTGGACGATAGCTGTCATTTATAACTCTGCAGGTTTGTGAATTACAGTGCCCCTGAGCTCCTTTCTTCAACTCGCTTTCTTTTGAGCTGGCCGCAACACCGCAGGATGGCTTCAGGCCCTAATCTGGTTCCGGTACGGCACGCTGAGCCTTTGGTTATTTCCTCTTCCTGGTGGGAAATGAGAGTTAAATTTGCCCGTCCAGACACCTCCAGCTAGCCTCTCATTGGTTCTCGCTATTCCTGTTCATCTTCCGCAGAAATTGCAAACTGGGCCAAACAGGAGGTTAAAGGCGTTGACTCTCCAAGTGGGGAGAGTGTTAGTAAAGCGTCTGGAATGTTGCACCCGAGTACCAGGGGAGGAAAACTGAGACATATTTGAACACGTCTCCCATTCACATGGTTGATCATACTTGGGTTCCACATGCATGTTTTAGCTGAAGGAAGAATACCTTAAACCTGGAGAGTTGCGACCCGTGTAATGGGTACCATGCAATATGACTTCAAAGGGTCTTCATTTGCTCACCGAAC
The DNA here is from genome assembly GCF_949987515.2 of Delphinus delphis. Classification (NCBI taxonomy): domain Eukaryota; kingdom Metazoa; phylum Chordata; class Mammalia; order Artiodactyla; family Delphinidae; genus Delphinus; species Delphinus delphis. Next base: position 524,063 of record NW_027192685.1, on the reverse strand, counting down.
CTCTCCAATCCTATCACTGCTGCGTTTATGCCCCTGTACACATGCTTGATTCTCTTTCGGAGACATAGCAATCCATAGGTTTTACGATACTTACTAGTCAGGTACATTCTTAGGCGTTTAATATGCGGTGTTGAGTCCATTTCGTTGAGCAAGGAGTAGCTCTTGTCTATTCCATATTTGACTTAAGGAACTTTATCTGTGCTCATTTCAATCTCTGGTTTTATGCAGCACCCCAACTCACCTTTACCCTTAAGCAAGCATAAGTTGGTTTTCTAAATTTGAGACCCTGTTCTGTTCTGTAATTCAGTTCCTGTGTAGCCAAGTTTACATTCCGTGTATTACTGATATCTTATGATGTTTCTTTTTCTGTGTGACTTATTTCAGTTACAATCATCATACCTGAATCCACTCATTGTGATGCTAAGGGCCTGATGACATAGATTTCATTGCTGAGTGATATTGCTTTGTAAGTAAATACCACAACTTCTTTATCCATTTTTCACTTTCTGCGATGTTGAACTTGTACTGTAAACGAGGTTCTTGTAAACAGAGGCGTCCCAAACTTTGGGGTGGCTGTGTCTTTTTGATTTTAATTTCCCTAAGCTATAGGACCATAAGTGGCAGTGCCCTAGGCTCTGTTGCTTTGTTTTTTAGATGTTTCAGGAAACACCATACACTTCTCCCGAGTGTCTGTTGGCAATTTACATCCCGCCCATCAGCATAACAAGGCTCCCAGTTCTCCATGGCCTGTCCTGCCTTTCTGGATTTTACACTTTTTTCAGATGGCCCTTTTGACCGGGGGGAAGTGAGACTTCATTGTAGTGCAGATTTCCTTTGCAAGCTTGCTTGGTTGGCCAAAAAGGGCGTATGCGTTTTTTCCTGAATATATTCAGGAAAAAACGCATACGCCCTTTTTGGCCAAGTGCATCATTGTGGACGTTCTGCCTCTTTTCCTATGCTTTCAATGCAATTCCAGTCTACCTCCTGAAATCGGTTTCCTGCAATTCTGCCCCGCTTTCAAGTCCTCTTGGCAGCCTTACTTCAGTCTATTTTTGGACGATAGCTGTCATTTATAACTCTGCAGGTTTGTGAATTACAGTGCCCCTGAGCTCCTTTCTTCAACTCGCTTTCTTGTGACCTGGCCGCAACACCACAGGATGGCTTCAGGCCCTAATCAGGTTCCGGCTCGGCATGCTGAGCCTTTGGTTAATTCCTCTTCCTGGTGGGAAATGAGAGTTAAATTTGCCCATCCAGACACCTCCAGCTAGCCTCTCATTGGTTTTCGCTATTCCTGTTCATCTTCCGCAGAAATTGCAAACTGGGCCAAACAGGAGGTTAAAGGGACTGACTCTCCAAGTGGGGAGAGTGTTAGTAAAGCGTCTGGAATGTTGCACCCGAGTACCAGGGGAGGAAAACTGAGACATATTTGAACACGTCTCCCGATCACATGGTTGATCATACTCTAGGTTCCACATGCATGTTTTAGCTGAAGGAAGAATACCTTAAACCTGGGTAGTTGAAACCCGTGGAATGGGTACCATGCAATATGACTTCAAAGGGTCTTCATTTGCTCACCGCACCTCTCCAATCCTATCACTGCTGCGTTTATGCCCCTGTACACATGCTTGATTCTCTTTCGGAGACATAGCAATCCATAGGTTTTACGATACTTACTAGTCAGGTACATTCTTAGGCGTTTAATATGCGGTGTTGAGTCCATTTCGTTGAGCAAGGAGTAGCTCTTGTCTATTCCATATTTGACTTAAGGAACTTTATCTGTGCTCATTTCAATCTCTGGTTTTATGCAGCACCCCAACTCACCTTTACCCTTAAGCAAGCATAAGTTGGTTTTCTAAATTTGAGACCCTGTTCTGTTCTGTAATTCAGTTCCTGTGTAGCCAAGTTTACATTCCATGTATTACTGATATCTTATGATGTTTCTTTTTCTGTGTGACTTATTTCAGTTAGAATCATCATACCTGAATCCACTCATTGTGATGCTAAGGGCCTGATGACATAGATTTCATTGCTGAGTGATATTGCTTTGTAAGTAAATACCACAACTTCTTTATCCATTTTTCACTTTCTGCGATGTTGAACTTGTACTGTAAACGAGGTTCTTGTAAACAGAGGCGTCCCAAACTTTGGGGTGGCTGTGTCTTTTTGATTTTAATTTCCCTAAGCTATAGGACCATAAGTGGCAGTGCCCTAGGCTCTGTTGCTTTGTTTTTTAGATGTTTCAGGAAACACCATACACTTCTCCCGAGTGTCTGTTGGCAATTTACATCCCGCCCATCAGCATAACAAGGCTCCCAGTTCTCCATGGCCTGTCCTGCCTTTCTGGATTTTACACTTTTTTCAGATGGCCCTTTTGACCGGGGGGAAGTGAGACTTCATTGTAGTGCAGATTTCCTTTGCAAGCTTGCTTGGTTGGCCAAAAAGGGCGTATGCGTTTTTTCCTGAATATATTCAGGAAAAAACGCATACGCCCTTTTTAGCCAAGTGCATCATTGTGGACGTTCTGCCTCTTTTCCTATGCTTTCAATGCAATTCCAGTCTACCTCCTGAAATCGGTTTCCTGCAATTCTGCCCCGCTTTCAAGTCCTCTTGGCAGCCTTACTTCAGTCTATTTTTGGACGATAGCTGTCATTTATAACTCTGCAGGTTTGTGAATTACAGTGCCCCTGAGCTCCTTTCTTCAACTCGCTTTCTTGTGACCTGGCCGCAACACCGCAGGATGGCTTCAGGCCCTAATCAGGTTCCGGCCCGGCATGCTGAGCCTTTGGTTAATTCCTCTTCCTGGTGGGAAATGAGAGTTAAATTTGCCCGTCCAGACACCTCCAGCTAGCCTCTCATTGGTTTTCACTATTCCTGTTCATCTTCCGCAGAAATTGCAAACTGGGCCAAACAGGAGGTTAAAGGGACTGACTCTCCAAGTCAGGAGAGTGTTAGTAAGGCGTCTGGAATGTTGCACCCGAGTACCAGGGGAGGAAAACTGAGACATATTTGAACACGTCTCCCGATCACATGGTTGATCATACTCTAGGTTCCACATGCATGTTTTAGCTGAAGGAAGAATACCTTAAACCTGGGTAGTTGAAACCCGTGGAATGGGTACCATGCAATATGACTTCAAAGGGTCTTCATTTGCTCACCGAACCTCTCCAATCCTATCACTGCTGCGTTTATGCCCCTGTACACATGCTTGATTCTCTTTCGGAGACATAGCAATCCATAGGTTTTAAGATACTTACAAGTCAGGTACATTCTTAGGCGTTTAATATGCGGTGTTGAGTCCATTTCGTTGAGCAAGGAGTAGCTCTAGTCTATTCCATATTTGGCTTAAGGAACTTTATCTGTGCTCATTTCAATCTCTGGTTTTATGCAGCACCCCAACTCACCTTTACCCTTAAGCAAGCATAAGTTGGTTTTCTAAATTTGAGACCATGTTCTGTTCTGTAATTCACTTCCTGTGTAGCCAAGTTTCCATTCCGTGTATTACTGATATCTTATGATGTTTCTTTTTCTGTGTGACTTATTTCAGTTAGAATCATCATACCTGAATCCACTCATTGTGCTGCTAAGGGCCTGATGACATAGATTTCATTGCTGAGTGATATTGCTTTGTAAGTGAATACCACAACTTCTTTATCCATTTTTCACTTTCTGCGATGTTGAACTTGTACTGTAAACGAGGTTCTTGTAAACAGAGCCATTCCAAACTTTGGGGTGGCTGTGTCTTTTTGATTTTAATTTCCCTAAGCTATAGGACCATAAGTGGAAGTGCCCTAGGCTCTGTTGCTTTGTTTTTTAGATGTTTCAGGAAACACCATACACATCTCCCAAGTGTCTGTTGGCAATTTACATCCCGCCCATCAGCATAACAAGGCTCCCAGTTCTCAATGGCCTGTTGCCTTTCTGGATTTTACACTTTTTTCAGATGGCCCTTTTGATCGGGGGAAAGTGAGACTTCATTGTAGTGCAGATTTCCTTTGCAAGCTTGCTTGGTTGGCCAAAAAGGGCGTATGCGTTTTTTCCTGAATATATTCAGGAAAAAACGCATACGCCCTTTTTGGCCAAGTGCATCATTGTGGACGTTCTGCCTCTTTTCCTATGCTTTCAATGCAATTCCAGTCTACCTCCTGAAATCGGTTTCCTGCAATTCTGCCCCGCTTTCAAGTCCTCTTGGCAGCCTTACTTCAGTCTATTTTTGGACGATAGCTGTCATTTATAACTCTGCAGGTTTGTGAATTACAGTGCCCCTGAGCTCCTTTCTTCAACTCGCTTTCTTGTGACCTGGCCGCAACACCGCAGGATGGCTTCAGGCCCTAATCTGGTTCCGGCCCGGCATGCTGAGCCTTTGGTTAATTCCTCTTCCTGGTGGGAAATGAGAGTTAAATTTGCCCGTCCAGACACCTCCAGCTAGCCTCTCATTGGTTCTCGCTATTCCTGTTCATCTTCCGCAGAAATTGCAAACTGGGCAAAACAGGAGGTTAAAGGGACTGACTCTCCAAGTGGGGAGAGTGTTAGTAAAGCGTCTGGAATGTTGCACCCGAGTACCAGGGGAGGAAAACTGAGACATATTTGAACCCGTCTCCCGATCACATGGTTGATCATACTCTAGGTTCCACATGCATGTTTTAGCTGAAGGAAGAATACCTTAAACCTGGGTAGTTGAAACCCGTGGAATGGGTACCATGCAATATGACTTCAAAGGGTCTTCATTTGCTCACCGAACCTCTCCAATCCTATCACTGCTGCGTTTATGCCCCTGTACACATGCTTGATTCTCTTTTGGAGACATAGCAATCCATAGGTTTTAAGATACTTACTAGTCAGGTACATTCTTAGGCGTTTAATATGCGGTGTTGAGTCCATTTCGTTGAGCAAGGAGTAGCTCTTGTCTATTCCATATTTGACTTAAGGAACTTTATCTGTGCTCATTTCAATCTCTGGTTTTATGCAGCACCCCAACTCACCTTTACCCTTAAGCAAGCATAAGTTGGTTTTCTAAATTTGAGACCCTGTTCTGTTCTGTAATTCAGTTCCTGTGTAGCCAAGTTTACATTCCGTGTATTACTGATATCTTATGATGTTTCTTTTTCTGTGTGACTTATTTCAGTTAGAATCATCATACCTGAATCCACTCATTGTGCTGCTAAAGGCCTGATGACACAGATTTCATTGCTGAGTGATATTGCTTTGTAAGTAAATACCACAACTTCTTTATCCATTTTTCACTTTCTGCGATGTTGAACTTGTACTGTAAACAAGGTTCTTGTAAACAGAGCCGTTCCAAACTTTGGGGTGGCTGTGTCTTTTTGATTTTAATTTCCCTAAGCTATAGGACCATAAGTGGAAGTGCCCTAGGTTCTGTTGCTTTGTTTTTTAGATGTTTCAGGAAACACCATACACTTCTCCCAAGTGGTTGTTGGCAATTTACATCCCGCCCATCAGCATAACAAGGCTCCCAGTTCTCCATGGCCTGTCCTGCCTTTCTGGATTTTACACTTTTTTCAGATGGCCCTTTTGACCGGGGGGAAGTGAGACTTCATTGTAGTGCAGATTTCCTTTGCAAGCTTGCTTGGTTGGCCAAAAAGGGCGTATGCGTTTTTTCCTGAATATATTCAGGAAAAAACGCATACGCCCTTTTTGGCCAAGTGCATCATTGTGGACGTTCTGCCTCTTTTCCTATGCTTTCAATGCAATTCCAGTCTACCTCCTGAAATCGGTTTCCTGCAATTCTGCCCCGCTTTCAAGTCCTCTTGGCAGCCTTACTTCAGTCTATTTTTGGACAATAGCTGTCATTTATAACTCTGAAGGTTTGTGAATTACAGTGCCCCTGAGCTCCTTTCTTCAACTCGCTTTCTTTTGAGCTGGCCGCAACACCGCAGGATGTCTTCAGGCCCTAATCTGGTTCCGGTACGGCACGCTGAGCCTTTGGTTATTTCCTCTTCCTGGTGGGAAATGAGAGTTAAATTTGCCCGTCCAGACACCTCCAGCTAGCCTCTCATTGGTTCTCGCTATTCCTGTTCATCTTCCGCAGAAATTGCAAACTGTGCCAAACAGGAGGTTAAAGGCGCTGACTCTCCAAGTGGGGAGAGTGTTAGTAAAGCATCTGGAATGTTGCACCCGAGTACCAGGGGAGGAAAACTGAGACATATTTGAACACGTCTCCCGATCACATGGTTGACCATACTCTGGGTTCCACATGCATATTTTAGCTGAAGGAAGAATACCTAAAACCTGGGTAGTTGAAACCCGTGGAATGGGTACCATGCAATATGACTTCAAAGGGTCTTCATTTGCTCACCGAACCTCTCCAATCCTATCACTGCTGCGTTTATGCCCCTGTACACATGCTTGATTCTCTTTCGGAGACATAGCAATCCATAGGTTTTAAGATACTTACTAGTCAGGTACATTCTTAGGCGTTTAATATGCGGTGTTGAGTCCATTTCGTTGAGCAAGGAGTAACTCTTGTCTATTCCATATTTGGCTAAAGGAACTTTATCTGTGCTCATTTCAATCTCTGGTTTTATGCAGCACCCCAACTCACCTTTCCCCTTAAGCAAGCATAAGTTGGTTTTCTAAATTTGAGACCCTGTTCTGTTCTGTAATTCAGTTCCTGTGTAGCCAAGTTTCCATTCCGTGTATTACTGATATCTTATGATGTTTCTTTTTCTGTGTGACTTATTTCAGTTAGAATCATCATACCTGAATCCACTCATTGTGCTGCTAAGGGCCTGATGACACAGATTTCATTGCTGAGTGATATTGCTTTGTAAGTAAATACCACAACTTCTTTATCCATTTTTCACTTTCTGCGATGTTGAACTTGTACTGTAAACGAGGTTCTTGTAAACAGAGCCGTTCCAAACTTTGGGGTGGCTGTGTCTTTTTGATTTTAATTTCCCTAAGCTATAGGACCATAAGTGGAAGTGCCCTAGGTTCTGTTGCTTTGTTTTTTAGATGTTTCAGGAAACACCATACACTTCTCCCGAGTGGTTGTTGGCAATTTACATCCCGCCCATCAGCATAACAAGGCTCCCAGTTCTCCATGGCCTGTCCTGCCTTTCTGGATTTTACACTTTTTTCAGATGGCCCTTTTGACCGGGGGGAAGTGAGACTTCATTGTAGTGCAGATTTCCTTTGCAAGCTTGCTTGGTTGGCCAAAAAGGGCGTATGCGTTTTTTCCTGAATATATTCAGGAAAAAACGCATACGCCCTTTTTGGCCAAGTGCATCATTGTGGACATTCTGCCTCTTTTCCTATGCTTTCAATGCAATTCCAGTCTACCTCCTGAAATCGGTTTCCTGCAATTCTGCCCCGCTTTCAAGTCCTCTTGGCAGCCTTACTTCAGTCTATTTTTGGACGATAGCTGTCATTTATAACTCTGCAGGTTTGTGAATTACAGTGCCCCTGAGCTCCTTTCTTCAACTCGCTTTCTTTTGAGCTGGCCGCAACACCGCAGGATGGCTTCAGGCCCTAATCTGGTTCCGGTAGGGCACGCTGAGCCTTTGGTTATTTCCATTTCCTGGTGGGAAATGAGAGTTAAATTTGCCCGTCCAGACACCTCCAGCTAGCCTCTCATTGGTTCTCGCTATTCCTGTTCATCTTCCGCAGAAATTGCAAACTGGGCCAAACAGGAGGTTAAAGGCGCTGACTCTCCAAGTGGGGAGAGTGTTAGTAAAGCGTCTGGAATGTTGCACCCGAGTACCAGGGGAGGAAAACTGAGACATATTTGAACACGTCTCCCGTTCACATGGTTGATCATACTTGGGTTCCACATGCATGTTTTAGCTGAAGGAAGAATACCTTAAACCTGGAGAGTTAAGACCCGTGTAATGGGTACCGTGCAATATGACTTCAAAGGGTCTTCATTTGCTCACCGAACCTCTCCCATCCTATCACTGCTGCGTTTATGCCCCTGTACACATGCTTGATTCTCTTTCGGAGATATAGCAATCCATAGGTTTTAAGATACTTACTAGTCAGGTACATTCTTAGGCGTTTAATATGGGGTGTTGAGTCCATTTCGTTGAGCAAGGTGTAGCTCTTGTCTATTCCATATTTGACTTAAGGAACTTTATCTGTGCTCATTTCAATCTCTGGTTTTATGCAGCACCCCAACTCACCTTTACCCTTAAGCAAGCATAAGTTGGTTTTCTAAATTTGAGACCCTGTTCTGTTCGGTAATTCAGTTCCTGTGTAGCCAAGTTTACATTCCGTGTATTACTGATATCTTATGATGTTTCTTTTTCTGTGTGACTTACTTCAGTTAGAATCATCATACCTGAATCCACTCATTGTGCTGCTAAGGGCCTGATGACACAGATTTCATTGCTGAGTGATATTGCTTTGTAAGTAAATACCACAACTTCTTTATCCATTTTTCACTTTCTGCGATGTTGAACTTGTACTGTAAACGAGGTTCTTGTAAACAGAGCCGTTCCAAACTTTGGGGTGGCTGTGTCTTTTTGATTTTAATTTCCCTAAGCTATAGGACCATAAGTGGAAGTGCCCTAGGTTCTGTTGCTTTGTTTTTTAGATGTTTCAGGAAACACCATACACTTCTCCCGAGTGGTTGTTGGCAATTTACATCCCGCCCATCAGCATAACAAGGCTCCCAGTTCTCCATGGCCTGTCCTGCCTTTCTGGATTTTACACTTTTTTCAGATGGCCCTTTTGACCGGGGGGAAGTGAGACTTCATTGTAGTGCAGATTTCCTTTGCAAGCTTGCTTGGTTGGCCAAAAAGGGCGTATGCGTTTTTTCCTGAATATATTCAGGAAAAAACGCATACGCCCTTTTTGGCCAAGTGCATCATTGTGGACGTTCTGCCTCTTTTCCTATGCTTTCAATGCAATTCCAGTCTACCTCCTGAAATCGGTTTCCTGCAATTCTGCCCCGCTTTCAAGTCCTCTTGGCAGCCTTACTTCAGTCTATTTTTGGACGATAGCTGTCATTTATAACTCTGCAGGTTTGTGAATTACAGTGCCCCTGAGCTCCTTTCTTCAACTCGCTTTCTTGTGACCTGGCCGCAACACCGCAGGATGGCTTCAGGCCCTAATCTGGTTTCGGCACGGCACGCTGAGCCTTTGGTTATTTCCTCTTCCTGGTGGGAAATGAGAGTTAAATTTGCCCATCCAGACACCTCCAGCTAGCCTCTCATTGGTTTTCGCTATTCCTGTTCATCTTCCGCAGAAATTGCAAACTGGGCCAAACAGGAGGTTAAAGGGACTGACTCTCCAAGTGGGGAGAGTGTTAGTAAAGCGTCTGGAATGTTGCAGCCGAGTACCAGGGGAGGAAAACTGAGACATATTTGAACACGTCTCCCGTTCACATGGTTGATTATACTTGGGTTCCACATGCATGTTTTAGCTGAAGGAAGAATACCTTAAACCTGGAGAGTTAAGACCCGTGTAATGGGTACCGTGCAATATGACTTCAAAGGGTCTTCATTTGCTCACCGAACCTCTCCCATCCTATCACTGCTGCGTTTATGCCCCTGTACACGTGCTTGATTCTCTTTCGGAGACATAGCAATCCATAGGTTTTAAGATACTTACTAGTCAGGTACATTCTTAGGCGTTTAATATGCGGTGTTGAGTCCATTTCGTTGAGCAAGGAGTAGCTCTTGTCTATTCCATATTTGACTTAAGGAACTTTATCTGTGCTCATTTCAATCTCTGGTTTTATGCAGCACCCCAACTCACCTTTACCCTTAAGCAAGCATAAGTTGGTTTTCTAAATTTGAGACCCTGTTCTGTTCTGTAATTCAGTTCCTGTGTAGCCAAGTTTACATTCCGTGTATTAGTGATATCTTATGATGTTTCTTTTTCTGTGTGACTTATTTCAGTTAGAATCATCGTACCTGAATCCACTCATTGGGCTGCTAAGGGCCTGATGACACAGATTTCATTGCTGAGTGATATTGCTTTGTAAGTAAATACCACAACTTCTTTATCCATTTTTCACTTTCTGCGATGTTGAACTTGTACTGTAAACGAGGTTCTTGTAAACAGAGCCGTTCCAAACTTTGGGGTGGCTGTGTCTTTTTGATTTTAATTTCCCTAAGCTATAGGACCATAAGTGGAAGTGCCCTAGGTTCTGTTGCTTTGTTTTTTAGATGTTTCAGGAAATACCATACACTTCTCCCGAGTGGTTGTTGGCAATTTACATCCCGCCCATCAGCATAACAAGGCTCCCAGTTCTCCTTGGCCTGTCCTGCCTTTCTGGATTTTACACTTTTTTCAGATGGCCCTTTTGACCGGGGGGAAGTGAGACTTCATTGTAGTGCAGATTTCCTTTGCAAGCTTGCTTGGTTGGCCAAAAAGGGCGTATGCGTTTTTTCCTGAATATATTCAGGAAAAAACGCATACGCCCTTTTTGGCCAAGTGCATCATTGTGGACGTTCTGCCTCTTTTCCTATGCTTTCAATGCAATTCCAGTCTACCTCCTGAAATCGGTTTCCTGCAATTCTGCCCCGCTTTCAAGTCCTCTTGGCAGCCTTACTTCAGTCTATTTTTGGACGATAGCTGTCATTTATAACTCTGCAGGTTTGTGAATTACAGTGCCCCTGAGCTCCTTTCTTCAACTCGCTTTCTTGTGAGCTGGCCGCAACACCGCAGGATGGCTTCAGGCCCTAATCTGGTTTCGGCACGGCACGCTGAGCCTTTGGTTATTTCCTCTTCATGGTGGGAAATGAGAGTTAATTTTGCCCATCCAGACACCTCCAGCTAGCCTCTCATTGGTTCTCGCTATTCCTGTTCATCTTCCGCAGAAATTGCAAACTGGGCCAAACAGGAGGTTAAAGGGACTGACTCTCCAAGTGGGGAGAGTGTTAGTAAAGCGTCTGGAATGTTGCAGCCGAGTACCAGGGGAGGAAAACTGAGACATATTTGAACACGTCTCCCGTTCACATGGTTGATCATACTTGGGTTCCACATGCATGTTTTAGCTGAAGGAAGAATACCTTAAACCTGGAGAGTTAAGACCCGTGTAATGGGTACCGTGCAATATCACTTCAAAGGGTCTTCATTTGCTCACCGAACCTCTCCCATCCTATCACTGCTGCGTTTATGCCCCTGTACACATGCTTGATTCTCTTTCGGAGACATAGCAATCCATAGGTTTTAAGATACTTACTAGTCAGGTACATTCTTAGGCGTTTAATATGCGGTGTTGAGTCCATTTCGTTGAGCAAGGAGTAGCTCTTGTCTATTCCATATTTGACTTAAGGAACTTTATCTGTGCTCATTTCAATCTCTGGTTTTATGCAGCACCCCAACTCACCTTTACCCTTAAGCAAGCATAAGTTGGTTTTCTAAATTTGAGACCCTGTTCTGTTCTGTAATTCAGTTCCTGTGTAGCCAAGTTTACATTCCGTGTATTACTGATATCTTATGATGTTTCTTTTTCTGTGTGACTTACTTCAGTTACATTCATCATACCTGAATCCACTCATTGTGCTGCTAAGGGCCTGATGACACAGATTTCATTGCTGAGTGATATTGCTTTGTAAGTAAATACCACAACTTCTTTATCCATTTTTCACTTTCTGCGATGTTGAACTTGTACTGTAAACGAGGTTCTTGTAAACAGAGCCGTTCCAAACTTTGGGGTGGCTGTGTCTTTTTGATTTTAATTTCCCTAAGCTATAGGACCATAAGTGGAAGTGCCCTAGGTTCTGTTGCTTTGTTTTTTAGTTGTTTCAGGAAACACCATTCACTTCTCCAGAGTGGTTGTTGGCAATTTACATCCCGCCCATCAGCATAACAAGGCTCCCAGTTCTCCATGGCCTGTCCTGCCTTTCTGGATTTTACACTTTTTTCAGATGGCCCTTTTGACCGGGGGGAAGTGAGACTTCATTGTAGTGCAGATTTCCTTTGCAAGCTTGCTTGGTTGGCCAAAAAGGGCGTATGCGTTTTTTCCTGAATATATTCAGGAAAAAACGCATACGCCCTTTTTGGCCAAGTGCATCATTGTGGACGTTCTGCCTCTTTTCCTATGCTTTCAATGCAATTCCAGTCTACCTCCTGAAATCGGTTTCCTGCAATTCTGCCCCGCTTTCAAGTCCTCTTGGCAGCCTTACTTCAGTCTATTTTTGGACGATAGCTGTCATTTATAACTCTGCAGGTTTGTGAATTACAGTGCCCCTGAGCTCCTTTCTTCAACTCGCTTTCTTGTGACCTGGCCGCAACACCGCAGGATGGCTTCAGGCCCTAATCTGGTTTCGGCACGGCACGCTGAGCCTTTGGTTATTTCCTCTTCCTGGTGGGAAATGAGAGTTAAATTTGCCCATCCAGACACCTCCAGCTAGCCTCTCATTGGTTCTCGCTATTCCTGTTCATCTTCCGCAGAAATTGCAAACTGGGCCAAACAGGAGGTTAAAGGGACTGACTCTCCAAGTGGGGAGAGTGTTAGTAAAGCGTCTGGAATGTTGCACCCGAGTACTAGGGGAGGAAAACTGAGACATATTTGAACACGTCTCCCGTTCACATGGTTGATCATACTTGGGTTCCACATGCATGTTTTAGCTGAAGGAAGAATACCTTAAACCTGGAGAGTTAAGACCCGTGTAATGGGTACCGTGAAATATGACTTCAAAGGGTCTTCATTTGCTCACCGAACCTCTCCAATCCTATCACTGCTGCGTTCATGCCCCTGTACACATGCTTGATTCTCTTTCGGAGACATAGCAATCCATAGGTTTTAAGATACTTACTAGTCAGGTACATTCTTAGGCGTTTAATATGCGGTGTTGAGTCCATTTCGTTGAGCAAGGAGTAGCTCTTGTCTATTCCATATTTGGCTTAAGGAACTTTATCTGTGCTCATTGCAATCTCTGGTTTTATGCAGCACCCCAACTCACCTTTACCCTTAAGCAAGCATAAGTTGGTTTTCTAAATTTGAGACCCTGTTCTGTTCTGTAATTCAGTTCCTGTGTAGCCAAGTTTACATTCCGTGTATTACTGATATCTTATGATGTTTCTTTTTCTGTGTGACTTACTTCAGTTAGAATCATCCTACCTGAATCCACTCATTGTGCTGCTAAGGGCCTGATGACACAGATTTCATTGCTGAGTGATATTGCTTTGTAAGTAAATACCACAACTTCTTTATCCATTTTTCACTTTCTGCGATGTTGAACTTGTACTGTAAACGAGGTTCTTGTAAACAGAGCCGTTCCAAACTTTGGGGTGGCTGTGTCTTTTTGATTTTAATTTCCCTAAGCTATAGGACCATAAGTGGAAGTGCCCTAGGCTCTGTTGCTTTGTTTTTTAGATGTTTCAGGAAACACCATACACTTCTCCCAAGTGTCTGTTGGCAATTTACATCCCGCCCATCAGCATAACAAGGCTCCCAGTTCTCCAAGGCCTGTCCTGCCTTTCTGGATTTTACACTTTTTTCAGATGGCCCTTTTGACCGGGGGGAAGTGAGACTTCATTGTAGTGCAGATTTCCTTTGCAAGCTTGCTTGGTTGGCCAAAAAGGGCGTATGCGTTTTTTCCTGAATATATTCAGGAAAAAACGCATATGCCCTTTTTGGCCAAGTGCATCATTGTGGACGTTCTGCCTCTTTTCCTATGCTTTCAATGCAATTCCAGTCTACCTCCTGAAATCGGTTTCCTGCAATTCTGCCCCGCTTTCAAGTCCTCTTGGCAGCCTTACTTCAGTCTATTTTTGGACGATAGCTGTCATTTATAACTCTGCAGGTTTGTGAATTACAGTGCCCCTGAGCTCCTTTCTTCAACTCGCTTTCTTGTGACCTGGCCGCAACACCGCAGGATGGCTTCAGGCCCTAATCTGGTTCCGGCACGGCATGCTGAGCCTTTGGTTAATTCCTCTTCCTGGTGGGAAATGAGAGTTAAATTTGCCCGTTCAGACACCTCCAGCTAGTCTCTCATTGGTTCTCGCTATTCCTGTTCATCTTCCGCAGAAATTGCAAACTGGGCCAAACAGGAGGTTAAAGGGACTGACTCTCCAAGTCAGGAGAGTGTTAGTAAAGCGTCTGGAATGTTGCACCCGAGTACTAGGGGGGGAAAACTGAGACATATTTGAACACGTCTCCCGATCACATGGTTGATCATACTCTAGGTTCCACATGCATGTTTTAGCTGAAGGAAGAATACCTTAAACCTGGGTAGTTGAAACCCGTGGAATGGGTACCATGCAATATGACTTCAAAGGGTCTTCATTTGCTCACCGAACCTCTCCAATCCTATCACTGCTGCGTTTATGCCCCTGTACACATGCTTGATTCTCTTTCGGAGACATAGCAATCCATAGGTTTTAAGATACTTACTAGTCAGGAACATTCTTAGGCGTTTAATATGGGGTGTTGAGTCCATTTCGTTGAGCAAGGAGTAGCTCTTGTCTATTCCATATTTGGCTTAAGGAACTTTATCTGTGCTCATTGCAATCTCTGGTTTTATGCAGCACCCCAACTCACCTTTACCCTTAAGCAAGAATAAGTTGGTTTTCTAAATTTGAGACCCTGTTCTGTTCTGTAATTCAGTTCCTGTGTAGCCAAGTTTACATTCCGTGTATTACTGATATCTTATGATGTTTCTTTTTCTGTGTGACTTATTTCAGTTAGAATCATCATACCTGAATCCACTCATTGTGCTGCTAAGGGCCTGATGACACAGATTTCATTGCTGAGTGATATTGCTTTGTAAGTAAATACCACAACTTCTTTATCCATTTTTCACTTTCTGCGATGTTGAACTTGTACTGTAAACGAGGTTCTTGTAAACAGAGCCGTTCCAAACTTTGGGGTGGCTGTGTCTTTTTGATTTTAATTTCCCTAAGCTATAGGACCATAAGTGGAAGTGCCCTAGGTTCTGTTGCTTTGTTTTTTAGATGTTTCAGGAAACACCATACACTTCTCCCGAGTGGTTGTTGGCAATTTACATCCCGCCCATCAGCATAACAAGGCTCCCAGTTCTCCATGGCCTGTCCTGCCTTTCTGGATTTTACACTTTTTTCAGATGGCCGTTTTGACCGGGGGGAAGTGAGACTTCATTGTAGTGCAGATTTCCTTTGCAAGCTTGCTTGGTTGGCCAAAAAGGGCGTATGCGTTTTTTCCTGAATATATTCAGGAAAAAACGCATACGCCCTTTTTGGCGAAGTGCATCATTGTGGACGTTCTGCCTCTTTTCCTATGCTTTCAATGCAATTCCAGTCTACCTCCTGAAATCGGTTTCCTGCAATTCTGCCCCGCTTTCAAGTCCTCTTGGCAGCCTTACTTCAGTCTATTTTGGATGATAGCTGTCATTTATAACTCTGCAGGTTTGTGAATTACAGTGCCCCTGAACTCCTTTCTTCAACTTGCTTTCTTGTGACCTGGCCGCAACACCGCAGGATGGCTTCAGGCCCTAATCTGGTTCCGGCACGGCACGCTGAGCCTTTGGTTATTTCCATTTCCTGGTGGGAAATGAGAGTTAAATTTGCCCGTCCAGACACCTCCAGCTAGTCTCTCATTGGTTCTCGCTATTCCTGTTCATCTTCCGCAGAAATTTCAAACTGGGCCAAACAGGAGGTTAAAGGGACTGACTCTCCAAGTCGGGAGAGTGTTAGTAAAGCGTCTGGAATGTTGCACCCGAGTACTAGGGGAGGAAAACTGAGACATATTTGAACACGTCTCCCGATCACATGGTTGATCATACTCTAGGTTCCACATGCATGTTTTAGCTGAAGGAAGAATACCTTAAACCTGGGTAGTTGAAACCCGTGGAATGGGTACCATGCAATATGACTTCAAAGGGCCTTCATTTGCTCACCGAACCTCTCCCATCCTATCACTGCTGCGTTTATGCCCCTGTACACATGCTTGATTCTCTTTCGGAGACATAGCAATCCATAGGTTTTAAGATACTTACTAGTCAGGTACATTCTTAGGCGTTTAATATGCGGTGTTGAGTCCATTTCGTTGAGCAAGGAGTAGCTCTTGTCTATTCCATATTTGGCTTAAGAAACTTTATCTGTGCTCATTTCAATCTCTGGTTTTATGCAGCAACCCAACTCACCTTTCCCCTTAAGCAAGCATAAGTTGGTTTTCTAAATTTGAGACCCTGTTCTGTTCTGTAATTCAGTTCCTGTGTAGCCAAGTTTACATTCCGTGTATTACTGATATCTTATGATGTTTCTTTTTCTGTGTGACTTACTTCAGTTAGAATCATCCTACCTGAATCCACTCATTGTGCTGCTAAGGGCCTGATGACACAGATTTCATTGCTGAGTGATATTGCTTTGTAAGTAAATACCACAACTTCTTTATCCATTTTTCACTTTCTGCGATGTTGAACTTGTACTGTAAACGAGGTTCTTGTAAACAGAGCCGTTCCAAACTTTGGGGTGGCTGTGTCTTTTTGATTTTAATTTCCCTAAGCTATAGGACCATAAGTGGAAGTGCCCTAGGCTCTGTTGCTTTGTTTTTTAGATGTTTCAGGAAACACCATACACTTCTCCCAAGTGTCTGTTGGCAATTTACATCCCGCCCATCAGCATAACAAGGCTCCCAGTTCTCCAAGGCCTGTCCTGCCTTTCTGGATTTTACACTTTTTTCAGATGGCCCTTTTGACCGGGGGGAAGTGAGACTTCATTGTAGTGCAGATTTCCTTTGCAAGCTTGCTTGGTTGGCCAAAAAGGGCGTATGCGTTTTTTCCTGAATATATTCAGGAAAAAACGCATATGCCCTTTTTGGCCAAGTGCATCATTGTGGACGTTCTGCCTCTTTTCCTATGCTTTCAATGCAATTCCAGTCTACCTCCTGAAATCGGTTTCCTGCAATTCTGCCCCGCTTTCAAGTCCTCTTGGCAGCCTTACTTCAGTCTATTTTTGGACGATAGCTGTCATTTATAACTCTGCAGGTTTGTGAATTACAGTGCCCCTGAGCTCCTTTCTTCAACTCGCTTTCTTGTGACCTGGCCGCAACACCGCAGGATGGCTTCAGGCCCTAATCTGGTTCCGGCACGGCATGCTGAGCCTTTGGTTAATTCCTCTTCCTGGTGGGAAATGAGAGTTAAATTTGCCCGTTCAGACACCTCCAGCTAGTCTCTCATTGGTTCTCGCTATTCCTGTTCATCTTCCGCAGAAATTGCAAACTGGGCCAAACAGGAGGTTAAAGGGACTGACTCTCCAAGTCAGGAGAGTGTTAGTAAAGCGTCTGGAATGTTGCACCCGAGTACTAGGGGGGGAAAACTGAGACATATTTGAACACGTCTCCCGATCACATGGTTGATCATACTCTAGGTTCCACATGCATGTTTTAGCTGAAGGAAGAATACCTTAAACCTGGGTAGTTGAAACCCGTGGAATGGGTACCATGCAATATGACTTCAAAGGGTCTTCATTTGCTCACCGAACCTCTCCAATCCTATCACTGCTGCGTTTATGCCCCTGTACACATGCTTGATTCTCTTTCGGAGACATAGCAATCCATAGGTTTTAAGATACTTACTAGTCAGGAACATTCTTAGGCGTTTAATATGGGGTGTTGAGTCCATTTCGTTGAGCAAGGAGTAGCTCTTGTCTATTCCATATTTGGCTTAAGGAACTTTATCTGTGCTCATTGCAATCTCTGGTTTTATGCAGCACCCCAACTCACCTTTACCCTTAAGCAAGAATAAGTTGGTTTTCTAAATTTGAGACCCTGTTCTGTTCTGTAATTCAGTTCCTGTGTAGCCAAGTTTACATTCCGTGTATTACTGATATCTTATGATGTTTCTTTTTCTGTGTGACTTATTTCAGTTAGAATCATCATACCTGAATCCACTCATTGTGCTGCTAAGGGCCTGATGACACAGATTTCATTGCTGAGTGATATTGCTTTGTAAGTAAATACCACAACTTCTTTATCCATTTTTCACTTTCTGCGATGTTGAACTTGTACTGTAAACGAGGTTCTTGTAAACAGAGCCGTTCCAAACTTTGGGGTGGCTGTGTCTTTTTGATTTTAATTTCCCTAAGCTATAGGACCATAAGTGGAAGTGCCCTAGGTTCTGTTGCTTTGTTTTTTAGATGTTTCAGGAAACACCATACACTTCTCCCGAGTGGTTGTTGGCAATTTACATCCCGCCCATCAGCATAACAAGGCTCCCAGTTCTCCATGGCCTGTCCTGCCTTTCTGGATTTTACACTTTTTTCAGATGGCCGTTTTGACCGGGGGGAAGTGAGACTTCATTGTAGTGCAGATTTCCTTTGCAAGCTTGCTTGGTTGGCCAAAAAGGGCGTATGCGTTTTTTCCTGAATATATTCAGGAAAAAACGCATACGCCCTTTTTGGCGAAGTGCATCATTGTGGACGTTCTGCCTCTTTTCCTATGCTTTCAATGCAATTCCAGTCTACCTCCTGAAATCGGTTTCCTGCAATTCTGCCCCGCTTTCAAGTCCTCTTGGCAGCCTTACTTCAGTCTATTTTGGATGATAGCTGTCATTTATAACTCTGCAGGTTTGTGAATTACAGTGCCCCTGAACTCCTTTCTTCAACTTGCTTTCTTGTGACCTGGCCGCAACACCGCAGGATGGCTTCAGGCCCTAATCTGGTTCTGGCACGGCACGCTGAGCCTTTGGTTATTTCCATTTCCTGGTGGGAAATGAGAGTTAAATTTGCCCGTCCAGACACCTCCAGCTAGTCTCTCATTGGTTCTCGCTATTCCTGTTCATCTTCCGCAGAAATTTCAAACTGGGCCAAACAGGAGGTTAAAGGGACTGACTCTCCAAGTCGGGAGAGTGTTAGTAAAGCGTCTGGAATGTTGCACCCGAGTACTAGGGGAGGAAAACTGAGACATATTTGAACACGTCTCCCGATCACATGGTTGATCATACTCTAGGTTCCACATGCATGTTTTAGCTGAAGGAAGAATACCTTAAACCTGGGTAGTTGAAACCCGTGGAATGGGTACCATGCAATATGACTTCAAAGGGCCTTCATTTGCTCACCGAACCTCTCCCATCCTATCACTGCTGCGTTTATGCCCCTGTACACATGCTTGATTCTCTTTCGGAGACATAGCAATCCATAGGTTTTAAGATACTTACTAGTCAGGTACATTCTTAGGCGTTTAATATGCGGTGTTGAGTCCATTTCGTTGAGCAAGGAGTAGCTCTTGTCTATTCCATATTTGGCTTAAGAAACTTTATCTGTGCTCATTTCAATCTCTGGTTTTATGCAGCAACCCAACTCACCTTTCCCCTTAAGCAAGCATAAGTTGGTTTTCTAAATTTGAGAACCTGTTCTGTTTTGGAATTCAGTTCCTGTGTAGCCAAGTTTACATTCCGTGTATTAGTGATATCTTATGATGTTTCTTTTTGTGTGTGACTTATTTCAGTTAGAATCATCGTACCTGAATCTACTCATTATGCTGCTACGGGCCTGATGACATAGATTTCATTGCTGAGTGATACTGCATTGTACGTAAGTACCACAAGTTCTTTATCCATTTTTCACTTTCTGTGATGTTGAACTTGTACTGTAAACGAGGTTCTTGTAAACAGAGCCGTTCCAAACTTTGGTCTGGCTGTGTCTTTTTGATTTTAATTTCCCTAGGCTATAGGACCATAAGTGGAAGTGCCCTAGGCTCTGTTGCTTTGTTTTTTAGATGTTTCAGGAAACACCATACACTTCTCCCAAGTGTCTGTTGGCAATTTACATCCCGCCCATCAGCATAACAAGGCTCCCAGTTCTCAATGGCCTGTTGCCTTTCTGGATTTTACACTTTTTTCAGATGGCCCTTTTGACCGGGGGGAAGTGAGACTTCATTGTAGTGCAGATTTCCTTTGCAAGCTTGCTTGGTTGGCCAAAAAGGGCGTATGCGTTTTTTCCTGAATATATTCAGGAAAAAACGCATACGCCCTTTTTGGCCAAGTGCATCATTGTGGACGTTCTGCCTCTTTTCCTATGCTTTCAATGCAATTCCAGTCTACCTCCTGAAATCGGTTTCCTGCAATTCTGCCCCGCTTTGAAGTCCTCTTGGCAGCCTTACTTCAGTCTATTTTTGGACGATAGCTGTCATTTATAACTCTGCAGGTTTGTGAATTACAGTGCCCCTGAGCTCCTTTCTTCAACTCGCTTTCTTGTGAGCTGGCCGCAACACCGCAGGATGGCTTCAGGCCCTAATCTGGTTCCGGCACGGCACGCTGAGCCTTTGGTTAATTCCTCTTCCTGGTGGGAAATGAGAGTTAAATTTGCCCGTTCAGAAACCTCCAGCTAGTCTCTCATTGGTTCTCGCTATTCCTGTTCATCTTCCGCAGAAATTGCAAACTGGGCCAAACAGGAGGTTAAAGGGACTGACTCTCCAAGTCGGGAGAGTGTTAGTAAAGCGTCTGGAATGTTGCACCCGAGTACTAGGGGAGGAAAACTGAGACATATTTGAACACGTCTCCCGATCACATGGTTGATCATACTCTAGGTTCCACATGCATGTTTTAGCTGAAGGAAGAATACCTTAAACCTGGGTAGTTGAAACCCGTGGAATGGGTACCATGCAATATGACTTCAAAGGGTCTTCATTTGCTCACCGAACCTCTCCAATCCTATCACTGCTGCGTTTATGCCCCTGTACACATGCTTGATTCTCTTTCGGAGACATAGCAATCCATAGGTTTTAAGATACTTACTAGTCAGGAACATTCTTAGGCGTTTAATATGGGGTGTTGAGTCCATTTCGTTGAGCAAGGAGTAGCTCTTGTCTATTCCATATTTGGCTTAAGGAACTTTATCTGTGCTCATTGCAATCTCTGGTTTTATGCAGCACCCCAACTCACCTTTACCCTTAAGCAAGAATAAGTTCGTTTTCTAAATTTGAGACCCTGTTCTGTTCTGTAATTCAGTTCCTGTGTAGCCAAGTTTACATTCCGTGTATTACTGATATCTTATGATGTTTCTTTTTCTGTGTGACTTATTTCAGTTAGAATCATCATACCTGAATCCACTCATTGTGCTGCTAAGGGCCTGATGACACAGATTTCATTGCTCAGTGATATTGCTTTGTAAGTAAATACCACAACTTCTTTATCCATTTTTCACTTTCTGCGATGTTGAACTTGTACTGTAAATGAGGTTCTTGTAAACAGAGCCGTTCCAAACTTTGGGGTGGCTGTGTCTTTTTGATTTTAATTTCCCTAAGCTATAGGACCATAAGTGGAAGTGCCCTAGGTTCTGTTGCTTTGTTTTTTAGATGTTTCAGGAAACACCATACACTTCTCCCGAGTGGTTGTTGGCAATTTACATCCCGCCCATCAGCATAACAAGGCTCCCAGTTCTCCATGGCCTGTCCTGCCTTTCTGGATTTTACACTTTTTTCAGATGGCCCTTTTGACCGGGGGGAAGTGAGACTTCATTGTAGTGCAGATTTCCTTTGCAAGCTTGCTTGGTTGGCCAAAAAGGGCGTATGCGTTTTTTCCTGAATATATTCAGGAAAAAACGCATACGCCCTTTTTGGCCAAGTGCATCATTGTGGACGTTCTGCCTCTTTTCCTATGCTTTCAATGCAATTCCAGTCTACCTCCTGAAATCGGTTTCCTGCAATTCTGCCCCGCTTTCAAGTCCTCTTGGCAGCCTTACTTCAGTCTATTTTGGATGATAGCTGTCATTTATAACTCTGCAGGTTTGTGAATTACAGTGCCCCTGAACTCCTTTCTTCAACTTGCTTTCTTGTGACCTGGCCGCAACACCGCAGGATGGCTTCAGGCCCTAATCTGGTTCCGGCACGGCACGCTGAGCCTTTGGTTATTTCCTTTTCCTCGTGGGAAATGAGAGTTAAATTTGCCCGTCCAGACACCTCCAGCTAGTCTCTCATTGGTTCTCGCTATTCCTGTTCATCTTCCGCAGAAATTTCAAACTGGGCCAAACAGGAGGTTAAAGGGACTGACTCTCCAAGTCGGGAGAGTGTTAGTAAAGCGTCTGGAATGTTGCACCCGAGTACTAGGGGAGGAAAACTGAGACATATTTGAACACGTCTCCCGATCACATGGTTGATCATACTCTAGGTTCCACATGCATGTTTTAGCTGAAGGAAGAATACCTTAAACCTGGGTAGTTGAAACCCGTGGAATGGGTACCATGCAATATGACTTCAAAGGGTCTTCATTTGCTCACCGAACCTCTCCAATCCTATCACTGCTGCGTTTATGCCCCTGTACACATGCTTGATTCTCTTTCGGAGACATAGCAATCCATAGGTTTTAAGATACTTACTAGTCAGGAACATTCTTAGGCGTTTAATATGGGGTGTTGAGTCCATTTCGTTGAGCAAGGAGTAGCTCTTGTCTATTCCATATTTGACTTAAGGAACTTTATCTGTGCTCATTTCAATCTCTGGTTTTATGCAGCACCCCAACTCACCTTTCCCCTTAAGCAAGCATAAGTTGTTTTTCTAAATTTGAGACCCGGTTCTGTTCTGTAATTCAGTTCCTGTGTAGCCAAGTTTACATTCCGTGTATTACTGATATCTTATGATGTTTCTTTTTCTGTGTGACTTACTTCAGTTAGAATCATCATACCTGAATCCACTCATTGTGCTGCTAAGGGCCTGATGACACAGATTTCATTGCTGAGTGATATTGCTTTGTAAGTAAATACCACAACTTCTTTATCCATTTTTCACTTTCTGCGATGTTGAACTTGTACTGTAAACGAGGTTCTTGTAAACAGAGCCGTTCCAAACTTTGGGGTGGCTGTGTCTTTTTGATTTTAATTTCCCTAAGCTATAGGACCATAAGTGGAAGTGCCCTAGGTTCTGTTGCTTTGTTTTTTAGATGTTTCAGGAAACACCATACACTTCTCCCGAGTGGTTGTTGGCAATTTACATCCCGCCCATCAGCATAACAAGGCTCCCAGTTCTCCATGGCCTGTCCTGCCTTTCTGGATTTTACACTTTTTTCAGATGGCCCTTTTGACCGGGGGGAAGTGAGACTTCATTGTAGTGCAGATTTCCTTTGCAAGCTTGCTTGGTTGGCCAAAAAGGGCGTATGCGTTTTTTCCTGAATATATTCAGGAAAAAACGCATACGCCCTTTTTGGCCAAGTGCATCATTGTGGACGTTCTGCCTCTTTTCCTATGCTTTCAATGCAATTCCAGTCTACCTCCTGAAATCGGTTTCCTGCAATTCTGCCCCGCTTTCAAGTCCTCTTGGCAGCCTTACTTCAGTCTATTTTTGGACGATAGCTGTCATTTATAACTCTGCAGGTTTGTGAATTACAGTGCCCCTGAGCTCCTTTCTTCAACTCGCTTTCTTGTGACCTGGCCGCAACACCGCAGGATGGCTTCAGGCCCTAATCTGGTTCCGGCACGGCACGCTGAGCCTTTGGTTATTTCCTCTTCCTGGTGGGAAATGAGAGTTAAATTTGCCCGTCCAGACACCTCCAGCTAGTCTCTCATTGGTTCTCGCTATTCCTGTTCATCTTCCGCAGAAATTGCAAACTGGGCCAAACAGGAGGGTAAAGTCGCTGACTCTCCAAGTGGGGAGAGTGTTACTAAAGCGTCTGGAATGTTGCACCCGAGTACCAGGGGAGGAAAACTGAGACATATTTGAACACGTCTCCCGTTCACATGGTTGATCATACTTGGGTTCCACATGCATGTTTTAGCTGAAGGAAGAATACCTTAAACCTGGAGAGTTGAGACCCGTGTAATGGGTACCATGCAATATGACTTCAAAGGGTCTTCATTTGCTCACCGAACCTCTCCAATCCTATCACTGCTGCGTTTATGCCCCTGTACACATGCTTGATTCTCTTTCGGAGACATAGCAATCCATAGGTTTTAAGATACTTACTAGTCAGGTACATTCTTAGGCGTTTAATATGCGGTGTTGAGTCCATTTCGTTGAGCAAGGAGTAGCTCTTGTCTATTCCATATTTGACTTAAGGAACTTTATCTGTGCTCATTTCAATCTCTGGTTTTATGCAGCACCCCAACTCACCTTTCCCCTTAAGCAAGCATAAGTTGTTTTTCTAAATTTGAGACCCTGTTCTGTTCTGTAATTCAGTTCCTGTGTAGCCAAGTTTACATTCCGTGTATTACTGATATCTTATGATGTTTGTTTTTCTGTGTGACTTACTTCAGTTAGAATCATCATACCTGAATCCACTCATTGTGCTGCTAAGGGCCTGATGACACAGATTTCATTGCTGAGTGATATTGCTTTGTAAGTAAATACCACAACTTCTTTATCCATTTTTCACTTTCTGCGATGTTGAACTTGTACTGTAAACGAGGTTCTTGTAAACAGAGGCGTCCCAAACTTTGGGGTGGCTGTGTCTTTTTGATTTTAATTTCCCTAAGCTATAGGACCATAAGTGGAAGTGCCCTAGGTTCTGTTGCTTTGTTTTTTAGATGTTTCAGGAAACACCATACTCTTCTCCCGAGTGTCTGTTGGCAATTTACATCCCGCCCATCAGCATAACAAGGCTCCCAGTTCTCCATGGCCTGTCCTGCCTTTCTGGATTTTACACTTTTTTCAGATGGCCCTTTTGACCGGGGGGAAGTGAGACTTCATTGTAGTGCAGATTTCCTTTGCAAGCTTGCTTGGTTGGCCAAAAAGGGCGTATGCGTTTTTTCCTGAATATATTCAGGAAAAAACGCATACGCCCTTTTTGGCCAAGTGCATCATTGTGGACGTTCTGCCTCTTTTCCTATGCTTTCAATGCAATTCCAGTCTACCTCCTGAAATCGGTTTCCTGCAATTCTGCCCCGCTTTCAAGTCCTCTTGGCAGCCTTACTTCAGTCTATTTTTGGACAATAGCTGTCATTTATAACTCTGCAGGTTTGTGAATTACAGTGCCCCTGAGCTCCTTTCTTCAACTCGCTTTCTTTTGAGCTGGCCGCAACACCGCAGGATGGCTTCAGGCCCTAATCTGTTTCCGGTACGGCACGCTGAGCCTTTGGTTATTTCCTCTTCCTGGTGGGAAATGAGAGTTAAATTTGCCCGTCCAGACACCTCCAGCTAGCCTCTCATTGGTTCTCGCTATTCCTGTTCATCTTCCGCAGAAATTGCAAACTGGGCCAAACAGGAGGTTAAAGGCGCTGACTCTCCAAGTGGGGAGAGTGTTAGTAAAGCGTCTGGAATGTTGCACCCGAGTACCAGGGGAGGAAAACTGAGACATATTTGAACACGTCTCCCGTTCACATGGTTGATCATACTTGGGTTCCACATGCATGTTTTAGCTGAAGGAAGAATACCTTAAACCTGGAGAGTTGAGACCCGTGTAATGGGTACCATGCAATATGACTTCAAAGGGTCTTCATTTGCTCACCGAACCTCTCCAATCCTATCACTTCTGCGTTTATGCCCCTGTACACATGCTTGATTCTCTTTTGGAGACATAGCAATCCATAGGTTTTACGATACTTACTAGTCAGGTACATTCTTAGGCGTTTAATATGCGGTGTTGAGTCCATTTCGTTGAGCAAGGAGTAGCTCTTGTCTATTCCATATTTGACTTAAGGAACTTTATCTGTGCTCATTTCAATCTCTGGTTTTATGCAGCACCCCAACTCACCTTTACCCTTAAGCAAGCATAAGTTGGTTTTCTAAATTTGAGACCCTGTTCTGTTCTGTAATTCAGTTCCTGTGTAGCCAAGTTTACATTCCGTGTATTACTGATATCATATGATGTTTCTTTTTCTGTGTGACTTATTTCAGTTAGAATCATCATACCTGAATCCACTCATTGTGATGCTAAGGGCCTGATGACATAGATTTCATTGCTGAGTGATATTGCTTTGTAAGTAAATACCACAACTTCTTTATCCATTTTTCACTTTCTGCGATGTTGAACTTGTACTGTAAACGAGGTTCTTGTAAACAGAGCCGTTCCAAACTTTGGGGTGGCTGTGTCTTTTGGATTTTAATTTCCCTAAGCTATAGGACCATAAGTGGAAGTGCCCTAGGCTTTGTTGCTTTGTTTTTTAGATGTTTCAGGAAACACCATACACTTCTCCCAAGTGTCTGTTGGCAATTTACATCCTGCCCATCAGCATAACAAGGTTCCCAGTTCTCAATGGCCTGTTGCCTTTCTGGATTTTACACTTTTTTCAGATGGCCCTTTTGACCGGGGGGAAGTGAGACTTCATAGTAGTGCAGATTTCCTTTGCAAGCTTGCTTGGTTGGCCAAAAAGGGCGTATGCGTTTTTTCCTGAATATATTCAGGAAAAAACGCATACGCCCTTTTTGGCCAAGTGCATCATTGTGGACGTTCTGCCTCTTTTCCTATGCTTTCAATGCAATTCCAGTCTACCTCCTGAAATCGGTTTCCTGCAATTCTGCCCCGCTTTCAAGTCCTCTTGGCAGCCTCACTTTAGTCTATTTTTGGACGATAGCTGTCATTTATAACTCTGCAGGTTTGTGAATTACAGTGCCCCTGAGCTCCTTTCTTCAACTCGCTTTCTTGTGACCTGGCCGCAACACCGCAGGATGGCTTCAGGCCCTAATCTGGTTCCGGCCCGGCATGCTGAGCCTTTGGTTAATTCCTCTTCCTGGTGGGAAATGAGAGTTAAATTTGCCCGTCCAGACACCTCCAGCTAGCCTCTCATTGGTTCTCGCTATTCCTGTTCATCTTCCGCAGAAATTGCAAACTGGGCCAAACAGGAGGTTAAAGAGACTGACTCTCCAAGTGGGGAGAGTGTTAGTAAAGCGTCTGGAATGTTGCACCCGAGTACCAGGGGAGGAAAACAGACATATTTGAACACGTCTCCCGTTCACATGGTTGATCATACTTGGGTTCCACATGCATGTTTTAGCTGAAGGAAGAATACCTTAAACCTGGAGAGTTGAGACCCGTGTAATGGGTACCATGCAATATGACTTCAAAGGGTCTTCATTTGCTCACCGAACCTCTCCAATCCTATCACTGCTGCGTTTATGCCCCTGTACACATGCTTGATTCTCTTTTGGAGACATAGCAATCCATAGGTTTTACGATACTTACTAGTCAGGTACATTCTTAGGCGTTTAATATGCGGTGTTGAGTCCATTTCGTTGAGCAAGGAGTAGCTCTTGTCTATTCCATATTTGACTTAAGGAACTTTATCTGTGCTCATTTCAATCTCTGGTTTTATGCAGCACCCCAACTCACCTTTACCCTTAAGCAAGCATAAGTTGGTTCTCTAAATTTGAGACCCTGTTCTGTTCTGTAATTCAGTTCCTGTGTAGCCAAGTTTACATTCCGTGTATTACTGATATCTTATGATGTTTTTTTTCTGTGTGACTTATTTCAGTTATAATCATCATACCTGAATCCACTCATTGTGATGTTAAGGGCCTGATGACACAGATTTCATTGCTGAGTGATATTGCTTTGTAAGTAAATACCACAACTTCTTTATCCATTTTTCACTTTCTGCGATGTTGAAATTGTACTGTAAACGAGGTTCTTGTAAACAGAGCCGTTCCAAACTTTGGGGTGGCTGTGTCTTTTTGATTTTAATTTCCCTAAGCTATAGGACCATAAGTGGAAGTGCCCTAGGTTCTGTTGCTTTGTTTTTTAGATGTTTCAGGAAACACCATACACTTCTCCCGAGTGGTTGTTGGCAATTTACATCCCGCCCATCAGCATAACAAGGCTCCCAGTTCTCCATGGTCTGTCCTGCCTTTCTGGATTTTACACTTTTTTCAGATGGCCCTTTTGACCGGGGGGAAGTGAGACTTCATTGTAGTGCAGATTTCCTTTGCAAGCTTGCTTGGTTGGCCAAAAAGGGCGTATGCGTTTTTTCCTGAATATATTCAGGAAAAAACGCATACGCCCTTTTTGGCCAAGTGCATCATTGTGGACGTTCTGCCTCTTTTCCTATGCTTTCAATGCAATTCCAGTCTACCTCCTGAAATCGGTTTCCTGCAATTCTGTCCCGCTTTCAAGTCCTCTTGGCAGCCTTACTTCAGTCTATTTTTGGACGATAGCTGTCATTTATAACTCTGCAGGTTTGTGAATTACAGTGCCCCTGAGCTCCTTTCTTCAACTTGCTTTCTTGTGACCTGGCCGCAACACCGCAGGATGGCTTCAGGCCCTAATCTGGTTCCGGCACGGCACGCTGAGCCTTTCATTTTTTCCTTTTCCTGGTGGGAAATGAGAGTTAAATTTGCCCGTCCAGACACCTCCAGCTAGTCTCATTGGTTCTCGCTATTCCTGTTCATCTTCCGCAGAAATTGCAAACTGGGCCAAACAGGAGGTTAAAGGGACTGACTCTCCAAGTGGGGAGAGTGTTAGTAAAGCGTCTGGAATGTTGCACCCGAGTACCAGGGGAGGAAAACAGAGACATATTTGAACACGTCTCCCGTTCACATGGTTGATCATACTTGGGTTCCACATGCATGTTTTAGCTGAAGGAAGAATACCTTAAACCTGGAGAGTTGAGACCTGTGTAATGGGTACCATGCAATATGACTTCAAAGGGTCTTCATCTGCTCACCGAACCTCTCCAATCCTATCACTGCTGCGTTTATGCCCCTGTACACATGCTTGATTCTCTTTTGGAGACATAGCAATCCATAGGTTTTACGATACTTACTAGTCAGGTACATTCTTAGGCGTTTAATATGCGGTGTTGAGTCCATTTCGTTGAGCAAGGAGTAGCTCTTGTCTATTCCATATTTGACTTAAGGAACTTTATCTGTGCTCATTTCAATCTCTGGTTTTATGCAGCACCCCAACTCACCTTTACCCTTAAGCAAGCATAAGTTGGTTTTCTAAATTTGAGACCCTGTTCTGTTCTGTAATTCAGTTCCTGTGTAGCCAAGTTTACATTCCGTGTATTACTGATATCTTATGATGTTTTTTTTCTGTGTGACTTATTTCAGTTAGAATCATCATACCTGAATCCACTCATTGTGCTGCTAAGGGCCTGATGACACAGATTTCATTGCTGAGTGATATTGCTTTGTAAGTAAATACCACAACTTCTTTATCCATTTTTCACTTTCTGCGATGTTGAACTTGTACTGTAAAAGAGGTCCTTGTAAACAGAGCTGTTCCAAACTTTGGGGTGGCTGTGTCTTTTTGATTTTAATTTCCCTAAGCTATAGGACCATAAGTGGCAGTGCCCTAGGCTCTGTTGCTTTGTTTTTTAGATGTTTCAGGAAACACCATACTCTTCTCCCGAGTGTCTGTTGGCAATTTACATCCCGCCCATCAGCATAACAAGGCTCCCAGTTCTCCATGGCCTGTCCTGCCTTTCTGGATTTTACACTTTTTTCAGATGGCCCTTTTGACCGGGGGGAAGTGAGACTTCATTGTAGTGCAGATTTCCTTTGCAAGCTTGCTTGGTTGGCCAAAAAGGGCGTATGCGTTTTTTCCTGAATATATTCAGGAAAAAACGCATACGCCCTTTTTGGCCAAGTGCATCATTGTGGACGTTCTGCCTCTTTTCCTATGCTTTCAATGCAATTCCAGTCTACCTCCTGAAATCGGTTTCCTGCAATTCTGCCCCGCTTTCAAGTCCTCTTGGCAGCCTTACTTCAGTCTATTTTTGGACGATAGCTGTCATTTATAACTCTGCAGGTTTGTGAATTACAGTGCCCCTGAGCTCCTTTCTTCAACTCGCTTTCCTGTGACCTGGCCGCAACACCGCAGGATGGCTTCAGGCCCTAATCTGGTTCCGGCCCGGCACGCTGAGCCTTTGGTTAATTCCTCTTCCTGGTGGGAAATGAGAGTTAAATTTGCCCGTCCAGACACCTCCAGCTAGCCTCTCATTGGTTCTCGCTATTCCTGTTCATCTTCCGCAGAAATTGCAAACTGGGCCAAACAGGAGGTTAAAGGGACTGACTCTCCAAGTCGGGAGAGTGTTAGTAAAGCGTCTGGAATGTTGCACCCGAGTACCAGGGGAGGAAAACTGAGACATATTTGAACACGTCTCCCGATCACATGGTTGATCATACTCTAGGTTCCACATGCATGTTTTAGCTGAAGGAAGAATACCTTAAACCTGGGTAGTTGAAACCCGTGGAATGGACACCATGCAATATGACTTCAAAGGGTCTTCATTTGCTCACCGAACCTCTCCAATCCTATCACTGCTGCGTTTATGCCTCTGTACACATGCTTGATTCTCTTTCGGAGACATAGCAATCCATAGGTTTTAAGATACTTACAAGTCAGGTACATTCTTAGGCGTTTAATATGCGGTGTTGAGTCCATTTCGTTGAGCAAGGAGTAGCTCTTGTCTATTCCATATTTGGCTTAAGGAACTTTATCTGTGCTCATTTCAATCTCTGGTTTTATGCAGCACCCCAACTCACCTTTACCCTTAAGCAAGCATAAGTTGGTTTTCTAAATTTGAGACCCTGTTCTGTTCTGTAATTCAGTTCCTGTGTAGCCAAGTTTCCATTCCGTGTATTACTGATATCTTATGATGTTTCTTTTTCTGTGTGACTTATTTCAGTTAGAATCATCATACCTGAATCCACTCATTGTGCTGCTAAGGGCCTGATGACATAGATTTCATTGCTGAGTGATATTGCTTTGTAAGTGAATACCACAACTTCTTTATCCATTTTTCACTTTCTGCGATGTTGAACTTGTACTGTAAACGAGGTTCTTGTAAACAGAGCCGTTCCAAACTTTGGGGTGGCTGTGTCTTTTTGATTTTAATTTCCCTAAGCTATAGGACCATAAGTGGAAGTGCCCTAGGCTCTGTTGCTTTGTTTTTTAGATGTTTCAGGAAACACCATACACTTCTCCCAAGTGTCTGTTGGCAATTTACATCCCACCCATCAGCATAACAAGGCTCCCAGTTCTCCATGGCCTGTTGCCTTTATGGATTTTACACTTTTTTCAGATGGCCCTTTTGACCGGGGGGAAGTGAGACTTCATTGTAGTGCAGATTTCCTTTGCAAGCTTGCTTGGTTGGCCAAAAAGGGCGTATGCGTTTTTTCCTGAATATATTCAGGAAAAAACGCATACGCCCTTTTTGGCCAAGTGCATCATTGTGGACGTTCTGCCTCTTTTCCTATGCTTTCAATGCAATTCCAGTCTACCTCCTGAAATCGGTTTCCTGCAATTCTGCCCCGCTTTCAAGTCCTCTTGGCAGCCTTACTTCAGTCTATTTTTGGACGATAGCTGTCATTTATAACTCTGCAGGTTTGTGAATTACAGTGCCCCTGAACTCCTTTCTTCAACTCGCTTTCTTGTGACCTGGCCGCAACACCGCAGGATGGCTTCAGGCCCTAATCTGGTTCCGGCCCGGCATGCTGAGCCTTTGGTTAATTCCTCTTCCTGGTGGGAAATGAGAGTTAAATTTGCCCGTCCAGACACCTCCAGCTAGCCTCTCATTGGTTCTCGCTATTCCTGTTCATCTTCCGCAGAAATTGCAAACTGGGCCAAACAGGAGGTTAAAGGCACTGACTCTCCAAGTGGGGAGAGTGTTAGTAAAGCGTCTGGAATGTTGCACCCGAGTACCAGGGGAGGAAAACTGAGACATATTTGAACACGTCTCCCGTTCACATGGTTGATCATACTTGGGTTCCACATGCATGTTTTAGCTGAAGGAAGAATACCTTAAACCTGGAGAGTTGAGACCCGTGTAATGGGTACCATGCAATATGACTTCAAAGGGTCTTCATTTGCTCACCGAACCTCTCCAATCCTATCACTGCTGCGTTTATGCCCCTGTACACATGCTTGATTCTCTTTTGGAGACATAGCAATCCATAGGTTTTACGATACTTACTAGTCAGGTACATTCTTAGGCGTTTAATATGCGGTGTTGAGTCCATTTCGTTGAGCAAGGAGTAGCTCTTGTCTATTCCATATTTGACTTAAGGAACTTTATCTGTGCTCATTTCAATCTCTGGTTTTATGCAGCACCCCAACTCACCTTTACCCTTAAGCAAGCATAAGTTGGTTTTCTAAATTTGAGACCCTGTTCTGTTCTGTAATTCAGTTCCTGTGTAGCCAAGTTTACATTCCGTGTATTACTGATATCTTATGATGTTTTTTTTCTGTGTGACTTATTTCAGTTAGAATCATCATACCTGAATCCACTCATTGTGCTGCTAAGGGCCTGATGACACAGATTTCATTGCTGAGTGATATTGCTTTGTAAGTAAATACCACAACTTCTTTATCCATTTTTCACTTTCTGCGATGTTGAACTTGTACTGTAAAAGAGGTCCTTGTAAACAGAGCTGTTCCAAACTTTGGGGTGGCTGTGTCTTTTTGATTTTAATTTCCCTAAGCTATAGGACCATAAGTGGCAGTGCCCTAGGCTCTGTTGCTTTGTTTTTTAGATGTTTCAGGAAACACCATACTCTTCTCCCGAGTGTCTGTTGGCAATTTACATCCCGCCCATCAGCATAACAAGGCTCCCAGTTCTCCATGGCCTGTCCTGCCTTTCTGGATTTTACACTTTTTTCAGATGGCCCTTTTGACCGGGGGGAAGTGAGACTTCATTGTAGTGCAGATTTCCTTTGCAAGCTTGCTTGGTTGGCCAAAAAGGGCGTATGCGTTTTTTCCTGAATATATTCAGGAAAAAACGCATACGCCCTTTTTGGCCAAGTGCATCATTGTGGACGTTCTGCCTCTTTTCCTATGCTTTCAATGCAATTCCAGTCTACCTCCTGAAATCGGTTTCCTGCAATTCTGCCCCGCTTTCAAGTCCTCTTGGCAGCCTTACTTCAGTCTATTTTTGGACGATAGCTGTCATTTATAACTCTGCAGGTTTGTGAATTACAGTGCCCCTGAGCTCCTTTCTTCAACTCGCTTTCCTGTGACCTGGCCGCAACACCGCAGGATGGCTTCAGGCCCTAATCTGGTTCCGGCCCGGCACGCTGAGCCTTTGGTTAATTCCTCTTCCTGGTGGGAAATGAGAGTTAAATTTGCCCGTCCAGACACCTCCAGCTAGCCTCTCATTGGTTCTCGCTATTCCTGTTCATCTTCCGCAGAAATTGCAAACTGGGCCAAACAGGAGGTTAAAGGGACTGACTCTCCAAGTCGGGAGAGTGTTAGTAAAGCGTCTGGAATGTTGCACCCGAGTACCAGGGGAGGAAAACTGAGACATATTTGAACACGTCTCCCGATCACATGGTTGATCATACTCTAGGTTCCACATGCATGTTTTAGCTGAAGGAAGAATACCTTAAACCTGGGTAGTTGAAACCCGTGGAATGGACACCATGCAATATGACTTCAAAGGGTCTTCATTTGCTCACCGAACCTCTCCAATCCTATCACTGCTGCGTTTATGCCTCTGTACACATGCTTGATTCTCTTTCGGAGACATAGCAATCCATAGGTTTTAAGATACTTACAAGTCAGGTACATTCTTAGGCGTTTAATATGCGGTGTTGAGTCCATTTCGTTGAGCAAGGAGTAGCTCTTGTCTATTCCATATTTGGCTTAAGGAACTTTATCTGTGCTCATTTCAATCTCTGGTTTTATGCAGCACCCCAACTCACCTTTACCCTTAAGCAAGCATAAGTTGGTTTTCTAAATTTGAGACCCTGTTCTGTTCTGTAATTCAGTTCCTGTGTAGCCAAGTTTCCATTCCGTGTATTACTGATATCTTATGATGTTTCTTTTTCTGTGTGACTTATTTCAGTTAGAATCATCATACCTGAATCCACTCATTGTGCTGCTAAGGGCCTGATGACATAGATTTCATTGCTGAGTGATATTGCTTTGTAAGTGAATACCACAACTTCTTTATCCATTTTTCACTTTCTGCGATGTTGAACTTGTACTGTAAACGAGGTTCTTGTAAACAGAGCCGTTCCAAACTTTGGGGTGGCTGTGTCTTTTTGATTTTAATTTCCCTAAGCTATAGGACCATAAGTGGAAGTGCCCTAGGCTCTGTTGCTTTGTTTTTTAGATGTTTCAGGAAACACCATACACTTCTCCCAAGTGTCTGTTGGCAATTTACATCCCACCCATCAGCATAACAAGGCTCCCAGTTCTCCATGGCCTGTTGCCTTTATGGATTTTACACTTTTTTCAGATGGCCCTTTTGACCGGGGGGAAGTGAGACTTCATTGTAGTGCAGATTTCCTTTGCAAGCTTGCTTGGTTGGCCAAAAAGGGCGTATGCGTTTTTTCCTGAATAT
Organism: Delphinus delphis; assembly: GCF_949987515.2. NCBI lineage: Eukaryota > Metazoa > Chordata > Mammalia > Artiodactyla > Delphinidae > Delphinus > Delphinus delphis. The sequence continues at coordinate 490,025 of NW_027192685.1, read as the reverse complement.
ATTCAGGAAAAAACGCATACGCCCTTTTTGGCCAAGTGCATCATTGTGGACGTTCTGCCTCTTTTCCTATGCTTTCAATGCAATTCCAGTCTACCTCCTGAAATCGGTTTCCTGCAATTCTGCCCCGCTTTCAAGTCCTCTTGGCAGCCTTACTTCAGTCTATTTTTGGACGATAGCTGTCATTTATAACTCTGCAGGTTTGTGAATTACAGTGCCCCTGAACTCCTTTCTTCAACTCGCTTTCTTGTGACCTGGCCGCAACACCGCAGGATGGCTTCAGGCCCTAATCTGGTTCCGGCCCGGCATGCTGAGCCTTTGGTTAATTCCTCTTCCTGGTGGGAAATGAGAGTTAAATTTGCCCGTCCAGACACCTCCAGCTAGCCTCTCATTGGTTCTCGCTATTCCTGTTCATCTTCCGCAGAAATTGCAAACTGGGCCAAACAGGAGGTTAAAGGCACTGACTCTCCAAGTGGGGAGAGTGTTAGTAAAGCGTCTGGAATGTTGCACCCGAGTACCAGGGGAGGAAAACTGAGACATATTTGAACACGTCTCCCGTTCACATGGTTGATCATACTTGGGTTCCACATGCATGTTTTAGCTGAAGGAAGAATACCTTAAACCTGGAGAGTTGAGACCCGTGTAATGGGTACCATGCAATATGACTTCAAAGGGTCTTCATTTGCTCACCGAACCTCTCCAATCCTATCACTGCTGCGTTTATGCCCCTGTACACATGCTTGATTCTCTTTTGGAGACATAGCAATCCATAGGTTTTACGATACTTACTAGTCAGGTACATTCTTAGGCGTTTAATATGCGGTGTTGAGTCCATTTCGTTGAGCAAGGAGTAGCTCTTGTCTATTCCATATTTGACTTAAGGAACTTTATCTGTGCTCATTTCAATCTCTGGTTTTATGCAGCACCCCAACTCACCTTTACCCTTAAGCAAGCATAAGTTGGTTTTCTAAATTTGAGACCCTGTTCTGTTCTGTAATTCAGTTCCTGTGTAGCCAAGTTTACATTCCGTGTATTACTGATATCTTATGATGTTTCTTTTTCTGTGTGACTTATTTCAGTTAGAATCATCATACCTGAATCCACTCATTGTGATGCTAAGGGCCTGATGACATAGATTTCATTGCTGAGTGTTATTGCTTTGTAAGTAAATACCACAACTTCTTTATCCATTTTTCACTTTCTGCAATGTTGAACTTGTACTGTAAACGAGGTTCTTGTAAACAGAGGCGTCCCAAACTTTGGGGTGGCTGTGTCTTTTTGATTTTAATTTCCCTAAGCTATAGGACCATAAGTGGCAGTGCCCTAGGCTCTGTTGCTTTGTTTTTTAGATGTTTCAGGAAACACCATACACTTCTCCCGAGTGTCTGTTGGCAATTTACATCCCGCCCATCAGCATAACAAGGCTCCCAGTTCTCCATGGCCTGTCCTGCCTTTCTGGATTTTACACTTTTTTCAGATGGCCCTTTTGACCGGGGGGAAGTGAGACTTCATTGTAGTGCAGATTTCCTTTGCAAGCTTGCTTGGTTGGCCAAAAAGGGCGTATGCGTTTTTTCCTGAATATATTCAGGAAAAAACGCATACGCCCTTTTTGGCCAAGTGCATCATTGTGGACGTTCTGCCTCTTTTCCTATGCTTTCAATGCAATTCCAGTCTACCTCCTGAAATCGGTTTCCTGCAATTCTGCCCCGCTTTCAAGTCCTCTTGGCAGCCTTACTTCAGTCTATTTTTGGACGATAGCTGTCATTTATAACTCTGCAGGTTTGTGAATTACAGTGCCCCTGAGCTCCTTTCTTCAACTCGCTTTCCTGTGACCTGGCCGCAACACCGCAGGATGGCTTCAGGCCCTAATCTGGTTCCGGCCCGGCACGGTGAGCCTTTGGTTAATTCCTCTTCCTGGTGGGAAATGAGAGTTAAATTTGCCCGTCCAACACCTCCAGCTAACCACTCATTGGTTCTCGCTATTCCTGTTCATCTTCCGCAGAAATTGCAAACTGGGCCAAACAGGAGGTTAAAGGGACTGACTCTCCAAGTGGGGAGAGTGTTAGTAAAGCGTCTGGAATGTTGCACCCGAGTACCAGGGGAGGAAAACTGAGACATATTTGAACACGTCTCCCGATCACATGGTTGATCATACTCTAGGTTCCACATGCATGTTTTAGCTGAAGGAAGAATACCTTAAACCTGGGTAGTTGAAACCCGTGGAATGGGTACCATGCAATATGACTTCAAAGGGTCTTCATTTGCTCACCGAACCTCTCCAATCCTATCACTGCTGCGTTTATGCCCCTGTACACATGCTTGATTCTCTTTCGGAGACATAGCAATCCATAGGTTTTAAGATACTTACAAGTCAGGTACATTCTTAGGCGTTTAATATGCGGTGTTGAGTCCATTTCGTTGAGCAAGGAGTAGCTCTTGTCTATTCCATATTTGACTTAAGGAACTTTATCTGTGCTCATTTCAATCTCTGGTTTTATGCAGCACCCCAACTCACCTTTACCCTTAAGCAAGCATAAGTTGGTTTTCTAAATTTGAGACCCTGTTCTGTTCTGTAATTCAGTTCCTGTGTAGCCAAGTTTCCATTCCGTGTATTACTGATATCTTATGATGTTTCTTTTTCTGTGTGACTTATTTCAGTTAGAATCATCATACCTGAATCCACTCATTGTGCTGCTAAGGGCCTGATGACATAGATTTCATTGCTGAGTGATATTGCTTTGTAAGTGAATACCACAAATTCTTTATCCATTTTTCACTTTCTGCGATGTTGAACTTGTACTGTAAACGAGGTTCTTGTAAACAGAGCCGTTCCAAACTTTGGGGTGGCTGTGTCTTTTTGATTTTAATTTCCCTAAGCTATAGGACCATAAGTGGAAGTGCCCTAGGCTCTGTTGCTTTGGTTTTTAGATGTTTCAGGAAACACCATACACTTCTCCCAAGTGTCTGTTGGCAATTTACATCCCACCCATCAGCATAACAAGGCTCCCAGTTCTCCATGGCCTGTTGCCTTTCTGGATTTTACACTTTTTTCAGATGGCCCTTTTGACCGGGGGGAAGTGAGACTTCATTGTAGTGCAGATTTCCTTTGCAAGCTTGCTTGGTTGGCCAAAAAGGGCGTATGCGTTTTTTCCTGAATATATTCAGGAAAAAACGCATACGCCCTTTTTGGCCAAGTGCATCATTGTGGACGTTCTGCCTCTTTTCCTATGCTTTCAATGCAATTCCAGTCTACCTCCTGAAATCGGTTTCCTGCAATTCTGCCCCGCTTTCAAGTCCTCTTGGCAGCCTTACTTCAGTCTATTTTTGGACGATAGCTGTCATTTATAACTCTGCAGGTTTGTGAATTACAGTGCCCCTGAGCTCCTTTCTTCAACTCACTTTCTTGTGACCTGGCCGCAACACCGCAGGATGGCTTCAGGCCCTAATCTGGTTCCGGCCCGGCATGCTGAGCCTTTGGTTAATTCCTCTTCCTGGTGGGAAATGAGAGTTAAATTTGCCCGTCCAGACACCTCCAGCTAGCCTCTCATTGGTTCTCGCTATTCCTGTTCATCTTCCGCAGAAATTGCAAACTGGGCCAAACAGGAGGTTAAAGGCGCTGACTCTCCAAGTGGGGAGAGTGTTAGTAAAGCGTCTGGAATGTTGCACCCGAGTACCAGGGGAGGAAAACTGAGACATATTTGAACACGTCTCCCGTTCACATGGTTGATCATACTTGGGTTCCACATGCATGTTTTAGCTGAAGGAAGAATACCTTAAACCTGGAGAGTTGAGACCCGTGTAATGGGTACCATGCAATATGACTTCAAAGGGTCTTCATTTGCTCACCGAACCTCTCCAATCCTATCACTGCTGCGTTTATGCCCCTGTACACATGCTTGATTCTCTTTTGGAGACATAGCAATCCATAGGTTTTACGATACTTACTAGTCAGGTACATTCTTAGGCGTTTAATATGCGGTGTTGAGTCCATTTCGTTGAGCAAGGAGTAGCTCTTGTCTATTCCATATTTGACTTAAGGAACTTTATCTGTGCTCATTTCAATCTCTGGTTTTATGCAGCACCCCAACTCACCTTTACCCTTAAGCAAGCATAAGTTGGTTTTCTAAATTTGAGACCCTGTTCTGTTCTGTAATTCAGTTCCTGTGTAGCCAAGTTTACATTCCGTGTATTACTGATATCTTATGATGTTTCTTTTTCTGTGTGACTTATTTCAGTTAGAATCATCATACCTGAATCCACTCATTGTGATGCTAAGGGCCTGATGACATAGATTTCATTGCTGAGTGATATTGCTTTGTAAGTAAATACCACAGCTTCTTTATCCATTTTTCACTTTCTGCGATGTTGAACTTGTACTGTAAACGAGGTTCTTGTAAACAGAGGCGTCCCAAACTTTGGGGTGGCTGTGTCTTTTTGATTTTAATTTCCCTAAGCTATAGGACCATAAGTGGCAGTGCCCTAGGCTCTGTTGCTTTGTTTTTTAGATGTTTCAGGAAACACCATACACTTCTCCCGAGTGTCTGTTGGCAATTTACATCCCGCCCATCAGCATAACAAGGCTCCCAGTTCTCCATGGCCTGTCCTGCCTTTCTGGATTTTACACTTTTTTCAGATGGCCCTTTTGACCGGGGGGAAGTGAGACTTCATTGTAGTGCAGATTTCCTTTGCAAGCTTGCTTGGTTGGCCAAAAAGGGCGTATGCGTTTTTTCCTGAATATATTCAGGAAAAAACGCATACGCCCTTTTTGGCCAAGTGCATCATTGTGGACGTTCTGCCTCTTTTCCTATGCTTTCAATGCAATTCCAGTCTACCTCCTGAAATCGGTTTCCTGCAATTCTGCCCCGCTTTCAATTCCTCTTGGCAGCCTTACTTCAGTCTATTTTTGGACGATAGCTGTCATTTATAACTCTGCAGGTTTGTGAATTACAGTGCCCCTGAGCTCCTTTCTTCAACTCGCTTTCTTTTGAGCTGGCCGCAACACCGCAGGATGGCTTCAGGCCCTAATCTGTTTCCGGCAGGGCACGCTGAGCCTTTGGTTATTTCCTCTTCCTGGTGGGAAATGAGAGTTAAATTTGCCCGTCCAGACACCTCCAGCTAGCCTCTCATTGGTTCTCGCTATTCCTGTTCATCTTCCACAGAAATTGCAAACTGGGCCAAACAGGAGGTTAAAGGCGCTGACTCTCCAAGTGGGGAGAGTGTTAGTAAAGCGTCTGGAATGTTGCACCCGAGTATCAGGGGAGGAAAACTGAGACATATTTGAACACGTCTCCCGTTCACATGGTTGATCATACTTGGGTTCCACATGCATGTTTTAGCTGAAGGAAGAATACCTTAAACCTGGAGAGTTGAGACCCGTGTAATGGGTACCATGCAATATGACTTCAAAGGGTCTTCATTTGCTCACCGAACCTCTCCAATCCTATCACTGCTGCGTTTATGCCCCTGTACACATGCTTGATTCTCTTTCGGAGACATAGCAATCCATAGGTTTTAAGATACTTACAAGTCAGGTACATTCTTAGGCGTTTAATATGCGGTGTTGAGTCCATTTCGTTGAGCAAGGAGTAGCTCTTGTCTATTCCATATTTGGCTTAAGGAACTTTATCTGTGCTCATTTCAATCTCTGGTTTTATGCAGCACCCCAACTCACCTTTACCCTTAAGCAAGCATAAGTTGTTTTTCTAAATTTGAGACCCTGTTCTGTTCTGTAATTCAGTTCCTGTGTAGCCAAGTTTCCATTCCGTGTATTACTGATATCTTATGATGTTTCTTTTTCTGTGTGACCTATTTCAGTTAGAATCATCATACCTGAATCCACTCATTGTGCTGCTAAGGGCCTGATGACATAGATTTCATTGCTGAGTGATATTGCTTTGTAAGTAAATACCACAACTTCTTTATCCATTTTTCACTTTCTGCGATGTTGAACTTGTACTGTAAACGAGGTTCTTGTAAACAGAGGCATCCCAAACTTTGGGGTGGCTGTGTCTTTTGATTTTAATTTCCCTAAGCTATAGGACCATAAGTGGAAGTGCCCTAGGCACTGTTGCTTTGTTTTTTAGATGTTTCAGGAAACACCATACACTTCTCCCGAGTGTCTGTTTGCAATTTACATCCCGCCCATCAGCATAACAAGGCTCCCAGTTCTCCATGGCCTGTCCTGCCTTTCTGGATTTTACACTTTTTTCAGATGGCCCTTTTGACCGGGGGGAAGTGAGACTTCATTGTAGTGCAGATTTCCTTTGCAAGCTTGCTTGGTTGGCCAAAAAGGGCGTATGAGTTTTTTCCTGAATATATTCAGGAAAAAACGCATACGCCCTTTTTGGCCAAGTGCATCATTGTGGACGTTCTGCCTCTTTTCCTATGCTTTCAATGCAATTCCAGTCTACCTCCTGAAATCAGTTTCCTGCAATTCTGCCCCGCTTTCAAGTCCTCTTGGCAGCCTTACTTCAGTCTATTTTTGGACGATAGCTGTCATTTATAACTCTGCAGGTTTGTGAATTACAGTGCCCCTGAGCTCCTTTCTTCAACTTGCTTTCTTGTGACCTGGCCGCAACACCGCAGGATGGCTTCAGGCCCTAATCTGGTTCCGGCACGGCACGCTGAGCCTTTGGTTATTTCCTCTTCCTGGTGGGAAATGAGAGTTAAATTTGCCCGTCCAGACACCTTCAGCTAGCCTCTCATTGGTTCTCGCTATTCCTGTTCATCTTCCACAGAAATTGCAAACTGGGCCAAACAGGAGGTTAAAGGCGATGACTCTCCAAGTGGGGAGAGTGTTAGTAAAGCGTCTGGAATGTTGCACCCGAGTAACAGGGGAGGAAAACTGAGACATATTTGAACACGTCTCCCGTTCACATGGTTGATCATACTTGGGTTCCACATGCATGTTTTAGCTGAAGGAAGCATACCTTAAACCTGGAGAGTTGAGACCCGTGTAATGGGTACCATGCAATATGACTTCAAAGGGTTTTCATTTGCTCACCGAACCTCTCCAATCCTATCACTGCTGCGTTTATGCCCCTGTACACATGCTTGATTCTCTTTCGGAGACATAGCAATCCATAGGTTGTACGATACTTACTAGTCAGGTACATTCTTAGGCATTTAATATGCGGTGTTGAGTCCATTTCGTTGAGCAAGGAGTAGCTCTTGTCTATTCCATATTTGACTTAAGGAACTTTATCTGTGCTCATTTCAATCTCTGGTTTTATGCAGCACCCCAATTCACCTTTACCCTTAAGCAAGCATAAGTTGGTTTTCTAAATTTGAGACCCTGTTCTGTTCTGTAATTCAGTTCCTGTGTAGCCAAGTTTCCATTCCGTGTATTACTGATATCTTATGATGTTTCTTTTTCTGTGTGACTTATTTCAGTTAGAATCATCATACCTGAATCCACTCATTGTGATGCTAAGGGCCTGATGACATAGATTTCATTGCTGAGTGATATTGCTTTGTAAGTAAATACCACAACTTCTTTATCCATTTTTCACTTTCTGCGATGTTGAACTTGTACTGTAAACGAGGTTCTTGTAAACAGAGGCGTCCCAAACTTTGGGGTGGCTGTGTCTTTTTGATTTTAATTTCCCTAAGCTATAGGACCATAAGTGGCAGTGCCCTAGGCTCTGTTGCTTTGTTTTTTAGATGTTTCAGGAAACACCATACACTTCTCCCGAGTGTCTGTTGGCAATTTACATCCCGCCCATCAGCATAACAAGGCTCCCAGTTCTCCATGGCCTGTCCTGCCTTTCTGGATTTTACACTTTTTTCAGATGGCCCTTTTGACCGGGGGGAAGTGAGACTTCATTGTAGTGCAGATTTCCTTTGCAAGCTTGCTTGGTTGGCCAAAAAGGGCGTATGCGTTTTTTCCTGAATATATTCAGGAAAAAACGCATACGCCCTTTTTGGCCAAGTGCATCATTGTGGACGTTCTGCCTCTTTTCCTATGCTTTCAATGCAATTCCAGTCTACCTCCTGAAATCGGTTTCCTGCAATTCTGCCCCGCTTTCAAGTCCTCTTGGCAGCCTTACTTCAGTCTATTTTTGGACGATAGCTGTCATTTATAACTCTGCAGGTTTGTGAATTACAGTGCCCCTGAGCTCCTTTCTTCAACTCGCTTTCTTGTGACCTGGCCGCAACACCGCAGGATGGCTTCAGGCCCTAATCTGGTTCCGGCCCGGCACGCTGAGCCTTTGGTTAATTCCTCTTCCTGGTGGGAAATGAGAGTTAAATTTGCCCGTCCAGACACCTCCAGCTAGCCTCTCATTGGTTCTCGCTATTCCTGTTCATCTTCCGCAGAAATTGCAAACTGGGCCAAACAGGAGGTTAAAGGGACTGACTCTCCAAGTGGGGAGAGTGTTAGTAAAGCGTCTGGAATGTTGCACCCGAGTACCAGGGGAGGAAAACTGTGACATATTTGAACATGTCTCCCGATCACATGGTTGATCATACTCTAGGTTCCACATGCATGTTTTAGCTGAAGGAAGAATACCTTAAACCTGGAGAGTTGAGACCCGTGTAATGGGTACCATGCAATATGACTTCAAAGGGTCTTCATTTGCTCACCGAACCTCTCCAATCCTATCACTGCTGCGTTTATGCCCCTGTACACATGCTTGATTCTCTTTTGGAGACATAGCAATCCATAGGTTTTACGATACTTACTAGTCAGGTACATTCTTAGGCGTTTAATATGCGGTGTTGAGTCCATTTCGTTGAGCAAGGAGTAGCTCTTGTCTATTCCATATTTGACTTAAGGAACTTTATCTGTGCTCATTTCAATCTCTGGTTTTATGCAGCACCCCAACTCACCTTTACCCTTAAGCAAGCATAAGTTGGTTTTCTAAATTTGAGACCCTGTTCTGTTCTGTAATTCAGTTCCTGTGTAGCCAAGTTTACATTCCGTGTATTACTGATATCTTATGATGTTTCTTTTTCTGTGTGACTTATTTCAGTTAGAATCATCATACCTGAATCCACTCATTGTGATGCTAAGGGCCTGATGACATAGATTTCATTGCTGAGTGATATTGCTTTGTAAGTAAATACCACAACTTCTTTATCCATTTTTCACTTTCTGCGATGTTGAACTTGTACTGTAAACGAGGTTCTTGTAAACAGAGGCGTCCCAAACTTTGGGGTGGCTGTGTCTTTTTGATTTTAATTTCCCTAAGCTATAGGACCATAAGTGGCAGTGCCCTAGGCTCTGTTGCTTTGTTTTTTAGATGTTTCAGGAAACACCATACACTTCTCCCGAGTGTCTGTTGGCAATTTACATCCCGCCCATCAGCATAACAAGGCTCCCAGTTCTCCATGGCCTGTCCTGCCTTTCTGGATTTTACACTTTTTTCAGATGGCCCTTTTGACCGGGGGGAAGTGAGACTTCATTGTAGTGCAGATTTCCTTTGCAAGCTTGCTTGGTTGGCCAAAAAGTGCGTATGCGTTTTTTCCTGAATATATTCAGGAAAAAACGCATACGCCCTTTTTGGCCAAGTGCATCATTGTGGACGTTCTGCCTCTTTTCCTATGCTTTCAATGCAATTCCAGTCTACCTCCTGAAATCGGTTTCCTGCAATTCTGCCCCGCTTTCAATTCCTCTTGGCAGCCTTACTTCAGTCTATTTTTGGACGATAGCTGTCATTTATAACTCTGCAGGTTTGTGAATTACAGTGCCCCTGAGCTCCTTTCTTCAACTCGCTTTCTTTTGAGCTGGCCGCAACACCGCAGGATGGCTTCAGGCCCTAATCTGTTTCCGGCAGGGCACGCTGAGCCTTTGGTTATTTCCTCTTCCTGGTGGGAAATGAGAGTTAAATTTGCCCGTCCAGACACCTCCAGCTAGCCTCTCATTGGTTCTCGCTATTCCTGTTCATCTTCCACAGAAATTGCAAACTGGGCCAAACAGGAGGTTAAAGGCGCTGACTCTCCAAGTGGGGAGAGTGTTAGTAAAGCGTCTGGAATGTTGCACCCGAGTATCAGGGGAGGAAAACTGAGACATATTTGAACACGTCTCCCGTTCACATGGTTGATCATACTTGGGTTCCACATGCATGTTTTAGCTGAAGGAAGAATACCTTAAACCTGGAGAGTTGAGACCCGTGTAATGGGTACCATGCAATATGACTTCAAAGGGCCTTCATTTGCTCACCGAACCTCTCCAATCCTATCACTGCTGCGTTTATGCCCCTGTACACATGCTTGATTCTCTTTCGGAGACATAGCAATCCATAGGTTTTAAGATACTTACAAGTCAGGTACATTCTTAGGCGTTTAATATGCGGTGTTGAGTCCATTTCGTTGAGCAAGGAGTAGCTCTTGTCTATTCCATATTTGGCTTAAGGAACTTTATCTGTGCTCATTTCAATCTCTGGTTTTATGCAGCACCCCAACTCACCTTTACCCTTAAGCAAGCATAAGTTGTTTTTCTAAATTTGAGACCCTGTTCTGTTCTGTAATTCAGTTCCTGTGTAGCCAAGTTTCCATTCCGTGTATTACTGATATCTTATGATGTTTCTTTTTCTGTGTGACCTATTTCAGTTAGAATCATCATACCTGAATCCACTCATTGTGCTGCTAAGGGCCTGATGACATAGATTTCATTGCTGAGTGATATTGCTTTGTAAGTAAATACCACAACTTCTTTATCCATTTTTCACTTTCTGCGATGTTGAACTTGTACTGTAAACGAGGTTCTTGTAAACAGAGGCATCCCAAACTTTGGGGTGGCTGTGTCTTTTGATTTTAATTTCCCTAAGCTATAGGACCATAAGTGGAAGTGCCCTAGGCTCTGTTGCTTTGTTTTTTAGATGTTTCAGGAAACACCATACACTTCTCCCGAGTGTCTGTTGGCAATTTACATCCCGCCCATCAGCATAACAAGGCTCCCAGTTCTCCATGGCCTGTCCTGCCTTTCTGGATTTTACACTTTTTTCAGATGGCCCTTTTGACCGGGGGGAAGTGAGACTTCATTGTAGTGCAGATTTCCTTTGCAAGCTTGCTTGGTTGGCCAAAAAGGGCGTATGCGTTTTTTCCTGAATATATTCAGGAAAAAACGCATACGCCCTTTTTGGCCAAGTGCATCATTGTGGACGTTCTGCCTCTTTTCCTATGCTTTCAATGCAATTCCAGTCTACCTCCTGAAATCAGTTTCCTGCAATTCTGCCCCGCTTTCAAGTCCTCTTGGCAGCCTTACTTCAGTCTATTTTTGGACGATAGCTGTCATTTATAACTCTGCAGGTTTGTGAATTACAGTGCCCCTGAGCTCCTTTCTTCAACTTGCTTTCTTGTGACCTGGCCGCAACACCGCAGGATGGCTTCAGGCCCTAATCTGGTTCCGGCACGGCACGCTGAGCCTTTGGTTATTTCCTCTTCCTGGTGGGAAATGAGAGTTAAATTTGCCCGTCCAGACACCTTCAGCTAGCCTCTCATTGGTTCTCGCTATTCCTGTTCATCTTCCACAGAAATTGCAAACTGGGCCAAACAGGAGGTTAAAGGCGATGACTCTCCAAGTGGGGAGAGTGTTAGTAAAGCGTCTGGAATGTTGCACCCGAGTAACAGGGGAGGAAAACTGAGACATATTTGAACACGTCTCCCGTTCACATGGTTGATCATACTTGGGTTCCACATGCATGTTTTAGCTGAAGGAAGCATACCTTAAACCTGGAGAGTTGAGACCCGTGTAATGGGTACCATGCAATATGACTTCAAAGGGTTTTCATTTGCTCACCGAACCTCTCCAATCCTATCACTGCTGCGTTTATGCCCCTGTACACATGCTTGATTCTCTTTCGGAGACATAGCAATCCATAGGTTGTACGATACTTACTAGTCAGGTACATTCTTAGGCATTTAATATGCGGTGTTGAGTCCATTTCGTTGAGCAAGGAGTAGCTCTTGTCTATTCCATATTTGACTTAAGGAACTTTATCTGTGCTCATTTCAATCTCTGGTTTTATGCAGCACCCCAATTCACCTTTACCCTTAAGCAAGCATAAGTTGGTTTTCTAAATTTGAGACCCTGTTCTGTTCTGTAATTCAGTTCCTGTGTAGCCAAGTTTCCATTCCGTGTATTACTGATATCTTATGATGTTTCTTTTTCTGTGTGACTTATTTCAGTTAGAATCATCATACCTGAATCCACTCATTGTGATGCTAAGGGCCTGATGACATAGATTTCATTGCTGAGTGATATTGCTTTGTAAGTAAATACCACAACTTCTTTATCCATTTTTCACTTTCTGCGATGTTGAACTTGTACTGTAAACGAGGTTCTTGTAAACAGAGGCGTCCCAAACTTTGGGGTGGCTGTGTCTTTTTGATTTTAATTTCCCTAAGCTATAGGACCATAAGTGGCAGTGCCCTAGGCTCTGTTGCTTTGTTTTTTAGATGTTTCAGGAAACACCATACACTTCTCCCGAGTGTCTGTTGGCAATTTACATCCCGCCCATCAGCATAACAAGGCTCCCAGTTCTCCATGGCCTGTCCTGCCTTTCTGGATTTTACACTTTTTTCAGATGGCCCTTTTGACCGGGGGGAAGTGAGACTTCATTGTAGTGCAGATTTCCTTTGCAAGCTTGCTTGGTTGGCCAAAAAGGGCGTATGCGTTTTTTCCTGAATATATTCAGGAAAAAACGCATACGCCCTTTTTGGCCAAGTGCATCATTGTGGACGTTCTGCCTCTTTTCCTATGCTTTCAATGCAATTCCAGTCTACCTCCTGAAATCGGTTTCCTGCAATTCTGCCCCGCTTTCAAGTCCTCTTGGCAGCCTTACTTCAGTCTATTTTTGGACGATAGCTGTCATTTATAACTCTGCAGGTTTGTGAATTACAGTGCCCCTGAGCTCCTTTCTTCAACTCGCTTTCCTGTGACCTGGCCGCAACACCGCAGGATGGCTTCAGGCCCTAATCTGGTTCCGGCCCGGCACGCTGAGCCTTTGGTTAATTCCTCTTCCTGGTGGGAAATGAGAGTTAAATTTGCCCGTCCAGACACCTCCAGCTAGCCTCTCATTGGTTCTCGCTATTCCTGTTCATCTTCCGCAGAAATTGCAAACTGGGCCAAACAGGAGGTTAAAGGGACTGACTCTCCAAGTGGGGAGAGTGTTAGTAAAGCGTCTGGAATGTTGCACCCGAGTACCAGGGGAGGAAAACTGTGACATATTTGAACATGTCTCCCGATCACATGGTTGATCATACTCTAGGTTCCACATGCATGTTTTAGCTGAAGGAAGAATACCTTAAACCTGGGTAGTTGAAACCCGTGGAATGGGTACCATGCAATATGACTTCAAAGGGTCTTCATTTGCTCACCGAACCTCTCCAATCCTATCACTGCTGCGTTTATGCCCCTGTACACATGCTTGATTCTCTTTCGGAGACATAGCAATCCATAGGTTTTACGATACTTACTAGTCAGGTACATTCTTAGGCGTTTAATATGGGGTGTTGAGTCCATTTCATTGAGCAAGGAGTAGCTCTTGTCTATTCCATATTTGGCTTAAGGAACTTTATCTGTGCTCATTTCAATCTCTGGTTTTATGCAGCACCCCAACTCACCTTTACCCTTAAGCAAGAATAAGTTGGTTTTCTAAATTTGAGACCCTGTTCTGTTCTGTAATTCAGTTCCTGTGTAGCCAAGTTTCTATTCCGTGTATTACTGATATCTTATGATGTTTCTTTTTCTGTGTGACTTATTTCAGTTAGAATCATCATACCTGAATCCACTCATTGTGCTGCTAAGGGCCTGATGACACAGATTTCATTGCTGAGTGATATTGCTTTGTAAGTAAATACCACAACTTCTTTATCCATTTTTCACTTTCTGCGATGTTGAACTTGTACTGTAGACGAGGATCTTGTAAACAGAGCCGTTCCAAACTTTGGGGTGGCTGTGTCTTTTTGATTTTAATTTCCCTAAGCTATAGGACCATAAGTGGAAGTGCCCTAGGTTCTGTTGCTTTGTTTTTTAGATGTTTCAGGAAACACCATACACTTCTCCCGAGTGGTTTTTGGCAATTTACATCCCGCCCATCAGCATAACAAGGCTCCCAGTTCTCCATGGCCTGTCCTGCCTTTCTGGATTTTACACTTTTTTCAGATGGCCCTTTTGACCGGGGGGAAGTGAGACTTCATTGTAGTGCAGATTTCCTTTGCAAGCTTGCTTGGTTGGCCAAAAAGGGCGTATGCGTTTTTTCCTGAATATATTCAGGAAAAAACGCATATGCCCTTTTTGGCCAAGTGCATCATTGTGGACGTTCTGCCTCTTTTCCTATGCTTTCAATGCAATTCCAATCTACCTCCTGAAATCGGTTTCCTGCAATTCTGCCCCGCTTTCAAGTCCTCTTGGCAGCCTTACTTCAGTTTATTTTTGGACGATAGCTGTCATTTATAACTCTGTAGGTTTGTGAATTACAGTGCCCCTGAGCTCCTTTCTTCAACTCGCTTTCTTGTGACCTGGCCGCAACACCGCAGGATGGCTTCAGGCCCTAATGTGGTTCCGGTACGGCACGCTGAGCCTTTGGTTATTTCCTCTTCCTGGTGGGAAATGAGAGTTAAATTTGCCCGTCCAGACACCTCCAGCTAGCCTCTCATTGGTTCTCGCTATTCCTTTTCATCTTCCGCAGAAATTGCAAACTGGGCCAAACAGGAGGTTAAAGGCGCTGACTCTCCAAGTGGGGAGAGTGTTAGTAAAGCGTCTGGAATGTTGCACCCGAGTACCAGGGGAGGAAAACTGAGACATATTTGAACACGTCTCCCATTCACATGGTTGATCATACTTGGGTTCCACATGCATGTTTTAGCTGAAGGAAGAATACCTAAAACCTGGGTAGTTGAAACCCGTGGAATGGGTACCATGCAATATGACTTCAAAGGGTCTTCATTTGCTCACCGAACCTCTCCAATCCTATCACTGCTGCGTTTATGCCCCTGTACACATGCTTGATTCTCTTTCGGAGACATAGCAATCCATAGGTTTTAAGATACTTACTAGTCAGGTACATCCTTAGGCGTTTAATATGCGGTGTTGAGTCCATTTCGTTGAACAAGGAGTAGCTCTTGTCTATTCCATATTTGGCTTAAGGAACTTTATCTGTGCTCATTTCAATCTCTGGTTTTATGCAGCACCCCAACTCACCTTTCCCCTTAAGCAAGCATAAGTTGGTTTTCTAAATTTGAGACCCTGTTCTGTTCTGTAATTCAGTTCCTGTGTAGCCAAGTTTACATTCCGTGTATTACTGATATCTTATGATGTTTCTTTTCTGTGTGACTTATTTCAGTTAGAATCATCATACCTGAATCCACTCATTGTGCTGCTACGGGCCTGATGACACAGATTTCATTGCTGAGTGATATTGCTTTGTAAGTAAATACCACAACTTCTTTATCCATTTTTCACTTTCTGCGATGTTGAACTTGTACTGTAAACGAGGTTCTTATAAACAGAGCCGATCCAAACTTTGGGGTGGCTGTGTCTTTTTGATTTTAATTTCCCTAAGCTATAGGACCATAAGTGGAAGTGCCCTAGGCTCTGTTGCTTTGTTTTTTAGATGTTTCAGGAAACACCATACACTTCTCCAGAGTGTCTGTTGGCAATTTACATCCTGCCCATCAGCATAACAAGGCTCCCAGTTCTCCATGGCCTGTCCTGCCTTTCTGGATTTTACACTTTTTTCAGATGGCCCTTTTGACCGGGGGGAAGTGAGACTTCATTGTAGTGCAGATTTCCTTTGCAAGCTTGCTTGGTTGGCCAAAAAGGGCGTATGCGTTTTTTCCTGAATATATTCAGGAAAAAACGCATACGCCCTTTTTGGCCAAGTGCATCATTGTGGACGTTCTGCCTCTTTTCCTATGCTTTCAATGCAATTCCAGTCTACCTCCTGAAATCGGTTTCCTGCAATTCTGCCCCGCTTTCAAGTCCTCTTGGCAGCCTTACTTCAGTCTATTTTTGGACGATAGCTGTCATTTATAACTCTGCAGGTTTGTGAATTACAGTGCCCCTGAGCTCCTTTCTTCAACTCGCTATCTTGTGACCTGGCCGCAACACCGCAGGATGGCTTCAGGCCCTAATCTGGTTCCGGCCCGGCATGCTGAGCCTTTGGTTAATTCCTCTTCCTGGTGGGAAATGAGAGTTAAATTTGCCCGTCCAGACACCTCCAGCTAGCCTCTCATTGGTTCTCGCTATTCCTGTTCATCTTCCGCAGAAATTGCAAACTGGGCCAAACAGGAGGTTAAAGGCGCTGACTCTCCAAGTGGGGAGAGTGTTAGTAAAGCGTCTGGAATGTTGCACCCGAGTACCAGGGGAGGAAAACTGAGACATATTTGAACACGTCTCCCGTTCACATGGTTGATCATATTTGGGTTCCACATGCATGTTTTAGCTGAAGGAAGAATACCTTAAACCTGGAGAGTTGAGACCCGTGGAATGGGTACCATGCAATATGACTTCAAAGGGTCTTCATTTGCTCACCGAACCTCTCCAATCATATCACTGCTGCGTTTATGCCCCTGTACACATGCTTGATTCTCTTTTGGAGACATAGCAATCCATAGGTTTTACGATACTTACTAGTCAGGTACATTCTTAGGCGTTTAATATGCGGTGTTGAGTCCATTTCGTTGAGCAAGGAGTAGCTCTTGTCTATTCCATATTTGACTTAAGGAACTTTATCTGTGCTCATTTCAATCTCTGGTTTTATGCAGCACCCCAACTCACCTTTACCCTTAAGCAAGCATAAGTTGGTTTTCTAAATTTGAGACCCTGTTCTGTTCTGTAATTCAGTTCCTGTGTAGCCAAGTTTACATTCCGTGTATTACTGATATCTTATGATGTTTCTTTTTCTGTGTGACTTATTTCAGTTAGAATCATCATACCTGAATCCACTCATTGTGCTGCTAAGGGCCTGATGACACAGATTTCATTGCTGAGTGATATTGCTTTGTAAGTAAATACCACAACTTCTTTATCCATTTTTCACTTTCTGCGATGTTGAACTTGTACTGTAAACGAGGTTCTTGTAAACAGAGGCGTCCCAAACTTTGGGGTGGCTGTGTCTTTTTGATTTTAATTTCCCTAAGCTATAGGACCATAAGTGGCAGTGCCCTAGGCTCTGTTGCTTTGTTTTTTAGATGTTTCAGGAAACACCACACACTTCTCCCGAGTGTCTGTTGGCAATTTACATCCCGCCCATCAGCATAACAAGGCTCCCAGTTCTCCATGGCCTGTCCTGCCTTTCTGGATTTTACACTTTTTTCAGATGGCCCTTTTGACCGGGGGGAAGTGAGACTTCATTGTAGTGCAGATTTCCTTTGCAAGCTTGCTTGGTTGGCCAAAAAGGGCGTATGCGTTTTTTCCTGAATATATTCAGGAAAAAACACATACGCCCTTTTTGGCCAAGTGCATCATTGTGGACGTTCTGCCTCTTTTCCTATGCTTTCAATGCAATTCCAGTCTACCTCCTGAAATCGGTTTCCTGCAATTCTGCCCCGCTTTGAAGTCCTCTTGGCAGCCTTACTTCAGTCTATTTTTGGACGATAGCTGTCATTTATAACTCTGCAGGTTTGTGAATTACAGTGCCCCTGAGCTCCTTTCTTCAACTCGCTTTCTTTTGAGCTGGCCGCAACACCGCAGGATGGCTTCAGGCCCTAATGTGGTTCCGGCACGGCACGCTGAGCCTTTGGTTAATTCCTCTTCCTGGTGGGAAATGAGAGTTAAATTTGCCCGTCCAGACACCTCCAGCTAGCCTCTCATTGGTTCTCGCTATTCCTGTTCATCTTCCGCAGAAATTGCAAACTGGGCCAAACAGGAGGTTAAAGGGACTGACTCTCCAAGTCGGGAGAGTGTTAGTAAAGCGTCTGGAATGTTGCACCCGAGTACCAGGGGAGGAAAACTGAGACATATTTGAACACGTCTCCCGTTCACATGGTTGATCATACTTGGGTTCCACATGCATGTTTTAGCTGAAGGAAGAATACCTTAATCCTGGAGAGTTGAGACCCGTGTAATGGGTACCATGCAATATGACTTCAAAGGGTCTTCATTTGCTCACCGAACCTCTCCAATCCTATCACTGCTGTGTTTATTCCCCTGTACACACGCTTGATTCTCTTTTGGAGACATAGCAATCCATAGGTTTTAAGATACTTACTAGTCAGGTACATTCTTAGGGGTTTAATATGGGGTTTTGAGTCCATTTCGTTGAGCAAGGAGTAGCTCTTGTCTATTCCATATTTGGCTTAAGGAACTTTATCTGTGCTCATTTCAATCTCTGGTTTTATGCAGCACCCCAACTCACCTTTACCCTTAAGCAAGCATAAGTTGGTTTTCTAAATTTGAGTCCCTGTTCTGTTCTGGAATGCAGTTCCTGTGTAGCCAAGTTTACATTCCGTGTATTAGTGATATCTTATGATGTTTCTTTTTCTGTGTGACTTATTTCAGTTAGAATCATCGTACCTGAATCCACTCATTATGCTGCTACAGGCCTGATGACATAGATTTCATTGCTGAGTGATACTGCATTGTACGTAAGTACCACAAGTTCTTTATCCATTTTTCACGTTCTGCGATGTTGAACTTGTACTGTAAACGAGGTTCTTGTAAACAGAGGCGTCCCAAACTTTGGGGTGGCTGTGTCTTTTTGATTTTAATTTCCCTAAGCTATAGGACCATAAGTGGCAGTGCCCTAGGCTCTGTTGCTTTGTTTTTTAGATGTTTCAGGAAACACCATACACTTCTCCCGAGTGTCTGTTGGCAATTTACATCCCGCCCATCAGCATAACAAGGCTCCCAGTTCTCCATGGCCTGTCCTGCCTTTCTGGATTTTACACTTTTTTCAGATGGCCCTTTTGACCGGGGGGAAGTGAGACTTCATTGTAGTGCAGATTTCCTTTGCAAGCTTGCTTGGGTGGCCAAAAAGGGCGTATGCGTTTTTTCCTGAATATATTCAGGAAAAAACACATACGCCCTTTTTGGCCAAGTGCATCATTGTGGACGTTCTGCCTCTTTTCCTATGCTTTCAATGCAATTCCAGTCTACCTCCTGAAATCAGTTTCCTGCAATTCTGCCCCGCTTTCAAGTCCTCTTGGCAGCCTTACTTCAGTCTATTTTTGGACGATAGCTGTCATTTATAACTCTGCAGGTTTGTGAATTACAGTGCCCCTGAGCTCCTTTCTTCAACTCGCTTTCTTTTGAGCTGGACGCAACACCGCAGGATGGCTTCAGGCCCTAATCTGGTTCCGGTACGGCACGCTGAGCCTTTGGTTATTTCCTCTTCCTGGTGGGAAATGAGAGTTAAATTTGGCCGTCCAGACACCTCCAGCTAGCCTCTCATTTGTTCTTGCTATTCCTGTTCATCTTCCGCAGAAATTGCAAACTGGGCCAAACAGGAGGTTAAAGGGTCTGACTCTCCAAGTCGGGAGAGTGTTAGTAAAGCGTCTGGAATGTTGCAGCCGAGTACCAGGGTACGAAAACTGACATATTTAAACACGTCTCCCGATCACATGGTTGATCATACTCTAGGTTCCACATGCATGTTTTAGCTGAAGGAAGAATACCTTAAACCTGGGTAGTTGAAACCCGTGGAATGGGTACCATGCAATATGACTTCAAAGGGTCTTCATTTGCTCACCGAACCTCTCCAATCCTATCACTGCTGCGTTTATGCCCCTGTACACATGCTTGATTCTCTTTCGGAGATATAGCAATCCATAGGTTTTAAGATACTTACTAGTCAGGTACATTCTTAGGCGTTTAATATGCGGTGTTGAGTCCATTTCGTTGAGCAAGGAGTAGCTCTTGTCTATTCCATATTTGACTTAAGGAACTTTATCTGTGCTCATTTCAATCTCTGATTTTATGCAGCACCCCAACTCACCTTTCCCCTTAAGCAAGCATAAGTTGGTTTTCTAAATTTGAGTCCCTGTTCTGTTCTGTAATTCAGTTCCTGTGTAGCCAAGTTTACATTCCGTGTATTACTGATATCTTATGATGTTTCTTTTTCTGTGTGACTTACTTCAGTTAGAATCATCATACCTGAATCCACTCATTGTGCTGCTAAGGGCCTGATGACACAGATTTCATTGCTGAGTGATATTGCTTTGTAAGTAAATACCACAACTTCTTTATCCATTTTTCACTTTCTGCGATGTTGAACTTGTACTGTAAACGAGGTTCTTGTAAACAGAGCCGTTCCAAACTTTGGGGTGGCTGTGTCTTTTTGATTTTAATTTCCCTAAGCTATAGGACCATAAGTGGAAGTGCCCTAGGTTCTGTTGCTTTGTTTTTTAGATGTTTCAGGAAACACCATACACTTCTCCGGAGTGGTTGTTGGCAATTTACATCCCGCCCATCAGCATAACAAGGCTCCCAGTTCTCCATGGCCTGTCCTGCCTTTCTGGATTTTACACTTTTTTCAGATGGCCCTTTTGACCGGGGGGAAGTGAGACTTCATTGTAGTGCAGATTTCCTTTGCAAGCTTGCTTGGTTGGCCAAAAAGGGCGTATGCGTTTTTTCCTGAATATATTCAGGAAAAAACGCATACGCCCTTTTTGGCCAAGTGCATCATTGTGGACGTTCTGCCTCTTTTCCTATGCTTTCAATGCAATTCCAGTCTACCTCCTGAAATCGGTTTCCTGCAATTCTGCCCCGCTTTCAAGTCCTCTTGGCAGCCTTACTTCAGTCTATTTTTGGACGATAGCTGTCATTTATAACTCTGCAGGTTTGTGAATTACAGTGCCCCTGAGCTCCTTTCTTCAACTCGCTTTCTTTTGAGCTGGCCGCAACACCGCAGGATGGCTTCAGTCCCTAATCTGGTTCCGGTACGGCACGCTGAGCCTTTGGTTATTTCCTCTTCCTGGTGGGAAATGAGAGTTAAATTTGCCCGTCCAGACACCTCTAGCTAGTCTCTCATTGGTTCTCGCTATTCCTGTTCATCTTCCGCAGAAATTGCAAACTGGGCCAAACAGGAGGTTAAAGGCGCTGACTCTCCAAGTGGGGAGAGTGTTAGTAAAGCGTCTGGAATGTTGCACCCGAGTACCAGGGGAGGAAAACTGAGACATATTTGAACACGTCTCCCGTTCACATGGTTGATCATACTTGGGTTCCACATGAATGTTTTAGCTGAGGGAAGAATACCTTAAACCTGGAGAGTTGAGACCCGTGTAATGGGTACCATGCAATATGACTTCAAAGAGTCTTCATTTGCTCACCGAACCTCTCCAATCCTATCACTGCTGCGTTTATGCCCCTGTACACACGCTTGATTCTCTTTTGGAGACATAGCAATCCATAGGTTTTAAGATATTTACTAGTCAGGTACATTCTTAGGCGTATAATATGGGGTGTTGAGTCCATTTCGTTGAGCAAGGAGTAACTCTTGTCTATTCCATATTTGGCTTAAGGAACTTTATCTGTGCTCATTTCAATCTCTGGTTTTATGCAGCACCCCAACTCACCTTTACCCTTAAGCAAGCATAAGTTGGTTTTCTAAATTTGAGACACTGTTCTGTTTTGGAATTCAGTTCCTGTGTAGCCAAGTTTACATTCCGTGTATTAGTGATATCTTATGATGTTTCTTTTTCTGTGTGACTTATTTCAGTTAGAATCATCGTACCTGAATCCACTCATTGTGCTGCTAAGGGCCTGATGACACAGATATCATTGCTGAGTGATATTGCTTTGTAAGTAAATACCACAAATTCTTTATCCATTTTTCACTTTCTGCGATGTTGAACTTGTACTGTAAACGAGGTTCTTGTAAACAGAGCCGTTCCAAACTTTGGGGTGGCTGTGTCTTTTTGATTTTAATTTCCCTAAGCTATAGGACCATAAGTGGAAGTGCCCTAGGTTCTGTTGCTTTGTTTTTTACATGTTTCAGGAAACACCATACACTTCTCCCGAGTGGTTGTTGGCAGTTTACATCCCGCCCATCACCATAACAAGGCTCCCAGTTCTCCATGGCCTGTCTTGTCTTTCTGGATTTTACACTTTTTTCAGATGGCCCTTTTGACCGGGGGGAAGTGAGACTTCATTGTAGTGCAGATTTCCTTTGCAAGCTTGCTTGGTTGGCCAAAAAGGGCGTATGCGTTTTTTCCTGAATATATTCAGGAAAAAACGCATACGCCCTTTTTGGCCAAGTGCATCATTGTGTACGTTCTGCCTCTTTTCCTATGCTTTCAATGCAATTCCAGTCTACCTCCTGAAATCGGTTTCCTGCAATTCTGCCCCGCTTTCAAGTCCTCTTGGCAGCCTTACTTCAGTCTATTTTTGGACGATAGCTGTCATTTATAACTCTGCAGGTTTGTGAATTACAGTGCCCCTGAGCTCCTTTCTTCAACTTGCTTTCTTGTGACCTGGCCGCAACACCGCAGGGTGGCTTCAGTCCCTAATCTGGTTCTGGCACGACACGCTGAGCCTTTGGTTAATTCCTCTTCCTGGTGGGAAATGAGAGTT
Source organism: Delphinus delphis (assembly GCF_949987515.2). Classification (NCBI taxonomy): domain Eukaryota; kingdom Metazoa; phylum Chordata; class Mammalia; order Artiodactyla; family Delphinidae; genus Delphinus; species Delphinus delphis. The sequence continues at coordinate 467,572 of NW_027192685.1, read as the reverse complement.
AAATTTGCCCGTCCAGACACCTCCAGCTAGCCTCTCATTGGTTCTCGCTATTCCTGTTCATCTTCCGCAGAAATTGCAAACTGGGCCAAACAGGAGGTTAAAGGGACTGTCTCTCCAAGTCGGGAGAGTGTTAGTAAAGCGTCTGGAATGTTGCACCCGCGTACCAGGGGAGGAAAACTGAGACATATTTGAACACGTCTCCCGATCACATGGTTGATCATACTCTAGGTTCCACATGCATGTTTTAGCTGAAGGAAGAATACCTTAAACCTGGAGAGTTGAGACCCGTGGAATGCGTACCATGCAATATGACTTCAAAGGGTCTTCATTTGCTCACCGAACCTCTCCAATCCTATCACTGCTGCGTTTATGCCCCTGTACACATGCTTGATTCTCTTTTGGAGACATAGCAATCCATAGGTTTTACGATACTTACTAGTCAGGTACATTCTTAGGCGTTTAATATGCGGTGTTGAGTCCATTTCGTTGAGCAAGGAGTAGCTCTTGTCTATTCCATATTTGACTTAATGAACTTTATCTGTGCTCATTTCAATCTCTGGTTTTATGCAGCACCCCAACTCACCTTTACCCTTAAGCAAGAATAAGTTGGTTTTCTAAATTTGAATCCCTGTTCTGTTCTGTAATTCAGTTCCTGTGTAGCCAAGTTTCCATTCCGTGTATTACTGATATCTTATGATGTTTCTTTTTCTGTGTGACTTATTTCAGTTAGAATCATCATACCTGAATCCACTCATTGTGATGCTAAGGGCCTGATGACACAGATTTCATTGCTGAGTGATATTGCTTTGTAAGTAAATACCACAACTTCTTTATCCATTTTTCACTTTCTGCGATGTTGAACTTGTACTGTAAACGAGGTTCTTGTAAACAGAGGCGTCCCAAACTTTGGGGTGGCTGTGTCTTTTTGATTTTAATTTCCCTAAGCTATAGGACCATAAGTGGCAGTGCCCTAGGCTCTGTTGCTTTGTTTTTTAGATGTTTCAGGAAACACCATACACTTCTGCCGAGTGTCTGTTGGCAATTTACATCCCGCCCATCAGCATAACAAGGCTCCCAGTTCTCCATGGCCTGTCCTGCCTTTCTGGATTTTACACTTTTTTCAGATGGCCCTTTTGACCGGGGGGAAGTGAGACTTCATTGTAGTGCAGATTTCCTTTGCAAGCTTGCTTGGTTGGCCAAAAAGGGCGTATGCGTTTTTTCCTGAATATATTCAGGAAAAAACGCATACGCCCTTTTTGGCCAAGTGCATCATTGTGGACGTTCTGCCTCTTTTCCTATGCTTTCAATGCAATTCCAGTCTACCTCCTGAAATCGGTTTCCTGCAATTCTGCCCCGCTTTCAAGTCCTCTTGGCAGCCTTACTTCAGTCTATTTTTGGACGATAGCTGTCATTTATAACTCTGCAGGTTTGTGAATTACAGTGCCCCTGAGCTCCTTTCTTCAACTCGCTTTCTTTTGAGCTGGCCGCAACACCGCAGGATGGCTTCAGGCCCTAATGTGGTTCCGGCACGGCACGCTGAGCCTTTGGTTAATTCCTCTTCCTGGTGGGAAATGAGAGTTAAATTTGCCCGTCCAGACACCTCCAGCTAGCCTCTCATTGGTTCTCGCTATTCCTGTTCATCTTCCGCAGAAATTGCAAACTGGGCCAAACAGGAGGTTAAAGGGACTGACTCTCCAAGTGGGGAGAGTGTTAGTAAAGCGTCTGGAATGTTGCACCCGAGTACCAGGGGAGGAAAACTGAGACATATTTGAACACGTCTCCCGATCACATGGTTGATCATACTCTAGGTTCCACATGCATGTTTTAGCTGAAGGAAGAATACCTTAAACCTAGGTAGTTGAAACCCGTGGAATGGGTACCATGCAATAAGACTTCAAAGGGTCTTCATTTGCTCACCGAACCTCTCCAATCCTATCACTGCTGCGTTTATGCCCCTGTACACATGCTTGATTCTCTTTCGGAGACATAGCAATCATTGGTTTTTAAGACACTTACTAGTCAGGTACATTCTTAGGCGTTTAATATGCGGTGTTGAGTCCATTTCGTTGAGCAAGGAGTAGCTCTTGTCTATTCCATATTTGACTTAAGGAACTTTATCTGTGCTCATTTCAATCTCTGGTTTTATGCAGCACCCCAACTCACCTTTACCCTTAAGCAAGCATAAGTTGGTTTTCTAAATTTGAGACCCTGTTCTGTTTTGGAATTCAGTTCCTGTGTAGCCAAGTTTACATTCCGTATATTACTGATATCTTATGATGTTTCTTTTTCTGTGTGACTTATTTCAGTTAGAATCATCATACCTGAATCCACTCATTGTGCTGCTAAGGGCCTGATGACATAGAATTCATTGCTGAGTGATATTGCTTTGTAAGTAAATACCACAACTTCTTTATCCATTTTTCACTTTCTGCGATGTTGAACTTGTACTGTAAACGAGGTTCTTGTAAACAGAGCCGTTCCAAACTTTGGGGTGGCTGTGTCTTTTTGATTTTAATTTCCCTAAGCTATAGGACCATAAGTGGAAGTGCCCTAGGTTCTGTTGCTTTGTTTTTTAGATGTTTCAGGAAACACCATACAGTTCTCCCGAGTGGTTGTTGGCAATTTACATCCCGCCCATCAGCATAACAAGGCTCCCAGTTGTCCATGGCCTGTCCTGCCTTTCTGGATTTTACACTTTTTTCAGATGGCCCTTTTGACCGGGGGGAAGTGAGACTTCATTGTAGTACAGATTTCCTTTGCAAGCTTGCTTGGTTGGCCAAAAAGGGCGTATGCGTTTTTTCCTGAATATATTCAGGAAAAAACGCATACGCCCTTTTTGGCCAAGTGCATCATTGTGGACATTCTGCCTCTTTTCCTATGCTTTCAATGCAATTCCAGTCTACCTCCTGAAATCGGTTTCCTGCAATTCTGCCCCGCTTTCAAGTCCTCTTCGCAGCCTTACTTCAATGTATTTTTGGACGATAGCTGTCATTTATAACTCTGCAGGTTTGTGAATTACAGTGCCCCTGAGCTCCTTTCTTCAACTCGCTTTCTTTTGAGCTGGCCGCAACACCGCAGGATGGCTTCAGGCCCTAATCTGGTTCCGGTACGGCACGCTGAGCCTTTGGTTATTTCCTCTTCCTGGTGGGAAATGAGAGTTAAATTTGCCCGTCCAGACACCTCCAGCTAGCCTCTCATTGGTTCTCGCTATTCCTGTTCATCTTCCGCAGAAATTGCAAACTGGGCCAAACAGGAGGTTAAAGGGACTGACTCTCCAAGTCGGGAGAGTGTTAGTAAAGCGTCTGGAATGTTGCACCCGAGAACCAGGGGAGGAAAACTGAGACATATTTGAACACGTCTCCCGTTCACATGGTTGATCATACTTGGGTTCCACATGCATGTTTTAGCTGAAGGAAGAATACCTTAAACCTGGAGAGTTGAGACCCGTGGAATGGGTACCATGCAATATGACTTCAAAGGGTCTTCATTTGCTCACCGAACCTCTCCAATCCTATCACTGCTGCGTTTATGCCCCTGTACACATGCTTGATTCTCTTTCGGAGACATAGCAATCCATAGGTTTTAAGATACTTACTAGTCAGGTACATTCTTAGGCGTTTAATATGGGGTGTTGAGTCCATTTCGTTGAGCAAGGAGTAGCTCTTGTCTATTCCATATTTGGCTTAAGGAACTTTATCTGTGCTCATTTCAATCTCTGGTTTTATGCAGCACCCCAACTCACCTTTACCCTTAAGCAAGCATAAGTTGGTTTTCTAAATTTGAGACCCTGTTCTGTTCTGTAATTCAGTTCCTGTGTAGCCAAGTTTCCATTCCGTGTATTACTGATATCTTATGATGTTTCTTTTTCTGTGTGACTTATTTCAGTTAGAATCATCTTACCTGAATCCACTCATTGTGCTGCTAAGGGCCTGATGACACAGATTTCATTGCTGAGTGATATTGCTTTGTAAGTAAATACCACAACTTCTTTATCCATTTATCACTTTCTGCGATGTTGAACTTGTACTGTAAACGAGGTTCTTGTAAACAGAGCCGTTCCAAACTTTGGGGTGGCTGTGTCTTTTTGATTTTAATTTCCCTAAGCTATAGGACCATAAGTGGAAGTGCCCTAGGTTCTGTTGCTTTGTTTTTTAGATGTTTCAGGAAACACCATACACTTCTCCCGAGTGGTTGTTGGCAATTTACATCCCGCCCATCAGCATAACAAGGCTCCCAGTTGTCCATGGCCTGTCCTGCCTTTCTGGATTTTACACTTTTTTCAGATGGCCCTTTTGACCGGGGGGAAGTGAGACTTCATTGTAGTGCAGATTTCCTTTGCAAGCTTGCTTGGTTGGCCAAAAAGGGCGTATGCGTTTTTTCCTGAATATATTCAGGAAAAAACGCATACGCCCTTTTTGGCCAAGTGCATCATTGTGGACGTTCTGCCTCTTTTCCTATGCTTTCAATGCAATTCCAGTCTACCTCCTGAAATCGGTTTCCTGCAATTCTGCCCCGCTTTCAAGTCCTCTTGGCAGCCTTACTTCAGTCTATTTTTGGACGATAGCTGTCATTTATAAGTCTGCAGGTTTGTGAATTACAGTGCCCCTGAGCTCCTTTCTTCAACTCGCTTTCTTGTGACCTGGCTGCAACACTGCAGGATGGCTTCAGGCCCTAATCTGGTTCCAGCACGACACGCTGAGCCTTTGGTTAACTCCTCTTCCTGGTGGGAAATGAGAGTTAAATTTGCCCGTCCAGACACCTTCAGCTAGCCTCTCATTGGTTCTCGCTATTCCTGTTCATCTTCCGCAGAAATTGCAAACTGGGCCAAACAGGAGGTTAAAGGCGCTGACTCTCCAAGTGGGGAGAGTGTTAGTAAAGCGTCTGGAATGTTGCACCCGAGTACCAGGGGAGGAAAACTGAGACATATTTGAACACGTCTCCCGTTCACATGGTTGATCATACTTGGGTTCCACATGCATGTTTTAGCTGAAGGAAGAATACCTTAAACCTGGAGAGTTGAGACCCGTGGAATGGGTACCATGCAATATGACTTCAAAGGGTCTTCATTTGCTCACCGAACCTCTCCAATCCTATCACTGCTGCGTTTATGCCCCTGTACACACGCTTGATTCTCTTTTGGAGACATAGCAATCCATAGGTTTTAAGATACTTACTAGTCAGGTACATTCTTATGCGTTTAATATGGGGTGTTGAGTCCATTTCGTTGAGCAAGGAGTAGCTCTTGTCTATTCCATATTTGGCTTAAGGAACTTTATCTGTGCTCATTTCAATCTCTGGTTTTATGCAGCACCCCAACTCACCTTTCCCCTTAAGCAAGCATAAGGTGGTTTTCTAAATTTGAGACCCTGTTCTGTTTTGGAATGCAGTTCCTGTGTAGCCAAGTTTACATTCCGTGTATTAGTGATATCTTATGATGTTTCTTTTTCTGTGTGACTTATTTCAGTTAGAATCATCGTACCTGAATCCACTCATTATGCTGCTACGGGCCTGATGACATAGATTTCATTGCTGAGTGATACTGCATTGTACGTAAGTACCACAAGTTCTTTATCCATTTTTCACTTTCTGTGATATTGAACTTGTATGGTAAACGAGGTTCTTGTAAACAGAGGCGTCCCAAACTTTGGGGTGGCTGTGTCTTTTTGATTTTAATTTCCCTAAGCTATAGGACCATAAGTGGAAGTGCCCTAGGCTCTGTTGCTTTGTTTTTTAGATGTTTCAGGAAACACCATACTCTTCTCCCCAGTGGTTGTTGGCAATTTACATCCCGCCCATCAGCATAACAAGGCTCCCAGTTCTCCATGGCTTGTCCTGCCTTTCTGGATTTTACACTTTTTTCAGATGGCCCTTTTGACCGGGGGGAAGTGAGACTTCATTGTAGTGCAGATTTCCTTTGCAAGCTTGCTTGGTTGGCCAAAAAGGGCGTATGCGTTTTTTCCTGAATATATTCAGGAAAAAACGCATACGCCCTTTTTGGCCAAGTGCATCATTGTGGACGTTCTGCCTCTTTTCCTATGCTTTCAATGCAATTCCAGTCTACCTCCTGAAATCGGTTTCCTGCAATTCTGCCCCACTTTCAAGTCCTCTTGGCAGCCTTACTTCAGTCTATTTTTGGACAATAGCTGTCATTTATAACTCTGCAGGTTTGTGAATTACAGTGCCCCTGAGCTCCTTTCTTCAACTCGCTTTCTTTTGAGCTGGCCGCAACACCGCAGGATGTCTTCAGGCCCTAATCTGGTTCCGGCCCGGCATGCTGAGCCTTTGGTTATTTCCTCTTCCTGTTGGGAAATGAGAGTTAAACTTGCCCGTCCAGACACCTCCAGCTAGCCTCTCATTGGTTCTCGCTATTCCTGTTCATCTTCCGCAGAAATTGCAAACTGGGCCAAACAGGAGGTTAAAGGCGCTGACTCTCCAAGTGGGGAGAGTGTTAGTAAAGCGTCTGGAATGTTGCACCCGAGTACCAGGGGAGGAAAACTGAGACATATTTGAACACGTCTCCCGTTCACATGGTTGATCATACTTGGGTTCCACATGCATGTTTTAGCTGAAGGAAGAATACCTTAAACCTGGAGAGTTGAGACCTGTGTAATGGGTACCATGCAATATGACTTCAAAGGGTCTTCATTTGCTCACCGAACCTCTCCAATCCTATCACTGCTGCGTTTATGCCCCTGTACACATGCTTGATTCTCTTTTGGAGACATAGCAATCCATAGGTTTTACGATACTTACTAGTCAGGTACATTCTTAGGCGTTTAATATGCGGTGTTGAGTCCATTTCGTTGAGCAAGGAGTAGCTCTTGTCTATTCCATATTTGACTTAAGGAACTTTATCTGTGCTCATTTCAATCTCTGGTTTTATGCAGCACCCCAACTCACCTTTCCCCTTAAGCAAGCATAAGTTTGTTTTCTAAATTTGAGACCCTGTTCTGTTCTGTAATTCAGTTCCTGTATAGCCAAGTTTACATTCCGTGTATTACTGATATCTTATGATGTTTCTTTTTCTGTGTGACTTATTTCAGTTAGAATCATCATACCTGAATCCACTCATTGTGATGCTAAGGGCCTGATGACATAGATTTCATTGCTGAGTGATATTGCTTTGTAAGTAAATACCACAACTTCTTTATCCATTTTTCACTTTCTGAGATGTTGAACTTGTACTGTAAACGAGGTTCTTGTAAACAGAGCCTTTCCAAACTTTGGGGTGGCTGTGTCTTTTTGATTTTAATTTCCCTAAGCTATAGGACCATAAGTGGAAGTGCCCTAGGTTCTGTTGCTTTGTTTTTTAGATGTTTCAGGAAACACCATATACTTCTCCCAAGTGGTTGTTGGCAATTTACATCCCGCCCATCAGCATAACAAGGCTCCCAGTTCTCCATGGCCTGTCCTGCCTTTCTGGATTTTACACTTTTTTCAGATGGCCCTTTTGACCGGGGGGAAGTGAGACTTCATTGTAGTGCAGGTTTCCTTTGCAAGCTTGCTTGGTTGGCCAAAAAGGGCGTATGCGTTTTTTCCTGAATATATTCAGGAAAAAACGCATACGCCCTTTTTGGCCAAGTGCATCATTGTGGACGTTCTGCCTCTTTTCCTATGCTTTCAATGCAATTCCAGTCTACCTCCTGAAATCGGTTTCCTGCAATTCTGCCCCGCTTTCAAGTCCTCTTGGCAGCCTTACTTCAGTCTATTTTTGGACGATAGCTGTCATTTATAAGTCTGCAGGTTTGTGAATTACAGTGCCCCTGAGCTCCTTTCTTCAACTCGCTTTCTTGTGACCTGGCCGCAACACCACAGGATGGCTTCAGGCCCTAATCTGGTTCTGGCACGGCACACTGAGCCTTTGGTTAATTCCTCTTCCTGGTGGGAAATGAGAGTTAAATTTGCCCGTCCAGACACCTCCAGCTAGTCTCTTATTGGTTCTCGCTATTCCTGTTCATCTTCCGCAGAAATTGCAAACTGGGCCAAACAAGAGGTTAAAGGGACTGACTCTACAAGTCGGGAGAGTGTTAGTAAAGCGTCTGGAATGTTGCACCCGAGTACCAGGGGAGGAAACCTGAGACATATTTGAACACGTCTCCCGATCACATGGTTGATCATACTCTAGGTTCCACATGCATGTTTTAGCTGAAGGAAGAATACCTTAAACCTGGAGAGTTGAGACCCGTGTAATGGGTACCATGCAATATGACTTCAAAGGGTCTTCATTTGCTCACCGAACCTCTCCAATCCTATCACTGCTGCGTTTATGCCCCTGTACACATGCTTGATTCTCTTTTGGAGACATAGCAATCCATAGGTTTTCCGATACTTACTAGTCAGGTACATTCTTAGGCATTTAATATGCGGTGTTGAGTCCATTTCGTTGAGCAAGGAGTAGCTCTTGTCTATTCCATATTTGACTTAAGGAACTTTATCTGTGCTCATTTCAATCTCTGGTTTTATGCAGCACCCCAACTCACCTTTACCCTTAAGCAAGCATAAGTTGGTTTTCTAAATTTGAGACCCTGTTCTGTTCTGTAATTCAGTTCCTGTGTAGCCAAGTTTACATTCCGTGTATTACTGATATCTTATGATGTTTCTTTTTCTGTGTGACTTATTTCAGTTAGAATCATCATACCTGAATCCACTCATTGTGCTGCTACGGGCCTGATGACACAGATTTCATTGCTGAGTGATATTGCTTTGTAAGTAAATACCACAACTTCTTTATCCATTTTTCACTTTCTGCGATGTTGAACTTGCACTGTAAACAAGGTTCTTGTAAACAGAGGCGTCCCAAACTTTGGGGTGGCTGTGTCTTTTTGATTTTAATTTCCCTAAGCTATAGGACCATAAGTGGAAGTGCCCTAGACTCTGTTGCTTTGTTTTTTAGATGTTTCAGGAAACACCATACACTTCTCCCGAGTGTCTGTTGGCAATTTACATCCCGCCCATCAGCATAACAAGGCTCCCAGTTCTCCATGGCCTGTCCTGCCTTTCTGGATTTTACACTTTTTTCAGATGGCCCTTTTGACCGGGGGGAAGTGAGACTTCATTGTAGTGCAGATTTCCTTTGCAAGCTTGCTTGGTTGGCCAAAAAGGGCGTATGCGTTTTTTCCTGAATATATTCAGGAAAAAACGCATACGCCCTTTTTGGCCAAGTGCATCATTGTGGACGTTCTGCCTCTTTTCCCATGCTTTCAATGCAATTCCAGTCTACCTCCTGAAATCGGTTTCCTGCAATTCTGCCCCGCTTTCAAGTCCTCTTGGCAGCCTTACTTCAGTCTATTTTTGGACGATAGCTGTCATTTATAACTCTGCAGGTTTGTGAATTACAGTGCCCCTGAGCTCCTTTCTTCAACTCGCTTTCTTGTGACCTGGCCGCAACACCGCAGGATGGCTTCAGGCCCTAATCTGGTTCCGGTACGGCACGCTGAGCCTTTGGTTAATTCCTCTTCCTGGTGGGAAATGAGAGTTAAATTTGCCCGTCCAGACATCTCCAGCTAGTCTCTCATTGGTTCTCGCTATTCCTGTTCATCTTCCGCAGAAATTGCAAACTGGGCCAAACAGGAGGTTAAAGGGACTGACTCTCCAAGTCGGAAGAGTGTTAGTAAAGCGTCTGGAATGTTGCACCCGAGTACCAGGGTACGAAAACTGAGACATATTTGAACACGTCTCCCGATCACATGGTTGATCATACTCTAGGTTCCACATGCATGTTTTAGCTGAAGGAAGAATACCTTAAACCTGGAGAGTTGAGACCCGTGTAATGGGTACCATGCAATATGACTTCAAAGGGTCTTCATTTGCTCACCGAACCTCTCCAATCCTATCACTGCTGCGTTTATGCCCCTGTACACATGCTTGATTCTCTTTTGGAGACATAGCAATCCATAGGTTTTACGATACTTACTAGTCAGGTACATTCTTAGGCGTTTAATATGCGGTGTTGAGTCCATTTCGTTGAGCAAGGAGTAGCTCTTGTCTATTTCATATTTGACTTAAGGAACTTTATCTGTGCTCATTTCAATCTCTGGTTTTATGCAGCACCCCAACTCACCTTTACCCTTAAGCAAGAATAAGTTGGTTTTCTAAATTTGAGACCCTGTTCTGTTCTGTAATTCAGTTCCTGTGTAGCCGAGTTTACATTCCATGTATTACTGATATCTTATGATGTTTCTTTTTCTGTGTGACTTATTTCAGTTAGAATCATCATACCTGAATCCACTCATTGTGATGCTAAGGGCCTGATGACATAGATTTCATTGCTGAGTGATATTGCTTTGTAAGTAAATACCACAACTTCTTTATCCATTTTTCACTTTCTGCGATGTTGAACTTGCACTGTAAACAAGGTTCTTGTAAACAGAGGCGTCCCAAACTTTGGGGTGGCTGTGTCTTTTTGATTTTAATTTCCCTAAGCTATAGGACCATAAGTGGAAGTGCCCTAGGCTCTGTTGCTTTGTTTTTTAGATGTTTCAGGAAACACCATACACTTCTCCCGAGTGTCTGTTGGCAATTTACATCCCGCCCATCAGCATAACAAGGCTCCCAGTTCTCCATGGCCTGTCCTGCCTTTCTGGATTTTACACTTTTTTCAGATGGCCCTTTTGACCGGGGGGAAGTGAGACTTCATTGTAGTGCAGGTTTCCTTTGCAAGCTTGCTTGGTTGGCCAAAAAGGGCGTATGCGTTTTTTCCTGAATATATTCAGGAAAAAACGCATACGCCCTTTTTGGCCAAGTGCATCATTGTGGACGTTCTGCCTCTTTTCCTATGCTTTCAATGCAATTCCAGTCTACCTCCTGAAATCGGTTTCCTGCAATTCTGCCCCGCTTTCAAGTCCTCTTGGCAGCCTTACTTCAGTCTATTTTTGGACGATAGCTGTCATTTATAAGTCTGCAGGTTTGTGAATTACAGTGCCCCTGAGCTCCTTTCTTCAACTCGCTTTCTTGTGACCTGGCCGCAACACCACAGGATGGCTTCAGGCCCTAATCTGGTTCTGGCACGGCACACTGAGCCTTTGGTTAATTCCTCTTCCTGGTGGGAAATGAGAGTTAAATTTGCCCGTCCAGACACCTCCAGCTAGTCTCTTATTGGTTCTCGCTATTCCTGTTCATCTTCCGCAGAAATTGCAAACTGGGCCAAACAAGAGGTTAAAGGGACTGACTCTACAAGTCGGGAGAGTGTTAGTAAAGCGTCTGGAATGTTGCACCCGAGTACCAGGGGAGGAAACCTGAGACATATTTGAACACGTCTCCCGATCACATGGTTGATCATACTCTAGGTTCCACATGCATGTTTTAGCTGAAGGAAGAATACCTTAAACCTGGAGAGTTGAGACCCGTGTAATGGGTACCATGCAATATGACTTCAAAGGGTCTTCATTTGCTCACCGAACCTCTCCAATCCTATCACTGCTGCGTTTATGCCCCTGTACACATGCTTGATTCTCTTTTGGAGACATAGCAATCCATAGGTTTTCCGATACTTACTAGTCAGGTACATTCTTAGGCATTTAATATGCGGTGTTGAGTCCATTTCGTTGAGCAAGGAGTAGCTCTTGTCTATTCCATATTTGACTTAAGGAACTTTATCTGTGCTCATTTCAATCTCTGGTTTTATGCAGCACCCCAACTCACCTTTACCCTTAAGCAAGCATAAGTTGGTTTTCTAAATTTGAGACCCTGTTCTGTTCTGTAATTCAGTTCCTGTGTAGCCAAGTTTACATTCCGTGTATTACTGATATCTTATGATGTTTCTTTTTCTGTGTGACTTATTTCAGTTAGAATCATCATACCTGAATCCACTCATTGTGCTGCTACGGGCCTGATGACACAGATTTCATTGCTGAGTGATATTGCTTTGTAAGTAAATACCACAACTTCTTTATCCATTTTTCACTTTCTGCGATGTTGAACTTGCACTGTAAACAAGGTTCTTGTAAACAGAGGCGTCCCAAACTTTGGGGTGGCTGTGTCTTTTTGATTTTAATTTCCCTAAGCTATAGGACCATAAGTGGAAGTGCCCTAGACTCTGTTGCTTTGTTTTTTAGATGTTTCAGGAAACACCATACACTTCTCCCGAGTGTCTGTTGGCAATTTACATCCCGCCCATCAGCATAACAAGGCTCCCAGTTCTCCATGGCCTGTCCTGCCTTTCTGGATTTTACACTTTTTTCAGATGGCCCTTTTGACCGGGGGGAAGTGAGACTTCATTGTAGTGCAGATTTCCTTTGCAAGCTTGCTTGGTTGGCCAAAAAGGGCGTATGCGTTTTTTCCTGAATATATTCAGGAAAAAACGCATACGCCCTTTTTGGCCAAGTGCATCATTGTGGACGTTCTGCCTCTTTTCCCATGCTTTCAATGCAATTCCAGTCTACCTCCTGAAATCGGTTTCCTGCAATTCTGCCCCGCTTTCAAGTCCTCTTGGCAGCCTTACTTCAGTCTATTTTTGGACGATAGCTGTCATTTATAACTCTGCAGGTTTGTGAATTACAGTGCCCCTGAGCTCCTTTCTTCAACTCGCTTTCTTGTGACCTGGCCGCAACACCGCAGGATGGCTTCAGGCCCTAATCTGGTTCCGGTACGGCACGCTGAGCCTTTGGTTAATTCCTCTTCCTGGTGGGAAATGAGAGTTAAATTTGCCCGTCCAGACATCTCCAGCTAGTCTCTCATTGGTTCTCGCTATTCCTGTTCATCTTCCGCAGAAATTGCAAACTGGGCCAAACAGGAGGTTAAAGGGACTGACTCTCCAAGTCGGAAGAGTGTTAGTAAAGCGTCTGGAATGTTGCACCCGAGTACCAGGGTACGAAAACTGAGACATATTTGAACACGTCTCCCGATCACATGGTTGATCATACTCTAGGTTCCACATGCATGTTTTAGCTGAAGGAAGAATACCTTAAACCTGGAGAGTTGAGACCCGTGTAATGGGTACCATGCAATATGACTTCAAAGGGTCTTCATTTGCTCACCGAACCTCTCCAATCCTATCACTGCTGCGTTTATGCCCCTGTACACATGCTTGATTCTCTTTTGGAGACATAGCAATCCATAGGTTTTACGATACTTACTAGTCAGGTACATTCTTAGGCGTTTAATATGCGGTGTTGAGTCCATTTCGTTGAGCAAGGAGTAGCTCTTGTCTATTTCATATTTGACTTAAGGAACTTTATCTGTGCTCATTTCAATCTCTGGTTTTATGCAGCACCCCAACTCACCTTTACCCTTAAGCAAGAATAAGTTGGTTTTCTAAATTTGAGACCCTGTTCTGTTCTGTAATTCAGTTCCTGTGTAGCCGAGTTTACATTCCATGTATTACTGATATCTTATGATGTTTCTTTTTCTGTGTGACTTATTTCAGTTAGAATCATCATACCTGAATCCACTCATTGTGATGCTAAGGGCCTGATGACATAGATTTCATTGCTGAGTGATATTGCTTTGTAAGTAAATACCACAACTTCTTTATCCATTTTTCACTTTCTGCGATGTTGAACTTGCACTGTAAACAAGGTTCTTGTAAACAGAGGCGTCCCAAACTTTGGGGTGGCTGTGTCTTTTTGATTTTAATTTCCCTAAGCTATAGGACCATAAGTGGAAGTGCCCTAGGCTCTGTTGCTTTGTTTTTTAGATGTTTCAGGAAACACCATACACTTCTCCCGAGTGTCTGTTGGCAATTTACATCCCGCCCATCAGCATAACAAGGCTCCCAGTTCTCCATGGCCTGTCCTGCCTTTCTGGATTTTACACTTTTTTCAGATGGCCCTTTTGACCGGGGGGAAGTGAGACTTCATTGTAGTGCAGATTTCCTTTGCAAGCTTGCTTGGTTGGCCAAAAAGGGCGTATGCGTTTTTTCCTGAATATATTCAGGAAAAAACGCATACGCCCTTTTTGGCCAAGTGCATCATTGTGGACGTTCTGCCTCTTTTCCCATGCTTTCAATGCAATTCCAGTCTACCTCCTGAAATCGGTTTCCTGCAATTCTGCCCCGCTTTCAAGTCCTCTTGGCAGCCTTACTTCAGTCTATTTTTGGACGATAGCTGTCATTTATAACTCTGCAGGTTCGTGAATTACAGTGCCCCTGAGCTCCTTTCTTCAACTCGCTTTCTTGTGACCTGGCCGCAACACCGCAGGATGGCTTCAGGCCCTAATCTGGTTCCGGCACGGCACGCTGAGCCTTTGGTTAATTCCTCTTCCTGGTGGGAAATGAGAGTTAAATTTGCCCGTCCAGACATCTCCAGCTAGTCTCTCATTGGTTCTCGCTATTCCTGTTCATCTTCCGCAGAAATTGCAAACTGGGCCAAACAGGAGGTTAAAGGGACTGACTCTCCAAGTCGGAAGAGTGTTAGTAAAGCGTCTGGAATGTTGCACCCGAGTACCAGGGTACGAAAACTGAGACATATTTGAACACGTCTCCCGATCACATGGTTGATCATACTCTAGGTTCCACATGCATGTTTTAGCTGAAGGAAGAATACCTTTAACCTGGAGAGTTGAGACCCGTGTAATGGGTACCATGCAATATGACTTCAAAGGGTCTTCATTTGCTCACCGAACCTCTCCAATCCTATCACTGCTGCGTTTATGCCCCTGTACACATGCTTGATTCTCTTTTGGAGACATAGCAATCCATAGGTTTTACGATACTTACTAGTCAGGTACATTCTTAGGCGTTTAATATGCGGTGTTGAGTCCATTTCGTTGAGCAAGGAGTAGCTCTTGTCTATTTCATATTTGACTTAAGGAACTTTATCTGTGCTCATTTCAATCTCTGGTTTTATGCAGCACCCCAACTCACCTTTACCCTTAAGCAAGCATAAGTTGGTTTTCTAAATTTGAGACCCTGTTCTGTTCTGTAATTCAGTTCCTGTGTAGCCAAGTTTACATTCCATGTATTACTGATATCTTATGATGTTTCTTTTTCTGTGTGACTTATTTCAGTTAGAATCATCATACCTGAATCCACTCATTGTGATGCTAAGGGCCTGATGACATAGATTTCATTGCTGAGTGATATTGCTTTGTAAGTAAATACCACAACTTCTTTATCCATTTTTCACTTTCTGCGATGTTGAACTTGTACTGTAAACGAGGTTCTTGTAAACAGAGGCGTCCCAAACTTTGGGGTGGCTGTGTCTTTTTGATTTTAATTTCCCTAAGCTATAGGACCATAAGTGGAAGTGCCCTAGGTTCTGTTGCTTTGTTTTTTAGATGTTTCAGGAAACACCATACACTTCTCCCGAGTGGTTGTTGGCAATTTACATCCCGCCCATCAGCATAACAAGGCTCCCAGTTGTCCATGGCCTGTCCTGCCTTTCTGGATTTTACACTTTTTTCAGATGGCCCTTTTGACCGGGGGGAAGTGAGACTTCATTGTAGTGCAGATTTCCTTTGCAAGCTTGCTTGGTTGGCCAAAAAGGGCGTATGCGTTTTTTCCTGAATATATTCAGGAAAAAACGCATACGCCCTTTTTGGCCAAGTGCATCATTGTGGACGTTCTGCCTCTTTTCCTATGCTTTCAATGCAATTCCAGTCTACCTCCTGAAATCGGTTTCCTGCAATTCTGCCCCGCTTTCAAGTCCTCTTGGCAGCCTTACTTCAGTCTATTTTTGGACGATAGCTGTCATTTATAAGTCTGCAGGTTTGTGAATTACAGTGCCCCTGAGCTCCTTTCTTCAACTCGCTTTCTTGTGACCTGGCTGCAACACTGCAGGATGGCTTCAGGCCCTAATCTGGTTCCAGCACGACACGCTGAGCCTTTGGTTAACTCCTCTTCCTGGTGGGAAATGAGAGTTAAATTTGCCCGTCCAGACACCTTCAGCTAGCCTCTCATTGGTTCTCGCTATTCCTGTTCATCTTCCGCAGAAATTGCAAACTGGGCCAAACAGGAGGTTAAAGGCGCTGACTCTCCAAGTGGGGAGAGTGTTAGTAAAGCGTCTGGAATGTTGCACCCGAGTACCAGGGGAGGAAAACTGAGACATATTTGAACACGTCTCCCGTTCACATGGTTGATCATACTTGGGTTCCACATGCATGTTTTAGCTGAAGGAAGAATACCTTAAACCTGGAGAGTTGAGACCCGTGGAATGGGTACCATGCAATATGACTTCAAAGGGTCTTCATTTGCTCACCGAACCTCTCCAATCCTATCACTGCTGCGTTTATGCCCCTGTACACACGCTTGATTCTCTTTTGGAGACATAGCAATCCATAGGTTTTAAGATACTTACTAGTCAGGTACATTCTTATGCGTTTAATATGGGGTGTTGAGTCCATTTCGTTGAGCAAGGAGTAGCTCTTGTCTATTCCATATTTGGCTTAAGGAACTTTATCTGTGCTCATTTCAATCTCTGGTTTTATGCAGCACCCCAACTCACCTTTCCCCTTAAGCAAGCATAAGGTGGTTTTCTAAATTTGAGACCCTGTTCTGTTTTGGAATGCAGTTCCTGTGTAGCCAAGGTTACATTCCGTGTATTAGTGATATCTTATGATGTTTCTTTTTCTGTGTGACTTATTTCAGTTAGAATCATCGTACCTGAATCCACTCATTATGCTGCTACGGGCCTGATGACATAGATTTCATTGCTGAGTGATACTGCATTGTACGTAAGTACCACAAGTTCTTTATCCATTTTTCACTTTCTGTGATATTGAACTTGTATGGTAAACGAGGTTCTTGTAAACAGAGGCGTCCCAAACTTTGGGGTGGCTGTGTCTTTTTGATTTTAATTTCCCTAAGCTATAGGACCATAAGTGGAAGTGCCCTAGGCTCTGTTGCTTTGTTTTTTAGATGTTTCAGGAAACACCATACTCTTCTCCCCAGTGGTTGTTGGCAATTTACATCCCGCCCATCAGCATAACAAGGCTCCCAGTTCTCCATGGCCTGTCCTGCCTTTCTGGATTTTACACTTTTTTCAGATGGCCCTTTTGACCGGGGGGAAGTGAGACTTCATTGTAGTGCAGATTTCCTTTGCAAGCTTGCTTGGTTGGCCAAAAAGGGCGTATGCGTTTTTTCCTGAATATATTCAGGAAAAAACGCATACGCCCTTTTTGGCCAAGTGCATCATTGTGGACGTTCTGCCTCTTTTCCTATGCTTTCAATGCAATTCCAGTCTACCTCCTGAAATCGGTTTCCTGCAATTCTGCCCCACTTTCAAGTCCTCTTGGCAGCCTTACTTCAGTCTATTTTTGGACAATAGCTGTCATTTATAACTCTGCAGGTTTGTGAATTACAGTGCCCCTGAGCTCCTTTCTTCAACTCGCTTTCTTTTGAGCTGGCCGCAACACCGCAGGATGTCTTCAGGCCCTAATCTGGTTCCGGCCCGGCATGCTGAGCCTTTGGTTATTTCCTCTTCCTGTTGGGAAATGAGAGTTAAACTTGCCCGTCCAGACACCTCCAGCTAGCCTCTCATTGGTTCTCGCTATTCCTGTTCATCTTCCGCAGAAATTGCAAACTGGGCCAAACAGGAGGTTAAAGGCGCTGACTCTCCAAGTGGGGAGAGTGTTAGTAAAGCGTCTGGAATGTTGCACCCGAGTACCAGGGGAGGAAAACTGAGACATATTTGAACACGTCTCCCGTTCACATGGTTGATCATACTTGGGTTCCACATGCATGTTTTAGCTGAAGGAAGAATACCTTAAACCTGGAGAGTTGAGACCTGTGTAATGGGTACCATGCAATATGACTTCAAAGGGTCTTCATTTGCTCACCGAACCTCTCCAATCCTATCACTGCTGCGTTTATGCCCCTGTACACATGCTTGATTCTCTTTTGGAGACATAGCAATCCATAGGTTTTACGATACTTACTAGTCAGGTACATTCTTAGGCGTTTAATATGCGGTGTTGAGTCCATTTCGTTGAGCAAGGAGTAGCTCTTGTCTATTCCATATTTGACTTAAGGAACTTTATCTGTGCTCATTTCAATCTCTGGTTTTATGCAGCACCCCAACTCACCTTTCCCCTTAAGCAAGCATAAGTTTGTTTTCTAAATTTGAGACCCTGTTCTGTTCTGTAATTCAGTTCCTGTATAGCCAAGTTTACATTCCGTGTATTACTGATATCTTATGATGTTTCTTTTTCTGTGTGACTTATTTCAGTTAAAATCATCATACCTGAATCCACTCATTGTGATGCTAAGGGCCTGATGACATAGATTTCATTGCTGAGTGATATTGCTTTGTAAGTAAATACCACAACTTCTTTATCCATTTTTCACTTTCTGAGATGTTGAACTTGTACTGTAAACGAGGTTCTTGTAAACAGAGCCTTTCCAAACTTTGGGGTGGCTGTGTCTTTTTGATTTTAATTTCCCTAAGCTATAGGACCATAAGTGGAAGTGCCCTAGGTTCTGTTGCTTTGTTTTTTAGATGTTTCAGGAAACACCATATACTTCTCCCAAGTGGTTGTTGGCAATTTACATCCCGCCCATCAGCATAACAAGGCTCCCAGTTCTCCATGGCCTGTCCTGCCTTTCTGGATTTTACACTTTTTTCAGATGGCCCTTTTGACCGGGGGGAAGTGAGACTTCATTGTAGTGCAGATTTCCTTTGCAAGCTTGCTTGGTTGGCCAAAAAGGGCGTATGCGTTTTTTCCTGAATATATTCAGGAAAAAACGCATACGCCCTTTTTGGCCAAGTGCATCATTGTGGACGTTCTGCCTCTTTTCCTATGCTTTCAATGCAATTCCAGTCTACCTCCTGAAATCGGTTTCCTGCAATTCTGCCCCGCTTTCAAGTCCTCTTGGCAGCCTTACTTCAGTCTATTTTTGGATGATAGCTGTCATTTATAAGTCTGCAGGTTTGTGAATTACAGTGCCCCTGAGCTCCTTTCTTCAACTCGCTTTCTTGTGACCTGGCCGCAACACCACAGGATGGCTTCAGGCCCTAATCTGGTTCTGGCACGGCACACTGAGCCTTTGGTTAATTCCTCTTCCTGGTGGGAAATGAGAGTTAAATTTGCCCGTCCAGACACCTCCAGCTAGTCTCTTATTGGTTCTCGCTATTCCTGTTCATCTTCCGCAGAAATTGCAAACTGGGCCAAACAAGAGGTTAAAGGGACTGACTCTACAAGTCGGGAGAGTGTTAGTAAAGCGTCTGGAATGTTGCACCCGAGTACCAGGGGAGGAAACCTGAGACATATTTGAACACGTCTCCCGATCACATGGTTGATCATACTCTAGGTTCCACATGCATGTTTTAGCTGAAGGAAGAATACCTTAAACCTGGAGAGTTGAGACCCGTGTAATGGGTACCATGCAATATGACTTCAAAGGGTCTTCATTTGCTCACCGAACCTCTCCAATCCTATCACTGCTGCGTTTATGCCCCTGTACACATGCTTGATTCTCTTTTGGAGACATAGCAATCCATAGGTTTTCCGATACTTACTAGTCAGGTACATTCTTAGGCATTTAATATGCGGTGTTGAGTCCATTTCGTTGAGCAAGGAGTAGCTCTTGTCTATTCCATATTTGACTTAAGGAACTTTATCTGTGCTCATTTCAATCTCTGGTTTTATGCAGCACCCCAACTCACCTTTACCCTTAAGCAAGCATAAGTTGGTTTTCTAAATTTGAGACCCTGTTCTGTTCTGTAATTCAGTTCCTGTGTAGCCAAGTTTACATTCCGTGTATTACTGATATCTTATGATGTTTCTTTTTCTGTGTGACTTATTTCAGTTAGAATCATCATACCTGAATCCACTCATTGTGCTGCTACGGGCCTGATGACACAGATTTCATTGCTGAGTGATATTGCTTTGTAAGTAAATACCACAACTTCTTTATCCATTTTTCACTTTCTGCGATGTTGAACTTGCACTGTAAACAAGGTTCTTGTAAACAGAGGCGTCCCAAACTTTGGGGTGGCTGTGTCTTTTTGATTTTAATTTCCCTAAGCTATAGGACCATAAGTGGAAGTGCCCTAGACTCTGTTGCTTTGTTTTTTAGATGTTTCAGGAAACACCATACACTTCTCCCGAGTGTCTGTTGGCAATTTACATCCCGCCCATCAGCATAACAAGGCTCCCAGTTCTCCATGGCCTGTCCTGCCTTTCTGGATTTTACACTTTTTTCAGATGGCCCTTTTGACCGGGGGGAAGTGAGACTTCATTGTAGTGCAGATTTCCTTTGCAAGCTTGCTTGGTTGGCCAAAAAGGGCGTATGCGTTTTTTCCTGAATATATTCAGGAAAAAACGCATACGCCCTTTTTGGCCAAGTGCATCATTGTGGACGTTCTGCCTCTTTTCCCATGCTTTCAATGCAATTCCAGTCTACCTCCTGAAATCGGTTTCCTGCAATTCTGCCCCGCTTTCAAGTCCTCTTGGCAGCCTTACTTCAGTCTATTTTTGGACGATAGCTGTCATTTATAACTCTGCAGGTTTGTGAATTACAGTGCCCCTGAGCTCCTTTCTTCAACTCGCTTTCTTGTGACCTGGCCGCAACACCGCAGGATGGCTTCAGGCCCTAATCTGGTTCCGGCACGGCACGCTGAGCCTTTGGTTAATTCCTCTTCCTGGTGGGAAATGAGAGTTAAATTTGCCCGTCCAGACATCTCCAGCTAGTCTCTCATTGGTTCTCGCTATTCCTGTTCATCTTCCGCAGAAATTGCAAACTGGGCCAAACAGGAGGTTAAAGGGACTGACTCTCCAAGTCGGAAGAGTGTTAGTAAAGCGTCTGGAATGTTGCACCCGAGTACCAGGGTACGAAAACTGAGACATATTTGAACACGTCTCCCGATCACATGGTTGATCATACTCTAGGTTCCACATGCATGTTTTAGCTGAAGGAAGAATACCTTAAACCTGGAGAGTTGAGACCCGTGTAATGGGTACCATGCAATATGACTTCAAAGGGTCTTCATTTGCTCACCGAACCTCTCCAATCCTATCACTGCTGCGTTTATGCCCCTGTACACATGCTTGATTCTCTTTTGGAGACATAGCAATCCATAGGTTTTACGATACTTACTAGTCAGGTACATTCTTAGGCGTTTAATATGCGGTGTTGAGTCCATTTCGTTGAGCAAGGAGTAGCTCTTGTCTATTTCATATTTGACTTAAGGAACTTTATCTGTGCTCATTTCAATCTCTGGTTTTATGCAGCACCCCAACTCACCTTTACCCTTAAGCAAGCATAAGTTGGTTTTCTAAATTTGAGACCCTGTTCTGTTCTGTAATTCAGTTCCTGTGTAGCCAAGTTTACATTCCATGTATTACTGATATCTTATGATGTTTCTTTTTCTGTGTGACTTATTTCAGTTAGAATCATCATACCTGAATCCACTCATTGTGATGCTAAGGGCCTGATGACATAGATTTCATTGCTGAGTGATATTGCTTTGTAAGTAAATACCACAACTTCTTTATCCATTTTTCACTTTCTGCGATGTTGAACTTGCACTGTAAACAAGGTTCTTGTAAACAGAGGCGTCCCAAACTTTGGGGTGGCTGTGTCTTTTTGATTTTAATTTCCCTAAGCTATAGGACCATAAGTGGAAGTGCCCTAGGCTCTGTTGCTTTGTTTTTTAGATGTTTCAGGAAACACCATACTCTTCTCCCCAGTGGTTGTTGGCAATTTACATCCCGCCCATCAGCATAACAAGGCTCCCAGTTCTCCATGGCCTGTCCTGCCTTTCTGGATTTTACACTTTTTTCAGATGGCCCTTTTGACCGGGGGGAAGTGAGACTTCATTGTAGTGCAGATTTCCTTTGCAAGCTTGCTTGGTTGGCCAAAAAGGGCGTATGCGTTTTTTCCTGAATATATTCAGGAAAAAACGCATACGCCCTTTTTGGCCAAGTGCATCATTGTGGACGTTCTGCCTCTTTTCCCATGCTTTCAATGCAATTCCAGTCTACCTCCTGAAATCGGTTTCCTGCAATTCTCCCCGCTTTCAAGTCCTCTTGGCAGCCTTACTTCAGTCTATTTTTGGACGATAGCTGTCATTTATAACTCTGCAGGTTTGTGAATTACAGTGCCCCTGAGCTCCTTTCTTCAACTCGCTTTCTTTTGAGCTGGCCGCAACACCGCAGGATGGCTTCAGGCCCTAATCTGGTTCCGGTACGGCACGCTGAGCCTTTGGTTATTTCCTCTTCCTGGTGGGAAATGAGAGTTAAATTTGCCCGTCCAGACACCTCCAGCTAGCCTCTCATTGGTTCTTGCTATTCCTGTTCATCTTCCGCAGAAATTGCAAACTGGGCCAAACAGGAGGTTAAAGGCGCTGACTCTCCAAGTGGGGAGAGTTTTAGTAAAGCGTCTGGAATGTTGCACCCGAGTACCAGGGGAGGAAAACTGAGACATATTTGAACACGTCTCCCGTTCACATGGTTGATCATACTTGGGTTCCACATGCATGTTTTAGCTGAAGGAAGAATACCTTAAACCTGGAGAGTTGAGACCCGTGTAATGGGTACCATGCAATATGACTTCAAAGGGTCTTCATTTGCTCACCGAACCTCTCCAATCCTATCACTGCTGCGTTTATGCCCCTGTACACATGCTTGATTCTCTTTTGGAGACATAGCAATCCATAGGTTTTACGATACTTACTAGTCAGGTACATTCTTAGGCGTTTAATATGCGGTGTTGAGTCCATTTCGTTGAGCAAGGAGTAGCTCTTGTCTATTCCATATTTGGCTTAAGGAACTTTATCTGTGCTCATTTCAATCTCTGGTTTTATGCAGCACCCCAACTCACCTTTACCCTTAAGCAAGCATAAGTTTGTTTTCTAAATTTGAGACCCTGTTCTGTTCTGTAATTCAGTTCCTGTGTAGCCAAGTTTACATTCCGTGTATTACTGATATCTTATGATGTTTCTTTTTCTGTGTGACTTATTTCAGTTAGAATCATCATACCTGAATCCACTCATTGTGATGCTAAGGGCCTGATGATATAGATTTCATTGCTGAGTGATATTGCTTTGTAAGTAAATACCACAACTTCTTTATCCATTTTTCACTTTCTGCGATGTTGAACTTGTACTGTAAACGAGGTTCTTGTAAACAGAGGCGTCCCAAACTTTGGGGTGGCTGTGTCTTTTTGATTTTAATTTCCCTAAGCTATAGGACCATAAGTGGCAGTGCCCTAGGCTCTGTTGCTTTGTTTTTTAGATGTTTCAGGAAACACCATACACTTCTCCCAAGTGTCTGTTGGCAATTTACATCCCCCCATCTGCATAACAAGGCTCCCAGTTCTCTATGGCCTGTTGCCTTTCTGGATTTTACACTTTTTCCAGATGGCCCTTTTGACCGGGGGGAAGTGAGACTTCATTGTAGTGCAGATTTCCTTTGCAAGCTTGCTTGGTTGGCCAAAAAGGGCGTATGCGTTTTTTCCTGAATATATTCAGGAAAAAACGCATACGCCCTTTTTGGCCAAGTGCATCATTGTGGACGTTCTGCCTCTTTTCCTATGCTTTCAATGCAATTCCAGTCTACCTCCTGAAATCGGTTTCCTGCAATTCTGCCCCGCTTTCAAGTCCTCTTGGCAGCCTTACTTCAGTCTATTTTTGGACGATAGCTGTCATTTATAACTCTGCAGGTTTGTGAATTACAGTGCCCCTGAGCTCCTTTCTTCAACTCGCTTTCTTTTGAGCTGGCCGCAACACCGCAGGATGGCTTCAGGCCCTAATCTGGTTCCGGTACGGCACGCTGAGCCTTTGGTTATTTCCTCTTCCTGGTGGGAAATGAGAGTTAAATTTGCCCGTCCAGACACCTCCAGCTAGTCTCTCATTGGTTCTCGCTATTCCTGTTCATCTTCCGCAGAAATTGCAAACTGGGCCAAACAGGAGGTTAAAGGCACTGACTCTCCAAGTGGGGAGAGTGTTAGTAAAGCGTCTGGAATGTTGCACCCGAGTACCAGGGGAGGAAAACTGAGACATATTTGAACACGTCTCCCGTTCACATGGTTGATCATACTTGGGTTCCACATGCATGTTTTAGCTGAAGGAAGAATACCTTTAACTTGGAGAGTTGAGACCCGTGTAATGGGTACCATGCAATATGACTTCAAAGGGTCTTCATTTGCTCACCGAACCTCTCCAATCCTATCACTGCTGCGTTTATGCCCCTGTACACATGCTTGATTCTCTTTTGGAGACATAGCAATCCATAGGTTTTACGATACTTACTAGTCAGGTACATTCTTAGGCGTTTAATATGCGGTGTTGAGTCCATTTCGTTGAGCAAGGAGTAGCTCTTGTCTATTTCATATTTGACTTAAGGAACTTTATCTGTGCTCATTTCAATCTCTGGTTTTATGCAGCACCCCAACTCACCTTTACCCTTAAGCAAGCATAAGTTGGTTTTCTAAATTTGAGACCCTGTTCTGTTCTGTAATTCAGTTCCTGTGTAGCCAAGTTTACATTCCATGTATTACTGATATCTTATGATGTTTCTCTTTTTCTGTGTGACTTATTTCAGTTAGAATCATCATACCTGAATCCACTCATTGTGATGCTAAGGGCCTGATGACATAGATTTCATTGCTGAGTGATATTGCTTTGTAAGTAAATACCACAACTTCTTTATCCATTTTTCACTTTCTGCGATGTTGAACTTGTACTGTAAACGAGGTTCTTGTAAACAGAGGCGTCCCAAACTTTGGGGTGGCTGTGTCTTTTTGATTTTAATTTCCCTAAGCTATAGGACCATAAGTGGCAGTGCCCTAGGCTCTGTTGCTTTGTTTTTTAGATGTTTCAGGAAACACCATACACTTCTCCCGAGTGTCTGTTGGCAATTTACATCCCGCCCATCAGCATAACAAGGCTCCCAGTTGTCCATGGCCTGTCCTGCCTTTCTGGATTTTACACTTTTTTCAGATGGCCCTTTTGACCGGGGGGAAGTGAGACTTCATTGTAGTGCAGATTTCCTTTGCAAGCTTGCTTGGTTGGCCAAAAAGGGCGTATGCGTTTTTTCCTGAATATATTCAGGAAAAAACGCATACACCCTTTTTGGCCAAGTGCATCATTGTGGACGTTCTGCCTCTTTTCCTATGCTTTCAATGCAATTCCAGTCTACCTCCTGAAATCGGTTTCCTGCAATTCTGCCCCGCTTTCAAGTCCTCTTGGCAGCCTTACTTCAGTCTATTTTTGGACGATAGCTGTCATTTATAACTCTGCAGGTTTGTGAATTACAGTGCCCCTGAGCTCCTTTCTTCAACTCGCTTTCTTTTGAGCTGGCCGCAACACCGCAGGATGGCTTCAGGCCCTAATCTGGTTCCAGCACGGCACGCTGAGCCTTTGGTTATTTCCTCTTCCTGGTGGGAAATGAGAGTTAAATTTGCCCGTCCAGACACCTCCAGCTAGTCTCTCATTGGTTCTTGCTATTCCTGTTCATCTTCCGCAGAAATTTCAAACTGGGCCAAACAGGAGGTTAAAGTCGCTGACTCTCCAAGTGGGGAGAGTGTTAGTAAAGCGTCTGGAATGTTGCACCCGAGTACCAGGGGAGGAAAACTGAGACATATTTGAACACGTCTCCCGTTCACATGGTTGATCATACTTGGGTTCCACATGCATGTTTTAGCTGAAGGAAGAATACCTTAAACCTGGAGAGTTGAGACCCGTGTAATGGGTACCATGCAATATGACTTCAAAGGGTCTTCATTTGCTCACCGAACCTCTCCAATCCTATCACTGCTGCGTTTATGCCCCTGTACACATGCTTGATTCTCTTTTGGAGACATAGGAATCCATAGGTTTTACGATACTTACTAGTCAGGTACATTCTTAGGCGTTTAATATGCGGTGTTGAGTCCATTTCATTGAGCAAGGAGTAGCTCTTGTCTATTCCATATTTGGCTTAAGGAACTTTATCTGTGCTCATTTCAATCTCTGGTTTTATGCAGCACCCCAACTCACCTTTACCCTTAAGCAAGAATAAGTTGGTTTTCTAAATTTGAGACCCTGTTCTGTTCTGTAATTCAGTTCCTGTGTAGCCAAGTTTCCATTCCGTGTATTACTGATATCTTATGATGTTTCTTTTTCTGTGTGACTTATTTCAGTTAGAATCATCATACCTGAATCCACTCATTGTGCTGCTAAGGGCCTGATGACTCAGATTTCATTGCTGAGTGATATTGCTTTGTAAGTAAATACCACAAATTCTTTATCCATTTTTCACTTTCTGCGATGTTGAACTTGTACTGTAAACGAGGTTCTTGTAAACAGAGCCGTTCCAAACTTTGGGGTGGCTGTGTCTTTTTGATTTTAATTTCCCTAAGCTATAGGACCATAAGTGGAAGTGCCCTAGGCTCTGTTGCTTTGTTTTTTAGATGTTTCAGGAAACACCATACACTTCTCCCAAGTGTCTGTTGGCAATTTACATTCCGCCCATCAGCATAACAAGGCTCCCAGTTCTCAATGGCCTGTTGCCTTTCTGGATTTTACACTTTTTTCAGATGGCCCTTTTGGCCGGGGGGAAGTGAGACTTCATTGTAGTGCAGATTTCCTTTGCAAGCTTGCTTGGTTGGCCAAAAAGGGCGTATGCGTTTTTTCCTGAATATATTCAGGAAAAAACGCATACGCCCTTTTTGGCCAAGTGCATCATTGTGGATGTTCTGCCTCTTTTCCTATGCTTGCAATGCAATTCCAGTCTACCTCCTGAAATCGGTTTCCTGCAATTCTGCCCCGCTTTCAAGTCCTCTTGGCAGCCTTACTTCAGTCTATTTTTGGACGATAGCTGTCATTTATAACTCTGCAGGTTTGTGAATTACAGTGCCCCTGAGCTCCTTTCTTCAACTCGCTTTCTTTTGAGCTGGCCGCAACACCGCAGGATGGCTTCAGGCCCTAATCTGGTTCCGGTACGGCACGCTGAGCCTTTGGTTATTTCCTCTTCCTGGTGGGAAATGAGAGTTAAATTTGCCCGTCCAGACACCTCCAGCTAGCCTCTCATTGGTTCTCGCTATTCCTGTTCATCTTCCGCAGAAATTGCAAACTGGGCCAAACAGGAGGTTAAAGGCGCTGACTCTCCAAGTGGGGAGAGTGTTAGTAAAGCGTCTGGAATGTTGCACCCGAGTACCAGGGGAGGAAAACTGAGACATATTTGAACACGTCTCCCGTTCACATGGTTGATCATACTTGGGTTCCACATGCATGTTTTAGCTGAAGGAAGAATACCTTAAACCTGGAGAGTTGAGACCCGTGTAATGGGTACCATGCAATATGACTTCAAAGGGTCTTCATTTGCTCACCGAACCTCTCCAATCCTATCACTGCTGCGTTTATGCCCCTGTACACATGCTTGATTCTCTTTTGGAGACATAGCAATCCATAGGTTTTACGATACTTACTAGTCAGGTACATTCTTAGGCGTTTAATATGCGGTGTTGAGTCCATTTCATTGAGCAAGGAGTAGCTCTTGTCTATTCCATATTTGGCTTAAGGAACTTTATCTGTGCTCATTTCAATCTCTGGTTTTATGCAGCACCCCAACTCACCTTTACCCTTAAGCAAGAATAAGTTGGTTTTCTAAATTTGAGACCCTGTTCTGTTCTGTAATTCAGTTCCTGTGTAGCCAAGTTTCCATTCCGTGTATTACTGATATCTTATGATGTTTCTTTTTCTGTGTGACTTATTTCAGTTAGAATCATCATACCTGAATCCACTCATTGTGCTGCTAAGGGCCTGATGACTCAGATTTCATTGCTGAGTGATATTGCTTTGTAAGTAAATACCACAACTTCTTTATCCATTTTTCACTTTCTGCGATGTTGAACTTGTACTGTAAACGAGGTTCTTGTAAACAGAGCCGTTCCAAACTTTGGGGTGGCTGTGTCTTTTTGATTTTAATTTCCCTAAGCTATAGGACCATAAGTGGAAGTGCCCTAGGCTCTGTTGCTTTGTTTTTTAGATGTTTCAGGAAACACCATACACTTCTCCCAAGTGTCTGTTGGCAATTTACATTCCGCCCATCAGCATAACAAGGCTCCCAGTTCTCAATGGCCTGTTGCCTTTCTGGATTTTACACTTTTTTCAGATGGCCCTTTTGGCCGGGGGGAAGTGAGACTTCATTGTAGTGCAGATTTCCTTTGCAAGCTTGCTTGGTTGGCCAAAAAGGGCGTATGCGTTTTTTCCTGAATATATTCAGGAAAAAACGCATACACCCTTTTTGGCCAAGTGCATCATTGTGGATGTTCTGCCTCTTTTCCTATGCTTGCAATGCAATTCCAGTCTACCTCCTGAAATCGGTTTCCTGCAATTCTGCCCCGCTTTCAAGTCCTCTTGGCAGCCTTACTTCAGTCTATTTTTGGACGATAGCTGTCATTTATAACTCTGCAGGTTTGTGAATTACAGTGCCCCTGAGCTCCTTTCTTCAACTCGCTTTCTTTTGAGCTGGCCGCAACACCGCAGGATGGCTTCAGGCCCTAATCTGGTTCCGGTACGGCACGCTGAGCCTTTGGTTATTTCCTCTTCCTGGTGGGAAATGAGAGTTAAATTTGCCCGTCCAGACACCTCCAGCTAGCCTCTCATTGGTTCTCGCTATTCCTGTTCATCTTCCGCAGAAATTGCAAACTGGGCCAAACAGGAGGTTAAAGGCGCTGACTCTCCAAGTGGGGAGAGTGTTAGTAAAGCGTCTGGAATGTTGCACCCGAGTACCAGGGGAGGAAAACTGAGACATATTTGAACACGTCTCCCGTTCACATGGTTGATCATACTTGGGTTCCACATGCATGTTTTAGCTGAAGGAAGAATACCTTAAACCTGGAGAGTTGAGACCCGTGTAATGGGTACCATGCAATATGACTTCAAAGGGTCTTCATTTGCTCACCGAACCTCTCCAATCCTATCACTGCTGCGTTTATGCCCCTGTACACATGCTTGATTCTCTTTTGGAGACATAGCAATCCATAGGTTTTACGATACTTACTAGTCAGGTACATTCTTAGGCGTTTAATATGCGGTGTTGAGTCCATTTCATTGAGCAAGGAGTAGCTCTTGTCTATTCCATATTTGGCTTAAGGAACTTTATCTGTGCTCATTTCAATCTCTGGTTTTATGCAGCACCCCAACTCACCTTTACCCTTAAGCAAGAATAAGTTGGTTTTCTAAATTTGAGACCCTGTTCTGTTCTGTAATTCAGTTCCTGTGTAGCCAAGTTTCCATTCCGTGTATTACTGATATCTTATGATGTTTCTTTTTCTGTGTGACTTATTTCAGTTAGAATCATCATACCTGAATCCACTCATTGTGCTGCTAAGGGCCTGATGACTCAGATTTCATTGCTGAGTGATATTGCTTTGTAAGTAAATACCACAACTTCTTTATCCATTTTTCACTTTCTGCGATGTTGAACTTGTACTGTAAACGAGGTTCTTGTAAACAGAGCCGTTCCAAACTTTGGGGTGGCTGTGTCTTTTTGATTTTAATTTCCCTAAGCTATAGGACCATAAGTGGAAGTGCCCTAGGCTCTGTTGCTTTGTTTTTTAGATGTTTCAGGAAACACCATACACTTCTCCCAAGTGTCTGTTGGCAATTTACATTCCGCCCATCAGCATAACAAGGCTCCCAGTTCTCAATGGCCTGTTGCCTTTCTGGATTTTACACTTTTTTCAGATGGCCCTTTTGGCCGGGGGGAAGTGAGACTTCATTGTAGTGCAGATTTCCTTTGCAAGCTTGCTTGGTTGGCCAAAAAGGGCGTATGCGTTTTTTCCTGAATATATTCAGGAAAAAACGCATACGCCCTTTTTGGCCAAGTGCATCATTGTGGACGTTCTGCCTCTTTTCCTATGCTTTCAATGCAATTCCAGTCTACCTCCTGAAATCGGTTTCCTGCAATTCTGCCCCGCTTTCAAGTCCTCTTGGCAGCCTTACTTCAGTCTATTTTTGGACGATAGCTGTCATTTATAACTCTGCAGGTTTGTGAATTACAGTGCTCCTGAGCTCCTTTCTTCAACTCGCTTTCTTGTGACCTGGCCGCAACACCGCAGGATGGCTTCAGGCCCTAATCTGGTTCCGGCCCGGCATGCTGAGCCTTTGGTTAATTCCTCTTCCTGGTGGAAAATGAGAGTTAAATTTGCCCGTCCAGACACCTCCAGCTAGCCTCTCATTGGTTCTCGCTATTCCTGTTCATCTTCCGCAGAAATTGCAATCTGGGCCAAACAGGAGGTTAAAGGCGCTGACTCTCCAAGTGGGGAGAGTGTTAGTAAAGCGTCTGGAATGTTGCACCCGAGTACCAGGGGAGGAAAACTGAGACATATTTGAACACGTCTCCCGTTCACATGGTTGATCATACTTGGGTTCCACATGCATGTTTTAGCTGAAGGAAGAATACCTTAAACCTGGAGAGTTAAGACCCGTGTAATGGGTACCATGCAATATGACTTCAAAGGGTCTTCATTTGCTCACCGAACCTCTCCAATCCTATCACTGCTGCGTTTATGCCCCTGTACACATGCTTGATTCTCTTTCGGAGACATAGCAATCCATAGGTTTTAAGATACTTACTAGTCAGGTACATTCTTAGGCGTTTAATATGCGGTGTTGAGTCCATTTCGTTGAGCAAGGAGTAGCTCTTGTCTATTCCATATTTGACTTAAGGAACTTTATCTGTGCTCATTTCAATCTCTGGTTTTATGCAGCACCCCAACTCACCTTTACCCTTAAGCAAGAATAAGTTGGTTTTCTAAATTTGAGACCCTGTTCTGTTCTGTAATTCAGTTCCTGTGTAGCCAAGTTTCCATTCCGTGTATTACTGATATCTTATGATGTTTCTTTTTCTGTGTGACTTATTTCAGTTAGAATCATCATACCTGAATCCACTCATTGTGCTGCTAAGGGCGTGATGACACAGATTTCATTGCTGAGTGATATTGCTTTGTAAGTAAATACCACAAGTTCTTTATCCATTTTTCACTTTCTGCGATGTTGAACTTGTACTGTAAACGAGGTTCTTGTAAACAGAGCCGTTCCAAACTTTGGGGTGGCTGTGTCTTTTTGATTTTAATTTCCCTAAGCTATAGGACCATAAGTGGAAGTGCCCTAGGTTCTGTTGCTTTGTTTTTTAGATGTTTCAGGAAACACCATACACTTCTCTCGAGTGGTTGTTGGCAATTTACATCCCGCCCATCAGCATAACAAGGCTCCCAGTTCTCCATGGCCTGTCCTGCCTTTCTGGATTTTACACTTTTTTCAGATGGCCCTTTTGACCGGGGGGAAGTGAGACTTCATTGTAGTGCAGATTTCCTTTGCAAGCTTGCTTGGTTGGCCAAAAAGGGCGTATGCGTTTTTTCCTGAATATATTCAGGAAAAAACGCATACGCCCTTTTTGGCCAAGTGCATCATTGTGGACGTTCTGCCTCTTTTCCTATGCTTTCAATGCAATTCCAGTCTACCTCCTGAAATCGGTTTCCTGCAATTCTGCCCCGCTTTCAAGTCCTCTTGGCAGCCTTACTTCAGTCTATTTTTGGACGATAGCTGTCACTTATAACTCTGCAGGTTTGTGAATTACAGTGCCCCTGAGCTCCTTTCTTCAACTCGCTTTCTTGTGACCTGGCCGCAACACCGCAGGATGGCTTCAGGCCCTAATCTGGTTCCGGTACGGCACGCTGAGCCTTTGGTTGTTTCCTCTTCCTGGTGGGAAATGAGAGTTAAATTTGCCCGTCCAGACACCTCCAGCTAGCCTCTCATTGGTTCTCGCTATTCCTGTTCATCTTCCGCAGAAATGGCAAACTGGGCCAAACAGGAGGTTAAAGGCGCTGACTCTCCAAGTGGGGAGAGTGTTAGTAAAGCGTCTGGAATGTTGCACCCGAGTACCAGGGGAGGAAAACTGAGACATATTTGAACACGTCTCCCGTTCACATGGTTGATCATACTTGGGTTCCACATGCATGTTTTAGCTGAAGGAAGAATACCTTAAACATGGAGAGTTGAAACCCGTGGAATGGGTACCATGCAATATGACTTCAAAGGGTCTTCATTTGCTCACCGAACCTCTCCAATCCTATCACTGCTGCGTTTATGCCCCTGTACACATGCTTGATTCTCTTTTGGAGACATAGCAATCCATAGGTTTTACGATACTTATAGTCAGGTACATTCTTAGGCGTTTAATATGCGGTGTTGAGTCCATTTCGTTGAGCAAGGAGTAGCTCTTGTCTATTCCATATTTGACTTAAGGAACTTTATCTGTGCTCATTTCAATCTCTGGTTTTATGCAGCACCCCAACTCACCTTTACCCTTAAGCAAGCATAAGTTGGTTTTCTAAATTTGAGACCCTGTTCTGTTCTGTAATTCAGTTCCTGTGTAGCCAAGTTTACATTCCGTGTATTACTGATATCTTATGATGTTTCTTTTTCTGTGTGACTTATTTCAGTTAGAATCATCATACCTGAATCCACTCATTGTGATGCTAAGGGCCTGATGACATAGATTTCATTGCTGAGTGATATTGCTTTGTAAGTAAATACCACAACTTCTTTATGCATTTTTCACTTTCTGCGATGTTGAACTTGTACTGTAAACGAGGTTCTTGTAAACAGAGCTGTTCCAAACTTTGGGGTGGCTGTGTCTTTTTGATTTTAATTTCCCTAAGCTATAGGACCATAAGTGGAAGTGCCCTAGGTTCTGTTGCTTTGTTTTTTAGATGTTTCAGGAAACACCATACACTTCTCCCGAGTGGTTGTTGGCAATTTACATCCCGCCCATCAGCATAACAAGGCTCCCAGTTCTCCATGGCCTGTCCTGCCTTTCTGGATTTTACACTTTTTTCAGATGACCCTTTTGACCGGGGGGAAGTGAGACTTCAT
Organism: Delphinus delphis; assembly: GCF_949987515.2. Taxonomy (NCBI): domain Eukaryota; kingdom Metazoa; phylum Chordata; class Mammalia; order Artiodactyla; family Delphinidae; genus Delphinus; species Delphinus delphis. The sequence goes on along the minus strand of NW_027192685.1, from coordinate 434,834 downwards.
TGTAGTGCAGATTTCCTTTGCAAGCTTGCTTGGTTGGCCAAAAAGGGCGTATGCGTTTTTTCCTGAATATATTCAGGAAAAAACGCATACGCCCTTTTTGGCCAAGTGCATCATTGTGGATGTTCTGCCTCTTTTCCTATGCTTGCAATGCAATTCCAGTCTACCTCCTGAAATCGGTTTCCTGCAATTCTGCCCCGCTTTCAAGTCCTCTTGGCAGCCTTACTTCAGTCTATTTTTGGACGATAGCTGTCATTTATAACTCTGCAGGTTTGTGAATTACAGTGCCCCTGAGCTCCTTTCTTCAACTCGCTTTCTTTTGAGCTGGCCGCAACACCGCAGGATGGCTTCAGGCCCTAATCTGGTTCCGGTACGGCACGCTGAGCCTTTGGTTATTTCCTCTTCCTGGTGGGAAATGAGAGTTAAATTTGCCCGTCCAGACACCTCCAGCTAGCCTCTCATTGGTTCTCGCTATTCCTGTTCATCTTCCGCAGAAATTGCAAACTGGGCCAAACAGGAGGTTAAAGGCGCTGACTCTCCAAGTGGGGAGAGTGTTAGTAAAGCGTCTGGAATGTTGCACCCGAGTACCAGGGGAGGAAAACTGAGACATATTTGAACACGTCTCCCGTTCACATGGTTGATCATACTTGGGTTCCACATGCATGTTTTAGCTGAAGGAAGAATACCTTAAACCTGGAGAGTTGAGACCCGTGTAATGGGTACCATGCAATATGACTTCAAAGGGTCTTCATTTGCTCACCGAACCTCTCCAATCCTATCACTGCTGCGTTTATGCCCCTGTACACATGCTTGATTCTCTTTTGGAGACATAGCAATCCATAGGTTTTACGATACTTACTAGTCAGGTACATTCTTAGGCGTTTAATATGCGGTGTTGAGTCCATTTCATTGAGCAAGGAGTAGCTCTTGTCTATTCCATATTTGGCTTAAGGAACTTTATCTGTGCTCATTTCAATCTCTGGTTTTATGCAGCACCCCAACTCACCTTTACCCTTAAGCAAGAATAAGTTGGTTTTCTAAATTTGAGACCCTGTTCTGTTCTGTAATTCAGTTCCTGTGTAGCCAAGTTTACATTCCGTGTATTACTGATATCTTATGATGTTTCTTTTTCTGTGTGACTTATTTCAGTTAGAATCATCATACCTGAATCCACTCATTGTGCTGCTAAGGGCCTGATGACTCAGATTTCATTGCTGAGTGATATTGCTTTGTAAGTAAATACCACAACTTCTTTATCCATTTTTCACTTTCTGCGATGTTGAACTTGTACTGTAAACGAGGTTCTTGTAAACAGAGCCGTTCCAAACTTTGGGGTGGCTGTGTCTTTTTGATTTTAATTTCCCTAAGCTATAGGACCATAAGTGGAAGTGCCCTAGGCTCTGTTGCTTTGTTTTTTAGATGTTTCAGGAAACACCATACACTTCTCCCAAGTGTCTGTTGGCAATTTACATTCCGCCCATCAGCATAACAAGGCTCCCAGTTCTCAATGGCCTGTTGCCTTTCTGGATTTTACACTTTTTTCAGATGGCCCTTTTGGCCGGGGGGAAGTGAGACTTCATTGTAGTGCAGATTTCCTTTGCAAGCTTGCTTGGTTGGCCAAAAAGGGCGTATGCGTTTTTTCCTGAATATATTCAGGAAAAAACGCATACGCCCTTTTTGGCCAAGTGCATCATTGTGGACGTTCTGCCTCTTTTCCTATGCTTTCAATGCAATTCCAGTCTACCTCCTGAAATCGGTTTCCTGCAATTCTGCCCCGCTTTCAAGTCCTCTTGGCAGCCTTACTTCAGTCTATTTTTGGACGATAGCTGTCATTTATAACTCTGCAGGTTTGTGAATTACAGTGCTCCTGAGCTCCTTTCTTCAACTCGCTTTCTTGTGACCTGGTCGCAACACCGCAGGATGGCTTCAGGCCCTAATCTGGTTCCGGCCCGGCATGCTGAGCCTTTGGTTAATTCCTCTTCCTGGTGGAAAATGAGAGTTAAATTTGCCCGTCCAGACACCTCCAGCTAGCCTCTCATTGGTTCTCGCTATTCCTGTTCATCTTCCGCAGAAATTGCAATCTGGGCCAAACAGGAGGTTAAAGGCGCTGACTCTCCAAGTGGGGAGAGTGTTAGTAAAGCGTCTGGAATGTTGCACCCGAGTACCAGGGGAGGAAAACTGAGACATATTTGAACACGTCTCCCGTTCACATGGTTGATCATACTTGGGTTCCACATGCATGTTTTAGCTGAAGGAAGAATACCTTAAACCTGGAGAGTTAAGACCCGTGTAATGGGTACCATGCAATATGACTTCAAAGGGTCTTCATTTGCTCACCGAACCTCTCCAATCCTATCACTGCTGCGTTTATGCCCCTGTACACATGCTTGATTCTCTTTCGGAGACATAGCAATCCATAGGTTTTAAGATACTTACTAGTCAGGTACATTCTTAGGCGTTTAATATACGGTGTTGAGTCCATTTCGTTGAGCAGGAGTAGCTCTTGTCTATTCCATATTTGACTTAAGGAACTTTATCTGTGCTCATTTCAATCTCTGGTTTTATGCAGCACCCCAACTCACCTTTACCCTTAAGCAAGAATAAGTTGGTTTTCTAAATTTGAGACCCTGTTCTGTTCTGTAATTCAGTTCCTGTGTAGCCAAGTTTACATTCCGTGTATTACTGATATCTTATGATGTTTCTTTTTCTGTGTGACTTATTTCAGTTAGAATCATCATACCTGAATCCACTCATTGTGCTGCTAAGGGCGTGATGACACAGATTTCATTGCTGAGTGATATTGCTTTGTAAGTAAATACCACAACTTCTTTATCCATTTTTCACTTTCTGCGATGTTGAACTTGTACTGTAAACGAGGTTCTTGTAAACAGAGCCGTTCCAAACTTTGGGGTGGCTGTGTCTTTTTGATTTTAATTTCCCTAAGCTATAGGACCATAAGTGGAAGTGCCCTAGGTTCTGTTGCTTTGTTTTTTAGATGTTTCAGGAAACACCATACACTTCTCTCGAGTGGTTGTTGGCAATTTACATCCCGCCCATCAGCATAACAAGGGTCCCAGTTCTCCATGGCCTGTCCTGCCTTTCTGGATTTTACACTTTTTTCAGATGACCCTTTTGACCGGGGGGAAGTGAGACTTCATTGTAGTGCAGATTTCCTTTGCAAGCTTGCTTGGTTGGCCAAAAAGGGCGTATGCGTTTTTTCCTGAATATATTCAGGAAAAAACGCATACGCCCTTTTTGGCCAAGTGCATCATTGTGGACGTTCTGCCTCTTTTCCTATGCTTTCAATGCAATTCCAGTCTACCTCCTGAAATCGGTTTCCTGCAATTCTGCCCCGCTTTCAAGTCCTCTTGGCAGCCTTACTTCAGTCTATTTTTGGACGATAGCTGTCATTTATAACTCTGCAGGTTTGTGAATTACAGTGCCCCTGAGCTCCTTTCTTCAACTCGCTTTCTTGTGACCTGGCCGCAACACCGCAGGATGGCTTCAGGCCCTAATCTGGTTATGGTACGGCACGCTGAGCCTTTGGTTGTTTCCTCTTCCTGGTGGGAAATGAGAGTTAAATTTGCCCGTCCAGACACCTCCAGCTAGCCTCTCATTGGTTCTCGCTATTCCTGTTCATCTTCCGCAGAAATGGCAAACTGGGCCAAACAGGAGGTTAAAGGCGCTGACTCTCCAAGTGGGGAGAGTGTTAGTAAAGCGTCTGGAATGTTGCACCCGAGTACCAGGGGAGGAAAACTGAGACATATTTGAACATGTCTCCCGTTCACATGGTTGATCATACTTGGGTTCCACATGCATGTTTTAGCTGAAGGAAGAATACCTTAAACATGGAGAGTTGAAACCCGTGGAATGGGTACCATGCAATATGACTTCAAAGGGTCTTCATTTGCTCACCGAACCTCTCCAATCCTATCACTGCTGCGTTTATGCCCCTGTACACATGCTTGATTCTCTTTTGGAGACATAGCAATCCATAGGTTTTACGATACTTACTAGTCAGGTACATTCTTAGGCGTTTAATATGGGGTGTTGAGTCCATTTCGTTGAGCAAGGAGTAGCTCTTGTCTATTCCATATTTGGCTTAAGGAACTTTATCTGTGCTCATTTCAATCTCTGGTTTTATGCAGCACCCCAACTCACCTTTACCCTTAAGCAAGCATAAGTTGTTTTTCTAAATTTGAGACCCTGTTCTGTTCTGTAATTCAGTTCCTGTGTAGCCAAGTTTACATTCCGTGTATTACTGATATCTTATGATGTTTCTTTTTCTGTGTGACTTATTTCAGTTAGAATCATCATACCTGAATCCACTCATTGTGCTGCTAAGGGCCTGATGACACAGATTTCATTGCTGAGTGATATTGCTTTGTAAGTAAATACCACAACTTCTTTATCCATTTTTCACTTTCTGCGATGTTGAACTTGTACTGTAAACGAGGTTCTTGTAAACAGAGCCGTTCCAAACTTTGGGGTGGCTGTGTCTTTTTGATTTTAATTTCCCTAAGCTATAGGACCATAAGTGGAAGTGCCCTAGGTTCTGTTGCTTTGTTTTTTAGATGTTTCAGGAAACACCATACACTTCTCCCGAGTGGTTGTTGGCAATTTACATCCCGCCCATCAGCATAACAAGGCTCCCAGTTCTCCATGGCCTGTCCTGCCTTTCTGGATTTTACACTTTTTTCAGATGGCCCTTTTGACCGGGGGGAAGTGAGACTTCATTGTAGTGCAGATTTCCTTTGCAAGCTTGCTTGGTTGGCCAAAAAGGGCGTATGCGTTTTTTCCTGAATATATTCAGGAAAAAACGCATACGCCCTTTTTGGCCAAGTGCATCATTGTGGACGTTCTGCCTCTTTTCCTATGCTTTCAATGCAATTCCAGTCTACCTCCTGAAATCGGTTTCCTGCAATTCTGCCCCGCTTTCAAGTCCTCTTGGCAGCCTTACTTCAGTCTTTTTTTGGTCGATAGCTGTCATTTATAACTCCGCAGGTTTGTGAATTACAGTGCCCCTGAGCTCCTTTCTTCAACTTGCTTTCTTGTGACCTGGCCGCAACACCGCAGGATGGCTTCAGGCCCTAATCTGGTTCCGGCCCGGCATGCTGAGCCTTTGGTTAATTCCTCTTCCTGGTGGGAATTGAGAGTTAAATTTGCCGTTCAGACACCTCCAGCTAGTCTCTCATTGGTTCTCGCTATTCCTGTTCATCTTCCGCAGAAATTGCAAACTGGGCCAAACAGGAGGTTAAAGGGACTGACTCTCCAAGTCGGGAGAGTGTTAGTAAAGCGTCTGGAATGTTGCACCCGAGTACCAGGGGAGGAAAACTGAGACATATTTGAACACGTCTACCGTTCACATGGTTGATCATACTCTGGGTTCCACATGCATGTTTCAGCTGAAGGAAGAATACCTTAAACCTGGAGAGTTGAGACCCGTGGAATGGGTACCATGCAATATGACTTCAAAGGGTCTTCATTTGCTCACCGAACCTCTCCAATCCTATCACTGCTGCGTTTATGCCCCTGTACACACGCTTGATTCTCTTTTGGAGACATAGCAATCCATAGGTTTTAAGATACTTACTAGTCAGGTACATTCTTAGGCGTTTAATATGGGGTGTTGAGTCCATTTCGTTGAGCAAGGAGTAGCTCTTGTTTATTCCATATTTGGCTTAAGGAACTTTATCTGTGCTCATTTCAATCTCTGGTTTTATGCAGCACCCCAACTCACCTTTCCCCTTAAGCAAGCATAAGTTGTTTTTCTAAATTTGAGACCCTGTTCTGTTCTGTAATTCAGTTCCTGTGTAGCCAAGTTTACATTCCGTGTATTACTGATATCTTATGATGTTTCTTTTTCTGTGTGACTTACTTCAGTTAGAATCATCATACCTGAATCCACTCATTGTGCTGCTAAGGGCCTGATGACACAGATTTCATTGCTGAGTGATATTGCTTTGTAAGTAAATACCACAACTTCTTTATCCATTTTTCACTTTCTGCGATGTTGAACTTGTACTGTAAACGAGGTTCTTGTAAACAGAGCCGTTCCAAACTTTGGGGTGGCTGTGTCTTTTTGATTTTAATTTCCCTAAGCTATAGGACCATAAGTGGAAGTGCCCTAAGTTCTGTTGCTTTGTTTTTTAGATGTTTCAGGAAACACCATACACTTCTCCCCAGTGGTTGTTGGCAATTTACATCCCGCCCATCAGCATAACAAGGCTCCCAGTTGTCCATGGCCTGTCCTGCCTTTCTGGATTTTACACTTTTTTCAGATGGCCCTTTTGACCGGGGGGAAGTGAGACTTCATTGTAGTGCAGATTTCCTTTGCAAGCTTGCTTGGTTGGCCAAAAAGGGCGTATGCGTTTTTTCCTGAATATATTCAGGAAAAAACGCATACGCCCTTTTTGGCCAAGTGCATCATTGTGGACGTTCTGCCTCTTTTCCTATGCTTTCAATGCAATTCCAGTCTACCTCCTGAAATCGGTTTCCTGCAATTCTGCCCTGCTTTCAAGTCCTCTTGGCAGCCTTACTTCAGTCTATTTTTGGACGATAGCTGTCATTTATAACTCTGCAGGTTTGTGAATTACAGTGCCCCTGAGCTCCTTTCTTCAACTCGCTTTCTTGTGACCTGGCCGCAACACCGCAGGATGGCTTCAGGCCCTAATCTGGTTCCGGCACAGCACGCTGAGCCTTTCGTTATTTCCTCTTCCTGGTGGGAAATGAGAGTTAAATTTGCCCGTCCAGACACCTCCAGCTAGTCTCTCATTGGTTCTCGCTATTCCTGTTCATCTTCCGCAGAAATTGCAAACTGGGCCAAACAGGAGGTTAAAGGCGCTGACTCTCCAAGTGGGGAGAGTGTTAGTAAAGCGTCTGGAATGTTGCACCCGAGTACCAGGGGAGGAAAACTGAGACATATTTGAACACGTCTCCCGTTCACATGGTTGATCATACTTGGGTTCCACATGCATGTTTTAGCTGAAGGAAGAATACCTTAAACCTGGAGAGTTAAGACCCGTGTAATGGGTACCATGCAATATGACTTCAAAGGGTCTTCATTTGCTCACCGAACCTCTCCAATCCTATCACTGCTGCGTTTATGCCCCTGTACACATGCTTGATTCTCTTTCGGAGACATAGCAATCCATAGGTTTTAAGATACTTACTAGTCAGGTACATTCTTAGGCGTTTAATATGCGGTGTTGAGTCCATTTCGTTGAGCAAGGAGTAGCTCTTGTCTATTCCATATTTGACTTAAGGAACTTTATCTGTGCTCATTTCAATCCCTGGTTTTATGCAGCACCCCAACTCACCTTTACCCTTAAGCAAGCATAAGTTGTTTTTCTAAATTTGAGACCCTGTTCTGTTCTGTAATTCAGTTCCTGTGTAGCCAAGTTTCCATTCAGTGTATTACTGATATCTTATGATGTTTCTTTTTCTGTGTGACTTATTTCAGTTAGAATCATCATACCTGAATCCACTCATTGTGCTGCTAAGGGCCTGATGACATAGATTTCATTGCTGAGTGATATTGCTTTGTAAGTGAATACCACAACTTCTTTATCCATTTTTCACTTTCTGCGATGTTGAACTTGTACTGTAAACGAGGTTCTTGTAAACAGAGCTGTTCCAAACTTTGGGGTGGCTGTGTCTTTTTGATTTTAATTTCCCTAAGCTATAGGACCATAAGTGGAAGTGCCCTAGGCTCTGTTGCTTTGTTTTTTAGATGTTTCAGGAAACACCATACACTTCTCCCAAGTGTCTGTTGGCAATTTACATCCCGCCCATCAGCATAACAAGGCTCCCAGTTCTCCATAGCCTGTTGCCTTTCTGGATTTTACACTTTTTTCAGATGGCCCTTTTGACCGGGGGGAAGTGAGACTTCATTGTAGTGCAGATTTCCTTTGCAAGCTTGCTTGGTTGGCCAAAAAGGGTGTATGCGTTTTTTCCTGAATATATTCAGGAAAAAACGCATACGCCCTTTTTGGCCAAGTGCATCATTGTGGACGTTCTGCCTCTTTTCCTATGCTTTCAATGCAATTCCAGTCTACCTCCTGAAATCGGTTTCCTGCAATTCTGCCCCGCTTTCAAGTCCTCTTGGCAGCCTTACTTCAGTCTATTTTTGGACGATAGCTGTCATTTATAACTCTGCAGGTTTGTGAATTACAGTGCCCCTGAGCTCCTTTCTTCAACTCGCTTTCTTGTGACCTGGCTGCAACACCGCAGGATGGCTTCAGGCCCTAATCTGCTTCCGGCCCGGCATGCTGAGCCTTTGGTTAATTCCTCTTCCTGGTGGGAAATGAGAGTTAAATTTGCCCGTCCAGACACCTCCAGCTAGCCTCTCATTGGTTCTCGCTATTCCTGTTCATCTTCCGCAGAAATTGCAAACTGGGCCAAACAGGAGGTTAAAGGGACTGACTCTCCAAGTGGGGAGAGTGTTAGTAAAGCGTCTGGAATGTTGCACCCGAGTACCAGGGGAGGAAAACTGAGACATATTTGAACACGTCTCCCGTTCACATGGTTGATCATACTTGGGTTCCACATGCATGTTTTAGCTGAAGGAAGAATACCTTAAACCTGGAGAGTTGAGACCCGTGTAATGGGTACCATACAATATGACTTCAAAGGGTCTTCATTTGCTCACCGAACCTCTCCAATCCTATCACTGCTGCGTTTATGCCCCTGTACACATGCTTGATTCTCTTTTGGAGACATAGCAATCCATAGGTTTTACGATACTTACTAGTCAGGTACATTCTTAGGCGTTTAATATGGGGTGTTGAGTCCATTTCGTTGAGCAAGGAGTAGCTCTTGTCTATTCCATATTTGACTTAAGGAACTTTATCTGTGCTCATTTCAATCTCTGGTTTTATGCAGCACCCCAACTCACCTTTACCCTTAAGCAAGCATAAGTTGGTTTTCTAAATTTGAGACCCTGTTCTGTTCTGTAATTCAGTTCCTGTGTAGCCAAGTTTACATTCCGTGTATTACTGATATCTTATGATGTTTCTTTTTCTGTGTGACTTATTTCAGTTAGAATCATCATACCTGAATCCACTCATTGTGCTGCTAAGGGCCTGATGACACAGATTTCATTGCTGAGTGATATTGCTTTGTAAGTAAATACCACAACTTCTTTATCCATTTTTCACTTTCTGCGATGTTGAACTTGTACTGTAAACGAGGTTCTTGTAAACAGAGCCGTTCCAAACTTTGGGGTGGCTGTGTCTTTTTGATTTTAATTTCCCTAAGCTATAGGACCATAAGTGGAAGTGCCCTAGGTTTTGTTGCTTTGTTTTTTAGATGTTTCAGGAAACACCATACACTTCTCCCGAGTGGTTGTTTGCAATTTACATCCCGCCCATCAGCATAACAAGGCTCCCAGTTCTCCATGGCCATTCCTGCCTTTCTGGATTTTACACTTTTTTCAGATGGCCCTTTTGACCGGGGGGAAGTGAGACTTCATTGTAGTGCAGATTTCCTTTGCAAACTTGCTTGGTTGGCCAAAAAGGGCGTATGCGTTTTTTCCTGAATATATTCAGGAAAAAACGCATACGCCCTTTTTGGCCAAGTGCATCATTGTGGACGTTCTGCCTCTTTTCCTATGCTTTCAATGCAATTCCAGTCTACCTCCTGAAATCGGTTTCCTACAATTCTGCCCCGCTTTCAAGTCCTCTTGGCAGCCTTCCTTCAGTCTATTTTTGGACGATAGCTGTCATTTATAACTCTGCAGGTTTGTGAATTACAGTGCCCCTGAGCTCCTTTCTTCAACTCGATTTCTTGTGACCTGGCCGCAACACCGCAGGATGGCTTCAGGCCCTAATCTGGTTCCGGCCCGGCACGCTGAGCCTTTGGTTAATTCCTCTTCCTGGTGGGAAATGAGAGTTAAATTTGCCCGTCCAGACACCTTCAGCTAGCCTCTCATTGGTTCTCGCTATTCCTGTTCATCTTCCGCAGAAATTGCAAACTGGGCCAAACAGGAGGTTAAAAGGACTGACTCTCCAAGTGGGGAGTGTGTTAGTAAAGCGTCTGGAATGTTGCACCCGAGTACCAGGGGAGGAAAACTGAGACATATTTGAACACGTCTCCCGATCACATGGTTGATCATACTCTAGGTTCCACATGCATGTTTTAGCTGAAGGAAGAATACCTTAAACCTGGGTAGTTGAAACCCGTGGAATGGGTACTATGCAATATGACTTCAAAGGGTCTTCATTTGCTCACCGAACCTCTCCAATCCTATCACTGCTGCGTTTATGCCCCTGTACACATGCTTGATTCTCTTTCGGAGACATAGCAATCCATAGGTTTTAAGATACTTACTAGTCAGGTACATTCTTAGGCGTTTAATATGGGGTGTTGAGTCCATTTCGTTGAGCAAGGAGTAGCTCTTGTCTATTCCATATTTGGCTTAAGGAACTTTATCTGTGCTCATTTCAATCTCTGGTTTTATGCAGCACCCCAACTCACCTTTACCCTTAAGCAAGAATAAGTTGGTTTTCTAAATTTGAGACCCTGTTCTGTTCTGTAATTCAGTTCCTGTGTAGCCAAGTTTACATTCCGTGTATTACTGATATCTTATGATGTTTGTTTTTCTGTGTGACTTATTTCAGTTAGAATCATCATACCTGAATCCACTCATTGTGCTGCTAAGTGCCTGATGACACAGATTTCATTGCTGAGTGATATTGCTTTGTAAGTAAATACCACAACTTCTTTATCCATTTTTCACTTTCTGCGATGTTGAACTTGTACTGTAAACGAGGTTCTTGTAAACAGAGCTGTTCCAAACTTTGGGGTGGCTGTGTCTTTTTGATTTTAATTTCCCTAAGCTATAGGGCCATAAGTGGAAGTGCCCTAGGTTCTGTTGCTTTGTTTTTTAGATGTTTCAGGAAACACCATACACTTCTCCCGAGTGGTTGTTGGCAATTTACATCCCGCCCATCAGCATAACAAGGCTCCCAGTTCTCCATGGCCTGTCCTGCCTTTCTGGATTTTACACTTTTTTCAGATGGCCCTTTTGACCGGGGGGAAGTGAGACTTCATTGTAGTGCAGATTTCCTTTGCAAGCTTGCTTGGTTGGCCAAAAAGGGCGTATGCGTTTTTTCCTGAATATATTCAGGAAAAAACGCATACGCCCTTTTTGGCCAAGTGCATCATTGTGGACGTTCTGCCTCTTTTCCTATGCTTTCAATGCAATTCCAGTCTACCTCCTGAAATCGGTTTCCTGCAATTCTGCCCCGCTTTCAAGTCCTCTTGGCAGCCTTCCTTCAGTCTATTTTTGGACGATAGCTGTCATTTATAACTCTGCAGGTTTGTGAATTACAGTGCCCCTGAGCTCCTTTCTTCAACTTGCTTTCTTGTGACCTGGCCGCAACACCGCAGGATGGCTTCAGGCCCTAATCTGGTTCCGGCACGGCATGCTGAGCCTTTGCTTATTTCCTCTTCCTGGTGGGAAATGAGAGTTAAATTTGCCCGTCCAGACACCTTCAGCTAGCCTCTCATTGGTTCTCGCTATTCCTGTTCATCTTCCGCAGAAATTGCAAACTGGGCCAAACAGGAGGTTAAAGGCGCTGACTCTCCAATTGGGGAGAGTGTTAGTAAAGCGTCTGGAATGTTGCACCCGAGTACCAGGGGAGGAAAACTGAGACATATTTGAACACGTCTCCCGTTCACATGGTTGATCATACTTGGGTTCTACATGCATGTTTTAGCTGAAGGAAGAATACCTTAAACCTGGAGAGTTGAGACCCGTGTAATGGGTACCATGCAATATGACTTCAAAGGGTCTTCATTTGCTCACCGAACCTCTCCAATCCTATCACTGCTGCGTTTATGTCCCTGTACACATGCTTGATTCTCTTTCGGAGACATAGCAATCCATAGGTTTTACGATACTTACTAGTCAGGTACATTCTTAGGCGTTTAATATGCGGTGTTGAGTCCATTTCGTTGAGCAAGGAGTAGCTCTTGTCTATTCCATATTTGACTTAAGGAACTTTATCTGTGCTCATTTCAATCTCTGGTTTTATGCAGCACCCCAACTCACCTTTACCCTTAAGCAAGCATAAGTTGGTTTTCTAAATTTGAGACCCTGTTCTGTTCTGTAATTCAGTTCCTGTGTAGCCAAGTTTACATTCCGTGTATTACTGATATCTTATGATGTTTCTTTTTCTGTGTGACTTATTTCAGTTAGAATCATCATACCTGAATCCACTCATTGTGATGCTAAGGGCCTGATGACATAGATTTCATTGCTGAGTGATATTGCTTTGTAAGTAAATACCACAACTTCTTTATCCATTTTTCACTTTCTGCGATGTTGAACTTGTACTGTAAACGAGGTTCTTGTAAACAGAGGCGTCCCAAACTTTGGGGTGGCTGTGTCTTTTTGATTTTAATTTCCCTAAGCTATAGGACCATAAGTGGCAGTGCCCTAGGCTCTGTTGCTTTGTTTTTTAGATGTTTCAGGAAACACCATAGACTTCTCCCGAGTGTCTGTTGGCAATTTACATCCCACCCATCAGCATAACAAGGCTCCCAGTTCTCCATGGCCTGTCCTGCCTTTCTGGATTTTACACTTTTTTCAGATGGCCCTTTTGACCGGGGGGAAGTGAGACTTCATTGTAGTGCAGATTTCCTTTGCAAGCTTGCTTGGTTGGCCAAAAAGGGTGTATGCGTTTTTTCCTGAATATATTCAGGAAAAAACGCATACGCCCTTTTTGGCCAAGTGCATCATTGTGGACGTTCTGCCTCTTTTCCTATGCTTTCAATGCAATTCCAGTCTACCTCCTGAAATCGGTTTCCTGCAATTCTGCCCCGCTTTCAAGTCCTCTTGGCAGCCTTACTTCAGTCTATTTTTGGACGATAGCTGTCATTTATAACTCTGCAGGTTTGTGAATTACAGTGCCCCTGAGCTCCTTTCTTCAACTCGCTTTCTTGTGACCTGGCCGCAACACCGCAGGATGGCTTCAGGCCCTAATCTGGTTCCGGCCCGGCATGCTGAGCCTTTGGTTAATTCCTCTTCCTGGTGGGAAATGAGAGTTAAATTTGCCCGTCCAGACACCTCCAGCTAGCCTCTCATTGGTTCTCGCTATTCCTGTTCATCTTCCGCAGAAATTGCAAACTGGGCCAAACAGGAGGTTAAAGGGACTGACTCTCCAAGTGGGGAGAGTGTTAGTAAAGCGTCTGGAATGTTGCACCCGAGTACCAGGGGAGGAAAACTGAGACATATTTGAACATGTCTCCCGATCACATGGTTGATCATACTCTAGGTTCCACATGCATGTTTTAGCTGAAGGAAGAATACCTTAAACCTGGGTAGTTGAAACCCGTGGAATGGGTACCATGCAATATGACTTCAAAGGGTCTTCATTTGCTCACCGAACCTCTCCAATCCTATCACTGCTGCGTTTATGCCCCTGTACACATGCTTGATTCTCTTTCGGAGACATAGCAATCCATAGGTTTTAAGATACTTACAAGTCAGGTACATTCTTAGGCGTTTAATATGCGGTGTTGAGTCCATTTCGTTGAGCAAGGAGTAGCTCTTGTCTATTCCATATTTGGCTTAAGGAACTTTATCTGTGCTCATTTCAATCTCTGGTTTTATGCAGCACCCTAACTCACCTTTACCCTTAAGCAAGAATAAGTTGGTTTTCTAAATTTGAGACCCTGTTCTGTTCTGTAATTCAGTTCCTGTGTAGCCAAGTTTACATTCCGTGTATTACTGATATCTTATGATGTTTCTTTTTCTGTGTGACTTATTTCAGTTAGAATCATCATACCTGAATCCACTCATTGTGCTGCTAAGGGCCTGATGACATAGATTTCATTGCTGAGTGATATTGCTTTGTAAGTAAATACCACAACTTCTTTATCCATTTTTCACTTTCTGCGATGTTGAACTTGTACTGTAAACGAGGTTCTTGTAAACAGAGCTGTTCCAAACTTTGGGGTGGCTGTGTCTTTTTGATTTTAATTTCCCTAAGCTATAGGACCATAAGTGGAAGTGCCCTAGGTTCTGTTGCTTTGTTTTTTAGATGTTTCAGGAAACACCATACACTTCTCCCAAGTGGTTGTTGGCAATTTACATCCCGCCCATCAGCATAACAAGGCTCCCAGTTCTCCATGGCCTGTCCTGCCTTTCTGGATTTTACACTTTTTTCAGATGGCCCTTTTGACCGGGGGGAAGTGAGACTTCATTGTAGTGCAGATTTCCTTTGCAAGCTTGCTTGGTTGGCCAAAAAGGGCGTATGCGTTTTTTCCTGAATATATTCAGGAAAAAACGCATACGCCCTTTTTGGCCAAGTGCATCATTGTGGACGTTCTGCCTCTTTTCCTATGCTTTCAATGCAATTCCAGTCTACCTCCTGAAATCGGTTTCCTGCAATTCTGCCCCGCTTTCAAGTCCTCTTGGCAGCCTTACTTCAGTCTATTTTTGGACGATAGCTGTCATTTATAACTCTGCAGGTTTGTGAATTACAGTGCCCCTGAGCTCCTTTCTTCAACTTGCTTTCTTGTGACCTGGCCGCAACACCGCAGGATGGCTTCAGGCCCTAATCTGGTTACGGCACGGCACGCTGAGCCTTTGGTTATTTCCTCTTCCTGGTGGGAAATGAGAGTTAAATTTGCCCGTCCAGACACCTTCAGCTAGCCTCTCATTGGTTCTCGCTATTCCTGTTCATCTTCCGCAGAAATTGCAAACTTGGCCAAACAGGAGGTTAAAGGCGCTGACTCTCCAAGTGGGGAGAGTGTTAGTAAAGCGTCTGGAATGTTGCACCCGAGTACCAGGGGAGGAAAACTGAGACATATTTGAACACGTCTCCCGTTCACATGGTTGACCATACTTGGGTTCCACATGCATGTTTTAGCTGAAGGAAGAATACCTTATACCTGGGTAGTTGAGACCCGTGTAATGGGTACCATGCAATATGACTTCAAAGGGTCTTCATTTGCTCACCGAACCTCTCCAATCCTATCACTGCTGCGTTTATGCCCCTGTACACATGCTTGATTCTCTTTCGGAGACATAGCAATCCATAGGTTTTAAGATACTTACTAGTCAGGTACATTCTTAGGCGTTTAATATGCGGTGTTGAGTCCATTTCGTTGATCAAGGAGTAGCTCTTGTCTATTCCATATTTGGCTTAAGGAACTTTATCTGTGCTCATTTGAATCTCTGGTTTTATGCAGCACCCCAACTCACCTTTACCCTTAAGCAAGCATAAGTTGGTTTTCTAAATTTGAGACCCTGTTCTGTTCTGTAATTCAGTTCCTGTGTAGCCAAGTTTACATTCCGTGTATTACTGATATCTTATGATGTTTCTTTTTCTGTGTGACTTATTTCAGTTAGAATCATCATACCTGAATCCACTCATTGTGCTGCTAAGGGCCTGATGACATAGATTTCATTGCTGAGTGATATTGCTTTGTAAGTGAATACCACAGCTTCTTTATCCATTTTTCACTTTCTGCGATGTTGAACTTGTACTGTAAACGAGGTTCTTGTAAACAGAGCCGTTCCAAACTTTGGGGTGGCTGTGTCTTTTTGATTTTAATTTCCCTAAGCTATAGGACCATAAGTGGAAGTGCCCTAGGCTCTGTTGCTTTGTTTTTTAGATGTTTCAGGAAACACCATACACTTCTCCCGAGTGTCTGTTGGCAATTTACATCCCGCCCATCAGCATAACAAGGCTCCCAGTTCTCAATGGCCTGTTGCCTTTCTGGATTTTACACTTTTTTCAGATGGCCCTTTTGACCGGGGGGAAGTGAGACTTCATTGTAGTGCAGATTTCCTTTGCAAACTTGCTTGGTTGGCCAAAAAGGGCGTATGCGTTTTTTCCTGAATATATTCAGGAAAAAACGCATACGCCCTTTTTGGCCAAGTGCATCATTGTGGACGTTCTGCCTCTTTTCCTATGCTTTCAATGCAATTCCAGTCTACCTTCTGAAATTGGTTTCCTGCAATTCTGCCCCGCTTTCAAGTCCTCTTGGCAGCCTTACTTCCGTCTATTTTTGGACGATAGCTGTCATTTATAACTCTGCAGGTTTGTGAATTACAGTGCCCCTGAGCTCCTTTCTTCAACTCGATTTCTTGTGACCTGGCCGCAACACCGCAGGATGGCTTCAGGCCCTAATCTGGTTCCGGCCCGGCACGCTGAGCCTTTGGTTAATTCCTCTTCCTGGTGGGAAATGAGAGTTAAATTTGCCCGTCCAGACACCTCCAGCTAGCCTCTCATTGGTTCTCGCTATTCCTGTTCATCTTCCGCAGAAATTGCAAACTGGGCCAAACAGGAGGTTAAAGGGACTGACTCTCCAAGTGGGGAGAGTGTTAGTAAAGCGTCTGGAATGTTGCACCCGAGTACCAGGGGAGGAAAACTGAGACATATTTGAACACGTCTCCCGATCACATGGTTGATCATACTCTAGGTTCCACATGCATGTTTTAGCTGAAGGAAGAATACCTTAAACCTGGGTAGTTGAAACCCGTGGAATGGGTACCATGCAATATGACTTCAAAGGGTCTTCATTTGCTCACCCAACCTCTCCAATCCTATCACTGCTGCATTTATGCCCCTGTACACATGCTTGATTCTCTTTCGGAGACATAGCAATCCATAGGTTTTAAGATACTTACTAGTCAGGTACATTCTTAGGCGTTTAATATGGGGTGTTGAGTCCATTTCGTTGAGCAAGGAGTAGCTCTTGTCTATTCCATATTTGGCTTAAGGAACTTTATCTGTGCTCATTTCAATCTCTGGTTTTATGCAGCACCCCAACTCACCTTTACCCTTAAGCAAGAATAAGTTGGTTATCTAAATTTGAGACCCTGTTCTGTTCTGTAATTCAGTTCCTGTGTAGCCAAGTTTCCATTCCGTGTATTACTGATATCTTATGATGTTTCTTTTTCTGTGTGACTTATTTCAGTTAGAATCATCATACCTGAATCCACTCATTGTGCTGCTAAGGGCCTGATGACACAGATTTCATTGCTGAGTGATATTGCTTTGTAAGTAAATACCACAACTTCTTTATCCATTTTTCACTTTCTGCGATGTTGAACTTGTACTGTAAACGAGGTTCTTGTAAACAGAGCCGTTCCAAACTTTGGGGTGGCTGTGTCTTTTTGATTTTAATTTCCCTAAGCTATAGGACCATAAGTGGAAGTGCCCTAGGTTCTGTTGCTTTGTTTTTTAGATGTTTCAGGAAACACCATACACTTCTCCCGAGTGGTTGTTGGCAATTTACATCCCGCCCATCAGCATAACAAGGCTCCCAGTTCTCCATGGCCTGTCCTGCCTTTCTGGATTTTACACTTTTTTCAGATGGCCGTTTTGACCGGGGGGAAGTGAGACTTCATTGTAGTGCAGATTTCCTTTGCAAGCTTGCTTGGTTGGCCAAAAAGGGCGTATGCGTTTTTTCCTGAATATATTCAGGAAAAAACGCATACGCCCTTTTTGGCCAAGTGCATCATTGTGGACGTTCTGCCTCTTTTCCTATGCTTTCAATGCAATTCCAGTCTACCTCCTGAAATCGGTTTCCTGCAATTCTGCCCCGCTTTCAAGTCCTCTTGGCAGCCTTACTTCAGTCTATTTTTGGACGATAGCTGTCATTTATAAGTCTGCAGTTTTGTGAATTACAGTGCCCCTGAGCTCCTTTCTTCAACTCGCTTTCTTGTGACCTGGCCGCAACACCGCAGGATGGCTTCAGGCCCTAATCTGGTTCCGGCACGGCACGCTGAGCCTTTGGTTATTTCCTCTTCCTGGTGGGAAATGAGAGTTAAATTTGCCCGTCCAGACACCTTCAGCTAGCCTCTCATTGGTTCTCGCTATTCCTGTTCATCTTCCGCAGAAATTGCAAACTGGGCCAAACAGGAGGTTAAAGGCGCTGACTCTCCAAGTGGGGAGAGTGTTAGTAAAGCGTCTGGAATGTTGCACCCGAGTACCAGGGGAGGAAAACTGAGACATATTTGAACACGTCTCCCGTTCACATGGTTGATCATACTTGGGTTCCACATGCATGTTTTAGCTGAAGGAAGAATACCTTAAACCTGGAGAGTTGAGACCCGTGTAATGGGTACCATGCAATATGACTTCAAAGGGTCTTCATTTGCTCACCGAACCTCTCCAATCCTATCACTGCTGCGTTTATGCCCCTGTACACATGCTTGATTCTCTTTCGGAGACATAGCAATCCATAGGTTGTACGATACTTACTAGTCAGGTACATTCTTAGGCATTTAATATGCGGTGTTGAGTCCATTTCGTTGAGCAAGGAGTAGCTCTTGTCTATTCCATATTTGACTTAAGGAACTTTATCTGTGCTCATTTCAATCTCTGGTTTTATGCAGCACCCCAACTCACCTTTACCCTTAAGCAAGCATAAGTTGGTTTTCTAAATTTGAGACCCTGTTCTGTTCTGTAATTCAGTTCCTGTGTAGCCAAGTTTACATTCCGTGTATTACTGATATCTTATGATGTTTGTTTTTCTGTGTGACTTATTTCAGTTAGAGTCATCATACCTGAATCCACTCATTGTGATGCTAAGGGCCTGATGACATAGATTTCATTGCTGAGTGATATTGCTTTGTAAGTAAATACCACAACTTCTTTATCCATTTTTCACTTTCTGCGATGTTGAACTTGTACTGTAAACGAGGTTCTTGTAAACAGAGGCGTCCCAAACTTTGGGGTGGCTGTGTCTTTTTGATTTTAATTTCCCTAAGCTATAGGACCATAAGTGGCAGTGCCCTAGGCTCTGTTGCTTTGTTTTTTAGATGTTTCAGGAAACACCATACACTTCTCCCAAGTGTCTGTTGGCAATTTACATCCCGCCCATCAGCATAACAAGGCTCCCAGTTCTCCATGGCCTGTCCTGCCTTTCTGGATTTTACACTTTTTTCAGATGGCCCTTTTGACCGGGGGGAAGTGAGACTTCATTGTAGTGCAGATTTCCTTTGCAAGCTTGCTTGGTTGGCCAAAAAGGGCGTATGCGTTTTTTCCTGAATATATTCAGGAAAAAACGCATACGCCCTTTTTGGCCAAGTGCATCATTGTGGACGTTCTGCCTCTTTTCCTATGCTTTCAATGCAATTCCAGTCTACCTCCTGAAATTGGTTTCCTGCAATTCTGCCCCGCTTTGAAGTCCTCTTGGCAGCCTTACTTCCGTCTATTTTTGGACGATAGCTGTCATTTATAACTCTGCAGGTTTGTGAATTACAGTGCCCCTGAGCTCCTTTCTTCAACTCGATTTCTTGTGACCTGGCCGCAACACCGCAGGATGGCTTCAGGCCCTAATCTGGTTCCGGCCCGGCACGCTGAGCCTTTGGTTAATTCCTCTTCCTGGTGGGAAATGAGAGTTAAATTTGCCCGTCCAGACACCTCCAGCTAGCCTCTCATTGGTTCTCGCTATTCCTGTTCATCTTCCGCAGAAATTGCAAACTGGGCCAAACAGGAGGTTAAAGGGACTGACTCTCCAAGTGGGGAGAGTGTTAGTAAAGCGTCTGGAATGTTGCACCCGCGTACCAGGGGAGGAAAACTGAGACATATTTGAACACGTCTCCCGATCACATGGTTGATCATACTCTAGGTTCCACATGCATGTTTTAGCTGAAGGAAGAATACCTTAAACCTGGGTAGTTGAAACCCGTGGAATGGGTACCATGCAATATGACTTCAAAGGGTCTTCATTTGCTCACCGAACCTCTCCAATCCTATCACTGCTGCGTTTATGCCCCTGTACACATGCTTGATTCTCTTTCGGAGACATAGCAATCCATAGATTTTAAGATACTTACTAGTCAGGTACATTCTTAGGCGTTTAATATGGGGTGTTGAGTCCATTTCGTTGAGCAAGGAGTAGCTCTTGTCTATTCCATATTTGGCTTAAGGAACTTTATCTGTGCTCATTTCAATCTCTGGTTTTATGCAGCACCCCAACTCACCTTTACCCTTAAGCAAGAATAAGTTGGTTTTCTAAATTTGAGACCCTGTTCTGTTCTGTAATTCAGTTCCTGTGTAGCCAAGTTTCCATTCCGTGTATTACTGATATCTTATGATGTTTCTTTTTCTGTGTGACTTATTTCAGTTAGAATCATCATACCTGAATCCACTCATTGTGCTGCTAAGGGCCTGATGACACAGATTTCATTGCTGAGTGATATTGCTTTGTAAGTGAATACCACAACTTCTTTATCCATTTTTCACTTTCTGCGATGTTGAACTTGTACTGTAAACGAGGTTCTTGTAAACAGAGCCGTTCCAAACTTTGGGGTGGCTGTGTCTTTTTGATTTTAATTTCCCTAAGCTATAGGACCATAAGTGGAAGTGCCGTAGGTTCTGTTGCTTTGTTTTTTAGATGTTTCAGGAAACACCATACACTTCTCCCGAGTGTCTGTTGGCAATTTACATCCCGCCCATCAGCATAACAAGGCTCCCAGTTCTCCATGGCCTGTCCTGCCTTTCTGGATTTTACACATTTTTCAGATGGCCCTTTTGACCCGGGGGAAGTGAGACTTCATTGTAGTGCAGATTTCCTTTGCAAGCTTGCTTGGTTGGCCAAAAAGGGCGTATGCGTTTTTTCCTGAATATATTCAGGAAAAAACGCATACGCCCTTTTTGGCCAAGTGCATCATTGTGGACGTTCTGCCTCTTTTCCTATGCTTTCAATGCAATTCCAGTCTACCTCCTGAAATCGGTTTCCTGCAATTCTGCCCCGCTTTCAAGTCCTCTTGGCAGCCTTACTTCAGTCTATTTTTGGACGATAGCTGTCATTTATAACTCTGCAGGTTTGTGAATTACAGTGCCCCTGAGCTCCTTTCTTCAACTCGCTTTCTTGTGACCTGGCCGCAACACCGCAGGATGGCTTCAGGCCCTAATCTGGTTCCGGCACGGCACGCTGAGCCTTTGGTTATTTCCTCTTCCTGGTGGGAAATGAGAGTTAAATTTGCCCGTCCAGACACCTTCAGCTAGCCTCTCATTGGTTCTCGCTATTCCTGTTCATCTTCCGCAGAAATTGCAAACTTGGCCAAACAGGAGGTTAAAGGCGCTGACTCTCCAAGTGGGGAGAGTGTTAGTAAAGCGTCTGGAATGTTGCACCCGAGTACCAGGGGAGGAAAACTGAGACATATTTGAACACGTCTCCCGTTCACATGGTTGACCATACTTGGGTTCCACATGCATGTTTTAGCTGAAGGAAGAATACCTTATACCTGGGTAGTTGAGACCCGTGTAATGGGTACCATGCAATATGACTTCAAAGGGTCTTCATTTGCTCACCGAACCTCTCCAATCCTATCACTGCTGCGTTTATGCCCCTGTACACATGCTTGATTCTCTTTCGGAGACATAGCAATCCATAGGTTTTAAGATACTTACTAGTCAGGTACATTCTTAGGCGTTTAATATGCGGTGTTGAGTCCATTTCGTTGATCAAGGAGTAGCTCTTGTCTATTCCATATTTGGCTTAAGGAACTTTATCTGTGCTCATTTGAATCTCTGGTTTTATGCAGCACCCCAACTCACCTTTACCCTTAAGCAAGCATAAGTTGGTTTTCTAAATTTGAGACCCTGTTCTGTTCTGTAATTCAGTTCCTGTGTAGCCAAGTTTACATTCCGTGTATTACTGATATCTTATGATGTTTCTTTTTCTGTGTGACTTATTTCAGTTAGAATCATCATACCTGAATCCACTCATTGTGCTGCTAAGGGCCTGATGACATAGATTTCATTGCTGAGTGATATTGCTTTGTAAGTGAATACCACAGCTTCTTTATCCATTTTTCACTTTCTGCGATGTTGAACTTGTACTGTAAACGAGGTTCTTGTAAACAGAGCCGTTCCAAACTTTGGGGTGGCTGTGTCTTTTTGATTTTAATTTCCCTAAGCTATAGGACCATAAGTGGAAGTGCCCTAGGCTCTGTTGCTTTGTTTTTTAGATGTTTCAGGAAACACCATACACTTCTCCCAAGTGTCTGTTGGCAATTTACATCCCGCCCATCAGCATAACAAGGCTCCCAGTTCTCAATGGCCTGTTGCCTTTCTGGATTTTACACTTTTTTCAGATGGCCCTTTTGACCGGGGGGAAGTGAGACTTCATTGTAGTGCAGATTTCCTTTGCAAACTTGCTTGGTTGGCCAAAAAGGGCGTATGCGTTTTTTCCTGAATATATTCAGGAAAAAACGCATACGCCCTTTTTGGCCAAGTGCATCATTGTGGACGTTCTGCCTCTTTTCCTATGCTTTCAATGCAATTCCAGTCTACCTTCTGAAATTGGTTTCCTGCAATTCTGCCCCGCTTTCAAGTCCTCTTGGCAGCCTTACTTCCGTCTATTTTTGGACGATAGCTGTCATTTATAACTCTGCAGGTTTGTGAATTACAGTGCCCCTGAGCTCCTTTCTTCAACTCGATTTCTTGTGACCTGGCCGCAACACCGCAGGATGGCTTCAGGCCCTAATCTGGTTCCGGCCCGGCACGCTGAGCCTTTGGTTAATTCCTCTTCCTGGTGGGAAATGAGAGTTAAATTTGCCCGTCCAGACACCTCCAGCTAGCCTCTCATTGGTTCTCGCTATTCCTGTTCATCTTCCGCAGAAATTGCAAACTGGGCCAAACAGGAGGTTAAAGGGACTGACTCTCCAAGTGGGGAGAGTGTTAGTAAAGCGTCTGGAATGTTGCACCCGAGTACCAGGGGAGGAAAACTGAGACATATTTGAACACGTCTCCCGATCACATGGTTGATCATACTCTAGGTTCCACATGCATGTTTTAGCTGAAGGAAGAATACCTTAAACCTGGGTAGTTGAAACCCGTGGAATGGGTACCATGCAATATGACTTCAAAGGGTCTTCATTTGCTCACCCAACCTCTCCAATCCTATCACTGCTGCATTTATGCCCCTGTACACATGCTTGATTCTCTTTCGGAGACATAGCAATCCATAGGTTTTAAGATACTTACTAGTCAGGTACATTCTTAGGCGTTTAATATGGGGTGTTGAGTCCATTTCGTTGAGCAAGGAGTAGCTCTTGTCTATTCCATATTTGGCTTAAGGAACTTTATCTGTGCTCATTTCAATCTCTGGTTTTATGCAGCACCCCAACTCACCTTTACCCTTAAGCAAGAATAAGTTGGTTATCTAAATTTGAGACCCTGTTCTGTTCTGTAATTCAGTTCCTGTGTAGCCAAGTTTCCATTCCGTGTATTACTGATATCTTATGATGTTTCTTTTTCTGTGTGACTTATTTCAGTTAGAATCATCATACCTGAATCCACTCATTGTGCTGCTAAGGGCCTGATGACACAGATTTCATTGCTGAGTGATATTGCTTTGTAAGTAAATACCACAACTTCTTTATCCATTTTTCACTTTCTGCGATGTTGAACTTGTACTGTAAACGAGGTTCTTGTAAACAGAGCCGTTCCAAACTTTGGGGTGGCTGTGTCTTTTTGATTTTAATTTCCCTAAGCTATAGGACCATAAGTGGAAGTGCCCTAGGTTCTGTTGCTTTGTTTTTTAGATGTTTCAGGAAACACCATACACTTCTCCCGAGTGGTTGTTGGCAATTTACATCCCGCCCATCAGCATAACAAGGCTCCCAGTTCTCCATGGCCTGTCCTGCCTTTCTGGATTTTACACTTTTTTCAGATGGCCGTTTTGACCGGGGGGAAGTGAGACTTCATTGTAGTGCAGATTTCCTTTGCAAGCTTGCTTGGTTGGCCAAAAAGGGCGTATGCGTTTTTTCCTGAATATATTCAGGAAAAAACGCATACGCCCTTTTTGGCCAAGTGCATCATTGTGGACGTTCTGCCTCTTTTCCTATGCTTTCAATGCAATTCCAGTCTACCTCCTGAAATCGGTTTCCTGCAATTCTGCCCCGCTTTCAAGTCCTCTTGGCAGCCTTACTTCAGTCTATTTTTGGACGATAGCTGTCATTTATAAGTCTGCAGTTTTGTGAATTACAGTGCCCCTGAGCTCCTTTCTTCAACTCGCTTTCTTGTGACCTGGCCGCAACACCGCAGGATGGCTTCAGGCCCTAATCTGGTTCCGGCACGGCACGCTGAGCCTTTGGTTATTTCCTCTTCCTGGTGGGAAATGAGAGTTAAATTTGCCCGTCCAGACACCTTCAGCTAGCCTCTCATTGGTTCTCGCTATTCCTGTTCATCTTCCGCAGAAATTGCAAACTGGGCCAAACAGGAGGTTAAAGGCGCTGACTCTCCAAGTGGGGAGAGTGTTAGTAAAGCGTCTGGAATGTTGCACCCGAGTACCAGGGGAGGAAAACTGAGACATATTTGAACACGTCTCCCGTTCACATGGTTGATCATACTTGGGTTCCACATGCATGTTTTAGCTGAAGGAAGAATACCTTAAACCTGGAGAGTTGAGACCCGTGTAATGGGTACCATGCAATATGACTTCAAAGGGTCTTCATTTGCTCACCGAACCTCTCCAATCCTATCACTGCTGCGTTTATGCCCCTGTACACATGCTTGATTCTCTTTCGGAGACATAGCAATCCATAGGTTGTACGATACTTACTAGTCAGGTACATTCTTAGGCATTTAATATGCGGTGTTGAGTCCATTTCGTTGAGCAAGGAGTAGCTCTTGTCTATTCCATATTTGACTTAAGGAACTTTATCTGTGCTCATTTCAATCTCTGGTTTTATGCAGCACCCCAACTCACCTTTACCCTTAAGCAAGCATAAGTTGGTTTTCTAAATTTGAGACCCTGTTCTGTTCTGTAATTCAGTTCCTGTGTAGCCAAGTTTACATTCCGTGTATTACTGATATCTTATGATGTTTCTTTTTCTGTGTGACTTATTTCAGTTAGAGTCATCATACCTGAATCCACTCATTGTGATGCTAAGGGCCTGATGACATAGATTTCATTGCTGAGTGATATTGCTTTGTAAGTAAATACCACAACTTCTTTATCCATTTTTCACTTTCTGCGATGTTGAACTTGTACTGTAAACGAGGTTCTTGTAAACAGAGGCGTCCCAAACTTTGGGGTGGCTGTGTCTTTTTGATTTTAATTTCCCTAAGCTATAGGACCATAAGTGGCAGTGCCCTAGGCTCTGTTGCTTTGTTTTTTAGATGTTTCAGGAAACACCATACACTTCTCCCAAGTGTCTGTTGGCAATTTACATCCCGCCCATCAGCATAACAAGGCTCCCAGTTCTCCATGGCCTGTCCTGCCTTTCTGGATTTTACACTTTTTTCAGATGGCCCTTTTGACCGGGGGGAAGTGAGACTTCATTGTAGTGCAGATTTCCTTTGCAAGCTTGCTTGGTTGGCCAAAAAGGGCGTATGCGTTTTTTCCTGAATATATTCAGGAAAAAACGCATACGCCCTTTTTGGCCAAGTGCATCATTGTGGACGTTCTGCCTCTTTTCCTATGCTTTCAATGCAATTCCAGTCTACCTCCTGAAATTGGTTTCCTGCAATTCTGCCCCGCTTTGAAGTCCTCTTGGCAGCCTTACTTCCGTCTATTTTTGGACGATAGCTGTCATTTATAACTCTGCAGGTTTGTGAATTACAGTGCCCCTGAGCTCCTTTCTTCAACTCGATTTCTTGTGACCTGGCCGCAACACCGCAGGATGGCTTCAGGCCCTAATCTGGTTCCGGCCCGGCATGCTGAGCCTTTGGTTAATTCCTCTTCCTGGTGGGAAATGAGAGTTAAATTTGCCCGTCCAGACACCTCCAGCTAGCCTCTCATTGGTTCTCGCTATTCCTGTTCATCTTCCGCAGAAATTGCAAACTGGGCCAAACAGGAGGTTAAAGGGACTGACTCTCCAAGTGGGGAGAGTGTTAGTAAAGCGTCTGGAATGTTGCACCCGCGTACCAGGGGAGGAAAACTGAGACATATTTGAACACGTCTCCCGATCACATGGTTGATCATACTCTAGGTTCCACATGCATGTTTTAGCTGAAGGAAGAATACCTTAAACCTGGGTAGTTGAAACCCGTGGAATGGGTACCATGCAATATGACTTCAAAGGGTCTTCATTTGCTCACCGAACCTCTCCAATCCTATCACTGCTGCGTTTATGCCCCTGTACACATGCTTGATTCTCTTTCGGAGACATAGCAATCCATAGATTTTAAGATACTTACTAGTCAGGTACATTCTTAGGCGTTTAATATGGGGTGTTGAGTCCATTTCGTTGAGCAAGGAGTAGCTCTTGTCTATTCCATATTTGGCTTAAGGAACTTTATCTGTGCTCATTTCAATCTCTGGTTTTATGCAGCACCCCAACTCACCTTTACCCTTAAGCAAGAATAAGTTGGTTTTCTAAATTTGAGACCCTGTTCTGTTCTGTAATTCAGTTCCTGTGTAGCCAAGTTTCCATTCCGTGTATTACTGATATCTTATGATGTTTCTTTTTCTGTGTGACTTATTTCAGTTAGAATCATCATACCTGAATCCACTCATTGTGCTGCTAAGGGCCTGATGACACAGATTTCATTGCTGAGTGATATTGCTTTGTAAGTGAATACCACAACTTCTTTATCCATTTTTCACTTTCTGCGATGTTGAACTTGTACTGTAAACGAGGTTCTTGTAAACAGAGCCGTTCCAAACTTTGGGGTGGCTGTGTCTTTTTGATTTTAATTTCCCTAAGCTATAGGACCATAAGTGGAAGTGCCGTAGGTTCTGTTGCTTTGTTTTTTAGATGTTTCAGGAAACACCATACACTTCTCCCGAGTGTCTGTTGGCAATTTACATCCCGCCCATCAGCATAACAAGGCTCCCAGTTCTCCATGGCCTGTCCTGCCTTTCTGGATTTTACACATTTTTCAGATGGCCCTTTTGACCCGGGGGAAGTGAGACTTCATTGTAGTGCAGATTTCCTTTGCAAGCTTGCTTGGTTGGCCAAAAAGGGCGTATGCGTTTTTTCCTGAATATATTCAGGAAAAAACGCATACGCCCTTTTTGGCCAAGTGCATCATTGTGGACGTTCTGCCTCTTTTCCTATGCTTTCAATGCAATTCCAGTCTACCTCCTGAAATCGGTTTCCTGCAATTCTGCCCCGCTTTCAAGTCCTCTTGGCAGCCTTACTTCAGTCTATTTTTGGACGATAGCTGTCATTTATAACTCTGCAGGTTTGTGAATTACAGTGCCCCTGAGCTCCTTTCTTCAACTCGCTTTCTTGTGACCTGGCCGCAACACCGCAGGATGGCTTCAGGCCCTAATCTGGTTCCGGCACGGCACGCTGAGCCTTTGGTTATTTCCTCTTCCTGGTGGGAAATGAGAGTTAAATTTGCCCGTCCAGACACCTTCAGCTAGCCTCTCATTGGTTCTCGCTATTCCTGTTCATCTTCCGCAGAAATTGCAAACTGGGCCAAACAGGAGGTTAAAGGCGCTGACTCTCCAAGTGGGGAGAGTGTTAGTAAAGCGTCTGGAATGTTGCACCCGAGTACCAGGGGAGGAAAACTGAGACATATTTGAACACGTCTCCCGTTCACATGGTTGATCATACTTGGGTTCCACATGCATGTTTTAGCTGAAGGAAGAATACCTTAAACCTGGAGAGTTGAGACCCGTGTAATGGGTACCATGCAATATGACTTCAAAGGGTCTTCATTTGCTCACCGAACCTCTCCAATCCTATCACTGCTGCGTTTATGCCCCTGTACACATGCTTGATTCTCTTTCGGAGACATAGCAATCCATAGGTTTTAAGATACTTACAAGTCAGGTACATTCTTAGGCGTTTAATATGCGGTGTTGAGTCCATTTCGTTGAGCAAGGAGTAGCTCTTGTCTATTCCATATTTGGCTTAAGGAACTTTATCTGTGCTCATTTCAATCTCTGGTTTTATGCAGCACCCCAACTCACCTTTACCCTTAAGCAAGCATAAGTTGGTTTTCTAAATTTGAGACCCTGTTCTGTTCTGTAATTCAGTTCCTGTGTAGCCAAGTTTCCATTCCGTGTATTACTGATATCTTATGATGTTTCTTTTTCTGTGTGACTTATTTCAGTTAGAATCATCATACCTGAATCCACTCATTGTGCTGCTAAGGGCCTGATGACATAGATTTCATTGCTGAGTGATATTGCTTTGTAAGTGAATACCACAACTTCTTTATCCATTTTTCACTTTCTGCGATGTTGAACTTGTACTGTAAACGAGGTTCTTGTAAACAGAGCCGTTCCAAACTTTGGGGTGGCTGTGTCTTTTTGATTTTAATTTCCCTAAGCTATAGGACCATAAGTGGAAGTGCCCTAGGCTCTGTTGCTTTGTTTTTTAGATGTTTCAGGAAACACCATACACTTCTCCCAAGTGACTGTTGGCAATTTACATCCCGCCCATCAGCATAACAAGGCTCCCAGTTCTCAATGGCCTGTTGCCTTTCTGGATTTTACACTTTTTTCAGATGGCCCTTTTGACCGGGGGGAAGTGAGACTTCATTGTAGTGCAGATTTCCTTTGCAAACTTGCTTGGTTGGCCAAAAAGGGCGTATGCGTTTTTTCCTGAATATATTCAGGAAAAAACGCATACGCCCTTTTTTGCCAAGTGCATCATTGTGGACGTTCTGCCTCTTTTCCTATGCTTTCAATGCAATTCCAGTCTACCTTCTGAAATTGGTTTCCTGCAATTCTGCCCCGCTTTGAAGTCCTCTTGGCAGCCTTACTTCCGTCTATTTTTGGACGATAGCTGTCATTTATAACTCTGCAGGTTTGTGAATTACAGTGCCCCTGAGCTCCTTTCTTCAACTCGATTTCTTGTGACCTGGCCGCAACACCGCAGGATGGCTTCAGGCCCTAATCTGGTTCCGGCCCGGCACGCTGAGCCTTTGGTTAATTCCTCTTCCTGGTGGGAAATGAGAGTTAAATTTGCCCGTCCAGACACCTCCAGCTAGCCTCTCATTGGTTCTCGCTATTCCTGTTCATCTTCCGCAGAAATTGCAAACTGGGCCAAACAGGAGGTTAAAGGGACTGACTCTCCAAGTGGGGAGAGTGTTAGTAAAGCGTCTGGAATGTTGCACCCGAGTACCAGGGGAGGAAAACTGAGACATATTTGAACACGTCTCCCGATCACATGGTTGATCATACTCTAGGTTCCACATGCATGTTTTAGCTGAAGGAAGAATACCTTAAACCTGGGTAGTTGAAACCCGTGGAATGGGTACCATGCAATATGACTTCAAAGGGTCTTCATTTGCTCACCGAACCTCTCCAATCCTATCACTGCTGCGTTTATGCCCCTGTACACATGCTTGATTCTCTTTCGGAGACATAGCAATCCATAGATTTTAAGATACTTACTAGTCAGGTACATTCTTAGGCGTTTAATATGGGGTGTTGAGTCCATTTCGTTGAGCAAGGAGTAGCTCTTGTCTATTCCATATTTGGCTTAAGGAACTTTATCTGTGCTCATTTCAATCTCTGGTTTTATGCAGCACCCCAACTCACCTTTACCCTTAAGCAAGAATAAGTTGGTTTTCTAAATTTGAGACCCTGTTCTGTTCTGTAATTCAGTTCCTGTGTAGCCAAGTTTCCATTCCGTGTATTACTGATATCTTATGATGTTTCTTTTTCTGTGTGACTTATTTCAGTTAGAATCATCATACCTGAATCCACTCATTGTGCTGCTAAGGGCCTGATGACACAGATTTCATTGCTGAGTGATATTGCTTTGTAAGTGAATACCACAACTTCTTTATCCATTTTTCACTTTCTGCGATGTTGAACTTGTACTGTAAACGAGGTTCTTGTAAACAGAGCCGTTCCAAACTTTGGGGTGGCTGTGTCTTTTTGATTTTAATTTCCCTAAGCTATAGGACCATAAGTGGAAGTGCCGTAGGTTCTGTTGCTTTGTTTTTTAGATGTTTCAGGAAACACCATACACTTCTCCCGAGTGTCTGTTGGCAATTTACATCCCGCCCATCAGCATAACAAGGCTCCCAGTTCTCCATGGCCTGTCCTGCCTTTCTGGATTTTACACATTTTTCAGATGGCCCTTTTGACCCGGGGGAAGTGAGACTTCATTGTAGTGCAGATTTCCTTTGCAAGCTTGCTTGGTTGGCCAAAAAGGGCGTATGCGTTTTTTCCTGAATATATTCAGGAAAAAACGCATACGCCCTTTTTGGCCAAGTGCATCATTGTGGACGTTCTGCCTCTTTTCCTATGCTTTCAATGCAATTCCAGTCTACCTCCTGAAATCGGTTTCCTGCAATTCTGCCCCGCTTTCAAGTCCTCTTGGCAGCCTTACTTCAGTCTATTTTTGGACGATAGCTGTCATTTATAACTCTGCAGGTTTGTGAATTACAGTGCCCCTGAGCTCCTTTCTTCAACTCGCTTTCTTGTGACCTGGCCGCAACACCGCAGGATGGCTTCAGGCCCTAATCTGGTTCCGGCCCGGCACGCTGAGCCTTTGGTTAATTCCTCTTCCTGGTGGGAAATGAGAGTTAAATTTGCCCGTCCAGACACCTCCAGCTAGCCTCTCATTGGTTCTCGCTATTCCTGTTCATCTTCCGCAGAAATTGCAAACTGGGCCAAACAGGAGGTTAAAGGCGCTGACTCTCCAAGTGGGGAGAGTGTTAGTAAAGCGTCTGGAATGTTGCACCCGAGTACCAGGGGAGGAAAACTGAGACATATTTGAACACGTCTCCCGTTCACATGGTTGATCATACTTGGGTTCCACATGCATGTTTTAGCTGAAGGAAGAATACCTTAAACCTGGAGAGTTGAGACCCGTGTAATGGGTACCATGCAATATGACTTCAAAGGGTCTTCATTTGCTCACCGAACCTCTCCAATCCTATCACTGCTGCGTTTATGCCCCTGTACACATGCTTGATTCTCTTTCGGAGACATAGCAATCCATAGGTTGTACGATACTTACTAGTCAGGTACATTCTTAGGCATTTAATATGCGGTGTTGAGTCCATTTTGTTGAGCAAGGAGTAGCTCTTGTCTATTCCATATTTGACTTAAGGAACTTTATCTGTGCTCATTTCAATCTCTGGTTTTATGCAGCACCCCAACTCACCTTTACCCTTAAGCAAGCATAAGTTGGTTTTCTAAATTTGAGACCCTGTTCTGTTCTGTAATTCAGTTCCTGTGTAGCCAAGTTTACATTCCGTGTATTACTGATATCTTATGATGTTTCTTTTTCTGTGTGACTTATTTCAGTTAGAGTCATCATACCTGAATCCACTCATTGTGATGCTAAGGGCCTGATGACATACATTTCATTGCTGAGTGATATTGCTTTGTAAGTAAATACCACAACTTCTTTATCCATTTTTCACTTTCTGCGATGTTGAACTTGTACTGTAAACGAGGTTCTTGTAAACAGAGGCGTCCCAAACTTTGGGGTGGCTGTGTCTTTTTGATTTTAATTTCCCTAAGCTATAGGACCATAAGTGGCAGTGCCCTAGGCTCTGTTGCTTTGTTTTTTAGATGTTTCAGGAAACACCATACACTTCTCCCAAGTGTCTGTTGGCAATTTACATCCCGCCCATCAGCATAACAAGGCTCCCAGTTCTCCATGGCCTGTCCTGCCTTTCTGGATTTTACACTTTTTTCAGATGGCCCTTTTGACCGGGGGGAAGTGAGACTTCATTGTAGTGCAGATTTCCTTTGCAAGCTTGCTTGGTTGGCCAAAAAGTGCGTATGCGTTTTTTCCTGAATATATTCAGGAAAAAACGCATACGCCCTTTTTGGCCAAGTGCATCATTGTGGACGTTCTGCCTCTTTTCCTATGCTTTCAATGCAATTCCAGTCTACCTCCTGAAATCGGTTTCCTGCAATTCTGCCCCGCTTTCAAGTCCTCTTGGCAGCCTTACTTCAGTCTATTTTTGGACGATAGCTGTCATTTATAACTCTGCAGGTTTGTGAATTACAGTGCCCCTGAGCTCCTTTCTTCAACTCGATTTCTTGTGACCTGGCCGCAACACCGCAGGATGGCTTCAGGCCCTAATCTGGTTCCGGCCCGGCACGCTGAGCCTTTGGTTAATTCCTCTTCCTGGTGGGAAATGAGAGTTAAATTTGCCCGTCCAGACACCTCCAGCTAGCCTCTCATTGGTTCTCGCTATTCCTGTTCATCTTCCGCAGAAATTGCAAACTGGGCCAAACAGGAGGTTAAAGGGACTGACTCTCCAAGTGGGGAGAGTGTTAGTAAAGCGTCTGGAATGTTGCACCCGAGTACCAGGGGAGGAAAACTGAGACATATTTGAACACGTCTCCCGATCACATGGTTGATCATACTCTAGGTTCCACATGCATGTTTTAGCTGAAGGAAGAATACCTTAAACCTGGGTAGTTGAAACCCGTGGAATGGGTACCATGCAATATGACTTCAAAGGGTCTTCATTTGCTCACCGAACCTCTCCAATCCTATCACTGCTGCGTTTATGCCCCTGTACACATGCTTGATTCTCTTTCGGAGACATAGCAATCCATAGGTTTTAAGATACTTACTAGTCAGGTACATTCTTAGGCGTTTAATATGGGGTGTTGAGTCCATTTCGTTGAGCAAGGAGTAGCTCTTGTCTATTCCATATTTGGCTTAAGGAACTTTATCTGTGCTCATTTCAATCTCTGGTTTTATGCAGCACCCCAACTCACCTTTACCCTTAAGCAAGAATAAGTTGGTTTTCTAAATTTGAGACCCTGTTCTGTTCTGTAATTCAGTTCCTGTGTAGCCAAGTTTACATTCCGTGTATTACTGATATCTTATGATGTTTCTTTTTCTGTGTGACTTATTTCAGTTAGAATCATCATACCTGAATCCACTCATTGTGCTGCTAAGGGCCTGATGACACAGATTTCATTGCTGAGTGATATTGCTTTGTAAGTAAATACCACAACTTCTTTATCCATTTTTCACTTTCTGCGATGTTGAACTTGTACTGTAAACGAGGTTCTTGTAAACAGAGCCGTTCCAAACTTTGGGGTGGCTGTGTCTTTTTGATTTTAATTTCCCTAAGCTATAGGACCATAAGTGGAAGTGCCCTAGGTTCTGTTGCTTTGTTTTTTAGATGTTTCAGGAAACACCATACACTTCTCCCGAGTGGTTGTTGGCAATTTACATCCCGCCCATCAGCATAACAAGGCTCCCAGTTCTCCATGGCCTGTCCTGCCTTTCTGGATTTTACACTTTTTTCAGATGGCCCTTTTGACCGGGGGGAAGTGAGACTTCATTGTAGTGCAGATTTCCTTTGCAAGCTTGCTTGGTTGGCCAAAAAGGGCGTATGCGTTTTTTCCTGAATATATTCAGGAAAAAACGCATACGCCCTTTTTGGCCAAGTGCATCATTGTGGACGTTCTGCCTCTTTTCCTATGCTTTCAATGCAATTCCAGTCTACCTCCTGAAATCGGTTTCCTGCAATTCTGCCCCGCTTTCAAGTCCTCTTGGCAGCCTTACTTCAGTCTATTTTTGGACGATAGCTGTCATTTATAACTCTGCAGGTTTGTGAATTACAGTGCCCCTGAGCTCCTTTCTTCAACTCGCTTTCTTGTGACCTGGCCGCAACACCGCAGGATGGCTTCAGGCCCTAATCTGGTTCCGGTACGGCACGCTGAGCCTTTGGTTGTTTCCTCTTCCTGGTGGGAAATGAGAGTTAAATTTGCCCGTCCAGACACCTCCAGCTAGCCTCTCATTGGTTCTCGCTATTCCTGTTCATCTTCCGCAGAAATTGCAAACTGGGCCAAACAGGAGGTTAAAGGGACTGACTCTCCAAGTGGGGAGAGTGTTAGTAAAGCGTCTGGAATGTTGCACCCGAGTACCAGGGGAGGAAAACTGAGACATATTTGAACACGTCTCCCGTTCACATGGTTGATCATACTTGGGTTCCACATGCATGTTTTAGCTGAAGGAAGAATATCTTAAACCTGGAAAGTTAAGACCCGTGTAATGGGTACCATGCAATATGACTTCAAAGGGTCTTCATTTGCTCACCGAACCTCTCCAATCCTATCACTGCTGCGT
This sequence comes from Delphinus delphis, assembly GCF_949987515.2. Taxonomy (NCBI): domain Eukaryota; kingdom Metazoa; phylum Chordata; class Mammalia; order Artiodactyla; family Delphinidae; genus Delphinus; species Delphinus delphis. The sequence continues at coordinate 400,891 of NW_027192685.1, read as the reverse complement.
TTATGCCCCTGTACACATGCTTGATTCTCTTTCGGAGACATAGCAATCCATAGGTTTTACGATACTTACTAGTCAGGTACATTCTTAGGCGTTTAATATGCGGTGTTGAGTCCATTTCGTTGAGCAAGGAGTAGCTCTTGTCTATTCCATATTTGACTTAAGGAACTTTATCTGTGCTCATTTCAATCTCTGGTTTTATGCAGCACCCCAACTCACCTTTACCCTTAAGCAAGCATAAGTTGGTTTTCTAAATTTGAGACCCTGTTCTGTTCTGTAATTCAGTTCCTGTGTAGCCAAGTTTACATTCCGTGTATTAGTGATATCTTATGATGTTTCTTTTTCTGTGTGACTTATTTCAGTTAGAATCATCATACCTGAATCCACTCATTGTGATGCTAAGGGCCTGATGACATACATTTCATTGCTGAGTGATATTGCTTTGTAAGTAAATACCACAACTTCTTTATCCATTTTTCACTTTCTGCGATGTTGAACTTGTACTGTAAACGAGGTTCTTGTAAACAGAGGTGTCCCAAACTTTGGGGTGGCTGTGTCTTTTTGATTTTAATTTCCCTAAGCTATAGGACCATAAGTGGCAGTGCCCTAGGCTCTGTTGCTTTGTTTTTTAGATGTTTCAGGAAACACCATACACTTCTCCAGAGTGTCTGTTGGCAATTTACATCCCGCCCATCAGCATAACAAGGCTCCCAGTTCTCCATGGCCTGTCCTGCCTTTCTGGATTTTACACTTTTTTCAGATGGCCCTTTTGACCGGGGGGAAGTGAGACTTCATTGTAGTGCAGATTTCCTTTGCAAGCTTGCTTGGTTGGCCAAAAAGGGCGTATGCGTTTTTTCCTGAATATATTCAGGAAAAAACGCATACGCCCTTTTTGGCCAAGTGCATCATTGTGGACGTTCTGCCTCTTTTCCTATGCTTTCAATGCAATTCCAGTCTACCTCCTGAAATCGGTTTCCTGCAATTCTGCCCCGCTTTCAAGTCCTCTTGGCAGCCTTACTTCAGTCTATTTTTGGACGATAGCTGTCATTTATAACTCTGCAGGTTTGTGAATTACAGTGCCCCTGAGCTCCTTTCTTCAACTCGCTTTCTTGTGACCTGGCCGCAACACCGCAGGATGGCTTCAGGCCCTAATCTGGTTCCGGCCCGGCACGCTGAGCCTTTGGTTAATTCCTCTTCCTGGTGGGTAATGAGAGTTAAATTTGCCCGTCCAGACACCTCCAGCTAGCCTCTCATTGGTTCTCGCTATTCCTGTTCATCTTCCGCAGAAATTGCAAACTGGGCCAAACAGGAGGTTAAAGGGACTGACTCTCCAAGTGGGGAGAGTGTTAGTAAAGCGTCTGGAATGTTGCACCCGAGTACCAGGGGAGGAAAACTGAGACATATTTGAACACGTCTCCCGATCACATGGTTGATCATACTCTAGGTTCCACATGCATGTTTTAGCTGAAGGAAGAATACCTTAAACCTGGGTAGTTGAAACCCGTGGAATGGGTACCATGCAATATGACTTCAAAGGGTCTTCATTTGCTCACCGAACCTCTCCAATCCTATCACTGCTGCGTTTATGCCCCTGTACACATGCCTGATTCTCTTTCGGAGACATAGCAATCCATAGGTTTTAAGATACTTACTAGTCAGGTACATTCTTAGGCGTTTAATATGGGGTGTTGAGTCCATTTCGTTGAGCAAGGAGTAGCTCTAGTCTATTCCATATTTGGCTTAAGGAACTTTATCTGTGCTCATTTCAATCTCTGGTTTTATGCAGCACCCCAACTCACCTTTACCCTTAAGCAAGAATAAGTTGGTTTTCTAAATTTGAGACCCTGTTCTGTTCTGTAATTCAGTTCCTGTGTAGCCAAGTTTCCATTCCGTGTATTACTGATATCTTATGATGTTTCTTTTTCTGTGTGACTTATTTCAGTTAGAATCATCATACCTGAATCCACTCATTGTGCTGCTAAGTGCCTGATGACACAGATTTCATTGCTGAGTGATATTGCTTTGTAAGTGAATACCACAACTTCTTTATCCATTTTTCACTTTCTGCGATGTTGAACTTGTACTGTAAACGAGGTTCTTGTAAACAGAGCCGTTCCAAACTTTGGGGTGGCTGTGTCTTTTTGATTTTAATTTCCCTAAGCTATAGGACCATAAGTGGAAGTGCCCTAGGCTCTGTTGCTTTGTTTTTTAGATGTTTCAGGAAACACCATACACTTCTCCCAAGTGTCTGTTGGCAATTTACATCCCGCCCATCAGCACAACAAGGCTCCCAGTTCTCAATGGCCTGTTGCCTTTCTGGATTTTACACTTTTTTCAGATGGCCCTTTTGACCGGGGGGAAGTGAGACTTCATTGTAGTGCAGATTTCCTTTGCAAGCTTGCTTGGTTGGCCAAAAAGGGCGTATGCGTTTTTTCCTGAATATATTCAGGAAAAAACGCATACGCCCTTTTTGGCCAAGTGCATCATTGTGGACGTTCTGCCTCTTTTCCTATGCTTTCAATGCAATTCCAGTCTACCTCCTGAAATCGGTTTCCTGCAATTCTGCCCCGCTTTCAAGTCCTCTTGGCAGCCTTACTTCAGTCTATTTTTGGACGATAGCTGTCATTTATAACTCTGCAGGTTTGTGAATTACAGTGCCCCTGAGCTCCTTTCTTCAACTCGCTTTCTTGTAACCTGGCCGCAACACCGCAGGATGGCTTCAGGCCCTAATCTGGTTCCGGCACGGCACGCTGAGCCTTTGGTTAATTCCTCTTCCTGGTGGGAAATGAGAGTTAAATTTGCCCGTCCAGACACCTCCAGCTAGTCTCTCATTGGTTCTCACTATTCCTGTTCATCTTCCGCAGAAATTGCAAACTGGGCCAAACAGGAGGTTAAAGGCGCTGACTCTCCAAGTCGGAAGAGTGTTAGTAAAGCGTCTGGAATGTTGCACCCGAGTACCAGGGGAGGAAAACTGAGACATATTTGAACACGTCTCCCGTTCACATGGTTGATCATACTCTGGGTTCCACATGCATGTTTTAGCTGAAGGAAGAATACCTTAAACCTGGAGAGTTGAGACCCGTGTAATGGGTACCATGCAATATGACTTCAAAGGGTCTTCATTTGCTCACCGAACCTCTCCAATCCTATCACTGCTCCGTTTATGCCCCTGTACACATGCTTGATTCTCTTTCGGAGACATAGCAATCCATAGGTTTTAAGATACTTACTAGTCAGGTACATTCTTAGGCGTTTAATATGCGGTGTTGAGTCCATTTCGTTGAGCAAGGAGTAGCTCTTGTCTATTCCATATTTGGCTTAAGGAACTTTATCTGTGCTCATTTCAATCTCTGGTTTTATGCAGCACCCCAACTCACCTTTACCCTTAAGCAAGCATAAGTTGGTTTTCTAAATTTGAATCCCTGTTCTGTTCTGTAATTCAGTTCCTGTGTAGCCAAGTTTACATTCCGTGTATTACTGATATCTTATGATGTTTCTTTTTCTGTGTGACTTACTTCAGTTAGAATCATCATACCTGAATCCACTCATTGTGCTGCTAAGGGCCTGATGACACAGATTTCATTGCTGAGTGATATTGCTTTGTAAGTAAATACCACAACTTCTTTATCCATTTTTCACTTTCTGCGATGTTGAACTTGTACTGTAAACGAGGTTCTTGTAAACAGAGCCGTTCCAAACTTTGGGGTGGCTGTGTCTTTTTGATTTTAATTTCCCTAAGCTATAGGACCATAAGTGGCAGTGCCCTAGGCTCTGTTCCTTTGTTTTTTAGATGTTTCAGGAAACACCATACACTTCTCCGGAGTGTCTGTTGGCAATTTACATCCCGCCCATCAGCATAACAAGGCTCCCAGTTGTCCATGGCCTGTCCTGCCTTTCTGGATTTTACACTTTTTTCAGATGGCCCTTTTGACCGGGGGGAAGTGAGACTTCATTGTAGTGCAGATTTCCTTTGCAAGCTTGCTTGGTTGGCCAAAAAGGGCGTATGCGTTTTTTCCTGAATATATTCAGGAAAAAACGCATACGCCCTTTTTGGCCAAGTGCATCATTGTGGACGTTCTGCCTCTTTTCCTATGCTTTCAATGCAATTCCAGTCTACCTCCTGAAATCGGTTTCCTGCAATTCTGCCCCGCTTTCAAGTGCTCTTGGCAGCCTTACTTCAGTGTATTTTTGGACGATAGCTGTCATTTATAACTCTGCAGGTTTGTGAATTACAGTGCCCCTGGGCTCCTTTCTTCAACTCACTTTCTTTTGAGCTGGCCGCAACACCGCAGGATGGCTTCAGGCCCTAATCTGGTTCCGGTACGGCACGCTGAGCCTTTGGTTATTTCCTCTTCCTGGTGGGAAATGAGAGTTAAATTTCCCCGTCCAGACACCTCCAGCTAGCCTCTCATTGGTTCTCGCTATTCCTGTTCATCTTCCGCAGAAATTGCAAACTGGGCCAAACAGGAGGTTAAAGGGACTGACTCTCCAAGTCGGGAGAGTGTTAGTAAAGCGTCTGGAATGTTGCACCCGAGTACCAGGGGAGGGAAACTGAGACATATTTGAACACGTCTCCCGTTCACATGGTTGATCATACTCTGGGTTCCACATGCATGTTTTAGCTGAAGGAAGAATACCTTAAACCTGGAGAGTTGAGACCCGTGTAATGGGTACCATGCAATATGACTTCAAAGGGTCTTCATTTGCTCACCGAACCTCTCCAATCCTATCACTGCTGCGTTTATTCCCCTGTACACACGCTTGATTCTCTTTCGGAGACATAGCAATCCATAGGTTTTAAGATACTTACTAGTCAGGTACATTCTTAGGGGTTTAATATGGGGTTTTGAGTCCATTTCGTTGAGCAAGGAGTAGCTCTTGTCTATTCCATATTTGGCTTAAGGAACTTTATCTGTGCTCATTTCAATCTCTGGTTTTATGCAGCACCCCAACTCACCTTTCCCCTTAAGCAAGCATAAGTTGGTTTTCTAAATTTGAGACCCTGTTCTGTTCTGTAATTCAGTTCCTGTGTAGCCAAGTTTACATTCCGTGTATTAGTGATATCTTATGATGTTTCTTTTTCTGTGTGACTTATTTCAGTTAGAATCATCGTACCTGAATCCACTCATTATGCTGCTACGGGCCTGATGACATAGATTTCATTGCTGAGTGATACTGCATTGTACGTAAGTACCACAAGTTCTTTATCCATTTTTCACTTTCTGCGATGTTGAACTTGTACTGTAAACGAGGTTCTTGTAAATAGAGGCGTCCCAAACTTTGGGGTGGCTGTGTCTTTTTGATTTTAATTTCCCTAAGCTATAGGACCATAAGTGGCAGTGCCCTAGGCTCTGTTGCTTTGTTTTTTAGATGTTTCAGGAAACACCATACACTTCTCCCAAGTGTCTGTTGGCAATTTACATCCCACCCATCAGCATAACAAGGCTCCCAGTTCTCCATGACCTGTCCTGCCTTTCTGGATTTTACACTTTTTTCAGATGGCCCTTTTGACCGGGGGGAAGTGAGACTTCATTGTAGTGCAGATTTCCTTTGCAAGCTTGCTTGGTTGGCCAAAAAGGGCGTATGCGTTTTTTCCTGAATATATTCAGGAAAAAACGCATACGCCCTTTTTGGCCAAGTGCATCATTGTGGACGTTCTGCCTCTTTTCCTATGCTTTCAATGCAATTCCAGTCTACCTCCTGAAATCGGTTTCCTGCAATTCTGCCCCGCTTTCAAGTCCTCTTGGCAGCCTTACTTCAGTCTATTTTTGGACGATAGCTGTCACTTATAACTCTGCAGGTTTGTGAATTACAGTGCCCCTGAGCTCCTTTCTTCAACTCGCTTTCTTGTGACCTGGCCGCAACACCGCAGGATGTCTTCAGGCCCTAATTTGGTTCCGGTACGGCACGCTGAGCCTTTGGTTATTTCCTCTTCCTGGTGGGAAATGAGAGTTAAATTTGCCCGTCCAGACACCTCCAGCTAGCCTCTCATTGGTTCTTGCTATTCCTGTTCATCTTCCGCAGAAATTGCAAACTGGGCCAAACAGGAGGTTAAAGGGACTGACTCTCCAAGTGGGGAGAGTGTTAGTAAAGCGTCTGGAATGTTGCACCCGAGTACCAGGGTACGAAAACTGACATATTTGAACACGTCTCCCGATCACATGGTTGATCATACTCTAGGTTCCACATGCATGTTTTAGCTGAAGGAAGAATACCTTAAAACTGGGTAGTTGAAACCCGTGGAATGGGAACCATGCAATATGACTTCAAAGGGTCTTCATTTGCTCACCGAACCTCTCCAATCCTATCACTGCTGCGTTTATTCCCCTGTACACACGCTTGATTCTCTTTTGGAGACATAGCAATCCATAGGTTTTAAGATACTTACTAGAAAAGTACATTCTTAGGCGTTTAATATGCGGTGTTGAGTCCATTTCGTTGAGCAAGGAGTAGCTCTTGTCTATTCCATATTTGACTTAATGAACTTTATCTGTGCTCATTTCAATCTCTGGTTTTATGCAGCACCCCAACTCACCTTTACCCTTAAGCAAGCATAAGTTGGTTTTCTAAATTTGAATCCCTGTTCTGTTCTGTAATTCAGTTCCTGTGTAGCCAAGTTTACATTCCGTGTATTACTGATATCTTATGATGTTTCTTTTTCTGTGTGACTTACTTCAGTTAGAATCATCATACCTGAATCCACTCATTGTGCTGCTAAGGGCCTGATGACACAGATTTCATTGCTGAGTGATATTGCTTTGTAAGTAAATACCACAACTTCTTTATCCATTTTTCACTTTCAGCGATGTTGAACTTGTACTGTAAACGAGGTTCTTGTAAACAGAGCCGTTCCAAACTTTGGGGTGGCTGTGTCTTTTTGATTTTAATTTCCCTAAGCTATAGGACCATAAGTGGAAGTGCCCTAGGTTCTGTTGCTTTGTTTTTTAGATGTTTCAGGAAACACCATACACTTCTCCCGAGTGTCTGTTGGCAATTTACATCCCGCCCATCAGCATAACAAGGCTCCCAGTTGTCCATGGCCTGTCCTGCCTTTCTGGATTTTACACTTTTTTCAGATGGCCCTTTTGACCGGGGGGAAGTGAGACTTCATTGTAGTGCAGATTTCCTTTGCAAGCTTGCTTGGTTGGCCAAAAAGTGCGCATGCGTTTTTTCCTGAATATATTCAGGAAAAAACGCATACGCCCTTTTTGGCCAAGTGCATCATTGTGGACGTTCTGCCTCTTTTCCTATGCTTTCAATGCAATTCCAGTCTACCTCCTGAAATCGGTTTCCTGCAATTCTGCCCCGCTTTCAAGTCCTCTTGGCAGCCTTACTTCAGTCTATTTTTGGACGATAGCTATCATTTATAAGTCTGCAGGTTTGTGAATTACAGTGCCCCTGAGCTCCTTTCTTCAACTCGCTTTCTTGTGACCTGGCCGCAACACCGCAGGATGGCTTCAGGCCCTAATCTGGTTCTGGCACGGCACGCTGAGCCTTTGGTTAATTCCTCTTCCTGGTGGGAAATGAGAGTTAAATTTGCCCGTCCAGATACCTCCAGCTAGTCTCTTATTGGTTCTCGCTATTCCTGTTCATCTTCCGCAGAAATTGCAAACTGGGCCAAACAGGAGGTTAAAGGGACTGACTCTCCAAGTCGGGAGAGTGTTAGTAAAGCGTCTGGAATGTTGCACCCGAGTACCAGGGGAGGAAAACTGAGACATATTTGAACACGTCTCCCGATCACATGGTTGATCATACTCTAGGTTCCACATGCATGTTTTAGCTGAAGGAAGAATACCTTAAACCTGGAGAGTTGAGACCCATGGAATGGGTACCATGCAATATGACTTCAAAGGGTCTTCATTTGCTCACCGAACCTCTCCAATCCTATCACTGCTGCGTTTATGCCCCTGTACACACGCTTGATTCTCTTTTGGAGACATAGCAATCCATAGGTTTTAAGATACTTACTAGTCAGGTACATTCTTAGGCGTTTAATATGGGGCGTTGAGTCCATTTCGTTGAGCAAGGAGTAGCTCTTGTCTATTCCATATTTGGCTTAAGGAACTTTATCTGTGCTCATTTCAATCTCTGGTTTTATGCAGCACCCCAACTCACCTTTACCCTTAAGCAAGCATAAGTTGGTTTTCTAAATTTGAGACCCTGTTCTGTTTTGGAATTCAGTTCCTGTGTAGCCAAGTTTACATTCCGTGTATTAGTGATATCTTATGATGTTTCTTTTTCTGTGTGACTTATTTCAGTTAGAATCATCGTACCTGAATCCACTCATTGTGCTGCTAAGGGCCTGATGACACAGATTTCATTGCTGAGTGATATTGCTTTGTAAGTAAATACCACAACTTCTTTATCCATTTTTCACTTTCTGCGATGTTGAACTTGTACTGTAAACGAGGTTCTTGTAAACAGAGGCGTCCCAAACTTTGGGGTGGCTGTGTCTTTTTGATTTTAATTTCCCTAAGCTATAGGACCATAAGTGGAAGTTCCCTAGGTTCTGTTGCTTTGTTTTTTACATGTTTCAGGAAACAGCATACACTTCTCCCGAGTGGTTGTTGGCAATTTACATCCCGCCCATCAGCATAACAAGGCTCCCAGTTCTCCATGGCCTGTCCTGCCTTTCTGGATTTTACACTTTTTTCAGATGGCCCTTTTGACCGGGGGGAAGTGAGACTTCATTGTAGTGCAGATTTCCTTTGCAAGCTTGCTTGGTTGGACAAAAAGGGCGTATGCGTTTTTTCCTGAATATATTCAGGAAAAAACGCATACGCCCTTTTTGGCCAAGTGCATCATTGTGGACGTTCTGCCTCTTTTCCTATGCTTTCAATGCAATTCCAGTCTACCTCCTGAAATCGGTTTCCTGCAATTCTGCCCCGCTTTCAAGTCCTCTTGGCAGCCTTACTTCAGTCTATTTTTGGACGATAGCTGTCATTTATAACTCTGCAGGTTTGTGAATTACAGTGCCCCTGAGCTCCTTTCTTCAACTCGCTTTCTTGTGACCTGGCCGCAACACCGCAGGATGGCTTCAGGCCCTAATCTGGTTCCGGCACGGCACGCTGAGCCTTTGGTTAATTCCTCTTCCTGGTGGGAAATGAGAGTTAAATTTGCCCGTCCAGACACCTCCAGCTAGTCTCTCATTGGTTCTCGCTATTCCTGTTCATCTTCCGCAGAAATTGCAAACTGGGCCAAACAGGAGGTTAAAGGCGCTGACTCTCCAAGTGGGTAGAGTGTTAGTAAAGCGTCTGGAATGTTGCACCCGAGTACCAGGGGAGGAAAACTGAGACATATTTGAACACGTCTCCCGTTCACATGGTTGATCATACTTGGGTTCCACATGCATGTTTTAGCTGAAGGAAGAATACCTTAAACCTGGAGAGTTGAGACCCGTGGAATGGGTACCATGCAATATGACTTCAAAGGGTCTTCATTTGCTCACCGAACCTCTCCAATCCTATCACTGCTGCGTTTATGCCCCTGTACACACGCTTGATTCTCTTTTGGAGACATAGCAATCCATAGGTTTTAAGATACTTACTAGTCAGGTACATTCTTAGGCGTTTAATATGGGGTGTTGAGTCCATTTCGTTGAGCAAGGAGTAGCTCTTGTCTATTCCATATTTGGCTTAAGGAACTTTATCTGTGCTCATTTCAATCTCTGGTTTTATGCAGCACCCCAACTCACCTTTACCCTTAAGCAAGCATAAGTTGGTTTTCTAAATTTGAGACCCTGTTCTGTTTTGGAATTCAGTTCCTGTGTAGCCAAGTTTACATTCCGTGTATTAGTGATATCTTATGATGTTTCTTTTTCTGTGTGACTTATTTCAGTTAGAATCATCGTACCTGAATCCACTCATTGGGCTGCTAAGGGCCTGATGACACAGATTTCATTGCTGAGTGATATTGCTTTGTAAGTAAATACCACAACTTCTTTATCCATTTTTCACTTTCTGCGATGTTGAACTTGTACTGTAAACGAGGTTCTTGTAAACAGAGGCGTCCCAAACTTTGGGGTGGCTGTGTCTTTTTGATTTTAATTTCCCTAAGCTATAGGACCATAAGTGGAAGTTCCCTAGGTTCTGTTGCTTTGTTTTTTACATGTTTCAGGAAACAGCATACACTTCTCCCGAGTGGTTGTTGGCAATTTACATCCCGCCCATCAGCATAACAAGGCTCCCAGTTCTCCATGGCCTGTCCTGCCTTTCTGGATTTTACACTTTTTTCAGATGGCCCTTTTGACCGGGGGGAAGTGAGACTTCATTGTAGTGCAGATTTCCTTTGCAAGCTTGCTTGGTTGGACAAAAAGGGCGTATGCGTTTTTTCCTGAATATATTCAGGAAAAAACGCATACGCCCTTTTTGGCCAAGTGCATCATTGTGGACGTTCTGCCTCTTTTCCTATGCTTTCAATGCAATTCCAGTCTACCTCCTGAAATCGGTTTCCTGCAATTCTGCCCCGCTTTCAAGTCCTCTTGGCAGCCTTACTTCAGTCTATTTTTGGACGATAGCTGTCATTTATAACTCTGCAGGTTTGTGAATTACAGTGCCCCTGAGCTCCTTTCTTCAACTCGCTTTCTTGTGACCTGGCCGCAACACCGCAGGATGGCTTCAGGCCCTAATCTGGTTCCGGCACGGCACGCTGAGCCTTTGGTTAATTCCTCTTCCTGGTGGGAAATGAGAGTTAAATTTGCCCGTCCAGACACCTCCAGCTAGTCTCTCATTGGTTCTCGCTATTCCTGTTCATCTTCCGCAGAAATTGCAAACTGGGCCAAACAGGAGGTTAAAGGGACTGACTCTCCAAGTCGGAAGAGTGTTAGTAAAGCGTCTGGAATGTTGCACCCGAGTACCAGGGGAGGAAAACTGAGACATATTTGAACACGTCTCCCATTCACATGGTTGATCATACTCTGGGTTCCACATGCATGTTTTAGCTGAAGGAAGAATACCTTAAACCTGGAGAGTTGAGACCCGTGGAATGGGTACCATGCAATATGACTTCAAAGGGTCTTCATTTGCTCACCGAACCTCTCCAATCCTATCACTGCTGCGTTTATGCCCCTGTACACACGCTTGATTCTCTTTTGGAGACATAGCAATCCATAGGTTTTAAGATACTTACTAGTCAGGTACATTCTTAGGCGTTTAATATGCGGTGTTGAGTCCATTTCGTTGAGCAAGGAGTAGCTCTTGTCTATTCCATATTTGGCTTAAGGAACTTTATCTGTGCTCATTTCAATCTCTGGTTTTATGCAGCACCCCAACTCACCTTTACCCTTAAGCAAGCATAAGTTGGTTTTCTAAATTTGAGTCCCTGTTCTGTTCTGTAACTCAGTTCCTGTGTAGCCAAGTTTACATTCCGTGTATTACTGATATCTTATGATGTTTCTTTTTCTGTGTGACTTACTTCAGTTAGAATCATCATACCTGAATCCACTCATTGTGCTGCTAAGGGCCTGATGACACAGATTTCATTGCTGAGTGATATTGCTTTGTAAATAAATACCACAACTTCTTTATCCATTTTTCACTTTCTGCGATGTTGAACTTGTACTGTAAACGAGGTTCTTGTAAACAGAGCCGTTCCAAACTTTGGGGTGGCTGTGTCTTTTTGATTTTAATTTCCCTAAGCTATAGGACCATAAGTGGAAGTGCCCTAGGTTCTGTTGCTTTGTTTTTTAGATGTTTCAGGAAACACCATACACTTCTCCCGAGTGGTTGTTGGCAATTTACATCCCGCCCATCAGCATAACAAGGCTCCCAGTTCTCCATGGCCTGTCCTGCCTTTCTGGATTTTACACTTTTTTCAGATGGCCCTTTTGACCGGGGGGAAGTGAGACTTCATTGTAGTGCAGATTTCCTTTGCAAGCTTGCTTGGTTGGCCAAAAAGGGCGTATGCGTTTTTTCCTGAATATATTCAGGAAAAAACGCATACGCCCTTTTTGGCCAAGTGCATCATTGTGGACGTTCTGCCTCTTTTCCTATGCTTTCAATGCAATTCCAGTCTACCTCCTGAAATCGGTTTCCTGCAATTCTGCCCCGCTTTCAAGTCCTCTTGGCAGCCTTACTTCAGTCTATTTTTGGACGATAGCTGTCATTTATAAGTCTGCAGGTTTGTGAATTACAGTGTCCCTGAGCTCCTTTCTTCAACTCGCTTTCTTGTGACCTGGCCGCAACACCGCAGGATGGCTTCAGGCCCTAATCTGGTTCCGGCACGGCACGCTGAGCCTTTGGTTAATTCCTCTTCCTGGTGGGAAATGAGAGTTAAATTTGCCCGTCCAGACACCTCCAGCTAGTCTCTCATTGGTTCTCGCTATTCCTGTTCATCTTCCGCAGAAATTGCAAACTGGGCCAAACAGGAGGTTAAAGGCGCTGACTCTCCAAGTGGGGAGAGTGTTAGTAAAGCGTCTGGAATGTTGCACCCGAGTACCAGGGGAGGAAAACTGAGACATATTTGAACACGTCTCCCGTTCACATGGTTGATCATACTTGGGTTCCACATGCATGTTTTAGCTGAAGGAAGAATACCTTAAACCTGGAGAGTTGAGACCCGTGGAATGGGTACCATGCAATATGACTTCAAAGGGTCTTCATTTGCTCACCGAACCTCTCCAATCCTATCACTGCTGCGTTTATGCCCCTGTACACACGCTTGATTCTCTTTTGGAGACATAGCAATCCATAGGTTTTAAGATACTTACTAGTCAGGTACATTCTTAGGCGTTTAATATGGGGTGTTGAGTCCATTTCGTTGAGCAAGGAGTAGCTCTTGTCTATTCCATATTTGGCTTAAGGAACTTTATCTGTGCTCATTTCAATCTCTGGTTTTATGCAGCACCCCAACTCACCTTTACCCTTAAGCAAGCATAAGTTGGTTTTCTAAATTTGAGACCCTGTTCTGTTTTGGAATTCAGTTCCTGTGTAGCCAAGTTTACATTCCGTGTATTAGTGATATCTTATGATGTTTCTTTTTCTGTGTGACTTATTTCAGTTAGAATCATCGTACCTGAATCCACTCATTGTGCTGCTAAGGGCCTGATGACACAGATTTCATTGCTGAGTGATATTGCTTTGTAAGTAAATACCACAACTTCTTTATCCATTTTTCACTTTCTGCGATGTTGAACTTCTACTGTAAACGAGGTTCTTGTAAACAGAGGCGTCCCAAACTTTGGGGTGGCTGTGTCTTTTTGATTTTAATTTCCCTAAGCTATAGGACCATAAGTGGAAGTTCCCTAGGTTCTGTTGCTTTTTTTTTACATGTTTCAGGAAACAGCATACACTTCTCCCTAGTGGTTGTTGGCAATTTACATCCCGCCCATCAGCATAACAAGGCTCCCAGTTCTCCATGGCCTGTCCTGCCTTTCTGGATTTTACACTTTTTTCAGATGGCCCTTTTGACCGGGGGGAAGTGAGACTTCATTGTAGTGCAGATTTCCTTTGCAAGCTTGCTTGGTTGGACAAAAAGGGCGTATGCGTTTTTTCCTGAATATATTCAGGAAAAAACGCATACGCCCTTTTTGGCCAAGTGCATCATTGTGGACGTTCTGCCTCTTTTCCTATGCTTTCAATGCAATTCCAGTCTACCTCCTGAAATCGGTTTCCTGCAATTCTGCCCCGCTTTCAAGTCCTCTTGGCAGCCTTACTTCAGTCTATTTTTGGACGATAGCTGTCATTTATAACTCTGCAGGTTTGTGAATTACAGTGCCCCTGAGCTCCTTTCTTCAACTCGCTTTCTTGTGACCTGGCCGCAACACCACAGGATGGCTTCAGGCCCTAATCTGGTTCCGGCACGGCACGCTGAGCCTTTGGTTAATTCCTCTTCCTGGTGGGAAATGAGAGTTAAATTTGCCCGTCCAGACACCTCCAGCTAGTCTCTCATTGGTTCTCGCTATTCCTGTTCATCTTCCGCAGAAATTGCAAACTGGGCCAAACAGGAGGTTAAAGGGACTGACTCTCCAAGTCGGAAGAGTGTTAGTAAAGCGTCTGGAATGTTGCACCCGAGTACCAGGGGAGGAAAACTGAGACATATTTGAACACGTCTCCCATTCACATGGTTGATCATACTCTGGGTTCCACATGCATGTTTTAGCTGAAGGAAGAATACCTTAAACCTGGAGAGTTGAGACCCGTGGAATGGGTACCATGCAATATGACTTCAAAGGGTCTTCATTTGCTCACCGAACCTCTCCAATCCTATCACTTCTGCGTTTATGCCCCTGTACACACGCTTGATTCTCTTTTGGAGACATAGCAATCCATAGGTTTTAAGATACTTACTAGTCAGGTACATTCTTAGGCGTTTAATATGCGGTGTTGAGTCCATTTCGTTGAGCAAGGAGTAGCTCTTGTCTATTCCATATTTGGCTTAAGGAACTTTATCTGTGCTCATTTCAATCTCTGGTTTTATGCAGCACCCCAACTCACCTTTACCCTTAAGCAAGCATAAGTTGGTTTTCTAAATTTGAGTCCCTGTTCTGTTCTGTAACTCAGTTCCTGTGTAGCCAAGTTTACATTCCGTGTATTACTGATATCTTATGATGTTTCTTTTTCTGTGTGACTTACTTCAGTTAGAATCATCATACCTGAATCCACTCATTGTGCTGCTAAGGGCCTGATGACACAGATTTCATTGCTGAGTGATATTGCTTTGTAAATAAATACCACAACTTCTTTATCCATTTTTCACTTTCTGCGATGTTGAACTTGTACTGTAAACGAGGTTCTTGTAAACAGAGCCGTTCCAAACTTTGGGGTGGCTGTGTCTTTTTGATTTTAATTTCCCTAAGCTATAGGACCATAAGTGGAAGTGCCCTAGGTTCTGTTGCTTTGTTTTTTAGATGTTTCAGGAAACACCATACACTTCTCCCGAGTGTCTGTTGGCAATTTACATCCCGCCCATCAGCATAACAAGGCTCCCAGTTCTCCATGGCCTGTCCTGCCTTTCTGGATTTTACACTTTTTTCAGATGGCCCTTTTGACCGGGGGGAAGTGAGACTTCATTGTAGTGCAGATTTCCTTTGCAAGCTTGCTTGGTTGGCCAAAAAGGGCGTATGCGTTTTTTCCTGAATATATTCAGGAAAAAACGCATACGCCCTTTTTGGCCAAGTGCATCATTGTGGACGTTCTGCCTCTTTTCCTATGCTTTCAATGCAATTCCAGTCTACCTCCTGAAATCGGTTTCCTGCAATTCTGCCCCGCTTTCAAGTCCTCTTGGCAGCCTTACTTCAGTCTATTTTTGGACGATAGCTGTCATTTATAAGTCTGCAGGTTTGTGAATTACAGTGCCCCTGAGCTCCTTTCTTCAACTCGCTTTCTTGTGACCTGGCCGCAACACCGCAGGATGGCTTCAGGCCCTAATCTGGTTCCGGTACGGCACGCTGAGCCTTTGGTTGTTTCCTCTTCCTGGTGGGAAATGAGAGTTAAATTTGCCCGTCCAGACACCTCCAGCTAGCCTCTCATTGGTTCTCGCTATTCCTGTTCATCTTCCGCAGAAATGGCAAACTGGGCCAAACAGGAGGTTAAAGGCGCTGACTCTCCAAGTGGGGAGAGTGTTAGTAAAGCGTCTGGAATGTTGCACCCGAGTACCAGGGGAGGAAAACTGAGACATATTTGAACACGTCTCCCATTCACATGGTTGATCATACTTGGGTTCCACATGCATGTTTTAGCTGAAGGAAGAATACCTTAAACCTGGAGAGTTGAGACCCGTGTAATGGGTACCATGCAATATGACTTCAAAGGGTCTTCATTTGCTCACCGAACCTCTCCAATCCTATCACTGCTGCGTTTATGCCCCTGTACACACGCTTGATTCTCTTTTGGAGACATAGCAATCCATAGGTTTTAAGATACTTACTAGTCAGGTACATTCTTAGGCGTTTAATATGCGGTGTTGAGTCCATTTCGTTGAGCAAGGAGTAGCTCTTGTCTATTCCATATTTGGCTTAAGGAACTTTATCTGTGGTCATTTCAATCTCTGGTTTTATGCAGCACCCCAACTCACCTTTACCCTTAAGCAAGCATAAGTTGGTTTTCTAAATTTGAGTCCCTGTTCTATTCTGTAACTCAGTTCCTGTGTAGCCAAGTTTACATTCCGTGTATTACTGATATCTTATGATGTTTCTTTTTCTGTGTGACTTACTTCAGTTAGAATCATCATACCTGAATCCACTCATTGTGCTGCTAAGGGCCTGATGACACAGATTTCATTGCTGAGTGATATTGCTTTGTAAATAAATACCACAACTTCTTTATCCATTTTTCACTTTCTGCGATGTTGAACTTGTACTGTAAACGAGGTTCTTGTAAACAGAGCCGTTCCAAACTTTGGGGTGGCTGTGTCTTTTTGATTTTAATTTCCCTAAGCTATAGGACCATAAGTGGAAGTGCCCTAGGTTCTGTTGCTTTGTTTTTTAGATGTTTCAGGAAACACCATACACTTCTCCTGAGTGGTTGTTTGCAATTTACATCCCGCCCATCAGCATAACAAGGCTCCCAGTTCTCCATGGCCTGTCTTGCCTTTCTGGATTTTACACTTTTTTCAGATGGCCCTTTGGACCGGGGGGAAGTGAGACTTCATTGTAGTGCAGATTTCCTTTGCAAGCTTGCTTGGTTGGCCAAAAAGGGCCTATGCGTTTTTTCCTGAATATATTCAGGAAAAAACGCATACGCCCTTTTTGGCCAAGTGCATCATTGTGGACGTTCTGCCTCTTTTCCTATGCTTTCAATGCAATTCCAGTCTACCTCCTGAAATCGGTTTCCTGCAATTCTGCCCCGCTTTCAAGTCCTCTTGGCAGCCTTACTTCAGTCTATTTTTGGACGATAGCTGTCATTTATAAGTCTGCAGGTTTGTGAATTACAGTGTCCCTGAGCTCCTTTCTTCAACTCGCTTTCTTGTGACCTGGCCGCAACACCGCAGGATGGCTTCAGGCCCTAATCTGGTTCTGGCACGGCACGCTGAGCCTTTGGTTAATTCCTCTTCCTGGTGGGAAATGAGAGTTAAATTTGCCCGTCCAGACACCTCCAGCTAGTCTCTCATTGGTTCTCGCTATTCCTGTTCATCTTCCGCAGAAATTGCAAACTGGGCCAAACAGGAGGTTAAAGGGACTGACTCTCCAAGTCGGGAGAGTGTTAGTAAAGCGTCTGGAATGTTGCACCCGAGTACCAGGGGAGGAAAACTGAGACATATTTGAACACGTCTCCCGATCACATGGTTGATCATACTCTAGGTTCCACATGCATGTTTTAGCTGAAGGAAGAATACCTTAAACCTGGGTATTTGAAACCCGTGGAATGGGTACCATGCAATATGACTTCAAAGGGTCTTCATTTGCTCACCGAACCTCTCCAATCCTATCACTGCTGCGTTTATGCCCCTGTACACATGCTTGATTCTCTTTCGGAGACATAGCAATCCATAGGTTTTACGATACTTACTAGTCAGGTACATACTTAGGCGTTTAATATGGGGTGTTGAGTCCATTTCGTTGAGCAAGGAGTAGCTCTTGTCTATTCCATATTTGGCTTAAGGAACTTTATCTGTGCTCATTTCAATCTCTGGTTTTAAGCAGCACCCCAACTCACCTTTACCCTTAAGCAAGCATAAGTTGGTTTTCTAAATTTGAGACCCTGTTCTGTTTTGGAATTCAGTTCCTGTGTAGCCAAGTTTACATTCCGTGTATTAGTGATATCTTATGATGTTTCTTTTTCTGTGTGACTTATTTCAGTTAGAATCATCGTACCTGAATCCACTCATTGTGCTGCTAAGGGCCTGATGACACAGATTTCATTGCTGAGTGATATTGCTTTGTAAGTAAATACCACAACTTCTTTATCCATTTTTCACTTTCTGTGATGTTGAACTTGTACTGTAAACGAGGTTCTTGTAAACAGAGCCGTTCCAAACTTTGAGGTGGCTGTGTCTTTTTGATTTTAATTTCCCTAAGCTATAGGACCATAAGTGGAAGTGCCCTAGGTTCTGTTGCTTTGTTTTTTAGATGTTTCAGGAAACACCATACACTTCTCCCGAATGGTTGTTGGCAATTTACATCCCGCCCATCAGCATAACAAGGCTCCCAGTTCTCCATGACCTGTCCTGCCTTTCTGGATTTTACACTTTTTTCAGATGGCCCTTTTGACCGGGGGGAAGTGAGACTTCATTGTAGTGCAGATTTCCTTTGCAAGCTTGCTTGGTTGGCCAAAAAGGGCGTATGCGTTTTTTCCTGAATATATTCAGGAAAAAACGCATACGCCCTTTTTGGCCAAGTGCATCATTGTGGACGTTCTGCCTCTTTTCCTATGCTTTCAATGCAATTCCAGTCTACCTCCTGAAATCGGTTTCCTGCAATTCTGCCCCGCTTTCAAGTCCTCTTGGCAGCCTTCCTTCAGTCTATTTTTGGACGATAGCTGTCATTTATAACTCTGCAGGTTTGTGAATTACAGTGCCCCTGAGCTCCTTTCTTCAACTCGCTTTCTTGTGACCTGGCCGCAACACCGCAGGATGGCTTCAGGCCCTAATCTGGTTCCGGCCCGGCATGCTGAGCCTTTGGTTAATTCCTCTTCCTGGTGGGAAATTAGAGTTAAATTTGCCCGTCCAGACACCTCCAGCTAGCCTCTCATTGGTTCTCGCTATTCCTGTTCATCTTCCGCAGAAATTGCAAACTGGGCCAAACAGGAGGTTAAAGGGACTGACTCTCCAAGTGGGGAGAGTGTTAGTAAAGCGTGTGGAATGTTGCACCCGAGTACCAGGGGAGGAAAACTGAGACATATTTGAACACGTCTCCCGTTCACATGGTTGATTATACTTGGGTTCCACATGCATGTTTTAGCTGAAGGAAGAATACCTTAAACCTGGGTAGTTGAAACCCGTGTAATGGGTACCATGCAATATGACTTCAAAGGGTCTTCATTTGCTCACCGAACCTCTCCAATCCTATCACTGCTGCGTTTATGCCCCTGTACACATGCTTGATTCTCTTTCGGAGACATAGCAATCCATAGGTTTTAAGATACTTACTAGTCAGGTACATTCTTAGGCGTTTAATATGCGGTGTTGAGTCCATTTCGTTGAGCAAGGAGTAGCTCTTGTCTATTCCATATTTGACTTAAGGAACTTTATCTGTGCTCATTTCAATCTCTGGTTTTATGCAGCACCCCAACTCACCTTTACCCTTAAGCAAGCATAAGTTGGTTTTCTAAATTTGAGACCCTGTTCTGTTCTGTAATTCAGTTCCTGTGTAGCCAAGTTTACATTCCGTGTATTACTGATATCTTATGATGTTTCTTTTTCTGTGTGACTTACTTCAGTTTGAATCATCATACCTGAATCCACTCATTGTGCTGCTAAGGGCCTGATGACACAGATTTCATTGCTGAGTGATATTGCTTTGTAAGTAAATACCACAACTTCTTTACCCATTTTTCACTTTCTGCGATGTTGAACTTGTACTGTAAACGAGGTTCTTGTAAACCGAGCCGTTCCAAACTTTGGGGTGGCTGTGTTTTTTTGATTTTAATTTCCCTAAGCTATAGGACCATAAGTGGAAGTGCCCTAGGTTCTGTTGCTTTGTTTTTTAGATGTTTCAGGAAACACCATACACTTCTCCCGAGTGTCTGTTGGCAATTTACATCCCGCCCATCAGCATAACAAGGCTCCCAGTTCTCCATGACCTGTCCTGCCTTTCTGGATTTTACACTTTTTTCAGATGGCCCTTTTGACCGGGGGGAAGTGAGACTTCATTGTAGTGCAGATTTCCTTTGCAAGCTTGCTTGGTTGGCCAAAAAGGGCGTATGCGTTTTTTCCTGAATATATTCAGGAAAAAACGCATACGCCCTTTTTGGCCAAGTGCATCATTGTGGACATTCTGCCTCTTTTCCTATGCTTTCAATGCAATTCCAGTCTACCTCCTGAAATCGGTTTCCTGCAATTCTGCCCCGCTTTCAAGTCCTCTTGGCAGCCTTACTTCAGTCTATTTTTGGACGATAGCTGTCATTTATAACTCTGCAGGTTTGTGAATTACAGTGCCCCTGAGCTCCTTTCTTCAACTCGCTTTCTTTTGAGCTGGCCGCAACACCGCAGGATGGCTTCAGGCCCTAATCTGGTTCCGGTACGGCACGCTGAGCCTTTGGTTATTTCCTCTTCCTGGTGGGAAATGAGAGTTAAATTTGCCCGTCCAGACACCTCCAGCTAGCCTCTCATTGGTTCTCGCTATTCCTGTTCATCTTCCGCAGAAATTGCAAACTGGGCCAAACAGGAGGTTAAAGGCGCTGACTCGCCAAGTGGGGAGAGTGTTAGTAAAGCGTCTGGAATGTTGCACCCGAGTACCAGGGGAGGAAAACTGAGACATATTTGAACACGTCTCCCGATCACATGGTTGATCATACTCTAGGTTCCACATGCATGTTTTAGCTGAAGGAAGAATACCTTAAACCTGGGTAGTTGAAACCCGTGGAATGGGTACCATGCAATATGACTTCAAAGGGTCTTCATTTGCTCACCGAACCTCTCCAATCCTATCACTGCTGCGTTTATGCCCCTGTACACATGCTTGATTCTCTTTCGGAGACATAGCAATCCATAGGTTTTAAGATACTTACAAGTCAGGTACATTCTTAGGCGTTTAATATGTGGTGTTGAGTCCATTTCGTTGAGCAAGGAGTAGCTCTTGTCTATTCCATATTTGGCTTAAGGAACTTTATCTGTGCTCATTTCAATCTCTGGTTTTATGCAGCACCCCAACTCACCTTTACCCTTAAGCAAGCATAAGTTGTTTTTCTAAATTTGAGGCCCTGTTCTGTTCTGTAATTCAGTTCCTGTGTAGCCAAGTTTCCATTCCGTGTATTACTGATATCTTATGATGTTTCTTTTTCTGTGTGACTTATTTCAGTTAGAATCATCATACCTGAATCCACTCATTGTGCTGCTAAGGGCCTGATGACATAGATTTCATTGCTGAGTGATATTGCTTTGTAAGTGAATACCACAACTTCTTTATCCATTTTTCACTTTCTGCGATGTTGAACTTGTACTGTAAACGAGGTTCTTGTAAACAGAGCCGTTCCAAACTTTGGGGTGGCTGTGTCTTTTTGATTTTAATTTCTCTAAGCTATAGGACCATAAGTGGAAGTGCCCTAGGCTCTGTTGCTTTGTTTTTTAGATGTTTCAGGAAACACCATACACTTCTCCCGAGTGTCTGTTGGCAATTTAAATCCCGCCCATCAGCATAACAAGGCTCCCAGTTCTCAATGGCCTGTTGCCTTTCTGGATTTTACACTTTTTTCAGATGGCCCTTTTGACCGGGGGTAAGTGAGACTTCATTGTAGTGCAGATTTCCTTTGCAAGCTTGCTTGGTTGGCCAAAAAGGGCGTATGCGTTTTTTCCTTAATATATTCAGGAAAAAACGCATACGCCCTTTTTGGCCAAGTGCATCATTGTGGACGTTCTGCCTCTTTTCCTATGCTTTCAATGCAATTCCAGTCTACCTCCTGAAATCGGTTTCCTGCAATTCTGCCCCGCTTTCAAGTCCTCTTGGCAGCCTTACTTCAGTCTATTTTTGGACGATAGCTGTCATTTATAACTCTGCAGGTTTGTGAATTACAGTGCCCCTGAGCTCCTTTCTTCAACTCGCTTTCTTTTGAACTGGCCGCAACACCGCAGGATGGCTTCAGGCCCTAATCTGGTTCCGGTACGGCACGCTGAGCCTTTGGTTATTTCCTCTTCCTGGTGGGAAATGAGAGTTAAATTTGCCCCTCCAGACACCTCCAGCTAGCCTCTCATTGGTTCTCGCTATTCCTGTTCATCTTCCGCAGAAATTGCAAACTGGCCCAAACAGGAGGTTAAAGGCGCTGACTCTCCAAGTGGGGAGAGTGTTAGTAAAGCGTCTGGAATGTTGCACCCGAGTACCAGGGGAGGAAAACTGAGACATATTTGAACACGTCTCCCGTTCACATGGTTGATCATACTTGGGTTCCACATGCATGTTTTAGCTGAAGGAAGAATACCTTAAACCTGGAGAGTTGAGACCCGTGTAATGGGTACCATGCAATATGACTTCAAAGGGTCTTCATTTGCTCACCGAACCTCTCCAATCCTATCACTGCTGCGTTTATGCCACTGTACACATGCTTGATTCTCTTTTGGAGACATAGCAATCCATAGGTTTTACGATACTTACTAGTCAGGTACATTCTTAGGCGTTTAATATGCGGTGTTGAGTCCATTTCGTTGAGCAAGGAGTAGCTCTTGTCTATTCCATATTTAACTTAAGGAACTTTATCTGTGCTCATTTCAATCTCTGGTTTTATGCAGCACCCCAACTCACCTTTACCCTTAAGCAAGAATAAGTTGGTTTTCTAAATTTGAGACCCTGTTCTGTTCTGTAATTCAGTTCCTGTGTAGCCAAGTTTACATTCCGTGTATTACTGATATCTTATGATGTTTCTTTTTCTGTGTGACTTATTTCAGTTAGAATCATCATACCTGAATCCACTCATTGTGATGCTAAGGGCCTGATGACATAGATTTCATTGCTGAGTGATATTGCTTTGTAAGTAAATACCACAACTTCTTTATCCATTTTTCACTTTCTGCGATGTTGAACTTGTACTGTAAACGAGGTTCTTGTAAACAGAGGCGTCCCAAACTTTGGGGTGGCTGTGTCTTTTTGATTTTAATTTCCCTAAGCTATAGGACCATAAGTGGAAGTACCCTAGGCTCTGTTGCTTTGTTTTTTAGATGTTTCAGGAAACACCATACACTTCTCCCGAGTGTCTGTTGGCAATTTACATCCCGCCCATCAGCATAACAAGGCTCCCAGTTCTCCATGGCCTGTCCTGCCTTTCTGGATTTTACACTTTTTTCAGATGGCCCTTTTGGCCAGGGGGAAGTGAGACTTCATTGTAGTGCAGATTTCCTTTGCAAGCTTGCTTGGTTGGCCAAAAAGGGCGTATGCGTTTTTTCCTGAATATATTCAGGAAAAAACGCATACGCCCTTTTTGGCCAAGTGCATCATTGTGGACGTTCTGCCTCTTTTCCTATGCTTTCAATGCAATTCCAGTCTACCTCCTGAAATCGGTTTCCTGCAATTCTGCCCCGCTTTCAAGTCCTCTTGGCAGCCTTACTTCAGTCTATTTTTGGACGATAGCTGTCATTTATAACTCTGCAGGTTTGTGAATTACAGTGCCCCTGAGCTCCTTTCTTCAACTCGCTTTCTTGTGACCTGGCCGCAACACCGCAGGATGGCTTCAGGCCCTAATCTGGTTCCGGTACGGCACGCTGAGCCTTTGGTTATTTCCTCTTCCTGGTGGGAAATGAGAGTTAAATTTGCCCGTCCAGACACCTCCAGCTAGCCTCTCATTGGTTCTCGCTATTCCTGTTCATCTTCCGCAGAAATTGCAAACTGGGCCAAACAGGAGGTTAAAGGCGCTGACTCTCCAAGTGGGGAGAGTGTTAGTAAAGCGTCTGGAATGTTGCACCCGAGTACCAGGGGAGGAAAACTGAGACATATTTGAACACGTCTCCCGTTCACATGGTTGATCATACTTGGGTTCCACATGCATGTTTTAGCTGAAGGAAGAATACCTTAAACCTGGAGAGTTAAGACCCGTGTAATGGGTACCATGCAATATGACTTCAAAGGGTCTTCATTTGCTCACCGAACCTCTCCAATCCTATCACTGCTGCGTTTATGCCCCTGTACACATGCTTGATTCTCTTTCGGAGACATAGCAATCCATAGGTTTTAAGATACTTACTAGTCAGGTACATTCTTAGGCGTTTAATATGCGGTGTTGAGTCCATTTCGTTGAGCAAGGAGTAGCTCTTGTCTATTCCATATTTGGCTTAAGGAACTTTATCTGTGCTCATTTCAATCTCTGGTTTTATGCAGCACCCCAACTCACCTTTACCCTTAAGCAAGCATAAGTTGGTTTTCTAAATTTGAGACCCTGTTCTGTTCTGTAATTCAGTTCCTGTGTAGCCAAGTTTACATTCCATGTATTAGTGATATCTTATGATGTTTCTTTTTCTGTGTGACTTATTTCAGTTAGAATCATCATACGTGAATCCACTCATTGTGCTGCTAAGGGCCTGATGACACAGATTTCATTGCTGAGTGATATTGCTTTGTAAGTAAATACGACAACTTCTTTATCCATTTTTCACTTTCTGCGATGTTGAACTTGTACTGTAAACGAGGTTCTTGTAAACAGAGCCGTTCCAAACTTTGGGGTGGCTGTGTCTTTTTGATTTTAATTTCCCTAAGCTATAGGACCATAAGTGGAAGTGCCCTAGGTTCTGTTGCTTTGTTTTTTAGATGTTTCAGGAAACACCATACACTTCTCCAGAGTGGTTGTTGGCAATTTACATCCCGCCCATCAGCATAACAAGGCTCCCAGTTGTCCATGGCCTGTCCTGCCTTTCTGGATTTTACACTTTTTTCAGATGGCCCTTTTGACCGGGGGGAAGTGAGACTTCATTGTAGTGCAGATTTCCTTTGCAAGCTTGCTTGGTTGGCCAAAAAGGGCGTATGCGTTTTTTCTGAATATATTCAGGAAAAAACGCATACGCCCTTTTTGGCCAAGTGCATCATTGTGGACGTTCTGCCTCTTTTCCTATGCTTTCAATGCAATTCCAGTCTACCTCCTGAAATCGGCATAACAGCATAACAAGGCTCCCAGTTGTCCATGGCCTGTCCTGCCTTTCTGGATTTTACACTTTTTTCAGATGGCCCTTTTGACCGGGGGGAAGTGAGACTTCATTGTAGTGCAGATTTCCTTTGCAAGCTTGCTTGGTTGGCCAAAAAGGGCGTATGCGTTTTTTCCTGAATATATTCAGGAAAAAACGCATACGCCCTTTTTGGCCAAGTGCATCATTGTGGACGTTCTGCCTCTTTTCCTATGCTTTCAATGCAATTCCAGTCTACCTCCTGAAATCGGTTTCCTGCAATTCTGCCCCGCTTTCAAGTCCTCTTGGCAGCCATACTTCAGTCTATTTTTGGACGATAGCTGTCATTTATAACTCTGCAGGTTTGTGAATTACAGTGCCCCTGAGCTCCTTTCTTCAACTCGCTTTCTTGTGACCTGGCCGCAACACCGCAGGATGGCTTCAGGCCCTAATCTGGTTCCGGCCCGGCATGCTGAGCCTTTGGTTAATTCCTCTTCCTGGTGGGAAATGAGAGTTAAATTTGCCCGTCCAGACACCTCCAGCTAGCCTCTCATTGGTTCTCGCTATTCCTGTTCATCTTCCGCAGAAATTGCAAACTGGGCCAAACAGGAGGTTAAAGGGACTGACTCTCCAAGTGGGGAGAGTGTTAGTAAAGCATCTGGAATGTTGCACCCGAGTACCAGGGGAGGAAAACTGAGACATATTTGAACACGTCTCCCGATCACATGGTTGATCATACTCTAGGTTCCACATGCATGTTTTAGCTGAAGGAAGAATACCTTAAACCTGGAGAGTTAAGACCCGTGTAATGGGTACCATGCAATATAACTTCAAAGGGTCTTCATTTGCTCACCGAACCTCTCCAATCCTATCACTGCTGCATTTATGCCCCTGTACACATGCTTGATTCTCTTTCAGAGACATAGCAATCCATAGGTTTTAAGATACTTACTAGTCAGGTACATTCTTAGGCGTTTAATATGGGGTGTTGAGTCCATTTCGTTGAGCAAGGAGTAGCTCTTGTCTATTCCATATTTGGCTTAAGGAACTTTATCTGTGCTCATTTCAATCTCTGGTTTTATGCAGCACCACAACTCACCTTTACCCTTAAGCAAGCATAAGTTGTTTTTCTAAATTTGAGACCCTGTTCTGTTCTGTAATTCAGTTCCTGTGTAGCCAAGTTTCCATTCCGTGTATTACTGATATCTTATGATGTTTCTTTTTCTGTGTGACTTATTTCAGTTAGAATCATCATACCTGAATCCACTCATTGTGCTGCTAAGGGCCTGATGACACAGATTTCATTGCTGAGTGATATTGCTTTGTAAGTAAATACGACAACTTCTTTATCCATTTTTCACTTTCTGCGATGTTGAACTTGTACTGTAAACGAGGTTCTTGTAAACAGAGCCGTTCCAAACTTTGGGGTGGCTGTGTCTTTTTGATTTTAATTTCCCTAAGCTATAGGACCATAAGTGGAAGTGCCCTAGGTTCTGTTGCTTTGTTTTTTAGATGTTTCAGGAAACACCATACACTTCTCCCGAGTGTCTGTTGGCAATTTACATCCCGCCCATCAGCATAACAAGGCTCCCAGTTCTCCATGTACTGTCCTGCCTTTCTGGATTTTACACTTTTTTCAGATGGCCCTTTTTACCGGGGGATAGTGAGACTTCATTGTAGTTCAGATTTCCTTTGCAAGCTTGCTTGGTTGGCCAAAAAGGGCGTATGCGTTTTTTCCTGAATATTTTCAGGAAAAAACGCATACGCCCTTTTTGGCCAAGTGCATCATTGTGGACGTTCTGCCTCTTTTCCTATGCTTTCAATGCAATTCCAGTCTACCTCCTGAAATCGGTTTCCTGCAATTCTGCCCCGCTTTCAAGTCCTCTTGGCAGCCTTACTTCAGTCTATTTTTGGACGATAGCTGTCATTTATAACTCTGCAGGTTTGTGAATTACAGTGCCCCTGAGCTCCTTTCTTCAACTCGCTTTCTTGTGACCTGGCCGCAACACCGCAGGATGGCTTCAGGCCCTAATCTGGTTCCGGCCCGGCACGCTGAGCCTTTGGTTAATTCCTCTTCCTGGTGGGAAATGAGAGTTAAATTTGCCCGTCCAGACACCTCCAGCTAGCCTCTCATTGGTTCTCGCTATTCCTGTTCATCTTCCGCAGAAATTGCAAACTGGGCCAAACAGGAGGTTAAAGGGACTGACTCTCCAAGTGGGGAGAGTGTTAGTAAAGCATCTGGAATGTTGCACCCGAGTACCAGGGGAGGAAAACTGAGACATATTTGAACACGTCTCCCGTTCACATGGTTGATCATACTTGGGTTCCACATGCATGTTTTAGCTGAAGGAAGAATACCTTAAACCTGGAGAGTTGAGACCCGTGGAATGGGTACCATGCAATATGACTTCAAAGGGTCTTCATTTGCTCACCGAACCTCTCCAATCCTATCACTGCTGCGTTTATGCCCCTGTACACATGCTTGATTCTCTTTTGGAGACATAGCAATCCATAGGTTTTACGATACTTCTAGTCAGGTACATTCTTAGGCGTTTAATATGCGGTGTTGAGTCCATTTCGTTGAGCAAGGGGTAGCTCTTGTCTATTTCATATTTGACTTAAGGAACTTTATCTGTGCTCATTTCAATCTCTGGTTTTATGCAGCACCCCAACTCACCTTTACCCTTAAGCAAGCATAAGTTGGTTTTCTAAATTTGAGACCCTGTTCTGTTCTGTAATTCAGTTCCTGTGTAGCCAAGTTTACATTCCATGTATTACTGATATCTTATGATGTTTCTTTTTCTGTGTGACTTATTTCAGTTAGAATCATCATACGTGAATCCACTCATTGTGCTGCTAAGGGCCTGATGACACAGATTTCATTGCTGAGTGATATTGCTTTGTAAGTAAATACCACAACTTCTTTATCCATTTTTCACTTTCTGCGATGTTGAACTTGTACTGTAAACGAGGTTCTTGTAAACAGAGCCGTTCCAAACTTTGGGGTGGCTGTGTCTTTTTGATTTTAATTTCCCTAAGCTATAGGACCATAAGTGGAAGTGCCCTAGGTTCTGTTGCTTTGTTTTTTAGATGTTTCAGGAAACACCATACACTTCTCCCGAGTGGTTGTTGGCAATTTACATCCCGCCCATCAGCATAACAAGGCTCCCAGTTCTCCATGGCCTGTCCTGCCTTTCTGGATTTTACACTTTTTTCAGATGGCCCTTTTGACCGGGGGGAAGTGAGACTTCATTGTAGTGCAGATTTCCTTTGCAAGCTTGCTTGGTTGGCCAAAAAGGGCGTATGCGTTTTTTCTGAATATATTCAGGAAAAAACGCATACGCCCTTTTTGGCCAAGTGCATCATTGTGGACGTTCTGCCTCTTTTCCTATGCTTTCAATGCAATTCCAGTCTACCTCCTGAAATCGGTTTCCTGCAATTCTGCCCCGCTTTCAAGTCCTCTTGGCAGCCTTACTTCAGTCTATTTTTGGACGATAGCTGTCATTTGTAACTCTGCAGGTTTGTGAATTACAGTGCCCCTGAGCTCCTTTCTTCAACTCGCTTTCTTGAGACCTGGCCGCAACACCGCAGGATGGCTTCAGGCCCTAATCTGGTTCCGGCCCGGCATGCTGAGCCTTTGGTTAATTCCTCTTCCTGGTGGGAAATGAGAGTTAAATTTGCCCGTCCAGACACCTACAGCTAGCCTCTCATTGGTTCTCGCTATTCCTGTTCATCTTCCGCAGAAATTGCAAACTGGGCCAAACAGGAGGTTAAAGGGAATGACTCTCCAAGTGGAGAGAGTGTTAGTAAAGCGTCTGGAATGTTGCACCCGAGTACCAGGGGAGGAAAATTGAGACATATTTGAACACGTCTCCCGTTCACATGGTTGATCATACTTGGGTTCCACATGCATGTTTTAGCTGAAGGAAGAATACCTTAAACCTGGAGAGTTGAGACCCGTGTAATGGGTACCATGCAATATGACTTCAAAGGGTCTTCATTTGCTCACCGAACCTCTCCAATCCTATCACTGCTGCGTTTATGCCCCTGTACACATGCTTGATTCTCTTTTGGAGACATAGCAATCCATAGGTTTTACGATACTTACTAGTCAGGTACATTCTTAGGCGTTTAATATGCGGTGTTGAGTCCATTTCGTTGAGCAAGGGGTAGCTCTTGTCTATTTCATATTTGACTTAAGGAACTTTATCTGTGCTCATTTCAATCTCTGGTTTTATGCAGCACCCCAACTCACCTTTACCCTTAAGCAAGCATAAGTTGGTTTTCTAAATTTGAGACCCTGTTCTGTTCTGTAATTCAGTTCCTGTGTAGCCAAGTTTACATTCCATGTATTAGTGATATCTTATGATGTTTCTTTTTCTGTGTGACTTATTTCAGTTAGAATCATCATACGTGAATCCACTCATTGTGCTGCTAAGGGCCTGATGACACAGATTTCATTGCTGAGTGATATTGCTTTGTAAGTAAATACCACAACTTCTTTATCCATTTTTCACTTTCTGCGATGTTGAACTTGTACTGTAAACGAGGTTCTTGTAAACAGAGCCGTTCCAAACTTTGGGGTGGCTGTGTCTTTTTGATTTTAATTTCCCTAAGCTATAGGACCATAAGTGGAAGTGCCCTAGGTTCTGTTGCTTTGTTTTTTAGATGTTTCAGGAAACACCATACACTTCTCCAGAGTGGTTGTTGGCAATTTACATCCCGCCCATCAGCATAACAAGGCTCCCAGTTGTCCATGGCCTGTCCTGCCTTTCTGGATTTTACACTTTTTTCAGATGGCCCTTTTGACCGGGGGGAAGTGAGACTTCATTGTAGTGCAGATTTCCTTTGCAAGCTTGCTTGGTTGGCCAAAAAGGGCGTATGCGTTTTTTCTGAATATATTCAGGAAAAAACGCATACGCCCTTTTTGGCCAAGTGCATCATTGTGGACGTTCTGCCTCTTTTCCTATGCTTTCAATGCAATTCCAGTCTACCTCCTGAAATCGGCATAACAGCATAACAAGGCTCCCAGTTGTCCATGGCCTGTCCTGCCTTTCTGGATTTTACACTTTTTTCAGATGGCCCTTTTGACCGGGGGGAAGTGAGACTTCATTGTAGTGCAGATTTCCTTTGCAAGCTTGCTTGGTTGGCCAAAAAGGGCGTATGCGTTTTTTCCTGAATATATTCAGGAAAAAACGCATACGCCCTTTTTGGCCAAGTGCATCATTGTGGACGTTCTGCCTCTTTTCCTATGCTTTCAATGCAATTCCAGTCTACCTCCTGAAATCGGTTTCCTGCAATTCTGCCCCGCTTTCAAGTCCTCTTGGCAGCCATACTTCAGTCTATTTTTGGACGATAGCTGTCATTTATAACTCTGCAGGTTTGTGAATTACAGTGCCCCTGAGCTCCTTTCTTCAACTCGCTTTCTTGTGACCTGGCCGCAACACCGCAGGATGGCTTCAGGCCCTAATCTGGTTCCGGCCCGGCATGCTGAGCCTTTGGTTAATTCCTCTTCCTGGTGGGAAATGAGAGTTAAATTTGCCCGTCCAGACACCTCCAGCTAGCCTCTCATTGGTTCTCGCTATTCCTGTTCATCTTCCGCAGAAATTGCAAACTGGGCCAAACAGGAGGTTAAAGGGACTGACTCTCCAAGTGGGGAGAGTGTTAGTAAAGCATCTGGAATGTTGCACCCGAGTGCCAGGGGAGGAAAACTGAGACATATTTGAACACGTCTCCCGATCACATGGTTGATCATACTCTAGGTTCCACATGCATGTTTTAGCTGAAGGAAGAATACCTTAAACCTGGAGAGTTAAGACCCGTGTAATGGGTACCATGCAATATAACTTCAAAGGGTCTTCATTTGCTCACCGAACCTCTCCAATCCTATCACTGCTGCATTTATGCCCCTGTACACATGCTTGATTCTCTTTCAGAGACATAGCAATCCATAGGTTTTAAGATACTTACTAGTCAGGTACATTCTTAGGCGTTTAATATGGGGTGTTGAGTCCATTTCGTTGAGCAAGGAGTAGCTCTTGTCTATTCCATATTTGGCTTAAGGAACTTTATCTGTGCTCATTTCAATCTCTGGTTTTATGCAGCACCACAACTCACCTTTACCCTTAAGCAAGCATAAGTTGTTTTTCTAAATTTGAGACCCTGTTCTGTTCTGTAATTCAGTTCCTGTGTAGCCAAGTTTCCATTCCGTGTATTACTGATATCTTATGATGTTTCTTTTTCTGTGTGACTTATTTCAGTTAGAATCATCATACCTGAATCCACTCATTGTGCTGCTAAGGGCCTGATGACACAGATTTCATTGCTGAGTGATATTGCTTTGTAAGTAAATACGACAACTTCTTTATCCATTTTTCACTTTCTGCGATGTTGAACTTGTACTGTAAACGAGGTTCTTGTAAACAGAGCCGTTCCAAACTTTGGGGTGGCTGTGTCTTTTTGATTTTAATTTCCCTAAGCTATAGGACCATAAGTGGAAGTGCCCTAGGTTCTGTTGCTTTGTTTTTTAGATGTTTCAGGAAACACCATACACTTCTCCCGAGTGTCTGTTGGCAATTTACATCCCGCCCATCAGCATAACAAGGCTCCCAGTTCTCCATGTACTGTCCTGCCTTTCTGGATTTTACACTTTTTTCAGATGGCCCTTTTTACCGGGGGATAGTGAGACTTCATTGTAGTTCAGATTTCCTTTGCAAGCTTGCTTGGTTGGCCAAAAAGGGCGTATGCGTTTTTTCCTGAATATTTTCAGGAAAAAACGCATACGCCCTTTTTGGCCAAGTGCATCATTGTGGACGTTCTGCCTCTTTTCCTATGCTTTCAATGCAATTCCAGTCTACCTCCTGAAATCGGTTTCCTGCAATTCTGCCCCGCTTTCAAGTCCTCTTGGCAGCCTTACTTCAGTCTATTTTTGGACGATAGCTGTCATTTATAACTCTGCAGGTTTGTGAATTACAGTGCCCCTGAGCTCCTTTCTTCAACTCGCTTTCTTGTGACCTGGCCGCAACACCGCAGGATGGCTTCAGGCCCTAATCTGGTTCCGGCCCGGCACGCTGAGCCTTTGGTTAATTCCTCTTCCTGGTGGGAAATGAGAGTTAAATTTGCCCGTCCAGACACCTCCAGCTAGCCTCTCATTGGTTCTCGCTATTCCTGTTCATCTTCCGCAGAAATTGCAAACTGGGCCAAACAGGAGGTTAAAGGGACTGACTCTCCAAGTGGGGAGAGTGTTAGTAAAGCATCTGGAATGTTGCACCCGAGTACCAGGGGAGGAAAACTGAGACATATTTGAACACGTCTCCCGATCTCATGGTTGATCATACTCTAGGTTCCATATGCATGTTTTAGCTGAAGGAAGAATACCTTAAACCTAGGTAGTTGAAACCCGTGGAATGGGTACCATGCAATATGACTTCAAAGGGTCTTCATTTGCTCACCGAACCTCTCCAATCCTATCACTGCTGCGTTTATACCCCTGTACACATGCTTGATTCTCTTTCGGAGACATAGCAATCCATAGGTTTTAAGATACTTACAAGTCAGGTACATTCTTAGGCGTTTAATATGCGGTGTTGAGTCCATTTCGTTGAGCAAGGAGTAGCTCTTGTCTATTCCATATTTGGCTTAAGGAACTTTATCTGTGCTCATTTCAATCTCTGGTTTTATGCAGCACCCCAACTCACCTTTACCCTTAAGCAAGCATAAGTTGGTTTTCTAAATTTGAGACCCTGTTCTGTTCTGTAATTCAGTTCCTGTGTAGCCAAGTTTCCATTCCGTGTATTACTGATATCTTATGATGTTTCTTTTTCTGTGTGACTTATTTCAGTTAGAATCATCATACCTGAATCCACTCATTGTGCTGCTAAGGGCCTGATGACATAGATTTCATTGCTGAGTGATATTGCTTTGTAAGTGAATACCACAACTTCTTTATCCATTTTTCACTTTCTGCGATGTTGAACTTGTACTGTAAACGAGGTTCTTGTAAACAGAGCCGTTCCAAACTTTGGGGTGGCTGTGTCTTTTTGATTTTAATTTCCCTAAGCTATAGGACCATAAGTGGAAGTGCCCTAGGCTCTGTTGCTTTGTTTTTTAGATGTTTCAGGAAACACCATACACTTCTCCCAAGTGTCTGTTGGCAATTTACATCCCGCCCATCAGCATAACAAGGCTCCCAGTTCTCAATGGCCTGTCCTGCCTTTCTGGATTTTACACTTTTTTCAGATGGCCCTTTTGACCGGGGGGAAGTGAGACTTCATTGTAGTGCAGATTTCCTTTGCAAGCTTGCTTGGTTGGCCAAAAAGGGCGTATGCGTTTTTTCCTGAATATATTCAGGAAAAAACGCATACACCCTTTTTGGCCAAGTGCATCATTGTGGACGTTCTGCCTCTTTTCCTATGCTTTCAATGCAATTCCAGTCTACCTCCTGAAATCGGTTTCCTGCAATTCTGCCCCGCTTTCAAGTCCTCTTGGCAGCCTTACTTCAGTCTATTTTTGGACGATAGCTGTCATTTATAACTCTGCAGGTTTGTGAATTACAGTGTTCCTGACCTCCTTTCTTCAACTCGCTTTCTTGTGACCTGGCCGCAACACCGCAGGATGGCTTCAGGCCCTAATCTGGTTCCGGCCCGGCCTGCTGAGCCTTTGGTTAATTCCTCTTCCTGATGGGAAATGAGAGTTAAATTTGCCCGTCCAGACACATCCAGCTAGCCTCTCATTGGTTCTCGCTATTCCTGTTCATCTTCCGCAGAAATTGCAAACTGGGCCAAACAGGATGTTAAAGGGACTGACTCTCCAAGTGGGGAGAGTGTTAGTAAAGCGTCTGGAATGTTGCACCCGAGTACCAGGGGAGGAAAACTGAGACATATTTGAACACGTCTCCCGATCACATGGTTGATCATACTCTAGGTTCCACATGCATGTTTTAGCTGAAGGAAGAATACCTTAAACCTGGGTAGTTGAAACCCGTGGAATGGGTACCATGCAATATGACTTCAAAGGGTCTTCATTTGCTCACCGAACCTCTCCAATCCTATCACTGCTGCGTTTATGCCCCTGTACACATGCTTGATTCTCTTTTGGAGACATAGCAATCCATAGGTTTTACGATACTTACTAGTCAGGTACATTCTTAGGCGTTTAATATGCGGTGTTGAGTCCATTTCGTTGAGCAAGGAGTAGCTCTTGTCTATTCCATATTTGGCTTAAGGAACTTTATCTGTGCTCATTTCAATCTCTGGTTTTATGCAGCACCCCAACTCACCTTTACCCTTAAGCAAGCATAAGTTGGTTTTCTAAATTTGAGACCCTGTTCTGTTCTGTAATTCAGTTCCTGTGTAGCCAAGTTTCCATTCCGTGTATTACTGATATCTTATGATGTTTCTTTTTCTGTGTGACTTATTTCAGTTAGAATCATCATACCTGAATCCACTCATTGTGCTGCTAAGGGCGTGATGACACAGATTTCATTGCTGAGTGATATTGCTTTGTAAGTAAATACCACAACTTCTTTATCCATTTTTCACTTTCTGCGATGTTGAACTTGTACTGTAAACGAGGTTCTTGTAAACAGAGCCGTTCCAAACTTTGGGGTGGCTGTGTCTTTTTGATTTTAATTTCCCTAAGCTATAGGACCATAAGCGGAAGTGCCCTAGGTTCTGTTGCTTTGTTTTTTAGATGTTTGAGGAAACACCATACACTTCTCCCGAGTGGTTGTTGGCAATTTACATCCCGCCCATCAGCATAACAAGGCTCCCAGTTCTCCATGGCCTGTCCTGCCTTTCTGGATTTTACACTTTTTTCAGATGGCCCTTTTGACCGGGGGGAAGTGAGACTACATTGTAGTGCAGATTTCCTTTGCAAGCTTGCTTGGTTGGCCAAAAAGGGCGTATGCGTTTTTTCCTGAATATATTCAGGAAAAAACGCATACGCCCTTTTTGGCCAAGTGCATCATTGTGGACGTTCTGCCTCTTTTCCTATGCTTTCAATGCAATTCCAGTCTACCTCCTGAAATCGGTTTCCTGCAATTCTGCCCCGCTTTCAAGTCCTCTTGGCAGCCTTACTTCAGTCTATTTTTGGACGATAGCTGTCATTTATAACTCTGCAGGTTTGTGAATTACAGTGCCCCTGAGCTCCTTTCTTCAACTCGCTTTCTTTTGAGCTGGCCGCAACACCGCAGGATGGCTTCAGGCCCTAATCTGGTTCCGGTACGGCACGCTGAGCCTTTGGTTATTTCCTCTTCCTGGTGGGAAATGAGAGTTAAATTTGCCCGTCCAGACACCTCCAGCTAGCCTCTCATTGGTTCTCGCTATTCCTGTTCATCTTCCGCAGAAATTGCAAACTGGGCCAAACAGGAGGTTAAAGGCGCTGACTCTCCAAGTGGGGAGAGTGTTAGTAAAGCATCTGGAATGTTGCACCCGAGTACCAGGGGAGGAAAACTGAGACATATTTGAACACATCTCCCGTTCACATGGTTGATCATACTTGGGTTCCACATGCATGTTTTAGCTGAAGGAAGAATACCTTAAACCTGTAGAGTTGAGACCCGTGTAATGGGTACCATGCAATATGACTTCAAAGGGTCTTCATTTGCTCACCGAACCTCTCCAATCCTATCACTGCTGCGTTTATGCCCC
Source organism: Delphinus delphis (assembly GCF_949987515.2). Classification (NCBI taxonomy): domain Eukaryota; kingdom Metazoa; phylum Chordata; class Mammalia; order Artiodactyla; family Delphinidae; genus Delphinus; species Delphinus delphis. The sequence goes on along the minus strand of NW_027192685.1, from coordinate 365,576 downwards.
TGTACACATGCTTGATTCTCTTTTGGAGACATAGCAATCCATAGGTTTTACGATACTTACTAGTCAGGTACATTCTTAGGCGTTTAATATGCGGTGTTGAGTCCATTTCGTTGAGCAAGGAGTAGCTCTTGTCTATTCCATATTTGACTTAAAGAACTTTATCTGTGCTCATTTCAATCTCTGGTTTTATGCAGCACCCCAACTCACCTTTACCCTTAAGCAAGCATAAGTTGGTTTTCTAAATTTGAGACCCTGTTCTGTTCTGTAATTCAGTTCCTGTGTAGCCAAGTTTACATTCCGTGTATTACTGATATCTTATGATGTTTCTTTTTCTGTGTGATTTATTTCAGTTAGAATCATCATACCTGAATCCACTCATTGTGCTGCTAAGGGCCTGATGACACAGATTTCATTGCTGAGTGATATTGCTTTGTAAGTAAATACCACAACTTCTTTATCCATTTTTCACTTTCTGCGATGTTGAACTTGTACTGTAAACGAGGTTCTTGTAAACAGAGCCGTTCCAAACTTTGGGGTGGCTGTGTCTTTTTGATTTTAATTTCCCTAAGCTATAGGACCATAAGTGGCAGTGCCCTAGGCTCTGTTGCTTTGTTTTTTAGATGTTTCAGGAAACACCATACACTTCTCCGGAGTGTCTCTTGGCAATTTACATCCCGCCCATCAGCATAACAAGGCTCCCAGTTCTCCATGGCCTGTCCTGCCTTTCTGGATTTTACACTTTTTTCAGATGGCCCTTTTGACCGGGGGGAAGTGAGACTTCATTGTAGTGCAGATTTCCTTTGCAAGCTTGCTTGGTTGGCCAAAAAGGGCGTATGCGTTTTTTCCTGAATATATTCAGGAAAAAACGCATACGCCCTTTTTGGCCAAGTGCATCATTGTGGACGTTCTGCCTCTTTTCCTATGCTTTCAATGCAATTCCAGTCTACCTCCTGAAATCGGTTTCCTGCAATTCTGCCCCGCTTTCAAGTCCTCTTGGCAGCCTTACTTCAGTCTATTTTTGGACGATAGCTGTCATTTATAACTCTGCAGGTTTGTGAATTACAGTGCCCCTGAGCTCCTTTCTTCAACTCGCTTTCTTGTGAGCTGGCCGCAACACCGCAGGATGGCTTCAGGCCCTAATCTGGTTCCGGCACGGCACGCTGAGCCTTTGGTTATTTCCTCTTCCTGGTGGGAAATGAGAGTTAAATTTGCCCGTCCAGACACCTCCAGCTAGTCTCTCATTGGTTCTCGATATTCCTGTTCATCTTCCGCAGAAATTGCAAACTGGGCCAAACAGGAGGTTAAAGGCGTTGACTCTCCAAGTGGGGAGAGTGTTAGTAAAGCGTCTGGAATGTTGCACCCGAGTACCAGGGGAGGAAAACTGAGACATATTTGAACACGTCTCCCGTTCACATGGTTGATCATACTTGGGTTCCACATGCATGTTTTAGCTGAAGGAAGAATACCTTAAACCTGGAGAGTTAAGACCCGTGTAATGGGTACCATGCAATATGACTTCAAAGGGTCTTCATTTGCTCACCGAACCTCTCCAATCCTATCACTGCTGCGTTTATGCCCCTGTACACATGCTTGATTCTCTTTCGGAGACATAGCAATCCATAGGTTTTAAGATACTTACTAGTCAGGTACATTCTTAGGCGTTTAATATGCGGTGTTGAGTCCATTTCGTTGAGCAAGGAGTAGCTCTTGTCTATTCCATATTTGGCTTAAGGAACTTTATCTGTGCTCATTTCAATCTCTGGTTTTATGCAGCACCCCAACTCACCTTTACCCTTAAGCAAGCATTAGTTGGTTTTCTAAATTTGAGACCCTGTTCTGTTCTGTAATTCAGTTACTGTGTAGCCAAGTTTACATTCCGTGTATTACTGATATCTTATGATGTTTCTTTTTCTGTGTGACTTACTTCAGTTAGAATCATCATACCTGAATCCACTCATTGTGCTGCTAAGGGCCTGATGACACAGATTTCATTGCTGAGTGATATTGCTTTGTAAGTAAATACCACAACTTCTTTATCCATTTTTCACTTTCTGCGATGTTGAACTTGTACTGTAAACGAGGTTCTTGTAAACAGAGCCGTTCCAAACTTTGGGGTGGCTGTGTCTTTTTGATTTTAATTTCCCTAAGCTATAGGACCATAAGTGGAAGTGCCCTAGGTTCTGTTGCTTTGTTTTTTAGATGTTTCAGGAAACACCATACACTTCTCCCCAGTGGTTGTTGGCAATTTACATCCCGCCCATCAGCATAACAAGGCTCCCAGTTCTCCATGGCCTGTCCTGCCTTTCTGGATTTTACACTTTTTTCAGATGGCCCTTTTGACCGGGGGGAAGTGAGACTTCATTGTAGTGCAGATTTCCTTTGCAAGCTTGCTTGGTTGGCCAAAAAGGGCGTATGCGTTTTTTCCTGAATATATTCAGGAAAAAACGCATACGCCCTTTTTGGCCAAGTGCATCATTGTGGACGTTCTGCCTCTTTTCCTATGCTTTCAATGCAATTCCAGTCTACCTCCTGAAATCGGTTTCCTGCAATTCTGCCCCGCTTTCAAGTCCTCTTGGCAGCCTTACTTCAGTCTATTTTTGGACGATAGCTGTCATTTATAACTCTGCAGGTTTGTGAATTACAGTGCCCCTGAGCTCCTTTCTTCAACTCGCTTTCTTGTGACCTGGCCGCAACACCGCAGGATGGTTTCAGGCCCTAATCTGGTTCCGGTACGGCACGCTGAGCCTTTGGTTATTTCCTCTTCCTGGTGGGAAATGAGAGTTAAATTTGCCCGTCCAGACACCTCCAGCTAGTCTCTCATTGGTTCTCGCTATTACTGTTCATCTTCCGCAGAAATTGCAAACTGGGCCAAACAGGAGGTTAAAGGCGCTGACTCTCCAAGTGGGGAGAGTGTTAGTAAAGCGTCTGGAATGTTGCACCTGAGTACCAGGGGAGGAAAACTGAGACATATTTGAACACGTCTCCCGATCACATGGTTGATCATACTTGGGTTCCACATGCATGTTTTAGCTGAAGGAAGAATACCTTAAACCTGGAGAGTTAAGACCCGTGTAATGGGTACCATGCAATATGACTTCAAAGGGTCTTCATTTGCTCACCGAACCTCTCCAATCCTATCACTGCTGTGTTTATGCCCCTGTACACATGCTTGATTCTCTTTCGGAGACATAGCAATCCATAGGTTTTAAGATACTTACTAGTCAGGTACATTCTTAGGCGTTTAATATGCGGTGTTGAGTCCATTTCATTGAGCAAGGAGTAGCTCTTGTCTATTCCATATTTGACTTAAGGAACTTTATCTGTGCTCATTTCAATCTCTGGTTTTATGCAGCACCCCAACTCACCTTTACCCTTAAGCAAGCATAAGTTTGTTTTCTAAATTTGAGACCCTGTTCTGTTCTGTAATTCAGTTCCTGTGTAGCCAAGTTTACATTCCGTGTATTACTGATATCTTATGATGTTTCTTTTTCTGTGTGACTTACTTCAGTTAGAATCATCATACCTGAATCCACTCATTGTGCTGCTAAGGGCCTGATGACACAGATTTCATTGCTGAGTGATATTGCTTTGTAAGTAAATACCACAACTTCTTTATCCATTTTTCACTTTCTGCGATGTTGAACTTGTACTGTAAACGAGGATCTTGTAAACAGAGCCGTTCCAAACTTTGGGGTGGCTGTGTCTTTTTGATTTTAATTTCCCTAAGCTATAGGACCATAAGTGGAAGTGCCCTAGGTTCTGTTGCTTTGTTTTTTAGATGTTTCAGGAAACACCATACACTTCTCCCGAGTGGTTGTTGGCAATTTACATCCCGTCCATCAGTATAACAAGGCTCCCAGTTCTCCATGACCTGTCCTGCCTTTCTGGATTTTACACTTTTTTCAGATGGCCCTTTTGACCGGGGGGAAGTGAGACTTCATTGTAGTGCAGATTTCCTTTGCAAGCTTGCTTGGTTGCCCAAAAAGGGCGTATGCGTTTTTTCCTGAATATATTCAGGAAAAAACGCATACGCCCTTTTTGGCCAAGTGCATCATTGTGGACGTTCTGCCTCTTTTCCTATGCTTTCAATGCAATTCCAGTCTACCTCCTGAAATAGGTTTTCAGCAATTCTGCCCCGCTTTCAAGTCCTCTTGGCAGCCTTACTTCAGTCTATTTTTGGACGATAGCTGTCATTTATAACTCTGCAGGTTTGTGAATTACAGTGCCCCTGAGCTCCTTTCTTCAACTCGCTTTCTTTTGAGCTGGCCGCAACATCGCATGATGGCTTCAGGCCCTAATCTGGTTCCGGTACGGCACGCTGAGCCTTTGGTTATTTCCTCTTCCTGGTGGGAAATGAGAGTTAAATTTGCCCGTCCAGACACCTCCAGCTAGCCTCTCATTGGTTCTCGCTATTCCTGTTCATCTTCCGCAGAAATTGCAAACTGGGCCAAACAGGAGGTTAAAGGGACTGACTCTCCAAGTGGGGAGAGTGTTAGGAAAGCGTCTGGAATGTTGCACCCGAGTACCAGGGGAGGAAAATTGAGACATATTTGAACACGTCTCCCTATCACATGGTTGATCATACTCTAGGTTCCACAGGCATGTTTTAGCTGAAGGAAGAATACCTTAAACCTGGGTAGTTGAAACCCGTGGAATGGGTACCATGCAATATGACTTCAAAGGGTCTTCATTTGCTCACCGAACCTCTCCAATCCTATCACTGCTGCGTTTATGCCCCTGTACACATGCTTGATTCTCATTCGGAGACATAGCAATCCATAGGTTTTAAGATACTTACTAGTCAGGTACATTCTTAGGCGTTTAATACGGGGTGTTGAGTCCATTTCGTTGAGCAAGGAGTAGCTCTTGTCTATTCCATATTTGGCTTAAGGAACTTTATCTGTGCTCATTTCAATCTCTGGTTTTATGCAGCACCCCAACTCACCTTTACCCTTAAGCAAGAATAAGTTGGTTTTCTAAATTTGAGACCCTGTTCTGTTCTGTAATTCAGTTCCTGTGTAGCCAAGTTTACATTCCGTGTATTACTGATATCTTATGATGTTTCTTTTTCTGTGTGACTTATTTCAGTTAGAATCATCATACCTGAATCCACTCATTGTGCTGCTAAGGGCCTGATGACACAGATTTCATTGCTGAGTGATATTGCTTTGTAAGTAAATACGACAACTTCTTTATCCATTTTTCACTTTCTGCGATGTTGAACTTGTACTGTAAACGAGGTTCTTGTAAACAGAGCCGTTCCAAACTTTGGGGTGGCTGTGTCTTTTTGATTTTAATTTCCCTAAGCTATAGGACCATAAGTGGAAGTGCCCTAGGCTCTGTTGCTTTGTTTTTTAGATGTTTCAGGAAACACCATACACTTCTCCCAAGTGTCTGTTGGCAATTTACATCCCGCCCATCAGCATAACAAGGCTCCCAGTTCTCAATGGCCTGTTGCCTTTCTGGATTTTACACTTTTTTCAGATGGCCCTTTTGGCCGGGGGGAAGTGAGACTTCATTGTAGTGCAGATTTCCTTTGCAAGCTTGCTTCGTTGGCCAAAAAGGGCGTATGCGTTTTTTCCTGAATATATTCAGGAGAAAACGCATACGCCCTTTTTGGCCAAGTGGCATCATTGTGGACGTTCTGCCTCTTTTCCTATGCTTTCAATGCAATTCCAGTCTACCTCCTGAAATCGGTTTCCTGCAATTCTGCCCCGCTTTCAAGTCCTCTTGGCAGCCTTACTTCAGTCTATTTTTGGACGATAGCTGTCATTTATAACTCTGCAGGTTTGTGAATTACAGTGCCCCTGAACTCCTTTCTTCAACTCGCTTTCTTTTGAGCTGGCCGCAACACCGCAGGATGGCTTCAGGCCCTAATCTGGTTCCGGCACGGCACGCTGAGCCTTTGGTTATTTCCTCTTCCTGGTGGGAAATGAGAGTTAAATTTGCCCGTCCAGACACCTCCAGCTAGCCTCTCATTGGTTCTCGCTATTCCTGTACATCTTCCGCAGAAATTGCAAACTGGGCCAAACAGGAGGTTAAAGGGACTGACTCTCCAAGTCGGGAGAGTGTTAGTAAAGTGTCTGGAATGTTGCACCCGAGTACCAGGGTACGAAAACTGAGACATATTTGAACACGTCTCCCGATCACATGGTTGATCATACTCTAGGTTCCACATGCATGTTTTAGCTGCAGGAAGAATACCTTAAACCTGGGTAGTTGAAACCCGTGGAATGGGTACCATGCAATATGACTTCAAAGGGTCTTCATTTGCTCACCGAACCTCTCCAATCCTATCACTGCTGCGTTTATGCCCCTGTACACATGCTTGATTCTCTTTCGGAGACATAGCAATCCATAGGTTTTAAGATACTTACTAGTCAGGTACATTCTTAGGCGTTTAATATGGGGTGTTGAGTCCATTTCGTTGAGCAAGGAGTAGCTCTTGTCTATTCCATATTTGGCTTAAGGAACTTTATCTGTGCTCATTTCAATCTCTGGTTTTATGCAGCACCCCAACTCACCTTTACCCTTAAGCAAGAATAAGTTGGTTTTCTAAATTTGAGACCCTGTTCTGTTCTGTAATTCAGTTCCTGTGTAGCCAAGTTTACATTCCGTGTATTACTGATATCTTATGATGTTTCTTTTTCTGTGTGACTTATTTCAGTTAGAATCATCATACCTGAATCCACTCATTGTGCTGCTAAGGGCCTGATGACACAGATTTCATTGCTGAGTGATATTGCTTTGTAAGTAAATACGACAACTTCTTTATCCATTTTTCACTTTCTGTGATATTGAACTTGTATGGTAAACGAGGTTCTTGTAAACGGAGGCGTCCCAAACTTTGGGGTGGCTGTGTCTTTTTGATTTTAATTTCCCTAAGCTATAGGACCATAAGTGGAAGTGCCCTAGGCTCTGTTGCTTTGTTTTTTAGATGTTTCAGGAAACACCATACACTTCTCCCAAGTGTCTGTTGGCAATTTACATCCCGCCCATCAGCATAACAAGGCTCCCAGTTCTCAATGGCCTGTTGCCTTTCTGGATTTTACACTTTTTTCAGATGGCCCTTTTGGCCGGGGGGAAGTGAGACTTCATTGTAGTGCAGATTTCCTTTGCAAGCTTGCTTGGTTGGCCAAAAAGGGCGTATGCGTTTTTTCCTGAATATATTCAGGAAAAAACGCATACACCCTTTTTGGCCAAGTGCATCATTGTGGACGTTCTGCCTCTTTTCCTATGCTTTCAATGCAATTCCAGTCTACCTCCTGAAATCGGTTTCCTGCAATTCTGCCCCGCTTTCAAGTCCTCTTGGCAGCCTTACTTCAGTCTATTTTTGGACGATAGCTGTCATTTATAACTCTGCAGGTTTGTGAATTACAGTGCCCCTGAGCTCCTTTCTTCAACTCGCTTTCTTGTGACCTGGCCGCAACACCGCAGGATGGCTTCAGGCCCTAATCTGGTTCCGGCCCGGCATGCTGAGCCTTTGGTTAATTCCTCTTCCTGGTGGGAAATGAGAGTTAAATTTGCCCGTCCAGACACCTCCAGCTAGCCTCTCATTGGTTCTCGCTATTCCTGTTCATCTTCCGCAGTAATTGCAAACTGGGCCAAACAGGAGGTTAAAGGCGCTGACTCTCCAAGTGGGGAGAGTGTTAGTAAAGCGTCTGGAATGTTGCACCCGGGTACCAGGGGAGGAAAACTGAGACATATTTGAACACGTCTCCCGTTCACATGGTTGATCATACTCTAGGTTCCACATGCATGTTTTAGCTGAAGGAAGAATACCTAAAACCTGGGTAGTTGAAACCCGTGGAATGGGTACCATGCAATATGACTTCAAAGGGTCTTCATTTGCTCACCGCACCTCTCCAATCCTATCACTGCTGCGTTTATGCCCCTGTACACATGCTTGATTCTCTTTCGGAGACATAGCAATCCATAGGTTTTAAGATACTTACTAGTCAGGTACATTCTTAGGCGTTTAATATGCGGTGTTGAGTCCATTTCGTTGAGCAAGGAGTAGCTCTTGTCTATTCCATATTTGGCTTAAGGAACTTTATCTGTGCTCATTTCAATCTCTGGTTTTATGCAGCACCCCAACTCACCGTTACTCTTAAGCAAGCATAAGTTGTTTTTCTAAATTTGAGACCCTGTTCTGTTCTGTAATTCAGTTCCTGTGTAGCCAAGTTTCCATTCCGTGTATTACTGATATCTTATGATGTTTCTTTTTCTGTGTGACTTATTTCAGTTAGAATCATCATACCTGAATCCACTCATTGTGCTGCTAAGGGCCTGATGACACAGATTTCATTGCTGAGTGATATTGCTTTGTAAGTGAATACCACAACTTCTTTATCCATTTTTCACTTTCTGCGATGTTGAACTTGTACTGTAAACGAGGTTCTTGTAAACAGAGCCGTTCCAAACTTTGGGGAGGCTTTGTCTTTTTTATTTTAATTTCCCTAAGCTATAGGACCATAAGTGGAAGTGCCCTAGGCTCTGTTGCTTTGTTTTTTAGATGTTTCAGGAAACACCATACACTTCTCCCAAGTGTCTGTTGGCAATTTACATCCCGCCCATCAGCATAACAAGTCTCCCAGGTCTCAATGGCTTGTTGCCTTTTTGGATTTTACACTTTTTTCAGATGGCCCTTTTGGCCGGGGGGAAGTGAGACTTCATTGTAGTGCAGATTTCCTTTGCAAGCTTGCTTGGTTGGCCAAAAAGGGCGTATGCGTTTTTTCCTGAATATATTCAGGAAAAAACGCATACGCCCTTTTTGGCCAAGTGCATCATTGTGGACGTTCTGCCTCTTTTCCTATGCTTTCAATGCAATTCCAGTCTACCTCCTGAAATCGGTTTCCTGCAATTCTGCCCCGCTTTCAAGTCCTCTTGGCAGCCTTACTTCAGTCTATTTTTGGACGATAGCTGTCATTTATAACTCTGCAGGTTTGTGAATTACAGTGCCCCTGAGCTCCTTTCTTCAACTCGCTTTCTTGTGACCTGGCCGCAACACCGCAGGATGGCTTCAGGCCCTAATCTGGTTCTGGCCCGGCATGCTGAGCCTTTGGTTAATTCCTCTTCCTGGTGGGAAATGAGAGTTAAATTTGCCCGTCCAGACACCTCCAGCTAGCCTCTCATTGGTTCTCGCTATTCCTGTTCATCTTCCGCAGAAATTGCAAACTGGGCCAAACAGGAGGTTAAAGGGACTGACTCTCCAAGTGGGGAGAGTGTTAGGAAAGCGTCTGGAATGTTGCACCCGAGTACCAGGGGAGGAAAACTGAGACATATTTGAACACGTCTCCCGATCACATGGTTGATCATACTCTAGGTTCCACATGCATGTTTTAGCTGAAGGAAGAATACCTTAAACCTGGGTAGTTGAAACCCGTGGAATGGGTACCATGCAATATGACTTCAAAGGGTCTTCATTTGCTCACCGAACCTCTCCAATCCTATCACTGCTGCGTTTATGCCCCTGTACACATGCTTGATTCTCCTTCAGAGACATAGCAATCCATAGGTTTTAAGATACTTACTAGTCAGGTACATTCTTAGGCGTTTAATATGGGGTGTTGAGTCCATTTCGTTGAGCAAGGAGTAGCTCTTGTCTATTCCATATTTGGCTTAAGGAACTTTATCTGTGCTCATTTCAATCTCTGGTTTTATGCAGCACCCCAACTCACCTTTACCCTTAAGCAAGAATAAGTTGGTTTTCTAAATTTGAGACACTGTTCTGTTCTGTAATTCAGTTCCTGTGTAGCCAAGTTTCCATTCCGTGTATTACTGATATCTTATGATGTTTCTTTTTCTGTGTGACTTATTTCAGTTAGAATCATCATACCTGAATCCACTCATTGTGCTGCTAAGGGCCTGATGACACAGATTTCATTGCTGAGTGATATTGCTTTGTAAGTAAATACCACAACTTCTTTATCCATTTTTCACTTTCTGCGATGTTGAACTTGTACTGTAAACGAGGTTCTTGTAAACAGAGCCGTCCCAAACTTTGGGGTGGCTGTGTTTTTGATTTTAATTTCCCTAAGCTATAGGCACATAAGTGGCAGTGCCCTAGGCTCTGTTGCTTTGTTTTTTAGATGTTTCAGGAAACACCATACACTTCTCCCGAGTGTCTGTTGGCAATTTACATCCCGCCCATCAGCATAACAAGGCTCCCAGTTCTCCATGGCCTGTCCTGCCTTTCTGGATTTTACACTTTTTTCAGATGGCCCTTTTGACCGGGGGGAAGTGAGACTTCATTGTAGTGCAGATTTCCTTTGCAAGCTTGCTTGGTTGGCCAAAACGGGCGTATGCGTTTTTTCCTGAATATATTCAGGAAAAAACGCATACGCCCGTTTTGGCCAAGTGCATCATTGTGGACGTTCTGCCTCTTTTCCTATGCTTTCAATGCAATTTCAGTCTACCTCCTGAAATCGGTTTCCTGCAATTCTGCCCCGCTTTCAAGTCCTCTTGGCAGCCTTACTTCAGTCTATTTTTGGACGATAGCTGTCATTTATAACTCTGCAGGTTTGTGAATTACAGTGCCCCTGAGCTCCTTTCTTCAACTCGCTTTCTTGTGACCTGGCCGCAACACCGCAGGATGGCTTCAGGCCCTAATCTGGTTCCGGTACGGCACACTGAGCCTTTCGTTATTTCCTCTTCCTGGTGGGAAATGAGAGTTAAATTTGCCCGTCCAGACACCTCCAGCTAGCCTCTCATTGGTTCTCGCTATTCCTGTTCATCTTCCGCAGAAATTGCAAACTGGGCCAAACAGGAGGTTAAAGGCGCTGACTCTCCAAGTCGGGAGAGTTTTAGTAAAGCATCTGGAATGTTGCACCCGAGTACCAGGGTACGAAAACTGAGACATATTTGAACACGTCTCCCGATCACATGGTTGATCATACTCTAGGTTCCACATGCATGTTTTAGCTGAAGGAAGAATACCTTAAACCTGGGTAGTTGAAACCCGTGGAATGGGTACCATGCAATATGACTTCAAAGGGTCTTCATTTGCTCACCGAACCTCTCCAATCCTATCACTGCTGCGTTTATGCCCCTGTACACATGCTTGATTCTCTTTCGGAGACATAGCAATCCATAGGTTTTAAGATACTTACTAGTCAGGTACATTCTTAGGCGTTTAATATGCGGTGTTGAGTCCATTTCGTTGAGCAAGGAGTAGCTCTTGTCTATTCCATATTTGACTTAAGGAACTTTATCTGTGCTCATTCCAATCTCTGGTTTTATGCAGCACCCCAACTCACCTTTCCCCTTAAGCAAGCATAAGTTGGTTTTCTAAATTTGAGACCCTGTTCTGTTCTGTAATTCAGTTCCTCTTTAGCCAAGTTTACATTCCGTGTATTACTGATATCTTATGATGTTTCTTTTTCTGTGTGACTTACTTCAGTTAGAATCATCATACCTGAATCCACTCATTGTGCTGCTAAGGGCCTGATGACACAGATTTCATTGCTGAGTGATATTGCTTTGTAAGTAAATACCACAACTTCTTTATCCATTTTTCACTTTCTGCGATGTTGAACTTGTACTGTAAACGAGGTTCTTGTAAACAGAGCCGTTCCAAACTTTGGGGTGGCTGTGTCTTTTTGATTTTAATTTCCCTAAGCTATAGGACCATAAGTGGAAGTGCCCTAGGTTCTGTTGCTTTGTTTTTTAGATGTTTCAGGAAACACCATACACTTCTCCCGAGTGTCTGTTGGCAATTTACATCCCGCCCATCAGCATAACAAGGCTCCCAGTTCTCCATGGCCTGTCCTGCCTTTCTGGATTTTACACTTTTTTCAGATGGCCCTTTTGACCGGGGGGAAGTGAGACTTCATTGTAGTGCAGATTTCCTTTGCAAACTTGCTTGGTTGGCCAAAAAGGGCGTATGCGTGTTTTCCTGAATATATTCAGGAAAACACGCATACGCCCTTTTTGGCCAAGTGCATCATTGTGGACGTTCTGCCTCTTTTCCTATGCTTTCAATGCAATTCCAGTCTACCTCCTGAAATCGGTTTCCTGCAATTCTGCCCCGCTTTCAAGTCCTCTTGGCAGCCTTACTTCAGTCTATTTTTGGACGATAGCTGTCATTTATAACTCTGCAGGTTTGTGAATTACAGTGCCCCTGAGCTCCTTTCTTCAACTCGCTTTCTTGTGACCTGGCCGCAACACCGCAGGATGGCTTCAGGCCCTAATCTGGTTCCGGCCCGGCATGCTGAGCCTTTGGTTAATTCCTCTTCCTGGTGGGAAATGAGAGTTAAATTTGCCCGTCCAGACACCTCCAGCTAGCCTCTCATTGGTTCTCGCTATTCCTGTTCATCTTCCGCAGAAATTGCAAACTGGGCCAAACAGGAGGTTAAAGGCGCTGACTCTCCAAGTGGGGGGAGTGTTAGTAAAGCGTCTGGAATGTTGCACCCGAGTACCAGGGGAGGAAAACTGAGACATATTTGAACACGTCTCCCGTTCACATGGTTGATCATACTTGGGTTCCACATGCATGTTTTAGCTGAAGGAAGAATACCTTAAACCTGGAGAGTTGAAACCCGTGGAATGGGTACCATGCAATATGACTTCAAAGGGTCTTCATTTGCTCACCGAACCTCTCCAATCCTATCACTGCTGCGTTTATGCCCCTGTACACATGCTTGATTCTCTTTCGGAGACATAGCAATCCATAGGTTTTACGATACTTACTAGTCAGGTACATTCTTAGGCGTTTAATATGCGGTGTTGAGTCCATTTCGTTGAGCAAGGAGTAGCTCTTGTCTATTCCATATTTGACTTAAGGAACTTTATCTGTGCTCATTTCAATCTCTGGTTTTATGCAGCACCCCAACTCACCTTTCCCATTAAGCAAGCATAAGTTGGTTTTCTAAATTTGAGACCCTGTTCTGTTCTGTAATTCAGTTCCTGTGTAGCCAAGTTTACATTCCGTGTATTACTGATATCTTATGATGTTTCTTTTTCTGTGTGACTTATTTCAGTTAGAATCATCATACCTGAATCCACTCATTGTGCTGCTAAGGGCCTGATGACATAGATTTCATTGCTGAGTGATACTGCATTGTACGTAAGTACCACAAGTTCTTTATCCATTTTTCACTTTCTGCGATGTTGAACTTGTACTGTAAACGAGGTTCTTGTAAACAGAGCCGTTCCAAACTTTGGGGTGGCTGTGTCTTTTTGATTTTAATTTCCCTAAGCTATAGGACCATAAGTGGAAGTGCCCTAGGCTCTGTTCCTTTGTTTTTTAGATGTTTCAGGAAACACCATACACTTCTCCAAGTGTCAGTTGGCAATTTACATCCCGCCCATCAGCATAACAAGGCTCCCAGTTCTCAATGGCCTGTTGCCTTTCTGGATTTTACACTTTTTTCAGATGGCCCTTTTGGCCAGGGGGAAGTGAGACTTCATTGTAGTGCAGATTTCCTTTGCAAGCTTGCTTGGTTGGCCAAAAAGGGCGTATGCGTTTTTTCCTGAATATATTCAGGAAAAAACGCATACGCCCTTTTTGGCCAAGTGCATCATTGTGGACGTTCTGCCTCTTTTCCTATGCTTTCAATGCAATTCCAGTCTACCTCCTGAAATCGGTTTCCTGCAATTCTGCCCCGCTTTCAAGTCCTCTTGGCAGCCTTACTTCAGTCTATTTTTGGACGATAGCTGTCATTTATAACTCTGCAGGTTTGTGAATTACAGTGCCCCTGAGCTCCTTTCTTCAACTCGCTTTCTTTTGAGCTGGCCGCAACACCGCAGCATGGCTTCAGGCCCTAATCTGGTTCCGGCACGGCACGCTGAGCCTTTGGTTAATTCCTCTTCCTGGTGGGAAATGAGAGTTAAATTTGCCCGTCCAGACACCTCCAGCTAGTCTCTCATTGGTTCTCGCTATTCCTGTTCATCTTCCGCAGAAATTGCAAACTGGGCCAAACAGGAGGTTAAAGGGACTGAGTCTCCAAGTCGGGAGAGTGTTAGTAAGGCGTCTGGAATGTTGCACCCGAGTACCAGGGTACGAAAACTGAGACATATTTGAACACGTATCCCGATCACATGGTTGATCATACTCTAGGTTCCACATGCATGTTTTAGCTGAAGGAAGAATACCTTAAACCTGGGTAGTTGAAACCCGTGGAATGGGTACCATGCAATATGACTTCAAAGGGTCTTCATTTGCTCACCGAACCTCTCCAATCCTATCACTGCTGCGTTTATGCCCCTGTACACATGCTTGATTCTCTTTCGGAGACATAGCAATCCATAGGTTTTAAGATACTTACTAGTCAGGAACATTCTTAGGCGTTTAATATGGGGTGTTGAGTCCATTTCGTTGAGCAAGGAGTAGCTCTTGTCTATTCCATATTTGGCTTAAGGAACTTTATCTGTGCTCATTTCAATCTCTGGTTTTATGCAGCACCCCAACTCACCTTTACCCTTAAGCAAGAATAAGTTGGTTTTCTAAATTTGAGACCCTGTTCTGTTCTGTAATTCAGTTCCTGTGTAGCCAAGTTTACATTCCGTGTATTACTGATATCTTATGATGTTTCTTTTTCTGTGTGACTTATTTCAGTTAGAATCATCATACCTGAAACCACTCATTGTGCTGCTAAGGGCCTGATGACACAGATTTCATTGCTGAGTGATATTGCTTTGTAAGTAAATACCACAACTTCTTTATCCATTTTTCACTTTCTGCGATGTTGAACTTGTACTGTAAACGAGGTTCTTGTAAACAGAGCCTTTCCAAACTTTGGGGTGGCTGTGTCTTTTTGATTTTAATTTCCCTAAGCTATAGGACCATAAGTGGAAGTGCCCTAGGTTCTGTTGCTTTGTTTTTTAGATGTTTCAGGAAACACCATACACTTCTCCCGAGTGGTTGTTGGCAATTTACATCCCGCCCATCAGCATAACAAGGCTCCCAGTTCTCCATGACCTGTCCTGCCTTTCTGGATTTTACACTTTTTTCAGATGGCCCTTTTGACCGGGGGGAAGTGAGACTTCATTGTAGTGCAGATTTCCTTTGCAAGCTTGCTTGGTTGGCCAAAAAGGGCGTATGCGTTTTTTCCTGAATATATTCAGGAAAACACGCATATGCCCTTTTTGGCCAAGTGCATCATTGTGGACGTTCTGCCTCTTTTCCTATGCTTTCAATGAAATTCCAGTCTACCTCCTGAAATCGGTTTCCTGCAATTCTGCCCCGCTTTCAAGTCCTCTTGGCAGCCTTACTTCAGTCTATTTTTGGACGATAGCTGTCATTTATAACTCTGCAGGTTTGTGAATTACAGTGCCCCTGAGCTCCTTTCTTCAACTCGCTTTCTTTTGAGCTGGCCGCAACACCGCAGGATGGCTTCAGGCCCTAATCTGGTTCCGGTACGGCACGCTGAGCCTTTGGTTATTTCCTCTTCCTGGTGGGAAATGAGAGTTAAATTTGCCCGTCCAGACACCTCCAGCTAGCCTCTCATTGGTTCTCGCTATTCCTGTTCATCTTCCGCAGAAATTGCAAACTGTGCCAAACAGGAAGTTTAAGGCGCTGACTCTCCAAGTGGGGAGAGAGTTAGTAAAGCGTCTGGAATGTTGCACCCGAGTACCAGGGGAGGAAAACTGAGACATATTTGAACACGTCTCCCGATCACATGGTTGATCATACTCTGGGTTCCACATGCATGTTTTAGCTGAAGGAAGAATACCTAAAACCTGGGTAGTTGAAACCCGTGTAATGGGTACCATGCAATATGACTTCAAAGGGTCTTCATTTGCTCACCGAACCTCTCCAATCCTATCACTGCTGCGTTTATGCCCCTGTACACATGCTTGAATCTCTTTCGGAGACATAGCAATCCATAGGTTTTAAGATACTTACTAGTCAGGTACATTCTTAGGCGTTTAATATGCGGTGTTGAGTCCATTTCGTTGAGCAAGGAGTAGCTCTTGTCTATTCCATATTTGGCTTAAGGAACTTTATCTGTGCTCATTTCAATCTCTGGTTTTATGCAGCAACCCAACTCACCTTTCCCCTTAAGCAAGCATAAATTGGTTTTCTAAATTTGAGAACCTGTTCTGTTTTGGAATTCAGTTCCTGTGTAGCCAAGTTTACATTCCGTGTATTAGTGATATCTTATGATGTTTCTTTTTCTGTGTGACTTATTTCAGTTAGAATCATCGTACCTGAATCTACTCATTATGCTGCTACGGGCCTGATGACATAGATTTCATTGCTGAGTGATACTGCATTGTACGTAAGTACCACAAGTTCTTTATCCATTTTTCACTTTCTGCGATGTTGAACTTGTACTGTAAACGAGGTTCTTGTAAACAGAGCCATTCCAAACTTTGGGGTGGCTGTGTCTTTTTGATTTTAATTTCCCTAAGCTATAGGACCATAAGTGGAAGTGCCCTAGGCTCTGTTGCTTTGTTTTTTAGAGATTTCAGGAAACACCATACACTTCTCCCAAGTGTCTTTTGGCAATTTACATCCCGCCCATCAGCATAACAAGGCTCCCAGTTCTCAATGGCCTGTTGCCTTTCTGGATTTTACACTTTTTTCAGATGGCCCTTTTGACCGGGGGGAAGTGAGACTTCATTGTAGTGCAGATTTCCTTTGCAAGCTTGCTTGGTTGGCCAAAAAGGGCGTATGCGTTTTTTCCTGAATATATTCAGGAAAAAACGCATACGCCCTTTTTGGCCAAGTGCATCATTGTGGACGTTCTGCCTCTTTTCCTATGCTTTCAATGCAATTCCAGTCTACCTCCTGAAATCGGTTTCCTGCAATTCTGCCCCACTTTCAAGTCCTCTTGGCAGCCTTACTTCAGTCTATTTTTGGACGATAGCTGTCATTTATAACTCTGCAGGTTTGTGAATTACAGTGCCCCTGAGCTCCTTTCTTCAACTCGCTTTCTTTTGAGCTGGCCGCAACACCGCAGCATGGCTTCAGGCCCTAATCTGGTTCCGGCACGGCACGCTGAGCCTTTGGTTAATTCCTCTTCCTGGTGGGAAATGAGAGTTAAATTTGCCCGTCCAGACACCTCCAGCTAGTCTCTCATTGGTTCTCGCTATTCCTGTTCATCTTCCGCAGAAATTGCAAACTGGGCCAAACAGGAGGTTAAAGGGACTGACTCTCCAAGTCGGGAGAGTGTTAGTAAAGCGTCTGGAATGTTGCACCCGAGTACCAGGGTACGAAAACTGAGACATATTTGAACACGTATCCCGATCACATGGTTGATCATACTCTAGGTTCCACATGCATGTTTTAGCTGAAGGAAGAATACCTTAAACCTGGGTAGTTGAAACCCGTGGAATGGGTACCATGCAATATGACTTCAAAGGGTCTTCATTTGCTCACCAAACCTCTCCAATCCTATCACTGCTGCGTTTATGCCCCTGTACACATGCTTGATTCTCTTTCGGAGACATAGCAATCCATAGGTTTTAAGATACTTACTAGTCAGGAACATTCTTAGGCGTTTAATATGGGGTGTTGAGTCCATTTCGTTGAGCAAGGAGTAGCTCTTGTCTATTCCATATTTGGCTTAAGGAACTTTATCTGTGCTCATTTCAATCTCTGGTTTTATGCAGCACCCCAACTCACCTTTACCCTTAAGCAAGAATAAGTTGGTTTTCTAAATTTGAGACCCTGTTCTGTTCTGTAATTCAGTTCCTGTGTAGCCAAGTTTACATTCCGTGTATTACTGATATCTTATGATGTTTCTTTTTCTGTGTGACTTATTTCAGTTAGAATCATCATACCTGAAACCACTCATTGTGCTGCTAAGGGCCTGATGACACAGATTTCATTGCTGAGTGATATTGCTTTGTAAGTAAATACCACAACTTCTTTATCCATTTTTCACTTTCTGCGATGTTGAACTTGTACTGTAAACGATGTTCTTGTAAACAGAGCCGTTCCAAACTTTGGGGTGGCTGTGTCTTTTTGATTTTAATTTCCCTATGCTATAGGACCATAAGTGGAAGTGCCCTAGGCTCTGTTGCTTTGTTTTTTAGATGTTTCAGGAAACACCATACACTTCTCCCGAGTGTCTGTTGGCAATTTACATCCCGCCCATCAGCATAACAAGGCTCCCAGTTCTCCATGGCCTGTCCTGCCTTTCTGGATTTTACACTTTTTTCAGATGGCCCTTTTGACAGGGGGGAAGTGAGACTTCATTGTAGTGCAGATTTCCTTTGCAAGCTTGCTTGGTTGGCCAAAAAGGGCGTATGCGTTTTTTCCTGAATATATTCAGGAAAACACGCATACGCCCTTTTTGGCCAAGTGCATCATTGTGGACGTTCTGCCTCTTTTCCTATGCTTTCAATGCAATTCCAGTCTACCTCCTGAAATCGGTTTCCTGCAATTCTGCCCCGCTTTCAAGTCCTCTTGGCAGCCTTACTTCAGTCTATTTTTGGACGATAGCTGTCATTTATAACTCTGCAGGTTTGTGAATTACAGTGCCCCTGAGCTCCTTTCTTCAACTCGCTTTCTTTTGAGCTGGCCGCAACACCGCAGGATGGCTTCAGGCCCTAATCTGGTTCCGGCACGGCACGCTGAGCCTTTGGTTAATTCCTCTTCCTGGTGGGAAATGAGAGTTAAATTTGCCCGTCCAGACACCTCCAGCTAGCCTCTCATTGGTTCTCGCTATTCCTGTTCATCTTCCGCAGAAATTGCAAACTGGGCCAAACAGGATGTTAAAGGGACTGACTCTCCAAGTGGGGAGAGTGTTAGTAAAGCGTCTGGAATGTTGCACCCGAGTACCAGGGGAGGAAAACTGAGACATATTGGAACACGTCTCCCGATCACATGGTTGATCATACTCTAGGTTCCACATGCATGTTTTAGCTGAAGGAAGAATACCTTAAACTTCTGTAGTTGAAACCCGTGGAATGGGTACCATGCAATATGACTTCAAAGGGTCTTCATTTGCTCACCGAACATCTCCAATCCTATCACTGCTGCGTTTATGCCCCTGTACACATGCTTGATTCTCTTTCGGAGACATAGCAATCCATAGGTTTTAAGATACTTACAAGTCAGGTACATTCTTAGGCGTTTAATATGCGGTGTTGAGTCCATTTCGTTGAGCAAGGAGTAGCTCTTGTCTATTCCATATTTGGCTTAAGGAACTTTATCTGTGCTCATTTCAATCTCTGGTTTTATGCAGCACCCCAACTCACCGTTACTCTTAAGCAAGCATAAGTTGTTTTTCTAAATTTGAGACCCTGTTCTGTTCTGTAATTCAGTTCCTGTGTAGCCAAGTTTCCATTCCGTGTATTACTGATATCTTATGATGTTTCTTTTTCTGTGTGACTTATTTCAGTTAGAATCATCATACCTGAATCCACTCATTGTGCTGCTAAGGGACTGATGACACAGATTTCATTGCTGAGTGATATTGCTTTGTAAGTGAATACCACAACTTCTTTATCCATTTTTCACTTTCTGCGATGTTGAACTTGTACTGTAAACGAGGTTCTTGTAAACAGAGCCGTTCCAAACTTTGGGGTGGCTGTGTCTTTTTGATTTTAATTTCCCTAAGCTATAGGACCATAAGTGGAAGTGCCCTAGGTTCTGTTGCTTTGTTTTTTAGATGTTTCAGGAAACACCATACACTTCTCCCGAGTGTCTTTTGGCAATTTACATCCCGCCCATCAGCATAACAAGGCTCCCAGTTCTCCATGGCCTGTCCTGCCTTTCTGGATTTTACACTTTTTTCAGATGGCCCTTTTGACCGGTGGGAAGTGAGACTTCATTGTAGTGCAGATTTCCTTTGCAAGCTTGCTTGGTTGGCCAAAAAGGGCGTATGCGTGTTTTCCTGAATATATTCAGGAAAACACGCATATGCCCTTTTTGGCCAAGTGCATCATTGTGGACGTTCTGCCTCTTTTCCTATGCTTTCAATGAAATTCCAGTCTACCTCCTGAAATCGGTTTCCTGCAATTCTGCCCCGCTTTCAAGTCCTCTTGGCAGCCTTACTTCAGTCTATTTTTGGACGATAGCTGTCATTTATAACTCTGCAGGTTTGTGAATTACAGTGCCCCTGAGCTCCTTTCTTCAACTCGCTTTCTTTTGAGCTGGCCGCAACACCGCAGGATGGCTTCAGGCCCTAATCTGGTTCCGGTACGGCACGCTGAGCCTTTGGTTATTTCCTCTTCCTGGTGGGAAATGAGAGTTAAATTTGCCCGTCCAGACACCTCCAGCTAGCCTCTCATTGGTTCTCGCTATTCCTGTTCATCTTCCGCAGAAATTGCAAACTGTGCCAAACAGGAAGTTTAAGGCGCTGACTCTCCAAGTGGGGAGAGAGTTAGTAAAGCGTCTGGAATGTTGCACCCGAGTACCAGGGGAGGAAAACTGAGACATATTTGAACACGTCTCCCGATCACATGGTTGATCATACTCTGGGTTCCACATGCATGTTTTAGCTGAAGGAAGAATACCTAAAACCTGGGTAGTTGAAACCCGTGGAATCGGTACCATGCAATATGACTTCAAATGGTCTTCATTTGCTCACCGAACCTCTCCAATCCTATCACTGCTGCGTTTATGCCCCTGTACACATGCTTGAATCTCTTTCGGAGACATAGCAATCCATAGGTTTTAAGATACTTACTAGTCAGGTACATTCTTAGGCGTTTAATATGCGGTGTTGAGTCCATTTCGTTGAGCAAGGAGTAGCTCTTGTCTATTCCATATTTGGCTTAAGGAACTTTATCTGTGCTCATTTCAATCTCTGGTTTTATGCAGCAACCCAACTCACCTTTCCCCTTAAGCAAGCATAAATTGGTTTTCTAAATTTGAGAACCTGTTCTGTTTTGGAATTCAGTTCCTGTGTAGCCAAGTTTACATTCCGTGTATTAGTGATATCTTATGATGTTTCTTTTTCTGTGTGACTTATTTCAGTTAGAATCATCGTACCTGAATCTACTCATTATGCTGCTACGGGCCTGATGACATAGATTTCATTGCTGAGTGATACTGCATTGTACGTAAGTACCACAAGTTCTTTATCCATTTTTCACTTTCTGCGATGTTGAACTTGTACTGTAAACGAGGTTCTTGTAAACAGAGCCGTTCCAAACTTTGGGGTGGCTGTGTCTTTTTGATTTTAATTTCCCTAAGCTATAGGACCATAAGTGGAAGTGCCCTAGGCTCTGTTGCTTTGTTTTTTAGAGATTTCAGGAAACACCATACACTTCTCCCAAGTGTCTTTTGGCAATTTACATCCCGCCCATCAGCATAACAAGGCTCCCAGTTCTCAATGGCCTGTTGCCTTTCTGGATTTTACACTTTTTTCAGATGGCCCTTTTGACAGGGGGGAAGTGAGACTTCATTGTAGTGCAGATTTCCTTTGCAAGCTTGCTTGGTTGGCCAAAAAGGGCGTATGCGTTTTTTCCTGAATATATTCAGGAAAACACTCATACGCCCTTTTTGGCCAAGTGCATCATTGTGGACGTTCTGCCTCTTTTCCTATGCTTTCAATGCAATTTCAGTCTACCTCCTGAAATCGGTTTCCTGCAATTCTGCCCCGCTTTCAAGTCCTCTTGGCAGCCTTACTTCAGTCTATTTTTGGACGATAGCTGTCATTTATAACTCTGCAGGTTTGTGAATTACAGTGCCCCTGAGCTCCTTTCTTCAACTCGCTTTCTTTTGAGCTGGCCGCAACACCGCAGGATGGCTTCAGGCCCTAATCTGGTTCCGGCACGGCACGCTGAGCCTTTGGTTAATTCCTCTTCCTGGTGGGAAATGAGAGTTAAATTTGCCCGTCCAGACACCTCCAGCTAGCCTCTCATTGGTTCTCGCTATTCCTGTTCATGTTCCGCAGAAATTGCAAACTGGGCCAAACAGGATGTTAAAGGGACTGACTCTCCAAGTGGGGAGAGTGTTAGTAAAGCGTCTGGAATGTTGCACCCGAGTACCAGGGGAGGAAAACTGA
The DNA here is from genome assembly GCF_949987515.2 of Delphinus delphis. Taxonomy (NCBI): domain Eukaryota; kingdom Metazoa; phylum Chordata; class Mammalia; order Artiodactyla; family Delphinidae; genus Delphinus; species Delphinus delphis. The sequence goes on along the minus strand of NW_027192685.1, from coordinate 343,668 downwards.
GACATATTTGAACACGTCTCCCGATCACATGGTTGATCATACTCTAGGTTCCACATGCATGTTTTAGCTGAAGGAAGAATACCTTAAACTTCTGTAGTTGAAACCCGTGGAATGGGTACCATGCAATATGACTTCAAAGGGTCTTCATTTGCTCACCGAACATCTCCAATCCTATCACTGCTGCGTTTATGCCCCTGTACACATGCTTGATTCTCTTTCGGAGACATAGCAATCCATAGGTTTTAAGATACTTACAAGTCAGGTACATTCTTAGGCGTTTAATATGCGGTGTTGAGTCCATTTCGTTGAGCAAGGAGTAGCTCTTGTCTATTCCATATTTGGCTTAAGGAACTTTATCTGTGCTCATTTCAATCTCTGGTTTTATGCAGCACCCCAACTCACCGTTACTCTTAAGCAAGCATAAGTTGTTTTTCTAAATTTGAGACCCTGTTCTGTTCTGTAATTCAGTTCCTGTGTAGCCAAGTTTCCATTCCGTGTATTACTGATATCTTATGATGTTTCTTTTTCTGTGTGACTTATTTCAGTTAGAATCATCATACCTGAATCCACTCATTGTGCTGCTAAGGGACTGATGACACAGATTTCATTGCTGAGTGATATTGCTTTGTAAGTGAATACCACAACTTCTTTATCCATTTTTCACTTTCTGCGATGTTGAACTTGTACTGTAAACGAGGTTCTTGTAAACAGAGCCGTTCCAAACTTTGGGGTGGCTGTGTCTTTTTGATTTTAATTTCCCTAAGCTATAGGACCATAAGTGGAAGTGCCCTAGGTTCTGTTGCTTTGTTTTTTAGATGTTTCAGGAAACACCATACACTTCTCCCGAGTGTCTTTTGGCAATTTACATCCCGCCCATCAGCATAACAAGGCTCCCAGTTCTCCATGGCCTGTCCTGCCTTTCTGGATTTTACACTTTTTTCAGATGGCCCTTTTGACCGGGGGGAAGTGAGACTTCATTGTAGTGCAGATTGCCTTTGCAAGCTTGCTGGGTTGGCCAAAAAGGGCGTATGCGTTTTTTCCTGAATATATTCAGGAAAAAACGCATACGCCCTTTTTGGCCAAGTGCATCATTGTGGACGTTCTGCCTCTTTTCCTATGCTTTCAATGCAATTCAAGTCTACCTCCTGAAATCGGTTTCCTGCAATTCTGCCCCGCTTTCAAGTCCTCTTGGCAGCCTTACTTCAGTCTATTTTTGGACGATAGCTGTCATTTATAACTCTGCAGGTTTGTGAATTACAGTGCCCCTGAGCTCCTTTCTTCATCTTGCTTTCTTGTGACCTGGCCGCAACACCACAGGATGGCTTCAGGCCCTAATCTGGTTCCGGCAGGGCACGCTGAGCCTTTGGTTAATTCCTCTTCCTGGTGGAAAATGAGAGTTAAATTTGCCCGTCCAGACACCTCCAGCTAGCCTCTCATTGGTTCTCGCTATTCCTGTTCATCTTCCGCAGAAATTGCAAACTGGGCCAAACAGGAGGTTAAAGGGACTGACTCTCCAAGTCGGGAGAGTGTTAGTAAAGTGTCTGGAATGTTGCACCCGAGTACCAGGGTACGAAAACTGAGACATATTTGAACACGTCTCCCGATCACATGGTTGATCATACTCTAGGTTCCACATGCATGTTTTAGCTGAAGGAAGAATACCTTAAACCTGGGTAGTTGAAACCCGTGGAATGGGTACCATGCAATATGACTTCAAAGGGTCTTCATTTGCTCACCGAACCTCTCCAATCCTATCACTGTTGCGTTTATGCCCCTGTACACATGCTTGATTCTCTTTCGGAGACATAGCAATCCATAGGTTTTAAGATACTTACTAGTCAGGTACATTCTTAGGCGTTTAATATGGGGTGTTAAGTCCATTTCATTGAGCAAGGAGTAGCTCTTGTCTATTCCATATTTGGCTTAAGGAACTTTATCTGTGCTCATTTCAATCTCTGGTTTTATGCAGCACCCCAACTCACCTTTACCCTTAAGCAAGCATAAGTTGGTTTTCTAAATTTGAGACCCTGTTCTGTTCTGTAATTCAGTTCCTGTGTAGCCAAGTTTACATTCCATGTATTACTGATATCTTATGATGTTTCTTTTTCTGTGTGACTTACTTCAGTTAGAATCATCATACCTGAATCCACTCATTGTGCTGCTAAGGGCCTGATGACACAGATTTCATTGCTGAGTGATATTGCTTTGTAAGTAAATACCACAACTTCTTTATCCATTTTTCACTTTCTGCGATGTTGAACTTGTACTGTAAACGAGGTTCTTGTAAACAGAGCCGTTCCAAACATTGGGGTGGCTGTGTCTTTTTGATTTTAATTTCCCTAAGCTATAGGACCATAAGTGGAAGTGCCCTAGGTTCTGTTGCTTTGTTTTTTAGATGTTTCAGGAAACACCAAACACTTCTCCCTAGTGGTTGTTGGCAATTTACATCTCGCCCATCAGCATAACAAGGCTCCCAGTTCTCCATGGCTTGTCCTGCCTTTCTGGATTTTACACTTTTTTCAGATGGCCCTTTTGACCGGGGGGAAGTGAGACTTCATTGTAGTGCAGATTTCCTTTGCAAGCTTGCTGGGTTGGCCAAAAAGGGCGTATGCGTTTTTTCCTGAATATATTCAGGAAAAAACGCATACGCCCTTTTTGGCCAAGTGCATCATTGTGGACGTTCTGCCTCTTTTCCTGTGCTTTCAATGCAATTCCAGTCTAGCTCCTGAAATCGGTTTCCTGCAATTCTGCCCCGCTTTCAAGTCCTCTTGGCAGCCTTACTTCAGTCTATTTTTGGACGATAGCTGTCATTTATACCTCTGCAGGTTTGTGAATTACAGTGCCCCTGAGCTCCTTTCTTCAACTTGCTTTCTTGTGACCTGGCCGCAACACCACAGGATGGCTTCAGGCCCTAATCTGGTTCCGGCAGGGCACGCTGAGCCTTTGGTTAATTCCTCTTCATGGTGGAAAATGAGAGTTAAATTTGCCCGTCCAGACACCTCCAGCTAGCCTCTCATTGGTTCTCGCTATTCCTGTTCATCTTCCGCAGAAATTGCAAACTGGGCCAAACAGGAGGTTAAAGGGACTGACTCTCCAAGTCGGGAGAGTGTTAGTAAAGTGTCTGGAATGTTGCACCCGAGTACCAGGGTACGAAAACTGAGACATATTTGAACACGTCTCCCGATCACATGGTTGATCATACTCTAGGTTCCACATGCATGTTTTAGCTGAAGGAAGAATACCTTAAACCTGGGTAGTTGAAACCCGTGGAATGGGTACCATGCAATATGACTTCAAAGGGTCTTCATTTGCTCACCGAACCTCTCCAATCCTATCACTGCTGCGTTTATGCCCCTGTACACATGCTTGATTCTCTTTCGGAGACATAGCAATCCATAGGTTTTAAGATACTTACTAGTCAGGTACATTCTTAGGCGTTTAATATGGGGTGGTAAGTCCATTTCATTGAGCAAGGAGTAGCTCTTGTCTATTCCATATTTGACTTAAGGAACTTTATCTGTGCTCATTTCAATCTCTGGTTTTATGCAGCACTCCAACTCACCTTTACCCTTAAGCAAGCATAAGTTGGTTTTCTAAATTTGAGACCCTGTTCTGTTCTGTAATTCAGTTCCTGTGTAGCCAAGTTTACATTCCATGTATTACTGATATCTTATGATGTTTCTTTTTCTGTGTGACTTATTTCAGTTAGAATCATCATACCTGAATCCACTCATTGTGCTGCTAAGGGCCTGATGACACAGATTTCATTGCTGAGTGATATTGCTTTGTAAGTAAATACCACAACTTCTTTATCCATTTTTCACTTTCTGCGATGTTGAACTTGTACTGTAAACGAGGTTCTTGTAAACAGAGCCGTTCCAAACTTTGGGGTGGCTGTGTCTTTTTGATTTTAATTTCCCTAAGCTATAGGACCATAAGTGGAAGTGCCCTAGGTTCTGTTGCTTTGTTTTTTAGATGTTTCAGGAAACACCATACACTTCTCCCTAGTGGTTGTTGGCAATTTACATCCCACCCATCAGCATAACAAGGCTCCCAGTTCTCCATGGCCTGTCCTGCCTTTCTGGATTTTACACTTTTTTCAGATGGCCCTTTTGACTGGGGGGAAGTGAGACTTCATTGTAGTGCAGATTGCCTTTGCAAGCTTGCTGGGTTGGCTAAAAAGGGCTTATGCGTTTTTTCCTGAATATATTCAGGAAAAAACGCATACGCCCTTTTTGGCCAAGTGCATCATTGTGGACGTTCTGCCTCTTTTCCTATGCTTTCAATGCAATTCCAGTCTACCTCCTGAAATCGGTTTCCTGCAATTCTGCCCCGCTTTCAAGTCCTCTTGGCAGCCTTACTTCAGTCTATTTTTGGACGATAGCTGTCATTTATAACTCTGCAGGTTTGTGAATTACAGTGCCCCTGAGCTCCTTTCTTCAACTTGCTTTCTTGTGACCTGGCCACAACACCACAGGATGGCTTCAGGCCCTAATCTGGTTCCGGCAGGGCACGCTGAGCCTTTGGTTAATTCCTCTTCCTGGTGGGAAATGAGAGTTAAATTTGCCCGTCCAGACACCTCCAGCTAGCCTCTCATTGGTTCTCGCTATTCCTATTCATCTTCCGCAGAAATTGCAAACTGGGCCAAACAGGAGGTTAAAGGGACTGACTCTCCAAGTCGGGAGAGTGTTAGTAAAGTGTCTGGAATGTTGCACCCGAGTACCAGGGTACGAAAACTGAGACATATTTGAACACGTCTCCCGATCACATGGTTGATCATACTCTAGGTTCCACATGCATGTTTTAGCTGAAGGAAGAATACCTTAAACCTGGGTAGTTGAAACCCGTGGAATGGGTACCATGCAATATGACTTCAAAGGGTCTTCATTTGCTCACCGAACCTCTCCAATCCTATCACTGCTGCGTTTATGCCCCTGTACACATGCTTGATTCTCTTTCGGAGACATAGCAATCCATAGGTTTTAAGATACTTACTAGTCAGGTACATTCTTAGGCATTTAATATGGGGTGTTGAGTCCATTTCATTGAGCAAGGAGTAGCTCTTGTCTATTCCATATTTGGCTTAAGGAACTTTATCTGTGCTCATTTCAATCTCTGGTTTTATGCAGCACCCCAACTCACCTTTACCCTTAAGCAAGCATAAGTTGGTTTTCTAAATTTGAGACCCTGTTCTGTTCTGTAATTCAGTTCCTGTGTAGCCAAGTTTACATTCCGTGTATTACTGATATCTTATGATGTTTCTTTTTCTGTGTGACTTATTTCAGTTAGAATCATCATACCTGAATCCACTCATTGTGCTGTTAAGGGCCTGATGACAGAGATTTCATTGCTGAGTGATATTGCTTTGTAAGTAAATACCACAACTTCTTTATCCATTTTTCACTTTCTGCGATGTTGAACTTGTACTGTAAACGAGGTTCTTGTAAACAGAGCCGTCCCAAACTTTGGGGTGGCTGTGTTTTTGATTTTAATTTCCCTAAGCTATAGGAACATAAGTGGCAGTGCCCTAGGCTCTGTTGCTTTCTTTTTTAGATGTTTCAGGAAACACCATACACTTCTCCCGAGTGTCTGTTGGCAATTTACATCCCGCCCATCAGCATAACAAGGCTCCCAGTTCTCCATGGCCTGTCCTGCCTTTCTGGATTTTACACTTTTTTCAGATGGCCCTTTTTTCCGGGGGGAAGTGAGACTTCATTGTAGTGCAGATTTCCTTTGCAAGCTTGCTTGGTTGGCCAAAAAGGGCGTATGTGTTTTTTCCTGAATATATTCAGGAAAAAACGCATACGCCCTTTTTGGCCAAGTGCATCATTGTGGACGTTCTGCCTCTTTTCCTATGCTTTCAATGCAATTCCAGTCTACCTCCTGAAATCGGTTTCCTGCAATTCTGCCCCGCTTTCAAGTCCTCTTGGCAGCCTTACTTCAGTCTATTTTTGGACGATAGCTGTCATTTATAACTCTGCAGGTTTGTGAATTACAGTGCCCCTGAGCTCCTTTCTTCAACTCGCTTTCTTTTGAGCTGGCCGCAACACCGCAGGATGGCTTCAGGCCCTAATCTGGTTCCGGCACGGCACGCTGAGCCTTTGGTTAATTCCTCTTCCTGGTGGGAAATGAGAGTTAAATTTGCCCGTCCAGACACCTCCAGCTAGCCTCTCATTGGTTCTCGCTATTCCTGTTCATCTTCCGCAGAAATTGCAAACTGGGCCAAACAGGAGGTTAAAGGGACTGACTCTCCAAGTCGGGAGAGTGTTAGTAAAGCGTCTGGAATGTTGCACCCGAGTACCAGGTACGAAAACTGAGACATATTGGAACACGTCTCCCGATCACATGGTTGATCATACTCTAGGTTCCACATGCATGTTTTAGCTGAAGGAAGAATACCTTAAACCTGGGTAGTTGAAACCCGTGGAATGGGTACCATGTAATATGACTTCAAAGGGTCTTCATTTGCTCACCGAACCTCTCCAATCCTATCACTGCTGCGTTTATGCCCCTGTACACATGCTTGATTCTCTTTCGGAGACATAGCAATCCATAGGTTTTAAGATACTTACTAGTCAGGTACATTCTTAGGCGTTTAATATGCGGTGTTGAGTCCATTTCATTGAGCAAGGAGTAGCTCTTGTCTATTCCATATTTGACTTAAGGAACTTTACCTGTGCTCATTTCAATCTCTGGTTTTATGCAGCACCACAACTCACCTCTACCCTTAAGCAAGCATAAGTTGGTTTTCTAAATTTGAGACCCTGTTCTGTTCTGTAATTCAGTTCCTGTGTAGCCAAGTTTACATTCCGTGTATTACTGATATCTTATGATGTTTCTTTTTCTGTGTGACTTATTTCAGTTAGAATCATCATACCTGAATCCACTCATTGTGCTGCTAAGGGCCTGATGACACAGATTTCATTGCTGAGTGATATTGCTTTGTAAGTAAATACCACAAGTTCTTTATCCATTTTTCACTTTCTGCGATGTTGAACTTGTACTGTAAACGAGGTTCTTGTAAACAGAGCCGTTCCAAACTTTCGGGTGGCTGTGTCTTTTTGATTTTAATTTCCCTAAGCTATAGGACCATAAGTGGAAGTGCCCTAAGTTCTGTTGCTTTGTTTTTTAGATGTTTCAGGAAACACCATAAACTTCTCCTGAGTGGTTGTTGGCAATTTACATCCCGCCCATCAGCATAACAAGGCTCCCAGGTCTCCAAGGCCTGTCCTGCCTTTCTGGATTTTACACTTTTTTCAGATGGTCCTTTTGACTGGGGGGAAGTGAGACTTCATTGTAGTGCAGATTTCCTTTGCAAGCTTGCTTGGTTGGCCAAAAAGGGCGTATGCGTTTTTTCCTGAATATATTCAGGAAAAAACGCATATGCCCTTTTTGGCCAAGTGCATCATTGTGGACGTTCTGCCTCTTTTCCTATGCTTTCAATGCAATTCCAGTCTAGCTCCTGAAATCGGTTTCCTGCAATTCTGCTCCGCTTTCAAGTCCTCTTGGCAGCCTTACTTCAGTCTATTTTTGGACGATAGCTGTCATTTATAACTCTGCAGGTTTGTGAATTACAGTGCCCCTGAGCTCCTTTCTTCAACTTGCTTTCTTGTGACCTGGCCGCAACACCACAGGATGGCTTCAGACCCTAATCTGGTTCCGGCAGGGCACGCTGAGCCTTTGGTTAATTCCTCTTCATGGTGGAAAATGAGAGTTAAATTTGCCCGTCCAGACACCTCCAGCTAGCCTCTCATTGGTTCTCGCTATTCCTATTCATCTTCCGCAGAAATTGCAAACTGGGCCAAACAGGAGGTTAAAGGGACTGACTCTCCAAGTCGGGAGAGTGTTAGTAAAGTGTCTGGAATGTTGCACCCGAGTACCAGGGTACGAAAACTGAGACATATTTGAACACGTCTCCCGATCACATGGTTGATCATACTCTAGGTTCCACATGCATGTTTTAGCTGAAGGAAGAATTACTTAAACCTGGGTAGTTGAAACCCGTGGAATGGGTACCATGCAATATGACTTCAAAGGGTCTTCATTTGCTCACCGAACCTCTCCAATCCTATCACTGCTGCGTTTATGCCCCTGTACACATGCTTGATTCTCTTTCGGAGACATAGCAATCCATAGGTTTTAAGATACTTACTAGTCAGGTACATTCTTAGGCGTTTAATATGCGGTGTTGAGTCCATTTCGTTGAGCAAGGAGTAGCTCTTGTCTATTCCATATTTGACTTAAGGAACTTTACCTGTGCTCATTTCAATCTCTGGTTTTATGCAGCACCACAACTCACCTCTACCCTTAAGCAAGCATAAGTTGGTTTTCTAAATTTGAGACCCTGTTCTGTTCTGTAATTCAGTTCCTGTGTAGCCAAGTTTACATTCCGTGTATTACTGATATCTTATGATGTTTCTTTTTCTGTGTGACTTATTTCAGTTAGAATCATCATACCTGAATCCACTCATTGTGCTGCTAAGGGCCTGATGACACAGATTTCATTGCTGAGTGATATTGCTTTGTAAGTAAATACCACAAGTTCTTTATCCATTTTTCACTTTCTGCGATGTTGAACTTGTATTGTAAACGAGGTTCTTGTAAACAGAGCCTTTCCAAACTTTCCGGTGGCTGTGTCTTTTTGATTTTAATTTCCCTAAGCTATAGGACCATAAGTGGAAGTGCCCTAGGCTCTGTTGCTTTGTTTTTTAGATGTTTCAGGAAACACCATACACTTCTCCCTAGTGGTTGTTGGCAATTTACATCCCGCCCATCAGCATAACAAGGCTCCCAGTTCTCCATGGCCTGTCCTGCTTTTCTGGATTTTACACTTTTTTCAGATGGCCCTTTTGACCGGGGGGAAGTGAGACTTCATTGTAGTGCAGATTTCCTTTGCAAGCTTGCTTGGTTGGCCAAAAAGGGCGTATGCGTTTTTTCCTGAATATATTCAGGAAAAAACGCATACGCCCTTTTTGGCCCAGTGCATCATTGTGGACGTTCTGCCTCTTTTCCTATGCTTTCAATGCAATTCCAGTCTACCTCCTGAAATCGGTTTCCTGCAATTCAGCCCCGCTTTCAAGTCCTCTTGGCAGCCTTACTTCAGTCTATTTTTGGACGATAGCTGTCATTTATAACTCTGCAGGTTTGTGAATTACAGTGCCCCTGAGCTCCTTTCTTCAACTCGCTTTCTTGTGACCTGGCCGCAACACCGCAGGATGGCTTCAGGCCCTAATCTGGTTCCGGCACAGCACGCTGAGACTTTGGTTAATTCCTCTTCCTGGTGGGAAATGAGAGTTAAATTTGCCCGTCCAGACACCTCCAGCTAGCCTCTCATTGGTTCTCGCTATTCCTGTTCATCTTCCGCAGAAATTGCAAACTGGGCCAAACAGGAGGTTAAAGGGACTGACTCTCCAAGTCGGGAGAGTGTTAGTAAAGCGTCTGGAATGTTGCACCCGAGTACCAGGGGAGGAAAACTGAGACATATTTGAACACGTCTCCCGTTCACATGGTTGATCATACTTGGGTTCCACATGCATCTTTTAGCTGAAGGAAGAATACCTTAAACCTGGGTAGTTGAAACATGTGTAACGGGTACCATGCAATATGACTTCAAAGGGTCTTCATTTGCTCACCGAACCTCTCCAATCCTACCACTGCTGCGTTTATGCCCCTGTACACATGCTTGATTCTCTTTCGGAGACATAGCAATCCATAGGTTTTAAGATACTTACTAGTCAGGTACATTCTTAGGCGTTTAATATGGGGTGTTGAGTCCATTTCGTTGAGCAAGGCGTAGCTCTTGTCTATTCCATATTTGGCTTAAGGAACTTTATCTGTGCTCATTTCAATCTCTGGTTTTATGCAGCACCCCAACTCACCATTACCCTTAAGCAAGAATAAGTTGGTTTTCTAAATTTGAGACCCTGTTCTGTTCTGTAATTCAGTTCCTGTGTAACCAAGTTTACATTCCGTGTATTAGTGATATCTTATGATGTTTCTTTTTCTGTGTGACTTATTTCAGTTAGAATCATCGTACCTGAATCCACTCATTATGCTGCTACGGGCCTGATGACATAGATTTCATTGTTGAGTGATACTGCATTGTACGTAAGTACGATAAGTTCTTTATCCATTTTTCACTTTCTGTGATATTGATCTTGTACAGTAAACGAGGTTCTTCTAAACAGAGGCGTCCCAAACTTTGGGGTGGCTGTGTCTTTTTGATTTTAATTTCCCTAAGCTATAGGACCATAAGTGGAAGTGACCTAGGCTCTGTTGCTTTGTTTTTCAGATGTTTCAGGAAACACCATACACTTCTCCCAAGTGTCTGTTGGCAATTTACATCCCGCCCATCAGCATAACAAGGCTCCCAGTTCTCCATGGCCTGTCCTGCCTTTCTGGATTTTACACTTTTTTCAGATGGCCCTTTTGACCGGGGGGAAGTGAGACTTCATTGTAGTGCAGATTTCCTTTGCTAGTTTGCTTGGTTGGCCAAAAAGGGCGTATGCGTTTTTTCCTGAATATATTCAGGAAAAAACGCATACGCCCTTTTTGGCCAAGTGCATCATTGTGGACGTTCTGCCTCTTTTCCTATGCTTTCAATGCAATTTCAGTCTACCTCCTGAAATCGGTTTCCTGCAATTCTGCCCCGCTTTCAAGTCCTCTTGGCAGCCTTACTTCAGTCTATTTTTGGACGATAGCTGTCATTTATAACTCTGCAGGTTTGTGAATTACAGTGCCCCTGAGCTCCTTTCTTCAACTCGCTTTCTTGTGACCTGGCCGCAACACCGCAGGATGGCTTCAGGCCCAAATCTCGTTCCGGCACGGCACGCTGAGACTTTGGTTAATTCCTCTTCCTGGTGGGAAATGAGAGTTAAATTTGCCTGTCCAGACACCTCCAGCTAGTCTCACATTGGTTCTCGCTATTCCTGTTCATCTTCCGCAGAAATTGCAAACTGGGCCAAACAGGAGGTTAAAGGGACTGACTCTCCAAGTCGGGAGAGTGTTAGTAAAGTGTCTGGAATGTTGCACCCGAGTACCAGGGTACGAAAACTGAGACATATTTGAACACATCTCCCGATCACATGGTTGATCATACTCTGGGTTCCACATGCATGTTTTAGCTGAAGGAAGAATACCTAAAACCTGGGTAGTTGAAACCCGTGGAATGGGTACCATGCAATATGACTTCAAAGGGTCTTCATTTGCTCACCGAACCTCTCCAATCCTATCACTGCTGCGTTTATGCCCCTGTACACATGCTTGATTCTCTTTTGGAGACATAGCAATCCATAGGTTTTAAGATACTTACTAGTCAGGTACATTCTTAGGCGTTTAATATGCGGTGTTGAGTCCATTTCGTTGAGCAAGGAGTAGCTCTTGTCTATTCCATATTTGGCTTAAGGAACTTTATCTGTGCTCATTTCAATCTCTGGTTTTATGCAGCACCCCAACTCACCTTTCCCCTTAAGCAAGCATAAGTTGGTTTTCTAAATTTGAGACCCTGTTCTGTTCTGTAATTCAGTTCCTGTGTAGCCAAGTTTCCATTCCGTGTATTACTGATATCTTATGATGTTTCTTTTTCTGTGTGACTTATTTCAGTTAGAATCATCATACCTGAATCCACTCATTGTGCTGCTAAGGGCCTGATGACACAGATTTCATTGCTGAGTGATATTGCTTTGTAAGTAAATACCACAACTTCTTTATCCATTTTTCACTTTCTGCGATGTTGAACTTGTACTGTAAACGAGGTTCTTGTAAACAGAGCCGTTCCAAACTTTGGGGTGGCTGTGTCTTTTTGATTTTAATTTCCCTAAGCTATAGGACCATAAGTGGAAGTGCCCTAGGTTCTGTTGCTTTGTTTTTTAGATGTTTCAGGAAACACCATACACTTCTCCCGAGTGTTTTGGCAATTTACATCCCGCCCATCAGCATAACAAGGCTCCCAGTTCTCCATGGCCTGTCCTGCCTTTCTGGATTTTACACTTTTTTCAGATGGCCCTTTTGACCGGGGGGAATTGAGACTTCATTGTAGTGCAGATTTCCTTTGCAAGCTTGCTTGGTTGGCCAAAAAGGGCGTATGCGTTTTTTCCTGAATATATTCAGGAAAAAACGCATACGCCCTTTTTGGCCAAGTGCATCATTGTGGACGTTCTGCCTCTTTTCCTATGCTTTCAATTTAATTCCAGTCTACCTCCTGAAATCGGTTTCCTGCAATTCTGCCCCGCTTTCAAGTCCTCTTGGCAGCCTTACTTCAGTCTATTTTTGGACGATAGCTGTCATTTATAACTCTGCAGGTTTGTGAATTACAGTGCCCCTGAGCTCCTTTCTTCAACTCGCTTTCTTTTGAGCTGGCCGCAACACCGCAGGATGGCTTCAGGCCCTAATCTGGTTCCGGTACGGCACGCTGAGCCTTTGGTTAATTCCTCTTCCTGGTGGGAAATGAGAGTTAAATTTGCCCGTCCAGACACCTCCAGCTAGTCTCTCATTGGTTCTCGCTATTCCTGTTCATCTTCCGCAGAAATTGCAAACTGGGCCAAACAGGAGGTTAAAGGCGCTGACTCTCCAAGTCGGGAGAGTGTTAGTAAAGCGTCTGGAATGTTGCACCCGAGTACCAGGGGAGGAAAACTGAGACATATTTGAACACGTCTCCCGTTCACACGGTTGATCGTATTCTGGGCTCCACATGCATGTTTTAGCTGAAGGAAGAATACCTTAAACCTGGAGAGTTGAGACCCGTGTAATGGGTACCATGCAATATGACTTCAAAGGGTCTTCATTTGCTCACTGAACCTCTGCAATCCTATCACTGCTGCGTTTATGCCACTGTACACACGATTGATTCTCTTTTGGAGACATAGCAATCCATAGGTTTTAAGATACTTACTAGTCAGGTACATTCTTAGGCGTTTAATATGGGGTGTTGAGTCCATTTCGTTGAGCAAGGAGTAGCTCTTGTCTATTCCATATTTGGCTTAAGGAACTTTATCTGTGCTCATTTCAATCTCTGGTTTTATGCAGCACCCCAACTCACCTTTCCCCTTAAGCAAGCATAAGTTGGTTTTCTAAATTTGAGACTCTGTTCTGTTTTGGAATTCAGTTCCTGTGTAGCCAAGTTTACATTCCGTGTATTAGTGATAACTTTTGATGTTTCTTTTTCTGTGTGACTTATTTCAGTTAGAATCATCGTACCTGAATCCACTCATTATGCTGCTACGGGCCTGATGACATAGATTTCATTGCTGAGTGATACTGCATTGTACGTAAGTACCACAAGTTCTTTATCCATTTTTCACTTTCTGTGATATTGAACTTGTACGGTAAACGAGGTTCTTGTCAACAGAGGCGTCCCAAACTTTGGGGTGGCTGTGTCTTTTTGATTTTAAATTCCCTAAGCTATAGGACCATAAGTGGAAGTGCCCTAGGCTCTGTTGCTTTGTTTTTTAGATGTTTCAGGAAACACCATACACTTCTCCCGAGTGTCTGTTGGCAATTTACATCCCGCCCATCAGCATAACAAGGCTCCGAGTTCTCCATGGCCTGTCCTGCCTTTCTGGATTTTACACTTTTTTCAGATGGCCCTTTTGACCGGGGGGAAGTGAGACTTCATTGTAGTGCAGATTTCCTTTGCAAGCTTGCTTGGTTGGCCAAAAAGTGCGTATGCGACTTTTCCTGAATATATTCAGGAAAAAACGCATACGCCCTTTTTGGCCAAGTGCATCATTGAGGACGTTCTGCCTCTTTTCCTATGCTTTAAATGCAATTCCAGTCTACCTCCTGAAATCGGTTTCCTGCAATTCTGCCCCGCTTTCAACTCCTCTTGACAGCCTTACTTCAGTCTATTTTTGGACGATAGCTGTCATTTATAACTCTGCAGGTTTGTGAATTACAGTGCCCCTGAGCTCTTTTCTTCAACTTGCTTTCTTGTGAGCTGGCCGCAACACCGAAAGATTGCTTCAGGCCCTAATCTGGTTCCAGCACGGCACGCTGAGCCTTTGGTTAATTCCTCTTCCTGGTGGGAAATGAGAGTTAAATTTGCCCGTTCAGACACCTGCAGCTAGTCTCTCATTGGTTCTCCCTATTCCTGTTCATCTTCCGCAGAAATTGCAAACTGGGCCAAACAGGAGGTTAAAGGCACTGACTGTCCAAGTCGGGAGAGTGTTAGTAAAGCGTCTGGAATGTTGCACCCGAGTACCAGGGGATGAAAACTGAGACATATCTGAACACGTCTCCCGATCACACGGTTGATCATACTCTGGGTTCCACATGCATGTTTTAGCTGAAGGAAGAATACCTTAAACCTGGAGAGTTGAGACCCATGCAATGGGTACCATGCAATATGTCTTCAAAGGGTCTTCATTTGCTCACCGAACCTCTCCAATCCTATCACTGCTGCGTTTATGCCCCTGTACACACGCTGGATTCTCTTTTGGAGACATACAATCCATAGGTTTTAAGATACTTACTAGTCAGGTACATTCTTAGGCGTTTAATATGGGGTGTTGAGTCCATTTCGTTGAGCAAGGAGTAGCTCTTGTCTATTACACATTTGCTTTAAGGAACTTTATCTGTGCTAATTTCAAACTCTGGTTTTATGCAGCACCCGAACTCACCTTCCCCCTTAAACAAGCATAAGTTGGTTTTCTAAACTTGAGACCCTGTTCTGTTTTGTAATTCAGTTCATGTGTAGCCAAGTTCACATTCCGTGTATTAGTGATACCTTATGATGTTTCTTTTTCTGTGTGACTTATTTCACTTAGAATCATCGTGCCTCAATCCACTCATTATGCTGGTACGGGCCTGGTGACATAGATTTCATTGCTGAGTGGTATTCTGTTGTACAGAAGTACCGCAACTTCTTTATCCATTATTTGCTCTCTGGGATATTTAACTTGTGCCGTAGAAGAGATTCCTGTAAAAAGAGCCGTCCCAAATTTTGGGGTTGCTGTGACTTTTTGATATTAATTTCCCTAAGCTATAGGACCATAAGTGCAAGTGCCCTAGGCTCTGTTGCTTTGTTTTTTAGATGTTTCAGGAAACACCATACACTTCTCCAGAGTGGCTGTTGGCAATTTACATCCCGCCCATCAGCATAACAAGGCTCCCAGTTCTCCATGGCCTGTCCTGCCTTTCTGGATTTTACACTTTATTCTGATGGCCCTTTTGACCGGGGGGAAGTGAGACTTCATTGTAGTGCAGATTTCCTTTGCAAGCTTGCTTGGTTGGCCAAAAAGGGCGTATGCGTTTTTTCCTGAATATATTCAGGAAAAAACGCATATGCCCTTTTGGCAAAGTGCATCATTGTGGACGTTCTGCCTCTTTTCCTACGCTTTCAATGCAATTCCAGTCTACCTCCTGAAATCGGTATCCTGCAATTATGCCCCACTTTCAAGTCCTCTTGGAAGCCTTACTTCAGTATATTTTTGGACGATAGCTGTCATTTATAACTCTGCAGGTTTGTGAATTACAGAGACCCTGAGCTCCTTTCTTCAACTCGCTTTCTTTTGAGCTGGCCGCAACACTGCAGGATGGCTTCAGGCCCTAATCTGGTTCCGGCACGGCACGCTGAGCCTTTGGTTATTTCCTCTTCCTGGTGGGAAATGAGAGTTAAATTTGCCCGTCCAGACACCTCCAGCTAGTCTCTCATTGGTTCTCCCTATTCCTGTTCATCTTCCACAGAAATTGCAAACTGGGCCAAACAGGAGGTTAAAGGCGCTGACTCTCCAAGTTGGGAGAGTGTTAGTAAAGGGTCTGGAATGTTGCACCCGAGTACCAGGGGAGGAAAACTGAGACATATTTGAACACGTCTCCCGATCACATGGTTGATCATACTCTAGGTTCCACATGCATGTTTTAGCTGAAGGAAGAATACCTAAAACCTGGGTAGTTGAAACCCGTGCAATGGGTACCATGCAATATGACTTCAAAGGGTCTTCATTTGCTCACCGAACCTCTCCAATCCTATCACTGCTGTGTTTATGCCCCTGTACACATGCTTGATTCTCCTTCGGAGACATAGCAATCCATAGGTTTTAAGATACTTAATAGTCAGGTACATTCTTAGGCGTTTAATATGCGGTGTTGAGTCCATTTCGTTGAGCAAGGAGTAGCACTTGTCTATTCCATATTTGGCTTAAGGAACTTTATCTGTGCTCATTTCAATCTCTGGTTTTATGCAGCACCCCAACTCACCTTTCCCCTTAAGCAAGCATAAGTTGGTTTTCTAAATTTGAGACCCTGTTCTGTTCTGTAATTCAGTTCCTGTGTAGCCAAGTTTCCATTCCGTGTATTACTGATATCTTATTATGTTTCTTTTTCTGTGTGACTTATTTCAGTTAGAATCATCATACCTGAATCCACTCATTGTGCTGCTAAGGGCCTGATGACACAGATTTCATTGCTGAGTGATATTGCTTTGTAAGTGAATACCACAACTTCTTTATCCATTTTTCACTTTCTGCGATGTTGAACTTGTACTGTAAACGAGGTTCTTGTAAACAGAGGCGTTCCAAACTTTGGGGTGGCTGTGTCTTTTTGATTTTAATTTCCCTAAGCTATAGGACCATAAGTGGCAGTGCCCTAGGCTCTGTTGCTTTGTTTTTTAGATGTTTCAGGAAACACCATACACTTCTCCCGAGTGTCTGTTGGCAATTTACATCCCGCCCATCAGCATAACAAGGCTCACAGTTCTCAATGGCCTGTGCTAACTTTCTGCATTTTACACTTTTTTCAGATGGCCCTTTTGACCGGGGGGAAGTGAGACTTCATTGTAGTGCAGATTTCCTTTGCAAGCTTGCTTGGTTGGCCAAAGAGGGCGTATGCGTTTTTTCCTGAATATATTCAGGAAAAAACGCATACGCCCTTTTTGGCCAAGTGCATCATTGTGGACGTTCTGCCTCTTTTCCTATGCTTTCAATGCAATTCCAGTCTACCTCCTGAAATCGGTTTCCTGCAATTCTGCCCTGCTTTCAAGTCCTCTTGGCAGCCTTACTTCAGTCTATTTTTGGACGATAGCTGTCATTTATAACTCTGCAGGTTTGTGAATTACAGTGCCCCTGAGCTCCTTTCTTCAACTCGCTTTCTTGTGACCTGGCCGCAACACCGCAGGATGGCTTCAGGCCCTAATCTGGTTCCGGCACGGCATGCTGAGCCTTTGGTTATTTCCTCTTCCTGGTGGGAAATGAGAGTTAAATTTGCCCATCCAGACACCTCCAGCTAGTCTCTCATTGGTTCTCGCTATTCCTGTTCATCTTCCGCAGAAATTGCAAACTGGGCCAAACAGGAGGTTAAAGGGACTGACTCTCCAAGTCGGGAGAGTGTTAGTAAAGCGTCTGGAATGTTGCACCCGAGTTCCAGGGTACAAAAACTGAGACATGTATGAACACGTCTCCCGATCACATGGTTGATCATACTCTAGGTTCCACATGCATGTTTTAGCTAAAGGAAGAATACCTTAAACCTGTAGAGTTAAGACCCGTGGAATGGGTACCATGCAATATGACTTCAAAGGGTCTTCATTTGCTCACCGAACCTCTCCAATCCTATCACTGCTGCGTTTATGCCCCTGTACACATGCTTGATTCTCTTTCGGAGACATAGCAATCCATAGGTTTTAAGATACTTACTAGTCAGGTACATTCTTAGGCGTTTGATATGCGGTGTTGAGTCCATTTCGTTGAGCAAGGAGTAGCTGTTGTCTATTCCATATTTGGCTTAAGGAACTTTATCTGTGCTCATTTCAATCTCTGGTTTTATGCAGCACCCCAACTCACCTTTCCCCTTAAGCAAGCATAAGTTAGTTTTCTAAATTTGAGACCCTGTTCTGCTTTGGAATGCAGTTCCTGTGTAGCCAAGTTTACATTCCGTGTATTAGTGATATCTTATGATGTTTCTTTTTCTGTGTGACTTATTTCAGTTAGAATCATCGTACCTGAATCCACTCATTATGCTGCTATGGGCCTGATGACATAGATTTCATTGCTGAGTGATACTGCATTGTACGTAAGTACCACAAGTTCTTTATCCATTTTTCACTTTCTGTGATATTGAACTTGTACGGTAAACGAGGTTCTTGTAAACAGAGGCGTCCCAAACTGTGGGGTGGCTGTGTCTTTTTGATTTTAATTTCCCTAAGCTATAGGATCATAAGTGGAAGTGCCCTAGGGTCTGTTGCTTTGTTTTTTAGATGTTTCAGGAAACACCATACACTTCTCCTGAGTGTCTGTTGGCAATTTACATCCCGCCCATCAGCATAACAAGGCTCCCAGTTCTCCATGGCCTGTCCTGCCTTTCTGGATTTTACACTTTTTTCAGATGGACGTTTTGACCGGGGAGAAGTGAGACTTCATTGTAGTGCAGATTTCCTTTGCAAGTTTGCTTGGTTGGCCAAAAAGGGCGTATGCGTTTTTTCCTGAATATATTCAGGAAAAAACGCATACGCCCTTTTTGGCCAAGTGCATCATTGTGGACGTTCTGCCTGTTTTCCTATGCTTTCAATGCAATTCCAGTCTACCTCCTGAAATCGGTTTCCTGCAATTCTGCCCCGCTTTCAAGTCCTCTTGGCAGCCTTACTTCAGTATATTTTTGGACGATAGCTGTCATTTATAACTCTGCAGGTTTGTGAATTACAGTGCCCCTGAGCTCCTTTCTTCAACTCGCTTTCTTGTGAGCTGGCCGCAACACCGCAGGATATCTTCAGGCTCTAATCTGGTTCTGGCACGGCACGCTGAGCCTTTGGTTAATTCCTCTTCCTGGTGGGAAATGAGAGTTAAATTTGCCCATCCAGACACCTCCAGCTAGTCTCTCATTGGTTCTCGCTATTCCTGTTCATCTTCCGCAGAAATTGCAAACTGGGCCAAACAGGAGGTTAAAGGGACTGACTCTCCAAGTCGGGAGAGTGTTAGTAAAGCGTCTGGAATGTTGCACCCGAGTTCCAGGGTACAAAAACTGAGACATATATGAACACGTCTCCCGATCACATGGTTGATCATACTCTAGGTTCCACATGCATGTTTTAGCTAAAGGAAGAATACCTTAAACCTGTAGAGTTAAGACCCGTGTAATGGGTACCATGCAATATGACTTCAAAGGGTCTTCATTTGCTCACCGAACCTCTCCAATCCTATCACTGCTGCGTTTATGCCCCTGTACACATGCTTGATTCTCTTTCGGAGACATAGCAATCCATAGGTTTTAAGATACTTACTAGTCAGGTACATTCTTAGGCGTTTGATATGCGGTGTTGAGTCCATTTCGTTGAGCAAGGAGTAGCTGTTGTCTATTCCATATTTGGCTTAAGGAACTTTATCTGTGCTCATTTCAATCTCTGGTTTTATGCAGCACCCCAACTCACCTTTCCGCTTAAGCAAGCATAAGTTGGTTTTCTAAATTTGAGACCCTGTTCTGCTTTGGAATGCTGTTCCTGTGTAGCCAAGTTTACATTCCGTGTATTAGTGATATCTTATGATGTTTCTTTTTCTGTGTGACTTATTTCAGTTAGAATCATCGTACCTGAATCCACTCATTATGCTGCTATGGGCCTGATGACATAGATTTCATTGCTGAGTGATACTGCATTGTACGTAAGTACCACAAGTTCTTTATCCATTTTTCACTTTCTGTGATATAGAACTTGTACGGTAAACGAGGTTCTTGTAAACGGAGGCGTCCCAAACTGTGGGGTGGCTGTGTCTTTTTGATTTTAATTTCCCTAAGCTATAGGATCATAAGTGGAAGTGCCCTAGGGTCTGTTGCTTTGTTTTTGAGATGTTTCAGGAAACACCATACACTTCTCCTGAGTGTCTGTTGGCAATTTACATCCCGCCCATCAGCATAACAAGGCTCCCAGTTCTCCATGGCCTGTCCTGCCTTTCTGGATTTTACACTTTTTTCAGATGGACGTTTTGACCGGGGAGAAGTGAGACTTCATTGTAGTGCAGATTTCATTTGCAAGTTTGCTTGGTTGGCCAAAAAGGGCGTATGCGTTTTTTCCTGAATATATTCAGGAAAAAACGCATACGCCCTTTTTGGCCAAGTGCATCATTGTGGACGTTCTGCCTGTTTTCCTATGCTTTCAATGCAATTCCAGTCTACCTCCTGAAATCGGTTTCCTGCAATTCTGCCCCGCTTTCAAGTCCTCTTGGCAGCCTTACTTCAGTCTATTTTTGGACGATAGCTGTCATTTATAACTCTGCAGGTTTGTGAATTACAGTGCCCCTGAGCTCCTTTCTTCAACTCGCTTTCTTGTGAGCTGGCCGCAACACCGCAGGATGTCTTCAGGCTCTAATCTGGTTCTGGCACGGCACGCTGAGCCTTTGGTTAATTCCTCTTCCTGGTGGGAAATGAGAGTTAAATTTGCCCATCCAGACACCTCCAGCTAGTCTCTCATTGGTTCTCGCTATTCCTGTTCATCTTCCGCAGAAATTGCAAACTGGGCCAAACACGAGGTTAAAGGGACTGACTCTCCAAGTCGGGAGAGTGTTAGTAAAGCGTCTGGAATGTTGCACCCGAGTTCCAGGGTACAAAAACTGAGACATATATGAACACGTCTCCCGATCACATGGTTGATCATACTCTAGGTTCCACATGCATGTTTTAGCTAAAGGAAGAATACCTTAAACCTGTAGAGTTAAGACCCGTGTAATGGGTACCATGCAATATGACTTCAAAGGGTCTTCATTTGCTCACCGAACCTCTCCAATCCTATCACTGCTGCGTTTATGCCCCTGTACACATGCTTGATTCTCTTTCGGAGACATAGCAATCTATAGGTTTTAAGATACTTACTAGTCAGGTACATTCTTAGGCGTTTAATATGGGGTGTTGAGTCCATTTCGTTCAGCAAGGAGTAGCTCTTGTCTATTCCATATTTGGCTTAAGGAACTTTATCTGTGCTCATTTCAATCTCTGGTTTTATGCAGCACCCCAACTCACCTTTCCCCTTAAGCAAGCATAAGTTGGTTTTCTAAATTTGAGACCCTGTTCTGTTCTGTAATTCAGTTCCTGTGTAGCCAAGTTTACATTCCGTGTATTACTGATATCTTATGATGTTTCTTTTTCTGTGTGACTTATTTCAGTTAGAATCATCATACCTGAATCCACTCATTGTTCTTCTAAGGGCCTGATGACATAGATTTCATTGCTGAGTGATACTGCATTGTACGTAAGTACCACAGGTTCTTTATCCATTTTTCACTTTCTGCGATATTGAACTTGTACCGTAAACGAGGTTCTTGTAAACAGAGCCGTCCCAAACTTTGGGGTGGCTGTGTCTTTTTGATTTTAATTTCCGTAAGCTATAGGACCATAAGTGGAAGTGCCCTAGGCTCTGTTGCTTTGTTTTTTAGATGTTTCAGGAAACACCATACACTTCTCCAGAGTGGCTGTTGGCAATTTACATCCCGCCCATCAGCATAACAAGGCTCCCAGTTCTCCAAGGCCTTTCCTGCCTTTCTGGATTTTACACTTTTTTCAGATGGCCCTTTTGACCGGGGGGAATTGAGACTTCATTGTAGTGCAGATTTCCTTTGCAAGCTTGCTTGGTTGGCCAAAAAGGGCGTATGCGTTTTTTCCTGAATATATTCAGGAAAAAACGCATACGCCCTTTTTGGCCAAGTGCATCATTGTGGACGTTCTGCCTCTTTTCCTATGCTTTCAATGCAATTCCAGTCTACCTCCTGAAATCGGTTTCCTGCAATTCTGCCCCGCTTTCAAGTCCTCCTGGCAGCCTTACTTCAGTATATTTTTGGACGATAGCTGTCATTTATAACTCTGCAGGTTTGTGAATTACAGTGCCCCTGAGCTCCTTTCTTCAACTCGCTTTCTTGTGAGCTGGCCGCAACACCGCAGGATGGCTTCAGGCCCTAATCTGGTTCCGGCACGGCACGCTGAGCCTTTGGTTAATTCCTTTTCCTGGTGGGAAATGAGAGTTAAATTTGCCCGTCCAGACACCTCCAGCTAGTCTCTCATTGGTTCTCCCTATTCCTGTTCATCTTCCGCAGAAATTGTAAACTTGGCCAAACAGGAGGTTAAAGGCGCTGACTCTCCAAGTGGGGAGAGTGTTAGTAAAGCGTGTGGAATGTTGCACCCGAGTACCAGGGGAGGAAAACTGAGACATATTTGAACACGTCTCCCGTTCACACGGTTGATCATACTCTGGGTTCCACATGCATGTTTTAGCTGAAGAAAGAATACCTTAAACCTGGAGAGTTGAGACCCGTGGAATGGGTACCATGCAATATGACTTCAAAGGGTCTTCATTTGCTCACCGAATCTCTCCAATCCTATCACTGCTGCGTTTATGACCCTTGTACACACGCTTGATTCTCTTTTGGAGACATAGCAATCCATAGGTTTTAAGATACTTACTAGTCAGGTATATTCTTAGGCGTTTAATATGGGGTGTTGATTCCATTTCGTTGAGCAAGGAGTAGCTCTTGTCTATTCCATATTTGGCTTAAGGAACTTTATCTGTGCTCATTTCAATCTCTGGTTTTATGCAGCACCCCAACTCACCTTTCCACTTAAGCCAGCATAAGTTGGTTTTCTAAATTTGAGACCCTGTTCTGTTTTGTAATTCAGTAACTCTGTAGCCAAGTTTACATTCCATGTATTAGTGATATTTTTTGATGTTTCTTATTCTATGTGACTTATTTCAGTTAGAATCACCATACCCGAATCCACTCATTGTGCTGCTACGGGCCTGGTGACATAGATTTCATTGCTGAGTGATATTGCATTGTACGTGAGTACCACAACTTCTTTATCCATTTTTCACTTTCTGTGATATTGAACTTGTACTGTAAACGAGGTTCTTGTAAACAGAGGCGTCCCAAACTTTGGGGTGGCTGTGTCTTTTTGATTTTAATTTCCCTAAGCTATAGGACCATAAGTGGAAGTGCCCTAGGGTCTGTTGCTTTGTTTTTTAGATGTTTCAGGAAACACCATACACTTCTCCTGAGTGTCTGTTGGCAATTTACATCCCGCCCATCAGCATAACAAGGCTCCCAGTTCTCCATGGCCTGTCCTGCCTTTCTGGATTTTACACTTTTTTCAGATGGACCTTTTGACCGGGGGGAAGTGAGACTTTATTGTAGTGCAGATTTCCTTTGCAAGTTTGCTTGGTTGGCCAAAAAGGGCGTATGCGTTTTTTCCTGAATATATTCAGGAAAAAACGCATACGCCCTTTTTGGCCAAGTGCATCATTGTGGACGTTCTGCCTCTTTTCCTATGCTTTCAATGCAATTCCAGTCTACCTCCTGAAATCGGTTTCCTGCAATTCTGCCCCGCTTTCAAGTTCTCTTGGCAGCCTTACTTCAGTCTATTTTTGGACGATAGCTGTCATTTATAACTCTGCAGGTTTGTGAATTACAGTGCCCCGAGCTCCTTTCTTCAACTCGCTTTCTTTTGAGCTGGCCGCAACACCGCAGGATGTCTTCAGGCTCTAATCTGGTTCCGGCATGGCACGCTGAACCTTTGGTTAATTCCTCTTCCTGGTGGGAAATGAGAGTTAAATTTGCCCATCCAGACACCTCCAGCTAGTCTCTCATTGGTTCTCGCTATTCCTGTTCATCTTCCACAGAAATTGCAAACTGGGCCAAACAGGAGGTTAAAGGGACTGACTCTCCAAGTGGGGAGAGTGTTAGTAAAGTGTCTGGAATGTTGCACCCGAGTACCAGGGTATGAAAACTGAGACATATTTGAACACGTCTCCCGATCACATGGTTGATCATACTCTGGGTTCCACATGCATGTTTTAGCTGAAGGAAGAATACCTAAAACCTGGGTAGTTGAAACCCGTGTAATGGGTACCATGCAATATGACTTCAAAGGGACTTCATTTGCTCACCGAACCTCTCCAATCCTATCACTGCTGCGTTTATGCCCCTGTACACATGCTTGTTTCTCTTTCGGAGACATTGCAATCTATAGGTTTTAAGATACTTACTAGTCAGGTACATTCATAGGCGTTTAATATGCGGTGTTGAGTCCATTTCGTTGAGCAAGGAGTAGCTCTTGTCTATTCCATATTTGGCTTAAGGAACTTTATCTGTGCTCATTTCAATCTCTGGTTTTATGCAGCACCCCAACTCACCTTTCCCCTTAAGCAAGCATAAGTTGGTTTTCTAAATTTGAGACCCTGTTCTGTTCTGTAATTCAGTTCCTGTGTAGCCAAGTTTTCATTCCATGTATTAGTGATATCTTATGATGTTTCTTTTTCTGTGTGACTTATTTCAGTTAGAATCATCATACCTGAATCCACTCATTGTTCTTCTAAGGGTGTGATGACATAGATTTCATTCCTGAGTGATATTGCTTTGTAAGTAAATACCACAACTTCTTTATCCATTTTTCACTTTCTGCGATGTTGAACTTGTACTGTAAACGAGGTTCTTGTAAACAGACGCGTCCCAAACTTTGGGGTGGCTGTGTCTTTTTGATTTTAATTTCCCTAAGCTATAGGACCATAAGTGGCAGTGCCCTAGGCTCTGTTGCTTTGTTTTTTAGATGTTTCAGGAAACACCATACACTTCTCCCGAGTGTCTGTTGGCAATTTACATCCCGCCCATCAGCATAACAAGGCTCCCAGTTCTCCATGGCCTGTCCTGCCTTTCTGGATTTTACACTTTTTTCAGATGTCCCTTTTGACCGGGGGGAAGTGAGACTTCATTGTAGTGCAGATTTCCTTTGCAAGTTTGCTTGGTTGGCCAAAAAGGACGTATGCGTTTTTTCCTGAATATATTCAGGAAAAAACGCATACGCCCTTTTTGGCCAAGTGCATCATTGTGGACGTTCTGCCTCTTTTCCTATGCTTTCAATGCAATTCCAGTCTACCTCCTGAAATCGGTTTCCTGCAATTCTGCCCCGCTTTCAAGTCCTCTTGGCAGCCTTACTTCAGTCTATTTTTGGACGATAGCTGTCATTTATAACTCTGCAGGTTTGTGAATTACAGTGCCCCTGAGCTCCTTTCTTCAACTCGCTTTCTTGTGAGCTGGCCGCAACACCGCAGGATGGCTTCAGGCCCTAATCTGGTTCCGGCACGGCACGCTGAGCCTTTGGTTAATTCCTCTTCCTGGTGGGAAATGAGAGTTAAATTTGCCTGTCCAGACACCTCCAGCTAGCCTCTCATTGGTTCTCGCTATTCCTGTTCATCTTCCGCAGAAATTGCAAACTGGGCCAAACGGGAGGTTAAAGGCGCTGACTCTCCAAGTTGGGAGAGTGTTAGTAAAGCGTCTGGAATGTTGCACCCGAGTACCAGGGGAGGGAAACTGAGACATATTTGAACACGTCTCCCGTTCACATGGTTGATCATACTCTGGGTTCCACATGCATGTTTTAGCTGAAGGAAGAATACCTTAAACCTGGAGAGTTGAGACCCGTGGAATGGGTACCATGCAATATGACTTCAAAGGGTCTTCATTTGCTCACCGAACCTCTCCAATCCTATCACTGCTGCGTTTATGCCCCTGTACACATGCTTGATTCTCTTTTGGAGACATAGCAATCCATAGGTTTTAAGATACTTACTAGTCAGGTACATTCTTAGGCGTTTAATATGGGGTGTTGAGTCCATTTCATTGAGCAAGGAGTAGCTCTTGTCTATTCCATATTTGGCTTAAGGAACTTTATCTGTGCTCATTTCAATCTCTGGTTTTATGCAGCACCCCAACTCACCTTTCCCCTTAACCAAGCATAAGTTGGTTTTCTAAATTTGAGACCCTGTTCTGTTTTGGAATGCAGTTCCTGTGTAGCCAAGTTTACATTCCGTGTATTAGTGATATCTTATGATGTTTCTTTTTCTGTGTGACTTATTTCAGTTAGAATCATCGTACCTGAATCCACTCATTATGCTGCTATGGGCCTGATGACATAGATTTCATTGCTGAGTGATACTGCATTGTACGTAAGTACCACAAGTTCTTTATCCATTTTTCACTTTCTGTGATATTGAACTTCTACGGTAAACGAGGTTCTTGTAAACGGAGGCGTCCCAAACTTTGGGGTGGCTGTGTCTTTTTGATTTTAATTTCCCTAAGCTATAGGACCATAAGTGGAAGTGCCCTAGGGTCTGTTGCTTTGTTTTTTAGATGTTTCAGGAAACACCATACACTTCTCCGGAGTGTCTGTTGGCAATTTACATCCCGCCCATCAGCATAACAAGGCTCCCAGTTCTCCATGGCCTGTCCTGCCTTTCTGGATTTTACACTTTTTTCAGATGGACCTTTTGACCGGGGGGAAGTGAGACTTCATTGTAGTGCAGATTTCCTTTGCAAGTTTGCTTGGTTGGCCAAAAAGTGCGTATGCGTTTTTTCCTGAATATATTCAGGAAAAAACGCATACGCCCTTTTTGGCCAAGTGCATCATTGTGGACGTTCTGCCTCTTTTCCTATGCTTTCAATGCAATTCCAGTCTACCTCCTGAAATCGGTTTCCTGCAATTCTGCCCCGCTTTCAAGTCCTCTTGGCAGCCTTACTTCAGTCTATTTTTGGACGATAGCTGTCATTTATAACTCTGCAGGTTTGTGAATTACAGTGCCCCGAGCTCCTTTCTTCAACTCGCTTTCTTTTGAGCTGGCCGCAACACCGCAGGATGTCTTCAGGCTCTAATCTGGTTCCGGCATGGCACGCTGAGCCTTTGGTTAATTCCTCTTCCTGGTGGGAAATGAGAGTTAAATTTGCCCATCCAGACACCTCCAGCTAGTCTCTCATTGGTTCTCGCTATTCCTGTTCATCTTCCACAGAAATTGCAAACTGGGCCAAACAGGAGGTTAAAGGGACTGACTCTCCAAGTGGGGAGAGTGTTAGTAAAGTGTCTGGAATGTTGCACCCGAGTACCAGGGTATGAAAATTAAGACATATTTGAACACGTCTCCCGATCACATGGTTGATCATACTCTGGGTTCCACATGCATGTTTTAGCTGAAGGAAGAATACCTAAAACCTGGGTAGTTGAAACCCGTGTAATGGGTACCATGCAATATGACTTCAAAGGGACTTCATTTGCTCACCGAACCTCTCCAATCCTATCACTGCTGCGTTTATGCCCCTGTACACATGCTTGTTTCTCTTTCGGAGACATTGCAATCTATAGGTTTTAAGATACTTACTAGTCAGGTACATTCATAGGCGTTTAATATGCGGTGTTGAGTCCATTTCGTTGAGCAAGGAGTAGCTCTTGTCTATTCCATATTTGGCTTAAGGAACTTTATCTGTGCTCATTTCAATCTCTGGTTTTATGCAGCACCCCAACTCACCTTTCCCCTTAAGCAAGCATAAGTTGGTTTTCTATATGTGAGACCCTGTTCTGTTCTGTAATTCAGTTCCTGTGTAGCCAAGTTTTCATTCCATGTATTAGTGATATCTTATGATGTTTCTTTTTCTGTGTGACTTATTTCAGTTAGAATCATCATACCTGAATCCACTCATTGTTCTTCTAAGTGTGTGATGACATAGATTTCATTCCTGAGTGATATTGCTTTGTAAGTAAATACCACAACTTCTTTATCCATTTTTCACTTTCTGCGATGTTGAACTTGTACTGTAAACGAGGTTCTTGTAAACAGAGGCGTCCCAAACTTTGGGGTGGCTGTGTCTTTTTGATTTTAATTTCCCTAAGATATAGGACCATAAGTGGCAGTGCCCTAGGCTCTGTTGCTTTGTTTTATAGATGTTTCAGGAAACACCATACACTTCTCCCGAGTGGCTGTTGGCAATTTACATCCCACCCATCAGCATAACAAGGCTCCCAGTTCTCCATGGCCTGTCCTGCCTTTCTGGATTTTACACTTTTTTCAGATGGCCCTTTTGACCGGGGGGAAGTGAGACTTCATTGTAGTGCAGATTTCCTTTGCAAGCTTGCTTGGTTGGCCAAAAAGGGCGTATGCGTTTTTTCCTGAATATATTCAGGAAAAAACGCATACGCCCTTTTTGGCCAAGTGCATCATTGTGGACGTTCTGCCTCTTTTCCTATGCTTTCAATGCAATTCCAGTCTACCTCCTGAAATAGGTTTTCAGCAATTCTGCCCCGCTTTCAAGTCCTCTTGGCAGCCTTACTTCAGTCTATTTTTGGACGATAGCTGTCATTTATAACTCTGCAGGTTTGTGAATTACAGTGCCCCTGAGCTCCTTTCTTCAACTCGCTTTCTTGTGAGCTGGCCGCAACACCGCAGGATGGCTTCAGGCCCTAATCTGGTTCCGGCACGGCACGCTGAGCCTTTGGTTAATTCCTCTTCCTGGTGGGAAATGAGAGTTAAATTTGCCTGTCCAGACACCTCCAGCTAGCCTCTCATTGGTTCTCGCTATTCCTGTTCATCTTCCGCAGAAATTGCAAACTGGGCCAAACAGGAGGTTAAAGGAATTGACTCTCCAAGACGGGAGAGTGTTAGTAAAGCGTCTGGAATGTTGCACCCGAGTACCAGGGGAGGGAAACTGAGACATATTTGAACACGTCTCCCGTTCACATGGTTGATCATACTCTGGGTTCCACATGCATGTTTTAGCTGAAGGAAGAATACCTTAAACCTGGAGAGTTGAGACCCGTGGAATGGGTACCATGCAATATGACTTCAAAGGGTCTTCATTTGCTCACCGAACCTCTCCAATCCTATCACTGCTGCGTTTATGCCCCTGTACACACGCTTGATTCTCTTTTGGAGACATAGCAATCCATAGGTTTTAAGATACTTACTAGTCAGGTACATTCTTAGGCGTTTAATATGGGGTGTTGAGTCCATTTCGTTGAGCAAGGAGTAGCTCTTGTCTATTCCATATTTGGCTTAAGGAACTTTATCTGTGCTCATTTCAATCTCTGGTTTTATGCAGCACCCCAACTCACCTTTCCCCTTAAGCAAGCATAAGTTGGTTTTCTAAATTTGAGACCCTGTTCTGTTTTGGAATTCAGTTCCTGTGTAGCCAAGTTTACATTCCGTGTATTACTGATATCTTATGATGTTTCTTTTTCTGTGTGACTTATTTCAGTTAGAATCATCGTACCTGAATGCACTCATTATGCTGCTACGGGCCTGATGACATAGATTTCATTGCTGAGTGATACTGCATTTTACGTAAGTACCACAAGTTCTTTATCCATTTTTCCCTTTCTGTGATATTGAACTTGTATGGTAAGCGAGGTTCTTGTAAACAGAGGCGTCCCAAACTTTGGGGTGGCTGTGTCTTTTTGATTTTAATTTCCCTAAGCTATAGGACCATAAGTGGAAGTGCCCTAGGCTCTGTTGCTTTGTTTCTTAGATGTTTCAGGAAACACCATACACTTCTCCCGAGTGTCTGTTGGCAATTTACATCCCGCCCATCAGCATAACAAGGCTCCCAGTTCTCCATGGCCTGTCCTGCCTTTCTGGATTTTACACTTTTTTCAGATGGCCCTTTTGACCGGGGGGAAGTGAGACTTCATTGTAGTGCAGATTTCCTTTGCATGTTTGCTTGGTTGGCCAAAAAGGGCGTATGCGTTTTTTCCTGAATATATTCAGGAAAAAACGCATACGCCCTTTTTGGCCAAGTGCATCATTGTGGACGTTCTGCCTCTTTTCCTATGCTTTCAATGCAATTCCAGTCTACCTCCTGAAATCGGTTTCCTGCAATTCTGCCCCGCTTTCAAGTCCTCTTGGCAGCCTTACTTCAGTATATTTTTGGACGATAGCTGTCATTTATAACTCTGCAGGTTTGTGAATTACAGTGCCCCTGAGCTCCTTTCTTCAACTCGCTTTCTTGTGACCTGGCCGCAACACCGCAGGATGGCTTCAGGCCCTAATCTGGTTCCGGCACGGCACGCTGAGCCTGTGGTTAATTCCTCTACCTGGTGGGAAATGAGAGTTAAATTTGCCCGTCCAGACACCTCCAGCTAGTGTCTCATTGGTTCTCGCTATTCCTGTTCATCTTCCGCAGAAATTGCAAACTGGGCCAAACAGGAGGTTAAAGGGACTGACTCTCCAAGTTGGGAGAGTGTTAGTAAAGCGTCTGGAATGTTGCACCCGAGTACCAGGGTTCGAAAACTGAGACATATTTGAACACGTCTCCCGATCACATGGTTGATCATACTCTGGGTTCCACATGCATGTTTTAGCTGAAGGAAGAATACCTTAAACCTGGGTAGTTGAAACCCGTGGAATGGGTACCATGCAATATGACTTCAAAGGGTCTTCATTTGCTCACCGAACCTCTCCAATCCTATCACTGCTGTGTTTATGCCCCTGTACACATGCTTGATTCTCTTTCAGAGACATAGCAATCCATAGGTTTTAAGATACTTACTAGTCAGGTACATTCTTAGGCGTTTAATATGCGGTGTTGAGTCCATTTCGTTGAGCAAGGAGTAGCTCTTGTCTATTCCATATTTGGCTTAAGGAACTTTATCTGTGCTCATTTCGATCTCTGGTTTTATGCAGCACCCCAAGTCACCTTTACCCTTAAGAAAGCATAAGTTGATTTTCTAAATTTGAGACCCTGTTCTGTTCTGTAATTCAGTTCCTTTGTAGCCAAGTTTACATTCCGTGTATTACTGATATCTTATGATGTTTCTTTTTCTGTGTGACTTATTTCAGTTAGAATCATCGTACCTGAATCCACTCATTGTGCTGCCAAGGACCTGATGACATAGATTTCATTGCTGAGTGATATTGCTTTGTAAGTACATATCACAACTTCTTTATCCATTTTTCACTTTCTGTGATATTGAACTTGTACTGTACACGAGGTTCTTGTAAACAGAGGCGTCCCAAACTTTGGGGTGGCTGTGTCTTTTTGATTTTAATTTCCCTAAGCTATAGGACCATAAGTGGAAGTGCCCTAGGCTCTGTTGCTTTGTTTTTTAGATGTTTCAGGAAACACCATACACTTCTCCCGAGTGTCTGTTGGCAATTTACATCCCGCCCATCAGCATAACAAGGCTGCCAGTTCTCCATGGCCTGTCCTGCCTTTCTGGATTTTACACTTTTTTCAGATGGCCCTTTTGACCAGGGGGGAAGTGAGACTTCATTGTAGTGCAGATTTCCTTTGTAAGCTTGCTTGGTTGGCCAAAAAGGGCGTATGCGTTTTTTCCTGAATATATTCAGGAAAAAACGCATATGCCCTTTTTGGCCAAGTGCATCATTGTGGACGTTCTGCCTCTTTTCCTATGCTTTCAATGCAATTCCAGTCTACCTCCTGAAATCGGTTTCCTGCAATTCTTCCCCGCTTTCAAGTCCTCTTGGCAGCCTTACTTCAGTATGTTTTTGGACGATAGCTGTCATTTATTATTCTGCAGGTTAGTGAATTACAGTGCCCCTGAGTTCCTTTCTTCAACTCGCTTTCTTGTGACCTGTCCGCAACACCGCAGGATGGCTTCAGGCCCTAATCTGGTTCCGGCATGGCACGCTGAGCCTTTGGCTAATTCCTCTTCCTGGTGGGAAATGAGAGTTAAATTTGCCCGTTCAGACACCTCCAGCTAGTCTCTCATTGGTTCTCCCTATTCCTGTTCATCTTCCGCAGAAATTGCAAACTGGGCCAAAGAGGAGGTTAAAGGGTCTGACTCTCCAAGTCGGGAGAGTGTTAGTAAAGCGTCTGGAATGTTGCACCCAAGTACCAGGGTACGAAAACTGAGACATATTTGAACACGTCTCCCGATCACATGGTTGATCATACTCTAGGTTCCACATGCATGTTTTAGCTGAAGGAAGAATACCTTAAACCTGGAGAGTTGAGACCCGTGGAATGGGTACCATGCAATATGACTTCAAAGGGTCTTCATTTGCTCACCGAACCTCTCCAATCCTATCACTGCTGCGTTTATGCCCCTTCACACATGCTTGATTCTCTTTTGGAGACATAGCAATCCATAGGTTTTAAGATACTTACTAGTCAGGTACATTCTTAGGCGTTTAATATGGGGTGTTGAGTCCATTTCGTTGAGCAAGGAGTAGCTCTTGTCTATCCCATATTTGGCTTAAGGAACTTTATCTGTGCTCATTTCAATCTCTGGTTTTATGCAGCACCCCAACTCACCTTTCCCCTTAAGCAAGCATAAGTTGGTTTTCTAAATTTGAGACCCTGTTCTGTTCTGTAATTCAGTTCCTGTGTAGCCAAGTTTACATTCCGTGTATTACTGATATCTTATGATGTTTCTTTTTCTGTGTGACTTATTTCAGTTAGAATCATCGTACCTGAATCCACTCATTGTGCTGCTACGGGCCTGATGACATAGATTTCATTGCTGAGTGATACTGCATTGTACGTAAGTACCACAAGTTCTTTATCCATTTTTCACTTTCTGTGATATTGAACTTGTACTGTAAACGAGGTTCTTGTAAACAGAGGCGTCCCAAACTTTGGGGTGGCTGTGTCTTTTTGATTTTGTTTCCCTAAGCTATAGGACCATAAGTGGAAGTGCCCTAGGCTCTGTTGCTTTGTTTTTTAGATGTTTCAGGAAACACCATACACTTCTCCGGAGTGTCTGTTGGCAATTTACATCCCGCCCATCAGCATACCAAGGCTCCCCATTCTCCATGGCCTGTCCTGCCTTTCTGGATTTTACACTTTTTTCAGATGGCCCTTTTGACCGGGGGGAAGTGAGACTTCACTGTAGTGCAGATTTCCTTTGCGAGCTTGCTTGGTTGGCCAAAAAGGGCGTATGCGTTTTTTCCTGAATATATTCAGGAAAAAACGCATACGCCCTTTTTGGCCAAGTGCATCATTGTGGACGTTCTGCCTCTTTTCCTATGCTTTCAATGCAATTCCAGTCTACCTCCTGAAATCAGTTTCCTGCAATTCTGCACCACTTTCAAGTCCTCTTGGCAGCCTTACTTCAGTATATTTTTGGACGATAGCTGTCATTTATAACTCTGCAGGTTTGTGCATTACAGTGCCCCAGAACTCCTTTCTTGAACTCGCTTTCTTGTGAGCTGGCCGCAACACCGCAGGATGGCTTCAGGCCCTAATCTGGTTCCGGCACGGCACTCTGAGCCTTTGGTTATTTCCTCTTCCTGGTGGGAAATGAGAGTTAAATTTGCCAGTCCAGAAACCTCCAGCTAGTCTCTCATTGGTTCTCGCTATTCCTGTTCATCTTCCGCAGAAATTGCAAACTGGGCCAAACAGGAGGTTAAAGGGACTGACTCTCCAAGTCAGGAGAGTGTTAGTAAAGCTCTGGAATGTTGCACCCGAGTACCAGGGTACGAAAAGTGAGACATATTTGAACACGTCTCCCGATCACATGGTTGATCATACTCTAGGTTCCACATGCATGTTTTAGCTGAAGGAAGAATACCTTAAACCTGGGTAGTTGAAACCCGTGGAATGGGTACCATGCAATATGACTTCAAAGGGTCTTCATTTGCTCACCGAACCTCTCCAATCCTATCACTGCTGCGTTTATGCCCCTGTACACATGCTTGATTCTCTTTTGGACACATAGCAATCCATAGGTTTTAAGATACTTACTAGTCAGGTACATTCTTAGGCGTTTAATATGCGGTGTTGAGTCCATTTCGTTGAGCAAGGAGTAGCTCTTGTCTATTCCATATTTGGCTTAAGGAACTTTATCTGTGCTCATTTCGATCTCTGGTTTTATGCAGCACCCCAACTCACCTTTCCCCTTAAGCAAGCATAAGTTGGTTTTCTAAATTTGAGACCCTGTTCTGTTCTGTAATTCAGTTCCTGTGTAGCCAAGTTTACATTCCGTGTATTACTGATATCTTATGATGTTTCTTTTTCTGTGTGACTTATTTCAGTTAGAATCATCATACCTGAATCCACTCATTGTGCTGCTAAGGGCCTGATGACATAGATTTCATTGCTGAGTGATATTGCTTTGTAAGTAAATATCACAACTTCTTTATCCATTTTTCACTTTCTGCGATGTTGAACTTGTACTGTAAACGAGGTTCTTGTAAACAGAGGCGTCCCAAACTTTGGGATGGCTGTGTCTTTTTGATTTTAATTTCCCTAAGCTATAGGACCATAAGTGGAAGTGCCCTAGGCTCTGTTGCTTTGTTTTTTAGATGTTTCAGGAAACACCATACACTTCTCCCGAGTGTCTGTTGGCAATTTACATCCCGCCCATTAGCATAACAAGGCTCCCAGTTCTCCATGGCCTGTCCTGCCTTTCTGGATTTTACACTTTTTTCAGATGGCCCTTTTGACTGGGGATAAGTGAGACTTCATTGTAGTGCAGATTTCCTTTGCAAGCTTGCTTGGTTGGCCAAAAAGGGCGTATGCGATTTTTCCTGAATATATTCAGGAAAAATCGCATACGCCCTTTTTGGCCAAGTGCATCATTGTGGACGTTCTGCCTCTTTTCCTATGCTTTCAATGCAATTCCAGTCTACCTCCTGAAATCGGTTTCCTGCAATTCTGCCCTGCTTTCAATTCCTCTTGGCAGCCTTACTTCAGTATATTTTTGGACGATAGCTGTCATTTATAACTCTGCAGGTTTGTGAATTACAGTGCCCCTGAGCTCCTTTCTTCAACTCGCTTTCTTGTGAGCTGGCCGCAACACCGCAGGATGGCTTCAGGCCCTAATCTGGTTCTGGCACGGCATGCTGAGCCTTTTGTTAATTCCTCTTCCTGGTGGGAAATGAGAGTTAAATTTGCCCGTCCAGACACCTCCAGCTAGTCTCTCATTGGTTCTCCCTATTCCTGTTCATCTTCCGCAGAAATTGCAAACTGGGCCAAACAGGAGGTTAAAGGGACTGACTCTCCAAGTCGGGAGATTGTTAGTAAAGCATCTGGAATGTTGCACCCGAGTACCAGGGTACAAAAACTGAGACATATTTGAACACGTCTCCCGATCACATGGTTGATCATACTCTAGGTTCCACATGCATGTTTTAGCTGAAGGAAGAATACCTTAAACCTGGGTAGTTGCAACCCGTGGAATGGGTACCATGCAATATGACTTCAAAGGGTCTTCATTTGCTCACCGAACCTCTCCAATCCTATCACTGCTGCGTTTATGCCCCTGTACACATGTTTGATTCACTTTTGGAGACATAGCAATCCATAGGTTTTAAGATACTTACTAGTCAGGTACATTCTTAGGTGTTTAATATTTGGTGTTGAGTCCATTTCGCTGAGCGAGGAGTAGCTCTTGTCTATTCCATATTTGGCTTAAGGAACTTTATCTGTGCTCATTTCGATCTCTGGTTTTATGCAGCACCCCAACTCACCTTTACCCTTAAGCAAGCATAAGTTGGTTTTCTAAATTTGAGACAATGTTCTGTTTTGGAATTCAGTTCCTGTGTAGCCAAGTTTACATTCCGTGTATTACTGATATCTTATGATGTTTCTTTTTCTGTGTGACTTATTTCAGTTAGAATCATCATACCTGAATCCACTCATTGTGCTGCTAAGGGCCTGATGACATAGATTTCATTGCTGAGTGATATTGCTTTGTAAGTAAATATCACAACTTCTTTATCCATTTTTCACTTTCTGCGATGTTGAACTTGTACTGTAAACGAGGTTCTTGTAAACAGAGGCGTCCCAAACTTTGGGATGGCTGTGTCTTTTTGATTTTAATTTCCCTAAGCTATAGGACCATAAGTGGAAGTGCCCTAGGCTCTGTTGCTTTGTTTTTTAGATGTTTCAGGAAACACCATACACTTCTCCCGAGTGTCTGTTGGCAATTTACATCCCGCCCATTAGCATAACAAGGCTCCCAGTTCTCCATGGCCTGTCCTGCCTTTCTGGATTTTACACTTTTTTCAGATGGCCCTTTTGACTGGGGGGAAGTGAGACTTCATTGTAGTGCAGATTTCCTTTGCAAGCTTGCTTGGTTGGCCAAAAAGGGCGTATGCGATTTTTCCTGAATATATTCAGGAAAAAACGCATACGCCCTTTTTGGCCAAGTGCATCATTGTGGACGTTCTGCCTCTTTTCCTATGCTTTCAATGCAATTCCAGTCTACCTCCTGAAATCGGTTTCCTGCAATTCTGCCCTGCTTTCAATTCCTCTTGGCAGCCTTACTTCAGTATATTTTTGGACGATAGCTGTCATTTATAACTCTGCAGGTTTGTGAATTACAGTGCCCCTGAGCTCCTTTCTTCAACTCGCTTTCTTGTGAGCTGGCCGCAACACCGCAGGATGGCTTCAGGCC
This sequence comes from Delphinus delphis, assembly GCF_949987515.2. NCBI lineage: Eukaryota > Metazoa > Chordata > Mammalia > Artiodactyla > Delphinidae > Delphinus > Delphinus delphis. The sequence continues at coordinate 307,587 of NW_027192685.1, read as the reverse complement.
CTAATCTGGTTCTGGCACGGCATGCTGAGCCTTTTGTTAATTCCTCTTCCTGGTGGGAAATGAGAGTTAAATTTGCCCGTCCAGACACCTCCAGCTAGTCTCTCATTGGTTCTCCCTATTCCTGTTCATCTTCCGCAGAAATTGCAAACTGGGCCAAACAGGAGGTTAAAGGGACTGACTCTCCAAGTCGGGAGATTGTTAGTAAAGCATCTGGAATGTTGCACCCGAGTACCAGGGTACAAAAACTGAGACATATTTGAACACGTCTCCCGATCACATGGTTGATCATACTCTAGGTTCCACATGCATGTTTTAGCTGAAGGAAGAATACCTTAAACCTGGGTAGTTGCAACCCGTGGAATGGGTACCATGCAATATGACTTCAAAGGGTCTTCATTTGCTCACCGAACCTCTCCAATCCTATCACTGCTGCGTTTATGCCCCTGTACACATGTTTGATTCACTTTTGGAGACATAGCAATCCATAGGTTTTAAGATACTTACTAGTCAGGTACTTTCTTAGGTGTTTAATATTTGGTGTTGAGTCCATTTCGCTGAGCGAGGAGTAGCTCTTGTCTATTCCATATTTGGCTTAAGGAACTTTATCTGTGCTCATTTCGATCTCTGGTTTTATGCAGCACCCCAACTCACCTTTCCCCTTAAGCAAGCATAAGTTGGTTTTCTAAATTTGAGACAATGTTCTGTTTTGGAATTCAGTTCCTGTGTAGCCAAGTTTACATTCCGTGTATTACTGATATCTTATGATGTTTCTTTTTTTGTGTGACTTATTTCAGTTAGAATCATCATACCTGAATCCACTCATTGTGCTGCTAAGGGCCTGATGACATAGATTTCATTGCTGAGTGATATTGCTTTGTAAGTAAATATCACAACTTCTTTATCCATTTTTCACTTTCTGCGATGTTGAACTTGTACTGTAAATGAGGTTCTTGTAAACAGAGGCGTCCCAAACTTTGGGGTGGCTGTGTCTTTTTGATTTTAATTTCCCTAAGCTATAGGACCATAAGTGGAAGTGCCCTAGGCTCTGTTGCTTTGTTTTTTAGATGTTTCAGGAAACACCATACACTTCTCCCTAGTGTCTGTTGGCAATTTACATCCCGCCCATCAGCATAACAAGGATCCCAGTTCTCCATGGCCTGTCCTGCCTTTCTGGATTTTACACTTTTTTCAGATGGCCCTTTTGACTGTGGGGAAGTGAGACTTCATTGTAGTGCAGATTTCCTTTGCAAGCTTGCTTGGTTGGCCAAAAAGGGCGTATGCGTTTTTTCCTGAATATATTCAGGAAAAAACGCATACGCCCTTTTTGGCCAAGTGCATCATTGTGGACGTTCTGCCTCTTTTCCTATGCTTTCAATGCAATTCCAGTCTACCTCCTGAAATCGGTTTCCTGCAATTCTGCCCCACTTTCAAGTCCTCTTGGCAGCCTTACTTCAGTATATTTTTGGACGATAGCTGTCATTTATAACTCTGCAGGTTTGTGAATTACAGTGCCCCTGAGCTCCTTTCTTCAACTCGCTTTCTTTTGAGCTGGCCGCAACACCGCAGGATGGCTTCAGGCCCTTATCTGGTTCCGGCACGGCACGCTGAGCCTTTCGTTATTTCCTCTTCCTGGTGGGAAATGAGAGTTAAATTTGCCCGTCCAGACACCTCCAGGTAGTCTCTCATTGGTTCTCCCTATTCCTGTTCATCTTCCGGAGAAATTGCAAACTGGGCCAAACAGGAGGTTAAAGGCGTTGACTCTCCAAGTGGGGAGAGTTTTAGTAAAGGGTCTGGAATGTTGCACCCAAGTACCAGGGGACGAAAACTAAGACATATCTGAACACGTATCCCGATCCCATGGTTGATCATACTCTGGTTTCCACATGCATGTTTTAGCTGAAGGAAGAATACCTTAAACCCAGAGATTTGAGACCCGTGGAATGGGTACCAGGCAATATGACTTCAAAGGTTCTTCATTTGCTCACCGAACCTCTCCAATCCTATCACTGCTGCGTTTATGCCCCTGTACACACGCTTGATTCTCTTTTGGAGACATAGCAATCCATAGGGTTTAAGATACTTACTACTCAGGTACATTCTTAGGCGTTTAATATGGGGTGTTGAGTCCATTTCGATGAGCAAGGAGTAGCTCTTGTCTATTCCATATTTGGCTTAAGGAACTTTATCTGTGCTCATTTCAATCTCTGGTTTTATGCAGCACCCCAACTCACCTTTCTCCTTAAGCAAGCATAAGTTGATTTTCTAAATTTGAGACCCTGTTCTGTTTTGTAATTCAGTTCCTCTGTAGCCAAGTTTACATTCAGTGTATTAGTGATATTTTTTGATGTTTCTTTTTCTGTGTGACTTATTTCAGTTAGAATCACCATACCTGAATCCACTGGTTATGCCGCTACGGGCCTGATGACATAGATTTCATTGCTGAGTGATACTGCATTGTACGTAAATACCACAACTTCTTTATCCATTTTTCACTTTCTGTGATATTGAACTTGTACTGTACACGAGGTTCTTGTAAACAGAGGCGTCCCAAACTTTGGGGTGGCTGTGTCTTTTTGATTTTAATTTCCCTAAGCTATAGGACCATAAGTGGAAGTGCCCTAGGCTCTGTTGCTTTGTTTTTTAGATGTTTCAGGAAACACCATACACTTCTCCCGAGTGTCTGTTGGCAATTTACATCCCGCCCATCAGCATAACAAGGCTGCCAGTTCTCCATGGCCTGTCCTGCCTTTCTGGATTTTACACTTTTTTCAGATGGCCCTTTTGACCAGGGGGGAAGTGAGACTTCATTGTAGTGCAGATTTCCTTTGTAAGCTTGCTTGGTTGGCCAAAAAGGGCGTATGCGTTTTTTCCTGAATATATTCAGGAAAAAACGCATATGCCCTTTTTGGCCAAGTGCATCATTGTGGACGTTCTGCCTCTTTTCCTATGCTTTCAATGCAATTCCAGTCTACCTCCTGAAATCGGTTTCCTGCAATTCTTCCCCGCTTTCAAGTCCTCTTGGCAGCCTTACTTCAGTATGTTTTTGGACGATAGCTGTCATTTATTATTCTGCAGGTTAGTGAATTACAGTGCCCCTGAGTTCCTTTCTTCAACTCGCTTTCTTGTGACCTGTCCGCAACACCGCAGGATGGCTTCAGGCCCTAATCTGGTTCCGGCATGGCACGCTGAGCCTTTGGCTAATTCCTCTTCCTGGTGGGAAATGAGAGTTAAATTTGCCCGTTCAGACACCTCCAGCTAGTCTCTCATTGGTTCTCCCTATTCCTGTTCATCTTCCGCAGAAATTGCAAACTGGGCCAAAGAGGAGGTTAAAGGGTCTGACTCTCCAAGTCGGGAGAGTGTTAGTAAAGCGTCTGGAATGTTGCACCCAAGTACCAGGGTACGAAAACTGAGACATATTTGAACACGTCTCCCGATCACATGGTTGATCATACTCTAGGTTCCACATGCATGTTTTAGCTGAAGGAAGAATACCTTAAACCTGGAGAGTTGAGACCCGTGGAATGGGTACCATGCAATATGACTTCAAAGGGTCTTCATTTGCTCACCGAACCTCTCCAATCCTATCACTGCTGCGTTTATGCCCCTGTACACATGCTTGATTCTCTTTTGGACACATAGCAATCCATAGGTTTTAAGATACTTACTAGTCAGGTACATTCTTAGGCGTTTAATATGCGGTGTTGAGTCCATTTCGTTGAGCAAGGAGTAGCTCTTGTCTATTCCATATTTGGCTTAAGGAACTTTATCTGTGCTCATTTCGATCCTTGGTTTTATGCAGCACCCCAACTCACCTTTCCCCTTAAGCAAACATAAGTTGGTTTTCTAAATTTGAGACCCTGTTCTGTTCTGTAATTCAGTTCCTGTGTAGCCAAGTTTACATTCCGTGTATTACTGATATCTTATGATGTTTCTTTTTCTGTGTGACTTATTTCAGTTAGAATCATCATAACTGAATCCACTCATTGTGCTGCTAAGGGCCTGATGACATAGATTTCATTGCTGAGTGATATTGCTTTGTAAGTAAATACCACAAGTTCTTTATCCATTTTTCACTTTCTGCGATGTTGAACTTGTACTGTAAAAGAGGTTCTTGTAAACAGAGGCGTCCCAAACATTGGGGTGGCTGTGTCTTTTTGATTTTAATTTCCCTAAGCTATAGGACCATAAGTGGAAGTGCCCTAGGCTCTGTTGCTTTGTTTTTTAGATGTTTCAGGAAACACCATACACTTCTCCCCAGTGTCTGTTGGCCATTTACATCCCGCCCATTAGCATAACAAGGCTCCCAGTTCTCCATGGCCTGTCCTGCCTTTCTGGATTTTACACTTTTTTCAGATGGCCCTTTTGACCGGGGGGAAGTGAGACTTCATTGTAGTGCAGATTTCCTTTGCAAGCTTGCTTGGTTGGCCAAAAAGGGCGTATGCGTTTTTTCCTGAATATATTCAGGAAAAAACGCATACGCCCTTTTTGGCCAAGTGCATCATTGTGGACGTTCTGCCTCTTTTCCTATGCTTTCAATGCAATTCCAGTCTACCTCCTGAAATCGGTTTCCTGCAATTCTGCCCCGCTTTCAAGTCCTCTTGGCAGCCTTACTTCAGTCTATTTTTGGACGATAGCTGTCATTTATAACTCTGCAGGTTTGTGAATTACAGTGCCCCTGAGCTCCTTTCTTCAACTCGCTTTCTTGTGACCTGGCCGTAACACCGCAGGATGGCTTCAGGCCCTAATCTGGTTCCGGCACGGCACACTGAGCCTTTGGTTATTTCCTCTTCCTGGTGGGAAATGAGAGTTAAATTTGCCCGTCCAGACACCTCCAGCTAGTCTCTCATTGGTTCTCCCTATTCCTGTTCATCTTCCGCAGAAATTGCAAACTGGGCCAAACAGGAGGTTAAAGGGACGGACTCTCCAAGTCGGGAGAGTGTTAGTAAAGCGTCTGGAATGTTGCACCCGAGTACCAGGGGAGGAAAACTGAGACATATTTGAACACGTCTCCCGATCACACGGTTGATCATACTCTGGGTTCCACATGCATGTTTCAGCTGAAGGAAGAATCCCTTAAACCTGGAGAGTTGAGACCCGTGGAATGGGTACCATGCAATATGACTTCAAAGGGTCTTCATTTGCTCACCGAACCTCTCCAATCCTATCACTGCTGCGTTTATGCCCCTGTACACACGCTTGATTCTCTTTCGGAGACATAGCAATCCATAGGTTTTCAGATACTTACTAGTCAGGTACATTCTTAGGCGTTTAATATGGGGTGTTGAGTCCATTTCGTTGAGCAAGGAGTAGCTCTTGTCCATTCCATATTTGGCTTAAGGAACTTTATCTGTGCTCATTTCAATCCCTGGTTTTATGCAACACCCCAACTCACCTTTCCCCTTAAGCAAGCATAAGTTGGTTTTCTAAATTTGAGACCCTGTTCTGTTTTTTAATCCAGTTCCTGTGTAGCCAAGTTTCCATTCCGTGTATTAGTGATATCTTATGATGTTTCTTTTTCTGTGTGACTTATTTCAGTTAGAATCATCGTACCTGAATCCACTCATTATGCTGCTACGGGCCTGATCACATAGATTTCATTGTTGAGTGATATTGCATTCTACGTAAGTACCACAACTTCTTTATCCATTTTTCACTTTCTGCGATATTGAACTTGTACCGTAAATGAGGTTCTTGTAAACAGAGCTGTCCCAAACTTTGGGGTGGCTGTGTCTTTTTGATTTTAATTTCCCTAAGCTATAGGACCATAAGTGGAAGTGCCCTAGGCTCTGTTGCTTTGTTTTTTAGATGTTTCAGGAAACACCATACACTTTTCCCCGAGTGGCTGTTGGCAATTTACATCCCGCCCATCAGCATAACAAGGCTCCCAGTTCTCCATGGCCTGTCCTGCCTTTCTGGATTTTACACTTTTCTCAGATGGCCCTTTTAACCAGTGGGAAGTGAGACTTCATTGTAGTGCAGATTTCCTTTGCAAGCTTGCTTGGTTGTACAAAAAGTGCATATGCGTTTTTTCCTGAATATATTCAGGAAAAAACACATACGCTCTTTTTGGCCTAGTGCATCATTGTCGACGTTCTGCCTCATTTCCTATGCTTTAAATGCAATTCCAGTCTACCTCCTGAAATCGGTTTCCTGCAATTGTGCCTTTCTTTCAATGCCTGTTCATAGCCTTTCCTCAATATCCTTTTTGAAAATTGTTGGCCTTTATAACTCTGCACGTTTTTGAATTGCAGTGGCCCTGAGCTCCATTTTTCAGCTCTTATTTTTGTGATCTTGCCTCATAACCACAGGATTCCTTCAGGCCCTATTCTTCTTGTGGGACACCTTGCTGTGCCTTTGGTTAATTCTTCTTACTGATGTGAAATTAGAGTGACATGTGCCCATTGAAACCACTACATTAGTTTCTCACTGGTTCCCCCTAACCCATTCATCCTCCGCACTATCTGCAGACTGTGCGATACCAGAACTTAAAGGCATTGACTCTCCATGTGAGGTTGTTGTTAGTAAAGCGGCTGGAATATCGATCCGGAGCCCCAGGAGAGGAACAATGAGGTGTGTTTTAGAAACCTTTCCCAATCATATGGTATACCAGTCGCTGGGTTTCCCAAGCATGGTTTAGCTGTAGGAAGATTCCCTTCAACCTGGAGTGTTGGGACCCTTGGAATGAGTAGCATGAAGTATTGCATTAAACTTTTGGCAGTTGCTCACCAAAGCTCACCGATCCTCTCAGCCCCAAGTGTCCAGCCTTATGTCTTATCCAGCTGTGGGTTTATATGTGGTCAATCCAGGTTGCATCACAGCCCCTGAGCGAATTTTGTAAGAATTTTTCTCTCTTTCATTGTTTCTGCGTTTTGTTTTTAAAATTTATTTCTATAATGGGGTTTAGCTCATCTTCACTGCTGTGTTTGTGCCGCTCTGCACACACTTGATTCCCTTATGGAGATATATCAATACATGGGTTTTAAGATTCTTATTACTCAGATATATTTCTCTGCGGTGTATAGGGTGTGTTGAGGCCAGTTCATTGAGCAAGGTGTAGATCTTGTCTAATACCTATTTGGTTTATTGAACGGTATCTGTGCTAATTTCAAACTCTGGTTTTATGCATCACCCCACCTCTCCTTTCCCCTTAAGCTGACATAAGTGTGTTTTCTAAATGTGAGACACTGTTCTGTTCTGTAATTCATTTCTTGTGCAGCCATATTTACCCTCCCTCTATAAGTGATATCTTATGATATGTTTCTTTTTCTGTTTGACTTATTTCAAGTAGTATTATCGGACCTAAATCCACTCTTTATCCTTCTACTAGCCTTATTACATTGATTTCATGGTGAAGAGATATTCCATTGTACATAAGTACCACATCTTCTTTATCCATTGTTCTCTTTCCTGGGATATTTAAGGTGTACTGAAGTTGAGGTTCTTGTAAACAGAGTAGCCCTAAACTGTGGTGTGCTTGTGTCTTGTTGATTTTTAGACTTCCCTAGATATACTCCCATGATTGGAAGTGTCCTATGCTCTGTAGCTCTGTTTTTTAGATGATTTAGGAACCACCATACACTCCTCCAGAGTGGCTCTCGGCAGTTCACACACTGCCCATCAGCGTATAAAGGCTCCCTGTTCTCCATGGCCTGTCCTGCATTTCTGGTTTTTACAATTTTTTAGGATGGCTCTTTTGACCAGTGGGAAGTGAGACTTCTTTGTTGTGCACATTTGCATTGCTTGCTTGTTTCCTTGCCCATAAGGTGCATATGCGTTTTTTCCTGGATATAATCAGGAAAAAACGCATACGCCCTTTTGGGCCAACTGCATCATTGTCGAAATTCTTCCGCTTTTCATGTGCTTTAAAGACGAGTCCAATCTATCTCTTGAAATCTGTTTCTTGCAATTCTGTCTTGCATTCAGATCCTCTTCTTTGCCTTACCTCAACATAATTTTGGACGTTAGTTTTCATTTATAACTCTGCAGGTTTGTGAATTGCAGTGACCCTGAGCTCCATTTTTTAAGTTGCTCTTTTGTGAGCTGGCCTCAAACCCGCAGGATTGCTTCAGGCCCTATTTTGGCTCCAGCGAGGTGGGCTGAGCCTTTTTTTAATTCTTATTCTTAATGGGAAATTACAGTGATATGTGCCCGTCCAAACCCCTACAACTATTCTCTCATTGGTTCCCCCTCTTCCCGTTCATCCTCCTCACAATTTGCAAAATGTGTGAAACAGAAGTTGAAATGTGCTGATTCTCCAAGTGGGGAGATTCTAAGTAACGTGGCTGGAATGGTGAACAGGAGCACCAGGAGAGGATAAATGAGCTGCATTTTAGACACATCTCCCGATCACATGGTGTACAGTCCTCTGGGTTTTCCATGCATGTTTTAGCTGTAGGAAGATCCCTTGAACCTGCAGATTTGGGACCCATTGAATGGGCACCAGGTAGTATTACTTTAAAGGGTGTGCATTTCCTCACCCAACCTCACATTTCTCTTAGCGCGAACAGTTTCCAGCCTTATGTCTCATCCTGCTGTGGGTCTAGACGTGTTCAATCCATGTTGCATCACCGTCCCTGAGGAAAAGTTGTAAGAGGTTTTCTCTGTCTCTCTGTCGTTTATTTTTTTCAATTTATTACTATATTGGTTACAGCTGATTTTCAAAGCTCTGTTTCTTGCTGCTGTACATCCACTTGATTCACGTACAGAGAGACATCAATAAATTCTTTTTCAGATTCTTACCAGTCGTATATATTCTTTTCCGGTGACTTGAGTGTGCTGAGTGTAGTTCTTTTAGCTACCGTGTAGGCCTTGTTGATTATCAGTTTGGTATTTGGAATGGTATCTTTGCTAATTTCAACCTCCTGGATGATGCCTCACCCCTCCCCACCTTTCCCGTTTAGCAGCCTTATGCGTGTTTTCTACATATTTGACTATGTTTTTGTTTTGTAATTTATTTCATGTGTAGCTATTTTGGATTCCACCTTTAAGTGATATCTTATGATATGTGTCTTTTTCTTTTTGAATTCTGTCACTTAGAATGATCATACGTAACTCCTCTGGAGTTGTTACAACTGGCCATATTTCATTGATTTCCAGGCTGAGTAATATTCCACTCTACATAAGTACCACATCTCTATCCATTTTTCCCTCCAGAGACATTTAAGTTATATCCTAGTCGAGGATCTTTTAAACAGAGAGGGGGTAAACATTGGGGTGCCTGTGTCCTCTCGATTTTTGTTTTTCCCAAGATATACGCCCATGAGTGCAAGTGCCCTATGCTCTGTAGCTCATTTTTTAGATGCTTTAGTAAACACAATATACTTCTCCAGAATGGCCGTTGGCAATATACATTTCCACTATAAGTCTCACAGGGCTCCCTCTTCTCGTTGCCCTGTTCTGCATTTCTGTTGTTTACGCTTTATGAGGATGGCTCTTTGACTGATGCGAAGTGATATCTTTTGTAGTATTGATTTCCAGTACCCACCTGTTTGGTTGGCTAAAAAAGTGTATGCCCTTTTCTTGAATATATACAGAAAAAAACGCATACACCCTTTTTGGCCAACTGCAATGTTGGCAATGTTCAGCTCCTTTTCTTGTGCTTAATGGCGAGTCCTTTCTACCTCCTCAAATCCCTTTCCTGCCATTCTCCCTTGCTTACAAGTCCTTTTCTCTGACTTTCCTCAAGACATTTTTCAGTGATGGATATTTTCAACTCTGCAGTTTTGTGAATTTTACTGCCCCTGAGTTCCATTGTTCAACTTGTGTTTATGGGAACTGGCCACAAAGCAGCAGGATTTCCTCAAGCCCTATACTGTTTCCATGGGCAACCCTAGCCTTTGGTCAATTCGTCTTCCTGATTGGAAATTAGAGTGACATGTGCCTGTCTGAACACCTAGGACTTGTCTCTCATTGTTCCTCATCCTTCCGCTTCATCCTCTGGACAAATTCCAAACTGTACGCAACAGGATGTTGACAGTGCTGACATCTCCAAGTGGGGAGACTGTTAGTAAAGACGCTGGAGGGGTGAACCCGAGCACCAGGAGATGAGGAGATGAGATGCCTTTTCCAAACTCTTCCCGATCAGACGGTATACCATCCTCTGGGTGTGACAGACATGTTTTAGCAGTAGGAAGAGTCCCATTCATGTAAGGAGAACACCAGGGCTTTTTCAAAATCAGTGTCTCCCCGAAACCCAAACTGGGGAAGTTTTTAAGCTACGGCTACACATATGTTCATTAAGGGCCTTGGGAAGTAGGCAGAGTCCAAACTTTAGATGATTGAAGTCTTCAGGGTCAGAAGCACTCACCACCAGCTTCCCTTAGGCTACACTTTAACTATCATTGATAGATGATGTCAATAAAAATATCTATTCTTTTTCAGATTATTTCCCCTTATAGGTTATTGCAAAATGTTGAGTGTAGTTCCCTGTGCTATACAGTAGTTCCTTGTTGATGATCTATTTTATACATAGCAGTGTGTATGTGTTAATCCCAAACTGTTAATTTATGCCTCCTCCCACCTTTCCCCTTTGGTAATAATAAATTATAAGATTTTATACTTCTCAGAAATGGGGGAGCTGAAAGAGAGGTATCATTTTCAATGGAAAAGCATTTAAAACAAGATTGAAGCTTTAACCAAGATTATTAGATGTACATCCTTGGAAAGAAATCACTTCGTTTCTCTAATATTGACCTGACAAATAAGACAAACCCTTTCACTGAACTTGCTTATAATAAAGTGATGGAAATATCAAATGGAAGTGTTAGAAACATCTTATTTTACCCGAGCCTTATACACTGTTCTATGTTAACTACAGTTTGGCTCACACATCTGTTCATTGAGGTTACAATAGTCTCAATTTCTGTTACTGATCCTCCAGAGTGGACCCCAACAAGTGTCCCCCTGCCCAGTGTCATTGGGGCCAACAGATCGAGACTGAGTTTGGTTCACAAGCAAAGGAAACTTTATATTTTGATCAGAGAATGGAGAGGTGAGAGCATGCACTACCCCGTGGGCTGTGGGCTGGGCTGCTGTGTAGAGATCCTGTCAGAGTCAGTGGGAGGGAGGGGACAGAGCTTTCAAGGGCTGGGTTGGCTGCAGCTCAGGCTCTATATCGTGGAGTCTGCACTGGGCCCCAGGAGCTGAGGTGTCGACCCAGCCATTCTGCACTAGGAAATCTGGTCTGAAGTGCCGGGTGTGGAGCCTCTGCATGCGAGACCCTAGGAGTACGTGAAATTAGACAAAGCACAAAGGATAAAAAAGTTAGACTTGACTTTATTGCACAGATTCTATTTTTATCTCCCAGGGATTTTTAATGGGCTTTGCTGGGGACAAACCCCTCCTCTGCCTTTTGTCCCGTTCCTCATTCTTGGAGTTCTGAGGGTGCAGACCCTTCTTCTGTAACTGCTGAGTGCTGAGTTGGGAGCCCTCATACCCAGGGGCGAGGGTCAGAACTTCTCCCCAGCAGCCTCCAGGTGACGTTGATTGTCCCCAGGCCCCCTGCCTCCTTGCTCGTCCACCTGAACACCAGCATTGGAAGTGTTATAGATTCTAATGACCTTTAAGGGTCCAGGAAAGAGATGTGCAGAGACGCTGTGGGGGCCGGTTTCACCCCGCCCCACATTTGTTCGGCCACCTTAGGCTGACCGTTTCTGCCAGCCTAGATGCTCTGACCAGTAGTCTGTGCTTTCTATAATTAGGCCCCTGAATTAACGTACAAACAGCACCAGGTGTCAGAGCCCTGCCCACTCAACTCCCAGACAGTCCAGGGTCAGTGGTGATCAAGGACCATGATGGCCACTGAGTCAACAGCCTTTTGAAGTAAACAGGAGTCCAGCCGGTCTTATTGGCCACCATCATCATGGTGTCTGTAGGCTTTTCTATGGTGACAGTGTGATATACGGTTCCCCCGCTAAGATTATTAGCTCCCCTCTGGGTGCAGTAAGTCCTGCAAGCAGTAGTCTACTGTTTTGGGACACACTCTTGTTGTTTTATGAGAAAAACTCCAGGTCAAGTGATGTTCACACGAGTCGTCATGGTGCCCTGTTGCCCCCGGTTATCTCTCTGGATGTTGGAGTTGGAAGGCCTCCTCACTCGAGGTCGGTGTGCCAACGGAGCGAACCCTGCAACTTCAGGGCATGGTTGGTGGTTAGGATCACCACGTGGGGTCCTTTTCCCTTAGGAGGGAGGTGGCCTTTTGGGCTGCTGATTTCCAGGTTTTTAGATACCGCCAGTATCTTGGCCAGATGTGGCAGTGGGTCAAGCCCCTTGGTGACCGTAGTTTATCCTACCTGGATGGCATTCTTGCATTGTTCCATTTCAAGTGGTCCCAGTTTTTGCACTAATTCTCCAATGGCGATTCACCTTTCACCGGGAATGTAAAGGTCAAAGGGTTTAGCTAAATTAGGGAGTTCCAGGGCAAGGGTCTGAATTGACTGCTCTTTCCATTCTTGAAAGGCCACTTCTGGATTCTATTCAAAAGGATCATCATCTTTTCCTTTCAGTGTTTCATATAGAGGCCCAGCTAGTAGACTGTAGTTAGGGATCCAGAAGCAGCAAACCCTGGCCTCCCCAGGAACCCCTAAGCTGTCTTCTAGTTTTAGAAAGGGGTAAGGCTGAAAATGGTTTCTTCCCTTTCCTGGGATGGGCTTCTCCGACCTTCTGTGAGAATGAAGCCCAGGCAGGTCACCGCAGTCTGTGATATTTGAGCTTCTTTTTGGACGACTTCTATCCTTTATTGGCTTGGTAGTTCAGAGGCCTCCTTAGTAGGGCTGGCGATCAGAATGTCATCTGTGTATTGAAGGAGGGTTTCCTTTTCCAGAGGTAGAACTTTTAGGTCTTTACCTAAGCTTTCCCCAAAGACGGTGTGGGAATTTTTGCACCCTTGGGGCAAGACGGCCCGGAAGTATTGTTTTAGTTGTATGTTGAGTCCTGCCACTCACAAGCCAAAATTTCTTGTGACTCTGGGACTAATGGAATACAAAAGAAGGCATCATTGAAGACTAATACAGAATACCATGTCCTGGTGGTTGGTAGAATGACCAGCAGGGTGTAGGAATTAGGAGCAGCTGGAGGTATATCCTCGGTGGCTTCACTGACTGTCCTGACATTCTTTACCAGGTCCCCAGCAGCCCATGGGGCTCTCGTGGTCAGACCAATCCCCGGATACAGAGCTACCCTTGCAGGTACCGTGGCAGGGCTGGGCACACAGGAACCATGCACATAGCCCTCATTGCAGAGCACCCCCAGCTCACCTGTCACTCAGAGCTGACACAGAGCACCTCAGAGCAGGACTTGAACTAACAAACAGCAGCTGCGACAGGTCTGTGACCCTGGGCATCACTCTGTACGGCCTCCCTCCACCTGGTCTTCCAGAGACTTCCACTGCACCCGGGGCACCAGGCCTCTGTCTCCAACCACCACCCACCCCTCCTCTCCCTGACTCCTGGGTTCCTCTCATTAGGAGAGTGTTTTCTTGAAGTTGTCTCCCACTCATGGGCCAGATAAAATGATTAGAAAACAAGCCAAAGCTGCAGCCCCTTGTCTATCCTGACTCTCAGGAGCCCACACCTGTTCCTTGGACCTGGCCGGTTCAGCAAGTTCCATTTTCTGCAACTGTAAGCCCCTGAGGGGTGATGATTGGCTGACCTGGGCAGCCTTACCGTGCCGGCCAGCCCTCCCCAGGTGTGCCTGGGTTGAGATCAATATAAATACCACTCCAGGCAGCAAGAGCCCCTGCAGCCGTGCCTGACGCCATTTTCTCTGCCCTGTCAGCAGTCTCGGGGCTGGGCTGGTGGGAGGGAGTGAGAGGCTACAGCTTTGTGGGTGGCCCAGTGTGAGTGGGGCTCTGCTGGACTTTCTGCAGCAGTTGCCAGGCTGCCACCTGCTAAGGAAGAGGATGTGTCACCCATACCTGCTGCTGGAATTTCTCCCTGGGCAGAGGTGAGGAAGGAAAAAAGCAGTGGGGGCAGGGACAGGACGGGTATCTCAGGCAGGGAAATGGAAATCTTCCAGAAGAGCACTCAGGGCCAGTACCATCCTGGCTGGCCTGCAGGCACCAAGTCGGCTGGCATGCTGTCACTCGTGTGGCTCCATGGCCCTTCCTCTAGGCTTTCAAGTCCTTGTACATATTCAGGTGTTTTACCTGGGAAGGTTGGGAACAGTTCAGCAGCAGCTGGCCTGGGGCTCATCTCACGTTTACTCACAGATGCCTCGGCACGGTCCCCCAGGCTTGTAATGAGGACACTCCTTGCGGGAGGGCTGCTGGCTGCATGCGAGATGATTCCCCACCTCTGACCAACTTCAGAATTGTCTACCACTGAAGCAAGTGCCCTGATAGGGTTTTCATCTGTATAACTGGTGGGTTCTGTTTTGTTTTTTTCTTTTTTGTTTCAAGGTAGGTTTTATTCCTCTTTTTTGTACTTATGGATGTAAGCATGGAAATAATTCATTCATATAAATACATGTATGTGAAGGGAATAACTTTTTTCCATTTTTTAAAAAATTTTATTTTTCATTTTATTTTATTTATTTTTATACAGCAGGTTCTTATTAGTTATCTATTTTATACATATAAATGTATACATGTCAATCCCAATCTCCCAACTCCTCCCACCGCCACCCCCCCCCATGGCTTTCCCCTCTTTGTGTCCATACATTTGTTCTCTACATCTGTGTCTCTATTTCTGCCCTTCAAACCGGTTCATCTGTACCATTTTTCTAGGTTCCACATATATGCGTTAATATACAATATTTGTTTTTCTCTCTCTGACTTACTTCACTCTGTATGACAGTCTCTAGATCCATCGACGTCTCTACAAATGACCCAATTTCATTCCTTTTTATGGCTAATAGTCCATTTTATATATGTACCACATCTTTATCCATTCGTCTGTCTGTGGGCATTTAGGTTGCTTCCATTACCTGGCTATTGTAAATAGTGCTGCAATGAACATTGTGGTGAATGTGTCTTTTTGATTTATGGTTTTCTCTGGGTATATGCCCAGTAGTGGGTTGCTGGATCATATGGTAATTCTATTTTTAGTTTTTTAAGGAACCTCCATACTGTTCTCCATAGTGACTATCAATTTACATTCCCACCAATCGTGGAAGAGGGTTCCTTTTCTCCACACCCTCTCCAGCATTTGTTGTTTGTAGATTTTCTGATGATGCCCATTCTAACAGGTGTGAGGTGATACCTCATTGTAGTTTTGATTTGCATTTCTCTAATAATTAGTGATGTAGAGCAGCTTTTCATGTGCTCCTTGGCCATCTCTACATCTTTTTGGAAGAAATGTCTATTTAGATCTTCTGCCCATTTTTGTATTGGGTTGTTTGTTTTTTTAATATTGAGCTGCATCAGCTGTTTATATATATTGGAGATTAATCCTTTGTCCATTGATTCAGTTGCAAATATATTCTCCCATTCTGAGGGTTGTCTTTTTGTGTTTGTAGTTTCCATTGCTTTGCAAAAGCTTTTACGTTTCATTAGGTCCCATTTGTTTAGTTTTCTTTTTTATGTCATTACTCTAGGAGGTGGATCAAAAAAGATCTTGCTGTGATTTATGTTAGAGTATTCTTCCTATGTTTTCCTCTAAGAGTTTTATACTGTCCGGTCTTACATTAAGGTCTCTAATCCATTTTGAATTTATTTTTGTGTATGGTGTTAGGGGGTGTTCTAATTTCATTCTTTTACATGTAGCTGTCCATTTTTCCCAGCACCACTGATTGAAGACACTGTCTTTTCTCCATTGTATAGTCTTGCCTACTTTGTCATAGATTAGTTGACCATAGGTGTGTAGGTTTATCTCTGGGCTTCTTTCTTTTTTATTTTCCTTTTACACCTTTATTGGAGTATAATTGCTTTACAATGGAGTGTTAGTTTCTGCTGTATAACAAAGTGAGTCAATTATACATATACATATATCACCATATCCCCTCCCTCTTACATCTCCCTCCCACCCTCCACATCCCACCCCTTTAGGTGGTCGCAAAGCACCGAGCTGATCTCCCTGTGCTATGTGGCTGCTTCCCAGTAGCTATCGATGTTACATTTGGTAATGTATATATGTCCATGGCACTCTCTCACTTCGTCCCAGCTTACCCTTCCCCCTCCCCGTGTCCTCAAGTCCTTTCTCTATGTCTGTGTCCTTAATCCTGTCCTGCCCCTAGGTTCTTCATAAACTTTTTTCTTTAGATTCCATATATCTCTGTTAGTACACGGTATTTATTTTTCTCTTTCTGACTTACTTCACTGTGTAGGACAGACTCTAAGTCCATCCCCCTCACTACAAATAACTCAGTTTTGTTTCTTTTTATGGCTGAGTAATATTCCATTTATATATGTGCCAGATATTCTTTATCCATTTATCTGTCGATGGACACTTAGGTTGCTTCCATGTCCTGGCTATTGTAAGTAGAACTGCAATGAACATTGTTGTATATAACTCTTTTTGAATTATGGTTTTCTCAGGGCAAATGCCCAGTAGTTGGATTGCTGGGTCGTATGGTACTTCTATTTTTAGTTTTTTCAGGAACCTCTATACTGTTATCCCTAGTGGGTATAGCAATTTACATTCCCAGCAACAGTGCAAGAACGTTCCCTTTTCTCCAGTAAATGCCTCTCCAGCATTTATTGTTTGTAGATTTTTTGATGATTGCCATTCTGACTGCTGGGAGTTGATACCTCACTGTAGTTTTGATTTGCATTTCTCTAATGATTAGTGATGTTCAGCATCCTTTCACGTGTTTATTGGCAATCTGTATATCTCCTTTGGAGAAATGTCTATTTAGGTCTTCTGCCCATTTTTGGATTGTGTTGTTTGTTTTTGTGATATTGAGCTACACGAGCTGCTTGTAAATTTTGGAGATTAATCTTTTGTCATTTGCTTCATTTGAAAACATTTTCTCCCATTCTGAGGGTTGTATTTTCGTCTTGTTTATGTTTTCCTTTGCTGTGCAAAAGCTTTGAAGTTTCATTAGGTCCCATTTGTTTATTTTTGTTTTTATTTCCACTTCTCTAGGAGGTGGGTCAAAAAGGATCTTGCTGTGATTTATGTCATAGAGTGTTCTGCCTATGTTTTCCTCTAATAATTTTATAGTGTCTGGTCTAACATTTAGATCTCTAATTCATTTTGAGTTTATTTTTGTGTATGGTGTTATGGAGTGTTCTAATTTCATTCTTTCACGTGTAGTTGTCCAGTTTTCCCAGCACCACTTACTGAAGAGACTGTCTTTTCTTCATTGTATATCTTTGCCTCCTTTGTCATAGATGAGTTAGCCATAGGTACGTAGGTTTATCTCTGGGCTTTCTATCTTGTTCAATTGATCTATATTTCTGTTTTTGTGCCAGTACCATATAGTCTTGATTAATGTAGCTTTGTAGTATAGTCTGAAGTTAGGAAGTCTGATTCCTCCAGCTCTTTTAATTTCCCTCAAGACTGCTTTGGCTATTCGGGGTCTTTTGTGTCTCCATACAAATTTTAAGATTTTTTTGTTCTAGTTCTGTAGAAAATGCCAGTGGTATTTGATAGGGATTGCATTGAATCTGTAGCTTGCTTTGGGTACTATAGTCATTTTCACAATATTGATTCTTCTAATCCAAGAACATGGTTTATACCTCCATATGTTTATATCATCTTTGATTTCTTTCAGCAGTGTCTTATAGTTTTCTGAGTACAGGTCTTTTACCTCCTTATGTAGGGTCATTCCTCCGTATTTTATTCTTTTTGTTGCAATGGTGAATGAGATTGTTTCCTTAATTTCTCTTTCTGATCTTTCATTGTTAGTGTATAGGAATGCAAGAGATTTCTGTGCATTAATTTTGTATCCTGCAACTTTACCAAATTCATTGATTAGCTCTGGTAGTTTTCTGGTGGCATCTTTAGGATTCACTATGTGTAGTATCGTGTCATTTGCAAACAGTGACAATTTTACTTCTTATTTTCCAATTTGTATTCCTTTTATTTCTTTTTCTTCTCTGATTACTGTGTCTAGGACTTCCAAAAACTATGTTGAGTAATAGTGGTGAGAGTGGACATCCTTGTCTTGTTCCTGATCTTAGAGGAAATGCTTTTAGTTTTTCACTATTGAGAATGATGTTTGCTGTGGGTTTGTCATATACTGCCTTTATTATGTTGAGGTAGATTCCCTCTATGCCCACTTTTTGGAGACTTTTAATCATAAATTGGTGTTGAATTTTGTCAAAAGCTTTTCCTGCATCTATTGGGATGATCATATTTTTATTCTACAATTTGTTAATATGGTGTATCACATTGATTGATTTGTGTATATTGAAGAATTCTTGCATCCCTGGGATAAACCCCACCTGATCATGGTGCATGATCCTTTTAATGTGTTGTTTAATTCTGTTTCCTAGTATTTTGTTGAGGATTTTTACATCTATATTAATCAGTGATATTGGTCTCTAATTTTCTTTTTCTGTAGTATCTTTGTCTGGTTTTGGTATCAGGGTGATTGTGGCCTCATATAATGAGTTTGGGAGTGTTCCTTCCCCTGAAAAGTTCTGAAGAGTTTGAGAAGATTGGGTGTTAGCTCTTGTCTAAATGTTTGATAGAATTCACTTCTGATGCCATCTCGTTCTGGACTTTTGTTTGTTGGAAGATTTTTAATCACACTTTCAATTTCATTACTTGTGATTGGTCTGTTCATATTTTCTATTTCTTCCCGGTTCAGTCTTGGAAGGTTATACCTTTCTAAGAATTTGTCCATTTCTTCCAGGTTGTCCATTTTATTGGCATAGAGTTGCTTGTAGAGGTCTCTTAGGATGCTTTGTATTTCTGTGGTGTCTGTTACAACTTCTCCTGTTTCATTTCTAATTTTATTGATTTGAGTCCTCTCCCTCTTTTACTTGAGTCTGGCTAAAGGTTTATCATTTTTGTTTATCTTCTCAAAGAACCAGCTTTTAGTTTTATTGATCTTTGCTATTGTTTTTATTTCATTTATTTCTGCTCTGATCTTTATGATTTCTTTCCTTCTATTAACTTTGGGTTTTGTTCTTCATTCTCTAGTTCCTTTAGGTGTAGGGTTAGATTGTTTATTTGAGATTTTTCTGGTTTCTTGAGGTAGGCTTTTATTGCTATAAACTTCCCTCTTAGAACTGTTTTTGCTGCATCCCATAGGTTTTGGATCATCGTGTTTTTGTTGTCATTTGTCTCTAGGTATTTTTTGATTTCCTCTTTGATTTCCTCAGTGATCTCTTGGTTATTTAGAAATGTATTGTTTAGCCTCCATGTGTTTGTTTTTTACGTTACTTTCCCTGTAATTGATTTCTAATCTCATAGCATTGTGGTCGGAACAGCTGCTTGATATGATTTCAGTTTTCTTAAATTTACTGAGGCTTTATTTGTGACCCAAGATGTGATCTATCCCGGAGAATGTTCCGTGTGCCATTGAGAAGAACTTGTAGTCTGCTGTTTTTGGATGGAATGTCCTATAAATATCCATTAAATCTATCTGGTCTATTGTGTCATTTAAAGCTTGTGTTTCCTTATTAATTTTCTGTCTGGATGATCTCCATTGGTGTAAGTGAGGTGTTAAAGTCCCTTGCTATTATTGTGTTACTGTTGATTTCCTCTTTTATAGCTGTTAGCAGTTGCCTTATGTATTGAGGTGTTCCTGTGTTGGGTACATATATATTTATAATTGTTATATCTTGGATTGATCCCTTGATCATTATGTAGTGTCCTTCCTTGTCTCTTGTAACATTCTTTATTTTAAAATCTATTTTATCTGATATGAGTATTGCTACTCCAGCTTTCTTTTGATTTTCATTTGCATGGAATATATTTTTCCATCCTCTCACTTTCAGTCTGTATGTGTCCCTAGGTCTGAAATGGGTCTCTTGTAGACAGCATATATATGGATCTTGTTTTTGTATCCATTCAGTGAGCCTGTGTCATTTGGTTGGAGCATTTAATCCATTCACGTTTAAGGTAATTATCAATATGTATGTTCCTATTATTATTTTCTTAATTGTTATGGGTTTGTCTTAGTGGGTCCTTTTCTTCTCTTGTGTTTCCCACTTAGAGAAGTTCCTTTAGCATTTGTTGTAGAGCTGGTTTCGTGGTGCTGAATTCTCTTAGCTTTTGCTTGTCTGTAAAGCTTTTGATTTCTCCATCAAATCTGAATGAGATACTTGCTGGGTGGAGTACTCTTGGTGGTAGGTTCTTCCCTTTCATCACGTTAAATTTATCATGCCACTCCCTTCTGGCTTGTAGATTTTCTGCTGAGAAATCAGCTGTTAACCTTATGGGAATTCCGTTGTATGTTGTCATTTTTCCCTTGTTGCTTTCAATAATTTTTCTTTGTCTTTAATTTTTTCAATTTGATTACTGTGTGTCTCGGCATTTTTCTCCTTTGGTTTATCCTGCCTGGGACTCTCTGCGCTTCGTGGACTTCGGTGGCTATTTCTTTTCCCATGCTAGGGAAGTTTTCAACTATAATCTCTTCAGATATTTTCTCGAGTCCTTTCTCTCTCTGTTCTCCATCTGGGACCCCTATAATGCGAATGTTGTTGCATTTAATGTTGTCCCAGAAGTCTCTTAGGTTGTCTTCATTTATTTTCATTCTTTTTCTTTATTTTGTTCCATGGCAGTGATTTCCACCTTTCTGTCTTCCAGGTCACTTATCCGTTCTTCTGTCACAGTTATTCTGCTACTGATTCCTTCTAGTGTATTTTTCATTTCAGTTATTGTATTGTTCATCTCTGTTTGTTTGTTCTTTAATTCTTCTAGGTGTTTGTTCCTTAATTCTTCTAGGTCTTTGTTAAGCATTTCTTGCATCTTCTCGATCTTTGCCTCCATTATTTTTCTAAGGTTTTGGATCATCTTCACTATCATTATTCTGAATTCTTTTACTGGAAGGTTACCTATCCCCACTTCATTTCGTTGTTTTTCTGAGGATTTATCTTGTTCCTTGATCTGGTATAAAGTCCTCTGCCTTTTCATTTTCTCTATCTTTCTGTGAATGTGGTTTTCCTTCCACAGGCTGCAGAATTGTAGTTCTTCTTGCTTCTGCTGTCTGCTCTCCAGTGATTGAGTCTATCTGAGAGGCTTGTGCAAGCTTCCTTATGCGAGGGACTGGTGGTGGGTAGAGCTGGGTGTTGTTCTGGTGGGCAGAGCTTTAATCTGCTTGTCTGTGGATTAAATAAAAGTTTAATAAAAAGTTTAATCCACTTGTCTGCTGATGCATGGGGCTGGGTTCCCTCCCTGTTGGTTGTTTGGACTGAGGCGACCCAGCACTGGAGCCTACCTTGCTCTTGGTGGGGCTAATGGTGGACTCTGGGAGAGTTCACGCCAAGGAGTATTTCCCAGAACTTCTGCTGTCAGTGTCGTTGTCCCCATGGTGAGCTGCAGCCACACCCCACCTCTGCAGGAGACCCTCTAAAACTAGCAGCTAGGTATGATCATTCACCTACGGGGTGACTGCTCCTTCCCTTGGGTCCTGATGTGCACACTACTTTGTGTGTGTCCTCCAAGAGTGGAGTCTCTGTTGAGACTCTGAGTCTCTGAATGCAGTTGAGACTCTGAGTGGAGTCGCACAGACTCTGGGTCCTGTGAAGCTTCGATGTTTTGTGGTTCTAGAAATCCTATAGGAGACAGTCCACAGCAGGTGAAGCTAATGCTGTCATAGAGGTGGTGAAACCAAAGATCTGCAGTTCCGACTAGAGGTGCTGATGTACAAACAGGACAAAATCATCTCATGTGAATGTAGTTCAGGCACGTTTAAAATGAATGCAGTCATGTTAATGCCTAACATCTTCTATCTTGTGCCTCTCCTCAAGGACCCCCTCCTCAGTTCCTGAGGCTCCTGTAAGTCATGTACAGGGGAATGGAGAGTGGGCTCTGTCCAGTCTGAGCCCTGAGTTACCCTGTGTGTATCTTAGGATACTTTGTATTTCTGTGGTGGCTCTTGTAACATCATCTCTTTCAGTTCTGATTTATTTGGCCCCTCTCTTTAAAAAAAAATACTACTGTTGTCTTTTATTCTTTACAGAAGTTTAATAAGTGTTTGATCTACTACCCTTACTCTATGTATACTTTTTGCCGTGAGATTTTTACTTTTGTTTGTTTTCTTGTTACTGTCAATAATTAGTGAGAATTCTTTTAAGCTACCTTCAACATTGCTTATAAAGCTGCTTTGTTAGTGATGACAGAGCTTTAATGGAAGTCGTGTTCTGGTTGTAAATTAGAATGCAATGTGCCAGCAAAAAGCCCCTTAAGTGTATGTCTCATTACTTCTCGTTCTTTTTTTCCCCTTTTTTACTCTCTTTTTTTTCTTGTTCTTTTTTTAATGTTTATTTTTTATCAGAGCAAATTTGATTAAAATGTTTTGTTTGTTCTAGGTGTGTAAGATGTGGTTCTTTTACACATATACATGTATCTATACTTCTTCAGATCGTTTTCTCATGTAGCTTGTGACACAATGTTGAGTAGTCTTCTCTTGGTATTCCATAGGTCTTTGGTGATTATATATTTCACATGTGTTTCTATATCTATGTTAACCCCAATATCCTAATGTATCCAGTCCTCACACCTTTCCATTTGGTGAACCATAACTTTGTTTAATGAATCTGTGATTGCCTTTCTCTGTGGAAATATCTTCATTGGTATCAATTTTTAGCTAACACCTATAAGTGATATTATAGGATATGTGTCTTTTGCTGTCTGACTTAGTACAATTTGCCTGATTACCTCTAGAATCATCTACGGTGCTGCAAATGGCATTGTTTCATTTTTTTCCCTAGATAATATTCCATCTGTACATGTACCAGTTCTTCTTTGTCCACTCACCTGTTGATGGACTTTTTGGTTGCCTCCATGTCTTGGCTATTGTAATACTGCTGCACTGCACATTTGCCTGCCTGTGTCTTTACAATTCTGTCTTCTTATGTTATAGGCCCAGGAGTGGGTATCCTGTATCATATGGTATCTCGGGGTTTACCGTTTAAATGCACCACGATTCTGTGCTCATTATTGGCTCTTTCCAGGTTACATCCCACTTAAAGTTGAGGGTATGCATTTCTCCACAACACCTTCAGCATTTATTTATTTATTTATTTTTAATATCTTTATTGAAGTATAATTGCTTTACAATGGTGTGCTAGCTTGTGCTTTACAACAAAATGAATCAGTTATACATATACATATGTTCCCATATCACTTCCCTCTTGCGTCTCCCTCCCTCCCACCCTCCCTCCCCTCCAGGCGGTCACAAAGCACCGAGCTGATCTCCCTGTGCCATGCTGCTGCTTCCCACTAGCTATCTACCTTACGTTTGGTAGTGTATATATGTCCATGCCTCTCTCTCCCTTTGTCACAGCTTACCCTTCCCCCTCCCCATATCCTCAAGTCCATTCTCTAGTAGATCTCTGTCTTTATTCCTGTTTTACCCCTAGGTTCTTCATGACATTTTTTTCCCTTAAATTCCAGGTATATGTGTTAGCATACGGTATTTGTCTCTCTCTTTCTGACTTACTTCACTGTGTATGACAGACTCTAGGTCTATCCACCTCATTACAAATAGCTCAATTTCGTTTCTTTTTATGGCTTCAGCATTTATTGTTTGTAGTTTTCTTGCTGATGGATATTCTGACTGGTGTGAGCTGATACCTCTTTGTGGTTGAATTTGCATATGACTCATAATCCTTTGAAATTGAGCTTTAAGTCATGTCCTTTTTATTTTTCAAACTGTGATTACAGCTTAGCTCTTCAAAGTGTTTTCTAAAGTATGTGTTACATTTTGAAATTTATTGGCCATTACCTCCCTCAAAACATTTTGAGGGCAGGTTTCATTTACAGCCCTGCAGTACTTGTTCACATGAAGTGACCATTAGCACAGGCTTTAAAGCTGCTTTTGCAGGTAACGGCCAGATTGCGGCAGCCTTTCTTTGTTCCCCATGCTGGTACTAGGGAAACAGAGCTTCCGGCCGGTGGTCTTCCTCGGTTATAAATTAGAGTGGAATGTGCCCGGATAAACCCCCAAAGGCTGATGTCTCCTTACTTTTGTTTGTTTTTTTAATTTAATTTATATTTTTATCGGAATAATATTCCATTTTGTATATGGACCACTTCTTGGTGCATTGCTCTGTTGAGGGACATTTTCGTTGCTTCCAAGTGTTGGCTATATTAAATATTGCTGGAGTGCAAGATTGCCAGCCTGTGACTTTTTGATTCTCATTTTCTCAGGTGATAGTCCCAGCAGTGGGTATGACTGATTGACTAGTAGCTCAATGTTTACCTTTTCAAAGCGCCTCCATTGTGTTTTCATTAGTGGCTCTTACCATGTCTCCCTTAGAGCCGAGGGTACGAACTTCTCCACAATCCCTTCAGCATTTATAGTTTGCAGCATTTTTGCTAATGGCCAATCTGACTGTTGTGACCTGATAGGTTTTTGTAATTTGGGTTTGCATGACTTTAAAAATTCCTAAAATTCATCATTTTCCACGCCTTTTTCCTTTCTGTTAAAAATCAAGTGTGAGTACAATCTATCTCTTGAAGCTGTCTTCTTGGAAGGTTGCCCTCTTTTGAATTTTTGGTGGATATTCGACCCCAGGATTTTTTTGGAGGGCAGATGTCATTACAGAACTGCAAGTTTGGTGAATATTTAGTGACCATTAGCACTGGGTTTAAAGCTGCTGTTGTGGGAAACGACCACAAGGAGGCAGCATTTGTCCTTTCCCAAATCTGGGTACTAGGGCAGCAGAGCCTTTCTGGAAGTCGTGGTCCTAGGTTTTAAGTTAGAATGGAATGTGCCAGGAGGAACGCCCATAAGTTTATGTCTCATTACATCTTGGTTTTTAAAATTTATTTAATCGGGGTAATGATTAGATATTGTTTGTCCAGATGTACACAATCTGGTTCATTTGTACAATATATATGTCTATTCATGTTCAGATCCTCTTCCCATGTAAAATATTACAGTGTTCCATAGACCTCCCTTGCTATATGGTCCGTCTTTTTGATATATGTTTATTATATGTATTTGTATACGTATGGTAACGTTAATCTTAATTTATCCATTCTGCCCACCTTTCCTTTTAGATAAGCATACTTAATTTCTAAGTCTGTGAGTGTCTTTCTCTGTGGAAATATGTTCATTTGTGTTAGTTATTAGATAACGCCTATAAGTGATATCATAGGATATAGGTCTTTTGCTTTCTGACTTACCTCATATTCTGTGATTATCTCCAAGCTCATCTATGGCACCTCAAATAGCAGTGTTTCATTGTTTTCCATGGCTAATATTCTATTGTGAACGTGGACCACTTCTTCTTCATCCATACATCTGTTGATGGACATTTTGGTGGCTTCACTGTCTTGGCTATTGTGAATAAGGCTGCAGTGCAGCTTTTGCAGCCCGCGTCTTCTCGATTCTGGTCTTCTCAGGTGAGAGGCCCAGTGGTGTGACTGCTGCATCGAATGGTACCTCAACTTTTACTTTTAATCGTAGCTCCTTTCTGTTCTCATTATTGGCTCTTACCACGTTACATCTCACCAGCAGCTAGAGGGTACACAGTTCTCTAAAACCCCTTCAGAATTTATTGTTTGTAGACCTTTTGCTGATGGTCAGTCGACTGGTGTGAGTTGAAACCTTTTTGTACATTAGATTTGCATGAGTCTAATAATTCCTGAGGTTGAGCTTTCACCCATTTTCCTTTTTTTAAACAAGAGAGTGAGTCAAACTTACCTCTTCATACTATCGTCTTGAAAAATTTGCCAGTTTTGAATTTTATTGTCCATTCCCTACCTCAGCACAGTTGTTTAGGGCAGGTGTCCTTTGCAGCCCTGAGTCCTTGTGAATGTTAAGAGAACATTAGCTGTGGGCTTAACGCCGCTCTTGCGGAAAATGGCCACAAGGCAGCAGAATTTCTACATTTCCAACTCTGGGTTTTTGGGCAGCAGAGCCTTCCTGGAAATCGTGTTAGTAGGCTGCAAATTAGAGTGGAATGTGCCAGAGCACATCCCCAAGAGCTTATATCTCCTTACTTCTTGTTTGTTTTATAAATTTAATTTTTATTAATTATCAGAGCAAACTTGATAAAAATATTTTGTTTCTCCTAGGTGTACAGAATCTGGTTCATTATATCAATGTATCTGTCATTTATCTTTGCATTCTTTACCATGTAGGTTATTACAGAGTGTTGCCTAGACCTCTCTTGGTATTCCATAGGTATTTTGTGATTATATATTTCATATGTATTAGTACATGTCTGTTAACCCTCATATCCTAATTCACACATTCCTTACACTTTTCCATTGGTTAAACATAATTTTTTTTTCTTAATCCATGCTTTTCCTTCTCTTGGAAATAAGTTCATGAGTATCAACTTTTAGGTAACACCTAGAAGTGATGTCATAGGATATCTGTCTTTCACTTTCTTTCTTTAATTTGAGTGATTATCTCTAGGTCCTTATATGGTGGTGCAAACGGCACTGTTTCATTGTTTTCCATGGCTTATATTCCATTGTTTACATGGACCACTTCCTCTTTGTGCATTTTTCTGTTGATGGACATTTTGGTTTCTTCCAAGTCTTGGCTATGTTAAATATTCCTGCAGTGCAGGATTGCCAGTCTGTGTCTTTTCCATTCTGCTCTGCTCAGGTGATAGGCACATCAAAGGACCTACCAGATCACATGGTAGCTCAATTTTTACCCTTAAACGCACCTCCATTATGTTCTCACTACTGGCTGTTACCAGTTTACATCCCCCCCAGCAGCTGGAGGGTACACAGTTCTCTGAAACCCCTTCAGCATTTATTCTTTGTAGACTTTTTGCTGAAGAACATTCTGACGGCTGTGAGGTGAACATTTCTGTAATTGGATTTGCATGGCTTTATTCATTGCTGATGTTGCGCATTTTTCAATTCCCTTTTATTTTAAAGAGGAAAAAAAAGAAAAGACAAAATGTGCGTAAAATATGCCTCTTGACATTGTCTTCTTGAAATGTTGACGTCTTTTGAATTTTCTGGTCGATTACGACCCCAGGACATTTTTGAGGCCCGGTGTCCTTTACAGTGCTGCACATATTTTGAATATTAAGTGACCATTACCTCTTGGTTTAAAGCTGCTGTTGTGTGAAACAGTCACAAGGCGGCAGCATTTCTCCTTTACCAAATCTGGTTACCAGGGCAACAGAGCCTTAATGGAAGTCCTGTTCTAGGTTGAAAATTAGAATGGGATGTGCCAGGAAAAATTCCTTTCAGTTTATGTCTCATTATTTCTTGTTCATATTTTTAATTTAATTTTTATTTTTTATCGCAGCAAATTTGATTACAATGTTTTTTTTTTTTTGTTCTAGGTGTGCAAGATGTGGTTCTTTCACACACATACATATATCTATTCTTCTTCGGAACCTTTTCCCAGGTAGGTTATGACACAATGTTGAGTAGTCTTCTCTTGGTATTCCGTAGGTCTTTGGTGATTATATATTTCACATGTGTTTCTATATCTATGTTAACCCCAATATCGTAATGTATCCAATCCTCACACCTTTCGATTTGGGGAACCATAAGTTTGTTCAATGAATCTGTGATTGCCTTTCTCTGTGGAAATATCTTCATTGTTATCAATTTGCAGGTAACACCTATAAGTGATATACGTTAGGTGTCTTTCGCTTTCTCACTTACTACAAGTTGCATGGTTACCTCTAGACTCATCTATGGTGCTGCAAATGGCATTGTTTCACTTTTTTCCCGAGCTAATATTCCATCTCTACATGTAACAGTTCCTCTTTGTCCACTCATCTGTTGATGGACTTTTGGTTGCTTCCATGTCTTGGCTATTGTAATACTGCTGCAGTGCAGATTTGCCTGCCTGTGTCTTTCCAATTCTGTCTTCTTATGTTATAGGCCCAGGAGTGGGCCTGCTGGATCATATAATAGCTCAATATTTACCTTTTAAAGGCACCTCCACCCTGTTCCCATTAGTGACTCTTACCAGGTTACGTCCCACTTCAAATTAAGGGTATGCATTTCTCCACAACCTCTTCAGCATTGATCGTTTGTAGTTTCTTTCCTGATGGTTATTCTGAATGGTGTGAGCTGATACCTCTGTGTGGTTGGATTTGCATGTGTCTCATAATCCTTTGAAACTGAGCTTTCAGGCATGTCCTTTTATTTTTCAAACGGTTATTACAGCTTAGTTCTTCAAATGGTTTTCTTGAAATATGTGCCACATTTTGAAATACTTTGGCCTTTACCTCCCGCAAGACATGATGAAGACAGGTTTCCTTTACAGCCCTGCAGGACTTGTTCATATGAAGTGACAATTAGCATAGGTTTTAAAGCTGTTTTTTCAGGTAATGGCCAGAGGGTGGAGCATTTCATAATTCTATGAAACGTAACTGAACACACAATATATATTTTTTCTTTTAAATTTCCATTGTTACTTTTTTAAAGTACAATTATAATTGAAGTTCTTTGTAACAAGTGAAATTTAAAAAATTAAAGGAAAAGATAATATTTTACCACTTGCCATCCTTTCCCATTTACTGAAACGACCAGCATAATGTGTAGATTTCTCATTTTATCCAGGTGTTCTATACATCTGGAATATCATGCTTCTCACTGTAGAAAAACAGATTTAGCTCTCACACTTTTTATAGGCTACATAACATTCCATAGAACAGAAGTACCAACTATTTCAGACTTAGCTTTTTGAGGGACACTCAGGTTACTTTCTGTTTTATTTTGTTGTTCTTTTTTTTGGGGGGGTAGGAGTTTATTATTTATTTATTTATTTTTGTTGTGTTGGGTCTGAGTTTCCGTGTGAGGGCTTTCTCTAGTTGTGGCAAGTGGGGGGCCACTCTTGATCTCGGTGCGCGGGCCTCTCACTATTGCGGCCTCTCTTGTTGCAGAGCACAGGCTCCAGATGCGAGGGCTCACTGGTTGTGGCTTATGGGCCTAGTTGCTCCATGGCATGTGGGATCCTCCCAGACCAGGGCTCGAACCTGTGTCCCCTGCATTAGCAGGCAGATTCTAACCACCGCACCACCAGCGAAGCCCTCTATTTTGTTGTTCTGCTAGTTTGTTTTAACCCAAGAAAATATTTTTTTAAATACAAAAAAACAAAATTAAGCTAGGGGTAAGGATTAGGGTTTAGGGTAAGATTTAGGGTTAGGGTACGGGTTAGGATTATTGTATGGCTTAGAGTATGGTTTAGGGTTATGGTTATGGTATGGGTTAGTGTTAGGGTACAGTTTAGGGTATGGCTATGGTTTAGTGTTAGGGTACGGGTTAAGGTATGGGTTAGTGTTAGGGTATGGGTTAGGATTCAGGTACGGTTTACATTCAGGGTTATGGTTAGGTTTAGTGTATGGGTTAGTGTTAGGTACGGGTTAGGGTTAGGTTTAGTGTTAAGGAAGGGGTACAGTTTAGGGTACAGGATAGGGAACAACAAAGGGTTAGGGTTAGGGTACGTGTTAGGGTACAGTTTAGTGTTAGTGTACGGGTTAGGATTAGGGTACGGTTTAGGGTAAGGTTTAGGGTTAGGGTTAGGGGACGGGTATGGTTTGGGGTACAGTTTAGGGTATGACCACGGGTTAGGAGTAGGGTAAGTGTTAGGGTACGGTTTAGTGTTAGTGTACAGGTTAGGATTATGGTACGGGATAGTGTAAGGGTTAGGGTTAGGGAATGGGTACAGATTAGGTTGCAGGTTAGGGTATGACAACGGGTTAAGGTTAGGGTACGTGTTAGTGTATGGGTTAGGATTAGGGTACGGGTTAGGTTATGGGTTAGTGTTAGGGGATGGGTTAGGATTAGGATACGGGTTATGGTACGGTTTAGGGAAAGGGTTAGGATACGGGGTAGGGTTAGGATAAAGTTTAGTGTATGGCTATGTGTTACTGTTAGGGTACATGTTAGCGTACGGGTTAGTGTTCGTGTACAGCTTAGGGTAAGGGTTAGGGTTAGGGAACGGGTACGGTCTCAGGTACAGGTTAGGGTATGGTAGCGGGATAGGGTTAGGGTACGTGTTAGGATGAGGCTTCTTTGTAGTGCAGATTTGAATTTCCCGCTTGCTTGGTGGGCCAAAAAGTGTGTATGCATTTTATCCTGAATATACTCAGGAAAAAACGTATACGCCCTTTTTGGCCAAGTGCATCGCTGCCAAACGATGTGCCAAACAGGAGGTTACAAGCACTGACTCTCCAAGTGGGGAGATTGTTAGTAAAGCGTCTGGAATGGCGAACCCGAGTACCAGAGGACGAATAATGAGATGCGTTTTAGAAACCTTGCCCGATCACACTGTGGACCATCCTCTGGGTTTCCCACGCATGTTTTAGCTGTAGGAAGAATCCCTTAAACCTGGAGGGTTGGGACCCATGGAATGGGTAGCACGCAGTACTACTTCAAAGGGTCTGCATTTGCTCACCGAACCTCACCAATCCTCACAGCCCCAAGTGTCCAGCCTTATGCCTCACTCAGCTGTGGGTGTAGATGTGGTAAATCCAGGTTTCATCACAAGCCTGAACGAGTTATTTAAGAATTTCTCTCTCTTTCACTGTCTTTGTGTTTTGATTTTGAAATTTATTTTTATAATGGGGTTTAGCTGATTTGCACTGCTGTGTTTATGCCGCTCGATGCACACTTGATTCTCTTACGGAGACATATAAATACATAGGTTTTAAGATTCTTACTACTCAGATATATTCCTCTGCGGTGAATAGGGGGTGTTGAGTCCACTTCGTTGAACAAGGAGTATATCTTGTCTATTACTGGCTTATGGAACGGTATCTGTGCTCATTTCAATCTCTGGATTTATGCAGCACCCCAACTCACCTTTCCCCTTAAGCAAGCATAAGTTGGTTTTCTAAATGTGAGACTCTGTTCTGTTTTGTAATTCAGTTCATGTGTAGCCAAGTTTACATTCCCTCTATAAGTGTTATCTTATGACTAGTTTCTTTTTCTGTGTGACTTATTTCACTCAGAATCATCGAACCTAAATCCACTCATTATGCTGCTACGGGCCTGATGACATTGATTTCATTGCGGAGTGATATTCCATTGTATGTAAGTACCACAACTTCTTTATCCATTTTTCTCTTTCTGGGATATTTAAGTTGTTCCGTTGTCGAGGTTCTTGTAAACACAGCAGCCCTAAACTTTGGGGTGGCTGTGTCTTTTTGATTTTAATTTCCCTAAGCTATAGGACCATAAGTGGAAGTGCCCGAGTCTCTGTAGCTTTGTTTTTTAGATGTTTCAGGAAACACCATACACTTCTCCAGAGTGGCTGTTGGCCATTTACATCCCGCCCATCAGCATAACAAGGCTCCCAGTTCTCCATGGCCTGTCCTGCCTTTCTGGATTTTACACTTTTTTCAGATGGCCCATTTGACCGGTGGGAAGTGAGACTTCATTGTAGTGCGGATTTCCATTGCACGCTTCCTTGGTTGGCAAAAATGGCCGTATGCGTTTTTTCCTGGATATATTCAGGAAAAAACGCATATGCATTTTTTGGCCAAGTGCATCATTGTCGAAGTTCTGCCGCTTTTCATATGCTTTAAATGCAATTCCAATCTACCTCCTGAAATCTGTTTCCTGCAATTGTGCCTTGCTTTCAAGTCCTCTTCGCAGCCTTACCTCAATATATTTTTGGACGATAGTTGTCCTTTATAACTCTGCAAGTTTGTGAATTGCAGTGACCCTGAGCTCCTTTTTCCAACTCGCTTTTTTGTGAGCTGGACGCAAAACGGCAGGATTGCTTCAGGCCCTAATCTGGTTCCAGCGTGGCACGCTGAGCCTTTGGTTAATTCTTCTTCTTGGTGGGAAATTAGAGTGAAATGTGCCCGTCCAAACAACTACAGCTAGTCTCTCATTGGTTCTCCCTATTCCCGTTCATCCTCCGCAGAAATTGCAGAGTGTGCCAAACAGGAGGTTACAAGCACTGACTCTCCAAGTGGGGAGATTGTTACTAAAGCGTCTGGAATGGCGAACCTGAGTACCAGAGGACGAATAATGAGATGCGTTTTAGAAACCTTGCCCGATCACACTGTGGACCATCCTCTGGGTTTCCCACGCATGTTTTAGGTGTAGGAAGAATCCCTTAAACCTGGAGAGTTGGGACCCATGGAATGGGTAGCACGCAGTACTACTTCAAAGGGTCTGCATTTGCTCACCGAATCTCACCAATTCTCTCAGCCCCAAGTGTCCAGCCTTAATTCTCACCCAGCTGTGGGTGTAGATGTGGTAAATCCAGGTTTCATCACAAGCCTGAACGAATTATTTAAGACTTTCTCTCTCTTTCACTGTCTTTCTGTTTTGTTTTTGAAGTTTATTTTTATAATGGGGTTGAGCTAATTTTCACTGCTGTGTTTATGCGTCTGTACACACACTTGATTCTCTTACGGAGACATATAAATACATAGATTTTAAGATTCTTACTAGTCAGATATATTCCTCTGCGGTGAATAGGGGGTGTTGAGTCCACTTCGCTGAGCAAGGAGTAGGTCTTGTCTATTACATATTTGGCTTATGGAACGGTATCTGTGCTCATTTCAATCTCTGGATTTATGCAGCACCCCAACTCACCTTTCCCCTTAAGCAAACATGTTTGTTTTCTAAATGTGAGACTCTGTTCTGTTTTGTAATTCAGTTCATGTGTAGCCAAGTTTACATTCCCTCTATAAGTGATATCTTATGATAAGTTTCTTTATCTGTGTGACTTATTTCCTTAGAATCATCGTACCTAAATCCACTCATTATGCTCCTATGGGCCTGATGATATTGATTTCATTGCTGAGTGATATTCCATTGTACATAAGTACCACAACTTCTTTATCCCTTTTCCTCTTTCTGGGATATTTAAATTGTACCGTAGTCGAGGTTCTTGTAAACACAGCAGCCCTAAACTTTGGGGTGGCTGTGTCTTGTTGATTTTAATTTTCCTAAGCTATAGGACCATAAGTGGAAGCAACCTAGGCTCTGTAGCTTTGTTTTTTAGAGGTTTCAGGAAACACCATACACTTCTCCAGAGTGGCTGTTGGCAATTTACATCCCGCCCATCAGCATAACAAGGCTCCCAGTTCTCCATGGTCTGTCCTGCCTTTCTGGTTTTTACACTTTTTTCAGATGGCCCTTTTGACCGGTGGGAAGTGAGACTTCATTGTAGTGCAGATCTCCGTTGCAGGCTTGCTTATTTGGACAAAAAGAGCATATGCGTTTTTTCCTGCATGTATTCAGGAAAAAAACACATACGCCCTTTTTGGCCAAGTGCATCATTGTCAAAGTTCTGCCGCTTTTCATATGCTTTAAATGCAGTTTCCATCTACCTCCTGAAATATATTTCCTGCAATTGTGCCATGCTTTCAAGTCCTCTTCGCAGCCTTACCTCAATATATTTTTGGACGATAGCTGTCATTTATAACTCTGCAGGTTTATGAATTACAGTGCCCCTGAGGTCCTTTCTTCAACTCGCTTTCTTGTGCGCTGGCCGCAGAACTGCAGGATTGCTTCAGGCCCTAATCTTGTTTCATCACGGCACGCTGAGCCTTTTGTTAATTCCTCTTCCTGGTGGGAAATTAGAGTGAAATGTGACCGTCCAAACACCTACAGCTAGTCTCTCATTGGTTCTCCCTATTCCCGTTCAACCTCCGCAGAAATTGCTAACTGTGCCAAACAGGAGTTTTAAGGCACTGACTCTCCACGTGGGGAGATGTTTAGTAAAGCGTCTGGAATGGCGAACCCGTGTACCAGGGGACAAAAAATGAGATGGGTTTTAGAAACGTTGCCCGATCACATGGTGTACAATCCTCTGGGTTTCCCATGCATGTTTTAGCTGTAGGAAGAATCCCTTAAACCAGGAGAGTTGGGACCCAGGGAATGGGTAGCATACAGTATTACTTCAAAGGGTCTGCATTTGCTCACCGAACCTCACCAATCCTCTCAGCCCCAAATGTCCTGCCTTATGTCTCACCCAGCTGTGGGTGTAGATGTGGTAAATCCAAGTTTCATCACAAGCCCTGAACGAATTATTTAAGAACTTTCTCTCCTTCACTGTCTTTGTTTTTGAAATTTATTTTAATAATGGGGTTTAGTTGATTTTTCACGGCTGTGTATACTGCTCTACACACACTTGATTCTCTTACAGAGACATATAGATACATATGTTTTAATATTCTTATTGTCAGATATATTCCTCTGCGGTGAATAGGTGGTGTTGAGTCTAATTCGTTGAGCAAGGAGTATATCTTGTCTATTATATATTTGGCTTATGGAATAGTATCTGTGCTAATTTCAATCTCTGGTTTTACGCAGCACCCCAACTCACCATTCCCCTTAAGAAAGCATAAGTTTGTTTTCTAAATGTGAGACTCTGTTCTGTTTTGTAATTCAGTTCATGTGTAGCCAAGTTTACATTCCCTCTATAAGTGATATCTTATGATAAGTTTCTTTTTCTGTGTGACTTATTTCCTTTGAATCATCGTACCTAAATCCATTCATTATGCTTGTACGGGCCTGACGACATTGATTTCATTGTTGAGTGATATTCCATTGTACGTAAGTACGAAAACTTCTTTATCCATTTCTCTCTTTCAAGGATATTTAATTTGTACCGTAGTCGAGGCTCTTGTAAACAGAGCAGCCCTAAACTTTGCGGTGGTTGTTTCTTGTTATTTTAATTTTCCTGAGCTATAGTGCTATAAGTGGGTTTAGGGTTAGGGTTAAGGTTAGCATTAGGGAACGGGTATGGTTTAGGATGCGACAATGGTTTAGGGTGAGCGAAAGTGTTAGGGTACAGGTCAGTGTTAGTGTACCGTTTAGGATTAGGGTAAGTGTTAGGGTAATGCTTCGGGTTAGGGTTACGGTTAGGGAACGGGGACGGTTTAGGGTACAGGTTAGGGTATGACAACGGTTTAGGGATAGCGTACATGTAAGGGTAAGATTTAGTGTTAGCGAACGGGTAAGGATTAGGGGACGGGTGAGGGTAAGGCTTCAGGTAAGGGATAGGGTTAGGGTTAGCGTTAGGGGACAGGAACGGTTTAGGGTCCAGGTGAGGGTACGACAACGCTTTAGGGGGAGCGTAGGTGTGAGGGCACGGGTTAGTGTTAGCGTACGGGTTAGGATTAGGGGACGGGTTAGGGGACGGGTTAGGGTTAGGGTTCGGGCTAGGGTTAGGGTTAGGGGACGGGGACGGTTTAAGGTCCAGGGGAGGGTACGGCAACGCTTTATGGGGAGTGTACGTGTGAGGGCGCGGGTTAGTGTTAGCGTACGGGTTAGGATTAGGGGACGGGTGAGGGTCAGGCTTCGGGGAAGGGTTAGGGTTAGGGTTCGGGCTAGGGTTAGGGGACGGGGACGGTTTAGGGTCCAGGGGAGGATACGGCAACGCTTTAGGGGGAGCGTACGTGTGAGGGCGCGGGTTAGTGTTAGCGTACGGGTTAGGATTAGGGGACGGGTGAGGGTCAGGCTTCGGGGAAGGCTTAGGGTTAGGGTTCGGGCTAGGGTTAGGGTTAGGGGACAGGGACGGTTTAGGGTCCAGGTGAGGGTACGACAACGCTTTAGGGGGAGCGTACGTGTGAGGGCGCGGGTTAGTGTTAGCGTACGGGTTAGGATTAGGGGACGGGTGAGGGTCAGGCTTCGGGGAAGGGTTAGAGTTAGGGTTAGGGCTAGGGTTAGGGTTAGGGGACGGGGACGGTTTAGGGTCCAGGTGAGGGTACGGCAACGCTTTAGGGGGAGCGTGCGTGTGAGGGCGTGGGTTAGTGTTAGCGTACGGGTTAGGATTAGGGGAAAGTGAGGGTCAGGCTTCGGGGAAGTGTTAGGGTTAGGGTTCGGGCTAGGGTTAGGGTTAGGGGACGGGGACGGTTTAGGGTCCAGGGGAGGGTATGGCAACGCTTTAGGGGGAGCGTACGTGTGAGGGCACGGGTTAGTGTTAGCGTACGGGTTAGTATTAGGGGACAGGTGAGGGTCAGGCTTCGCGGAAGGGTTAGGGTTAGGGTTCGGGCTAGGGTTAGGGTTAGGGGACGGGGACGGTTTAGGGTCCAGGTGAGGGTACGGCAACGCTTTAGGGGGAGCGTGCGTGTGAGGGCGCGGGTTAGTGTTAGCGTACGGGTTAGGATTAGGGGACGGGTGAGGGTCAGGCTTCGGGGAAGGGTTAGGGTTAGGGTTCGGGCTAGGGTTAGGGTTAGGGGACGGGGACGGTTTAGGGTCCAGGTGAGGGTACGGCAACGCTTTAGGGGGAGCGTGCGTGTGAGGGCGCGGGTTAGTGTTAGCGTACGGGTTAGGATTAGGGGACGGGTGAGGGTCAGGCTTCGGGGAAGGGTTAGGGCCAGGGTTCGGGCTAGGGTTAGGGTTAGGGGACGGGGACGGTTTAGTGTCCAGGTGAGGGTACGGCAACGCTTTAGGGGGAGCGTGCGTGTGAGGGCGCGGGTTAGTGTTATCGTACGGGTTAGGATTATGGGATGGGTGAGGGTCAGGCTTCGGGGAAGGGTTAGGGTTAGATTTGGGCTAGGGTTAGGGTTAGGGGACGGGGACGGTTTAGGGTCCAGGTAAGAGTACGGCAACGCTTTAAGGGGAGTGTGCGTGTGAGGGCGAGGGTTAGTATTAGCGTACGTGTTAGGATTAGGGGACGGGTGAGGGTCAGGCTTCGGGGAAGGGTTAGGGTTATGGTTCGGGCTAGGGTTAGGGTTAGGGGACGGGGACGGTTTAGAGTCCAGGTGAGGGTACGGCAACGCTTTAGGGGGAGCGTGCGTGTGAGGGCGCAGGTTAGTGTTAGCGTACAGGTTAGGATTAGGGGACGGGTGAGGGTCAGGCTTCGGGGAAGGGTTAGGGTTAGGGTTCGGGCTAGGGTTAGGGTTAGGGGACGGGGACGGTTTAGGGTCCAGGTGAGGGTACGGCAACGCTTTAGGGGGAGCGTGCGTGTGAGGGCGTGGTTTAGTGTTAGCGTACGGGTTAGGATTAGGGGACGGGTGAGGGTCAGGCTTCGGGGAAGGGTTAGGGTTAGGGTTCGGGCTAGGGTTAGGGGACGGGGACAGTTTAGGGTCCAGGGGAGGGTACGGCAACGCTTTAGGGGGAGCGTGCGTGTGAGGGCGCGGGTTAGTGTTAGCGTACGGTTTAGGATTAGGGGACGGGTGAGGGTCAGGCTTCGGGGAAGGGTTAGGGTTAGATTTGGGCTAGGGTTAGTGTTAGGGGACGGGGAAGGTTTAGGGTCCAGGTAAGAGTACGGCAACGCTTTAAGGGGAGTGTGCGTGTGAGGGCGAGGGTTAGTGTTAGCGTACGTGTTAGGATTAGGGGACGGGTGAGGGTCAGGCTTCGGGGAAGGGTTAGGGTTAGGGTTCGGGCTAGGGATAGGGTTAGGGGACGGGGACGGTTTAGAGTCCAGGTGAGGGTACGGCAACGCTTTAGGGGGAGCGTGCGTGTGAGGGCGCGGGTTAGTGTTAGCGTACGGGTTAGGATTAGGGGACGGGTGATGGTCAGGCTTCGGGGAAGGGTTAGGGTTAGGGTTCGGGCGAGGTTTAGGGTTAGGGGACGGGGACGGTTTAGGGTCCAGGTGAGGGTACGGCAACGATTTAGGGGGAGCGTGCGTGTGAGGGCGTGGTTTAGTGTTAGCGTACGGGTTAGCATTAGGGGACGGGTGAGGGTCAGGCTTCGGGGAAGGGTTAGGGTTAGGGTTCGGGCTAGGGTTAGGGGACGGGGACGGTTTAGGGTCCAGGGGAGGGTACGGCAACGCTTTAGGGGGAGCGTGCGTGTGAGGGCGCGGGTTAGTGTTAGCGTACGGGTTAGGATTAGGGGACGGGTGAGTGTCAGGCTAAGGGGAAGGGTTAGGGTTAGGGTTCGGGCTAGGGTTAGGGTTAGGGGACGGGGACGGTTTATTGTCCAGGTGAGGGTACGGCAACGCTTTAGGGGGAGCGTGCATGTGAGGGCGCGGGTTAGTGTTAGCGTACGGGTTAGGATTAGGGGACGGGTGAGGGTCAGGCTTCGGGGAAGTGTTAGGGTTAGGGTTCAGGCTAGGGTTAGGGTTAGGGGACGGGGACGGTTCAGGGTCCAGGTGAGGGTACGGCAACGCTTTAGGGGGAGCGTGCGTGTGAGGGCGCGGGTTAGTGTTAGCGTACGGGTTAGGATTAGGGGACGGGTGAGGGTCAGGCTTCGGGGAAGGGTTAGGGTTAGGGTTCGTCTAGGGTTAGGGTTAGGGGACGGGGACGGTTTAGGGTCCAGCTGAGGGTACGGCAACACTTTAGGGGGAGCGTGCGTGTGAGGGCGCGGGTTAGTGTTAGCGTACGGGTTAAGATTAGGGGACGTGTGAGGGTCAGGCTTCGGGGAAGGGTTAGGGTTAGGGTTCGGGCTAGGGTTAGGGTTAGGGTACGGGGACGGTTTAGGGTCCAGGTGAGGTTACGGCAACGCTTTAATGGGAGCGTGCGTGTGAGGGCGCGGGTTAGTGTTATCGTACGGGTTAGGTTTCGGGGACCGGTGAGGGTCAGGCTTCGGGGAAGGGTTAGGGTTAGGGTTCCGGCTAGGGTTAGGGTTAGGGGACGGAGACGGTTTACGGTCCAGGTGAGGGTACGGCAACGCTTTAGGGGGAGCGTGCGTGTGAGGGCGCGGGTTAGTGTTAGCGTACGGGTTAGGATTAGGGGACGGGTGAGGGTCAGGCTTCGGGGAAGGGTTAGGGTTAGGGTTCGGGCTAGGGTTAGGGTTAGGGGACGGGGTCGGTTTAGGGTCCAGGTGAGGGTACGGCAACGCTTTAGGGGGAGCGTGCGTGTGAGGGCGCGGGTTACTGTTAGCGTACGGGTTAGGATTAGGGGACGGGTGAGCGTCAGGCTTCGGGGAAGGGTTAGGGTTAGGGTTCGGGCTAGGGTTAGCGTTAGGGGACGGGGACGGTTTAGGGTCCAGGTGAGGGTACGGCAACGCTTTAGGGGGAGCGTGCGTGTGAGGGCGCGGGTTAGTGTTAGCGTACGGGTTAGGATTAGGGGACGGGTGAGGGTCAGGCTTCGGGGAAGGGTTAGGGTTAGGGTTCGGGCTAGGGTTAGGGTTAGGGGACGGGGACGGTTTAGGGTCCACGTGAGGGTGCGGCAATGCTTTAGGGGGAGCGTGGGTGTGAGGGCGCGGGTTAGTGTTAGCGTACGGCTTAGGATTAGGGGACGGGTGAGGGTCAGGTTTCGGGGAAGGGTTAGGGTTAGGGTTCGGGCTAGGGTTAGGTTTAGGGGACGGGGACGGTTTAGGGTCCAGGTGAGGGTACGGCAACGCTTTAGGGGGAGCGTGCGTGTGAGGGCGCGGGTTAGTGTTAGCGTACGGGTTAGGATTAGGGGACGTGTGAGGGTCAGGCTTCGGGGATGGGTTAGGGTTAGCGTTCGGGCTAGGGTTAGGGTTAGGGGACGGGGACGGTTTAGGGTCCAGGTGAGGGTACGGCAACGCTTTAGGGGGAGCGTGCGTGTGAGGGCATGGATTAGTGTTCTCGTACGGGTTAGGATTAGGGGACGGGTGAGGGTCAGGCTTCGGGGAAGGGTTAGGGTTAGGGTTCGGGCTAGGGTTAGGGTTAGGGGACTAGGACGGTTTAGGGTCCAGGTAAGAGTACGGCAACGCTTTAAGGGGAGCGTGCGTGTGAGGGCGAGTGTTAGTGTTAGCGTACGTGTTAGGATTAGGGGACGGGTGAGGGTCAGGCTTCGGGGAAGGGTTAGGGTTAGGGTTCGGGCTAGGGTTAGGGTTAGGGGACGGGGACGGTTTAGGGTCCAGGTGAGGGTACGGCAACGCTTTAGGGGGAGCGTGCGTGTGAGGGCGCGGGTTAGTGTTAGCGTACGGGTTAGGATTAGGGGACGGGTGAGGGTCAGGCTTCGGGGAAGGGTTAGGGTTAGGGTTCGGGCTAGGGTTAGGGTTAGGGGACGGGGACAGTTTAGGGTCCAGGTGAGGGTACGGCAACGCTTTAGGGGGAGGGTGCGTGTGAGGGCGTGGGTTAGTGTTAGCGTACGGGTTAGGATTAGGGGACGTGTGAGGGTCAGGCTTCGGCGAAGGGTTAGGGTTAGGTTTCGGGCTAGGGTTAGGGGACGGGGACGGTTTAGGGTCCAGGGGAGTGTACGGCAACGCTTTAGGGGGAGCGTGGGTGTGAGGGTGCGGGTTAGTGTTAGCGTACGGGTTAGGATGAGGGGACGGGTGAGTGTCAAGCTAAGGGGAAGGGATAGGGTTAGGGATCGGGCTAGTGTTAGGGTTAGGGGACGGGGACGGTTTAGGGTCCAGGTGAGGGTACGGCAACGCTTTAGGGGGAGCGTGCGTGTGAGGGCTCGGGTTAGTGTTAGTGTACGGGTTAGGATTAGGGGACGGGTGAGGGTCAGGCTTCGGGGAAGGGTTAGGGTTAGGGTTCGGGCTAGGGTTAGGGTTAGGGGACGGGGACGGTTTAGGGTCCAGGTGAGGGTACGGCAACGCTTTAGGGGGAGCGTGCGTGTGAGGGCGCGGGTTAGTGTTAGCGTACGGGTTAGGATTAGGGGACGGGTGAGGGTAAGGCTTCGGGGAAGCGTTAGGGTTAGGGTTCGGGCTAGGGTTAGGGTTAGGGGACGGGGACGGTTTAGGGTCCAGGTGAGGGTTCGGCAACACTTTATGGGTAGCGTGCGTGTGAGGGAGCGGGTTAGTGTTAGCGTATGGGTTAGGATTAGGGGACGGTTGAGGGTCAGGCTTCGGGGAAGGGTTAGGGTTAGGGTTCGGGCTAGGGTTAGGGTTAGGGTTAGGGGACGGTTTAGGGTCCAGGTGAGGGTACGGCAACGCTTTAGGGGGAGCGTGCGTGTGAGGGCGCAGGTTAGTGTTAGCGTACGGGTTAGGATTAGGGGACGGGTGAGGGTCAGGCTTCGGGGAAGGGTTAGGGTTAGGGTTCGGGCTAGGGTTAGGGTTAGGGGACGGGGACGGTTTAGGGTCCAGGTGAGGGTACGGCAACGCTTTAGGGGGAGCGTGCGTGTGAGGGCGCGGGTTAGTGTTAGCGTACGGGTTAGGATTAGGGGACTGGTGAGGGTCATGCTTCGGGGAAGGGTTAGGGTTAGGTTTCGGGCTAGGGTTAGGGTTAGGGGACGGGGACGGTTTAGGGTCCAGGTGAGGGTACGGCAATGCTTTAGGGGGAGCGTGCGTGTGAGGGCGCGGGGTAGTGTTAGCGTACGGGTTAGGATTATGGGACGGGTGAGGGTCAGGCTTCGGGGAAGGGTTAGGGTTAGGGTTCGGGCTAGGGTTAGGGTTAGGGGACGGGGACGGTTTAGGGTCCAGGTGAGGGTACGGCAACGCTTTAGGGGGAGCGTGCGTGTGAGGGCGCGGTTTAGTGTTAGCGTACGGGTTAGGATTAGGGGACGGGTGAGGATCAGGCTTCGGGGAAGTGTTAGGCTTAGCGTTCGGGCTAGGATTAGGGTTAGGGGACGGGGACGGTTTAGGGTCCAGGTGAGGGTACGGCAACGCTTTAGGGGGAGCCTGCGTGTGAGGGTGCGGGTTAGTGTTAGCGTACGGGTTAGGATTAGGGGACGGGTGAGGGTCATGCTTCGGGGAAGGGTTAGGGTTAGGGTTCGGGCTAGGGTTAGGGTTAGGTGACGGGGACGGTTTAGGGTCCAGGTGAGGGTACGGCAACGCTTTAGGGGGAGCGTGCGTGTGAGGGCGCGGGGTAGTGTTAGCGTACGGGTTAGGATTAGGGGACGGGTGAGGGTCAGGCTTCGGGGAAGGGTTAGGCTTAGGATTCGGGCTAGGCTTAGGGTTAGGGGACGGGGACGGTTTAGGGTCCAGGTGAGGGGACGGCAACGTTTTAGGGGGAGCGTGCGAGTGAGGGCGCGGGTTAGTGTTAGCGTACGGGTTAGGATTAGGGGACGGGTGAGGGTCAGGCTTCGGGGAAGGGTTAGGGTTAGGGTTCGGGCTAGGGTTAAGGTTAGGGGTCGGGGACGGTTTAGGGTCCAGGTGAGGGTACGGCAACGCTTTAGGGGGAGCGTGCGTGTGAGGGCGCGGGTTAGTGTTAGCGTACGGGTTAGGATTAGGGGACGGGTGAGGGTCAGGCTTCGGGGAAGGGTTAGGGTTAGGGTTCGGGCTAGGGTTAGGGTTAGGGGACAGGGACGGTTTAGGGTCCAGGTTAGGGTACGGCAACGCTTTAGGGGGAGCGTGCGTGTGAGGGCGCGGGTTAGTGTTAGCGTACGGGTTAGGATTAGGGGACGGGTGAGGGTCAGGCTTCGGGGAAGGGTTAGGGTTCGGGCTAGGGTTAGGGTTAGGGGACGGGGACGGTTTAGGGTCCAGGTGAGGGTACGGCAACGCTTTAGGGGGAGCGTGCGTGTGAGGGCGTGGGTTAGTGTTAGCGTACGGGTTAGGATTAGGGGACGGGTGAGGGTCAGGCTTCGGGGAAGGGTTAGGATTAGGGTTCGGTCTAGGGTTAGGGTTAGGGGACGGTGACGGTTTAGGGTCCAGGTGAGGGTATGGCAACGCTTTAGGGGGAGCGTGCGTGTGAGGGCGCGGGTTAGTGTTAGCGTACGGGTTAGGATTAGGGGACGGGTGAGGGTCACGCTTCGGGGAAGGGTTAGGGTTAGGGTTCGGGCTAGGGTTAGGGTTAGGGGATGGGGACGGTTTAGGGTCCAGGTGAGGGTACGGCAACGCTTTAGGGGGAGCGTGCGTGTGAGGGCGTGGGTTAGTGTTAGCGTACGGTTTAGGATTAGGGGATGGGTGAGGGTCAGGCTTCGGGGAAGTGTTAGGGTTAGGGTTCGGGCTAGGGTTAGGGTTAGGGGACGGGGACGGGTTAGGGTCCAGGTGAGGGTACGGCAACGCTTTAGGGGGAGCGTGCGTGTGAGGGCGTGGGTTAGTGTTAGCGTACGGGTTAGGATTAGGGGACGGGTGAGGGTAGGCTTCGGGGAAGGGTTAGGGTTAGGGTTCGGGCTAGGGTTAGGGTTAGGGGACGGGGACTGGTTAGGGTCCAGGTGAGGGTACGGCAACGCTTTAGGGGGAGCGTGCGAGTGAGGGCGTGGGTTAGTGTTAGCGTACGGTTTAGGATTAGGGGACGGGTGAGGGTCAGGCTTCGGAGAAGGGTTAGGGTTAGGGTTCGGGCTAGGGTTAGGG
Organism: Delphinus delphis; assembly: GCF_949987515.2. NCBI lineage: Eukaryota > Metazoa > Chordata > Mammalia > Artiodactyla > Delphinidae > Delphinus > Delphinus delphis. The sequence goes on along the minus strand of NW_027192685.1, from coordinate 264,592 downwards.
TTAGGGGACGGGGACGGTTTAGGGTACAGGTGAGGGTACGGCAAAGCTTTAGGGGGAGCGTGCCTGTGAGGGCGTGGGTTAGTGTTAGCGTACGGGTTAGATTTGGGGACGGGTGAGGGTCAGGCTTCGGGGAAGGGTTAGGGTTAGGGTTCGGGCTAGGGTTAGGGTTAGGGGACGGGGACGGTTTAGGGTCCAGGTGAGGGTATGGCAACACTTTAGGGGGAGCGTGGGTGTGAGGGCGCGGGTTAGTGATAGCGTACGGGTTAGGATTAGGGGACGGGTGAGGGTCAGGCTTCGGGGAAGGGTTAGGGTTAGGGTTCGGGCTAGGGTTAGGGTTAGGGGACGGGGACGGTTTAGGGTCCAGGTGAGGGTACGGCAACGCTTTAGGGGGAGCGTGCGTGTGAGGGCGCGGGTTAGTGTTAGCGTACGGGTTAGGATTAGGGGACGGGTGAGGGTCAGGCTTCGGGGAAGGGTTAGGGTTAGGGTTCGGGCTAGGGTTAGGGTTAGGGGACGGGGACGGTTTAGGGTCCAGGTGAGGGTACGGCAACGCTTTAGGGGGAGCGTGCGTGTCAGGGCGTGGGTTAGTGTTAGTGTACGGGTTAGGATTAGGGGACGGGTGAGGGTCAGGCTTCGGGGAAGGGTTAGGATTAGGGTTAGGGCTTGGGTTAGGGTTAGGTGACGGGGACGGTTTAGGGTCCAGGTGAGGGTTAGGGTTAGGGTTAGGGTTAGGGTTAGGGTTAGGGTTAGGGGACGGGGACGGTTTAGGGTCCAGTTGAGGGTACGGCAACGCTTTAGGGGGAGCGTGCGTGTGAGGGCGTGGGTTAGTGTTAGCGTACGGTTTAGGATTAGGGGACGGGTGAGGGTCAGGCTTCGGGGAAGTGTTAGGGTTAGGGTTCGGGCTAGGGTTAGGGTTAGGGGACGGGGACGGGTTAGGGTCCAGGTGAGGGTACGGCAACGCTTTAGGGGGAGCGTGCGTGTGGGGGCGCGGGTTAGTGTTAGCGTACGGGTTAGGATTAGGGGACGGGTGAGGGTCAGGCTTCGGGGATGGGTTAGGGTTAGGGTTCGGGCTAGGGTTAGGGTTAGGGGACGGGGACTGGTTAGGGTCCAGGTGAGGGTACGGCAACGCTTTAGGGGGAGTGTGCGTGTGAGGGCGTGGGTTAGTGTTAGCGTACGGTTTAGGATTAGGGGACAGGTGAGGGTCAGGCTTCGGAGAAGGGTTAGGGTTAGGGTTCGGGCTAGGGTTAGGGTTAGGTGACGGGGACGGTTTAGGGTACAGGTGAGGGTACGGCAAAGCTTTAGGGGGAGCGTGCGTGTGAGGGCGTGGGTTAGTGTTAGCGTACGGGTTAGGATTAGGGGACGGGTGAGGGTCAGGCTTCGGGGAAGGATTAGGGTTAGGGTTCGGGCTAGGGTTAGGGTTAGGGGACGGGGACGGTTTAGGGTCCAGGTGAGGGTATGGCAACACTTTAGGGGGAGCGTGGGTGTGAGGGCGCGGGTTAGTGATAGCGTACGGGTTAGGATTAGGGGACGGGTGAGGGTCACGCTTCGGGGAAGGGTTAGGGTTAGGGTTCGGTCTAGGGTTAGGGTTAGGGGACGGGGACGGTTTAGGGTCCAGGTGAGGGTATGGCAACGCTTTAGGGGGAGCGTGCGTGTGAGGGCGCGGGGTAGTGTTAGCGTACGGGTTAGGATTAGGGGACGGGTGAGGGTCACGCTTCGGGGAAGGGTTAGGGTTAGGGTTCGGGCTAGGGTTAGGGTTAGGGGATGGGGACGGTTTAGGGTCCAGGTGAGGGTACGGCAACGCTTTAGGGGGAGCGTGCGTGTGAGGGCGTGGGTTAGTGTTAGCGTACGGTTTAGGATTAGGGGACGGGTGAGGGTCAGGCTTCGGGGAAGTGTTAGGGTTAGGGTTCGGGCTAGGGTTAGGGTTAGGGGACGGGGACGGGTTAGGGTCCAGGTGAGGGTACGGCAACGCTTTAGGGGGAGCGTGCGTGTGAGGGCGCGGGTTAGTGTTAGCGTACGGGTTAGGATTAGGGGACGGGTGAGGGTCAGGCTTCGGGGAAGGGTTAGGGTTAGGTTTCGGGCTAGGGTTAGGGTTAGGGGACGGGGACTGGTTAGGGTCCAGGTGAGGGTACGGCAACGCTTTAGGGGGAGCGTGCGTGTGAGGGCGTGGGTTAGTGTTAGCGTACGGTTTAGGATTAGGGGACGGGTGAGGGTCAGGCTTCGGAGAAGGGTTAGGGTTAGGGTTCGGGCTAGGGTTAGGGTTAGGGGACGGGGACGGTTTAGGGTACAGGTGAGGGTACGGCAAAGCTTTAGGGGGAGGGTGCGTGTGAGGGCGTGGGTTAGTGTTAGCGTACGGGTTAGGATTAGGGGACGGGTGAGGGTCAGGCTTCGGGGAAGGGTTAGGGTTAGGGTTCGGGCTAGGGTTAGGGTTAGGGGACGGGGACGGTTTAGGGTCCAGGTGAGGGTATGGCAACACTTTAGGGGGAGCGTGGGTGTGAGGGCGCGGGTTAGTGATAGCGTACGGGTTAGGATTAGGGGACGGGTGAGGGTCAGGCTTCGGGGAAGGGTTAGGGTTAGCGTTCGGGCTAGGGTTAGGGTTAGGGGATGGGGACGGTTTAGGGTCCAGGTGAGGGTACGGCAACGCTTTAGGGGGAGCGTGCATGTGAGGGCGCGGGTTAGTGTTAGCGTACGGGTTAGGATTAGGGGACGGGTGAGGGTCAGGCTTCGGGGAAGGATTAGGGTTAGGGTTCGGGCTAGGGTTAGGGTTAGGGGACGGGGACGGTTTAGGGTCCAGGTGAGGGTACGGCAACGCTTTAGGGGGAGCGTGCGTGTGAGGGCGCGGGTTAGTGTTAGCGTACGGGTTAGGATTAGGGGACGGGTGAGGGTCAGGCTTCGGGGAAGGGTTAGGGTTAGGGTTCGGGCTAGGGTTAGGGTTAGGGGACGGGGACGGTTTAGGGTCCAGGTGAGGGTACGGCAACGCTTTAGGGGGAGCGTGCGTGTGAGGGCGCGGGTTAGTGTTAGCGTACGGGTTAGGATTAGGGGACGGGTGAGGGTCAGGCTTCGGGGAAGGGTTAGGGTTAGGGTTCGGGCTAGGGTTAGGGTTAGGGGACGGGGACGGTTTAGGGTCCAGGTGAGGGTACGGCAACGCTTTAGGGGGAGCGTGCGTGTGAGGGCGCGGGTTAGTGTTAGCGTACGGGTTAGGATTAGGGGACGGGTGAGGGTCAGGCTTCGGGGAAGGGTTAGGTTTAGGGTTAGGGCTAGGGTTAGGGTTAGGGGACGGGGACGGTTTAGGGTCCAGGTGAGGGTATGGCAACGCTTTAGGGGGAGCGTGGGTGTGAGGGCGCGGGTTAGTGTTAGCGTACGGGTTAGGATTAGGGGACGGGTGAGGGTCAGGCTTCGGGGAAGGGTTAGGGTTAGGGTTCGGGCTAGGGTTAGGGTTAGGGGACGGGGACGGTTTAGGGTCCAGGTGAGGGTACGGCAACGCTTTAGGGGGAGCGTGCGTGTGAGGGCGCGGGTTAGTGTTAGCGTACGGGTTAGGATTAGGGGACGGGTGAGGGTCAGGCTTCGGGGAAGGTTTAGGGTTAGGGTTCGGGCTAGGGTTAGGGTTAGGGGACGGGGACGGTTTAGGGTCCAGGTGAGGGTACGGCAACGCTTTAGGGGGAGCGTGCGTGTGAGGGCGCGGGTTAGTGTTAGCGTACGGTTTAGGATTAGGGGACGTGTGAGGGTCAGGCTTTGGGGAAGGATTAGGGTTAGGGTTCGCGCTAGGGTTAGGGTTAGGGGACGGGGACGGTTTAGGGTCCAGGTGAGGGTTCGGCAATGCTTTAGGGGGAGTGTGCGTGTGAGGGCGTGGGTTAGTGTTAGCGTACGGGTTAGGATTAGGGGACGGGTGAGCGTCAGGCTTCGGGGAAGGGTTAGGGTTAGGGTTCGGGCTAGGGTTAGGGTTAGGGGACGGGGACCGTTTCGGGTCCAGGTGAGGGTACGGCAACGCTTTAGGGGGAGCGTGCGTGTGAGGGCGCTGGTTAGTGTTAGCGTACGGGTTAGGATTAGGGGACGGGTGAGGGTCAGGCTTCGGGGAAGGGTTAGGGTTAGGGTTCGGGCTAGGGTTAGGGTTAGGGGACGGGGACGGTTTAGGGTCCAGGTGAGGGTACGGCAACACTTTAGGGGGAGCGTGCGAGTGAGGGCGCGGTTTAGTGTTAGCGTACGGGTTAGGATTAGGGTACGGGTGAGGATCAGGCTTCGGGGAAGTGTTAGGGTTAGCGTTCGGGCTAGGGTTAGGGTTAGGGGACGGGGACGGTTTAGGGTCCAGGTGAGGGTACGGCAACGCTTTAGGGGGAGCGTGCGTGTGAGGGTGCGGGTTAGTGTTAGCGTACGGGTTAGGATTAGGGGACGGGTGAGGGTCAGGCTTCGGGGAAGGGTTAGGGTTAGGGTTCGGGCTAGGGTTAGGGTTAGGTGACGGGGACGGTTTAGGGTCCAGGTGAGGGTACGGCAACGCTTTAGGGGGAGCGTGCGTGTGAGGGCGCGGGGTAGTGTTAGCGTACGGGTTAGGATTAGGGGACGGGTGAGGGTCAGGCTTCGGGGAAGGGTTAGGGTTAGGATTCGGGCTAGGGTTAGTGTTAGGGGACGGGGACGGTTTAGGGTCCAGGTGAGGGGACGGCAACGTTTTAGGGGGAGCGAGCGAGTGAGGGCGCGGGTTAGTGTTAGCGTACGGGTTAGGATTAGGGGACGGGTGAGAGTCAGGCTTCGGGGAAGGGTTAGGGTTAGGGTTCGGTCTAGGGTTAGGGTTAGGGGACGGGGACGGTTTAGGGTCCAGGTGAGGGTACGGCAACGCTTTAGGGGGAGCGTGCGTGTGAGGGCGCGGGTTAGTGTTAGCGTACGGGTTAGGATTAGGGGACGGGTGAGGGTCAGGCTTCGGGGAAGGTTTAAGGTTAGGGTTCGGGCTAGGGTTAGGGTTAGGGGACAGGGACGGTTTAGGGTCCAGGTGAGGGTACGGCAACGCTTTAGGGGGAAGGTGTGTGTGAGGGCGCGGGTTAGTGTTAGCGTATGGGTTAGGATTAGGGGACGGGTGAGGGTCAGGCTTCGGGGAAGGGTTAGGGTTCGGGCTAGGGTTAGGGTTAGGGGACGGGGACGGTTTAGGGTCCAGGTGAGGGTACGGCAACGCTTTAGGGGGAGTGTGCGTGTGAGGGCGTGGGTTAGTGTTAGCGTACGGGTTAGGATTAGGGGACGGGTGAGCATCAGGCTTCGGGGAAGGGTTAGGGTTAGGGTTCGGGCTAGGGTTAGGGTTAGGGGACGGGGACGGTTTAGGGTCCAGGTGAGGGTATGGCAACGCTTTAGGGGGAGCGTGCATGTGAGGGCGCGGGATAGTGTTAGCGTACGGGTTAGGATTAGGGGACGGTTGAGGGTCAGGCTTCGGGGAAGTGTTAGGGTTAGGGTTCGGGCTAGGGTTAGGGTTAGGGGACGGGGACGGGTTAGGGTCCAGGTGAGGGTACGGCAATGCTTTAGGGGGAGCGTGCGTGTGAGGGCGTGGGTTAGTGTTTGCGTACGGGTTAGGATTAGGGGACGGGTGAGGGTCAGGCTTCGGGGAAGTGTTAGAGTTAGGGTTCGGGCTAGGGTTAGGGTTAGGGGATGGGGACGGTTTAGGGTCCAGGTGAGGGTACGGCAACGCTTTAGGGGGAGCGTGCGTGTGAGGGTGCGGGATAGTGTTAGCGTACGGGTTAGGATTAGGGGACGGGTGAGGGTCATGCTTCGGGGAAGGGTTAGGCTTAGGGTTCGGGCTAGGGTTAGGGTTAGGGGACGGGGACGGTTTAGGGTCCAGGTGAGGGTACGGCAACGCTTTAGGGGGAGCGTGCGTGTGAGGGCGCAGGTTAGTGTTAGCGTACGGGTTAGGATTAGGGGACGGGTGAGGGTCAGGCTTCGGGGAAGGGTTAGGGTTAGGGTTCGGGCTAGGGTTAGGGTTAGGGGACGGGGACGGTTTAGGGTCCAGGTGAGGGTATGGCAACGCTTTAGGGGGAGCGTGCATGTGAGGGCGCGGGTTAGTGTTAGCGTACGGGTTAGGATTAGGTGACGGGTGAGGGTCAGGCTTCGGGGAAGTGTTAGGGTTAGGGTTCGGGCTAGGGTTAGGGTTAGGGGACGGGGACAGTTTAGGGTCCAGGTGAGGGTACGGCAACGCTTTAGGGGGAGCGTGCGTGTGAGGGCGTGGGTTAGTGTTTGCGTACGGGTTAGGATTAGGGGACGGGTGAGGGTCAGGCTTCGGGGAAGTGTTAGGTTTAGGGTTCAGGCTAGGGTTAGGGTTAGGGGATGGGGACGGTTTAGGGTCCAGGTGAGGGTACGGCAACGCTTTAGGGGGAGCGTGCGTGTGAGGGTGCGGGATAGTGTTAGCGTACGGGTTAGGATTAGGGGACGGGTGAGGGTCATGCTTCGGGGAAGGGTTAGGGTTAGGGTTCGGGCTAGGGTTAGGGTTAGGGGACGGGGACGGTTTAGGGTCCAGGTGAGGGTACGGCAACGCTTTAGGGGGAGCGTGCGTGTGAGGGCACGGGTTAGTGTTAGCGTACGGGTTAGGATTAGGAGACGTGTGAGGGTCAGGCTTCGGGGAAGGTTTAGGGTTAGGGTTCGGGCTAGGGTTAGGGTTAGGGGACGGGGACGGTTTAGGGTCCAGGTGAGGGTACGGCAACGCTTTAGGGGGAGCGTGCGTGTGAGGGCGCGGGTTAGTGTTAGCGTACGGGTTAGGATTAGGGGACGGGTGAGGGTCAGGCTTCGGAGAAGGGTTAGGGTTAGGGTTAGGACTAGGGATAGGGTTAGGGGACGGGGACGGTTTAGGGTCCAGGTGAGGGTATGGCAACGCTTTAGGGGGAGCGTGGGTGTGAGGGCGTGAGTTAGTGTTAGCGTACGGTTTAGGATTAGGGGACGGGTGAGGGTCATGCTTCGGGGAAGGTTTAGGGTTAGGGTTCGGGCTAGGGTTAGGGTTAGGGGACGGGGACGGTTTAGGGTCCAGGTGAGGGTACGGCAACGCTTTAGGTGGAGCCTGCGTGTGAGGGCGCGGGTTAGTGTTAGCGTACGGGTTAGGATTAGGGGACGGGTGAGGGTCAGGCTTCGGGGAAGGGTTAGTGTTAGGGTTCGGGCGAAGGTTAGGGTTAGGGGACGGGGACGGTTTAGGGTCCAGGTGAGGGTACGGCAACGCTTTATGGGGAGCGTGCGTGTGAGGGCGCGGGTTAGTGTTAGCGTACGGGTTAGGATTAGGGGACGGGTGAGGGTCAGGCTTCGGGGAAGTGTTAGGGTTAGGGTTCGGGCTAGGGTTAGGGTTAGGGGACGGGGACGGTTTAGGGTCCAGGTGAGGGTACGGCAACGCTTTAGGGGGAGCGTGCGTGTGAGGGCGCGGGTTAGTGTTAGCGTACGGGTTAGGATTAGGGGACGGGTGAGGGTCAGGCTTCGGGGAAGGGTTAGGGTTAGGGTTCGGGCTAGGGTTAGGGTTAGGGGACGGGGACGGTTTAGGGTCCAGGTGAGGGTATGGCAACGCTTTAGGGGGAGCGTGCATGTGAGGGCGCGGGTTAGTGTTAGCGTACTGGTTAGGATTAGGGGACGGGTGAGGGTCAGGCTTCGGGGAAGTGTTAGGGTTAGGGTTCGGGCTAGGGTTAGGGGACGGGGACGGTTTAGGGTCCAGGTGAGGGTACGGCAACGCTTTAGGGGGAGCGTGCGTGTGAGGGCGTGGGTTAGTGTTTGCATACGGGTTAGGATTAGGGGACGGGTGTGGGTCAGGCTTCGGGGAAGGGTTAGGGTTAGGGTTCGGGCTAGGGTTAGGGTTAGGGGATGGGGACGGTTTAGGGTCCAGGTGAGGGGACGGCAACGCTTTAGGGGGAGCGTGCGTGTGAGGGTGCGGGATAGTGTTAGCGTACGGGTTAGGATTAGGGGACGGGTGAGGGTCATGTTTCGGGGAAGGGTTAGGGTTAGGGTTCGGGCTAGGGTTAGGGTTAGGGGACGGGGACGGTTTAGGGTCCAGGTGAGGGTACGGCAACGCTTTAGGGGGAGAGTGCGTGTGAGGGCGCGGGTTAGTGTTAGCGTACGGGTTAGGATTAGGAGACGGGTGAGGGTCAGGCTTCGGGGAAGGGTTAGGGTTAGGGTTCGGGCTAGGGTTAGGGTTAGGGGACGGGGACGGTTTAGGGTCCAGGTGAGGGTACGGCAACGCTTTAGGGGGAGCGTGCGTGTGAGGGCGCGGGTTAGTGTTAGCGTACGGGTTAGGATTAGGGGACGGGTGAGGGTCAGGCTTCGGGGAAGTGTTAGGGTTAGGGTTCGGGCTAGGGTTAGGGTTAGGGGATGGGGACGGTTTAGGGTCCAGGTGAGGGTACGGCAACGCTTTAGGGGGAGCGTGCGTGTTAGGGTGCGGGATAGTGTTAGCGTACGGGTTAGGATTAGGGGACGGGTGAGGGTCATGCTTCGGGGAAGGTTTAGGCTTAGGGTTCGGGCTAGGGTTAGGGTTAGGGGACGGGGACGGTTTAGGGTCCAGGTGAGGGTACGGCAACGCTTTAGGGGGAGCGTGCGTGTGAGGGCGCAGGTTAGTGTTAGCGTACGGGTTAGGATTAGGAGACGTGTGAGGGTCAGGCTTCGGGGAAGGGTTAGGGTTAGGGTTCGGGCTAGGGTTAGGGTTAGGGGACGGGGACGGTTTAGGGTCCAGGTGAGGGTACGGCAAAGCTTTAGGGGGAGCGTGCGTGTGAGGGCGCGGGTTAGTGTTAGCGTACGGGTTAGGATTAGGGGACGGGTGAGGGTCAGGCTTCGGGGAAGGGTTAGGGTTAGGGTTCGGGCTAGGGATAGGGTTAGGGGACGGGGACGGTTTAGGGTCCAGGTGAGGGTATGGCAACGCTTTAGGGGGAGCGTGGGTGTGAGGGCGTGAGTTAGTGTTAGCGTACGGTTTAGGATTAGGGGACGGGTGAGGGTCATGCTTCGGGGAAGGGTTAGGGTTAGGGTTCGGGCTAGGGTTAGGGTTAGGGGACGGAGACGGTTTAGGGTCCAGGTGAGGGTACGGCAACGCTTTAGGTGGAGCCTGCGTGTGAGGGCGCGGGTTAGTGTTAGCGTACGGGTTAGGATTAGGGGACGGGTGAGGGTCAGGCTTCGGGGAAGGGTTAGTGTTAGGGTTCGGACTAAGGTTAGGGTTAGGGGACGGGGACGGTTTAGGGTCCAGGTGAGAGTACGGCAACGCTTTATGGGGAGCGTGCGTGTGAGGGCGCGGGTTAGTGTTAGCGTACGGGTTAGGATTAGGGGACGGGTGAGGGTCAGGCTTCGGGGAAGTGTTAGGGTTAGGGTTCGGGCTAGGGTTAGGGTTAGGGGACGGGGACGGTTTAGGGTCCAGGTGAGGGTACGGCAACGCTTTAGGGGGAGCGTGCGTGTGAGGGCGCGGGTTAGTGTTAGCGTACGGGTTAGGATTAGGGGACGGGTGAGGGTCAGGCTTCGGGGAAGGGTTAGGGTTAGGGTTCGGGCTAGGGTTAGGGTTAGGGGACGGGGACGGTTTAGGGTCCAGGTGAGGGTATGGCAACGCTTTAGGGGGAGCGTGCATGTGAGGGCGCGGGTTAGTGTTAGCGTACTGTTTAGGATTAGGGGACGGGTGAGGGTCAGGCTTCGGGGAAGGATTAGGGTTAGGGTTCGGGCTAGGGTTAGGGTTAGGGAACGGGGACGGTTTAGGGTCCAGGTGAGGGTACGGCAACGCTTTAGGGGGAGCGTGCGTGTGAGGGCGTGGGTTAGTGTTAGCGTACGGGTTAAGATTAGGGGACGGGTCAGCGTCAGGCTTCGGGGAAGGGTTAGGGTTAGGGTTCGGGCTAGGGTTAAGCTTAGGGGACGGGGACGGTTTAGGGTCCAGGTGAGGGTACGGCAACTCTTCAGGGGGAGCGTGGGTGTGAGGGGGCGGGTTAGTGTTAGCGTACGGGTTAGGATTAGGGGACGGGTGAGGGTCAGGCTTCGGGGAAGGGTTAGGGTTAGGGTTCGGGCTAGGGCTACGGTTAGGGGATGGGGACGGTTTACGGTCCAGGTGAGGGTACGGCAGCGCTTTAGGTGGAGCGTGCATGTGAGGGCGCGGGATAGTGTTAGCGTACGGGTTAGGATTAGGGGACGGGTGAGGGTCAGGCTTCGGGGAAGGGTTAGGGTTAGGGTTCGGGCTAGTGTTAGGGTTAGGGGACGGGGACGGTTTAGGGTACAGGTGAGGGTACGGCAATGCTTTAGGGGGAGCGTGCGTGTGAGGGCGTGGGTTAGTGTTAGCGTACGGATTAGGATTAGGGGACGGGTGAGGGTCAGGCTTCGGGGAAGGGTTAGGGTTAGGGTTCGGGCTAGGGTTAGGGTTAGTTGACGGGGACGGTTTAGGGTCCAGGTGAGGGTACGGCAACGCTTTAGGGGGAGCGTGCGTGTGAGGGCGCGGGTTAGTGTTAGCGTACGGGTTAGGATTAGGGGACGGGTGAGGGTCAGGCTTCGGGGAAGGATTAGGGTTAGGGTTCGGGCTAGGGTTAGGGTTAGGGGACGGGGACGGTTTAGGGTCCAGGTGAGGGTATGGCAACGCTTTAGGGGGAGCGTGCATGTGAGGGCGCGGGTTAGTGTTAGCGTACTGGTTAGGATTAGGGGACGGGTGAGGGTCAGGCTTCGGGGAAGTGTTAGGGTTAGGGTTCGGGCTAGGGTTAGGGGACGGGGACGGTTTAGGGTCCAGGTGAGGGTACGGCAACGCTTTAGGGGGAGCGTGCGTGTGAGGGCGTGGGTTAGTGTTTGCATACGGGTTAGGATTAGGGGACGGGTGAGGGTCAGGCTTCGGGGAAGGGTTAGGGTTAGGGTTCGGGCTAGGGTTAGGGTTAGGGGATGGGGACGGTTTAGGGTCCAGGTGAGGGGACGGCAACGCTTTAGGGGGAGCGTGCGTGTGAGGGTGCGGGATAGTGTTAGCGTACGGGTTAGGATTAGGGGACGGGTGAGGGTCATGTTTCGGGGAAGGGTTAGGGTTAGGGTTCGGGCTAGGGTTAGGGTTAGGGGACGGGGACGGTTTAGGGTCCAGGTGAGGGTACGGCAACGCTTTAGGGGGAGAGTGCGTGTGAGGGCGCGGGTTAGTGTTAGCGTACGGGTTAGGATTAGGAGACGGGTGAGGGTCAGGCTTCGGGGAAGGGTTAGGGTTAGGGTTCGGGCTAGGGTTAGGGTTAGGGGACGGGGACGGTTTAGGGTCCAGGTGAGGGTACGGCAACGCTTTAGGGGGAGCGTGCGTGTGAGGGCGCGGGTTAGTGTTAGCGTACGGGTTAGGATTAGGGGACGGGTGAGGGTCAGGCTTCGGGGAAGTGTTAGGGTTAGGGTTCGGGCTAGGGTTAGGGTTAGGGGATGGGGACGGTTTAGGGTCCAGGTGAGGGTACGGCAACGCTTTAGGGGGAGCGTGCGTGTTAGGGTGCGGGATAGTGTTAGCGTACGGGTTAGGATTAGGGGACGGGTGAGGGTCATGCTTCGGGGAAGGTTTAGGCTTAGGGTTCGGGCTAGGGTTAGGGTTAGGGGACGGGGACGGTTTAGGGTCCAGGTGAGGGTACGGCAACGCTTTAGGGGGAGCGTGCGTGTGAGGGCGCAGGTTAGTGTTAGCGTACGGGTTAGGATTAGGAGACGTGTGAGGGTCAGGCTTCGGGGAAGGGTTAGGGTTAGGGTTCGGGCTAGGGTTAGGGTTAGGGGACGGGGACGGTTTAGGGTCCAGGTGAGGGTACGGCAAAGCTTTAGGGGGAGCGTGCGTGTGAGGGCGCGGGTTAGTGTTAGCGTACGGGTTAGGATTAGGGGACGGGTGAGGGTCAGGCTTCGGGGAAGGGTTAGGGTTAGGGTTCGGGCTAGGGATAGGGTTAGGGGACGGGGACGGTTTAGGGTCCAGGTGAGGGTATGGCAACGCTTTAGGGGGAGCGTGGGTGTGAGGGCGTGAGTTAGTGTTAGCGTACGGTTTAGGATTAGGGGACGGGTGAGGGTCATGCTTCGGGGAAGGGTTAGGATTAGGGTTCGGGCTAGGGTTAGGGTTAGGGGACGGAGACGGTTTAGGGTCCAGGTGAGGGTACGGCAACGCTTTAGGTGGAGCCTGCGTGTGAGGGCGCGGGTTAGTGTTAGCGTACGGGTTAGGATTAGGGGACGGGTGAGGGTCAGGCTTCGGGGAAGGGTTAGTGTTAGGGTTCGGACTAAGGTTAGGGTTAGGGGACGGGGACGGTTTAGGGTCCAGGTGAGAGTACGGCAACGCTTTATGGGGAGCGTGCGTGTGAGGGCGCGGGTTAGTGTTAGCGTACGGGTTAGGATTAGGGGACGGGTGAGGGTCAGGCTTCGGGGAAGTGTTAGGGTTAGGGTTCGGGCTAGGGTTAGGGTTAGGGGACGGGGACGGTTTAGGGTCCAGGTGAGGGTACGGCAACGCTTTAGGGGGAGCGTGCGTGTGAGGGCGCGGGTTAGTGTTAGCGTACGGGTTAGGATTAGGGGACGGGTGAGGGTCAGGCTTCGGGGAAGGGTTAGGGTTAGGGTTCGGGCTAGGGTTAGGGTTAGGGGACGGGGACGGTTTAGGGTCCAGGTGAGGGTATGGCAACGCTTTAGGGGGAGCGTGCATGTGAGGGCGCGGGTTAGTGTTAGCGTACTGTTTAGGATTAGGGGACGGGTGAGGGTCAGGCTTCGGGGAAGGATTAGGGTTAGGGTTCGGGCTAGGGTTAGGGTTAGGGAACGGGGACGGTTTAGGGTCCAGGTGAGGGTACGGCAACGCTTTAGGGGGAGCGTGCGTGTGAGGGCGTGGGTTAGTGTTAGCGTACGGGTTAAGATTAGGGGACGGGTCAGCGTCAGGCTTCGGGGAAGGGTTAGGGTTAGGGTTCGGGCTAGGGTTAAGCTTAGGGGACGGGGACGGTTTAGGGTCCAGGTGAGGGTACGGCAACTCTTCAGGGGGAGCGTGGGTGTGAGGGGGCGGGTTAGTGTTAGCGTACGGGTTAGGATTAGGGGACGGGTGAGGGTCAGGCTTCGGGGAAGGGTTAGGGTTAGGGTTCGGGCTAGGGCTACGGTTAGGGGATGGGGACGGTTTACGGTCCAGGTGAGGGTACGGCAGCGCTTTAGGTGGAGCGTGCATGTGAGGGCGCGGGATAGTGTTAGCGTACGGGTTAGGATTAGGGGACGGGTGAGGGTCAGGCTTCGGGGAAGGGTTAGGGTTAGGGTTCGGGCTAGTGTTAGGGTTAGGGGACGGGGACGGTTTAGGGTACAGGTGAGGGTACGGCAATGCTTTAGGGGGAGCGTGCGTGTGAGGGCGTGGGTTAGTGTTAGCGTACGGATTAGGATTAGGGGACGGGTGAGGGTCAGGCTTCGGGGAAGGGTTAGGGTTAGGGTTCGGGCTAGGGTTAGGGTTAGTTGACGGGGACGGTTTAGGGTCCAGGTGAGGGTACGGCAACGCTTTAGGGGGAGCGTGCGTGTGAGGGCGCGGGTTAGTGTTAGCGTACGGGTTAGGATTAGGGGACGGGTGAGGGTCAGGCTTCGGGGAAGGATTAGGGTTAGGGTTCGGGCTAGGGTTAGGGTTAGGGGACGGGGACGGTTTAGGGTCCAAGTGAGGGTACGGCAACGCTTTAGGGGGAACGTGCGTGTGAGGGCACGGGTTAGTGTTAGCGTACGGGTTAGGATTAGGGGATGGGTGAGTGTCAGGCTTCGGTGAAGGGTTAGGGTTAGGGTTCGGGTTAGGGTTAGGGTTAGGGGATGGGGACGGTTTAGGGTCCAGATGAGGGTACGGCAACGCTTTAGGGGGAGCGTGCGTGTGAGGTCGCGGGATAGTGTTAGCGTACGGGTTAGGATTAGGGGACGGGTGAGGGTCAGGCTTCGGGGAAGGGTTAGGGTTAGGGTTCGGTCTAGGGTTAGGGTTAGGGGACGGGGACGGTTTAGGGTCCAGGTGAGGGTACGGCAACGCTTTAGGGGGAGCGTGCGTGTGAGGGCGCGGGTTAGTGTTAGCGTACGGGTTAGGATTAGGGGACGGGTGAGGGTCAGGCTTCGGGGAAGTGTTAGGGTTAGGGTTCGGGCTACGGTTAGCGTTAGGGGACGGGGACGGTTTAGGGTCCAGGTGAGGGTACGGCAACGCTTTAGGGGGAGCGTGCGTGTGAGGGCGTGGGTTAGTGTTAGCGTATGGGTTAAGATTAGCGGACGGGTCAGCGTCAGGCTTCGGGGAAGGGTTAGGGTTAGTGTTCGGGCTAGGGTTAGGGTTAGGGGACGGGGACGGTTTAGGGTCCAGGTGAGGGTACGGCAATGCTTTAGGGGGAGCGTGCGGGTGAGGGCGCGGGTTAGTGTTAGCGTACGGGTTAGGATTAGGGGACGGGTGAGGGTCAGGCTTCAGGGAAGTGTTAGGGTTAAGGTTCGGGCTAGGGTTAGGGTTAGGGGACGGGGACGGTTTAGGGTCCAGGTGAGGGTACGGCAACGCTTTAGGGGGAGCCTGCGTGTGAGGGCGTAGGTTAGTGTTAGCGTACGGGTTAGGATTAGGGGACGGGTGAGGGTCAGGCTTCGGGGAAGGGTTAGGGTTAGGGTTCGGGCTAGGGTTAGGGTTAGGGGACGGGGACGGTTTAGGGTCCAGGTGAGGGTACGGCAACGCTTTAGGGGGAGCGTGCGTGTGAGGGCGCGGGTTAGTGTTAGCGTACGGGTTAGGATTAGGGGACGGGTGAGGGTCAGGCTTCGAGGAAGGGTTAGGGTTAGGGTTCGGGCTAGGGTTAGGGTTAGGGGACGGGGACGGTTTAGGGTCCAGGTGAGGGTACGGCAACGCTTTAGGGGGAGCGTGCGTGTGAGGGCGCAGGTTAGTGTTAGCGTACGGGTTAGGATTAGGGGACGGGTGAGGGTCAGGCTTCGGGGAAGGGTTAGGGTTAGGGTTCGGGCTAGGGTTAGGGTTAGGGTACGGGGACGGTTTCGGGTCCAGGTGAGGGTACGGCAATGCTTTAGGGGGAGCGTGCGTGTGAGGGCGCGGGTTAGTGTTAGCGAACGGGTTAGGATTAGGGGACGGGTGAGGGTCAGGTTTCTGGGAAGGGTTAGGGTTAGGGTTCGGGCTAGGGTTAGGGTTAGGGGACGGGGACGGTTTAGGGTCCAGGTGAGGGTACGGCAACGCTTTAGGGGGAGCGTGCGTGTGAGGGCGCGGGTTAGTGTTAGCGTACGGGTTAGGATTAGGGGACGGGTGAGGGTCAGGCTTCGGGGAAGGATTAGGGTTAGGGTTCGGGCTAGGGTTAGGGTTAGGGAACGGGGCGGTTTAGGGTCCAGGTGAGGGTACGGCAACGCTTTAGGGGGAGCGTGCGTGTGAGGGCGTGGGTTAGTGTTAGCGTACGGGTTAAGATTAGGGGACGGGTCAGCGTCAGGCTTCGGGGAAGGGTTAGGGTTAGGGTTCGGGCTAGGGTTAAGGTTAGGGGACGGGGACGGTTTAGGGTCCAGGTGAGGGTACGGCAATGCTTTAGGGGGAGCGTGCGTGTGAGGGCGCGGGTTAGTGTTAGAGTACGGGTTAGGATTAGGGGACGGGTGAGGGTCAGGCTTCGGGGAAGGGTTAGGGTTAGGGTTCGGGCTAGGGTTAGGGTTAGGGGACGGGGACGGTTTAGGGTCCAGGTGAGGGTACGGCAACGCTTTAGGGGGAGCGTGCGTGTGAGGGCGTGGGTTAGTGTTAGCGTACGGGTTAGGATTAGGGGACGGGTGAGGGTTAGGCTTCGGGGAAGGGTTAGGGTTAGGGTTCGGGCTAGGGTTAGAGTTAGGGGACGGGGACAGTTTAGGGTCCAGGTGAGGGTATGGCAACGCTTTAGGGGGAGCGTGCATGTGAGGGCGCGGGTTACTGTTAGCGTACGGGTTAGGATTAGGGGACGGGTGAGGGTCAGGCTTCGGGGAAGTGTTATGGTTAGGGTTCGGGCTAGGGTTAGGGTTAGGGGACGGGGACGGGTTAGGGTCCAGGTGAGGGTATGGCAACGCTTTAGGGGGAGCGTGCGTGTTAGGGCGTGGGTTAGTGTTAGCGTACGGGTTAGGATTAGGGGACGGGTGAGGGTCAGGCTTCGGGGAAGGGTTAGGGTTAGGGTTCGGGCTAGGGTTAGGGTTAGGGGACGGGGACGGTTTAGGGTCCAGGTGAGGGTACGGCAACGCTTTAGGTGGAGCGTGCGTGTGAGGGCGTGGGTTAGTGTTAGCGTACGGGTTAGGATTAGGGGATGGGTGAGGGTCAGGCTTCGGGGAAGGGTTAGGGTTAGGGTTCGTGCTAGGGTTAGGGTTAGGGGACGGGGACGGTTTAGGGTCCAGGTGAGGGTACGGCAACGCTTTAGGGGGAGCGTGCGTGTGAGGGCGCGGGTTAGTGTTAGCGTACGGGTTAGGATTAGGGGACGGGTGAGGGTCAGGCTTCGGGGAAGGGTTAGGGTTAGGGTTCGGGCTAGGGTTAGGGGATGGGGACGGTTTATGGTCCAGGTGAGGGTACGGCAACTCTTCAGGGAGAGCGTGGGTGTGAGGGGGCGGGTTAGTGTTAGCGTACGGGTTAGGATTAGGGGACGGGTGAGGGTCAGGCTTCGGGGAAGGGTTAGGGTTAGGGTTCGGGCTAGGGCTACGGTTAGGGGATGGGGACGGTTTACGGTCCAGGTGAGGGTACGGCAACGCTTTAGGTGGAGCGTGCATGTGAGGGCGCGGGATAGTGTTAGCGTACGGGTTAGGATTAGGGGACGGGTGAGGGTCAGGCTTCGGGGAAGGGTTAGGGTTAGGGTTCGGGCTAGTGTTAGGGTTAGGGGACGGGGACGGTTTAGGGTACAGGTGAGTGTACGGCAACGCTTTAGGGGGAGCGTGCGTGTGAGGGCGCGGGTTAGTGTTAGCGTACGAGTTAGGATTAGGGGACGGGTGAGGGTTAGGCTTCGGGGAAGGGTTAGGTTTAGGGTTCGGGCTAAGGTTAGGGTTAGTTGACGGGGACGGTTTAGGGTCCAGGTGAGGGTACGGCAACGCTTTAGGGGGAGCGTGCGTGTGAGGGCGCGGGTTAGTGTTAGCGTACGGGTTAGGATTAGGGGACGGGTGAGGGTCAGGCTTCGGGGAAGGATTAGGGTTAGGGTTCGGGCTAGGGTTAGGGTTAGGGGACGGGGACGGTTTAGGGTCCAAGTGAGGGTACGGCAACGCTTTAGGGGGAACGTGCGTGTGAGGGCACGGGTTAGTGTTAGCGTACGGGTTAGGATTAGGGGACGGGTGAGGGTCAGGCTTCGGTAAAGGGTTAGGGTTAGGGTTCGGGTTAGGGTTAGGGTTAGGGGATGGGGACGGTTTAGGGTCCAGATGAGGGTACGGCAACGCTTTAGGGGGAGCGTGCGTGTGAGGGCGCGGGATAGTGTTAGCGTACGGGTTAGGATTAGGGGACGGGTGAGGGTCATGCTTCGGGGAAGGGTTAGGGTTAGGGTTCGGGCTAGGGTTAGGGTTAGGGGACGGGGACTGTTTAGGGTCCAGGTGAGGGTATGGCAACGCTTTAGGGGGAGCGTGGGTGTGAGGGCGCGGGTTACTGTTAGCGTACGGGTTAGGATTAGGGGACGGGTGAGGGTCAGGCTTCGGGGAAGGGTTAGGGTTAGGGTTCGGGCTAGGGTTAGGGTTAGGGGACGGGGACGGTTTAGGGTCCAGGTGAGGGTATGGCAACGCTTTAGGGGGAGCGTGCGTGTGAGGGCGCTGGTTAGGGTTAGCGTACGGGTTAGGATTAGGGGACGGGTGAGGGTCAGGCTTCGGGGAAGGGTTAGGGTTAGGGTTCGGGCTAGGGTTAGGGTTAGGGGACGGGGACGGTTTAGGGTCCAGGTGAGGGTACGGCAACGCTTTAGGGGGAGCGTGCGTGTGAGGGCGCGGGTTAGTGTTAGCGTACGGGTTAGGATTAGGGGACGGGTGAGGGTCAGGCTTCGGGGAAGGATTAGGGTTAGGGTTCGGGCTAGGGTTAGGATTAGGGGACGGGGACGGTTTAGGGTCCAGGTGAGGGTACGGCAACGCTTTAGGGGGAGCGTGCGTGTGAGGGCGTGGGTTAGTGTTAGCCTACGGGTTAAGATTAGGGGACGGGTCAGCGTCAGGCTTCGGGGAAGGGTTAGGGTTAGGGTTCGGGCTAGGGTTAGGGTTAGGGGACGGGGACGGTTTAGGGTCCAGGTGAGGGTACGGCAATGCTTTAGGGGGAGCGTGCGTGTGAGGGCGCGGGTTAGTGTTAGCGTACGGGTTAGGATTAGGGGACGGGTGAGGGTCAGGCTTCAGAGAAGGGTTAGGGTTAGGGTTCGGGCTAGGGTTAGGGTTAGGTGACGGGGACGGTTTAGGGTCCAGGTGAGGGTACGGCAATGCTTTAGGGGGAGCATGCGTGTGAGGGCGTGGGTTAGTGTTAGCGTACGGGTTAGGATTAGGGGACGGGTGAGGGTCAGGCTTCGGGGAAGGGTTAGGGTTAGGGTTCGGGCTAGGGTTAGGGTTAGGGGACGGGGACGGTTTAGGGTCCAGGTGAGGGTACGGCAACGCTTTAGGGGGAGCGTGCGTGTGAGGGCGCGGGTTAGTGTTAGCGTACGGGTTAGGATTAGGGGACGGGTGAGGGTCAGGCTTCGGGGAAGGGTTAGGGTTAGGGTTCGGGCTAGGGTTAGAGTTAGGGGACGGGGACGGTTTAGGGTCCAGGTGAGGGTATGGCAACGCTTTAGGGGGAGCGTGCATGTGAGGGCGCGGGTTAGTGTTAGCGTACGGGTTAGGATTAGGGGACGGGTGAGGGTCAGGCTTCGGGGAAGTGTTAGGGTTAGGGTTCGGGCTAGGGTTAGATTAGGGGACGGGGACGGGTTAGGGTCCAGGTGAGGGTATGGCAACGCTTTAGGGGGAGCGTGCGTGTTAGGGCGTGGGTTAGTGTTAGCGTACGGGTTAGGATTAGGGGACGGGTGAGGGTCAGGCTTCGGGGAAGGGTTAGGGTTAGGGTTCGGGCTAAGGTTAGGGTTAGGGGACGGGGACGGTTTAGGGTCCAGGTGAGGGTACGGCAACGCTTTAGGGGGAGCGTGCGTGTGAGGGCGCGGGTTAGTGTTAGCGTACGGGTTAGGATTAGGGGACGGGTGAGGGTCAGGCTTCGAGGAAGGGTTAGGGTTAGGGTTCGGGCTAGGGTTAGGGTTAGGGGACGGGGACGGTTTAGGGTCCAGGTGAGGGTACGGCAACGCTTTAGGGGGAGCGTGCGTGTGAGGGCGCGGGTTAGTGTTAGCGTACGGGTTAGGATTAGGGGACGGGTGAGGGTCAGGCTTCGGGGAAGGGTTAGGGTTAGGGTTCGGGCTAGGGTTAGGGTTAGGGTACGGGGACGGTTTAAGGTCCAGGTGAGGGTACGGCAATGCTTTAGGGGGAGCGTGCGTGTGAGGGCGCGGGTTAGTGTTAGCGAACGGGTTAGGATTAGGGGACGAGTGAGGGTCAGGTTTCAGGGAAGGGTTAGGGTTAGGGTTCGGGCTAGGGTTAGGGTTAGGGGACGGGGACGGTTTAGGGTCCAGGTGAGGGTACGGCAACGCTTTAGGGGGAGCGTGCGTGTGAGGGCGCGGGTTAGTGTTAGCATACGGGTTAGGATTAGGGGACGGGTGAGGGTCAGGCTTTGGGGAAGGGTTAGGGTTAGGGTTCGGGCTAGGGTTAGGGTTAGGGGACGGGGACGGTTTAGGGTCCAGGTGAGGGTACGGCAACGCTTTAGGGGGAGCGTGCGTGTGAGGGCGCCGGTTAGTGTTAGCGTACGGGTTAGGATTAGGGGACGTGTGAGGGTCAGGCTTCGGGGAAGGGTTAGGGTTAGGGTTCGGGCTAGGGTTAGGGTTAGGGGACGGGGACGGTTTAGGGTCCAGGTGAGGGTACGGCAACGCTTTAGGGGGAGCGTGCGTGTGAGGGCACGGGTTAGTGTTAGCGTACGGGTTACGATTAGGGGACGGGTGAGGGTCAGGCTTCGGGGAAGGGTTAGGGTTAGGGTTCGGGCTAGGGTTAGGGTTAGGGGACGGGGACGGTTTAGGGTCCAGGTGAGGGTACGGCAATGCTTTAGGGGGAGCGTGCGTGTGAGGGCGTGGGTTAGTGTTAGCGTACGGTTTAGGATTAGGGGACGGGTGAGGGTCAGGCTTCGGGGAAGGGTTAGGGTTAGGGTTCGGGTTAGGGTTAGGGTTAGGGGACGGGGACGGTTTAGGGTCCAGGTGAGGGTACGGCAACGCTTTAGGGGGAGCGTGCGTGTGAGGGCGCGGGTTAGTGTTAGCGTACGGGTTAGGATTAGGGGACGGGTGAGGGTCAGGCTTCGGGGAAGGGTTAGGGTTAGGGTTCGGGCTAGGGTTAGGGTTAGGGGACGGGGACGGTTTAGGGTCCAGGTGAGGGTATGGCAATGCTTTAGGGGGAGCATGCATGTGAGGGCGCGGTTAGTGTTAGCATACGGGTTAGGATTAGGGGACGGGTGAGGGTCAGGCTTCGGGGAAGGGTTAGGGTTAGGGTTCGGGCTAGGATTAGGGTTAGGGGACGGGGACGGTTTAGGGTCCAGGTGAGGGTACGGCAACGCTTTAGGGGGAGCGTGCGTGTGAGGGCGCGGGTTAGTGTTAGCGTACGGGTTAGGATTAGGGGACGGGTGAGGGTCAGGCTTCGGGGAAGGGTTAGGGTTAGGGTTCGGGCTAGGGTTAGGGTTAGGGGACGGGGACGGTTTAGGGTCCAGGTGAGGGTACGGCAACGCTTTAGGGGGAGCGTGCGTGTGAGGGCGCGGGTTAGTGTTAGCGTACGGGTTAGGATTATGGGACGGGTGAGGGTCAGGCTTCGGGGAAGGGTTAGGGTTAGGGTTCGGGCTAGGGTTAGGGTTAGGGGACGGGGACGGTTTAGGGTCCAGGTGAGGGTACGGCAACGCTTTAGGGGGAGCGTGCGTGTGAGGGCGCGGGTTAGTGTTAGCGTACGGGTTAGGATTAGGGGACGGGTGAGGGTCAGGCTTCGGGGAAGGGTTAGGGTTAGTGTTCGGGCTAGTGTTAGGGTTAGGGGACGGGGACGGTTTAGGGTCCAGGTGAGGGTACGGCAACGCTTTAGGCGGAGCGTGCGAGTGAGGGCGCGGGTTAGTGTTAGCGTACGGGTTAGGATTAGGGGACGGGTGAGGGTCAGGCTTCGGGGAAGGGTTAGGGTTAGGGTTCGGGCTAGGGTTAGGGTTAGGGGACGGGGACGGTTTAGGGTCTAGGTGAGTGTACGGCAACGCTTTAGGGGGAGCGTGCGTGTGAGGGCGCGGTTTAGTGTTAGCGTACGGGTTAGGATTAGGGGACGGGTGAGGGTCAGGCTTCGGGGAAGGGTTAGGGTTAGGGTTCGGGCTAGGGTTAGGGTTAGGGGACGGGGACGGTTTAGGGTCCAGGTGAGGGTACGGCAACGCTTTAGGGGGAGCGTGCGTGTGAGGGCGCGGGTTAGTGTTAGCGTACGGGTTAGGATTAGGGGATGGGTGAGGGTCAGGCTTCAGGGAAGGGTTAGGGTTAGGGTTCGGGCTAGGGTTAGGGTTAGGGGACGGGGACGGTTTAGGGTCCAGGTGAGGGTACGGCAATGCTTTAGGGGGAGCGTGCGTGTGAGGGCGCGGGTTAGTGTTAGCGTACGGGTTAGGATTAGGGGACGGGTGAGGGTCAGGCTTCGGGGAAGGGTTAGGGTTAGGGTTCGGGTTAGGGTTAGGGTTAGGGGACGGGGACGGTTTAGGGTCCAGGTGAGGGTACGGCAATGCTTTAGGGGGAGCGTGCGTGTGAGGGCGCGGGTTAGTGTTAGCGTACGGGTTAGGATTAGGGGACGGGTGAGGGTCAGGCTTCGGGGAAGGGTTAGGGTTAGGGTTCGGGCTAGGGTTAGGGTTAGGGGACGGGGACGGTTTAGGGTCCAGGTGAGGGTATGGCAATGCTTTAGGGGGAGCATGCATGTGAGGGCGCGGGTTAGTGTTAGCGTACGGGTTAGGATTAGGGGACGGGTGAGGGTCAGGCTTCGGGGAAGGGTTAGGGTTAGGGTTCGGGCTAGGGTTAGGGTTAGGGGACGGGGACGGTTTAGGGTCCAGGTGAGGGTACGGCAACGCTTTAGGGGGAGCGTGCGTGTGAGGGCGCGGGTTAGTGTTAGCGTACGGGTTAGGATTAGGGGACGGGTGAGGGTCAGGCTTCGGGGAAGGGTTAGGGTTAGGGTTCGGGCTAGGGTTAGGGTTAGGGGACGGGGACGGTTTAGGGTCCAGGTGAGGGTACGGCAACGCTTTAGGGGGAGCGTGCGTGTGAGGGCACGGGTTAGTGTTAGCGTACGGGTTAGGATTAGGGGACGGGTGAGGGTCAGGCTTCGGGGAAGGGTTAGGGTTAGGGTTCGGGCTAGGTTTAGGGTTAGGGGACGGGGACGGTTTAGGGTCCAGGTGAGGGTACGGCAACGCTTTAGGGGGAGCGTGCGTGTGAGGGCGCGGGTTAGTGTTAGCGTACGGGTTAGGATTAGGGGACGGGTGAGGGTCAGGCTTCGGGGAAGGGTTAGGGTTAGTGTTCGGGCTAGGGTTAGGGTTAGGGGACGAGGAAGGTTTAGGGTCCAGGTGAGGGTACGGCAACGCTTTAGGCGGAGCGTGCGAGTGAGGGCGCGGGTTAGTGTTAGCGTACGGGTTAGGATTAGGGGACGGGTGAGGGTCAGGCTTCGGGGAAGGGTTAGGGTTAGGGTTCGGGCTAGGGTTAGGGTTAGGGGACGGGGACGGTTTAGGGTCCAGGTGAGGGTACGGCAACGCTTTAGGGGGAGCGTGCGTGTGAGGGCGCGGGTTAGTGTTAGCGTACGGGTTAGGATTAGGGGACGGGTGAGGGTCAGGCTTCGGGGAAGTGTTAGGGTTAGGGTTCGGGCTAGGGTTAGGGTTAGGGGACGGGGACAGTTTAGGGTCCAGGTGAGGGTACGGCAACGCTTTAGGGGGAGCGTGCGTGTGAGGGCGCGGGTTAGTGTTAGCGTACGGGTTAGGATTAGGGGATGGGTGAGGGTCAGGCTTCGGGGAAGGGTTAGGGTTAGGGTTCGGGCTAGGGTTAGGGTTAGGGGAAGGGGACGGTTTAGGGTCCAGGTGAGGGTACGGCAATGCTTTAGGGGGAGCGTGCGTGTGAGGGCGTGGGTTAGTGTTAGCGTACGGGTTAGGATTAGGGGACGGGTGAGGGTCAGGCTTCGGGGAAGGGTTAGGGTTAAGGTTCGGGCTAGGGTTAGGGTTAGGGGACGGGGACGGTTTAGGGTCCAGGTGAGGGTATGGCAACGCTTTAGGGGGAGCCTGCGTGTGAGGGCGCGGGTTAGTGTTAGCGTACGGGTTAGGATTAGGGGACGGGTGAGGGTCAGGCTTCGGGGAAGGTGTAGGGTTAGGGTTTGGGCTAGGGTTAGGGTTAGGGGACGGGGACGGTTTAGGGTCCAGGTGAGGGTACGACAACGCTTTAGGGGGAGCGTGCGTGTGAGGGAGCGGGTTAGTGTTAGCGTACGGGTTTGGATTAGGGGACGGGTGAGGGTCAGGCTTCGGGGAAGTGTTAGGGTTAGGGTTCGGGCTAGGGTTAGGGTTAGGGGACGGGGACGGTTTAGGGTCCAGGTGAGGGTACGGCAACGCTTTCGGGGGAGCGTGCGTGTGAGGGCGCGGGTTAGTGTTAGCGTACGGGTTAGGATTAGGGGACGGGTGAGGGTCAGGCTTCGGGGAAGGGTTAGGGTTAGGTTTCGGGCTAGGGTTAGGGTTAGGGGACGGGGACGGTTTAGGGTCCAGGTGAGGGTACGGCAACGCTTTAGGGGGAGCGTGCGTGTGAGGGTGCGGGTTAGTGTTAGCGTACGGGTTTGGATTAGGGGACGGGTGAGGGTCAGGCTTCGGGGAAGGGTTAGGTTTAGGGTTCGGGCTAGGGTTAGGGTTAGGGGACGGGGATGGTTTAGGGTCCAGGTGAGGGTTCGGCAACGCTTTAGGGGGAGGGTGCGTGTGAGGGCGCGGGTTAGTGTTAGCGTACGGGTTAGGATTAGGGGACGGGTGAGGGTCAGGCTTCGGGGAAGGGTTAGGGTTAGGGTTCGGGCTAGGGTTAGGGTTAGGGGACGGGGACGGTTTAGGGTCCAGGTGAGTGTATGGCAACGCTTTAGGGGGAGCGTGCGTGTGAGGGCGCGGGTTAGTGTTAGCGTATGGGTTAGGATTAGGGGACGGGTGAGGGTCAGGCTTCGGGGAAGGGTTAGGGTTAGGGTTCGGGCTAGGGTTAGGGTTAGGGGACGGGGACGGTTTAGGGTCCAGGTGAGGGTACGGCAACGTTTTAGTAGGAGCGTGCGTGTGAGGGCGCCAGTTAGTGTTAACGTACGGGTTAGGATTAGGGGACGGGTGAGGGTCAGGCTTCGGGGAAGGGTTAGGGTTAGGGTTCGGGCTAGGGTTAGGGTTAGGGGACGGGGACGGTTTAGGGTCCAGGTGAGGGTACGGCAACGCTTTAGGGGGAGCGTGCGTGTGAGGGCGCGGGTTAGTGTTAGCGTACGGGTTAGGATTAGGGGACGTGTGAGGGTCAGGCTTCGGGGAAGGGTTAGGGTTAGGGTTCGGGCTAGGGTTAGGGTTAGGGGACGGGGACGGTTTAGGGTCCAGGTGAGGGTACGGCAACGCTTTAGGGGGAGCGTGCGTGTGAGGGCGCGGGTTAGTGTTAGCGTACGGGTTAGGATTAGGGGACGGGTGAGGGTAAGGCTTCGGGTAAGGGTTAGGGCTAGGGTTCGGGCTAGGGTTAGGGTTAGGGGACAGGGACGGTTTAGGGTCCAGGTGAGGGTACGGCAACGCTTTAGGGGGAGCGTGCGTGTGAGGGCGCGGGTTAGTGTTAGCGTACGGGTTAGGATTAGGGGACGGGTGAGGGTCAGGCTTCGGGGAAGTGTTAGGGTTAGGGTTCGGGCTAGGGTTAGGGTTAGGGGACAGGGACGGTTTAGGGTCCAGGTGAGGGTACGGCAACGCTTTAGGGGGAGCGTGCGTGTGAGGGCGCGGGTTAGTGTAAGCGTACGGGTTAGGATTAGGGGACGGGTGAGGGTCAGGCTTCGGGGAAGGGTTAGGGTTAGTGTTCGGGCTAGGGTTAGGGTTAGGGGACGGGGACGGTTTAGGGTCCAGGTGAGGGTACGGCAACGCTTTAGGCGGAGCGTGCGTGTGACGGCGCGGGTTAGTGTTAGCGTACGGGTTAGGATTAGGGGACGGGTGAGGGTCAGGCTTCGGGGAAGGGTTAGGGTTAGGGTTCGGGCTAGGGTTAGGGTTAGGGGATGGGGACGGTTTAGGGTCCAGGTGAGGGTACGGCAACGCTTTAGGGGGAGCGTGCGTGTGAGGGCGCGAGTTAGTGTTAGCGTACGGGTTAGGATTAGGGGACGGGTGTGGGTCAGGCTTCGGGGAAGGCTTAGGGTTAGGGTTCGGGCTAGGGTTAGGGTTAGGGGACGGGGACGGTTTAGGGTCCAGGTGAGGGTACGGCAACGCTTTAGGGGGAGCGTGCGTGTGAGGGCGTGGGTTAGTGTTAGCGTACGGGTTAGGATTAGGGGACGGGTGAGGGTCAGGCTTCGGGGAAGTGTTAGGGTTAGGGTTCGGGCTAGGGTTAGGGTAAGGGGACGGGGACGGTTTAGGGTCCAGGTGAGGGTACGGCAACGCTTTAGGGGGAGCGTGCGTGTGAGGGCGCGGGTTAGTGTTAGCGTACGGGTTAGGATTAGGGGATGGGTGAGGGTCAGGCTTCGGGGAAGGGTTAGGGTTAGGGTTCGGGCTAGGGTTAGGGTTAGGGGACGGGGACGGTTTAGGGTCCAGGTGAGGGTACGGCAATGCTTTAGGGGGAGCGTTCGTGTGAGGGCGCGGGTTAGTGTTAGCGTACGGGTTAGGATTAGGGGACGGGTGAGGGTCAGGCTTCGGGGAAGGGTTAGGGTTAAGGTTCGGGCTAGGGTTAGGGTTAGGGGACGGGGACGGTTTAGGGTCCAGGTGAGGGTACGGCAACACTTTAGGGGGAGCCTGCGTGTGAGGGCACGGGTTAGTGTTAGCGTACGGGTTAGGATTAGGGGACGGGTGAGGGTCAGGCTTCGGGGAAGGGTTAGGGTTAGGGTTCGGGCTAGGGTTAGGGTTAGGGGACGGGGACGGTTTAGGGTCCAGGTGAGGGTACGGCAACGTTTTAGTAGGAGCGTGCGTGTGAGGGCGCGGGTTAGTGTTAGCGTACGGGTTAGGATTAGGGGACGGGTGAGGGTCAGGCTTCGGGGAAGGTTTAGGGTTAGGGTTCGGGCTAGGGTTAGGGTTAGGGGACGGGGACGGTTTAGGGTCCAGGTGAGGGTACGGCAACGTTTTAGTAGGAGCGTGCGTGTGAGGGCGCGGGTTAGTGTTAGCGTACGGGTTAGGATTAGGGGACGGGTGAGGGTCAGGCTTCGGGGAAGGGTTAGGGTTAGGGTTCGGGCTAGGGTTAGGGTTAGGGGACGGGGACGGTTTAGGGTCCAGGTGAGGGTACGGCAACGCTTTAGGGGGAGCGTGCGTGTGAGGGCGCGGGTTAGTGTTAGCGTACGGGTTAGGATTAGGGGACGGGTGAGGGTCAGGCTTCGGGGAAGGGTTAGGGTTAGGGTTCGGGCTAGGGTTAGGGTTAGGGGACGGGGACGGTTTAGGGTCCAGGTGAGGGTACGGCAACGCTTTAGGGGGAGCGTGCGTGTGAGGGCGCGGGTTAGTGTTAGCGTACGGGTTAGGATTAGGGGACGGGTGAGGGTCAGGCTTCGGGGAAGTGTTAGGGTTAGGGTTCGGGCTAGGGTTAGGGTTAGGGGACGGGGACGGTTTAGGGTCCAGGTGAGGGTACGGCAACGCTTTAGGGGGAGCGTGCGTGTGAGGGCGCGGGTTAGTGTTAGCGTACGGGTTAGGATTAGGGGATGGGTGAGGGTCAGGCTTCGGGGAAGGGTTAGGGTTAGGGTTCGGGCTAGGGTTAGGGTTAGGGGACGGGGACGGTTTAGGGTCCAGGTGAGGGTACGGCAATGCTTTAGGGGGAGCGTGCGTGTGAGGGCGCGGGTTAGTGTTAGCGTACGGGTTAGGATTAGGGGACGGGTGAGGGTCAGGCTTCGGGGAAGGGTTAGGGTTAAGGTTCGGGCTAGGGTTAGGGTTAGGGGACGGGGACGGTTTAGGGTCCAGGTGAGGGTACGGCAACGCTTTAGGGGGAGCCTGCGTGTGAGGGCGCGGGTTAGTGTTAGCGTACGGGTTAGGATTAGGGGACGGGTGAGGGTCAGGCTTCGGGGAAGGTTTAGGGTTAGGGTTCGGGCTAGGGTTAGGGTTAGGGGACGGGGACGGTTTAGGGTCCAGGTGAGGGTACGGCAACGTTTTAGTAGGAGCGTGCGTGTGAGGGCGCGGGTTAGTGTTAGCGTACGGGTTAGGATTAGGGGACGGGTGAGGGTCAGGCTTCGGGGAAGGGTTAGGGTTAGGGTTCGGGCTAGGGTTAGGGTTAGGGGACGGGGACGGTTTAGGGTCCAGGTGAGGATACGGCAACGTTTTAGTAGGAGCGTGCGTGTGAGGGCGCGGGTTAGTGTTAGCGTACGGGTTAGGATTAGGGGACGGGTGAGGGTCAGGCTTCGGGGAAGGGTTAGGGTTAGGGTTCGGGCTAGGGTTAGGGTTAGGGGACGGGGACGGTTTAGGGTCCAGGTGAGGGTACGGCAAAGCTTTAGGGGGAGCGTGCGTGTGAGGGCGCGGGTTAGTGTTAGCGTACGGGTTAGGATTAGGGGACGGGTGAGGGTCAGGCTTCGGGGAAGGGTTAGGGTTAGGGTTCGGGCTAGGGTTAGGCTTAGGGGACGGGGACGGTTTAGGGTCCAGGTGAGGGTACGGCAACGCTTTAGGGGGAGCGTGCGTGTGAGGGCGCGGGTTAGTGTTAGCGTACGGGTTAGGATTAGGGGACGGGTGAGGGTCAGGCTTCGGGTAAGGGTTAGGGTTAGGGTTCGGGCTAGGGTTAGGGTTAGGGGACAGGGACGGTTTAGGGTCCAGGTGAGGGTACGGCAACGCTTTAGGGGGAGCGTGCGTGTGAGGGCGCGGGTTAGTGTTAGCGTACGGGTTAGCATTAGGGGACGGGTGAGGGTCAGGCTTCGGGGAAGTGTTAGGGTTAGGGTTCGGGCTAGGGTTAGGGTTAGGGGACAGGGACGGTTTAGGGTCCAGGTGAGGGTACGGCAACGCTTTAGGGGGAGCGTGCGTGTGAGGGCGCGGGTTAGTGTAAGCGTACGGGTTAGGATTAGGGGACGGGTGAGGGTCAGGCTTCGGGGAAGGGTTAGGGTTAGTGTTCGGGCTAGGGTTAGGGTTAGGGGACGGGGACGGTTTAGGGTCCAGGTGAGGGTACGGCAACGCTTTAGGCGGAGCGTGCGTGTGAGGGCGCGGGTTAGTGTTAGCGTACGGGTTAGGATTAGGGGACGGGTGAGGGTCAGGCTTCGGGGAAGGGTTAGGGTTAGGGTTCGGGCTAGGGTTAGGGTTAGGGGACGGGGACGGTATAGGGTCCACGTGAGGGTACGGCAACGCTTTAGGGGGAGCGTGCGTGTGAGGGCGCGGGTTAGTGTTAGCGTACGGGTTAGGATTAGGGGACGGGTGAGGGTCAGGCTTCGGGTAAGGGTTAGGGTTAGGGTTCGGGCTAGGGTTAGGGTTAGGGGACAGGGACGGTTTAGGGTCCAGGTGAGGGTACGGCAACGCTTTAGGGGGAGCGTGCGTGTGAGGGCGCGGGTTAGTGTTAGCGTACGGGTTAGGATTAGGGGACGGGTGAGGGTCAGGCTTCGGGGAAGTGTTAGGGTTAGGGTTCGGGCTAGGGTTAGGGTTAGGGGACAGGGACGGTTTAGGGTCCAGGTGAGGGTACGGCAACGCTTTAGGGGGAGCGTGCGTGTGAGGGCGCGGGTTAGTGTAAGCGTACGGGTTAGGATTAGGGGACGGGTGAGCTTCAGGCTTCGGGGAAGGGTTAGGGTTAGTGTTCGGGCTAGGGTTAGGGTTAGGGGACGGGGACGGTTTAGGGTCCAGGTGAGGGTACGGCAACGCTTTAGGCGGAGCGTGCGTGTGAGGGCGCGGGTTAGTGTTAGCGTACGGGTTAGGATTAGGGGACGGGTGAGGGTCAGGCTTCGGGGAAGGGTTAGGTTTAGGGTTCGGGCTAGGGTTAGGGTTAGGGGACGGGGACGGTTTAGGGTCCAGGTGAGGGTACGGCAACGCTTTAGGGGGAGCGTGCGTGTGAGGGCGCGAGTTAGTGTTAGCGTACGGGTTAGGATTAGGGGACGGGTGTGGGTCAGGCTTCGGGGAAGGCTTAGGGTTAGGGTTCGGGCTAGGGTTAGGGTTAGGGGACGGGGACGGTTTAGGGTCCAGGTGAGGGTACGGCAACGCTTTAGGGGGAGCGTGCGTGTGAGGGCGCGGGTTAGTGTTAGCGTACGGGTTAGGATTAGGGGACGGGTGAGGGTCAGGCTTCGGGGAAGGGTTAGGGTTAGGGTTCGGGCTAGGGTTAGGGTTAGGGGACGGGGACGGTTTAGGGTCCAGGTGAGGGTACGGCAACGCTTTAGGGGGAGCGTGCGTGTGAGGGCGCAGGTTAGTGTTAGCGTACGGGTTAGGATTAGGGGACGGTTGAGGGTCAGGCTTCGGGGAAGGGTTAGGGTTAAGGTTCGGGCTAGGGTTAGGGTTAGGGGACGGGGACGTTTTAGGGTCCAGGTGAGGGTACGGCAACGCTTTAGGGGGAGCCTGCGTGTGAGGGCGCGGGTTAGTGTTAGCGTACGGGTTAGGATTAGGGGACGGGTGAGGGTCAGGCTTCAGGGAAGGGTTAGGGTTAGGGTTCGGGCTAGGGTTAGGGTTAGGGGACGGGGACGGTTTAGGGTCCAGGTGAGGGTACGGCAACGCTTTAGGGGGAGCCTGCGTGTGAGGGCGCGGGTTAGTGTTAGCGTACGGGTCAGGATTAGGGGACGGGTGAGGGTCAGGCTTCAGGGAAGGGTTAGGGTTAGTGTTCGGGCTAGGGTTAGGGTTAGGGGACGGGGACGGTTTAGGGTCCAGGTGAGGGTACGGCAACGCTTTAGGCGGAGCGTGCGTGTGAGGGCGCGGGTTAGTGTTAGCGTACGGGTTAGGATTAGGGGACGGGTGAGGGTCAGGCTTCGGGGAAGGGTTAGGGTTAGGGTTCGGGTTAGGGGACGGGGACGGTTTAGGGTCCACGTGAGGGTACGGCAACGCTTTAGGGGGTGCGTGCGTGTGAGGGCGCGGGTTAGTGTTAGCGTACGGGTTAGGATTAGGGGACGGGTGAGGGTCAGGCTTCGGGTAATGGTTAGGGTTAGGGTTCGGGCTAGGGTTAGGTTTAGGGGACAGGGACGGTTTAGGGTCCAGGTGAGGGTACGGCAACGCTTTAGGGGGAGCGTGCGTGTGAGGGCGCGGGTTAGTGTTAGCGTACGGGTTAGGATTAGGGGACGGGTGAGGGTCAGGCTTCGGGGAAGTGTTAGGGTTAGGGTTCGGGCTAGGGTTAGGGTTAGGGGACAGGGACGGTTTAGGGTCCAGGTGAGGGTACGGCAACGCTTTAGGGGGAGCGTGCGTGTGAGGGCGCAGGTTAGTGTAAGCGTACGGGTTAGGATTAGGGGACGGGTGAGGGTCAGGCTTCGGGGAAGGGTTAGGGTTAGTGTTCGGGCTAGGGTTAGGGTTAGGGGACGGGGACGGTTTAGGGTCCAGGTGAGGGTACGGCAACGCTTTAGGCGGAGCGTGCGTGTGAGGGCGCGGGTTAGTGTTAGCGTACAGGTTAGGATTAGGGGACGGGTGAGGGTCAGGCTTCGGGGAAGGGTTAGGGTTAGGGTTCGGGCTAGGGTTAGGGTTAGGGGACGGGGACGGTTTAGGGTCCAGGTGAGGGTACGGCAACGCTTTAGGGGGAGCGTGCGTGTGAGGGCGCGAGTTAGTGTTAGCGTACGGGTTAGGATTAGGGGACGGGTGTGGGTCAGGCTTCGGGGAAGGCTTAGGGTTAGGGTTCGGGCTAGGGTTAGGGTTAGGGGACGGGGACGGTTTAGGGTCCAGGTGAGGGTACGGCAACGCTTTAGGGGGAGCGTGCGTGTGAGGGCGCGGGTTAGTGTTAGCGTACGGGTTAGGATTAGGGGACGGGTGAGGGTCAGGCTTCGGGGAAGTGTTAGGGTTAGGGTTCGGGCTAGGGTTAGGGTTAGGGGACGGGGACGGTTTAGGGTTCAGGTGAGGGTACGGCAACGCTTTAGGGGGAGCGTGCGTGTGAGGGCGCGGGTTAGTGTTAGCGTACGTGTTAGGATTAGGGGATGGGTGAGGGTCAGGCTTCGGGGAAGGGTTAGGGTTAGGGTTCGGGCTAGGGTTAGGGTTAGGGGACGGGGACGGTTTAGGGTCCAGGTGAGGGTACGGCAACGCTTTAGGGGGAGCGTGCGTGTGAGGGCGCGGGTTAGTGTTAGCGTACGGGTTAGGATTAGGGGACGGTTGAGGGTCAGGCTTCGGGGAAGGGTTAGGGTTAAGGTTCGGGCTAGGGTTAGGGTTAGGGGACGGGGACGGTTTAGGGTCCAGGTGAGGGTACGGCAACGCTTTAGGGGGAGCCTGCGTGTGAGGGCGCGGGTTAGTGTTAGCGTACGGGTTAGGATTAGGGGACGGGTGAGGGTCAGGCTTTTGGGAAGGGTTAGGGTTAGGGTTCGGGCTAGGGTTAGGGTTAGGGGACGGGGACGGTTTAGGGTCCAGGTGAGGGTACGGCAACGTTTTAGTAGGAGCGTGCGTGTGAGGGCGCGGGTTAGTGTTAGCGTACGGGTTAGGATTAGGGGACGGGTGAGGGTCAGGCTTCGGGGAAGGGTTAGGGTTAGGGTTCGGGCTAGGGTTAGGGTTAGGGGACGGGGACGGTTTAGGGTCCAGGTGAGGGTACGGCAATGCTTTAGGGGGAGCGTGCGTGTGAGGGCGCGGGTTAGTGTTAGCGTACGGGTTAGGATTAGGGGACGGGTGAGGGTCAGGCTTCGGGGAAGGGTTAGGGTTAAGGTTCGGGCTAGGGTTAGGGTTAGGGGACGGGGACGGTTTAGGGTCCAGGTGAGGGTACGGCAACGCTTTAGGGGGAGCCTGCGTGTGAGGGCGCGGGTTAGTGTTAGCGTACGGGTTAGGATTAGGGGACGGGTGAGGGTCAGGCTTCGGGGAAGGGTTAGGGTTAGGGTTCGGGCTAGGGTTAGGGTTAGGGGACGGGGACGGTTTAGGGTCCAGGTGAGGGTACGGCAACGTTTTAGTAGGAGCGTGCGTGTGAGGGCGCGGGTTAGTGTTAGCGTACGGGTTAGGATTAGGGGACGGGTGAGGGTCAGGCTTCGGGGAAGGGTTAGGGTTAGGGTTCGGGCTAGGGTTAGGGTTAGGGGACGGGGACGGTTTAGGGTCCAGGTGAGGGTACGGCAACGCTTTAGGGGGAGCGTGCGTGTGAGGGCGCGGGTTAGTGTTAGCGTACGGGTTAGGATTAGGGGACGGGTGAGGGTCAGGCTTCGGGGAAGGGTTAGGGTTAGGGTTCGGGCTAGGGTTAGGGTTAGGGGACGGGGACGGTTTAGGGTCCAGGTGAGGGTACGGCAACGCTTTAGGGGGAGCGTGCGTGTGAGGGCGCGGGTTAGTGTTAGCGTACGGGTTAGGATTAGGGGACGGGTGAGGGTCAGGCTTCGGGTAAGGGTTAGGGTTAGGGTTCGGGCTAGGGTTAGGGTTAGGGGACAGGGACGGTTTAGGGTCCAGGTGAGGGTACGGCAACGCTTTAGGGGGAGCATGCGTGTGAGGGCGCGGGTTAGTGTTAGCGTACGGGTTAGGATTAGGGGACGGGTGAGGGTCAGGCTTCGGGGAAGGGTTAGGGTTAGGGTTCGGGCTAGGGTTAGGGTTAGGGGACAGGGACGGTTTAGGGTCCAGGTGAGGGTACGGCAACGCTTTAGGGGGAGCGTGCGTGTGAGGGCGCGGGTTAGTGTAAGCGTACGGGTTAGGATTAGGGGACGTGTGAGGGTCAGGCTTCGGGGAAGGGTTAGGGTTAGGGTTCGGGCTAGGGTTAGGGTTAGGGGACGGGGACGGTTTAGGGTCCAGGTGAGGGTACGGCAACGCTTTAGGGGGAGCGTGCGTGTGAGTGCGCGGGGTAGTGTTAGCGTACGGGTTAGGACTAGGGGACGGGTGAGGGTCAGGTTTCGGGGAAGTGTTAGGGTTAGGGTTCGGGCTAGGGTTAGGGTTAGGGGACGGGGACGGTTTAGGGTCCAGGTGAGGGTACGGCAACGCTTTAGGGGGAGCGTGCGTGTGAGGGCGCGGGTTAGTGTTAGCGTACGGGTTAGGATTAGGGGATGGGTGAGGGTCAGGCTTCGGGGAAGGGTTAGGGTTAGGGTTCGGGCTAGGGTTAGGGTTAGGGGACGGGGACGGTTTAGGGTCCAGGTGAGGGTACGGCAACGCTTTAGGGGGAGCGTGCGTGTGAGGGCGCGGGGTAGTGTTAGCGTACGGGTTAGGACTAGGGGACGGGTGAGGGTCAGGTTTCGGGGAAGGGTTAGGGTTAGGGTTCGGGCTAGGGTTAGGGTTAGGGGACGGGGACGGTTTAGGGTCCAGGTGAGGGTACGGCAATGTTTTAGGGGGAGCGTGCGAGTGAGGGCGTGGGTTAGTGTTAGCGTACGGGTTAGGATTAGGGGACGGGTGAGGGTCAGGCTTCAGGGAAGGGTTAGGGTTAGGGTTCGGGCTAGGGTTAGGGTTAGGGGACGGGGACGGTTTAGGGTCCAGGTGAGGGTACGGCAACGCTTTAGGGGGAGCGGGCGTGTGAGGGCGCGGGTTAGTGTTAGCGTACGGGTTAGAATTAGGGGACGGGTGAGGGTCAGGCTTCGGGGAAGGGTTAGGGTTAGGGTTCGGGCTAGGGTTAGTGTTAGGGGACGGGGACGGTTTAGGGTCCAGGTGAGGGTACGGCAACGCTTTAGGGGGAGCGTGCGTGTGAGGGCGTGGGTTAGTGTTAGCGTACAGGTTAGGATTAGGGGACGGGTGAGGGTCAGGATTCGGAGAAGGGTTAGGGTTAGGGTTCGGGCTAGGGTTAGGGTTAGGGGACGGGGACGGTTTAGGGTCCAGGTGAGGGTACGGCAACGCTTTAGGGGGAGCGTGCGTGTGAGGGCACGGGTTAGTGTTAGCGTACGGGTTAGGATTAGGGGACGGGTGAGGGTCAGGCTTCGGGGAAGGGTTAGGGTTAGGGTTCGGGCTAGGGTTAGGGTTAGGGGACGGGGACGGTTTAGGGTCCAGGTGAGGGTACGGCAACGCTTTAGGGGGAGCGTGCGTGTGAGGGCGCGGGTTAGTGTTAGCGTACGGGTTAGGATTAGGGGACGGGCGAGGGTCAGGCTTCGGGGAAGGGTTAGGGTTAGGGTTCGGGCTAGGGTTAGGGTTAGGGGACGGGGACGGTTTAGGGTCCAGGTGAGGGTACGGCAACGCTTTAGGGGGAGCGGGCGTGTGAGGGCGTGGGTTAGTGTTAGCGTACGGGTTAGGATTAGGGGATGGGTGAGTGTCAGGCTTCGGGGAAAGGTTAGGGTTAGGGTTCGGGCTAGGGTTAGGGTTAGGGGACGGGGACGGTTTAGGGTCCAGGTGAGGGTACGGCAACGCTTTAGGGGGAGCGTGCGTGTGAGGGCGCGGGTTAGTGTTAGCGTACGGGTTAGGATTAGGGGACGGGTGAGGGTCAGGCTTCGGGGAAGGGTTAGGGTTAGGGTTCGGGCTAGGGTTAGGGTTAGGGGACGGGGACGGTTTAGGGTCCAGGTGAGGGTACGGCAACGCTTTAGGGGGAGCGTGCGTGTGAGGGCGCGGGTTAGTGTTAGCGTACTTGTTAGGATTAGGGAACGGGTGAGGGTCAGGCTTCGGGGAAGTGTTAGGGTTAGGGTTCGGGCTAGGGTTAGGGTTAGGGGACGGGGACGGTTTAGGGTCCAGGTGAGGGTACGGCAACGCTTTAGGCGGAGCGTTCGTGTGAGGGCGCGGGTTAGTGTTAGCGTACGGGTTAGGATTAGGGGACGGGTGAGGGTCAGGGTTCGGGGAAGGATTAGGGTTAGGTTTCGGGCTAGGGTTAGGGTTAGGGGACGGGGACGGTTTAGGGTCCAGGTGAGGGTACGGCAACGCTTTAGGGGGAGCGTGCGTGTGAGGGCGCGGGTTAGTGTTAGCGTACAGGTTAGGATTAGGGGACGGGTGAGGGTCAGGCTTCGGGGAAGGGTTAGGGTTAGGGTTCGGGCTAGGGTTAGGGTTAGGGGACGGGGACGGTTTAGGGTCCAGGTGAGGGTACGGCAACGCTTTAGGGGGAGCGTGCGTGTGAGGGCGCGGGTTAGTGTTAGCGTACGGGTTAGGATTAGGGGACGGGTGAGGGTCAGGCTTCGGGGAAGGGTTAGGGTTAGGGTTCGCGCTAGGGTTAGGGTTAGGGGACGGGGAAGGTTTAGGGTCCAGGTGAGGGTACGGCAACGCTTTAGGGGGAGCGTGCGTGTGAGGGCGCGGGTTAGTGTTAGCGTACGGGTTAGGATTAGGGGACGGGTGAGGGTCAGGCTTCGGGGAAGTGTTAGGGTTAGGGTTCGCGCTAGGGTTAGGGTTAGGGGAAGGGGACGGGTTAGGGTCCAGGTGAGGGTACGGCAACGCTTTAGGGGGAGCGTGCGTGTGAGGGCGTGGGTTAGTGTTAGCGTACGGGTTAGGATTAGGGGACGGGTGAGGGTCAGGCTTCGGGGAAGTGTTAGGGTTAGGGTTCGGGCTAGGGTTAGGGTTAGGGGACGGGGACGGTTTAGGGTCCAGGTGAGGGTACGGCAACGCTTTAGGGGGCGCGTGCGTGTGAGGGCGCGGGTTAGTGTTAGCGTACGGTTTAGGATTAGGGAACGGGTGAGGGTCAGGCTTCGGGGAAGGGTTAGGGTTAGGGTTCGGGCTAGGGTTAGGGTTAGGGGACGGGGACGGTTTAGGGTCCAGGTGAGGGTATGGCAACGTTTTAGGGGGAGCGTGGGTGTGAGGGCGCGTGTTAGTGTTAGCGTACGGGTTAGGATTAGGGGACGGGTGAGGGTCAGGCTTCGGGGAAGGGTTAGTGTTAGGGTTCGGGCTAGGGTTAGGGTTAGGGGACGGGGATGGTTTAGGGTCCAGGTGAGGGTACGGCAACGTTTTAGGGGGAGCGTGCGAGTGAGGGCGTGGGTTAGTGTTAGCGTACGGGTTAGGATTAGGGGACGGGTGAGGGTCAGGCTTCAGGGAAGGGTTAGGGTTAGGGTTCGGGCTAGGGTTAGGGTTAGGGGACGGGGACGGTTTAGGGTCCAGGTGAGGGTACGGCAACGCTTTAGAGGGAGCGGGCGTGTGAGGGCGCGGGTTAGTGTTAGCGTACGGGTTAGGATTAGGGGACGGGTGAGGGTCAGGCTTCGGGGAAGGGTTAGGGTTAGGGTTCGGGCTAGGGTTAGTGTTAGGGGACGGGGACGGTTTAGGGTCCAGGTGAGGGTACGGCAACGCTTTAGGGGGAGCGTGCGTGTGAGGGCGCGGGTTAGTGTTAGCGTACGGGTTAGGATTAGGGGACGGGTGAGGGTCAGGCTTCGGGGAAGGGTTAGGGTTAGGGTTCGGGCTAGGGTTAGGGTTAGGGGACGGGGACGGTTTAGGGTCCAGGTGAGGGTACGGCAACGCTTTAGGGGGAGCGTGCGTGTGAGGGCACGGGTTAGTGTTAGCGTACGGGTTAGGATTAGGGGACGGGTGAGGGTCAGGCTTCGGGGAAGGGTTAGGGTTAGGGTTCGGGCTAGGGTTAGGGTTAGGGGACGGGGACGGTTTAGGGTCCAGGTGAGGGTACGGCAACGCTTTAGGGGGAGCGTGCGTGTGAGGGCGCGGGGTAGTGTTAGCGTACGGGTTAGGATTAGGGGACGGGTGAGTGTCAGGCTTCGGGGAAGGGTTAGGGTTAGGGTTCGGGCTAGGGTTAGGGTTAGGGGACGGGGACGGTTTAGGGTCCAGGTGAGGGTACGGCAACGCTTTAGGGGGAGCGTGCGTGTGAGGGCGTGGGTTAGTGTTAGCGTACGGGTTAGGATTAGGGGACGGGTGAGTGTCAGGCTTTGGGGAAGGGTTAGGGTTAGGGTTCGGGCTAGGGTTAGGGTTAGGGGACGGGGACGGTTTAGGGTCCAGGTGAGGGTACGGCAACGCTTTAGGGGGAGCGTGCGTGTGAGGGCGCGGGTTAGTGTTAGCGTACGGGTTAGGATTAGGGGACGGGTGAGGGTCAGGCTTCGGGGAAGGGTTAGGGTTAGGGTTCGGGCTAGGGTTAGGGTTAGGGGACGGGGACGGTTTAGGGTCCAGGTGAGGGTACGGCAACGCTTTAGGGGGAGCGTGCGTATGAGGGCGCGGGTTAGTGTTAGCGTACTTGTTAGGATTAGGGGACGGGTGAGGGTCAGGCTTCGGGGAAGTGTTAGGGTTAGGGTTCGGGCTAGGGTTAGGGTTAGGGGACGGGGACGGTTTAGGGTCCAGGTGAGGGTACGGCAACGCTTTAGGGGGAGCGTGCGTGTGAGGGCGCGGGTTAGTGTTAGCGTACTTGTTAGGATTAGGGGACGGGTGAGGGTCAGGCTTCGGGGAAGTGTTAGGGTTAGGGTTCGGGCTAGGGTTAGGGTTAGGGGACGGGGACGGTTTAGGGGCCAGGTGAGGGTACGGCAACGCTTTAGGGGGAGCGTGCGTGTGAGGGCGCGGGTTAGTGTTAGCGTACGGGTTAGGATTAGGGGACGGGTGAGCGTCAGGCTTCGGGGAAGGGTTAGGGTTAGGGTTCGGGCTAGGGTTAGGGTTAGGGGACGGGGACGGTTTAGGGTCCAGGTGAGGGTACGGCAACGCTTTAGGGGGAGCGTGCGTGTGAGGGCGCGGGTTAGTGTTAGCGTACGGGTTAGGATTAGGGGACGGGTGAGGGTCAGGCTTCGGGGAAGGGTTAGGGTTAGGGTTCGGGCTAGGGTTAGGATTAGGGGATGGGGACGGTTGAGGGTCCAGGTGAGGGTACGGCAACGCTTTAGGGTGAGCGTGCGTGTGAGGGCACAGGTTAGTGTTAGCGTACGGGTTAGGATTAGGGGACGGGTGAGGGTCAGGCTTCGGGGAAGGATTAGGGTTAGGGTTCGGGCTAGGGTTAGGGTTAGGGGACGGGGACGGTTTAGGGTCCAGGTGAGGGTACGGCAACGCTTTAGGGGTAGCGTGCATGTGAGGGCGCGGGTTAGTGTTAGCGTACGGGTTAGGATTAGGGGACGGGTGAGCGTCAGGCTTCGGGGAAGGGTTAGGGTTAGGGTTCGGGCTAGGGTTAGGGTTAGGGGACGGGGACGGTTTAGGGTCCAGGTGAGGGTACGGCAACGCTTTAGGGGGAGCGTGCGTGTGAGGGCGCGGGTTAGTGTTAGCGTACGGGTTAGGATTAGGGGACGGGTGAGGGTCAGGCTTCGGGGAAGGTTTAGGGTTAGGGTTCGGGCTAGGGTTAGGGTTAGGGGACGGGGACGGTTTAGGGTCCAGGTGAGGGTACGGCAACGCTTTAGGGGGAGCGTGCGTGTGAGGGCGCGGGTTAGTGTTAGCGTACGGGTTAGGATTAGGGGACGGGTGAGGGTCAGGCTTCGGGGAAGGGTTAGGGTTAGGGTTCGGGCTAGGGTTAGGGTTAGGGGACGGGGATGGTTTAGGGTCCAAATGAGGATACGGCAACGCTTTAGGGGGAGCGTGCGTGTGAGGGCGCGGGTTAGTGTTAGCGTACGGGTTAGGATTAGGGGACGGGTGAGGGTCAGGCTTCAGGGAAGGGTTAGGGTTAGGGTTCGGGCTAGGGTTAGGGTTAGGGGACGGGGACGGTTTAGGGTCCAGGTGAGGGTACGGCAACGCTTTAGGGGGAGCGGGCGTGTGAGGGCGCGGGTTAGTGTTAGCGTACGGGTTAGGATTAGGGGACGGGTGAGGGTCAGGCTTCGGGGAAGGGTTAGGGTTACGGTTCGGGCTAGGGTTAGTGTTAGGGGACGGGGACGGCTTAGGGTCCAGGTGAGGGTACGGCAACGCTTTAGGGGGAGCGTGCGTGTGAGGGCGCGGGTTAGTGTTAGCGTACGGGTTAGGATTAGGGGACGGGTGAGTGTCAGGCTTCGGGGAAGGGTTAGGGTTAGGGTTCGGGCTAGGGTTAGGGTTAGGGGACGGGGACGGTTTAGGGTCCAGGTGAGGGTACGGCAACGCTTTCGGGGGAGCGTGCGTGTGAGGGCACGGGTTAGTGTTAGCGTACGGGTTAGGATTAGGGGACGGGTGAGGGTCAGGCTTCGGGGAAGGGTTAGGGTTAGGGTTCGGGACAGGGTTAGGGTTAGGGGACGGGGACGGTTTAGGGTCCAGGTGAGGGTACGGCAACGCTTTAGGGGGAGCGTGCGTGTGAGGGCGTGGGTTAGTGTTAGCGTACGGGTTAGGATTAGGGGATGGGTGAGTGTCAGGCTTTGGGGAAGGGTTAGGGTTAGGGTTCGGGCTAGGGTTAGGGTTAGGGGACGGGGACGGTTTAGGGTCCAGGTGAGGGTACGGCAACG
Organism: Delphinus delphis; assembly: GCF_949987515.2. NCBI lineage: Eukaryota > Metazoa > Chordata > Mammalia > Artiodactyla > Delphinidae > Delphinus > Delphinus delphis. The sequence continues at coordinate 225,370 of NW_027192685.1, read as the reverse complement.
CTTTAGGGGGAGCGTGCGTGTGAGGGCGCGGGTTAGTGTTAGCGTACGTGTTAGGATTAGGGGACGGGTGAGGGTCAGGCTTCGGGGAAGGGTTAGGGTTAGGGTTCGGGCTAGGGTTAGGGTTAGGGGACGGGGACAGTTTAGGGTCCAGGTGAGGGTACGGCAACGCTTTAGGGGGAGCGTGCGTGTGAGGGCGCGGGTTAGTGTTAGCGTACTTGTTAGGATTAGGGGACGGGTGAGGGTCAGGCTTCGGGGAAGTGTTAGGGTTAGGGTTCGGGCTAGGGTTAGGGTTAGGGGACGGGGACGGTTTAGGGTCCAGGTGAGGGTACGGCAACGCTTTAGGGGGAGCGTGCGTGTGAGGGCGCAGGTTAGTGTTAGCGTACGGGTTAGGATTAAGGGACGGGTGAGGGTCAGGCTTCGGGGAAGGATTAGGGTTAGGGTTCGGGCTAGGGTTAGGGTTAGGGGACGGGGACGGTTTAGGGTCCAGGTGAGGGTACGGCAACGCTTTAGGGGGAGCGTGCGTGTGAGGGCGCGGGTTAGTGTTAGCGTACGGGTTAGGATTAGGGGACGGGTGAGCGTCAGGCTTCGGGGAAGGGTTAGGGTTAGGGTTCGGGCTAGGGTTAGGGTTAGGGGACGGGGACGGTTTAGGGTCCAGGTGAGGGTACGGCAACGCTTTAGGGGGAGCGTGCGTGTGAGGGCGCGGGTTAGTGTTAGCGTACGGGTTAGGATTAGGGGACGGGTGAGGGTCAGGCTTCGGGGAAGGGTTAGGGTTAGGGTTCGGGCTAGGGTTAGGATTAGGGAATGGGGACGGTTTAGGGTCCAGGTGAGGGTACGGCAACGCTTTAGGGTGAGCGTGCGTGTGAGGGCGCAGGTTAGTGTTAGCGTACGGGTTAGGATTAGGGGACGGGTGAGGGTCAGGCTTCGGGGAAGGATTAGGGTTAGGGTTCGGGCTAGGGTTAGGGTTAGGGGACGGGGACGGTTTAGGGTCCAGGTGAGGGTACGGCAACGCTTTAGGGGTAGCGTGCGTGTGAGGGCGCGGGTTAGTGTTAGCGTACGGGTTAGGATTAGGGGACGGGTGAGCGTCAGGCTTCGGGGAAGGGTTAGGGTTAGGGTTCGGGCTAGGGTTAGGGTTAGGGGACGGGGACGGTTTAGGGTCCAAGTGAAGGTACGGCAACGCTTTAGGGGGAGCGTGCGTGTGAGGGCGCGGGTTAGTGTTAGCGTACGGGTTAGGATTAGGGGACGGGTGAGGGTCAGGCTTCGGGGAAGGTTTAGGGTTAGGGTTCGGGCTAGGGTTAGGGTTAGGGGACGGGGACGGTTTAGGGTTAGGGTTAGGGTTAGGGTTAGGGTTAGGGTTAGGGTTAGGGTTAGGGGACGGGGACGGGGACGGTTTCGGGTCCAGGTGAGGGTACGGCAACGCTTTAGGGGGAGCGTGCGTGTGAGGGCGCCTGTTAGTGTTAGCGTACGGGTTAGGATTAGGGGACGGGTGAGCGTCAGGCTTCGGGGAAGGGTTAGGGTTAGGGTTCGGGCTAGGGTTAGGGTTATGGGACGGGGACGGTTTAGGGTCCAGGTGAGGGTACGGCAAAGCTTTAGGGGGAGCGTGCGTGTGAGGGCGTGGGTTAGTGTTAGCATACGGTTTAGGATTGGGGACGGGTGAGGGTCATGCTTTGGGGAAGGGTTAGGGTTAGGGTTCGGGCTAGGGTTAGGGTTAGGGGACGGGGACGGTTTAGGGTCCAGGTGAGGGTACGGCAACGCTTTAGGGGGAGCGTGCGTGTCAGGGCGCGGGTTAGTGTTAGCGTACGGTTTAGGATTAGGGGACGGGTGAGGGTCAGGCTTCGGGGAAGGGTTAGGGTTAGGGTTCGGGCTAGGGTTAGGGTTAGGGGACGGGGACGGTTTAGGGTCCAGTTGAGGGTACGGCAACGCTTTAGGGGGAGCGTGCGTGTGAGGGCGCGGGTTAGTGTTAGCGTACGGGTTAGGATTAGGGGACAGGTGAGGGTCAGGCTTCGGCGAAGTGTTAGGGTTAGGGTTCGGGCTAGGGTTAGGGTTAGGGGACGGGGACGGCTTAGGGTCCAGGTGAGGGTACGGCAACGCTTTAGGGGGAGCGTGCGTGTGAGGCCGTGGGTTAGTGTTAGCGTACGGGTTAGGATTAGGGGACGGGTGAGGGTCAGGCTTTGGGGAAGGGTTAGGGTTAGGGTTCGGGCTAGGGTTAGGGTTAGGGGACGGGGACGGTTTAGGGTCCAGGTGAGGGTACGGCAACGCTTTAGGGGGAGCGTGCGTGTGAGGGCGTGGGTTAGTGTTAGCGTACGGGTTAGTATTAGGGGATGGGTGAGGGTCAGGCTTCGGGGAAGGGTAAGGGTTAGGGTTTGGGCTAGGGTTAGGGTTAGGGGACGGGGACGGGTTAGGGTCCAGGTGAGGGTACGGCAACGCTTTAGGGGGAGCGTGTGTGTGAGGGCGCGGGTTAGTGTTAGCGTACGGGTTAGGATTAGGGGACGGGTGAGGGTCAGGCTTCGGGGAAGGGTTAGGGTTAGGGTTCGGCCTAGGGTTAGGGTTAGGGGACGGGGACGGTTTAGGGTCCAGGTGAGGGTACGGCAACGCTTTAGGGGGAGCGTGCGTGTGAGGGCACGGGTTAGTGTTAGCGTACGGGTTACGATTAGGGGACGGGTGAGGGTCAGGCTTCGGGGAAGTGTTAGGGTTAGGGTTCGCGCTAGGGTTAGGGTTAGGGGACGGGGACGGGTTAGGGTCCAGGTGAGGGTACGGCAACGCTTTACGGGGAGCGTGTGTGTGAGGGCGCGGGTTAGTGTTAGCGTACGGGTTAGGATTAGGGGACGGGTGAGGGTCAGGCTTCGGTGAAGGTTTAGGGTTAGGGTTCGGGCTAGGGTTAGGGTTAGGGGACGGGGACGGATTAGGGTCCAGGTGAGGGTATGGCAACGCTTTAGGGGGAGCGTGGGTGTGAGGGCGCGGGTTAGTGTTAGCGTACGGGTTAGGATTAGGGGACGGGTGAGGGTCAGGCTTCGGGGAAGGGTTAGGGTTAGGGTTCGGGCTAGGGTTAGGGTTAGGGGACGGGGACGGTTTAGGGTCCAGGTGAGGGTATGGCAACGCTTTAGGGGGAGCGTGCGTGTGAGGGCGCGGGTTAGTGTTAGCGTACGGGTTAGGATTAGGGGACGGGTGAGGGTCAGGCTTCGGGGAAGGGTTAGGGTTAGGGTTCGGGCTAGGGTTAGGGTTAGGGGACGGGGACGGTTTAGGGTCCAGGTGAGGGTACGGCAACGCTTTAGGGGGAGCGTGCGTGTGAGGGCGTGGGTTAGTGTTAGCGTACGGGTTAGGATTAGGGGACGGGTGAGGGTCAGGCTTCGGGGAAGTGTTAGGGTTAGGGTTCGGCCTAGGGTTAGGGTTAGGGGACGGGGACGGTTTAGGGTCCAGGTGAGGGTACGGCAACGCTTTAGGGGGAGCGTGCGTGTGAGGGCGCGGGTTAGTGTTAGCGTACGGGTTAGGATTAGGGGACGGGTGAGCGTCAGGCTTCGGGGAAGGGTTAGGGTTAGGGTTCGGGCTAGGGTTAGGGTTAGGGGACGGGGACGGTTTAGGGTCCAGGTGAGGGTACGGCAACGCTTTAGGGGGAGCGTGCGTGTGAGGGCGCGGGTTAGTGTTAGCGTACGGGTTAGGATTAGGGGACGGGTGAGGGTCAGGCTTCGGGGAAGGGTTAGGGTTAGGGTTCGGGCTAGGGTTAGGATTAGGGGATGGGGACGGTTGAGGGTCCAGGTGAGGGTACGGCAACGCTTTAGGGTGAGCGTGCGTGTGACGGCACAGGTTAGTGTTAGCGTACGGGTTAGGATTAGGGGACGGGAGAGGGTCAGGCTTCGGGGAAGGATTAGGGTTAGGGTTCGGGCTAGGGTTAGGGTTAGGTGACGGGGAGGGTTTAGGGTCCAGGTGAGGGTACGGCAACGCTTTAGGGGTAGCGTGCGTGTGAGGGCGCGGGTTAGTGTTAGCGTACGGGTTAGGATTAGGGGACGGGTGAGGGTCAGGCTTCGGGGAAGCGTTAGGGTTAGGGTTCGGGCTAGGGTTAGGGTTAGGGGACGGGGACGGTTTAGGGTCCAGGTGAGGGTACGGCAACGCTTTAGGGGGAGCGTGCGTGTGAGGGCGCGGGTTAGTGTTAGCGTACGGGTTAGGATTAGGGGACGGGTGAGGGTCAGGCTTCGGGGAAGGTTTAGGGTTAGGGTTCGGGCTAGGGTTAGGGTTAGGGGACGGGGACGGTTTAGGGTCCAGGTGAGGGTACGGCAACGCTTTAGGGGGAGCGTGCGTGTGAGGGCGCGGGTTAGTGTTAGCGTACGGGTTAGGATTAGGGGACGGGTGAGGGTCAGGCTTCGGGGAAGGGTTAGGGTTAGGGTTCGGGCTAGGGTTAGGGTTAGGGGACGGGGACGGCTTCGGGTCCAGGTGAGGGTACGGCAACGCTTTAGGGGGAGCGTGCGTGTGAGGGCGCGGGTTAGTGTTAGCGTACGGGTTAGGATTATGGGACGGGTGAGGGTCAGGCTTCGGGGAAGGGTTAGGGTTAGGGTTCGGGCTAGGGTTAGGGTTAGGGGACGGGGACGGTTTAGGGTCCAGGTGAGGGTACGGCAACGCTTTCGGGGGAGCGTGCGTGTGAGGGCACGGGTTAGTGTTAGCGTACGGGTTAGGATTAGGGGACGGGTGAGGGTCAGGCTTCGGGGAAGGGTTAGGGTTAGGGTTCGGGCTAGGGTTAGGGTTAGGGGACGGGGACGGTTTAGGGTCCAGGTGAGGGTACGGCAACGCTTTAGGGGGAGCGTGCGTGTGAGGGCGTGGGTTAGTGTTAGCGTACGGGTTAGGATTAGGGGATGGGTGAGTGTCAGGCTTTGGGGAAGGGTTAGGGTTAGGGTTCGGGCTAGGGTTAGGGTTAGGGGACGGGGACGGTTTAGGGTCCAGGTGAGGGTACGGCAATGCTTTAGGGGGAGCGTGCGTGTGAGGGCGCGGGTTAGTGTTAGCGTACGTGTTAGGATTAGGGGACGGGTGAGGGTCAGGCTTCGGGGAAGGGTTAGGGTTAGGGTTCGGGCTAGGGTTAGGGTTAGGGGACGGGGACGGTTTAGGGTCCAGGTGAGGGTACGGCAACGCTTTAGGGGGAGCGTGCGTGTGAGGGCGCGGGTTAGTGTTAGCGTACTTGTTAGGATTAGGGGACGGGTGAGGGTCAGGCTTCGGGGAAGTGTTAGGGTTAGGGTTCGGGCTAGGGTTAGGGTTAGGGGACGGGGACGGTTTAGGGTCCAGGTGAGGGTACGGCAACGCTTTAGGGGGAGCGTGCGTGTGAGGGCGCGGGTTAGTGTTAGCGTACGGGTTAGGATTAGGGGACGGGTGAGGGTCAGGCTTCGGGGAAGGATTAGGGTTAGGGTTCGGGCTAGGGTTAGGGTTAGGGGACGGGGACGGTTTAGGGTCCAGGTGAGGGTACGGCAACGCTTTAGGGGGAGCGTGCGTGTGAGGGCGCGGGTTAGTGTTAGCGTACGGGTTAGGATTAGGGGACGGGTGAGCGTCAGGCTTCGGGGAAGGGTTAGGGTTAGGGTTCGGGCTTGGGTTAGGGTTAGGGGACGGGGACGGTTTAGGGTCCAGGTGAGGGTACGGCAACGCTTTAGGGGGAGCGTGCGTGTGAGGGCGCGGGTTAGTGTTAGCGTACGGGTTAGGATTAGGGGACGGGTGAGGGTCAGGCTTCGGGGAAGGGTTAGGGTTAGGGTTCGGGCTAGGGTTAGGATTAGGGGATGGGGACGGTTTAGGGTCCAGGTGAGGGTACGGCAACGCTTTAGGGTGAGCGTGCGTGTGAGGGCGCAGGTTAGTGTTAGCGTACGGGTTAGGATTAGGGGACGGGTGAGGGTCAGGCTTCGGGGAAGGATTAGGGTTAGGGTTCGGGCTAGGGTTAGGGTTAGGGGACGGGGACGGTTTAGGGTCCAGGTGAGGGTACGGCAACGCTTTAGGGGTAGCGTGCGTGTGAGGGCGCGGGTTAGTGTTAGCGTACGGGTTAGGATTAGGGGACGGGTGAGCGTCAGGCTTCGGGGAAGGGTTAGGGTTAGGGTTCGGGCTAGGGTTAGGGTTAGGGGACGGGGACGGTTTAGGGTCCAAGTGAAGGTACGGCAACGCTTTACGGGGAGCGTGCGTGTGAGGGCGCGGGTTAGTGTTAGCGTACGGGTTAGGATTAGGGGACGGGTGAGGGTCAGGCTTCGGGGAAGGTTTAGGGTTAGGGTTCGGGCTAGGGTTAGGGTTAGGGGACGGGGACGGTTTAGGGTTAGGGTTAGGGTTAGGGTTAGGGTTAGGGTTAGGGTTAGGGGACGGGGACGGTTTCGGGTCCAGGTGAGGGTACGGCAACGCTTTAGGGGGAGCGTGCGTGTGAGGGCGCCTGTTAGTGTTAGCGTACGGGTTAGGATTAGGGGACGGGTGAGCGTCAGGCTTCGGGGAAGGGTTAGGGTTAGGGTTCGGGCTAGGTTTAGGGTTATGGGACTGGGACGGTTTAGGGTCCAGGTGAGGGTACGGCAAAGCTTTAGGGGGAGCGTGCGTGTGAGGGCGTGGGTTAGTGTTAGCATACGGTTTAGGATTGGGGACGGGTGAGGGTCATGCTTCGGGGAAGGGTTAGGGTTAGGGTTCGGGCTAGGGTTAGGGTTAGGGGACGGGGACGGTTTAGGGTCCAGGTGAGGGTACGGCAACGCTTTAGGGGGAGCGTGCGTGTGAGGGCGCGGGTTACTGTTAGCGTACGGTTTAGGATTAGGGGACGGGTGAGGGTCAGGCTTCGGGGAAGGGTTAGGGTTAGGGTTCGGGCTAGGGTTAGGGTTAGGGGACGGGGACGGTTTAGGGTCCAGGTGAGGGTACGGCAACGCTTTAGGGGGAGCGTGCGTGTGAGGGCGCGGGTTAGTGTTAGCGTACGGGTTAGGATTAGGGGACAGGTGAGGGTCAGGCTTCGGGGAAGTGTTAGGGTTAGGGTTCGGGCTAGGGTTAGGGTTAGGGGACGGGGACGGCTTAGGGTCCAGGTGAGGGTACGGCAACACTTTAGGGGGAGCGTGCGTGTGAGGCCGTGGGTTAGTGTTAGCGTACGGGTTAGGATTAGGGGACGGGTGAGGGTCAGGCTTCGGGGAAGGGTTAGGGTTAGGGTTCGCGCTAGGGTTAGGGTTAGGGGACGGGGACGGGTTAGGGTCCAGGTGAGGGTACGGCAACGCTTTAGGGGGAGCGTGTGTGTGAGGGCGCGGGTTAGTGTTAGCGTACGGGTTAGGATTAGGGGACGGGTGAGGGTCAGGCTTCGGGGAAGGGTTAGGGTTAGGGTTCGGCCTAGGGTTAGGGTTAGGGGACGGGGACGGTTTAGGGTCCAGGTGAGGGTACGGCAACGCTTTAGGGGGAGCGTGCGTGTGAGGGCACGGGTTAGTGTTAGCGTACGGGTTAGGATTAGGGGACGGGTGAGGGTCAGGCTTCGGGGAACTGTTAGGGTTAGGGTTCGGGCTAGGGTTAGGGTTAGGGGACGGGGATGGTTTCGGGTCCAGGTGAGGATACGGCAACGCTTTAGGGGGAGCGTGCTTGTGAGGGCGCAGGTTAGTGTTAGCATACGGGTTAGGATTAGGGGACGGGTGAGGGTCAGGCTTCGGGGAAGTTTTAGGTTTAGGGTTCGGGCTAGGGTTAGGGTTAGGGGACGGGGACGGTTTCGGGTCCAGGTGAGGGTACGGCAACGCTTTAGGGGGAGTGTGCGAGTGAGGGCGCGGGTTAGTGTTAGCGTACGGTTTAGGATTAGGGGACGGGTGAGGGTCAGGCTTCGGGGAAGGATTAGGGTTAGGGTTCGGGCTAGGGTTAGGGTTAGGGGACGGGGACGGTTTAGGGTCCAGGTGAGGGTACGGCAATGCTTCAGGGGGAGCGTGCGTGTGAGGGCGCGGGTTAGTGTTAGTGTATCGGTTAGGATTAGGGGACGGGTGAGCGTCAGGCTTCGGGGAAGGGTTAGGGTTAGGGTTCGGGCTAGGGTTAGGGTTAGGGGACGGGGACGGTTTAGGGTCCAGGTGAGGGTACGGCAACGCTTTAGGGGGAGCGTGCGTGTGAGGGCGCGGGTTAGTGTTAGCATACGGTTTAGGATTAGGGGACGGGTGAGGGTCATGCTTCGGGGAAGGGTTAGGGTTAGGGTTCGGGCTAGGGTTAGGGTTAGGGGACGGGGACGGTTTAGGGTCCAGGTGAGGGTACGGCAACGCTTTAGGGGGAGCGTGCGTGTGAGGGCGCGGGTTGGTGTTAGCGTACGGTTTAGGATTAGGGGACGGGTGAGGGTCAGGCTTCGGGGAAGGGTTAGGGTTAGGGTTCGGGCTAGGGTTAGGGTTAGGGGACCTGGATGGTTTAGGGTCCAAGTGAGGATACGGGAACGCTTTAGGGGGAGCGTGCGTGTGAGGGCGCGGGTTAGTGTTAGCGTACGGGTTAGGATTAGGGGACGGGTGAGGGTCAGGCTTCGGGGAAGGGTTAGGGTTAGGGTTCGGGCTAGGGTTAGGGTTAGGGGACGGGGACGGTTTAGGGTCCAGGTGAGGGTACGGCAACGCTTTAGGGGGAGCGTGCGTGTGAGGGCGCGGGTTAGTGTTAGCGTACGGGTTAGGATTAGGGGACAGGTGAGGGTCAGGCTTCGGGGAAGGGTTAGGGTTAGGGTTCGGGCTAGGGTTAGGGTTAGGGGACGGGGACGGCTTAGGGTCCAGGTGAGGGTACGGCAACGCTTTAGGGGGAGCGAGCGTGTGAGGGCGCGGGTTAGTGTTAGCGTACGGGTTAGGATTAGGGGACGGGTGAGGGTCAGGCTTCGGGGAAGGGTTAGGGTTAGGGTTCGGGCTAGGGTTAGGGTTAGGGTTAGGGGACGGTTTAGGGTCCAGGTGAGGGTACGGCAACGCTTTAGGGGGAGCGTGCATGTGAGGGCGCGGGTTAGTGTTAGCGTACGGTTTAGGATTAGGGGACGGGTGAGGGTCAGGCTTCGGGGAAAGGTTAGGGTTAGGGTTCGGGCTAGGGTTAGGGTTAGGGGACCTGGATGGTTTAGGGTCCAAGTGAGGATACGGCAACGCTTTAGGGGGAGCGTGCGTGTGAGGGCGCGGGATAGTGTTAGCGTACGGGTTAGGATTAGGGGACGGGTGAGGGTCAGGCTTCGGGGAAGTGTGAGGGTTAGGGTTCGCGCTAGGGTTAGGTTTACGGGACGGGGACGGGTTAGGGTCCACGTGAGGGTACGGCAATGCTTTAGGCGGAGCGTGCGTGTGAGGGCGCGGGTTAGTGTTAGCGTACGGGTTAGGATTAGGGGACGGGTGAGCGTCAGGCTTCGTGAAGGTTTAGGGTTAGGGTTCGGGTTAGGGTTAGGGTTAGGGGATGGGGACGGATTAGGGTCCAGGTGAGGGTATGGCAACGCTTTAGGGGGAGCGTGGGTGTGAGGGCGCGGGTTAGTGTTAGTGTTCGGGTTAGGATTAGGGGACGGGTGAGGGTCAGGCTTCGGGGAAGTGTTAGGGTTAGGGTTCGCGCTAGGGTTAGGGTTAGGGGACGGGGACGGGTTAGGGTCCAGGTGAGGGTACGGCAACGCTTTAGGGGGAGCGTGCGTGTGAGGGCGCGGGTTAGTGTTAGCGTACGGGTTAGGATTAGGGGACGGGTGAGGGTCAGGCTTCGGGGAAGTATTAGGGTTAGGGTTCGGTCTAGGGTTAGGGTTAGGTGACGGGGACGGTTTAGGGCCCAGGTGAGGGTACGGCAACGCTTTAGGGGGAGCGTGCGTGTGAGGGCGTGGGTTAGTGTTAGCGTACGGGTTAGGATTAGGGGACGGGTGAGGGTCAGGCTTCGGGGAAGGGTTAGGGTTAGGGTTCGGGCTAGGGTTAGGGTTAGGGGACGGGGACGGTTCAGGGTCCAGGTGAGGGTACGGCAACGCTTTAGGGGGAGCGTGCGTGTGAGGGCGCGGGTTAGTGTTAGCGTACGGGTTAGGATTAGGGGACGGGTGAGGGTCAGGCTTCGGGAAAGGGTTAGGGTTAGAGTTCGGGCAAGGTTTAGGGGACGGGGACGGTTTAGGGTCCAGGTGAGGGTACGGCAACGCTTTAGGGGGAGCGTGCCTGTGAGGGCGAGGGTTAGTGTTAGCGTACGGGTTAGGATTAGGGGACGGGTGAGCGTCAGGCTTCGGGGAAGGATTAGGGTTAGGGTTCGGGCTAGGGTTAGGGTTAGGGGATGGGGACGGTTTAGGGTCCAGGTGAGGGTACGGCAACGCTTTAGGGGGAGCGTGCGTGTGAGGGCGTGGGTTAGTGTTAGCGTACGGCTTAGAATTAGGGGACGGGTGAGCGTCAGGCTTCGGGGAAGGGTTAGGGTTAGGGTTCGGGCTAGGGTTAGGGTTAGGGGACGGGGACGGTTTAGGGTCCAGGTGAGGGTACGGCAACGCTTTAGGGGGAGCGTGCGTGTGAGGGCGCGGGTTAGTGTTAGCGTACGTGTTAGGATTAGGGAACGGGTGAGGGTCAGGCTTCGGGGAAGGGTTAGGGTTAGGGTTCGGGCAAGGGTTAGGGTTAGGGGACGGGGACGGTTTAGGGTCCAGGTGAGGGGACGGCAACGCTTTAGGGGGAGCGTGCGTGTGAGGGCGCGGGTTCGTGTTAGCATACGGGTTAGGTTTAGGGGACGGGTGAGGGTCAGGCTTCGGGGAAGTATTAGGGTTAGGGTTCGGTCTAGGGTTAGGGTTAGGGGACGGGGACGGTTTAGGGTCCAGGTGAGGGTACGGCAACGCTTTAGGGGGAGCGTGCGTGTCAGGGCGTGGGTTAGTGTTAGCGTACGGGTTAGGATTAGGGGACGGGTGAGGGTCAGGCTTCGGGGAAGGGTTAGGGTTAGGGTTCAGGTTAGGGTTAGGGTTAGGGGACGGGGACGGTTTAGGGTCCAGGTGAGGGTACGGCAATGCTTTAGGGGGAGCGTGCGTGTGAGGGCGCGGGTTAGTGTTAGCGTACGGGTTAGGATTAGGGGACGGGTGAGGGTCAGGCTTCGGGGAAGGGTTAGGGTTAGGGTTCGGGCAAGGCTTAGGGGACGGGGACGGTTTAGGGTCCAGGTGAGTGTACGGCAACGCTTTAGGGGGAGCGTGCGTGTGAGGGCGCGGGTTAGTGTTAGCGTACGGGTTAGGATTAGGGGACGGGTGAGGGTCAGGCTTCGGGGAAGGGTTAGGGTTAGGGTTCCGCCTAGGGTTAGGGTTAGGGGACAGGGACGGTTTAGGGTCCAGGTGAGGGTACGGCAACGCTTTAGGGGGAGCGTGCGTGTGAGGGCGAGGGTTAGTGTTAGCGTACGGGTTAGGATTAGGGGACGGGTGAGGGTCAGGCTTCGGGGAAGGGTTAGGGTTAGGGTTCGGGTTAGGGTTAGGGGACGGGGACGGTTTACGGTCCAGGTGAGGGTACGGCAATGCTTTAGGGGGAGCGTGCGTGTGAGGGCGCGGGTTAGTGTTAGCGTACGGGTTAGGATTAGGTGACGGATGAGGGTCAGGCTTCGGGGAAGGGTTAGGGTTAGGGTTCGGGCTAGGGTTAGGGGACGGGGACGGTTTACGGTCCAGGTGAGGGTACGGCAACGCTTTAGGGGGAGCGTGCATGTGAGGGCGCGGGTTAGTGTTAGTGTATCGGTTAGGATTAGGGGACGGGTGAGGGTCAGGCTTCGGGGAAGGGTTAGGGTTAGGGTTCGGGCTAGGGTTAGGGTTAGGGGACGGGGACGGTTTAGGGTCCAGGTGAGGGTACGGCAACGCTTTAGGGGGAGCGTGCATGTGAGGGCGCGGGTTAGTGTTAGCGTACGGCTTAGGATTAGGGGACGGGTGAGGGTCAGGCTTCGGGGAAGGGTTAGGGTTAGGGTTCGGGATAGGGTTAGGGTTAGGGGACAGGGACGGTTTAGGGTCCAGGTGAGGGTATGGCAACGCTTTAGGGGGAGCGTGGGTGTGAGGGCGTGGGTTAGTGTTAGCGTACGGGTTAGGATTAGGGGACGGGTGAGGGTCAGGCTTCGGGGAAGGGTTAGGGTTAGGGTTCGGGCTAGGGTTAGGGTTAGGGGACGGGGACGGTTTAGGGTCCAGGTGAGGGCACGGCAACGCTTTAGGGGGAGCGTGCGTGTGAGGGCGCGGGTTAGTGTTAGCGTACGGGTTAGGATTAGGGGACGGGTGAGGGTCAGGCTTCGGGGAAGGGTTAGAGTTAGGGTTCGGGCTACGGTTAGGGTTAGGGCACGGGGACGGTTTAGGGTCCAGGTGAGGGTTCGGCAACGCTTTAGGGGGAGCGTGCGTGTGAGGGCCTGGGTTAGTGTTAGCGTACGGGTTAGGATTAGGGGACGGGTGAGGGTCAGGCTTCGGGGAAGGGTTAGTGTTAGGGTTCGGGCTAGGGTTAGGGTTAGGGGACGGGGACGGTTTAGGGTCCAGGTGAGTGTACGGCAACGCTTTAGGGGGAGCGTGCGTGTGAGGGCGCGGGTTAGTGTTAGCGTACGGGTTAGGATTAGGGGACGGGTGAGGGTCAGGCTTCGGGGAAGGGTTAGGGTTAGGGTTCGGGCTAGGGTTAGGGTTAGGGGACGGGGACGGTTTAGGGTCCAGGTGAGGGTACGGCAACGCTTCAGGGGGAGCGTGCGTGTGAGGGCGCGGGTTAGTGTTAGCGTACGGGTTAGGATTAGGGGACGGGTGAGGGTCAGGCTTCGGGTAAGGGTTAGGGTTAGGGTTCGGGCTAGGGTTAGGGTTAGGGGACGGGGACGGTTTAGGGTCCAGGTGAGGGTACGGCAACGCTTTAGGGGAAGCGTGCGTGTGAGGGCGCGGGTTAGTGTTAGCGTACGGGTTAGGATTAGGGGACGGGTGAGGGTCAGGCTTCGGGGAAGGGTTAGGGTTAGGGTTCGGGCTAGGGTTAGGGTTAGGGGACGGGGACGGTTTAGGGTCCAGGTGAGGGTACGGCAACACTTTAGGGGGAGCGTGCGTGTGAGGGCGCGGGTTAGTGTTAGCTTACGGGTTAGGATTAGGGGACGGGTGAGGGTCAGGCTTCGGGGAAGGGTTAGGGTTATGGTTCGGGCTAGGGTTAGGGTTAGGGGACGGGGACGGGTTAGGGTCCAGGTGAGGGTACGGCAACGCTTTAGGGGGAGCGTGCGTGTGAGGGCGTGGGTTAGTGTTAGCGTACGGGTTAGGATTAGGAGACGGGTGAGGGTCAGGCTTCGGGGAAGGGTTAGGGTTAGGGTTCGGGCTAGGGTTAGGGTTAGGGGACAGGGACGGTTTAGGGTCCATGTGAGGGTACGGCAACGCTTTAGGGGGAGCGTGCGTGTGAAGGCGCGGGTTAGTGTTAGCGTACAGGTTAGGATTAGGGGACGGGTGAGGGTCAGGCTTCGGGGAAGGGTTAGGTTTAGGGTTCGGGCTAGGGTTAGGGTTAGGGGACGGGGACGGTTTAAGGTCCAGGTGAGGGTACGGCAACGCTTTAGGGGGAGCGTGCGTGTGAGGGCGCGGGTTAGTGTTAGCGTATGGGTTAGGATTAGGGGACGGGTGAGGGTCAGGCTTCAGGGAAGGGTTAGAGTTAGGGTTCGGGCTAGGGTTAGGTTTAGGGGACGGGGACTGTTTAGGGTGCAGGTGAGGGTACGGCAACGCTTTAGGGGGAGTGTGCGTGTGAAGGCGCGGGTTAGTGTTAGCGTACAGGTTAGGATTAGGGGACGGGTGAGGGTCAGGCTTCGGGGAAGGGTTAGGTTTAGGGTTCGGGCTAGGGTTAGGGTTAGGGGACGGGGACGGTTTAAGGTCCAGGTGAGGGTACGGCAACGCTTTAGGGGGAGCGTGCGTGTGAGGGCGCGGGTTAGTGTTAGCGTACGGGTTAGGATTAGGGGACGGGTGAGGGTCAGGCTTCGGGGAAGGGTTAGGGTTAGGGTTCGGGCTAGGGTTAGGGTTAGGGGACGGGGACGGTTTAGGGTCCAGGTGAGGGTTCGGCAACGCTTTCGGGGGAGCGTGCGTGTGAGGGCGCGGGTTAGTGTTAGCGTACGGGTTAGGATTAGGGGACGGGTGAGGGTCAGGCTTCGGGGAAGGGCTAGGGTTAGGGTTCGGGCTAGGGTTAGGGTTAGGGGACGGGGACGGTTTAGGGTCCAGGTGAGGGTACGGCAACGCTTTAGAGGGAGCGTGCGTGTGAGGGCGCGGGTTAGTGTTAGCGTACGGGTTAGGATTAGGGGACAGGTGAGTGTCAGGCTTCGGGGAAGGGTTAGTGTTAGGGTTCGGGCTAGGGTTAGGGTTAGGGGACGGGGACGGTTTAGGGTCCAGGTGAGGGTACGGCAACGCTTTAGGGGGAGCGTGCGTGTGAGGGCGCGGGTTAGTGTTAGCGTACGGGTTAGGATTAGGGGACGGGTGAGGGTCAGGCTTCGGGGAAGGGTTAGGGTTAGGGTTCAGGCTACGGTTAAGGTTAGGGTACGGGGACGGTTTAGGGTCCAGGTGAGGGTACGGCAATGCTTTAGGGGGAGCGTGCGTGTGAGGGCGCGGGTTAGTGTTAGTGTACGGGTTAGGATTAGGGGACGTGTGAGGGTCAGGCTTCGGGGAAGGGTTAGGGTTAGGGTTCGGGCTAGGGTTAGGGTTAGGGGTTGGGGACGGTTTAGGGTCCAGGTGAGGGTACGGCAACGCTTTAGGGGGAGCGTGCGTGTGAGGGCGCGGGTTAGTGTTAGTGTACGGGTTAGGATTAGGGGACGGGTGAGGGTCAGGCTTCGGGGAAGGGTTAGGGTTAGGGTTTGGGCTAGGGTTAGGGTTAGGGGACGGGGACGGTTTAGGGTCCAGGTGAGGGTACGGCAACGCTTTAGGGGAAGCGTGCGTGTGAGGGCGCGGGTTAGTGTTAGCGTACGGGTTAGGATTAGGGGACGGGTGAGGGTCAGGCTTCGGGGAAGGGTTAGGGTTAGGGTTCGGGCTAGGGTTAGGGTTAGGGGACGGGGACGGTTTAGGGTCCAGGTGAGGGTACGGCAACACTTTAGGGGGAGCGTGCGTGTGAGGGCGCGGGTTAGTGTTAGCTTACGGGTTAGGATTAGGGGACGGGTGAGGGTCAGGCTTCGGGGAAGGGTTAGGGTTAGGGTTCGGGCTAGGGTTAGGGTTAGGGGACGGGGATGGGTTAGGGTCCAGGTGAGGGTACGGCAACGCTTTAGGGGGAGCGTGCGTGTGAGGGCGTGGGTTAGTGTTAGCGTACGGGTTAGGATTAGGAGACGGGTGAGGGTCAGGCTTCGGGGAAGGGTTAGGGTTAGGGTTCGGGCTAGGGTTAGGGTTAGGGGACAGGGACGGTTTAGGGTCCATGTGAGGGTACGGCAACGCTTTAGGGGGAGCGTGGGTGTGAGGGCGCGGGTTAGTGTTAGCGTACGGGTTAGGATTAGGGGACGGGTGAGGGTCAGGCTTCAGGGAAGGGTTAGAGTTAGGGTTCGGGCTAGGGTTAGGTTTAGGGGACGGGGACTGTTTAGGGTGCAGGTGAGGGTACGGCAACGCTTTAGGGGGAGCGTGCGTGTGAAGGCGCGGGTTAGTGTTAGCGTACAGGTTAGGATTAGGGGACGGGTGAGGGTCAGGCTTCGGGGAAGGGTTAGGTTTAGGGTTCGGGCTAGGGTTAGGGTTAGGGGACGGGGACGGTTTAAGGTCCAGGTGAGGGTACGGCAACGCTTTAGGGGGAGCGTGCGTGTGAGGGCGCGGGTTAGTGTTAGCGTACGGGTTAGGATTAGGGGACGGGTGAGGGTCAGGCTTCGGGGAAGGGTTAGGGTTAGGGTTCGGGCTAGGGTTAGGGTTAGGGGACGGGGACGGTTTAGGGTCCAGGTGAGGGTACGGCAACGCTTTCGGGGGAGCGTGCGTGTGAGGGCGCGGGTTAGTGTTAGCGTACGGGTTAGGATTAGGGGACGGGTGAGGGTCAGGCTTCGGGGAAGGGTTAGGGTTAGGGTTCGGGCTAGGGTTAGGGTTAGGGGACGGGGACGGTTTAGGGTCCAGGTGAGGGTACGGCAACGCTTTAGAGGGAGCGTGCGTGTGAGGGCGCGGGTTAGTGTTAGCGTACGGGTTAGGATTAGGGGACGGGTGAGTGTCAGGCTTCGGGGAAGGGTTAGTGCTAGGGTTCGGGCTAGGGTTAGGGTTAGGGGACGGGGACGGTTTAGGGTCCAGGTGAGGGTACGGCAACGCTTTAGGGGGAGCGTGCGTGTGAGGGCGCGGGTTAGTGTTAGCGTACGGGTTAGGATTAGGGGACGGGTGAGGGTCAGGCTTCGGGGAAGGGTTAGGGTTAGGGTTCGGGCTACGGTTAAGGTTAGGGTACGGGGACGGTTTAGGGTCCAGGTGAGGGTACGGCAATGCTTTAGGGGGAGCATGCGTGTGAGGGCGCGGGTTAGTGTTAGTGTACGGGTTAGGATTAGGGGACGTGTGAGGGTCAGGCTTCGGGGAAGGGTTAGGGTTAGGATTCGGGCTAGGGTTAGTGTTAGGGGTTGGGGACGGTTTAGGGTCCAGATGAGGGTACGGCAACGCTTTAGGGGGAGCGTGCGTGTGAGGGCACGGGTTAGTGTTAGTGTACGGGTTAGGATTAGGGGATGGGTGAGGGTCAGGCTTCGGGGAAGGGTTAGGGTTAGGGTTAGGGGACGGGTACGGTTTAGGGTCCAGGTGAGGGTACGGCAACACTTTAGGGGGAGCGTGCGTGTGAGGACGCGGGTTAGTGTTAGTGTACGGGTTAGGATTAGGGGACGGGTGAGGGTCAGGCTTCGGGGAAGGGTTAGGGTTAGGGTTCGGGCTAGGGTTAGGGTTAGGGTTAGGGGACGGTTTAGGGTCCAGGTGAGGGTACGGCAACGCTTTAGGGGGAGCGTGCGTGTGAGGGCGCGGGTTAGTGTTAGCGTATGGGTTAGGATTAGGGGACGGGTGAGGGTCAGGCTTCGGGGAAGGGTTAGGGTTAGGGTTCGGGCTAGGGTTAGGGTTAGGGGACGGGGACGGTTTAGGGTCCAGGTGAGTGTACGGCAACGCTTTAGGGGGAGCGTGCGTGTGAGGGCGCGGGTTAGAGTTAGCGTACGGGTTAGGATTAGGGGACGGGTGAGGGTCAGGCTTCGGGGAAGGGTTAGGGTTAGGGTTGGGGCTAGGGTTAGGGTTAGGGGACGGGGACGGTTTAGGGTCCAGGTGAGGGTACGGCAACGCTTTAGGGGGAGCGTGCGTGTGAGGGCGCGGGTTAGTGTTAGCGTACGGGTTAGGATTCGGGGACGGGTGAGGGTCAGGCTTCGGGGAAGGGTTAGGGTTAGGGTTCGGGCTACGGTTAAGGTTAGGATACGGGGACGGTTTAGGGTCCAGGTGAGGGTATGGCAATGCTTTAGGGGGAGCGTGCGTGTGAGGGCGCGGGTTAGTGTTAGTGTACGGGTTAGGATTAGGGGACGTGTGAGGGTCAGGCTTCGGGGAAGGGTTAGGGTTAGGGTTCGGGCTAGGGTTAGGGTTAGGGGTTGGGGACGGTTTAGGGTCCAGGTGAGGGTACGGCAACGCTTTAGGGGGAGCGTGCGTGTGAGGGCGCGGGTTAGTGTTAGTGTACGGGTTAGGATTAGGGGACGTGTGAGGGTCAGGCTTCGGGGAAGTGTTAGGGTTAGGGTTCGGGCTAGGGTTAGGGTTAGGGGTTGGGGACGGTTTAGGGTCCAGGTGAGGGTACGGCAACGCTTTAGGGGGAGCGTGCGTGTGAGGGCGCGGGTTAGTGTTAGCGTATGGGTTAGGATTAGGGGACGGGTGAGGGTCAGGCTTCGGGGAAGGGTTAGGGTTAGGGTTCGGGCTAGGGTTAGGGTTAGGGGACGGGGACGGTTTAGGGTCCAGGTGAGTGTACGGCAACGCTTTAGGGGGAGCGTGCGTGTGAGGGCGCGGGTTAGAGTTAGCGTACGGGTTAGGATTAGGGGACGGGTGAGGGTCAGGCTTCGGGGAAGGGTTAGGGTTAGGGTTGGGGCTAGGGTTAGGGTTAGGGGACGGGGACGGTTTAGGGTCCAGGTGAGGGTACGGCAACGCTTTAGGGGGAGCGTGCGTGTGAGGGCGCGGGTTAGTGTTAGCGTACGGGTTAGGATTAGGGGACGGGTGAGGGTCAGGCTTCGGGGAAGGGTTAGGGTTAGGGTTCGGGCTACGGTAAAGGTTAGGATACAGGGACGGTCTAGGGTCCAGGTGAGGGTACGGCAATGCTTTAGGGGGAGCGTGCGTGTGAGGGCGTGGGTTAGTGTTAGTGTACGGGTTAGGATTAGGGGACGTGTGAGGGTCAGGCTTCGGGGAAGGGTTAGGGTTAGGGTTCGGGCTAGGGTTAGGGTTAGGGGTTGGGGACGGTTTAGGGTCCAGGTGAGGGTACGGCAACGCTTTAGGGGGAGCGTGCGTGTGAGGGCGCGGGTTAGTGTTAGTGTACGGGTTAGGATTAGGGGACGTGTGAGGGTCAGGCTTCGGGGAAGGGTTAGGGTTAGGGTTCGGGCTAGGGTTAGGGTTAGGGGTTGGGGACGGTTTAGGGTCCAGGTGAGGGTACGGCAACGCTTTAGGGGGAGCGTGCGTGTGAGGGCGCGGGTTAGTGTTAGCGTACGGGTTAGGATTAGGGGACGGGTGAGGGTCAGGCTTCGGGGAAGGGTTAGTGTTAGGGTTCGGGCTAGGGTTAGGGTTAGGGGACGGGGACGGTTTAGGGTCCAGGTGAGGGTACGGCAACGCTTTAGGGGGAGCGTGCGTGTGAGGGCGCGGGTTAGTGTTAGCGTACGGGTTAGGATTAGGGGACGGGTGAGGGTCAGGCTTCGGGGAATGGTTAGGCTTAGGGTTCGGGGTAGGGTTAGGGTTAGGGGACGGGGACGGTTTAGGGTCCAGGTGAGGGTACGGCAACGCTTTAGGGGGAGCGTGCGTGTGAGGGCGAGGGTTAGTGTTAGCGTACGGGTTAGGATTAGGGGACGGGTGAGGGTCAGGCTTCGGGGAAGGGTTACGGTTAGGGTTCGGGCTAGGGTTAGGGTTAGGGAACGGGGACGGTTTAGGGTCCAGGTGAGGGTACGGCAACGCTTTAGGGGGAGCGTGCGTGTGAGGGCGTGGGTTAGTGTTAGCGTACGGGTTAGGATTAGGGGACGGGTGAGGGTCAGGCTTCGGGGAAGGGTTAGGGTTAGGGTTCGGGCTAGGGTTAGGGTTAGGGGACGGGGACGGTTTAGGGTCCAGGTGAGGGCACGGCAACGCTTTAGGGGGAGCGTGCGTGTGAGGGCGCGGGGTAGTGTTAGCGTACGGGTTAGGATTAGGGGACGGGTGAGGGTCAGGCTTCGGGGAAGGGTTAGGGTTAGGGTTCGGGCTAGGGTTAGGGTTAGGGCACGGGGACGGTTTAGGGTCCAGGTGAGGGTACGGCAACGCTTTAGGGGGAGCGTGCGTGTGAGGGCCTGGGTTAGTGTTAGCGTACGGGTTAGGATTAGGGGACGGGTGAGGGACAGGCTTCGGGGAAGTGTTAGTGTTAGGGTTCGGGCTAGGGTAGGGGACGGGGACGGGGACGGTTTAGGGTCCAGGTGAGGGTACGGCAACGCTTTAGGGGGAGCGTGCGTGTGAGGGCACGGGTTAGTGTTAGCGTACGGGTTAGGATTAGGGGACGGGTGAGGGTCAGGCTTCGGGGAAGGGTTAGGGTTAGGGTTCGGGCTAGGGTTAGGGTTAGGGGACGGGGACGGTTTAGGGTCCAGGTGAGGGTACGGCAACGCTTTAGGGGGAGCGTGGGTGTGAGGGCGTGGGTTAGTGTTAGCGTACGGGTTAGGATTAGGGGACGGGTGAGGGACAGGCTTCGGGGAAGTGTTAGTGTTAGGGTTCGGGCTAGGGTAGGGGACGGGGACGGGGACGGTTTAGGGTCCAGGTGAGGGTACGGCAACGCTTTAGGGGGAGTGTGCGTGTGAGGGCGCGGGTTAGTGTTAGCGTACGGGTTAGGATTAGGGGACGGGTGAGGGTCAGGCTTCGGGGAAGGGTTAGGGTTAGGGTTCGGGCTAGGGTTAGGGTTAGGGGACGGGGACGGTTTAGGGTCCAGGTGAGGGTACGGCAACGCTTTAGGGGGAGCGTGGGTGTGAGGGCGTGGGTTAGTGTTAGCGTACGGGTTAGGATTAGGGGACGGGTGAGGGACAGGCTTCGGGGAAGTGTTAGTGTTAGGGTTCGGGCTAGGGTAGGGGACGGGGACGGGGACGGTTTAGGGTCCAGGTGAGGGTACGGCAACGCTTTAGGGGGAGTGTGCGTGTGAGGGCGCGGGTTAGTGTTAGCGTACGGGTTAGGATTAGGGGACGGGTGAGGGTCAGGCTTCGGGGAAGGGTTAGGGTTAGGGTTCGGGCTAGGGTTAGGGTTAGGGGACGGGGACGGTTTAGGGTCCAGGTGAGGGTACGGCAACGCTTTAGGGGGAGCGTGGGTGTGAGGGCGTGGGTTAGTGTTAGCGTACGGGTTAGGATTAGGGGACGGGTGAGGGTCAGGCTTCGGGGAAGGGTTAGTGTTAGGGTTCGGGCTAGGGTTAGGGTTAGGGGACGGGGACGGTTTAGGGTCCAGGTGAGGGTACGGCAACGCTTTAGGGGGAGTGTGCGTGTGAGGGCGCGGGTTAGTGTTAGCGTACGGGTTAGGATTAGGGGACGGGTGAGGGTCAGGCTTCGGGGAAGGGTTAGGGTTAGGGTTCGGGCTAGGGTTAGGGTTAGGGGACGGGGACGGTTTAGGGTCCAGGTGAGGGTACGGCAACGCTTCAGGGGGAGCGTGCGTGTGAGGGCGCGGGTTAGTGTTAGCGTACGCGTTAGGATTAGGGGACGGGTGAGGGTCAGGCTTCGGGGAAGGGTTAGGGTTAGGGTTCGGGCTAGGGTTAGGGTTAGGGGACGGGGACGGTTTAGGGTCCAGGTGAGGGTACGGCAACGCTTTAGGGGAAGCGTGCGTGTGAGGGCGCGGGTTAGTGTTAGCGTACGGGTTAGGATTAGGGGACGGGTGAGGGTCAGGCTTCGGGGAAGGGTTAGGGTTAGGGTTCGGGCTAGGGTTAGGGTTAGGGGACGGGGACGGTTTAGGGTCCAGGTGAGGGTACGGCAACACTTTAGGGGGAGCGTGCGTGTGAGGGCGCGGGTTAGTGTTAGCGTACGGGTTAGGATTAGGGGACGGGTGAGTGTCAGGCTTCGGGGAAGGGTTAGGGTTAGGGTTCGGGCTAGGTTTAGGGTTAGGGTTAGGGGACGGTTTAGGGTCCAGGTGAGGGTACGGCAATGCTTTAGGGGGAGCGTGCGTGTGAGGGCGCGGGTTAGTGTTAGCGTATGGGTTAGGATTAGGGGACGGGTGAGGATCAGGCTTCGGGGAAGGGTTAGGGTTAGGGTTCTGGCTCGGGTTAGGGTTAGGGGACGGGGACGGGTTAGGGTCCAGGTGAGGGTACGGCAACGCTTTAGTGGGAGCGTGCGTGTGAGGGCGTGGGTTAGTGTTAGCGTACGGGTTAGGATTAGGGGACGGGTGAGGGTCAGGCTTCGTGGAAGAGTTAGGGTTAGGGTTCGGGCTAGGGTTAGGGTTAGGGGACGGGGACGGTTTAGGGTCCAGGTGAGGGTACGGCAACGCTTTAGGGGGAGCGTTCGTGTGAGGGCACGGCTTAGTGTTAGCATACGGGTTAGGATTAGGGGACGGGTGAGGGTCAGGTTTCGGGGAAGTGTTAGGGTTAGGGTTCGCGCTAGGGTTAGGGTTAGGGGACGGGGACGGGTTAGGGTCCAGGTGAGGGTACGGCAACGCTTTAGGGGGAGCGTGCGTGTGAGGGCGCGGGTTAGTGTTAGCGTACGGGTTAGGATTAGGGGACGGGTGAGCGTCAGGCTTCGGTGAAGGTTTAGGGTTAGGGTTCGGGCTAGGGTTAGGGTTAGGGGATGGGGACGGATTAGGGTCCAGGTGAGGGTATGGCAACGCTTTAGGGGGAGCGTGGGTGTGAGGGCGCGGGTTAGTGTTAGCGTACGGGTTAGGATTAGGGGACGGGTGAGTGTCAGGCTTCGGGGAAGGGTTAGGGTTAGGGTTTGGGCTAGGGTTAGGGTTAGGGGACGGGGACGGTTTAGGGTCCAGGTGAGGGTACGGCAACGCTTTAGGGGGAGCATGCGTGTGAGGGCGCGGGTTAGTGTTAGCGTACGGGTTAGGATTAGGGGACGGGTGAGGGTCAGGCTTCGGGGAAGGGTTAGGGTTAGGGTTCGGGCTAGGGTTAGGGTTAGGGGACGGGGACGGTTTAGGGTCCAGGTGAGGGTACGGCAACGCTTTAGGGGGAGCGTGCGTGTGACGGCGCGGGTTAGTGTTAGCGTACGGGTTAGGATTAGGGGACGGGTGAGGGTCAGGCTTCGGGTAAGTGTTAGGGTTAGGGTTCGGGCTAGGGTTAGGGTTAGGGGACAGGGACGGTTTAGGGTCCAGGTGAGGGTATGGCAACGCTTTAGGGGGAGCGTGGGTGTGAGGGCGCGGGTTAGTGTTAGCGTACGTGTTAGGATTAGGGGACGGGTGAGGGTCAGGCTTCGGGGAAGGGTTAGGGTTAGGGTTCGGGCTAGGGTTAGGGTTAGGGGACGGGGACGGTTTAGGGTCCAGGTGAGGGTACGGCAACGCTTTAGGGGGAGCGTGCGTGTGAGGGCACGGGTTAGTGTTAGCGTACGGGTTAGGATTAGGGGATGGGTGAGGGTCAGGCTTCGGGGAAGGGTTAGGGTTAGGGTTCAGGCTAGGGTTAGGGTTAGGGGATGGGGACGGTTTAGGGTCCAGGTGAGGGTACGGCAACGCTTTAGGGGGAGCGTGCGTGTGAGGGCGCGGGTTAGTGTTAGCGTACGGGTTAGGATTAGGGGACGGGTGAGGGTCAGGCTTCGGGGAAGGGTTAGGGTTAGGGTTCGTGCTAGGGTTAGGGTTAGGGGACGGGGACGGTTTAGGGTCCAGGTGAGGGTACTGCAACGCTTTAGGGGGAGCGTGCGTGTGAGGGCGCGGGTTCGTGTTAGCGTTCGGGTTAGGATTAGGGGACGGGTGAGGGTCAGGCTTCGGGGAAGGATTAGGGTTAGGGTTCGGGCTAGGGTTAGGGTTAGGGGACGGGGACGGTTTAGGGTCCAGGTGAGGGTACGGCAACGTTTTAGGGGGAGCGTGCGTGTGAGGGCGTGGGTTAGTGTTAGCGTACGGGTTAGGATTAGGGGACGGGTGAGCGTCAGGCTTCGGGGAAGTGTTAGGGTTAGGGTTCGGGCTAGGGTTAGGGTTAGGTGACGGGGACGGTTTAGGGTCCAGGTGAGGGTACGGCAACGCTTTAGGGGGAGCGTGCGTGTGAGGGCGCGGGTTAGTGTTAGCGTACGGGTTAGGATTAGGGGACGGGTGAGGGTCAGGCTTCGGGAAAGTGTTAGGGTTAGGGTTCGGGCAAGGTTTAGGGGACGGGGACGGTTTAGGGTCCAGGTGAGGGTACGGCAACGCTTTAGGGGGAGCGTGCGTGTGAGGGCGCGGGTTAGTGTTAGCGTACGGGTTAGGATTAGGGGACGGGTGAGGGTCAGGCTTCGGGGAAGGATTAGGGTTAGGGTTCGGGCTAGGGTTAGGGTTAGGGGACGGGGACGGTTTAGGGTCCAGGTGAGGGTACGGAAACGCTTTAGGGGGAGCGTGCATGTGAGGGCGTGGGTTAGTGTTAGCGTACGGGTTAGGATATGGTGACGGGTGAGCGTCAGGCTTCGGGGAAGGGTTAGGGTTAGGGTTCGGGCTAGGGTTAAGGTTAGGGGACGGGGACGGTTTAGGGTCCAGGTGAGGGTACGGCAACGCTTTAGGGGGAGGGTGCGTGTGAGGGCGCGGGTTAGTGTTAGCGTACGGGTTAGGATTAGGGGACGGATGAGGGTCAGGCTTCGGGAAAGGGTTAGGGTTAGGGTTCGGGCTAGGGTTAGGGGACGGGGATGGTTTACGGTCCAGGTGAGGGTACGGCAACGCTTTAGGGGGAGCGTGCGTGTGAGGGCGCGGTTTAGTGTTAGCGTACGGGTTAGGATTAGGCGACGGGTGAGGGTCAGGCTTCGGGGAAGTGTTAGGGTTAGAGTTCGGGCTAGGGTTAGGGTTAGGGGACGGGGACGGTTTAGGGTCCAGGTGAGGGTACGGCAACGCTTTAGGGGGAGCGTGCGTGTGAGGGCGCGGGTTAGTGTTAGTGTATCGGTTAGGATTAGGGGACGGGTGAGGGTTAGGCTTCGGGGAAGGGTTAGGGTTAGGGTTCGGGCTAGGGTTAGGGTTAGGGGACGGGGACGGTTTAGGGTCCAGGTGAGGGTACGGCAACGCTTTAGGCGGAGCGTGCGTGTGAGGGCGCGGGTTAGTGTTAGCGTACGGGTTAGGATTAGGGGACGGGTGAGGGTCAGGCTTCGGGGAAGTGTTAGGGTTAGGGTTCGGGCTAGGGTTAGGGTTAGGGGACGGGGACGGGTTAGGGTCCAGGTGAGGGTACGGCAACGCTTTAGCGGGAGCGTGCATGTGAGGGCGCGGGTTAGTGTTAGCGTACGGGTTAGGATTAGGGGACGGGTGAGGGTCAGGCTTCGGGGAAGGGTTAGGGTTAGGGTTCGGGCTAGGGTTAGGGTTAGGGGACGGGGACGGTTTAGGGTCCACGTGAGGGTACGGCAACGCTTTAGGGGGAGCGTGCGTGTGAGGGCGTGGGTTAGTGTTAGCGTACGGGTTAGGATTAGGGGATGGGTGAGGGTCAGGCTTCGGGGAAGGGTTAGGGTTAGGGTTCGGGCTAGGGTTAGGGTTAGGGGACGGGGACGGTTTAGGGTCCAGGTGAGGGTACAGCAACGATTTAGGGGGAGCGTGCGTGTGAGGGCGCGGGTTAGTGTTAGCGTACGGGTTAGGATTAGGGGACGGGTGAGGGTCAGGCTTCGGGGAAGGGTTAGGGTTAGGGTTCGGGCTAGGGTTAGGGTTAGGGGACGGGGACGGTTTAGGGTCCAGGTGAGGGTATGGCAACGCTTTAGGGGGAGCGTGGGTGTGAGGGCGTGGGTTAGTGTTAGCGTACGGGTTAGTATTAGGGGACGGGTGAGGGTCAGGCTTCGGGGAAGGGTTAGGGTTAGAGTTCGGGCTAGGGTTAGGGTTAGGGGACGGGGACGGTTTAGGGTCCAGGTGAGGGTACGGCAACGCTTCAGGGGGAGCGTGCATGTAAGGGCGCGGGTTAGTGTTAGCATACGGTTTAGGATTAGGGGACGGGTGAGGGTCAGGCTTCGGGGAAGGGTTAGGGTTAGGGTTCGGGCTAGGGTTAGGGTTAGGGGACGGGGACGGTTTAGGGTCCAGGTGAGGGTACGGCAACGCTTTAGGGGAAGCGTGCGTGTGAGGGCGCGGGTTAGTGTTAGCGTACGGGTTAGGATTAGGGGACGGGTGAGGGTCAGGCTTTGGGGAAGGGTTAGGGTTAGGGTTCGGGCTAGGGTTAGGGTTAGGGGACGGGGACGGTTTAGGGTCCAGGTGAGGGTACGGCAACACTTTAGGGGGAGCGTGCGTGTGAGGGCGCGGGTTAGTGTTAGCGTACGGGTTAGGATTAGCGGACGGGTGAGGGTCAGGCTTCGGGGAAGGGTTAGGGATAGGGTTCGGGCTAGGGTTAGGGTTAGGGTTAGGGGACGGTTTAGGGTCCAGGTGAGGGTACGGCAACGCTTTAGGGGGAGCGTGCGTGTGAGGGCGCGGGTTAGTGTTAGCGTATGGGTTAGGATTAGGGGACGGGTGAGGGTCAGGCTTCGGGGAAGTGTTAGGGTTAGGGTTCGCGCTAGGGTTAGGGTTAGGGGACGGGGACGGGTTAGGGTCCAGGTGAGGGTACGGCAACGCTTTAGGGGGAGCGTTCGTGTGAGGGCGCGGGTTAGTGTTAGCGTACGGGTTAGGATTAGGGGACGGGTGAGCGTCAGGCTTCGGTGAAGGTTTAGGGTTAGGGTTCGGGCTAGGGTTAGGGTTAGGGGACGGGGACGGTTTAGGGTCCAGGTGAGGGTATGGCAACGCTTTAGGGGGAGCGTGGTTGTGAGGGCGCGGGTTAGTGTTAGCGTACGTGTTAGGATTAGGGGACGGGTGAGGGTCAGGCTTCGGGGAAGGGTTAGGGTTAGGGTTCGGGCTAGGGTTAGGGTTAGGGGACGGGGACGGTTTAGGGTCCAGGTGAGGGTACGGCAACGCTTTAGGGGGAGCGTGCGTGTGAGGGCGTGGGTTAGTGTTAGCGTACGGGTTAGGATTAGGGGATGGGTGAGGGTCAGGCTTCGGGGAAGGGTTAGGGTTAGGGTTCGGGCTAGGGTTAGAGTTAGGGGATGGGGACGGTTTAGGGTCCAGGTGAGGGTACGGCAACGCTTTAGGGGGAGCGTGCGTGTGAGGGCGCGGGTTAGTGTTAGCGTACGGGTTAGGATTAGGGGACGGGTGAGGGTCAGGCTTCGGGGAAGGGTTAGGGTTAGGGTTCGCGCTAGGGTTAGGGTTAGGGGACGGGGACGGTTTAGGGTCCAGGTGAGGGTACGGCAACGCTTTAGGGGGAGCGTGCGTGTGAGGGCGCGGGTTCGTGTTAGCGTTCGGGTTAGGATTAGGGACGGGTGAGGGTCAGGCTTCGGGGAAGGATTAGGGTTAGGGTTCGGGCTAGGGTTAGGGTTAGGGGATGGGGACGGTTTAGGGTCCAGGTGAGGGTACGGCAACGCTTTAGGGGGAGCGTGCGTGTGAGGGCGTGGGTTAGTGTTAGCGTACGGGTTAGGATTAGGGGACGGGTGAGCGTCAGGCTTCGGGGAGGGGTTAGGGTTAGGGTTCGGGCTAGGGTTAGGGTTAGGTGACGGGAACGGTTTAGGGTCCAGATGAGGGTATGGCAACGCTTTAGGGGGAGCGTGCGTGTGAGGGCGCGGGTTAGTGTTAGCGTACGGGTTAGGATTAGGGGACGGGTGAGGGTCAGGCTTCGGGGAAGGGTTAGGGTTAGGGTTCGGGCTAGGGTTAGGGTTAGGGGACGGGGACGGTTTAGGGTCCAGGTGAGGGTATGGCAACGCTTTCGGGGGAGGGTGCGTGTGAGGGCGTGGGTTAGTGTTACCGTACGGGTTAGGATTAGGGGACGGGTGAGGGTCAGGCTTCGGGGAAGGGTTAGGGTTAGGGTTCGGGCTAGGGTTAGGGTTAGGGGACGGGGACGGTTTAGGGTCCAGGTGAGGGCACGGCAACGCTTTAGGGGGAGCGTGCGTGTGAGGGCGCGGGTTAGTGTTAGCGTACGGGTTAGGATTAGGGGACGGGTGAGGGTCAGGCTTCGGGGAAGGGTTAGGGTTAGGGTTCGGGCTAGGGTTAGGGTTAGGGCACGGGGACGGTTTAGGGTCCAGGTGAGGGTACGGCAACTCTTTAGGGGGAGCGTGGGTGTGAGGGCGTGGGTTAGTGTTAGCGTACGGGTTAGGATTAGGGGACGGGTGAGGGTCAGGCTTCGGGGAAGGGTTAGTGTTAGGGTTCGGGCTAGGGTTAGGGTTAGGGGACGGGGACGGTTTAGGGTCCAGGTGAGGGTACGGCAACGCTTCAGGGGGAGCGTGCGTGTGAGGGCGCGGGTTAGTGTTAGCGTACGGGTTAGGATTAGGGGACGGGTGAGGGTCAGGCTTCGGGGAAGGGTTAGGGTTAGGGTTCGGGCTAGGGTTAGGGTTAGGGGACGGGGACGGTTTAGGGTCCAGGTGAGGGTACGGCAACGCTTTAGGGGAAGCGTGCGTGTGAGGGCGCGGGTTAGTGTTAGCGTACGGGTTAGGATTAGGGGACGGGTGAGCGTCAGGCTTCGGGGAGGGGTTAGGGTTAGGGTTCGGGCTAGGGTTAGGGTTAGGTGACGGGGACGGTTTAGGGTCCAGGTGAGGGTATGGCAACGCTTTCGGGGCAGGGTGCGTGTGAGGGCGTGGGTTAGTGTTACCGTACGGGTTAGGATTAGGGGACGGGTGAGGGTCAGGCTTCGGGGAAGGGTTAGGGTTAGGGTTCGGGCTAGGGTTAGGGTTAGGGGACGGGGACGGTTTAGGGTCCAGGTGAGGGCACGGCAACGCTTTAGGGGGAGCGTGCGTGTGAGGGCGCGGGTTAGTGTTAGCGTACGGGTTAGGATTAGGGGACGGGTGAGGGTCAGGCTTCGGGGAAGGGTTAGGGTTAGGGTTCGGGCTAGGGTTAGGGTTAGGGCACGGGGACGGTTTAGGGTCCAGGTGAGGGTACGGCAACGCTTTAGGGGGAGTGTGCGTGTGAGGGCGCGGGTTAGTGTTAGCGTACGGGTTAGGATTAGGGGACGGGTGAGGGTCAGGCTTCGGGGAAGGGTTAGGGTTAGGGTTCGGGCTAGGGTTAGGGTTAGGGCACGGGGACGGTTTAGGGTCCAGGTGAGGGTACGGCAACGCTTTAGGGGGAGCGTGGGTGTGAGGGCGTGGGTTAGTGTTAGCGTACGGGTTAGGATTAGGGGACGGGTGAGGGTCAGGCTTCGGGGAAGGGTTAGGGTTAGGGTTCGGGCTAGGGTTAGGGTTAGGGGACGGGGACGGTTTAGGGTCCAGGTGAGGGTACGGCAACGCTTCAGGGGGAGCGTGCGTGTGAGGGCGCGGGTTAGTGTTAGCGTACGGGTTAGGATTAGGGGACGGGTGAGGGTCAGGCTTCGGGGAAGGGTTAGGGTTAGGGTTCGGGCTAGGGTTAGGGTTAGGGCACGGGGACGGTTTAGGGTCCAGGTGAGGGTACGGCAACGCTTTAGGGGGAGCGTGCGTGTGAGGGCCTGGGTTAGTGTTAGCGTACGGGTTAGGATTAGGGGACGGGTGAGGGTCAGGCTTCGGGGAAGGGTTAGTGTTAGGGTTCGGGCTAGGGTTAGGGTTAGGGGACGGGGACGGTTTAGGGTCCAGGTGAGGGTACGGCAACGCTTTAGGGGGAGTGTGCGTGTGAGGGCGCGGGTTAGTGTTAGCGTACGGGTTAGGATTAGGGGACGGGTGAGGGTCAGGCTTCGGGGAAGGGTTAGGGTTAGGGTTCGGGCTAGGGTTAGGGTTAGGGCACGGGGACGGTTTAGGGTCCAGGTGAGGGTACGGCAACTCTTTAGGGGGAGCGTGGGTGTGAGGGCGTGGGTTAGTGTTAGCGTACGGGTTAGGATTAGGGGACGGGTGAGGGTCAGGCTTCGGGGAAGGGTTAGTGTTAGGGTTCGGGCTAGGGTTAGGGTTAGGGGACGGGGACGGTTTAGGGTCCAGGTGAGGGTACGGCAACGCTTTAGGGGGAGTGTGCGTGTGAGGGCGCGGGTTAGTGTTAGCGTACGGGTTAGGATTAGGGGACGGGTGAGGGTCAGGATTCGGGGAAGGGTTAGGGTTAGGGTTTGGGCTAGGGTTAGGGTTAGGGGACGGGGACGGTTTAGGGTCCAGGTGAGGGTACGGCAACGCTTCAGGGGGAGCGTGCGTGTGAGGGCGCGGGTTAGTGTTAGCGTACGGGTTAGGATTAGGGGACGGGTGAGGGTCAGGCTTCGGGGAAGGGTTAGGGTTAGGGTTCGGGCTAGGGTTAGGGTTAGGGGACGGGGACGGTTTAGGGTCCAGGTGAGGGTACGGCAACGCTTTAGGGGAAGCGTGCGTGTGAGGGCGCGGGTTAGTGTTAGCGTACGGGTTAGGATTAGGGGACGGGTGAGCGTCAGGCTTCGGGGAGGGGTTAGGGTTAGGGTTCGGGCTAGGGTTAGGGTTAGGTGTCGGGGACGGTTTAGGGTCCAGGTGAGGGTATGGCAACGCTTTCGGGGCAGGGTGCGTGTGAGGGCGTGGGTTAGTGTTACCGTACGGGTTAGGATTAGGGGACGGGTGAGGGTCAGGTTTCGGGGAAGGGTTAGGGTTAGGGTTCGGGCTAGGGTTAGGGTTAGGGGACGGGGACGGTTTAGGGTCCAGGTGAGGGCACGGCAACGCTTTAGGGGGAGCGTGCGTGTGAGGGCGCGGGTTAGTGTTAGCGTACGGGTTAGGATTAGGGGACGGGTGAGGGTCAGGCTTCGGGGAAGGGTTAGGGTTAGGGTTCGGGCTAGGGTTAGGGTTAGGGCACGGGGACGGTTTAGGGTCCAGGTGAGGGTACGGCAACGCTTTAGGGGGAGCGTGCGTGTGAGGGCGCGGGTTAGTGTTAGCGTACGGGTTAGGATTAGGGGACGGGTGAGGGTCAGGCTTCGGGGAAGGGTTAGGGTTAGGGTTCGGGCTAGGGTTAGGGTTAGGGGACGGGGACGGTTTAGGTTCCCGGTGAGGGTACGGCAACGCTTTAGGGGGAGCGTGCGTGTGAGGGCGTGGTTTAGTGTTAGCGTACGGGTTAGGTTTATGGGACGGGTGAGGGTCAGGCTTTGGGGAATGGTTAGGGTTAGGTTTCGGGCTAGGGTTAGGGTTAGGGGACGGGGACGGTTTAGGGTCCAGGTGAGGGTACGGCAACGCTTTAGGGGGAGCGTGCGTGTGAGGGCGCGGGTTAGTGTTAGCGTACGGGTTAGGATTAGGGGACGGGTGAGGGTCAGGCTTCGGGTAAGGGTTAGGGTTAGGGTTCGGGCTAGGGTTAGGGTTAGGGGACGGGGACGGTTTAGGGTCCAGGTGAGGGTATGGCAACGCTTTAGGGGGAGCGTGGGTGTGAGGGCGCAGGTTAGTGTTAGCGTACGTGTTAGGATTAGGGGACGGGTGAGGGTCAGGCTTCGGGGAAGGGTTAGGGTTAGGGTTCGGGCTAGGGTTAGGGTTAGGGGACGGGGACGGTTTAGGGTCCAGGTGAGGGTACGGCAACGCTTTAGGGGGAGCGTGTGTGTGAGGGCGCGGGTTAGTGTTAGCGTACGGGTTAGGATTAGGGGACGGGTGAGGGTCAGGCTTCGGGGAAGTGTTAGTGTTAG
This sequence comes from Delphinus delphis, assembly GCF_949987515.2. NCBI lineage: Eukaryota > Metazoa > Chordata > Mammalia > Artiodactyla > Delphinidae > Delphinus > Delphinus delphis. The sequence continues at coordinate 194,789 of NW_027192685.1, read as the reverse complement.
GGTTCGGGCTAGGGTTAGGGTTAGGGGACGGGGAAGGGTTAGGGTCCAGGTGAGGGTACGGCAACGCTTTAGCGGGAGCGTGCATGTGAGGGCGCGGGTTACTGTTAGCGTACGGGTTAGGATTAGGGGACGGGTGAGGGTCAGGCTTCGGGGAAGGGTTAGGGTTAGGGTTCGGGCTAGGGTTAGGGTTAGGGGACGGGGACGGTTTAGGGTCCACGTGAGGGTACGGCAACGCTTTAGGGGGAGCGTGCGTGTGAGGGCGTGGGTTAGTGTTAGCGTACGGGTTAGGATTAGGGGATGGGTGAGGGTCAGGCTTCGGGGAAGGGTTAGGGTTAGGGTTCGGGCTAGGGTTAGGGTTAGGGGACGGGGACGGTTTAGGGTCCAGGTGAGGGTACAGCAACGATTTAGGGGGAGCGTGTGTGTGAGGGCGCGGGTTAGTGTTAGCGTACGGGTTAGGATTAGGGGACGGGTGAGGGTCAGGCTTCGGGGAAGGGTTAGGGTTAGGGTTCGGGCTAGGGTTAGGGTTAGGGGACGGGGACGGTTTAGGGTCCAGGTGAGGGTATGGCAACGCTTTAGGGGGAGCGTGGGTGTGAGGGCGTGGGTTAGTGTTAGCGTACGGGTTAGTATTAGGGGACGGGTGAGGGTCAGGCTTCGGGGAAGGGTTAGGGTTAGGGTTCGGGCTAGGGTTAGGGTTAGGGGACGGGGACGGTTTAGGGTCCAGGTGAGGGCACGGCAACGCTTTAGGGGGAGCGTGCGTGTGAGGGCGCGGGTTAGTGTTAGCGTACGGGTTAGGATTAGGGGACGGGTGAGGGTCAGGCTTCGGGAATGGTTAGGGTTAGGGTTCGGGCTAGGGTTAGGGTTATGGCACGGGGACGGTTTAGGGTCCAGGTGAGGGTACGGCAACGCTTTAGGGGGAGCGTGCGTGTGAGGGCCTGGGTTAGTGTTAGCGTACGGGTTAAGATTAGGGGACGGGTGAGGGTCAGGCTTCGGGGAAGGGTTAGTGTTAGGGTTCGGGCTAGGGTTAGGGTTAGGGGACGGGGACGGTTTAGGGTCCAGGTGAGGGTACGGCAACGCTTTAGGGGGAGCGTGCGTGTGAGGGCGCGGGTTAGTGTTAGCGTACGGCTTAGGATTAGGGGACGGGTGAGGGTCAGGCTTCGGGGAAGGGTTAGGGTTAGAGTTCCGGCTAGGGTTAGGGTTAGGGGACGGGGACGGTTTAGGGTCCAGGTGAGGGTACGGCAACGCTTCAGGGGGAGCGTGCATGTGAGGGCGCGGGTTAGTGTTAGCATACGGTTTAGGATTAGGGGACGGGTGAGGGTCAGGCTTCGGGGAAGGGTTAGGGTTAGGGTTCGGGCTAGGGTTAGGGTTAGGGGACGGGGACGGTTTAGGGTCCAGGTGAGGGTACGGCAACGCTTTAGGGGAAGCGTGCGTGTGAGGGCGCGGGTTAGTGTTAGCGTACGGGTTAGGATTAGGGGACGGGTGAGGGTCAGGCTTCGGGGAAGGGTTAGGGTTAGGGTTCGGGCTAGGGTTAGGGTTAGGGGACGGGGACGGTTTAGGGTCCAGGTGAGGGTACGGCAACACTTTAGGGGGAGCGTGCGTGTGAGGGCGCGGGTTAGTGTTAGCGTACGGGTTAGGATTAGCGGACGGGTGAGGGTCAGGCTTCGGGGAAGGGTTAGGGTTAGGGTTCGGGCTAGGGTTAGGGTTAGGGTTAGGGGACGGTTTAGGGACCAGGTGAGGGTACGGCAACGCTTTAGGGGGAGCGTTCGTGTGAGGGCGCGGGTTAGTGTTAGCGTACGGGTTAGGATTAGGGGACGGGTGAGCGTCAGGCTTCGGGGAAGGGTTAGGGTTAGGGTTCGGGCTAGGGTTAGGGTTAGGGGATGGGGACGGATTAGGGTCCAGGTGAGGGTATGGCAACGCTTTAGGGGGAGCGTGGGTGTGAGGGCGTGGGTTAGTGTTAGCGTACGGGTTAGGATTAGGGGACGGGTGAGTGTCAGGCTTCGGGGAAGGGTTAGGGTTAGGGTTCGGGCTAGGGTTAGGGTTAGGGGACGGGGACGGTTTAGGGTCCAGGTGAGGGTACGGCAACGCTTTAGGGGGAGCGTGCGTGTGAGGGCGCGGGTTAGTGTTAGCGTACGGGTTAGGATTAGGGGACGGGTGAGGGTCAGGCTTCGGGGAAGGGTTAGGGTTAGGGTTCGGGCTAGGGTTAGGGTTAGGGGACGGGGACGGTTTAGGGTCCAGGTGAGGGTACGGCAACGCTTTAGGGGGAGCGTGCGTGTGAGGGCGTGAGTTAGTGTTAGCGTACTGGTTAGGATTAGGGGACGGGTGAGGGTCAGTCTTCGGGTAATGGTTAGGGTTAGGGTTCGGGCTAGGGTTAGGGTTAGGGGACGGGGACGGTTTAGGGTCCAGGTGAGGGTATGGCAACGCTTTAAGGGGAGCGTGGGTGTGAGGGCGCGGGTTAGTGTTAGCGTACGTGTTAGGATTAGGGGACGGGTGAGGGTCAGGCTTCGGGGAAGGGTTAGGGTTAGGGTTCGGGCTAGGGTTAGGGTTAGGGGACGGGGACGGTTTAGGGTCCAGGTGAGGGTACGGCAACGCTTTAGGGGGAGCGTGCGTGTGAGGGCGTGGGTTAGTGTTAGCGTACGGGTTAGGATTAGGGGATGGGTGAGGGTCAGGCTTCGGGGAAGGGTTAGGGTTAGGGTTCGGGCTAGGGCTAGGGTTAGGGGATGGGGACGGTTTAGGGTCCAGGTGAGGGTACGGCAACGCTTTAGGGGGAGCGTGCGTGTGAGGGCGCGGGTTAGTGTTAGCGTACGGGTTAGGATTAGGGGACGGGTGAGGGTCAGGCTTCGGGGAAGGGTTAGGGTTAGGGTTCGCGCTAGGGTTAGGGTTAGGGGACGGGGACGGTTTAGGGTCCAGGTGAGGGTACGGCAACGCTTTAGGGGGAGCGTGCGTGTGAGGGCGCGGGTTCGTGTTAGCGTTCGGGTTAGGATTAGGGGACGGGTGAGGGTCAGGCTTCGGGGAAGGATTAGGGTTAGGGTTCGGGCTAGGGTTAGGGTTAGGGGACGGGGACGGTTTAGGGTCCAGGTGAGGGTACGGCAACGCTTTAGGGGGAGCGTGCGTGTGAGGGCGTGGGTTAGTGTTAGCGTACGGGTTAGGATTAGGGGACGGGTGAGCGTCAGGCTTCGGGGAGGGGTTAGGGTTAGGGTTCGGGCTAGGGTTAGGGTTAGGTGACGGGGACGGTTTAGGGTCCAGATGAGGGTATGGCAACGCTTTAGGGGGAGCGTGCGTGTGAGGGCGCGGGTTAGTGTTAGCGTACGGGTTAGGATTAGGGGACGGGTGAGGGTCAGGCTTCGGGGAAGGGTTAGGGTTAGGGTTCGGGCTAGGGTTAGGGTTAGGGGACGGGGACGGTTTAGGGTCCAGGTGAGGGTATGGCAACGCTTTCGGGGGAGGGTGCGTGTGAGGGCGTGGGTTAGTGTTACCGTACGGGTTAGGATTAGGGGACGGGTGAGGGTCAGGCTTCGGGGAAGGGTTAGGGTTAGGGTTCGGGCTAGGGTTAGGGTTAGGGGACGGGGACGGTTTAGGGTCCAGGTGAGGGCACGGCAACGCTTTAGGGGGAGCGTGCGTGTGAGGGCGCGGGTTAGTGTTAGCGTACGGGTTAGGATTAGGGGACGGGTGAGGGTCAGGCTTCGGGGAAGGGTTAGGGTTAGGGTACGGGCTAGGGTTAGGGTTAGGGCACGGGGACGGTTTAGGGTCCAGGTGAGGGTACGGCAACGCTTTAGGGGGAGCGTGCGTGTGAGGGCCTGGATTAGTGTTAGCGTACGGGTTAGGATTAGGGGACGGGTGAGGGTCAGGCTTCGGGGAAGGGTTAGTGTTAGGGTTCGGGCTAGGGTTAGGGTTAGGGGACGGGGACGGTTTAGGGTCCAGGTGAGGGTACGGCAACGCTTTAGGGGGAGTGTGCGTGTGAGGGCGCCGGTTAGTGTTAGCGTACGGGTTAGGATTAGGGGACGGGTGAGGGTCAGGCTTCGGGGAAGGGTTAGGGTTAGGGTTCGGGCTAGGGTTAGGGTTAGGGCACGGGGACGGTTTAGGGTCCAGGTGAGGGTACGGCAACTCTTTAGGGGGAGCGTGGGTGTGAGGGCGTGGGTTAGTGTTAGCGTACGGGTTAGGATTAGGGGACGGGTGAGGGTCAGGCTTCGGGGAAGGGTTAGTGTTAGGGTTCGGGCTAGGGTTAGGGTTAGGGGACGGGGACGGTTTAGGGTCCAGGTGAGGGTACGGCAACGCTTTAGTGGAGTGTGCGTGTGAGGGCGCGGGTTAGTGTTAGCGTACGGGTTAGGATTAGGGGACGGGTGAGCGTCAGGCTTCGGGGAGGGGTTAGGGTTAGGGTTCGGGCTAGGGTTAGGGTTAGGTGACGGGGACGGTTTAGGGTCCAGGTGAGGGTATGGCAACGCTTTCAGGGGAGGGTGCGTGTGAGGGCGTGGGTTAGTGTTACCGTACGGGTTAGGATTAGGGGACGGGTGAGGGTCAGGCTTCGGGGAAGGGTTAGGGTTAGGGTTCGGGCTAGGGTTAGGGTTAGGGGACGGGGACGGTTTAGGGTCCAGGTGAGGGCACGGCAACGCTTTAGGGGGAGCGTGCGTGTGAGGGCGCGGGTTAGTGTTAGCGTACGGGTTAGGATTAGGGGACGGGTGAGGGTCAGGCTTCGGGGAAGGGTTAGGGTTAGGGTTCGGGCTAGGGTCAGGGTTAGGGCACGGGGACGGTTTAGGGTCCAGGTGAGGGTACGGCAACGCTTTAGGGGGAGCGTGCGTGTGAGGGCCTGGGTTAGTGTTAGCGTACGGGTTAGGATTAGGGGACGGGTGAGGGTCAGGCTTCGGGGAAGGGTTAGTGTTAGGGTTCGGGCTAGGGTTAGGGTTAGGGGACGGGGACGGTTTAGGGTCCAGGTGAGGGTACGGCAACGCTTTAGGGGGAGTGTGCGTGTGAGGGTGCGGGTTAGTGTTAGCGTACGGGTTAGGATTAGGGGACGGGTGAGGGTCAGGCTTCGGGGAAGGGTTAGGGTTAGGGTTCGGGCTAGGGTTAGGGTTAGGGCACGGGGACGGTTTAGGGTCCAGGTGAGGGTACGGCAACTCTTTAGGGGGAGCGTGGGTGTGAGGGCGTGGGTTAGTGTTAGCGTACGGGTTAGGATTAGGGGACGGGTGAGTGTCAGGCTTCGGGGAAGGGTTAGTGTTAGGGTTCGGGCTAGGGTTAGGGTTAGGGGACGGGGACGGTTTAGGGTCCAGGTGAGGGTACGGCAACGCTTTAGGGGGAGTGTGCGTGTGAGGGCGCGGGTTAGTGTTAGCGTACGGGTTAGGATTAGGGGACGGGTGAGGGTCAGGCTTCGGGGAAGTGTTAGGGTTAGGGTTCGGGCTAGGGTTAGGGTTAGGGGACGGGGACGGTTTAGGGTCCAGGTGAGGGTACGGCAACGCTTCAGGGGGAGCGTGCGTGTGAGGGCGCGGGTTAGTGTTAGCGTACGCGTTAGGATTAGGGGACGGGTGAGGGTCAGGCTTCGGGGAAGGGTTAGGGTTAGGGTTCGGGCTAGGGTTAGGGTTAGGGGACGGGGACGGTTTAGGGTCCAGGTGAGGGTACGGCAACGCTTTAGGGGAAGCGTGCGTGTGAGGGCGCGGGTTAGTGTTAGCGTACGGGTTAGGATTAGGGGACGGGTGAGGGTCAGGCTTCGGGGAAGGGTTAGGGTTAGGGTTCGGGCTAGGGTTAGGGTTAGGGGACGGGGACGGTTTAGGGTCCAGGTGAGGGTACGGCAACACTTTAGGGGGAGCGTGCGTGTGAGGGCGCGGGTTAGTGTTAGCGTACGGGTTAGGATTAGGGGACGGGTGAGGGTCAGGCTTCGGGGAAGGGTTAGGTTTAGGGTTCGGGCTAGGGTTAGGGTTAGGGTTAGGGGACGGTTTAGGGTCCAGGTGAGGGTACGGCAACGCTTTAGGGGGAGCGTGCGTGTGAGGGCGCGGGTTAGTGTTAGCGTATGGGTTAGGATTAGGGGACGGGTGAGGATCAGGCTTCGGGGAAGGGTTAGGGTTAGGGTTCGGGCTAGGGTTAGGGTTAGGGGACGGGGACGGGTTAGGGTCCAGGTGAGGGTACGGCAACGCTTTAGTGGGAGCGTGCGTGTGAGGGCGTGGGTTAGTGTTAGCGTACGGGTTAGGATTAGGGGACGGGTGAGGGTCAGGCTTCGGGGAAGTGTTAGGGTTAGGGTTCGGGCTAGGGTTAGGGTTAGGGTACGGGGACGGTTTAGGGTCCAGGTGAGGGTACGGCAACGCTTTAGGGGGAGCGTGCGTGTGAGGGCGCGGCTTAGTGTTAGCATACGGGTTAGGATTAGGGGACGGGTGAGGGTCAGGCTTCGGGGAAGTGTTAGGGTTAGGGTTCGCGCTAGGGTTAGGGTTAGGGGACGGGGACGGGTTAGGGTCCAGGTGAGGGTACGGCAACGCTTTAGGGGGAGCGTGCGTGTGAGGGCGCAGGTTAGTGTTAGCGTACGAGTTAGGATTAGGGGACGGGTGAGCGTCAGGCTTCGGTGAAGGTTTAGGGTTAGGGTTCGGGCTAGGGTTAGGGTTAGGGGATGGGGACGGATTAGGGTCCAGGTGAGGGTATGGCAACGCTTTAGGGGGAGCGGGGGTGTGAGGGCGCGGGTTAGTGTTACCGTACGGGTTAGGATTAGGGGACGGGTGAGGGTCAGGCTTCGGGGAAGGGTTAGGGTTAGGGTTCGGGCTAGGGTTAGGGTTAGGGGACGGGGACGGTTTAGGGTCCAGGTGAGGGTACGGCAACGCTTTAGGGGGAGCGTGCGTGTGAGGGCGCGGGTTAGTGTTAGCGTACGGGTTAGGATTAGGGGATGGGTGAGGCTCAGGCTTCGGGGAAGTGTTAGGGTTAGGGTTCGGGCTAGGGTTAGGGTTAGGGGATGGGGACGGTTTAGGGTCCAGGTGAGGGTACGGCAACGCTTTAGGGGGAGCGTGCGTGTGAGGGCGCGGGTTAGTGTTAGCGTACGGGTTAGGATTAGGGGACGGGTGAGGGTCAGGCTTCGGGGAAGGGTTAGGGTTAGGGTTCGCGCTAGGGTTAGGGTTAGGGGACGGGGACGGTTTAGGGTCCAGGTGAGGGTACGGCAACGCTTTAGGGGGAGCGTGCGTGTGAGGGCGCGGGTTCGTGTTAGCGTTCGGGTTAGGATTAGGGGACGGGTGAGGGTCAGGCTTCGGGGAAGGATTAGGGTTAGGGTTCGGGCTAGGGTTAGGGTTAGGGGACGGGGACGGTTTAGGGTCCAGGTGAGGGTACGGCAACGCTTTAGGGGGAGCGTGCGTGTGAGGGCGCGGGTTAGTGTTAGCGTACGGGTTAGGATTAGGGGACGGGTGAGGGTCAGGCTTCGGGGAAGTGTTAGGGTTAGGGTTCGGGCAAGGTTTAGGGGACGGGGACGGTTTAGGGTCCAGGTGAGTGTACGGCAACGCTTTAGGGGGAGCGTGCATGTGAGGGCACGGGTTAGTGTTAGCGTACGGGTTAGGATTAGGGGATGGGTGAGGGTCAGGCTTCGGGGAAGGGTTAGGGTTAGGGTTCCGGCTAGGGTTAGGGTTAGGGGACAGGGACGGTTTAGGGTCCAGGTGAGGGTACGGCAACGCTTTAGGTGGATCGTTCATGTGAGGGTGCGGGTTAGTGTTAGCGTACGGGATAGGATTAGGGGACGGGTGAGGGTCAGGCTTCGGGGAAGGGTTAGGGTTAGGGTTCGGGCTAGGGTTAGGGTTAGGGGATGGGGACGGTTTAGGGTCCAGGTGAGGGTACGGCAACGCTTTAGGGGGAGCGTGCATGTGAGGGCGCGGGTTAGTGTTAGCGTACGGGTTAGGATTAGGGGACGGGTGAGGGTCAGGCTTCGGGGAAGGGTTAGGGTTAGGGTTCGGGCTAGGGTTAGGGTTAGGGGATGGGGACGGGTTAGGGTCCAGGTGAGGGTACGGCAACGCTTTAGTGGGAGCGTGCGTGTGAGGGCGTGGGTTAGTGTTAGCGTACGGGTTAGGATTAGGGGACGGGTGAGGGTCAGGCTTCGGGGAAGTGTTAGGGTTAGGGTTCGGGCTAGGGTTAGGGTTAGGGTACGGGGACGGTTTAGGGTCCAGGTGAGGGTACGGCAACGCTTTAGGGGGAGCGTGCGTGTGAGGGCGCGGCTTAGTGTTAGCATACGGGTTAGGATTAGGGGACGGGTGAGGGTCAGGCTTCGGGGAAGTGTTAGGGTTAGGGTTCGCGCTAGGGTTAGGGTTAGGGGACGGGGACGGGTTAGGGTCCAGGTGAGGGTACGGCAACGCTTTAGGGGGAGCGTGCGTGTGAGGGCGCAGGTTAGTGTTAGCGTACGAGTTAGGATTAGGGGACGGGTGAGCGTCAGGCTTCGGTGAAGGTTTAGGGTTAGGGTTCGGGCTAGGGTTAGGGTTAGGGGATGGGGACGGATTAGGGTCCAGGTGAGGGTATGGCAACGCTTTAGGGGGAGCGGGGGTGTGAGGGCGCGGGTTAGTGTTACCGTACGGGTTAGGATTAGGGGACGGGTGAGGGTCAGGCTTCGGGGAAGGGTTAGGGTTAGGGTTCGGGCTAGGGTTAGGGTTAGGGGACGGGGACGGTTTAGGGTCCAGGTGAGGGTACGGCAACGCTTTAGGGGGAGCGTGCGTGTGAGGGCGCGGGTTAGTGTTAGCGTACGGGTTAGGATTAGGGGATGGGTGAGGCTCAGGCTTCGGGGAAGTGTTAGGGTTAGGGTTCGGGCTAGGGTTAGGGTTAGGGGATGGGGACGGTTTAGGGTCCAGGTGAGGGTACGGCAACGCTTTAGGGGGAGCGTGCGTGTGAGGGCGCGGGTTAGTGTTAGCGTACGGGTTAGGATTAGGGGACGGGTGAGGGTCAGGCTTCGGGGAAGGGTTAGGGTTAGGGTTCGCGCTAGGGTTAGGGTTAGGGGACGGGGACGGTTTAGGGTCCAGGTGAGGGTACGGCAACGCTTTAGGGGGAGCGTGCGTGTGAGGGCGCGGGTTCGTGTTAGCGTTCGGGTTAGGATTAGGGGACGGGTGAGGGTCAGGCTTCGGGGAAGGATTAGGGTTAGGGTTCGGGCTAGGGTTAGGGTTAGGGGACGGGGACGGTTTAGGGTCCAGGTGAGGGTACGGCAACGCTTTAGGGGGAGCGTGCGTGTGAGGGCGCGGGTTAGTGTTAGCGTACGGGTTAGGATTAGGGGACGGGTGAGGGTCAGGCTTCGGGGAAGTGTTAGGGTTAGGGTTCGGGCAAGGTTTAGGGGACGGGGACGGTTTAGGGTCCAGGTGAGTGTACGGCAACGCTTTAGGGGGAGCGTGCATGTGAGGGCACGGGTTAGTGTTAGCGTACGGGTTAGGATTAGGGGATGGGTGAGGGTCAGGCTTCGGGGAAGGGTTAGGGTTAGGGTTCCGGCTAGGGTTAGGGTTAGGGGACAGGGACGGTTTAGGGTCCAGGTGAGGGTACGGCAACGCTTTAGGTGGATCGTTCATGTGAGGGTGCGGGTTAGTGTTAGCGTACGGGATAGGATTAGGGGACGGGTGAGGGTCAGGCTTCGGGGAAGGGTTAGGGTTAGGGTTCGGGCTAGGGTTAGGGTTAGGGGATGGGGACGGTTTAGGGTCCAGGTGAGGGTACGGCAACGCTTTAGGGGGAGCGTGCATGTGAGGGCGCGGGTTAGTGTTAGCGTACGGGTTAGGATTAGGGGACGGGTGAGGGTCAGGCTTCGGGGAAGGGTTAGGGTTAGGGTTCGGGCTAGGGTTAGGGTTAGGGGATGGGGACGGTTTAGGGTCCAGGTGAGGGTACGGCAATGCTTTAGGGGGAGTTGCGTGTGAGGGCGCGGGTTAGTGTTAGCGTACGGGTTAGGATTAGGGGACGGGTGAGGGTCAGGCTTCGGGGAAGGATTAGGGTTAGGGTTCGGGCTAGGGTTAGGGTTAGGGGACGGGGACGGTTTAGGGTCCAGGTGAGGGTACGGCAACGCTTTAGGGGCAGCGTGCATGTGAGGGCGCGGGTTAGTGTCAGCGTACGGGTTAGGATTAGGGGACGGGTGAGAGTCAGGCTTCGGGGAAGGGTTAGGGTTAGGGTTCGGGCTAGGGTTAGGGTTAGGGGACGGGGACGGTTTAGGGTCCAGGTGAGGGTACGGCAACGCTTTAGGGGGAGCGTGCGTGTGAGGGCGCGGGTTAGTGTTAGCGTACAGGTTAGGATTAGGGGACGGCTGAGGGTCAGGCTTCGGGGAAGGGTTAGGTTTACGGTTCGGGCTAGGGTTAGGGTTAGGGGACGGGGACGGTTTAAGGTCCAGGTGAGGGTACGGCAACGCTTTAGGGGGAGCGTGCGTGTGAGGGCGCGGGTTAGTGTTAGCGTACGGGTTAGGATTAGGGGACGGGTGAGGGTCAGGCTTCGGGGAAGGGTTAGGGTTAGGGTTCGGTCTAGGGTTAGGGTTAGGGGACGGGGACGGTTTAGGGTCCAGGTGAGTGTACGGCAACGCTTTAGGGGGAGCGTGCGTGTGAGGGCGCGGGTTAGTGTTCGCGTACGGGTTAGGATTAGGGGACAGGTGAGGGTCAGGCTTCGGGGAAGGGTTAGGGTTAGGGTTCGGGCTAGGGTTAGGGTTAGGGGACGGGGACGGTTTAGGGTCCAGGTGAGGGTACGGCAACGCTTTAGAGGAAGCGTGCGTGTGAGGGCGTGGTTAGTGTTAGCGTACGGGTTAGGATTAGGGGACAGGTGAGGGTCAGGCTTCGGGGAACGGTTAGGGTTCGGGTTCGGGCTACGGTTAAGGTTAGGGTACGGGGACGGTTTAGGGTCCAGGTGAGGGTACGGCAATGCTTTAGGGGGAGCGTGCGTGTGAGGGCGCGGGTTAGTGTTAGCGTACGGGTTAGGATTAGGGGACGGGTGAGGGTCAGGCTTCGGGGAAGTGTTAGGTTTAGGGTTCGGGCTAGGTTTAGGGTTAGGGGACGGGGACGGTTTAGGGTCCAGGTGAGGGTACGGCAACGCTTTAGGGGGAGCGTGCGTGTGAGGGTGCGGGTTAGTGTTAGTGTACGGGTTAGAATTAGGGGACGGGTGAGGGTCAGGCTTCGGGGAAGGGTTAGGGTTAGGGTTCGGGCTAGGGTTAGGGTTAGGGGACGGGGACGGTTTAGGGTCCAGGTGAGGGTACGGCAACGCTTTAGGGGGAGCGTGCGTGTGAGGGGGCGGGTTAGTGTTAGCGTACGGGTTAGGATTAGGGGACGGGTGAGGGTCAGGCTTCGGGGAATGGTTAGGCTTAGGGTTCGGGCTAGGGTTAGGGTTAGGGGACGGGGACGGTTTAGGGTCCAGGTGAGGGTACGGCAACGCTTTAGGGGGAGCGTGCGTGTGAGGGCGCGGGTTAGTGTTAGCGTACGGGTTAGGATTAGGGGACGGGTGAGTGTCAGGCTTCGGGGAAGGGTTAGTGTTAGGGTTCGGTCTAGGGTTAGGTTTAGGGGACGGGGACGGTTTAGGGTCCAGGTGAGGGTACGGCAACGCTTTAGGGGGAGCGTGCGTGTGAGGGCGCGGGTTAGTGTTAGCGTACGGGTTAGGATTAGGGGACGGGTGAGGGTCAGGCTTCGGGGAAGGGTTAGGGTTAGGGTTCGGGCTACGGTTAAGGTTAGGGTACGGGGACGGTTTAGGGTCCAGGTGAGGGTACGGCAATGCTTTAGGGGGAGCGTGCGTGTGAGGGCGTGGGTTAGTGTTAGCGTACGGGTTAGGATTAGGGGACGGGTGAGCGTCAAGCTTCGGGGAAGTGTTAGGTTTAGGGTTCGGGCTAGGGTTAGTGTTAGGGGACGGGGACGGTTTAGGGTCCAGGTGAGGGTACGGCAACGCTTTAGGGGGAGCGTGCGTGTGAGGGCGCGGGTTAGTGTTAGTGTACGGGTTAGGATTAGGGGACGAGTGAGGGTCAGGCTTCGGGGAAGGGTTAGGGTTAGGGTTCGGGCTAGGGTTAGGGTTAGGGGACGGGGACGGTTTAGGGTCCAGGTGAGGGTACGGCAACGCTTTAGGGGGAGCGTGCGTGTGAGGGCGCGGGTTAGTGTTAGCGTACGGGTTAGGAATAGGGGACGGGTGAGGGTCAGGCTTCGGGGAAGTGTTAGTGTTAGGGTTCTGGCTAGGGTTAGGGTTAGGGGACGGGGACGGGTAAGGGTCCAGGTGAGGGTACGGCAACGCTTTAGCGGGAGCGTGCGTGTGAGGGCGCGGGTTAGTGTTAGCGTACGGGTTAGGATTAGGGGACGGGTGAGGGTCAGGCTTCGGAGAAGGGTTAGGGTTAGGGTTCGGGCTAGGGTTAGGGTTAGGGGACGGGGACGGTTTAGGGTCCAGGTGAGGGTACGGCAACGCTTTAGGGGGAGCGTGCGTGTGAGGGCGCGGGTTAGTGTTAGCGTAAGTGTTAGGATTAGGGGACGGATGAGGGTCAGGCTTCAGGGAAGGGTTAGGGTTAGGGTTCGGGCTAGGGTTAGGGGACGGGGACGGTTTAGGGTCCAGGTGAGGGTACGGCAACGCTTTAGGGGTAGCGTGCGTGTGAGGGCGCGGGTTAGTGTTAGCGTACGGGTTAGGATTAGGCGACGGGTGAGGGTCAGGCTTCGGGTAAGTGTTAGGGTTAGGGTTCGGGCTAGGGTTAGGGTTAGGGGACGGGGACGGTTTAGGGTCCAGGTGAGGGTATGGCAACGCTTTAGGGGGAGCGTGCGTGTGAGGGCGCGGGTTAGTGTTAGTGTATCGGTTAGGATTAGGGGACGGGTGAGGGTCAGGCTTCGGGGAAGGGTTAGGGTTAGGGTTCGGGCTAGGGTTAGGGTTAGGGGACGGGGACGGTTTAGGGTCCAGGTGAGGGTACGGAAACGCTTTAGGGGGAGCGTGCGTGTGAGGGCGCGGGTTAGTGTTAGCGTACGGGTTAGGATTAGGGGACGGGTGAGGGTCAGGCTTCGGGGAATGGTTAGGCTTAGGGTTCGGGCTAGGGTTAGGGTTAGGGGACGGGGACGGTTTAGGGTCCAGGTGAGGGTACGGCAACGCTTTAGGGGGAGCGTGCGTGTGAGGGCGCGGGTTAGTGTTAGCGTACGGGTTAGGATTAGGGGACGTGTGAGGGTCAGGCTTCGGGGAAGGGTTAGGGTTAGGGTTCGGGCTAGGGTTAGGATTAGGGAACGGGGACGGTTTAGGGTCCAGGTGAGGGTACGGCAACGCTTTAGGGGGAGCGTGCGTGTGAGGGCGCGGGTTAGTGTTAGTGTACGGGTTAGGATTAGGGGACGGGTGAGGGTCAGGCTTCGGGGAAGGATTAGGGTTAGGGTTCGGGCTAGGGTTTAGGTTAGGGGACGGGGACGGTTTAGGGTCCAGGTGAGGGTACGGAAACGCTTTAGGGGGAGCGTGCATGTGAGGGCGTGGGTTAGTGTTAGCGTACGGGTTAGGATAAGGCGACGGGTGAGCTTCAGGCTTCGGGGAAGTGTTAGGGTTAGGGTTCGGGCTAGGGTTAAGGTTAGGGGACGGGGACGGTTTAGGGTCCAGGTGAGGGTACCGCAGTGCTTTAGGGGGAGCGTGCGTGTGAGGGCGCGGGTTAGTGTTAGCGTACGGGTTAGGATTAGGGGACGGGTGAGGGTCAGGCTTCGGGGAAGGTTTAGGGTTAGGGTTCGGGCTAGGGTTAGGGTTAGGGGACGGGGATGGTTTAGGGTCCAGGTGAGGGTACGGCAATGCTTTAGGGGGAGCATGCGTGTGAGGGCGCAGGTTAGTGTTAGCGTACGGGTTAGGATTAGGGGACGGGTGAAGGTCTGGCTTCGGGTAAGGGTTAGGGTTAGGGTTCGGGCTAGGGTTAGGGTTAGGGGACGGGGACGGTTTAGGGTCCAGGTGAGGGTACGGCAACACTTTAGGGGGAACGTGCGTGTGAGGGCGCGGGTTAGTGCTAGCGTACGTGTTAGGATTAGGGGACGGATGAGGGTCAGGCTTCGGGGAAGTGTTAGGGTTAGGGTTCGGGCTAGGGTTAGGGGACGGGGACGGTTTAGGGTCCAGGTGAGGGTACGGCAACGCTTTAGGGGGAGCGTGCGTGTGAGGGCGCGGGTTAGTGTTCGCGTACGGGTTAGGATTAGGCGACGGGTGAGGGTCAGGCTTCGGGGAAGTGTTAGGGTTAGGGTTCGGGCTAGGGTCAGGGTTAGGGGACGGGGACGGTTTAGGGTCCAGGTGAGGGTACGGCAACGCTTCAGGGGGAGCGTGCGTGTGAGGGCGCGGGTTAGTGTTAGTGTATCGGTTAGGATTAGGGGACGGGTGAGGGTCAGGCTTCGGGGAAGGGTTAGGGTTAGGGTTCGGGCTAGGGTTAGGGTTAGGGGACGGGGACGGTTTAGGGTCCAGGTGAGGGTACGGCAACGCTTAGGGGGAGCGTGCATGTGAGGGCGCGGGTTAGTGTTAGCGTACGGCTTAGGATTAGGGGACGGGTGAGGGTCAGGCTTCGGGGAAGGGTTAGGGTTAGGGTTCGGGCTAGGGTTAGGGTTAGGGGACGGGGACGGTTTAGGGTCCAGGTGAGGGTACGGCAACGCTTTAGGGGAAGCATGCGTGTGAGGGCGCGGGTTAGTGTTAGCGTACGGGTTAGGAATAGGGGACGGGTGAGGGTCAGGCTTCGGGGAAGTTTTAGTGTTAGGGTTCGGGCTAGGGTTAGGGTTAGGGGACGGGGACGGGTAAGGGTCCAGGTGAGGGTACGGCAACGCTTTAGCGGGAGCGTGCGTGTGAGGGCGCGGGTTAGTGTTAGCGTACGGGTTAGGATTAGGGGACGGGTGAGGGTCAGGCTTCGGGGAAGGGTTAGGGTTAGGGTTCGGGCTAGGGTTAGGGTTAGGGGACGGGGACGGTTTAGGGTCCAGGTGAGGGTACGGCAACGCTTTAGGGGGAGCGTGGGTGTGAGGGCGCGGGTTAGTGTTAGCGTACGGGTTAGGATTAGGGGACGGATGAGGGTCAGGCTTCGGGGAAGGGTTAGGGTTAGGGTTCGGGCTAGGGTTAGGGGACGGGAACGGTTTAGGGTCCAGGTGAGGGTACGGCAACGCTTTAGGGGGAGCGTGCGTGTGAGGGCGCGGGTTAGTGTTAGCGTACGGGTTAGGATTAGGCGACGGGTGAGGGTCAGGCTTCGGGGAAGTGTTAGGGTTAGGGATACGTCTAGGGTTAGGGTTAGGGGACGGGGACGGTTTAGGGTCCAGGTGAGGGTACGGAAACGCTTTAGGGGGAGCGTGCATGTGAGGGCGTGGGTTAGTGTTAGCGTACGGGTTAGGATAAGGGGACGGGTGAGCGTCAGGCTTCGGGGAAGGGTTAGGGTTAGGGTTCGGGCTAGGGTTAATGTTAGGGGACGGGGACGGTTTAGGGTCCAGGTGAGGGTACGGCAGTGCTTTAGGGGGAGCATGCGTGTGAGGGCGCGGGTTAGTGTTAGCGTACGGGTTAGGATTAAGGGACGGGTGAGGGTCAGGCTTCTTGGAAGGTTTAGGGTTAGGGTTCGGGCTAGGGTTAGGGTTAGGGGACGGGGATGGTTTAGGGTCCAGGTGAGGGTACGGCAATGCTTTAGGGGGAGCATGCGTGTGAGGGCGCAGGTTAATGTTAGCGTACGGGTTAGGATTAGGGGACGGGTGAGTGTCAGGCTTCGGGTAAGGGTTAGGGTTAGGGTTCGGGCTAGGGTTAGGGTTAGGGGACGGGGACGGTTTAGGGTCCAGGTGAGGGTACGGCAACACTTTAGGGGGAGCGTGCGTGTGAGGGCGCGGGTTAGTGTTAGCGTACGGGTTAGGATTAGGGGACGGATGAGGGTCAGGCTTCGGGGAAGAGTTAGGGTTAGGTTTCGGGCTAGGGTTAGGGATCGGGGACGGTTTAGGGTCCAGGTGAGGGTACGGCAACGCTTTAGGGGGAGCGTGCGTGTGAGGGCGCGGGTTAGTGTTAGCGTACGGGTTAGGATTAGGCGACGGGTGAGGGTCAGGCTTCGGGGAAGTGTTAGGGTTAGGGTTCGGGCTAGGGTTAGGGTTAGGGGATGGGGACGGTTTAGGGTCCAGGTGAGGGTACGGCAACGCTTCAGGGGGAGCGTGCGTGTGAGGGCGCGGGTTAGTGTTAGTGTATCGGTTAGGATTAGGGGACGGGTGAGGGTCAGGCTTCGGGGAAGTGTTAGGGTTAGGGTTCGGGCTAGGGTTAGGGTTAGGGGACGGGGACGGTTTAGGGTCCAGGTGAGGGTACGGCAACGCTTAGGGGGAGCGTGCATGTGAGGGCGCGGGTTAGTGTTAGCGTACGGCTTAGGATTAGGGGACGGGTGAGGGTCAGGCTTCGGGGAAGGGTTAGGGTTAGGGTTCGGGCTAGGGTTAGGGTTAGGGGACGGGGACGGTTTAGGGTCCAGGTGAGGGTACGGCAACGCTTTAGGGGGAGCGTGCGTGTGAGGGCGCGGGTTAGTGTTAGCGTACGGGTTAGGAATAGGGGACGGGTGAGGGTCAGGTTTCGGGGAAGTGTTAGTGTTACGGTTCTGGCTAGGGTTAGGGTTAGGGGACGGGGACGGGTAAGGGTCCAGGTGAGGGTACGGCAACGCTTTAGCGGGAGCGTGCATGTGAGGGCGCGGGTTAGTGTTAGCGTACGGGTTAGGATTAGGGGACGGGTGAGGGTCAGGCTTCGGGGAAGGGTTAGGGTTAGGGTTCGGGCTAGGGTTAGGGTTAGGGGACGGGGACGGTTTAGGGTCCAGGTGAGGGTACGGCAACGCTTTAGGGGGAGCGTGCGTGTGAGGGCGCGGGTTAGTGTTAGCGTACGGGTTAGGATTAGGGGACGGATGAGGGTCAGGCTTCGGGGAAGGGTTAGGGTTAGGGTTCGGGCTAGGGTTAGGGGACGGGGACGGTTTAGGGTCCAGGTGAGGGTACGGCAACGCTTTAGGGGTAGCGTGCGTGTGAGGGCGCGGGTTAGTGTTAGCGTACGGGTTAGGATTAGGCGACGGGTGAGGGTCAGGCTTCGGGTAAGTGTTAGGGTTAGGGTTCGGGCTAGGGTTAGGGTTAGGGGACGGGGACGGTTTAGGGTCCAGGTGAGGGTATGGCAACGCTTTAGAGGGAGCGTGCGTGTGTGGGCGCGGGTTAGTGTTAGTGTATCGGTTAGGATTAGGGGACGGGTGAGGGTCAGGCTTCGGGGAAGGGTTAGGGTTAGGGTTCGGGCTAGGGTTAGGGTTAGGGGACGGGGACGGTTTAGGGTCCAGGTGAGGGTACGGCAACGCTTTAGGGGGAGCGTGCGTGTGAGGGCGTGGGTTAGTGTTAGCGTACGGGTTAGGATTAGGGGACGGGTGAGGGTCAGGCTTCGGGGAAGGGTTAGGGTTAGGGTTCGGTCTAGGGTTAGGGTTAGGGGACGGGGACGGTTTAGGGTCCAGGTGAGGGTACGGCAACGCTTTAGGGGGAGCGTGCGTGTGAGGGCGCGGGTTAGTGTTCGCGTACGGGTTAGGATTAGGGGACAGGTGAGGGTCAGGCTTCGGGGAAGGGTTAGGGTTAGGGTTCGGGCTAGGGTTAGGGTTAGGGGACGGGGACGGTTTAGGGTCCAGGTGAGGGTACGGCAACGCTTTAGAGGAAGCGTGCGTGTGAGGGCGCGGGTTAGTGTTAGCGTACGGGTTAGGATTAGGGGACGGGTGAGTGTCAGGCTTCGGGGAAGGGTTAGTGTTAGGGTTCGGGCTAGGGTTAGGGTTAGGGGACGGGGACGGTTTAGGGTCCAGTTGAGGGTACGGCAACGCTTTAGGGGGAGCGTGCGTGTGAGGGCGCGGGTTAGTGTTAGCGTACGGGTTAGGATTAGGGGACGGGTGAGGGTCAGGCTTCGGGGAAGGGTTAGGGTTAGGGTTCGGTCTAGGGTTAGGGTTAGGGGACGGGGACGGTTTAGGGTCCAGGTGAGGGTACGGCAACGCTTTAGGGGGAGCGTGCGTGTGAGGGCGCGGGTTAGTGTTCGCGTACGGGTTAGGATTAGGGGACAGGTGAGGGTCAGGCTTCGGGGAAGGGTTAGGGTTAGGGTTCGGGCTAGGGTTAGGGTTAGGGGACGGGGACGGTTTAGGGTCCAGGTGAGGGTACGGCAACGCTTTAGAGGAAGCGTGCGTGTGAGGGCGCGGGTTAGTGTTAGCGTACGGGTTAGGATTAGGGGACGGGTGAGTGTCAGGCTTCGGGGAAGGGTTAGTGTTAGGGTTCGGGCTAGGGTTAGGGTTAGGGGACGGGGACGGTTTAGGGTCCAGTTGAGGGTACGGCAACGCTTTAGGGGGAGCGTGCGTGTGAGGGCGCGGGTTAGTGTTAGCGTACGCGTTAGGATTAGGGGACGGGTGAGGGTCAGGCTTCGGGGAAGGGTTAGGGTTAGGGTTCGGGCTACGGTTAAGGTTAGGGTACGGGGACGGTTTAGGGTCCAGGTGAGGGTACGGAAATGCTTTAGGGGGAGCGTGCGTGTGAGGGCGCGGGTTAGTGTTAGCGTACGGGTTAGGATTAGGGGACGGGTGAGGGTCAGGCTTCGGGGAAGTGTTAGGTTTAGGGTTCGGGCTAGGGTTAGGGTTAGGGGACGGGGACGGTTTAGGGTCCAGGTGAGGGTACGGCAACGCTTTAGGGGGAGCGTGCGTGTGAGGGCGCGGGTTAGTGTTAGCGTACGGGTTAGGATTAGGGGACGGGTGAGGGTCAGGCTTCGGGGAAGGGTTAGGGTTAGGGTTCGGGCTAGGGTTAGGGTTAGGGGACGGGGACGGTTTAGGGTCCAGGTGAGGGTACGGCAACGCTTTAGGGGGAGCGTGCGTGTGAGGGCGCGGGTTAGTGTTAGCGTACGGGTTAGGATTAGGGGACGGCTGAGGGTCAGGCTTCGGGGAATGGTTAGGCTTAGGGTTCGGGCTAGGGTTAGGGTTAGGGGACGGGGACGGTTTAGGGTCCAGGTGAGGGTACGGCAACGCTTTAGGGGGAGCGTGCGTGTGAGGGCGCGGGTTAGTGTTAGCGTACGGGTTAGGATTAGGGGACGGGTGAGTGTCAGGCTTCGGGGAAGGGTTAGTGTTAGGGTTCGGGCTAGGGTTAGGGTTAGGGGACGGGGACGGTTTAGGGTCCAGGTGAGGGTACGGCCACGCTTTAGGGGGAGCGTGCGTGTGAGTGCGCGGGTTAGTGTTAGCGTACGGGTTAGGATTAGGGGACGGGTGAGGGTCAGGCTTCGGGGAAGGGTTAGTGTTAGGGTTCGGGCTAGGGTTAGGGTTAGGGGACGGGGATGGTTTAGGGTCCAGGTGAGGGTACGGCAACGCTTTAGGGGGAGCGTGCGTGTGAGGGCGCGGGTTAGTGTTAGCGTACGGGTTAGGATTAGGGGACGGCTGAGGGTCAGGCTTCGGGGAATGGTTAGGCTTAGGGTTCGGGCTAGGGTTAGGGTTAGGGGATGGGGACGGTTTAGGGTCCAGGTGAGGGTACGGCAACGCTTTAGGGGGAGCGTGCGTGTGAGGGCGCGGGTTAGTGTTAGCGTACGGGTTAGGATTAGGGGACGGGTGAGTGTCAGGCTTCGGGGAAGTGTTAGTGTTAGGGTTCGGGCTAGGGTTAGGGTTAGGGGACGGGGACGGTTTAGGGTCCAGGTGAGGGTACGGCCACGCTTTAGGGGGAGCGTGCGTGTGAGTGCGCGGGTTAGTGTTAGCGTACGGGTTAGGATTAGGGGACGGGTGAGGGTCAGGCTTCGGGGAAGGGTTAGGGTTAGG
This sequence comes from Delphinus delphis, assembly GCF_949987515.2. Taxonomy (NCBI): domain Eukaryota; kingdom Metazoa; phylum Chordata; class Mammalia; order Artiodactyla; family Delphinidae; genus Delphinus; species Delphinus delphis. Next base: position 175,180 of record NW_027192685.1, on the reverse strand, counting down.
GTTCGGGCTACGGTTAAGGTTAGGGTACGGGGACGGTTTAGGGTCCAGGTGAGGGTACGGCAATGCTTTAGGGGGAGCGTGCGTGTGAGGGCGCGGGTTAGTGTTAGCGTACGGGTTAGGATTAGGGGACGGGTGAGGGTCAGGCTTCGGGGAAGGGTTAGGGTTAGGGTTCGGGCTAGGGTTAGGTATAGGGGACGGGGACGGTTTAGGGTCCAGGTGAGGGTACGGCAACGCTTTAGAGGGAGGGTGCGTGTGAGGGCGTGGGTTAGTGTTAGCGTACGGGTTAGGATTAGGGGACGGGTGAGTGTCAGGCTTCGGGGAAGGGTTAGTGTTAGGGTTCGGGCTAGGGTTAGGGTTAGGGGACGGGGACGGTTTAGGGTCCAGGTGAGGGTACGGCAACGCTTTAGGGGGAGCGTGCGTGTGAGGGCGCGGGTTAGTGTTAGCGTACGGGTTAGGATTAGGGGACGGGTGAGGGTCAGGCTTCGGGGAATGGTTAGGCTTAGGGTTCGGGCTAGGGTTAGGGTTAGAGGACGGGGACGGTTTAGGGTCCAGGTGCGTGTACGGCAACGCTTTAGGGGGAGCGTGCGTGTGAGGGCGCGGGTTAGTGTTAGCGTACGGGTTAGGATTAGGGGACGGGTGAGGGTCAGGCTTCGGGGAATGGTTAGGCTTAGGGTTCGGGCTAGGGTTAGGGTTAGGGGACGGGGACGGTTTAGGGTCCAGGTGAGGGTACGGCAACGCTTTAGGGGGAGCGTGCGTGTGAGGGCGCGGGTTAGTGTTAGCGTACGGGTTAGGATTAGGGGACGGGTGAGGGTCAGGCTTCGGGGAAGGGTTAGGGTTAGGGTTCGGGCTAGGGTTAGGGTTAGGGAACGGGGACGGTTTAGGGTCCAGGTGAGGGTACGGCAACGCTTTAGGGGGAGCGTGCGTGTGAGGGCACGGGTTAGTGTTAGCGTACGGGTTAGGATTAGGGGACGGGTGAGGGTCAGGCTTCGGGGAAGGATTAGGGTTAGGGTTCGGGCTAGGGTTAAGGTTAGGGGACGGGGACGGTTTAGTGTCCAGGTGAGGGTACGGAAACGCTTTAGGGGGAGCGTGCATGTGAGGGCGTGGGTTAGTGTTAGCGTACGGGTTAGGATAAGGGGACGGGTGAGCGTCAGGCTTCGGGGAAGGGTTAGTGTTAGGGTTCGGGCTAGGGTTAAGGTTAGGGGACGGGGACGGTTTAGGGTCCAGGTGAGGGTACCGCAGTGCTTTAGGGGGAGCGTGTGTGTGAGGGCGCGGGTTAGTGTTAGCGTACGGGTTAGGATTAGGGGACGGGTGAGGGTCAGGCTTCGGGGAAGGTTTAGGGTTAGGGTTCGGGCTAGGGTTAGGGTTAGGGGACGGGGATGGTTTAGGGTCCAGGTGAGGGTACGGCAATGCTTTAGGGGGAGCATGCGTGTGAGGGCGCAGGTTAGTGTTAGCGTACGGGTTAGGATTAGGGGACGGGTGAGGGTCAGGCTTCGGGTAAGGGTTAGGGTTAGGGTTCGGGCTAGGGTTAGGGGACGGGGACGGTTTAGGGTCCAGGTGAGGGTACGGCAACGCTTTAGGGGGAGCGTGCGTGTGAGGGTGCGGGTTAGTGTTAGCGTACGGGTTAGGATTAGGCGACGGGTGAGGGTCAGGCTTCGAGGAAGTGTTAGGGTTAGGGTTCTGGCTAGGGTTAGGGTTAGGGGACGGGGACGGTTTAGGGTCCAGGTGAGGGTACGGCAACGCTTCAGGGGGAGCGTGCGTGTGAGGGCGCGGGTTAGTGTTAGTGTATCGGTTAGGATTAGGGGACGGGTGAGGGTCAGGCTTCGGGGAAGGGTTAGGGTTAGGGTTCGGGCTAGGGTTAGGGTTAGGGGACGGGGACGGTTTAGGGTCCAGGTGAGGGTATGGCAACGCTTTAGGGGGAGCGTGCGTGTGAAGGCGCGGGTTAGTGTTAGCGTACGGGTTAGGATTAGGGGACGGCTGAGGGTCAGGCTTTGGGGAAGGGTTAGGGTTAGGGTTCGGGCTAGGGTTAGGGTTAGGGGACGGGGACGGTTTAGGGTCCAGGTGAGGGTACGGCAACGCTATAGGGGGAGCGTGTGTGTGAGGGCGCGGGTTAGTGTTAGCGTATGGGTTAGGATTAGGGGACGGGTGAGGGTCAGGCTTCGGGGAAGGGTTAGTGTTAGGGTTTGGGCTAGGGTTAGGGTTAGGGGACGGGGACGGGATAGGATCCAGGTGAGGGTACGGCAACGCTTTAGAGGGAGCGTGCGTGTGAGGGCGCGGGTTAGTGTTAGCGTACGGGTTAGGATTAGGGGACGGGTGAGTGTCAGGCTTCGGGGAAGGGTTAGTGTTAGGGTTCGGGCTAGGGTTAGGGTTAGGGGACGGGGACGGTTTAGGGTCCAGGTGAGGGTACGGCAACGCTTTAGGGGGAGCGTGCGTGTGAGGGCGCGGGTTAGTGTTAGCGTACGGGTTAGGATTAGAGGACGGGTGAGGGTCAGGCTTCGGGGAAGGGTTAGGGTTAGGGTTCGGGCTACGGTTAAGGTTAGGGTACGGGGACGGTTTAGGGTCCAGGTGAGGGTACGGCAATGCTTTAGGGGGAGCGTGCGTGTGAGGGAGCGGGTTAGTGTTAGCGTACGGGTTAGGATTAGAGGACGGGTGAGGGTCAGGCTTCGGGGAAGTGTTAGGTTTAGGGTTCGGGCTAGGGTTAGGGTTAGGGGACGGGGACGGTTTAGGGTCCAGGTGAGGGTACGGCAACGCTTTAGGGGGAGCGTGCATGTGAGGGCGCGGGTTAGTGTTAGTGTACGGGTTAGGATTAGGGGACGGGTGAGGGTCAGGCTTCGGGGAAGGGTTAGGGTTAGGGTTCGGGCTAGGGTTAGGGTTAGGGGACGGGGACGGTTTAGGGTCCAGGTGAGGGTACGGCAACGCTTTAGAGGGAGCGTGCGTGTGAGGGCGCGGGTTAGTGTTAGCGTACGGGTTAGGATTAGGGGACGGGTGAGTGTCAGGCTTCGGGGAAGGGTTAGTGTTAGGGTTCGGGCTAGGGTTAGGGTTAGGGGACGGGGACGGTTTAGGGTCCAGGTGAGGGTACGGCAACGCTTTAGGGGGAGCGTGCGTGTGAGGGCGCGGGTTAGTGTTAGCGTACGGGTTAGGATTAGGGGACGGGTGAGGGTCAGGCTTCAGGGAATGGTTAGGCTTAGGGTTCGGGCTAGGGTTAGGGTTAGGGGACGGGGACGGTTTAGGGTCCAGGTGAGGGTACGGCAACGCTTTAGGGGGAGCGTGCGTGTGAGGGCGCGGGTTAGTGTTAGCGTACGGGTTAGGATTAGGGGACGGGTGAGGGTCAGGCTTCGGGGAAGGGTTAGGGTTAGGGTTCGGGCTAGGGTTAGGGTTAGGGAACGGGGACGGTTTAGGGTCCAGGTGAGGGTACGGCAACGCTTTAGGGGGAGCGTGCGTGTGAGGGCACGGGTTAGTGTTAGCGTACGGGTTAGGATTAGGGGACGGGTGAGGGTCAGGCTTCGGGGAAGGGTTAGGGTTAGGGTTCGGGCTAGGGTTAGGGGACGGGGACGGTTTAGGGTCCAGGTGAGGGTACGGCAACGCTTTAGGGGTAGCGTGCGTGTGAGGGCGCGGGTTAGTGTTAGCGTACGGGTTAGGATTAGGCGACGGGTGAGGGTCAGGCTTCGGGTAAGTGTTAGGGTTAGGGTTCGGGCTAGGGTTAGGGTTAGGGGACGGGGACGGTTTAGGGTCCAGGTGAGGGTATGGCAACGCTTTAGGGGGAGCGTGCGTGTGAGGGCGCGGGTTAGTGTTAGTGTATCGGTTAGGATTAGGGGACGGGTGAGGGTCAGGCTTCGGGGAAGGGTTAGGGTTAGGGTTCGGGCTAGGGTTAGGGTTAGGGGACGGGGACGGTTTAGGTTCCAGGTGAGGGTACGGCAACGCTTTAGGGGGAGCGTGCATGTGAGGGCGCGGGTTAGTGTTAGCGTACGGCTTAGGATTAGGGGACGGGTGAGGGTCAGGCTTCGGGGAAGGGTTAGGGTTAGGGTTCGGGCTAGGGTTAGAGTTAGGGGACGGGGACGGTTTAGGGTCCAGGTGAGGGTACGGAAACGCTTTAGGGGGAGCGTGCGTGTGAGGGCGCGGGTTAGTGTTAGCGTACGGGTTAGGATTAGGGGACGGGTGAGGGTCAGGCTTCGGGGAATGGTTAGGCTTAGGGTTCGGGCTAGGGTTAGGGTTAGGGGACGGGGACGGTTTAGGGTCCAGGTGAGGGTACGGCAACGCTTTAGGGGGAGCGTGCGTGTGAGGGCGCGGGTTAGTGTTAGCGTACGGGTTAGGATTAGGGGACGGGTGAGGGTCAGGCTTCGGGGAAGGGTTAGGGTTAGGGTTTGGGCTAGGGTTAGGGTTAGGGGACGGGGACGGGATAGGATCCAGGTGAGGGTACGGCAACGCTTTAGAGGGAGCGTGCGTGTGAGGGCGCGGGTTAGTGTTAGCGTACGGGTTAGGATTAGGGGACGGGTGAGTGTCAGGCTTCGGGGAAGGGTTAGTGTTAGGGTTCGGGCTAGGGTTAGGGTTAGGGGACGGGGACGGTTTAGGGTCCAGGTGAGGGTACGGCAACGCTTTAGGGGGAGCGTGCGTGTGAGGGCGCGGGTTAGTGTTAGCGTACGGGTTAGGATTAGGGGACGGGTGAGGGTCAGGCTTCGGGGAATGGTTAGGCTTAGGGTTCGGGCTAGGGTTAGGGTTAGGGGACGGGGACGGTTTAGGGTCCAGGTGAGTGTACGGCAACGCTTTAGGGGGAGCGTGCGTGTGAGGGCGCGGGTTAGTGTTAGCGTACGGGTTAGGATTAGGGGACGGGTGAGGGTCAGGCTTCGGGGAAGGGTTAGTGTTAGGGTTCGGGCTAGGGTTAGGGTTAGGGGACGGGGACGGTTTAGGGTCCAGGTGAGGGTACGGCCACGCTTTAGGGGGAGCGTGCGTGTGAGGGCGCGGGTTAGTGTTAGCGTACGGGTTAGGATTAGGGGACGGGTGAGGGTCAGGCTTCGGGGAAGGGTTAGGGTTAGGGTTCGGGCTACGGTTAAGGTTAGGGTACGGGGACGGTTTAGGGTCCAGGTGAGGGTACGGCAATGCTTTAGGGGGAGCGTGCGTGTGAGGGCGCGGGTTAGTGTTAGCGTACGGGTTAGGATTAGAGGACGGGTGAGGGTCAGGCTTCGGGGAAGTGTTAGGTTTAGGGTTCGGGCTAGGGTTAGGGTTAGGGGACGGGGACGGTTTAGGGTCCAGGTGAGGGTACGGCAACGCTTTAGGGGGAGCGTGCATGTGAGGGCGCGGGTTAGTGTTAGTGTACGGGTTAGGATTAGGGGACGGGTGAGGGTCAGGCTTCGGGGAAGGGTTAGGGTTAGGGTTCGGGCTAGGGTTAGGGTTAGGGGACGGGGACGGTTTAGGGTCCAGGTGAGGGTACGGCAACGCTTTAGAGGGAGCGTGCGTGTGAGGGCGCGGGTTAGTGTTAGCGTACGGGTTAGGATTAGGGGACGGGTGAGTGTCAGGCTTCGGGGAAGGGTTAGTGTTAGGGTTCGGGCTAGGGTTAGGGTTAGGGGACGGGGACGGTTTAGGGTCCAGGTGAGGGTACGGCAACGCTTTAGGGGGAGCGTGCGTGTGAGGGCGCGGGTTAGTGTTAGCGTACGGGTTAGGATTAGGGGACGGGTGAGGGTCAGGCTTCAGGGAATGGTTAGGCTTAGGGTTCGGGCTAGGGTTAGGGTTAGGGGACGGGGACGGTTTAGGGTCCAGGTGAGGGTACGGCAACGCTTTAGGGGGAGCGTGCGTGTGAGGGCGCGGGTTAGTGTTAGCGTACGGGTTAGGATTAGGGGACGGGTGAGGGTCAGGCTTCGGGGAAGGGTTAGGGTTAGGGTTCGGGCTAGGGTTAGGGTTAGGGAACGGGGACGGTTTAGGGTCCAGGTGAGGGTACGGCAACGCTTTAGGGGGAGCGTGCGTGTGAGGGCACGGGTTAGTGTTAGCGTACGGGTTAGGATTAGGGGACGGGTGAGGGTCAGGCTTCGGGGAAGGGTTAGGGTTAGGGTTCGGGCTAGGGTTAGGGGACGGGGACGGTTTAGGGTCCAGGTGAGGGTACGGCAACGCTTTAGGGGTAGCGTGCGTGTGAGGGCGCGGGTTAGTGTTAGCGTACGGGTTAGGATTAGGCGACGGGTGAGGGTCAGGCTTCGGGTAAGTGTTAGGGTTAGGGTTCGGGCTAGGGTTAGGGTTAGGGGACGGGGACGGTTTAGGGTCCAGGTGAGGGTATGGCAACGCTTTAGGGGGAGCGTGCGTGTGAGGGCGCGGGTTAGTGTTAGTGTATCGGTTAGGATTAGGGGACGGGTGAGGGTCAGGCTTCGGGGAAGGGTTAGGGTTAGGGTTCGGGCTAGGGTTAGGGTTAGGGGACGGGGACGGTTTAGGTTCCAGGTGAGGGTACGGCAACGCTTTAGGGGGAGCGTGCATGTGAGGGCGCGGGTTAGTGTTAGCGTACGGCTTAGGATTAGGGGACGGGTGAGGGTCAGGCTTCGGGGAAGGGTTAGGGTTAGGGTTCGGGCTAGGGTTAGAGTTAGGGGACGGGGACGGTTTAGGGTCCAGGTGAGGGTACGGAAACGCTTTAGGGGGAGCGTGCGTGTGAGGGCGCGGGTTAGTGTTAGCGTACGGGTTAGGATTAGGGGACGGGTGAGGGTCAGGCTTCGGGGAATGGTTAGGCTTAGGGTTCGGGCTAGGGTTAGGGTTAGGGGACGGGGACGGTTTAGGGTCCAGGTGAGGGTACGGCAACGCTTTAGGGGGAGCGTGCGTGTGAGGGCGCGGGTTAGTGTTAGCGTACGGGTTAGGATTAGGGGACGTGTGAGGGTCAGGCTTCGGGGAAGGGTTAGGGTTAGGGTTCGGGCTAGGGTTAGGATTAGGGAACGGGGACGGTTTAGGGTCCAGGTGAGGGTACGGCAACGCTTTAGGGGGAGCGTGCGTGTGAGGGCGCGGGTTAGTGTTAGTGTACGGGTTAGGATTAGGGGACGGGTGAGGGTCAGGCTTCGGGGAAGGATTAGGGTTAGGGTTCGGGCTAGGGTTTAGGTTAGGGGACGGGGACGGTTTAGGGTCCAGGTGAGGGTACGGAAACGCTTTAGGGGGAGCGTGCATGTGAGGGCGTGGGTTAGTGTTAGCGTACGGGTTAGGATAAGGCGACGGGTGAGCTTCAGGCTTCGGGGAAGTGTTAGGGGTAGGGTTCGGGCTAGGGTTAAGGTTAGGGGACGGGGACGGTTTAGGGTCCAGGTGAGGGTACCGCAGTGCTTTAGGGGGAGCGTGCGTGTGAGGGCGCGGGTTAGTGTTAGCGTACGGGTTAGGATTAGGGGACGGGTGAGGGTCAGGCTTCGGGGAAGGTTTAGGGTTAGGGTTCGGGCTAGGGTTAGGGTTAGGGGACGGGGATGGTTTAGGGTCCAGGTGAGGGTACGGCAATGCTTTAGGGGGAGCATGCGTGTGAGGGCGCAGGTTAGTGTTAGCGTACGGGTTAGGATTAGGGGACGGGTGAAGGTCTGGCTTCGGGTAAGGGTTAGGGTTAGGGTTCGGGCTAGGGTTAGGGTTAGGGGACGGGGACGGTTTAGGGTCCAGGTGAGGGTACGGCAACACTTTAGGGGGAACGTGCGTGTGAGGGCGCGGGTTAGTGCTAGCGTACGGGTTAGGATTAGGGGACGGATGAGGGTCAGGCTTCGGGGAAGTGTTAGGGTTAGGGTTCGGGCTAGGGTTAGGGGACGGGGACGGTTTAGGGTCCAGGTGAGGGTACGGCAACGCTTTAGGGGGAGCGTGCGTGTGAGGGCGCGGGTTAGTGTTAGCGTACGGGTTAGGATTAGGCGACGGGTGAGGGTCAGGCTTCGGGGAAGTGTTAGGGTTAGGGTTCGGGCTAGGGTCAGGGTTAGGGGACGGGGACGGTTTAGGGTCCAGGTGAGGGTACGGCAACGCTTCAGGGGGAGCGTGCGTGTGAGGGCGCGGGTTAGTGTTAGTGTATCGGTTAGGATTAGGGGACGGGTGAGGGTCAGGCTTCGGGGAAGGGTTAGGGTTAGGGTTCGGGCTAGGGTTAGGGTTAGGGGACGGGGACGGTTTAGGGTCCAGGTGAGGGTACGGCAACGCTTAGGGGGAGCGTGCATGTGTAGGCGCGGGTTAGTGTTAGCGTACGGCTTAGGATTAGGGGACGGGTGAGGGTCAGGCTTCGGGGAAGGGTTAGGGTTAGGGTTCGGGCTAGGGTTAGGGTTAGGGGACGGGGACGGTTTAGGGTCCAGGTGAGGGTACGGCAACGCTTTAGGGGGAGCGTGCGTGTGAGGGCGCGGGTTAGTGTTAGCGTACGGGTTAGGAATAGGGGACGGGTGAGGGTCAGGCTTCGGGGAAGTTTTAGTGTTAGGGTTCGGGCTAGGGTTAGGGTTAGGGGACGGGGACGGGTAAGGGTCCAGGTGAGGGTACGGCAACGCTTTAGCGGGAGCGTGCGTGTGAGGGCGCGGGTTAGTGTTAGCGTACGGGTTAGGATTAGGGGACGGGTGAGGGTCAGGCTTCGGGGAAGGGTTAGGGTTAGGGTTCGGGCTAGGGTTAGGGTTAGGGGACGGGGACGGTTTAGGGTCCAGGTGAGGGTACGGCAACGCTTTAGGGGGAGCGTGCGTGTGAGGGCGCGGGTTAGTGTTAGCGTACGGGTTAGGATTAGGGGACGGATGAGGGTCAGGCTTCGGGGAAGGGTTAGGGTTAGGGTTCGGGCTAGGGTTAGGGGACGGGGACGGTTTAGGGTCCAGGTGAGGGTACGGCAACGCTTTAGGGGGAGCGTGCGTGTGAGGGCGTGGGTTAGTGTTAGCGTACGGGTTAGGATTAGGCGACGGGTGAGGGTCAGGCTTCGGGGAAGTGTTAGGGTTAGGGTTACGTCTAGGGTTAGGGTTAGGGGACGGGGACGGTTTAGGGTCCAGGTGAGGGTACGGAAACGCTTTAGGGTGAGCGTGCATGTGAGGGCGTGGGTTAGTGTTAGCGTACGGGTTAGGATAAGGGGACGGGTGAGCGTCAGGCTTCGGGGAAGGGTTAGGGTTAGGGTTCGGGCTAGGGTTAATGTTAGGGGACGGGGACGGTTTAGGGTCCAGGTGAGGGTACGGCAGTGCTTTAGGGGGAGCATGCGTGTGAGGGCGCGGGTTAGTGTTAGCGTACGGGTTAGGATTAGGGGACGGGTGAGGGTCAGGCTTCGGGGAAGGTTTAGGGTTAGGGTTCGGGCTAGGGTTAGGGTTAGGGGACGGGGATGGTTTAGGGTCCAGGTGAGGGTACGGCAATGCTTTAGGGGGAGCATGCGTGTGAGGGCGCAGGTTAATGTTAGCGTACGGGTTAGGATTAGGGGACGGGTGAGTGTCAGGCTTCGGGTAAGGGTTAGGGTTAGGGTTCGGGCTAGGGTTAGGGTTAGGGGACGGGGACGGTTTAGGGTCCAGGTGAGGGTACGGCAACACTTTAGGGGGAGCGTGCGTGTGAGGGCGCGGGTTAGTGTTAGCGTACGGGTTAGGATTAGGGGACGGATGAGGGTCAGGCTTCGGGGAAGAGTTAGGGTTAGGTTTCGGGCTAGGGTTAGGGATCGGGGACGGTTTAGGGTCCAGGTGAGGGTACGGCAACGCTTTAGGGGGAGCGTGCGTGTGAGGGCGCGGGTTAGTGTTAGCGTACGGGTTAGGATTAGGCGACGGGTGAGGGTCAGGCTTCGGGGAAGTGTTAGGGTTAGGGTTCGGGCTAGGGTTAGGGTTAGGGGATGGGGACGGTTTAGGGTCCAGGTGAGGGTACGGCAACGCTTCAGGGGGAGCGTGCGTGTGAGGGCGCGGGTTAGTGTTAGTGTATCGGTTAGGATTAGGGGACGGGTGAGGGTCAGGCTTCGGGGAAGTGTTAGGTTTAGGGTTCGGGCTAGGGTTAGGGTTAGGGGACGGGGACGGTTTAGGGTCCAGGTGAGGGTACGGCAACGCTTAGGGGGAGCGTGCATGTGAGGGCGCGGGTTAGTGTTAGCGTACGGCTTAGGATTAGGGGACGGGTGAGGGTCAGGCTTCAGGGAAGGGTTAGGGTTAGGGTTCGGGCTAGGGTTAGGGTTAGGGGACGGGGACGGTTTAGGGTCCAGGTGAGGGTACGGCAACGCTTTAGGGGGAGCGTGCGTGTGAGGGCGCGGGTTAGTGTTAGCGTACGGGTTAGGAATAGGGGACGGGTGAGGGTCAGGCTTCGGGGAAGTGTTAGTGTTAGGGTTCTGGCTAGGGTTAGGGTTAGGGGACGGGGACGGGTAAGGGTCCAGGTGAGGGTACGGCAACGCTTTAGCGGGAGCGTGCATGTGAGGGCGCGGGTTAGTGTTAGCGTACGGGTTAGGATTAGGGGACGGGTGAGGGTCAGGCTTCGGGGAAGGGTTAGGGTTAGGGTTCGGGCTAGGGTTAGGGTTAGGGGACGGGGACGGTTTAGGGTCCAGGTGAGGGTACGGCAACGCTTTAGGGGGAGCGTGCGTGTGAGGGCGCGGGTTAGTGTTAGCGTACGGGTTACGATTAGGGGACGGATGAGGGTCAGGCTTCGGGGAAGGGTTAGGGTTAGGGTTCGGGCTAGGGTTAGGGGACGGGGACGGTTTAGGGTCCAGGTGAGGGTACGGCAACGCTTTAGGGGTAGCGTGCGTGTGAGGGCGCGGGTTAGTGTTAGCGTACGGGTTAGGATTAGGCGACGGGTGAGGGTCAGGCTTCGGGTAAGTGTTAGGGTTAGGGTTCGGGCTAGGGTTAGGGTTAGGGGACGGGGACGGTTTAGGGTCCAGGTGAGGGTATGGCAACGCTTTAGGGGGAGCGTGCGTGTGAGGGCGCGGGTTAGTGTTAGTGTATCGGTTAGGATTAGGGGACGGGTGAGGGTCAGGCTTCGGGGAAGGGTTAGGGTTAGGGTTCGGGCTAGGGTTAGGGTTAGGGGACGGGGACGGTTTAGGGTCCAGGTGAGGGTACGGCAACGCTTTAGGGGGAGCGTGCGTGTGAGGGCGCGGGTTAGTGTTAGCGTACGGGTTAGGATTAGGGGACGGGTGAGGGTCAGGCTTCGGGGAAGGGTTAGGGTTAGGGTTCGGTCTAGGGTTAGGGTTAGGGGACGGGGACGGTTTAGGGTCCAGGTGAGGGTACGGCAACGCTTTAGGGGGAGCGGGCGTGTGAGGGCGCGGGTTAGTGTTCGCGTACGGGTTAGGATTAGGGGACAGGTGAGGGTCAGGCTTCGGGGAAGGGTTAGGGTTAGGGTTCGGGCTAGGGTTAGGGTTAGGGGACGGGGACGGTTTAGGGTCCAGGTGAGGGTATGGCAACGCTTTAGAGGAAGCGTGCGTGTGAGGGCGCGGGTTAGTGTTAGCGTACGGGTTAGGATTAGGGGACGGGTGAGTGTCAGGCTTCGGGGAAGGGTTAGTGTTAGGGTTCGGGCTAGGGTTAGGGTTAGGGGACGGGCACGGTTTAGGGTCCAGTTGAGGGTACGGCAACGCTTTAGGGGGAGCGTGCGTGTGAGGGCGCGGGTTAGTGTTAGCGTACGGGTTAGGATTAGGGGACGGGTGAGGGTCAGGCTTCGGGGAAGGGTTAGGGTTAGGGTTCGGTCTAGGGTTAGGGTTAGGGGACGGGGACGGTTTAGGGTCCAGGTGAGGGTACGGCAACGCTTTAGGGGGAGCGTGCGTGTGAGGGCGCGGGTTAGTGTTCGCGTACGGGTTAGGATTAGGGGACAGGTGAGGGTCAGGCTTCGGGGAAGGGTTAGGGTTAGGGTTCGGGCTAGGGTTAGGGTTAGGGGACGGGGACGGTTTAGGGTCCAGGTGAGGGTACGGCAACGCTTTAGAGGAAGCGTGCGTGTGAGGGCGCGGGTTAGTGTTAGCGTACGGGTTAGGATTAGGGGACGGGTGAGTGTCAGGCTTCGGGGAAGGGTTAGTGTTAGGGTTCGGGCTAGGGTTAGGGTTAGGGGACGGGGACGGTTTAGGGTCCAGTTGAGGGTACGGCAACGCTTTAGGGGGAGCGTGCGTGTGAGGGCGCGGGTTAGTGTTAGCGTACGGGTTAGGATTATGGGACGGGTGAGGGTCAGGCTTCGGGGAAGGGTTAGGGTTAGGGTTCGGGCTACGGTTAAGGTTAGGGTACGGGGACGGTTTAGGGTCCAGGTGAGGGTACGGCAATGCTTTAGGGGGAGCGTGCGTGTGAGGGCGCGGGTTAGTGTTAGCGTACGGGTTAGGATTAGGGGACGGGTGAGGGTCAGGCTTCGGGGAAGTGTTAGGTTTAGGGTTCGGGCTAGGGTTAGGGTTAGGGGACGGGGACGGTTTAGGGTCCAGGTGAGGGTACGGCAACGCTTTAGGGGGAGCGTGCGTGTGAGGGCGCGGGTTAGTGTTAGCGTACGGGTTAGGATTAGGGGACGGGTGAGGGTCAGGCTTCGGGGAAGGGTTAGGGTTAGGGTTCGGGCTAGGGTTAGGGTTAGGGGACGGGGACGGTTTAGGGTCCAGGTGAGGGTACGGCAACGCTTTAGGGGGAGCGTGCGTGTGAGGGCGCGGGTTAGTGTTAGCGTACGGGTTAGGATTAGGGGACGGGTGAGTGTCAGGCTTCGGGGAAGGGTTAGTGTTAGGGTTCGGGCTAGGGTTAGGGTTAGGGGACGGGGATGGTTTAGGGTCCAGGTGAGGGTACGGCAACGCTTTAGGGGGAGCGTGCGTGTGAGGGCGCGGGTTAGTGTTAGCGTACGGGTTAGGATTAGGGGACGGCTGAGGGTCAGGCTTCGGGGAATGGTTAGGCTTAGGGTTCGGGCTAGGGTTAGGGTTAGGGTTAGGGGACGGTTTAGGGTCCAGGTGAGGGTACGGCAACGCTTTAGGGGGAGCGTGCGTGTGAGGGCGCGGGTTAGTGTTAGCGTACGGGTTAGGATTAGGGGACGGGTGAGTGTCAGGCTTCGGGGAAGGGTTAGTGTTAGGGTTCGGGCTAGGGTTAGGGTTAGGGGACGGGGACGGTTTAGGGTCCAGGTGAGGGTACGGCCACGCTTTAGGGGGAGCGTGCGTGTGAGTGCGCGGGTTAGTGTTAGCGTACGGGTTAGGATTAGGGGACGGGTGAGGGTCAGGCTTCGGGGAAGGGTTAGTGTTAGGGTTCGGGCTAGGGTTAGGGTTAGGGGACGGGGATGGTTTAGGGTCCAGGTGAGGGTACGGCAACGCTTTAGGGGGAGCGTGCGTGTGAGGGCGCGGGTTAGTGTTAGCGTACGGGTTAGGATTAGGGGACGGCTGAGGGTCAGGCTTCGGGGAATGGTTAGGCTTAGGGTTCGGGCTAGGGTTAGGGTTAGGGGATGGGGACGGTTTAGGGTCCAGGTGAGGGTACGGCAACGCTTTAGGGGGAGCGTGCGTGTGAGGGCGCGGGTTAGTGTTAGCGTACGGGTTAGGATTAGGGGACGGGTGAGTGTCAGGCTTCGGGGAAGTGTTAGTGTTAGGGTTCGGGCTAGGGTTAGGGTTAGGGGACGGGGACGGTTTAGGGTCCAGGTGAGGGTACGGCCACGCTTTAGGGGGAGCGTGCGTGTGAGTGCGCGGGTTAGTGTTAGCGTACGGGTTAGGATTAGGGGACGGGTGAGGGTCAGGCTTCGGGGAAGGGTTAGGGTTAGGGTTCGGGCTACGGTTAAGGTTAGGGTACGGGGACGGTTTAGGGTCCAGGTGAGTGTTCGGCAACGCTTTAGGGGGAGCGTGCGTGTGAGGGCGCGGGTTAGTGTTAGCGTACGGGTTAGGATTAGGGGACGGGTGAGGGTCAGGCTTCGGGGAATGGTTAGGCTTAGGGTTCGGGCTAGGGTTAGGGTTAGGGGACGGGGACGGTTTAGGGTCCAGGTGAGGGTACGGCAACGCTTTAGGGGGAGCGTGCGTGTGAGGGCGCGGGTTAGTGTTAGCGTACGGGTTAGGATTAGGGGACGGGTGAGGGTCAGGCTTCGGGGAAGGGTTAGGGTTAGGGTTCGGGCTAGGGTTAGGGTTAGGGAACGGGGACGGTTTAGGGTCCAGGTGAGGGTACGGCAACGCTTTAGGGGGAGCGTGCGTGTGAGGGCACGGGTTAGTGTTAGCGTACGGGTTAGGATTAGGGGACGGGTGAGGGTCAGGCTTCGGGGAAGGATTAGGGTTAGGGTTCGGGCTAGGGTTAAGGTTAGGGGACGGGGACGGTTTAGGGTCCAGGTGAGGGTACGGAAACGCTTTAGGGGGAGCGTGCATGTGAGGGCGTGGGTTAGTGTTAGCGTACGGGTTAGGATAAGGGGACGGGTGAGCGTCAGGCTTCGGGGAAGGGTTAGTGTTAGGGTTCGGGCTAGGGTTAAGGTTAGGGGACGGGGACGGTTTAGGGTCCAGGTGAGGGTACCGCAGTGCTTTAGGGGGAGCGTGTGTGTGAGGGCGCGGGTTAGTGTTAGCGTACGGGTTAGGATTAGGGGACGGGTGAGGGTCAGGCTTCGGGGAAGGTTTAGGGTTAGGGTTCGGGCTAGGGTTAGGGTTAGGGGACGGGGATGGTTTAGGGTCCAGGTGAGGGTACGGCAATGCTTTAGGGGGAGCATGCGTGTGAGGGCGCAGGTTAGTGTTAGCGTACGGGTTAGGATTAGGGGACGGGTGAGGGTCAGGCTTCGGGTAAGGGTTAGGGTTAGGGTTCGGGCTAGGGTTAGGGGACGGGGACGGTTTAGGGTCCAGGTGAGGGTACGGCAACGCTTTAGGGGGAGCGTGCGTGTGAGGGTGCGGGTTAGTGTTAGCGTACGGGTTAGGATTAGGCGACGGGTGAGGGTCAGGCTTCGAGGAAGTGTTAGGGTTAGGGTTCTGGCTAGGGTTAGGGTTAGGGGACGGGGACGGTTTAGGGTCCAGGTGAGGGTACGGCAACGCTTCAGGGGGAGCGTGCGTGTGAGGGCGCGGGTTAGTGTTAGTGTATCGGTTAGGATTAGGGGACGGGTGAGGGTCAGGCTTCGGGGAAGGGTTAGGGTTAGGGTTCGGGCTAGGGTTAGGGTTAGGGGACGGGGACGGTTTAGGGTCCAGGTGAGGGTATGGCAACGCTTTAGGGGGAGCGTGCGTGTGAAGGCGCGGGTTAGTGTTAGCGTACGGGTTAGGATTAGGGGACGGCTGAGGGTCAGGCTTTGGGGAAGGGTTAGGGTTAGGGTTCGGGCTAGGGTTAGGGTTAGGGGACGGGGACGGTTTAGGGTCCAGGTGAGGGTACGGCAACGCTATAGGGGGAGCGTGTGTGTGAGGGCGCGGGTTAGTGTTAGCGTATGGGTTAGGATTAGGGGACGGGTGAGGGTCAGGCTTCGGGGAAGGGTTAGTGTTAGGGTTTGGGCTAGGGTTAGGGTTAGGGGACGGGGACGGGATAGGATCCAGGTGAGGGTACGGCAACGCTTTAGAGGGAGCGTGCGTGTGAGGGCGCGGGTTAGTGTTAGCGTACGGGTTAGGATTAGGGGACGGGTGAGTGTCAGGCTTCGGGGAAGGGTTAGTGTTAGGGTTCGGGCTAGGGTTAGGGTTAGGGGACGGGGACGGTTTAGGGTCCAGGTGAGGGTACGGCAACGCTTTAGGGGGAGCGTGCGTGTGAGGGCGCGGGTTAGTGTTAGCGTACGGGTTAGGATTAGGGGACGGGTGAGGGTCAGGCTTCGGGGAATGGTTAGGCTTAGGGTTCGGGCTAGGGTTAGGGTTAGGGGACGGGGACGGTTTAGGGTCCAGGTGAGGGTACGGCAACGCTTTAGGGGGAGCGTGCGTGTGAGGGCGCGGGTTAGTGTTAGCGTACGGGTTAGGATTAGGGGACGGGTGAGGGTCAGGCTTCGGGGAAGGGTTAGTGTTAGGGTTCGGGCTAGGGTTAGGGTTAGGGGACGGGGACGGTTTAGGGTCCAGGTGAGGGTACGGCCACGCTTTAGGGGGAGCGTGCGTGTGAGGGCGCGGGTTAGTGTTAGCGTACGGGTTAGGATTAGGGGACGGGTGAGGGTCAGGCTTCGGGGAAGGGTTAGGGTTAGGGTTCGGGCTACGGTTAAGGTTAGGGTACGGGGACGGTTTAGGGTCCAGGTGAGCGTACGGCAATGCTTTAGGGGGAGCGTGCGTGTGAGGGCGCGGGTTAGTGTTAGCGTACGGGTTAGGATTAGGGGACGGGTGAGGGTCAGGCTTCGGGGAAGTGTTAGGTTTAGGGTTCGGGCTAGGGTTAGGGTTAGGGGACGGGGACGGTTTAGGGTCCAGGTGAGGGTACGGCAACGCTTTAGGGGGAGCGTGCATGTGAGGGCGCGGGTTAGTGTTAGTGTACGGGTTAGGATTAGGGGACGGGTGAGGGTCAGGCTTCGGGGAAGGGTTAGGTTTAGGGTTCGGGCTAGGGTTAGGGTTAGGGGACGGGGACGGTTTAGGGTCCAGGTGAGGGTACGGCAACGCTTTAGAGGGAGCGTGCGTGTGAGGGCGCGGGTTAGTGTTAGCGTACGGGTTAGGATTAGGGGACGGGTGAGTGTCAGGCTTCGGGGAAGGGTTAGTGTTAGGGTTCGGGCTAGGGTTAGGGTTAGGGGACGGGGACGGTTTAGGGTCCAGGTGAGGGTACGGCAACGCTTTAGGGGGAGCGTGCGTGTGAGGGCGCGGGTTAGTGTTAGCGTACGGGTTAGGATTAGGGGACGGGTGAGGGTCAGGCTTCAGGGAATGGTTAGGCTTAGGGTTCGGGCTAGGGTTAGGGTTAGGGGACGGGGACGGTTTAGGGTCCAGGTGAGGGTACGGCAACGCTTTAGGGGGAGCGTGCGTGTGAGGGCGCGGGTTAGTGTTAGCGTACGGGTTAGGATTAGGGGACGGGTGAGGGTCAGGCTTCGGGGAAGGGTTAGGGTTAGGGTTCGGGCTAGGGTTAGGGTTATGGAACGGGGACGGTTTAGGGTCCAGGTGAGGGTACGGCAACGCTTTAGGGGGAGCGTGCGTGTGAGGGCACGGGTTAGTGTTAGCGTACGGGTTAGGATTAGGGGACGGGTGAGGGTCAGGCTTCGGGGAAGGTTTAGGGTTAGGGTTCGGGCTAGGGTTAGGGGACGGGGATGGTTTAGGGTCCAGGTGAGGGTACGGCAATGCTTTAGGGGGAGCATGCGTGTGAGGGCGCAGGTTAGTGTTAGCGTACGGGTTAGGATTAGGGGACGGGTGAGGGTCAGGCTTCGGGTAAGGGTTAGGGTTAGGGTTCGGGCTAGGGTTAGGGGACGGGGACGGTTTAGGGTCCAGGTGAGGGTACGGCAACGCTTTAGGGGGAGCGTGCGTGTGAGGGTGCGGGTTAGTGTTAGCGTACGGGTTAGGATTAGGCGACGGGTGAGGGTCAGGCTTCGAGGAAGTGTTAGGGTTAGGGTTCTGGCTAGGGTTAGGGTTAGGGGACGGGGACGGTTTAGGGTCCAGGTGAGGGTACGGCAACGCTTCAGGGGGAGCGTGCGTGTGAGGGCGCGGGTTAGTGTTAGTGTATCGGTTAGGATTAGGGGACGGGTGAGGGTCAGGCTTCGGGGAAGGGTTAGGGTTAGGGTTCGGGCTAGGGTTAGGGTTAGGGGACGGGGACGGTTTAGGGTCCAGGTGAGGGTATGGCAACGCTTTAGGGGGAGCGTGCGTGTGAAGGCGCGGGTTAGTGTTAGCGTACGGGTTAGGATTAGGGGACGGCTGAGGGTCAGGCTTTGGGGAAGGGTTAGGGTTAGGGTTCGGGCTAGGGTTAGGGTTAGGGGACGGGGACGGTTTAGGGTCCAGGTGAGGGTTCGGCAACGCTATAGGGGGAGCGTGTGTGTGAGGGCGCGGGTTAGTGTTAGCGTATGGGTTAGGATTAGGGGACGGGTGAGGGTCAGGCTTCGGGGAAGGGTTAGTGTTAGGGTTTGGGCTAGGGTTAGGGTTAGGGGACGGGGACGGGATAGGATCCAGGTGAGGGTACGGCAACGCTTTAGCGGGAGCGTGCGTGTGAGGGCGCGGGTTAGTGTTAGCGTACGGGTTAGGATTAGGGTACGGGTGAGGGTCCGGCTTCGGGGAAGGGTTAGGGTTAAGGTTCGGGCTAGGGTTAGGGTTAGGAGACGGGGAAGGTTTAGGGTCCAGGTGAGGGTACGGCAACGCTTTAGGGGGAGCGTGCGTGTGAGGGCGCGGGTTAGTGTTAGCGTACGGGTTAGGATTAGGGGACGGGTGAGGGTCAGGCTTCGGGGAAGGGTTAGGGTTAGGGTTCGGGCTAGGGTTAGGGTTAGGGGACGGGGACGGTTTTGGGTCCAGGTGAGGGTACGGCAACGCTTTAGGGGGAGCGTTCGTGTGAGGGCGCGGGTTAGTGTTAGCGTACGGGTTAGGATTAGGGGACGGGTGAGGCTCAGGCTTCGGGGAAGGGTTAGGGTTAGGGTTCGGGCTAGGGTTAGGGTTAGGGTTAGGGGACGGGGACGGTTTAGGGTCCAGGTGAGGGTACGGCAACGCTTTAGGGGGAGCGTGCGTGTGAGGGCGCGGGTTAGTTTTAGCGTACGGGTTAGGATTAGGGCACAGGTGAGGGTCAGGCTTCGGGTAAGGGTTAGGGTTAGGGTTCGGGCTAGGGTTAGGGTTAGGGGACGGGGACGGTTTAGGGTCCAGGTGAGGGTACGGCAACGCTTTAGGGGGAGCGTGCGTGTGAGGGCGCGGGTTAGTGTTAGCGTACGGGTTAGGATTAGGGGACGGGTGAGGGTCAGGCTTCGGGGAAGGGTTAGGGTTAGGATTCGGGCTAGGGTTAGGGTTAGGTGACGGGGACGGTTTAGGGTCCAGGTGAGGGTACGGCAACGCTTTAGGGGGAGCGTGCGTGTGAGGGCGCGGGTTAGTGTTAGCGTACGGGTTAGGACTAGGGGACGGGTGAGGGTCAGGCTCTGGGGAAGGGTTAGGGTTAGGGTTCGGGCTAGGGTTAGGGTTAGGGGACGGGGACGGTTTAGGGTCCAGGTGAGGGTACGGCAACGCTTTAGGGGGAGCGTGCGTGTGAGGGCGCGGGTTAGTGTTAGCGTACGGGTTAGGATTAGGGGACGGGTGAGGGTCAGGCTTTGGGAAAGAGTTAGGGTTAGGGTTCGGGCTAGGGTTAGGGTTAGGGGACGGGGACGGTTTAGGGTCCAGGTGAGGGTACGGCAACGCTTTAGGGGGAGCGTGCGTGTGAGGGCGTGGGTTAGTGTTAGCGTACGGTTTAGGATTAGGGGATGGGTGAATGTCAGGCTTCGGGGAAGGGTTAGGGTTAGGGTTCGGGCTAGGGTTAGGGTTAGGGGACAGGGACGGTTTAGGGTCCAGGTGAGGGTACGGCAACGCTTTAGGGGGAGCGTGCGTGTGAGGGCGCGGGTTAGTGTTAGCGTACGGGTTAGGATTAGGGGACGGGTGAGGGTCAGGCTTCGGGGAAGGGTTAGGGTTAGGGTTCGGGCTAGGGTTAGGGTTAGGTGACGGGGACGGTTTAGGGTCAAGGTGAGGTTACGGCAACGCTTTAGGGGGAGCGTGCGTGTGAGGGCGCGGGTTAGTGTTAGCGTACGGGTTAGGATTAGGGGACGGGTGAGGGTCAGGCTTCGGGGAAGTGTTAGGGTTAGGGTTCGGGCTAGGGTTAGGGTTAGGGGACGGGGAGGGTTTAGGGTCCAGGTGAGGGTACGGCAACGCTTTAGGTGGAGCGTGCGTGTGAGGGCGTGGGTTAGTGTTAGCGTACTGGTTAGGATTAGGGGACGGGTGAGGGTCAGGCTTCGGGGAAGGGTTAGGGTTAGGGTTCGGGCTAGGGTTAGGGTTAGGGGACGGGGACGGTTTAGGGTCCAGGTGAGGGTACGGCAACGCTTTAGGGGGAGCGTGCGTGTGAGGGCGTGGGTTATTGTTAGCGTACGGGTTAGGATTAGGGGACGTGTGAGGGTCAGGCTTCGGGGAAGGGTTAATGTTAGGGTTCGGGCTAGGGTTAGGGTTAGGGGAAGGGGACGGTTTCGGGTCCAGGTGAGGGTACGGCAACGCTTTAGGGGGAGCGTGCGTGTGAGGGCACGGGTTAGTGTTAGCGTACGGGTTAGGATTAGGGGACGGGTGAGGGTCAGGCTTCGGGGAAGGATTAGGGTTAGGGTTCGGGCTAGGGTTAAGGTTAGGGGACGGGGACGGTTTAGGGTCCAGGTGAGGGTACCGCAGTGCTTTAGGGGGAGCGTGCGTGTGAGGGCACGGGTTAGTGTTAGCGTACGGGTTAGGATTAGGGGACGGGTGAGGGTCAGGCTTCGGGGAAGTGTTAGGGTTAGGGTTCGGGCTAGGGTTAGGGTTAGGGGACGGGGAGGGTTTAGGGTCCAGGTGAGGGTACGGCAACGCTTTAGGGGGAGCGTGCGTGTGAGGGCGTGGGTTAGTGTTAGCGTACTGTTTAGGATTAGGGGACGGGTGAGGGTCAGGCTTCGGGGAAGGGTTAGGGTTAGGGTTCGGGCTAGGGTTAGGGTTAGGGGACGGGGACGGTTTAGGGTCCAGGTGAGGGTACGGCAACGCTTTAGGGGGAGCGTGCGTGTGAGGGCGTGGGTTATTGTTAGCGTACGGGTTAGGATTAGGGGACGGGTGAGGGTCAGGCTTCGGGGAAGGGTTAATGTTAGGGTTCGGGCTAGGGTTAGGGTTAGGGGACGGGGACGGTTTAGGGTCCAGGTGAGGGTACGGCAACGCTTTAGGGGGAGCGTGCGTGTGAGGGCACGGGTTAGTGTTAGCGTACGGGTTAGGATTAGGGGACGGATGAGGGTCAGGCTTCGGGGAAGGGTTAGGGTTAGGGTTCGGGCTAGGGTTAGAGGACAGGGACGGTTTAGGGTCCAGGTGAGGGTACGGCAAAGCTTTAGGGGGAGCGTGCGTGTGAGGGCGCGGGTTAGTGTTAGCGTACGGGTTAGGATTAGGCGACGGGTGAGGGTCAGGCTTCGGGGAAGTGTTAGGGTTAGGGTTCGGGCTAGGGTTAGGGTTAGGGGACGGGGACGGTTTAGGGTCCAGGTGAGGGTACGGCAACGCTTCAGGGGGAGCGTGCGTGTGAGGGCGCGGGTTAGTGTTAGTGTATCGGTTAGGATTAGGGGACGGGTGAGGGTCAGGCTTCGGGGAAGGGTTAGGGTTAGGGTTCGGGCTAGGGTTAGGGTTAGGGGACGGGGACGGTTTAGGGTCCAGGTGAGGGTACGGCAACGCTTCAGGGGGAGCGTGCGTGTGAGGGCGCGGGTTAGTGTTAGCGTACGGGTTAGGATTAGGGGACGGGTGAGGGTCAGGCTTCGGGGAAGTGTTAGGGTTAGGGTTCGGGCTAGGGTTAGGGTTAGGGGACGGGGACGGTTTAGGGTCCAGGTGAGGGTACGGCAACACTTTAGGGGGAGTGTGCGTGTGAGGGCGCGGGTTAGTGTTAGCGTACGGGTTAGGATTAGGGGACGGATGAGGGTCAGGCTTCGGGGAAGGGTTAGGGTTAGGGTTCGGGCTAGGGTTAGGGGACGGGGACGGTTTAGGGTCCAGGTGAGGGTACGGCAACGCTTTAGGGGGAGCGTGCGTGTGAGGGCGTGGGTTAGTGTTAGCGTACGGGTTAGGATTAGGCGACGGGTGAGGGTCAGGCTTCGGGGAAGTGTTAGGGTTAGGGTTCGGGCTAGGGTTAGGGTTAGGGGACGGGGACGGTTTAGGGTCCAGGTGAGGGTACGGCAACGCTTTAGGGGGAGCGTGCGTGTGAGGGCGCGGGTTAGTGTTAGTGTATCGGTTAGGATTAGGGGACGGGTGAGGGTCAGGCTTCGGGGAAGGGTTAGAGTTAGGGTTCGGGCTAGGGTTAGGGTTAGGGGACGGGGACGGTTTAGGGTCCAGGTGAGGGTACGGCAATGCTTTAGGGGGAGCGTGCGTGTGAGGGCGCGGGTTAGTGTTAGCGTACGGCTTAGGATTAGGGGACGGGTGAGGGTCAGGCTTCGGGGAAGGGTTAGGGTTAGGGTTCGGGCTAGGGTTAGGGTTAGGGGACGGGGACGGTTTAGGGTCCAGGTGAGGGTACGGCAACACTTTAGGGGGAGCGTGCGTGTGAGGGCGCAGGTTAGTGTTAGCGTACGGGTTAGGATTAGGGGACGGGTGAGGGTCAGGCTTCGGGGAAGTGTTAGTGTTAGGGTTCGGGCTAGGGTTAGGGTTAGGGGACGGGGACGGGTTAGGGTCCAGGTGAGTGTACGGCAACGCTTTAGCGGGAGCGTGCATGTGAGGGCGCGGGTTAGTGTTAGCGTACGGGTTAGGATTAGGGGACGGGTGAGGGTCAGGCTTCGGGGAAGTGTTAGGGTTAGGGTACGGGCTAGGGTTAGGGTTAGGGGACGGGGACGGTTTAGGTTCCACGTGAGGGTACGGCAACGCTTTAGGGGGAGCGTGCGTGTGAGGGCGTGGGTTAGTGTTAGCGTACGGGTTAGGATTAGGGGATGGGTGAGGGTCAGGCTTCGGGGAAGGGTTAGGGTTAGGGTTTGGGCTAGGGTTAGGGTTAGGGGAAGGGGACGGTTTAGGGTCCAGGTGAGGGTACAGCAACGCTTTAGGGGGAGCGTGCGTGTGAGCGCGCGGGTTAGTGTTAGCGTACGGGTTAGGATTAGGGGACGGGTGAGGGTCATGCTTCGCGGAAGGGTTAGGGTTAGGGTTCGGGCTAGGGTTAGGGTTAGGGGACGGGGACGGTTTAGGGTCCAGGTGAGGGTATGGCAACGCTTTAGGGGGAGCGTGGGTGTGAGGGCGTGGGTTAGTGTTAGCGTACGGGTTAGGATTAGGGGACGGGTGAGGGTCAGGCTTCGGGGAAGGGTTAGGGTTAGGGTTCGGGCTAGGGTTAGGGTTAGGGGATGGGGACGGTTTAGGGTGCAGTTGAGGGTACGGCAACGCTTTAGGGGGAGCGTGCGTGTGAGGGCGCGGGTTAGTGTTAGCGTACGGGTTAGGATTAGGGGACGGGTGAGGGTCAGGCTTCGGGGAAGGGTTAGGGTTAGGGTTCGGGCTACGGTTAGGGTTAGGGCACGGGGACGGTTTAGGGTCCAGGTGAGGGTACGGCAACGCTTTAGGGGGAGCGTGCGTGTGAGGGCGCGGGTTAGTGTTAGCGTACGGGTTAGGATTAGGGGACGGGTGAGGGTCAGGCTTCGGGGAAGGGTTAGGGTTAGGGTTCGGGCTAGGGTTAGGGTTAGGGGATGGGGACGGTTTAGGGTCCAGGTGAGGGTACGGCAACGCTTTAGGGGGAGCGTGCGTGTGAGGGCGCGGGTTAGTGTTAGCGTACGGGTTAGGATTAGGGGACGGATGAGGGTCAGGCTTCGGGGAAGTGTTAGGGTTAGGGTTCGGGCTAGGGTTAGGGGACGGGGACGGTTTAGGGTCCAGGTGAGGATACGGCAACGCTTTAGGGGGAGCGTGCGTGTGAGGGCACGGGTTAGTGTTAGCGTACGGGTTAGGATTAGGCGACGGGTGAGGGTCAGGCTTCGGGGAAGTGTTAGGGTTAGGGTTCGGGCTAGGGTTAGGGTTAGGGGACGGGGACGGTTTGGGGTCCAGGTGAGGGTACGGAAACGCTTTAGGGGGAGCGTGCATGTGAGGGCGTGGGTTAGTGTTAGCGTACGGGTTAGGATAAGGGGACGGGTGAGCGTCAGGCTTCGGGGAAGGGTTAGGGTTAGGGTTCGGGCTAGGGTTAGGGTTAGGGGACGGGGACGTTTTAGGGTCCAGGTGAGGGTACGGCAGTGCTTTAGGGGGAGCGTGCGTGTGAGGGCGTGGTTTAGTGTTAGCGTACGGGTTAGGATTAGGGGACGGGTGAGGGTCAGGCTTCGGGGAAGGGTTAGGGTTAGGGTTCGGGCTAGGGTTAGGGTTAGGGCACGGGGACGGTTTAGGGTCCGGGTGAGGGTACGGCAACGCTTTAGGGGGAGCGTGCGTGTGAGGGCGCGGGTTAGTGTTAGCGTACGGGTTAGGATTAGGGGACGGGTGAGGGTCAGGCTTCGGGGAAGGGTTAGGGTTAGGGTTCGGGCTAGGGTTAGGGTTAGGGGACGGGGACGGTTTAGGGTCCAGGTGAGGGTACGGCAACGCTTCAGGGGGAGCGTGCGTGTGAGGGCGCCGGTTAGTGTTAGCGTACGGGTTAGGATTAGGGGACGGGTGAGGGTCAGGCTTCGGGGAAGGGTTAGGGTTAGGGTTCGGGCTAGGGTTAGGGGACGGGGACGGTTTAGGGTCCAGGTGAGGGTACGGCAACGCTTTAGGGGGAGCGTGCGTGTGAGGGCGTGGGTTAGTGTTAGCGTACGGGTTAGGATTAGGCGACGGGTGAGGGTCAGGCTTCGGGGAAGTGTTAGGGTTAGGGTTCGGGCTAGGGTTAGGGTTAGGGGACGGGGACGGTTTAGGGTCCAGGTGAGGGTACGGCAACGCTTTAGGGGGAGCGTGCGTGTGAGGGCGCGGGTTAGTGTTAGTGTATCGGTTAGGATTAGGGGACGGGTGAGGGTCAGGCTTCGGGGAAGGGTTAGAGTTAGGGTTCGGGCTAGGGTTAGGGTTAGGGGACGGGGACGGTTTAGGGTCCAGGTGAGGGTACGGCAACGCTTTAGGGGGAGCGTGCATGTGAGGGCGCGGGTTAGTGTTAGCGTACGGCTTAGGATTAGGGGACGGGTGAGGGTCAGGCTTCGGGGAAGGGTTAGGGTTAGGGTTCGGGCTAGGGTTAGGGTTAGGGGACGGGGACGGTTTAGGGTCCAGGTGAGGGTACGGCAACGCTTTAGGGGGAGCGTGCGTGTGAGGGCGCGGGTTAGTGTTAGCGTACGGGTTAGGATTAGGGGACGGGTGAGGGTCAGGCTTCGGGGAAGTGTTAGTGTTAGGGTTCGGGCTAGGGTTAGGGTTAGGGGACGGGGACGGGTTAGGGTCCAGGTGAGTGTACGGCAACGCTTTAGCGGGAACGTGCATGTGAGGGCGCGGGTTAGTGTTAGCGTACGGGTTAGGATTAGGGGACGGGTGAGGGTCAGGCTTCGGGGAAGTGTTAGGGTTAGGGTACGGGCTAGGGTTAGGGTTAGGGGACGGGGACGGTTTAGGTTCCACGTGAGGGTACGGCAACGCTTTAGGGGGAGCGTGCGTGTGAGGGCGTGGGTTAGTGTTAGCGTACGGGTTAGGATTAGGGGATGGGTGAGGGTCAGGCTTCGGGGAAGGGTTAGGGTTAGGGTTTGGGCTAGGGTTAGGGTTAGGGGACGGGGACGGTTTAGGGTCCAGGTGAGGGTACAGCAACGCTTTAGGGGGAGCGTGCGTGTGAGGGCGCGGGTTAGTGTTAGCGTACGGGTTAGGATTAGGGGACGGGTGAGGGTCATGCTTCGCGGAAGGGTTAGGGTTAGGGTTCGGGCTAGGGTTAGGGTTAGGGGACGGGGACGGTTTAGGGTCCAGGTGAGGGTATGGCAACGCTTTAGGGGGAGCGTGGGTGTGAGGGCGTGGGTTAGTGTTAGCGTACGGGTTAGGATTAGGGGACGGGTGAGGGTCAGGCTTCGGGGAAGGGTTAGGGTTAGGGTTCGGGCTAGGGTTAGGGTTAGGGGACGGGGACGGTTTAGGGTCCAGGTGAGGGTACGGCAACGCTTTAGGCGGAGCGTGCGTGTGAGGGCGCGGGTTAGTGTTAGCGTACGGGTTAGGATTAGGGGACGGGTGAGGGTCAGGCTTCGGGGAAGGGTTAGGGTTAGGGTTCGGGCTAGGGTTAGGGTTAGGGCACGGGGACGGTTTAGGGTCCGGGTGAGGGTACGGCAACGCTTTAGGGGGAGCGTGCGTGTGAGGGCGCGGGTTAGTGTTAGCGTACGGGTTAGGATTAGGGGACGGGTGAGGGTCAGGCTTCGGGGAAGGGTTAGGGTTAGGGTTCGGGCTAGGGTTAGGGTTAGGGGATGGGGACGGTTTAGGGTCCAGGTGAGGGTACGGCAACGCTTTAGGGGGAGCGTGCGTGTGAGGGCCTGGGTTAGTGTTAGCGTACGGGTTAGGATTAGGGGACGGGTGAGGGTCAGGCTTCGGGTAAGGGTTAGTGTTAGGGTTCGGGCTAGGGTTAGGATTAGGGGACGGGGAGGGTTTAGGGTCCAGGTGAGGGTACGGCAACGCTTTAGGGGGAGCGTGCGTGTGAGGGCGCGGGTTAGTGTTAGCGTACGGGTTAGGATTAGGGGACGGGTGAGGGTCAGGCTTCGGGGAAGGGTTAGGGTTAGGGTTCGGGCTAGGGTTAGGGGACGGGGACGGTTTAGGGTCCAGGTGAGGGTACGGCAACGCTTTAGGGCGAGCGTGCGTGTGAGGGCATGGGTTAGTGTTAGCGTACGGGTTAGGATTAGGCGACGGGTGAGGGTCAGGCTTCGGGGAAGTGTTAGGGTTAGGGTTCGGGCTAGGGTTAGGGTTAGGGGACGGGGACGGTTTAGGGTCCAGGTGAGGGTACGGCAACGCTTTAGGGGGAGCGTGCGTGTGAGGGCGCGGGTTAGTGTTAGTGTATCGGTTAGCATTAGGGGACGGGTGAGGGTCAGGCTTCGGGGAAGGGTTAGAGTTAGGGTTCGGGCTAGGGTTAGGGTTAGGGGACGGGGACGGTTTAGGGTCCAGGTGAGGGTACGGCAACGCTTTAGGGGGAGCGTGCATGTGAGGGCGCGGGTTAGTGTTAGCGTACGGCTTAGGATTAGGGGACGGGTGAGGGTCAGGCTTCGGGGAAGGGTTAGGGTTAGGGTTCGGGCTAGGGTTAGGGTTAGGGGACGGGGACGGTTTAGGGTCCAGGTGAGGGTACGGCAACGCTTAAGGGGGAGCGTGCGTGTGAGGGCGCGGGTTAGTGTTAGCGTACGGGTTAGGATTAGGGGACGGGTGAGGGTCAGGCTTCGGGGAAGTGTTAGTGTTAGGGTTCGGGCTAGGGTTAGGGTTAGGGGACGGGGACGGGTTAGGGTCCAGGTGAGTGTACGGCAACGCTTTAGCGGGAACGTGCATGTGAGGGCGCGGGTTAGTGTTAGCGTACGGGTTAGGATTAGGGGACGGGTGAGGGTCAGGCTTCGGGGAAGGGTTAGGGTTAGGGTTCGGGCTAGGGTTAGGGTTAGGGGACGGGGACGGTTTAGGGTCCAGGTGACGGTACGGCAACGCTTCAGGGGGAGCGTGCGTGTGAGGGCGCGGGTTAGTGTTAGCGTACGGGTTAGGATTAGGGGACGGGTGAGGGTCAGGCTTCGGGGAAGGGTTAGGGTTAGGGTTCGGGCTAGGGTTAGGGTTAGGGAACGGGGACGGTTTAGGGTCCAGGTGAGGGTACGGCAACGCTTTAAGGGAAGCGTGCGTGTGAGGGCGCGGGTTAGTGTTAGCGTACGGGTTAGGATTAGGGGACGGGTGAGGGTCAGGCTTCGGGGAAGGGTTAGGGTTAGGGTTCGGGCTAGGGTTAGGGTTAGGGGACGGGGACGGTTTAGGGTCCAGGTGAGGGTACGGCAACGCTTTAGGGGGAGCGTGCGTGTGAGGGCGCGGGTTAGTGTTAGCGTACGGGTTAGGATTAGGGGACGGGTGCGGGTCAGGCTTCGGGGAAGTGTTAGTGTTAGGGTTCGGGCTAGGGTTAGGGTTAGAGGACGGGGACGGGATAGGATCCAGGTGAGGGTACAGCAACGCTTTAGCGGGAGCGTGCATGTGAGGGCGCGGGTTACTGTTAGCGTACGGGTTAGGATTAGGGGACGGGTGAGGGTCAGGCTTCGGGGAAGGGTTAGGGTTAGGGTTCGGGCTAGGGTTAGGGTTAGGGGACGGGGACGGTTTAGGGTCCAGGTGAGGGTACGGCAACGCTTTAGGGGGAGCGTGCGTGTGAGGGCGCGGGTTAGTGTTAGCGTACGGGTTAGGATTAGGGGACGGGTGAGGGTCAGGCTTCGGGGAAGGGTTAGGGTTAGGGTTCGGGCTAGGGTTAGGGTTAGGGGACGGGGACGGTTTAGGGTCCAGGTGAGGGTACGGCAACGCTTTAGGGGGAGCGTGCGTGCGAGGGCGTGGGTTAGTGTTAGCGTACGGGTTAGGATTAGGGGACGTGTGTGGGTCAGGCTTCGGGGAAGGGTTAGGGTTAGGGTTCGGGCTAGGGTTAGGGTTAGGGGACGGGGACGGTTTAGGGTCCAGGTGAGGGTACGGCAACGCTTTAGGGGGAGCGTGCGTGTTAGGGCGCGGGTTAGCGTTAGCGTACGGGTTAGGATTAGGGGACGGGTGAGGGTCAGGCTTCGGGGAAGTGTTAGGGTTAGGGTTCGGGCAAGGGTTAGGGTTAGGGGACGGGGAGGGTTTAGGGTCCAGGTGAGGTTACGGCAATGCTTTAGGGGGAGCGTGCGTGTGAGGGCGTGGGTTAGTGTTAGCGTACGGGTTAGGATTAGGGGACGGGTTAGGGTCAGGCTTCGGGGAAGGGTTAGGGTTAGGGTTCGGGCTAGGGTTAGGGTTAGGGGACGGGGACGGTTTAGGGTCCAGGTGAGGCTACGGCAACGCTTTAGGGCGAGCGTGCGTGTGAGGGCGTGGGTTAGTGTTAGCGTACGGGTTAGGATTAGGGGACGGGTGAGGGTCAGGCTTCGGGGAAGGGTTAGGGTTAGGGTTCGGGCTAGGGTTAGGGTTAGGGGACGGGGACGGTTTAGGGTCCAGGTGAGGGTACGGCAACGCTTTAGGGGGAGCGTGCGTGTGAGGGCGCGGGTTAGTGTTAGCGTACAGGTTAGGATTAGGGGACGGGTGAGTCTCAGGCTTCGGGGAAGGGTTAGGGTTAGGGTTCGGGCTAGGGTTAGGGTTAGGGTTAGGGGACGGGGACGGTTTAGGGTCCAGGTGAGGGTACGGCAACGCTTTAGGGGGAGCGTGCGTGTGAGGGCGCGGGTTAGTGTTAGCATACGGGTTAGGATTAGGGGACGGGTGAGGGTCAGGCTTCGGGGAAGGGTTAGGGTTAGGGTTCGGGCTAGGGTTAGGGTTAGGTGACGGGGACGGTTTAGGGTCCAGGTGAGGGTACGGCAACGCTTTAGGGGGAGCGTGCGTGGGAGGGCGCGGGTTAGTGTTAGCGTACGGGTTAGGATTAGGGGACGGGTGAGGGTCAGGCTTCGGGGAAGTGTTAGGGTTAGGGTTCGGGCTAGGGTTAGGGTTAGGGGACGGGGAGGGTTTAGGGTCCAGGTGAGGGTACGGCAACGCTTTAGGGGGAGCGTGCGTGTGAGGGCGTGGGTTAGTGTTAGCGTACTGGTTAGGATTAGGGGACGGGTGAGGGTCAGGCTTCGGAGAAGGGTTAGGGTTAGGGTTCGGGCTAGGGTTAGGGTTAGGGGACGGGGACGGTTTAGGGTCCAGGTGAGGGTACGGCAACGCTTTAGGGGGAGCGTGCGTGTGAGGGCGCGGGTTAGTGTTAGCGTACGGCTTAGGATTAGGGGACGGGTGAGGCTCAGGCTTCGGGGAAGGGTTAGGGTTAGGGTTCGGGCTAGGGTTAGGGTTAGGGGACGGGGACGGTTTAGGGTCCAGGTGAGGGTACGGCAACGCTTTAGGGCGAGCGTGCGTGTGAGGGCGTGGGTTAGTGTTAGCGTACGGGTTAGGATTAGGGGACGGGTGAGGGTCAGGCTTCGGGGAAGGGTTAGGGTTAGGGTTCGGGCTAGGGTTAGGGTTAGGGGACGGGGACGGTTTAGGGTCCAGGTGAGGGTACGGCAACGCTTTAGGGGGAGCGTGCGTGTGAGGGCGCGGGTTAGTGTTAGCGTACGGGTTAGGATTAGGGGACGGGTGAGGGTCAGGCTTCGGGGAAGGGTTAGGGTTAGGGTTCGGGCTAGGGTTAGGGTTAGGGGACGGAGACGGTTTAGGGTCCAGGTGAGGGTACGGCAACGGTTTAGGGGGAGCGTGCGTGTGAGGGCGCAGGTTAGTGTTAGCGTACGGGTTAGGATTAGGGGACGGGTGAGGGTCAGGCTTCGGGGAAGGGTTAGGGTTAGGGTTTGGGCTACGGTTAGGGGACGGGGACGGTTTAGGGTCCAGGTAAGGGTACGGCAACGCTTTAGGGGGAGCGTGCGTGTGAGGGCGCGGGTTAGTGTTAGCGTACGGGTTAGGATTAGGGGACGGGTGAGGGTCAGGCTTCGGGGAAGGGTTAGGGTTAGGGTTCGGGCTAGGGTTAGGGTTAGGGGATGGGGACGGTTTAGGGTCCAGGTGAGGGTACGGCAACGCTTCAGGGGGAGCGTGCGTGTGAGGGCGCGGGTTAGTGTTAGCGTACGGGTTAGGATAGGGGACGGGTGAGGGTCAGGCTTCGGGGAAGGGTTAGGGTTAGGGTTCGGGCTAGGGTTAGGGGACGGGGACGGTTTAGGGTCCAGGTGAGGGTACGGCAACGCTTTAGGGCGAGCGTGCGTGTGAGGGCGTGGGTTAGTGTTAGCGTACGGGTTAGGATTAGGCGACGGGTGAGGGTCAGGCTTCGGGGAAGTGTTAGGGTTAGGGTTCGGGCTAGGGTTAGGGTTAGGGGACGGGGACGGTTTAGGGTCCAGGTGAGGGTACGGCAACGCTTTAGGGCGAGCGTGCGTGTGAGGGCGTGGGTTAGTGTTAGCGTACGGGTTAGGATTAGGGGACGGGTGAGGGTCAGGCTTCGGGGAAGGGTTAGGGTTAGGGTTCGGGCTAGGGTTAGGGTTAGGGGACGGGGACGGTTTAGGGTCCAGGTGAGGGTACGGCAACGCTTTAGGGGGAGCGTGCGTGTGAGGGCGCGGGTTAGTGTTAGCGTACGGGTTAGGATTAGGGGACGGGTGAGGGTCAGGCTTCGGGGAAGGGTTAGGGTTAGGGTTCGGGCTAGGGTTAGGGTTAGGGGACGGAGACGGTTTAGGGTCCAGGTGAGGGTACGGCAACGGTTTAGGGGGAGCGTGCGTGTGAGGGCGCAGGTTAGTGTTAGCGTACGGGTTAGGATTAGGGGACGGGTGAGGGTCAGGCTTCGGGGAAGGGTTAGGGTTAGGGTTTGGGCTACGGTTAGGGGACGGGGACGGTTTAGGGTCCAGGTAAGGGTACGGCAACGCTTTAGGGGGAGCGTGCGTGTGAGGGCGCGGGTTAGTGTTAGCGTACGGGTTAGGATTAGGGGACGGGTGAGGGTCAGGCTTCGGGGAAGGGTTAGGGTTAGGGTTCGGGCTAGGGTTAGGGTTAGGGGATGGGGACGGTTTAGGGTCCAGGTGAGGGTACGGCAACGCTTCAGGGGGAGCGTGCGTGTGAGGGCGCGGGTTAGTGTTAGCGTACGGGTTAGGATAGGGGACGGGTGAGGGTCAGGCTTCGGGGAAGGGTTAGGGTTAGGGTTCGGGCTAGGGTTAGGGGACGGGGACGGTTTAGGGTCCAGGTGAGGGTACGGCAACGCTTTAGGGCGAGCGTGCGTGTGAGGGCGTGGGTTAGTGTTAGCGTACGGGTTAGGATTAGGCGACGGGTGAGGGTCAGGCTTCGGGGAAGTGTTAGGGTTAGGGTTCGGGCTAGGGTTAGGGTTAGGGGACGGGGACGGTTTAGGGTCCAGGTGAGGGTACGGCAACGCTTTAGGGGGAGCGTGCGTGTGAGGGCACGGGTTAGTGTTAGTGTATCGGTTAGGATTAGGGGACGGGTGAGGGTCAGGCTTCGGGGAAGGGTTAGAGTTAGGGTTCGGGCTAGGGTTAGGGTTAGGGGACGGGGACGGTTTAGGGTCCAGGTGAAGGTACGGCAACGCTTTAGGGGGAGCGTGCATGTGAGGGCGCGGGTTAGTGTTAGCGTACGGCTTAGGATTAGGGGACGGGTGAGGGTCAGGCTTCGGGGAAGGGTTAGGGTTAGGGTTCGGGCTAGGGTTAGGGTTAGGGGACGGGGACGGTTTAGGGTCCAGGTGAGGGTACGGCAACGCTTAAGGGGGAGCGTGCGTGTGAGGGCGCGGGTTAGTGTTAGCGTACGGGTTAGGATTAGGGGACGGGTGAGGGTCAGGCTTCGGGGAAGTGTTAGTGTTAGGGTTCGGGCTAGGGTTAGGGTTAGGGGACGGGGACGGGTTAGGGTCCAGGTGAGTGTACGGCAACGCTTTAGCGGGAACGTGCATGTGAGGGCGCGGGTTAGTGTTAGCGTACGGGTTAGGATTAGGGGACGGGTGAGGGTCAGGCTTCGGGGAAGGGTTAGGGTTAGGGTTCGGGCTAGGGTTAGGGTTAGGGGACGGGGACGGTTTAGGGTCCAGGTGAGGGTACGGCAACGCT
The DNA here is from genome assembly GCF_949987515.2 of Delphinus delphis. NCBI lineage: Eukaryota > Metazoa > Chordata > Mammalia > Artiodactyla > Delphinidae > Delphinus > Delphinus delphis. The sequence continues at coordinate 143,299 of NW_027192685.1, read as the reverse complement.
TCAGGGGGAGCGTGCGTGTGAGGGCGCGGGTTAGTGTTAGCGTACGGGTTAGGATTAGGGGACGGGTGAGGGTCAGGCTTCGGGGAAGGGTTAGGGTTAGGGTTCGGGCTAGGGTTAGGGTTAGGGAACGGGGACGGTTTAGGGTCCAGGTGAGGGTACGGCAACGCTTTAAGGGAAGCGTGCGTGTGAGGGCGCGGGTTAGTGTTAGCGTACGGGTTAGGATTAGGGGACGGGTGAGGGTCAGGCTTCGGGGAAGGGTTAGGGTTAGGGTTCGGGCTAGGGTTAGGGTTAGGGGACGGGGACGGTTTAGGGTCCAGGTGAGGGTACGGCAACGCTTTAGGGGGAGCGTGCGTGTGAGGGCGCGGGTTAGTGTTAGCGTACGGGTTAGGATTAGGGGACGGGTGAGGGTCAGGCTTCGGGGAAGTGTTAGTGTTAGGGTTCGGGCTAGGGTTAGGGTTAGAGGACGGGGACGGGATAGGATCTAGGTGAGGGTACAGCAACGCTTTAGCGGGAGCGTGCATGTGAGGGCGCGGGTTACTGTTAGCGTACGGGTTAGGATTAGGGGACGGGTGAGGGTCAGGCTTCGGGGAAGGGTTAGGGTTAGGGTTCGGGCTAGGGTTAGGGTTAGGGGACGGGGACGGTTTAGGGTCCAGGTGAGGGTACGGCAACGCTTTAGGGGGAGCGTGCGTGTGAGGGCGCGGGTTAGTGTTAGCGTACGGGTTAGGATTAGGGGACGGGTGAGGGTCAGGCTTCGGGGAAGGGTTAGGGTTAGGGTTCGGGCTAGGGTTAGGGTTAGGGGACGGGGACGGTTTAGGGTCCAGGTGAGGGTACGGCAACGCTTTAGGGGGAGCGTGCGTGCGAGGGCGTGGGTTAGTGTTAGCGTACGGGTTAGGATTAGGGGACGGGTGTGGGTCAGGCTTCGGGGAAGGGTTAGGGTTAGGGTTCGGGCTAGGGTTAGGGTTAGGGGACGGGGACGGTTTAGGGTCCAGGTGAGGGTACGGCAACGCTTTAGGGGGAGCGTGCGTGTGAGGGCGCGGGTTAGCGTTAGCGTACGGGTTAGGATTAGGGGACGGGTGAGGGTCAGGCTTCGGGGAAGTGTTAGGGTTAGGGTTCGGGCCAGGGTTAGGGTTAGGGGACGGGGAGGGTTTAGGGTCCAGGTGAGGTTACGGCAATGCTTTAGGGGGAGCGTGCGTGTGAGGGCGTGGGTTAGTGTTAGCGTACGGGTTAGGATTAGGGGACGGGTTAGGGTCAGGCTTCGGGGAAGGGTTAGGGTTAGGGTTCGGGCTAGGGTTAGGGTTAGGGGACGGGGACGGTTTAGGGTCCAGGTGAGGCTACGGCAACGCTTTAGGGCGAGCGTGCGTGTGAGGGCGTGGGTTAGTGTTAGCGTACGGGTTAGGATTAGGGGACGGGTGAGGGTCAGGCTTCGGGGAAGGGTTAGGGTTAGGGTTCGGGCTAGGGTTAGGGTTAGGGGACGGGGACGGTTTAGGGTCCAGGTGAGGGTACGGCAACGCTTTAGGGGGAGCGTGCGTGTGAGGGCGCGGGTTAGTGTTAGCGTACAGGTTAGGATTAGGGGACGGGTGAGGCTCAGGCTTCGGGGAAGGGTTAGGGTTAGGGTTCGGGCTAGGGTTAGGGTTAGGGTTAGGGGACGGGGACGGTTTAGGGTCCAGGTGAGGGTACGGCAACGCTTTAGGGGGAGCGTGCGTGTGAGGGCGCGGGTTAGTGTTAGCATACGGGTTAGGATTAGGGGACGGGTGAGGGTCAGGCTTCGGGGAAGGGTTAGGGTTAGGGTTCGGGCTAGGGTTAGGGTTAGGTGACGGGGACGGTTTAGGGTCCAGGTGAGGGTACGGCAACGCTTTAGGGGGAGCGTGCGTGGGAGGGCGCGGGTTAGTGTTAGCGTACGGGTTAGGATTAGGGGACGGGTGAGGGTCAGGCTTCGGGGAAGTGTTAGGGTTAGGGTTCGGGCTAGGGTTAGGGTTAGGGGACGGGGACGGTTTAGGGTCCAGGTGAGGGTAGGGCAACGCTTTAGGGCGAGCGTGCGTGTGAGGGCGTGGGTTAGTGTTAGCGTACGGGTTAGGATTAGGGGACGGGTGAGGGTCAGGCTTCGGGGAAGGGTTAGGGTTAGGGTTCGGGCTAGGGTTAGGGTTAGGGGACGGAGACGGTTTAGGGTCCAGGTGAGGGTACGGCAACGGTTTAGGGGGAGCGTGCGTGTGAGGGCGCGGGTTAGTGTTAGCGTACGGGTTAGGATTAGGGGACGGGTGAGGGTCAGGCTTCGGGGAAGGGTTAGGGTTAGGGTTCGGGCTAGGGTTAGGGTTAGGGTACGGGGACGGTTTAGGGTCCAGGTGAGGGTACGGCAACGCTTTAGGGGGAGCGTGCGTGTGAGGGCGCGGGTTAGTGTTAGCGTACGGCTTAGGATTAGGGGACGGGTGAGGGTCAGGCTTCGGGGAAGAGTTAGGGTTAGGGCTCTGGCTAGGGTTAGGTTTAGGGGACGGGGACGGTTTAGGGTCCAGGTGAGGGTACGGCAACGCTTTAGGGGGAGCGTGCATGTGAGGGCGTGGGTTAGTGTTAGCGTACGGGTTAGGATTAGGGGACGGGTGAGGGTCAGGCTTCGGGGAAGGGTTAGGGTTAGGGTTTGGGCTACGGTTAGGGAACGGGGACGGTTTAGGGTCCAGGTGAGGGTACGGCAACGCTTTAGGGGGAGCGTGCGTGTGAGGGCGCGGGTTAGTGTTAGCGTACGGGTTAGGATTAGGGGACGGGTGAGGGTCAGGCTTCGGGGAAGGGTTAGGGTTAGGGTTCGGGCTAGGGTTAGGGTTAGGGGACGGGGACGGGTTAGGGTCCAGGTGAGTGTACGGCAACGCTTTAGCGGGAACGTGCATGTGAGGGCGCGGGTTAGTGTTAGCGTACGGGTTAGGATTAGGGGACGGGTGAGGGTCAGGCTTCGGGGAAGGGTTAGGGTTAGGGTTCGGGCTAGGGTTAGGGTTAGGGGACGGGGACGGGTTAGGGTCCAGGTGAGTGTACGGCAACGCTTTAGCGGGAACGTGCATGTGAGGGCGCGGGTTAGTGTTAGCGTACGGGTTAGGATTAGGGGACGGGTGAGGGTCAGGCTTCGGGGAAGGGTTAGGGTTAGGGTTCGGGCTAGGGTTAGGGTTAGGGGACGGGGACGGTTTAGGGTCCAGGTGAGGGTACGGCAACGCTTCAGGGGGAGCGTGCGTGTGAGGGCGCGGGTTAGTGTTAGCGTACGGGTTAGGATTAGGGGACGGGTGAGGGTCAGGCTTCGGGGAAGGGTTAGGGTTAGGGTTCGGGCTAGGGTTAGGGTTAGGGAACGGGGACGGTTTAGGGTCCAGGTGAGGGTACGGCAACGCTTTAAGGGAAGCGTGCGTGTGAGGGCGCGGGTTAGTGTTAGCGTACGGGTTAGGATTAGGGGACGGGTGAGGGTCAGGCTTCGGGGAAGGGTTAGGGTTAGGGTTCGGGCTAGGGTTAGGGTTAGGGGACGGGGACGGTTTAGGGTCCAGGTGAGGGTACGGCAACGCTTTAGGGGGAGCGTGCGTGTGAGGGCGCGGGTTAGTGTTAGCGTACGGGTTAGGATTAGGGGACGGGTGAGGGTCAGGCTTCGGGGAAGTGTTAGTGTTAGGGTTCGGGCTAGGGTTAGGGTTAGAGGACGGGGACGGGATAGGATCTAGGTGAGGGTACAGCAACGCTTTAGCGGGAGCGTGCATGTGAGGGCGCGGGTTACTGTTAGCGTACGGGTTAGGATTAGGGGACGGGTGAGGGTCAGGCTTCGGGGAAGGGTTAGGGTTAGGGTTCGGGCTAGGGTTAGGGTTAGGGGACGGGGACGGTTTAGGGTCCAGGTGAGGGTACGGCAACGCTTTAGGGGGAGCGTGCGTGTGAGGGCGCGGGTTAGTGTTAGCGTACGGGTTAGGATTAGGGGACGGGTGAGGGTCAGGCTTCGGGGAAGGGTTAGGGTTAGGGTTCGGGCTAGGGTTAGGGTTAGGGGACGGGGACGGTTTAGGGTCCAGGTGAGGGTACGGCAACGCTTTAGGGGGAGCGTGCGTGCGAGGGCGTGGGTTAGTGTTAGCGTACGGGTTAGGATTAGGGGACGGGTGTGGGTCAGGCTTCGGGGAAGGGTTAGGGTTAGGGTTCGGGCTAGGGTTAGGGTTAGGGGACGGGGACGGTTTAGGGTCCAGGTGACGGTACGGCAACGCTTTAGGGGGAGCGTGCGTGTGAGGGCGCGGGTTAGCGTTAGCGTACGGGTTAGGATTAGGGGACGGGTGAGGGTCAGGCTTCGGGGAAGTGTTAGGGTTAGGGTTCGGGCCAGGGTTAGGGTTAGGGGACGGGGAGGGTTTAGGGTCCAGGTGAGGTTACGGCAATGCTTTAGGGGGAGCGTGCGTGTGAGGGCGTGGGTTAGTGTTAGCGTACGGGTTAGGATTAGGGGACGGGTTAGGGTCAGGCTTCGGGGAAGGGTTAGGGTTAGGGTTCGGGCTAGGGTTAGGGTTAGGGGACGGGGACGGTTTAGGGTCCAGGTGAGGCTACGGCAACGCTTTAGGGCGAGCGTGCGTGTGAGGGCGTGGGTTAGTGTTAGCGTACGGGTTAGGATTAGGGGACGGGTGAGGGTCAGGCTTCGGGGAAGGGTTAGGGTTAGGGTTCGGGCTAGGGTTAGGGTTAGGGGACGGGGACGGTTTAGGGTCCAGGTGAGGGTACGGCAACGCTTTAGGGGGAGCGTGCGTGTGAGGGCGCGGGTTAGTGTTAGCGTACAGGTTAGGATTAGGGGACGGGTGAGGCTCAGGCTTCGGGGAAGGGTTAGGGTTAGGGTTCGGGCTAGGGTTAGGGTTAGGGTTAGGGGACGGGGACGGTTTAGGGTCCAGGTGAGGGTACGGCAACGCTTTAGGGGGAGCGTGCGTGTGAGGGCGCGGGTTAGTGTTAGCATACGGGTTAGGATTAGGGGACGGGTGAGGGTCAGGCTTCGGGGAAGGGTTAGGGTTAGGGTTCGGGCTAGGGTTAGGGTTAGGTGACGGGGACGGTTTAGGGTCCAGGTGAGGGTACGGCAACGCTTTAGGGGGAGCGTGCGTGGGAGGGCGCGGGTTAGTGTTAGCGTACGGGTTAGGATTAGGGGACGGGTGAGGGTCAGGCTTCGGGGAAGTGTTAGGGTTAGGGTTCGGGCTAGGGTTAGGGTTAGGGGACGGGGACGGTTTAGGGTCCAGGTGAGGGTACGGCAACGCTTTAGGGGGAGCGTGCGTGTGAGGGCGTGGGTTAGTGTTAGCGTACTGGTTAGGATTAGGGGACGGGTGAGGGTCAGGCTTCGGAGAAGGGTTAGGGTTAGGGTTCGGGCTAGGGTTAGGGTTAGGGGACGGGGACGGTTTAGGGTCCAGGTGAGGGTACGGCAACGCTTTAGGGGGAGCGTGCGTGTGAGGGCGCGGGTTAGTGTTAGCGTACGGCTTAGGATTAGGGGACGGGTGAGGCTCAGGCTTCGGGGAAGGGTTAGGGTTAGGGTTCGGGCTAGGGTTAGGGTTAGGGGACGGGGACGGTTTAGGGTCCAGGTGAGGGTAGGGCAACGCTTTAGGGCGAGCGTGCGTGTGAGGGCGTGGGTTAGTGTTAGCGTACGGGTTAGGATTAGGGGACGGGTGAGGGTCAGGCTTCGGGGAAGGGTTAGGGTTAGGGTTCGGGCTAGGGTTAGGGTTAGGGGACGGGGACGGTTTAGGGTCCAGGTGAGGGTACGGCAACGCTTTAGGGGGAGCGTGCGTGTGAGGGCGCGGGTTAGTGTTAGCGTACGGGTTAGGATTAGGGGACGGGTGAGGGTCAGGCTTCGGGGAAGGGTTAGGGTTAGGGTTCGGGCTAGGGTTAGGGTTAGGGGACGGAGACGGTTTAGGGTCCAGGTGAGGGTACGGCAACGGTTTAGGGGGAGCGTGCGTGTGAGGGCGCGGGTTAGTGTTAGCGTACGGGTTAGGATTAGGGGACGGGTGAGGGTCAGGCTTCGGGGAAGGGTTAGGGTTAGGGTTCGGGCTAGGGTTAGGGTTAGGGTACGGGGACGGTTTAGGGTCCAGGTGAGGGTACGGCAACGCTTTAGGGGGAGCGTGCGTGTGAGGGCGCGGGTTAGTGTTAGCGTACGGCTTAGGATTAGGGGACGGGTGAGGGTCAGGCTTCGGGGAAGAGTTAGGGTTAGGGCTCTGGCTAGGGTTAGGTTTAGGGGACGGGGACGGTTTAGGGTCCAGGTGAGGGTACGGCAACGCTTTAGGGGGAGCGTGCATGTGAGGGCGTGGGTTAGTGTTAGCGTACGGGTTAGGATTAGGGGACGGGTGAGGGTCAGGCTTCGGGGAAGGGTTAGGGTTAGGGTTTGGGCTACGGTTAGGGGACGGGGACGGTTTAGGGTCCAGGTGAGGGTACGGCAACGCTTTAGGGGGAGCGTGCGTGTGAGGGCGCGGGTTAGTGTTAGCGTACGGGTTAGGATTAGGGGACGGGTGAGGGTCAGGCTTCGGGGAAGGGTTAGGGTTAGGGTTCGGGCTAGGGTTAGGGTTAGGGGACGGGGACGGTTTAGGGTCCAGGTGAGGGTACGGCAACGCTTTAGGGGGAGCGTGCGTGTGAGGGCGCGGGTTAGTGTTAGCGTACGGGTTAGGATTAGGGGACGGGTGAGGGTCAGGCTTCGGGGAAGGGTTAGGGTTAGGGTTCGGGCTAGGGTTAGGGTTAGGGGACGGGGACGGTTTAGGGTCCAGGTGAGGGTACGGCAACGCTTTAGGGGGAGCGTGCGTGTGAGGGCGCGGGTTAGTGTTAGCGTACGGGTTAGGATTAGGGGACGGGTGAGGGTCAGGCTTCGGGGAAGGGTTAGGGTTAGGGTTCGGGCTAGGGTTAGGGTTAGGGGACGGGGACGGTTTAGGGTCCAGGTGAGGGTACCGCAACGCTTTAGGGGGAGCGTGCGTGTGAGGGCGCGGGTTAGTGTTAGCGTACGGGTTAGGATTAGGGGACGGGTGAGGCTCAGGCTTCGGGGAAGGGTTAGGGTTAGGGTTCGGGCTAGGGTTAGGGTTAGGGGACGGGGACGGTTTAGGGTCCAGGTGAGGGTACGGCAACGCTTTAGGGGGAGCGTGCGTGTGAGGGCGCGTGTTAGTGTTAGCGTACGGGTTAGGATTAGGGGACGGGTGAGGGTCAGGCTTTGGGGAAGGGTTAGGGTTAGGGTTCGGGCTAGGGTTAGGGTTAGGGGACGGGGACGGTTTAGGGTCCAGGTGAGGGTACGGCAACGCTTTAGGGGAAGCGTGCGTGTGAGGGCGCGGGTTAGTGTTAGCGTACGGGTTAGGATTAGGGGACGGGTGAGGGTCAGGCTTCGGGAAAGGGTTAGGGTTAGGGTTCGGGCTAGGGTTAGGGTTAGGGGACGGGGACGGTTTAGGGTCCAGGTGAGGGTACGGCAACGCTTTAGGGGAAGCGTGCGTGTGAGGGCGCGGGTTAGTGTTAGCGTACGCGTTAGGATTAGGGGACGGGTGAGGGTCAGGCTTCGGGGAAGGGTTAGGGTTAGGGTTCGGGCTAGGGTTAGGGTTAGGGGACGGGGACGGTTTAGGGTCCAGGTGAGGGTACGGCAACGCTTTAGGGGGAGCGAGCGTGTGAGGGCGCGGGTTAGTGTTAGCGTACGGGTTAGGATTAGGGGACGGGTGAGGGTCAGGCTTCGGGGAAGGGTTAGGGTTAGGGTTCGGGCTAGGGTTAGGGTTAGGGGACGGGGACGGTTTAGGGTCCAGGTGAGGGTACGGCAACGCTTTAGGGGGAGCGTGCGTGTGAGGGCGCGGGTTAGTGTTAGCGTACGGGTTAGGATTAGGGGACGGGTGAGGGTCAGGCTTCGGGGAAGGGTTAGGGTTAGGGTTCGGGCTAGGGTTAGGGTTAGGGTACGGGGACGGTTTAGGGTCCAGGTGAGGGTACGGCAACGCTTTAGGGGGAGCGTGCGTGTGAGGGCGCGGGTTAGTGTTAGCGTACGGCTTAGGATTAGGGGACGGGTGAGGGTCAGGCTTCGGGGAAGAGTTAGGGTTAGGGTTCTGGCTAGGGTTAGGTTTAGGGGACGGGGACGGTTTAGGGTCCAGGTGAGGGTACGGCAACGCTTTAGGGGGAGCGTGCATGTGAGGGCGTGGGTTAGTGTTAGCGTACGGGTTAGGATTAGGGGACGGGTGAGGGTCAGGCTTCGGGGAAGGGTTAGGGTTAGGGTTCGGGCTACGGTTAGGGGACGGGGACGGTTTAGGGTCCAGGTGAGGGTACGGCAACGCTTTAGGGGGAGCGTGCGTGTGAGGGCGCGGGTTAGTGTTAGCGTACGGGTTAGGATTAGGGGACGGGTGAGGGTCAGGCTTCGGGGAAGGGTTAGGGTTAGGGTTCGGGCTAGGGTTAGGGTTAGGGGACGGGGACGGTTTAGGGTCCAGGTGAGGGTACCGCAACGCTTTAGGGGGAGCGTGCGTGTGAGGGCGCGGGTTAGTGTTAGCGTACGGGTTAGGATTAGGGGACGGGTGAGGCTCAGGCTTCGGGGAAGGGTTAGGGTTAGGGTTCGGGCTAGGGTTAGGGTTAGGGGACGGGGACGGTTTAGGGTCCAGGTGAGGGTACGGCAACGCTTTAGGGGGAGCGTGCGTGTGAGGGCGCGTGTTAGTGTTAGCGTACGGGTTAGGATTAGGGGACGGGTGAGGGTCAGGCTTTGGGGAAGGGTTAGGGTTAGGGTTCGGGCTAGGGTTAGGGTTAGGGGACGGGGACGGTTTAGGGTCCAGGTGAGGGTACGGCAACGCTTTAGGGGAAGCGTGCGTGTGAGGGCGCGGGTTAGTGTTAGCGTACGGGTTAGGATTAGGGGACGGGTGAGGGTCAGGCTTCGGGAAAGGGTTAGGGTTAGGGTTCGGGCTAGGGTTAGGGTTAGGGGACGGGGACGGTTTAGGGTCCAGGTGAGGGTACGGCAACGCTTTAGGGGAAGCGTGCGTGTGAGGGCGCGGGTTAGTGTTAGCGTACGCGTTAGGATTAGGGGACGGGTGAGGGTCAGGCTTCGGGGAAGGGTTAGGGTTAGGGTTCGGGCTAGGGTTAGGGTTAGGGGACGGGGACGGTTTAGGGTCCAGGTGAGGGTACGGCAACGCTTTAGGGGGAGCGTGCGTGTGAGGGCGCGGGTTAGTGTTAGCGTACGGGTTAGGATTAGGGGACGGGTGAGGGTCAGGCTTCGGGGAAGGGTTAGGGTTAGGGTTCGGGCTAGGGTTAGGGTTAGGGGACGGGGACGGTTTAGGGTCCAGGTGAGGGTTCGGCAACGCTTTAGGGGGAGCGTGCGTGTGAGGGCGCGGGTTAGTGTTAGCGTACGGGTTAGGATTAGGGGACGGGTGAGGGTCAGGCTTCGGGGAAGGGTTAGGGTTAGGGTTCGGGCTAGGGTTAGGGTTAGGGTACGGGGACGGTTTAGGGTCCAGGTGAGGGTACGGCAACGCTTTAGGGGGAGCGTGCGTGTGAGGGCGCGGGTTAGTGTTAGCGTACGGCTTAGGATTAGGGGACGGGTGAGGGTCAGGCTTCGGGGAAGAGTTAGGGTTAGGGTTCTGGCTAGGGTTAGGTTTAGGGGACGGGGAAGGTTTAGGGTCCAGGTGAGGGTACGGCAACGCTTTAGGGGGAGCGTGCATGTGAGGGCGTGGGTTAGTGTTAGCGTACGGGTTAGGATTAGGGGACGGGTGAGGGTCAGGCTTCGGGGAAGGGTTAGGGTTAGGGTTCGGGCTACGGTTAGGGGACGGGGACGGTTTAGGGTCCAGGTGAGGGTACGGCAACGCTTTAGGGGGAGCGTGCGTGTGAGGGCGCGGGTTAGTGTTAGCGTACGGGTTAGGATTAGGGAACGGGTGAGGGTCAGGCTTCGGGGAAGGGTTAGGGTTAGGGTTCGGGCTAGGGTTAGGGTTAGGGGACGGGGACGGTTTAGGGTCCAGGTGAGGGTACGGCAACGCTTTAGGGGGAGCGTGCGTGTGAGGGCGCGGGTTAGTGTTAGCGTACGGGTTAGGATTAGGGGACGGGTGAGGGTCAGGCTTCGGGGAAGGGTTAGGGTTAGGGTTCGGGCTAGGGTTAGGGTTAGGGGATGGGGACGGTTTAGGGTCCAGGTGAGGGTACGGCAACGCTTTAGGGGGAGCGTGCGTGTGAGGGCGCGGGTTAGTGTTAGCGTACGGGTTAGGATTAGGGGACGGGTGAGGGTCAGGCTTCGGGGAAGGGTTAGGGTTAGGGTTCGGGCTAGGGTTAGGGTTAGGGGACGGGGACGGTTTAGGGTCCAGGTGAGGGTACCGCAACGCTTTAGGGGGAGCGTGCGTGTGAGGGCGCGGGTTAGTGTTAGCGTACGGGTTAGGATTAGGGGACGGGTGAGGCTCAGGCTTCGGGGAAGGGTTAGGGTTAGGGTTCGGGCTAGGGTTAGGATTAGGGGACGGGGACGGTTTAGGGTCCAGGTGAGGGTACGGCAACGCTTTAGGGGGAGCGTGCGTGTGAGGGCGCGTGTTAGTGTTAGCGTACGGGTTAGGATTAGGGCACGGGTGAGGGTCAGGCTTTGGGGAAGGGTTAGGGTTAGGGTTCGGGCTAGGGTTAGGGTTAGGGGACGGGGACGGTTTAGGGTCCAGGTGAGGGTACGGCAACGCTTTAGGGGAAGCGTGCGTGTGAGGGCGCGGGTTAGTGTTAGCGTACGGGTTAGGATTAGGGGACGGGTGAGGGTCAGGCTTCGGGGAAGGGTTAGGGTTAGGGTTCGGGCTAGGGTTAGGGTTAGGGGACGGGGACGGTTTAGGGTCCAGGTGAGGGTACGGCAACGCTTTAGGGGAAGCGTGCGTGTGAGGGCGCGGGTTAGTGTTAGCGTACGCGTTAGGATTAGGGGACGGGTGAGGGTCAGGCTTCGGGGAAGGGTTAGGGTTAGGGTTCGGGCTAGGGTTAGGGTTAGGGGACGGGGACGGTTTAGGGTCCAGGTGAGGGTACGGCAACGCTTTAGGGGGAGCGTGCGTGTGAGGGCGCGGGTTAGTGTTAGCGTACGGGTTAGGATTAGGGGACGGGTGAGGGTCAGGCTTCGGGGAAGGGTTAGGGTTAGGGTTCGGGCTAGGGTTAGGGTTAGGGGACGGGGACGGTTTAGGGTCCAGGTGAGGGTACGGCAACGCTTTAGGGGGAGCGTGCGTGTGAGGGCGCGGGTTAGTGTTAGCGTACGGGTTAGGATTAGGGGACGGGTGAGGGTCAGGCTTCGGGGAAGGGTTAGGGTTAGGGTTCGGGCTAGGGTTAGGGTTAGGGGACGGGGACGGTTTAGGGTCCAGGTGAGGGTACGGCAACGCTTTAGGGGGAGCGTGCGTGTGAGGGCGCGGGTTAGTGTTAGCGTACGGGTTAGGATTAGGGGACGGGTGAGGGTCAGGCTTCGGGGAAGGGTTAGGGTTAGGGTTCGGGCTAGGGTTAGGGTTAGGGGACGGGGACGGTTTAGGGTCCAGGTGAGGGTACGGCAACGCTTTAGGGGGAGCGTGCGTGTGAGGGCGCGGGTTAGTGTTAGCGTACGGGTTAGGATTAGGGGACGGGTGAGGCTCAGGCTTCGGGGAAGGGTTAGGGATAGGGTTCGGGCTAGGGTTAGGGTTAGGGGACGGGGACGGTTTAGGGTCCAGGTGAGGGTACTGCAACGCTTTAGGGGGAGCGTGCGTGTGAGGGCGCGGGTTAGTGTTAGCGTACGGGTTAGGATTAGGGGACGGGTGAGGGTCAGGCTTCGGGGAAGGGTTAGGGTTAGGGTTCGGGCTAGGGTTAGGGTTAGGGGACGGAGACGGTTTAGGGTCCAGGTGAGGGTACGGCAACGCTTTAGGGGGAGCGTGCGTGTGAGGGCGCGGGTTAGTGTTAGCGTACGGCTTAGGATTAGGGGACGGGTGAGGGTCAGGCTTCGGGGAAGAGTTAGGGTTAGGGTTCTGGCTAGGGTTAGGTTTAGGGGACGGGGACGGTTTAGGGTCCAGGTGAGGGTACTGCAACGCTTTAGGGGGAGCGTGCGTGTGAGGGCGCGGGTTAGTGTTAGCGTACGGGTTAGGATTAGGGGACGGGTGAGGGTCAGGCTTCGGGGAAGGGTTAGGGTTAGGGTTCGGGCTACGGTTAGGGGACGGGGACGGTTTAGGGTCCAGGTGAGGGTACGGCAACGCTTTAGGGGGAGCGTGCGTGTGAGGGCGCGGGTTAGTGTTAGCGTACGGGTTAGGATTAGGGGACGGGTGAGGGTCAGGCTTCGGGGAAGGGTTAGGGTTAGGGTTCGGGCTAGGTTTAGGGTTAGGGGACGGGGACGGTTTAGGGTCCAGGTGAGGGTACGGCAACGCTTTAGGGGGAGCGTGCGTGTGAGGGCGCGGGTTAGTGTTAGCGTACGGGTTAGGATTAGGGGACGGGTGAGGGTCAGGCTTCGGGGAAGGGTTAGGGTTAGGGTTCGGGCTAGGCTTAGGGTTAGGGGACGGGGACGGTTTAGGGTCCAGGTGAGGGTACGGCAACGCTTTAGGGGGAGCGTGCGTGTGAGGGCGCGGGTTAGTGTTAGCGTACGGGTTAGGATTAGGGGACGGGTGAGGGTCAGGCTTCGGGGAAGGGTTAGGGTTAGGGTTCGGGCTAGGGTTAGGGTTAGGGGACGGGGACGGTTTAGGGTCCAGGTGAGGGTACCGCAACGCTTTAGGGGGAGCGTGCGTGTGAGGGCGCGGGTTAGTGTTAGCGTACGGGTTAGGATTAGGGGACGGGTGAGGCTCAGGCTTCGGGGAAGGGTTAGGGTTAGGGTTCGGGCTAGGGTTAGGGTTAGGGGACGGGGACGGTTTAGGGTCCAGGTGAGGGTACGGCAACGCTTTAGGGGGAGCGTGCGTGTGAGGGTGCGTGTTAGTGTTAGCGTACGGGTTAGGATTAGGGGACGGGTGAGGGTCAGGCTTTGGGGAAGGGTTAGGGTTAGGGTTCGGGCTAGGGTTAGGGTTAGGGGACGGGGACGGTTTAGGGTCCAGGTGAGGGTACGGCAACGCTTTAGGGGAAGCGTGCGTGTGAGGGCGCGGGTTAGTGTTAGCGTACGGGTTAGGATTAGGGGACGGGTGAGGGTCAGGCTTCGGGGAAGGGTTAGGGTTAGGGTTCGGGCTAGGGTTAGGGTTAGGGGACGGGGACGGTTTAGGGTCCAGGTGAGGGTACGGCAACGCTTTAGGGGAAGCGTGCGTGTGAGGGCGCGGGTTAGTGTTAGCGTACGGGTTAGGATTAGGGGACGGGTGAGGGTCAGGCTTCGGGGAAGGGTTAGGGTTAGGGTTCGGGCTAGGGTTAGGGGACGGGGACGGTTTAGGGTCCAGGTGAGGGTACGGCAACGCTTTACGGGGAGCGTGCGTGTGAGGGCGCGGGTTAGTGTTAGCGTACGGGTTAGGATTAGGGGACGGGTGAGGGTCAGGCTTCGGGGAAGGGTTAGGGTTAGGGTTCGGGCTAGGGTTAGGGTTAGGGGACGGGGACGGTTTAGGGTCCAGGTGAGGGTACGGCAACGCTTTAGGGGGAGCGTGCGTGTGAGGGCGCGGGTTAGTGTTAGCGTACGGGTTAGGATTAGGGGACGGGTGAGGGTCAGGCTTCGGGGAAGTGTTAGGGTTAGGGTTCGGGCTAGGGTTAGGGTTAGGGGACGGGGACGGTTTAGGGTCCAGGTGAGAGTACGGCAACGCTTTAGGGGGAGCGTGCGTGTGAGGGCGCGGGTTAGTGTTAGCGTACGGGTTAGGATTAGGGGACGGGTGAGGGTCAGGCTTCGGGGAAGGGTTAGGGTTAGGGTTCGGGCTAGGGTTAGGGTTAGGGGACGGGGACGGTTTAGGGTCCAGGTGAGGGTACGGCAACGCTTTAGGGGGAGCGTGCGTGTGAGGGCGCGGGTTAGTGTTAGCGTACGGCTTAGGATTAGGGGACGGGTGAGGGTCAGGCTTTGGGGAAGGGTTAGGGTTAGGGTTCGGGCTAGGGTTAGGGTTAGGGGACGGGGACGGTTTAGGGTCCAGGTGAGGGTACGGCAACGCTTTAGGGGGAGCGTGCGTGTGAGGGCGCGGGTTAGTGTTAGCGTACGGCTTAGGATTAGGGGACGGGTGAGGGTCAGGCTTCGGGGAAGAGTTAGGGTTAGGGTTCTGGCTAGGGTTAGGTTTAGGGGACGGGGACGGTTTAGGGTCCAGGTGAGGGTACTGCAACGCTTTAGGGGGAGCGTGCGTGTGAGGGCGCGGGTTAGTGTTAGCGTACGGGTTAGGATTAGGGGACGGGTGAGGGTCAGGCTTCGGGGAAGTGTTAGGGTTAGGGTTCGGGCTACGTTTAGGGGACGGGGACGGTTTAGGGTCCAGGTGAGGGTACGGCAACGCTTTAGGGGGAGCGTGCGTGTGAGGGCGCGGGTTAGTGTTAGCGTACGGGTTAGGATTAGGGGACGGGTGAGGGTCAGGCTTCGGGGAAGGGTTAGGGTTAGGGTTCGGGCTAGGTTTAGGGTTAGGGGACGGGGACGGTTTAGGGTCCAGGTGAGGGTACGGCAACGCTTTAGGGGGAGCGTGCGTGTGAGGGCGCGGGTTAGTGTTAGCGTACGGGTTAGGATTAGGGGACGGGTGAGGGTCAGGCTTCGGGGAAGGGTTAGGGTTAGGGTTCGGGCTAGGGTTAGGGTTAGGGGACGGGGACGGTTTAGGGTCCAGGTGAGGGTACGGCAACGCTTTAGGGGGAGCGTGCGTGTGAGGGCGCGGGTTAGTGTTAGCGTACGGGTTAGGATTAGGGGACGGGTGAGGGTCAGGCTTCGGGGAAGGGTTAGGGTTAGGGTTCGGGCTAGGGTTAGGGTTAGGGGACGGGGACGGTTTAGGGTCCAGGTGAGGGTACCGCAACGCTTTAGGGGGAGCGTGCGTGTGAGGGCGCGGGTTAGTGTTAGCGTACGGGTTAGGATTAGGGGACGGGTGAGGCTCAGGCTTCGGGGAAGGGTTAGGGTTAGGGTTCGGGCTAGGGTTAGGGTTAGGGGACGGGGACGGTTTAGGGTCCAGGTGAGGGTACGGCAACGCTTTAGGGGGAGCGTGCGTGTGAGGGTGCGTGTTAGTGTTAGCGTACGGGTTAGGATTAGGGGACGGGTGAGGGTCAGGCTTTGGGGAAGGGTTAGGGTTAGGGTTCGGGCTAGGGTTAGGGTTAGGGGACGGGGACGGTTTAGGGTCCAGGTGAGGGTACGGCAACGCTTTAGGGGAAGCGTGCGTGTGAGGGCGCGGGTTAGTGTTAGCGTACGGGTTAGGATTAGGGGACGGGTGAGGGTCAGGCTTCGGGGAAGGGTTAGGGTTAGGGTTCGGGCTAGGGTTAGGGTTAGGGGACGGGGACGGTTTAGGGTCCAGGTGAGGGTACGGCAACGCTTTAGGGGAAGCGTGCGTGTGAGGGCGCGGGTTAGTGTTAGCGTACGGGTTAGGATTAGGGGACGGGTGAGGGTCAGGCTTCGGGGAAGGGTTAGGGTTAGGGTTCGGGCTAGGGTTAGGGTTAGGGGACGGGGACGGTTTAGGGTCCAGGTGAGGGTACGGCAACGCTTTAGGGGGAGCGTGCGTGTGAGGGCGCGGGTTAGTGTTAGCGTACGGGTTAGGATTAGGGGACGGGTGAGGGTCAGGCTTCGGGGAAGGGTTAGGGTTAGGGTTCGGGCTAGGGTTAGGGTTAGGGGACGGGGACGGTTTAGGGTCCAGGTGAGGGTACGGCAACGCTTTAGGGGGAGCGTGCGTGTGAGGGCGCGGGTTAGTGTTAGCGTACGGGTTAGGATTAGGGGACGGGTGAGGGTCAGGCTTCGGGGAAGTGTTAGGGTTAGGGTTCGGGCTAGGGTTAGGGTTAGGGGACGGGGACGGTTTAGGGTCCAGGTGAGAGTACGGCAACGCTTTAGGGGGAGCGTGCGTGTGAGGGCGCGGGTTAGTGTTAGCGTACGGGTTAGGATTAGGGGACGGGTGAGGGTCAGGCTTCGGGGAAGGGTTAGGGTTAGGGTTCGGGCTAGGGTTAGGGTTAGGGGACGGGGACGGTTTAGGGTCCAGGTGAGGGTACGGCAACGCTTTAGGGGGAGCGTGCGTGTGAGGGCGCGGGTTAGTGTTAGCGTACGGGTTAGGATTAGGGGACGGGTGAGGCTCAGGCTTCGGGGAAGGGTTAGGGTTAGGGTTCGGGCTAGGGTTAGGGTTAGGGGACGGGGACGGTTTAGGGTCCAGGTGAGGGTACGGCAACGCTTTAGGGGGAGCGTGTGTGTGAGGGCGCGGGTTAGTGTTAGCGTACGGGTTAGGATTAGGGGACGGGTGAGGGTCAGGCTTTGGGGAAGGGTTAGGGTTAGGGTTCGGGCTAGGGTTAGGGTTAGGGGACGGGGACGGTTTAGGGTCCAGGTGAGGGTACGGCAACGCTTTAGGGGGAGCGTGCGTGTGAGGGCGGGGGTTAGTGTTAGCGTACGGGTTAGGATTAGGGGACGGGTGAGGGTCAGGCTTCGGGGAAGGGTTAGGGTTAGGGTTCGGGCTAGGGTTAGGGTTAGGGGACGGGGACGGTTTAGGGTCCAGGTGAGGGTACGGCAACCCTTTAGGGGGAGCGTGCCTGTGAGGGCGCGGGTTAGTGTTAGCGTACGGGTTAGGATTAGGGGACGGGTGAGGCTCAGGCTTCGGAGAAGGGTTAGGGTTAGGGTTCGGGCTAGGGTTAGGGTTAGGGGACGGAAACGGTTTAGGGTCCAGGTGAGGGTACGGCAGCGCTTTAGGGGGAGCGTGTGTGTTAGGGCGCGGGTTAGTGTTAGCGTACGGGTTAGGATTAGGGGACGGGTGAGGGTCAGGCTTCGGGGAAGTGTTAGGTTTAGGGTTCGGGCTAGGGTTAGGGTTAGGGGACGGGGACGGTTTAGGGTCCAGGTGAGGGTACGGCAACGCTTTAGGGGGAGCTTGCGTGTGAGGGCGCGGATTAGTGTTAGCGTACTGGTTAGGATTAGGGGACGGGTGAGGGTCAGGCTTCGGGGAAGGGTTAGGGTTAGGGTTCGGGCTAGGGTTAGGGTTAGGGGACGGGGACGGTTTAGGGTCCAGGTGAGGGTACGGCAACGCTTTAGGGGGAGCGTGTGTGTGAGGGCGTGGGTTAGTGTTAGCGTACGGGTTAGGATTAGGGGACGGGTGAGGGTCAGGCTTCGGGGAAGGGTTAGGGTTAGGGTTCGGGCTAGGGTTAGGGTTAGGGGACGGGGACGGTTTAGGGTCCAGGTGAGGGTACGGCAACACTTTAGGGCGAGCGTGCGTGTGAGGGCGTGGGTTAGTGTTAGAGTACGGGTTAGGATTAGGGGACGGGTGAGTGTCAGGCTTCGGGGAAGGGTTAGGGTTAGGGTTCGGGCAAGGGTTAGGGTTAGGGGACGGGGACGGTTTAGGGTCCAGGTGAGGGTACGGCAACGCTTTAGGGGGAGCGTGCGTGTGAGGGCGCGGGTTAGTGTTAGCGTACGGGTTAGGATTAGGGGACGGGTGAGGGTCAGGCTTCGGGGAAGGGTTAGGGTTAGGGTTCGGTCTAGCGTTAGGGTTAGGGGACGGGGAAGGTTTAGGGTACACGTGAGGGTACGGCAATGCTTTAGGGGGAGCGTGCGTGTGAGGGCGCGGGTTAGTGTTAGCGTATGGGTTAGGATTAGGGGACGGGTGAGGGTCAGGCTTTGGGGAAGGGTTAGGGTTAGGGTTCGGGCTAGGGTTAGGGTTAGGGGACGGGGACGGTTTAGGGTCCAGGTGAGGGTACGGCAACGATTTAGGGGGAGCGTGCGTGTGAGGGCGGGGGTTAGTGTTAGCGTACGGGTTAGGATTAGGGGACGGGTGAGGGTCAGGCTTCGGGGAAGGGTTAGGGTTAGGGTTCGGGCTAGGGTTAGGGTTAGGGGACGGGGACGGTTTAGGGTCCAGGTGAGGGTACGGCAACGCTTTAGGGGGAGCGTGCCTGTGAGGGCGTGGGTTAGTGTTAGCGTACGGGTTAGGATTAGGGGACGGGTGAGGCTCAGGCTTCGGAGAAGGGTTAGGGTTAGGGTTCGGGCTAGGGTTAGGGTTAGGGGACGGAAACGGTTTAGGGTCCAGGTGAGGGTACGGCAGCGCTTTAGGGGGAGCGTGTGTGTTAGGGCGCGGGTTAGTGTTAGCGTACGGGTTAGGATTAGGGGACGGGTGAGGGTCAGGCTTCGGGGAAGTGTTAGGTTTAGGGTTCGGGCTAGGGTTAGGGTTAGGGGACGGGGAGGGTTTAGGGTCCAGGTGAGGGTACGGCAACGCTTTAGGGGGAGCTTGCGTGTGAGGGCGCGGATTAGTGTTAGCGTACTGGTTAGGATTAGGGGACGGGTGAGGGTCAGGCTTCGGGGAAGGGTTAGGGTTAGGGTTCGGGCTAGGGTTAGGGTTAGGGGACGGGGACGGTTTAGGGTCCAGGTGAGGGTACGGCAACGCTTTAGGGGGAGCGTGTGTGTGAGGGCGTGGGTTAGTGTTAGCGTACGGGTTAGGATTAGGGGACGGGTGAGGGTCAGGCTTCGGGGAAGGGTTAGGGTTAGGGTTCGGGCTAGGGTTAGGGTTAGGGGACGGGGACGGTTTAGGGTCCAGGTGAGGGTACGGCAACACTTTAGGGCGAGCGTGCGTGTGAGGGCGTGGGTTAGTGTTAGAGTACGGGTTAGGATTAGGGGACGGGTGAGTGTCAGGCTTCGGGGAAGGGTTAGGGTTAGGGTTCGGGCTAGGGTTAGGGTTAGGGGACGGGGACGGTTTAGGGTCCAGGTGAGGGTACGGCAACGCTTTAGAGGGAGCGTGCGTGTGAGGGCGTGGGTTAGTGTTAGCGTACGGGTTAGGATTAGGGGAAGGGTGAGGGTCAGGCTCTGGGGAAGTGTTAGGGTTAGGGTTCGGGCTAGGGTTAGGGTTAGGGGACGGGGACTGTTTAGGGTCCAGGTGAGGGTACGGCAACGCTTTAGGGGAAGCGTGCGTGTGAGGGCGCGGGTTAGTGTTAGCGTACGGGTTAGGATTAGGGGACGGGTGAGGGTCAGGCTTCGGGGAAGGGTTAGGGTTAGGGTTCGGGCTAGGGTTAGGGTTAGGGGACGGGGACGGTTTAGGGTCCAGGTGAGGGTACGGCAACGCTTTAGGGGGAGCGTGCGTGTGAGGGTGCGGGTTAGTGTTAGCGTACGGGTTAGGATTAGGGGACGGGTGAGGGTCAGGCTTCGGGGAAGGGTTAGGGTTAGGGTTCGGGCTAGGGTTAGGGTTAGGGGACGGGGACGGTTTAGGGTCCAGGTGAGGGTACGGCAACGCTTTAGGGGGAGCGTGCGTGTGAGGGCGCGGGTTAGTGTTAGCGTACGGGTTAGGATTAGGGGACGGGTGAGGGTCAGGCTTCGGGGAAGTGTTAGGGTTAGGGTTCGGGCTAGGGTTAGGGTTAGGGGACGGGGAGGGTTTAGGGTCCAGGTGAGGGTACGGCAACGCTTTAGGGGGAGCGTGCGTGTGAGGGCGTGGGTTAGTGTTAGCGTACTGGTTAGGATTAGGGGACGGGTGAGGGTCAGGCTTCGGGGAAGGGTTAGGGTTAGGGTTCGGGCTACGGTTAGGGGACGGGAACGGTTTAGGGTCCAGGTGAGGGTACGGCAATGCTTTAGGGGGAGCGTGCGTGTGAGGGGGCGGGTTAGTGTTAGCGTACGGGTTAGGATTAGGGGACGGGTGAGGGTCAGGCTTCGGGGAAGTGTTAGGGTTAGGGTTCGGGCTAGGGTTAGGGTTAGGGGACGGGGACGGTTTAGGGTCCAGGTGAGGGTACGGCAACGCTTTAGGGGGAGCGTGCGTGCGAGGGCACGGGTTAGTGTTAGCGTACGGGTTAGGATTTGGGGACGGGTGAGGGTCAGGCTTCGGGGAACGGTTAGGGTTCGGGCTAGGGTAAGGGTTAGGGGACGGGGACGGTTTAGGGTCCAGGTGAGGGTACGGCAATGCTTTAGGGGGAGCGTGCATGTGAGGGCGCGGGTTAGTGTTAGCGTACGGCTTAGGATTAGGGGACGGGTGAGGGTCAGGCTTCGGGGAAGGGTTAGGGTTAGGGTTCGGGCTAGGGTTAGGGTTATGGGACGGGGACGGTTTAGGGTCCAGGTGAGGGTACGGCAACGCTTTAGGGGGAGCGTGCGTGTGAGGGCGCGGGTTAGTGTTAGCGTACGGGTTAGGATTAGGGGACGGGTGAGGGTCAGGCTTCGGGGAAGGGTTAGGGTTAAGGTTCGGCCTAGGGTTAGGGTTAGGGGACGGGGACGGTTTAGGGTCCAGGTGAGGGTACGGCAGCGGTTTAGGGGGAGCGTGCGTGTGAGGGCGCGGGTTAGTGTTAGCGTACGGGTTAGGATTAGGGGACGGGTGAGTGTCAGGCTTCGGTGAAGGGTTAGGGTTAGGGTTCGGGCGAGTGTTAGGGTTAGGGGACGGGGAGGGTTTAGGGTCCAGGTGAGGGTACGGGAACGCTTTAGGGGGAGCGTGCGTGTGAGGGCGCGGGTTAGTGTTAGCGTACGGGTTAGGATTAGGGGACGGGTGAGTGTCAGGCTTCGGGGAAGAGTTAGGGTTAGGGTTCGGGCTAGGGTTAGGGTTAGGGGATGGAGACGGTTTAGGGTCCAGGTGAGGGTACGGCAACGGTTTAGGGGGAGCGTGCGTGTGAGGGCGCGGGTTAGTGTTAGCGTACGGCTTAGGATTAGGGGACGGGTGAGGGTCAGGCTTCGGGGAAGGGTTAGGGTTAGGGTTCGGGCTAGGGTTAGGGTTAGGGTACGGGGACGGTTTAGGGTCCAGGTGAGGGTACGGCAACGCTTTAGGGGGAGCGTGCGTGTGAGGGCGCGGGTTAGTGTTAGCGTACGGCTGAGGATTAGGGTACGGGTGAGGGTCAGGCTTCGGGGAAGAGTTAGGGTTACGGTTCGGGCTAGGGTTAGGGTTAGGGGACGGGGACGGTTTAGGGTCCAGGTGAGGGTACGGCAACGCTTTAGGGGGAGCGTGCGTGTGAGGGCGTGGGTTAGTGTTAGCGTACGGGTTAGGATTAGGGGACGGGTGAGGGTCAGGCTTCGGGGAAGGGTTAGGGTTAGGGTTCGGGCTACGGTTAGGGGACGGGAACGGTTTAGGGTCCAGGTGAGGGTACGGCAATGCTTTAGGGGGAGCGTGCGTGTGAGGGGGCGGGTTAGTGTTAGCGTACGGGTTAGGATTAGGGGACGGGTGAGGGTCAGGCTTCGGGGAAGTGTTAGGGTTAGGGTTCGGGGTAGGGTTAGGGTTAGGGGACGGGGACGGTTTAGGGTCCAGGTGAGGGTACGGCAACGCTTTAGGGGGAGCGTGCGTGCGAGGGCACGGGTTAGTGTTAGCGTACGGGTTAGGATTAGGGGACGGGTGAGGGTCAGGCTTCGGGGAACGGTTAGGGTTCGGGCTAGGGTAAGGGTTAGGGGACGGGGACGGTTTAGGGTCCAGGTGAGGGTACGGCAATGCTTTAGGGGGAGCGTGCATGTGAGGGCGCGGGTTAGTGTTAGCGTACGGCTTAGGATTAGGGGACGGGTGAGGGTCAGGCTTCGGGGAAGGGTTAGGGTTAGGGTTCGGGCTAGGGTTAGGGTTATGGGACGGGGACGGTTTAGGGTCCATGTGAGGGTACGGCAACGCTTTAGGGGGAGCGTGCGTGTGAGGGCGCGAGTTAGTGTTAGCGTATGGGTTAGGATTAGGGGACGGGTGAGCGTCAGGCTTCGTGGAAGGGTTAGTGTTACGGTTCGGGCTATGGTTAGGGTTAGGGGACGGGGACGGGTTAGGGTCCAGGTGAGGGTACGGCAACGCTTTAGCGGGAGCGTGTGTGTGAGGGCGCGGGTTAGTGTTAGCGTACGGGTTAGGATTAGGGGACGGGTGAGGGTCAGGCTTCGGGGAAGGGTTAGGGTTAGGGTTCGGGCTAGGGTTAGGGTTAGGGGACGGGGACGGTTTAGGGTCCAGGTGAGGGTACGGCAACGCTTTAGGGGGAGCGTGCGTGTGAGGGCGTGGGTTAGTGTTAGCGTACGGGTTAGGATTAGGGGACGGGTGAGGGTCAGGCTTCGGGGAAGGGTTAGGGTTAGGGTTCGGGCTAGGGTTAGGGTTAGGGGACGGATACGGTTTAGGGTCCAGGTGAGGGTACGGCAACGCTTTAGGGGGAGCGTGCGTTTGAGGGCGCAGGTTAGTGTTAGCGTACGGGTTAGGATTAGGGGACGGGTGAGGGTCAGGCTTCGGGGAAGGGTTAGGGTTAGGGTTTGGGCTAGGGTTAGGGTTAGGGGACGGGGACGGTTTAGGGTCCAGGTGAGGGTATGGCAATGCTTTAGGGGGAGCGTGGGTGTGAGGGCGTGGGTTAGTGTTAACGTACGGGTTAGGATTAGGGGACGGGTGAGGGTCAGGCTTCGGGGAAGTGTTAGGGTTAGGGTTCGGGCTAGGGTTAGGGTTAGGGGACGGGGACGGTTTAGGGTCCAGGTGAGGGTACGGCAACGCTTTAGGGGGAGCGTGCGTGTGAGGGCGCGGGTTAGTGTTAGCGTACGGGTTAAGATTAGGGGACGGGTGAGGGTCAGGCTTCGGGGAAGGGTTAGGGTTAGGGTTCGGGTAGGGTTAGGGTTAGGGGACGGGGACGGTTTAGGGTCCAGGTGAGGGTACGGCAACGCTTCAGGGGGAGCGTGCGTGTGAGGGCGCGGGTTAGTGTTAGCGTACGGGTTAGGATTAGGGGGCGGGTGAGGGTCAGGCTTCGGGGAAGGGTTAGGGTTAGGGTTCGGGCTAGGGTTAGGGTTAGGGGATGGGGACGGTTTAGCGTCCAGGTGAGGGTACGGCAACGCTTTAGGGGAAGCGTGCGTGTGAGGGCGCGGGTTAGTGTTAGCGTACGGGTTAGGATTAGGGGACGGGTGAGGGTCAGGCTTCGGGGAAGGGTTAGGGTTAGGGTTCGGGCTAGGGTTAGGGTTAGGGTACGGGGACGGTTTAGGGTCCAGGTGAGGGTACGGCAACGCTTTAGGGGAAGCGTGCGTGTGAGGGCGCGGGTTAGTGTTAGCGTACGGGTTAGGATTAGGGGACGGGTGAGGGTCAGGCTTCGGGGAAGGGTTAGATTTAGGGTTCGGGCTAGGGTTAGGGTTAGGGGACGGGGACGGTTTAGGGTCCAGGTGAGGGGACGGCAACGCTTTAGGGGGAGCGTGCGTGTGAGAGCGCAGGTTAGTGTTAGCGTACGGGTTAGGATTAGGGGACGGGTGAGGGTCAGGCTTCGGGGAAGGGTTAGGGTTAGGGTTCGGGCTAGGGTTAGGGTTAGGGGACGGGGACGGTTTAGGGTCCAGGTGAGGGTACGGCAACGCTTTAGGGGGAGCGTGCGTGTGAGGGCGCGGGTTAGTGTTAGCGTACGGGTTAGGATTAGGGGACGGGTGAGGGTCAGGCTTCGGGGAAGGGTTAGGGTTAGGGTTCGGGCTAGGGTTAGGGTTAGGGGACGGGGACGGTTTAGGGTCCAGGTGAGGGTACGGCAACGCTTTAGGGGGAGCGTGCGTGTGAGGGCGCGGGTTAGTGTTAGCGTACGGGTTAGGATTAGGGGACGGGTGAGGGTCAGGCTTCGGGGAAGGGTTAGGGTTAGGGTTCGGGCTAGGGTTAGGGTTAGGGGACGGGGACGGTTTAGGGTCCAGGTGAGGGTACGGCAACGCTTTAGGGGGAGCGTGCGTGTGAGGGCGCGGGTTAGTGTTAGCGTACGGGTTAGGATTAGGGGACGGGTGAGGCTCAGGCTTCGGGGAAGGGTTAGGGTTAGGGTTCGGTCTAGGGTTAGGGTTAGGGGACGGGGACGGTTTAGGGTCCAGGTGAGGGTACGGCAACGCTTTAGGGGGAGCGTGCGTGTGAGGGCGCGGGTTAGTGTTAGCGTACGGGTTAGGATTAGGGGACGGGTGAGGGTCAGACTTTGGAGAAGGGTTAGGGTTAGGGTTCGGGCTAGGGTTAGGGTTAGGGGACGGGGACGGTTTAGGGTCCAGGTGAGGGTACGGCAACGCTTTAGGGGGAGCGTGCGTGTGAGGGCGCGGGTTAGTGTTAGCGTACGGGTTAGGATTAGGGGACGGGTGAGGGTCAGGCTTCGGGGAAGGGTTAGGGTTAGGGTTCGGGCTAGGGTTAGGGTTAGGGGACGGGGACGGTTTAGGGTCCAGGTGAGGGTACGGCAACGCTTTAGGGGGAGCGTGCGTGTGAGGGCGCGGGTTAGTGTTAGCGTACGGGTTAGGATTAGGGGACGGGTGAGGGTCAGGCTTCGGGGAAGGGTTAGGGTTAGGGTTCGGGCTAGGGTTAGGGTTAGGGGACGGGGACGGTTTAGGGTCCAGGTGAGGGTACGGCAACGCTTTAGGGGGAGCGTGCGTGTGAGGGCGCGGGTTAGTGTTAGCGTACGGGTTAGGATTAGGGGACGGGTGAGGGTCAGGCTTCGGGGAAGGGTTAGGGTTAGGGTTCGGGCTAGGGTTAGGGTTAGGGGACGGGGACGGTTTAGGGTCCAGGTGAGGGTACGGCAACGCTTTAGGGGGAGCGTGCGTGTGAGGGCGCGGGTTAGTGTTAGCGTACGGGTTAGGATTAGGGGACGGGTGAGGCTCAGGCTTCGGGGAAGGGTTAGGGTTAGGGTTCGGTCTAGGGTTAGGGTTAGGGGACGGGGACGGTTTAGGGTCCAGGTGAGGGTACGGCAACGCTTTAGGGGGAGCGTGCGTGTGAGGGCGCGGGTTAGTGTTAGCGTACGGGTTAGGATTAGGGGACGGGTGAGGGTCAGGCTTTGGAGAAGGGTTAGGGTTAGGGTTCGGGCTAGGGTTAGGGTTAGGGGACGGGGACGGTTTAGGGTCCAGGTGAGGGTACGGCAACGCTTTAGGGGGAGCGTGCGTGTGAGGGCGGGGGTTAGTGTTAGCGTACGGGTTAGGATTAGGGGACGGGTGAGGGTCAGGCTTCGGGGAAGGGTTAGGGTTAGGGTTCGGGCTAGGGTTAGGGTTAGGGGACGGGGACGGTTTAGGGTCCAGGTGAGGGTACGGCAACGCTTTAGGGGGAGCGTGCGTGTGAGGGCGCGGGTTAGTGTTAGCGTACGGGTTAGGATTAGGGGACGGGTGAGGGTCAGGCTTCGGGGAAGGGTTAGGGTTAGGGTTCGGGCTAGGGTTAGGGTTAGGTGACGGGGACGGTTTAGGGTCCAGGTGAGGGTACGGCAACGCTTTAGGGGGAGCGTGCGTGTGAGGGCGCGGGTTAGTGTTAGCGTACGGGTTAGGATTAGGGGACGGGTGAGGGTCAGGCTTTGGGGAAGTGTTAGGTTTAGGGTTCGGGCTAGGGTTGGGGTTAGGGGACGGGGACGGTTTAGGGTCCAGGTGAGGGTACGGCAACGCTTTAGGGGGAGCGTGCGTGTGAGGGCGCGGATTAGTGTTAGCGTACTGGTTAGGATTAGGGGACGGGTGAGGGTCAGGCTTCGGGGAAGGGTTAGGGTTAGGGTTCGGGCTAGGGTTAGGGTTAGGGGACGGGGACGGTTTAGGGTCCAGGTGAGGGTACGGCAACGCTTTAGGGGGAGCGTGTGTGTGAGGGCGTGGGTTAGTGTTAGCGTACGGGTTAGGATTAGGGGACGGGTGAGGGTCAGGCTTCGGGGAAGGGTTAGGGTTAGGGTTCGGGCTAGGGTTAGGGTTAGGGGACGAGGACGGTTTAGGGTCCAGGTGAGGGTACGGCAACGCTTTAGGGCGAGCGTGCGTGTGAGGGCGTGGGTTAGTGTTAGAGTACGGGTTAGGATTAGGGGACGGGTGAGTGTCAGGCTTCGGGGAAGGGTTAGGGTTAGGGTTCGGGCTAGGGTTAGGGTTAGGGGACGGGGACGGTTTAGGGTCCAGGTGAGGGTACGGCAACGATTTAGGGGGAGCGTGCGTGTGAGGGCGCGGGTTAGTGTTAGCGTACAGGTTAGGATTAGGGGACGGGTGAGGGTCAGGCTTCGGGGAAGGGTTAGGTTTAGGGTTCGGGCTAGGGATAGGGTTAGGGGACGGGGACGGTATAGGGTCCAGGTGAGGGTACGGCAACGGTTTAGGGGGAGCGTGCGTGTGAGGGCGTGGGTTAGTGTTAGCGTACGGGTTAGGATTAGGGGACGGGTGAGGGTCAGGCTTCGGGGAAGGGTTAGGGTTAGGGTTCGGTCTAGGGTTAGGGTTAGGGGACGGGGACGGTTTAGGGTCCACGTGAGGGTACGGCAATGCTTTAGGGGGAGCGTGCGTGTGAGGGCGCGGGTTAGTGTTAGCGTACGGGTTAGGATTAGGGGACGGGTGAGGGTCAGGCTTCTGGGAAGAGTTAGGGTTATGGTTCGGGCTAGGGTTAGGGTTAGGGGACGGGGACGGTTTAGGGTCCAGGTGAGGGTATGGCAACGCTTCAGGGGGAGCGTGCGTGTGAGGGCGCGGGTTAGTGTTAGCGTACGGGTTAGGATTAGGGGACGGGTGAGGGTCAGGCTTCGGGGAAGGGTTAGGGTTAGGGTTCGGGCTAGGGTTAGGGTTAGGGGACGGGGACGGTTTAGGGTCCAGGTGAGGGTATGGCAACGCTTTAGGGGGAGCGTGCGTGTGAGGGTGCGGGTTAGTGTTAGCGTACGGGTTAGGATTAGGGGACGGGTGAGGGTCAGGCTTCGGGGAAGGGTTAGGGTTCGGGCTAGGGTTAGGGTTAGGGGACGGGGACGGTTTAGGGTCCAGGTGAGGGTACGGCAACGCTTTAGGGGGAGCGTGCGTGTGAGGGCGCGGGTTAGTGTTAGCGTACGGGTTAGGATTAGGGGACGGGTGAGGGTCAGGCTTCGGGGAAGGTTTAGGGTCAGGGTTCGGGCTAGGGTTAGGGTTAGGGGACGGGGACGGTTTAAGGTCCAGGTGAGGGTACGGCAACGCTTTAGGGGGAGCGTGCGTGTGAGGGCGCGGGTTAGTGTTAGCGTACGGTTTAGCATTAGGGGACGGGTGAGGGTCAGGCTTCGGGGAAGGGTTAGGGTTAGGTTTCGGGCTAGGCTTAGGGTTAGGGGACGGGGATGGGATAGGATCCAGGTGAGGGTACGGCAACGCTTTAGGGGGAGCGTGCGTGTGAGGGCGCGGGTTAGTGTTAGCGTACGGGTTAGGATTAGGGGACGGGTGAGGGTCAGGCTTCGGGGAAGGGTTAGGGTTAGGGTTCGGTCTAGGGTTAGGGTTAGGGGACGGGACGGTTTAGGGTCCAGGTGAGGGTACGGCAACGCTTTAGGGGGAGCGTGCGTGTGAGGGCGCGGGTTAGTGTTAGCGTATGGGTTAGGATTAGGGGACGGGTGAGGGTCAGGCTTCGGGGAAGTGTTAGGGATAGGGTTCGGGCTAGGGTTAGGGTTAGGGGACGGGGACGGTTTAGGGTCCAGGTGAGGGTACGGCAACGCTTTAGGGGGAGCGTGCGTGTGAGGGCGCGGGTTAGTGTTAGCGTATGGGTTAGGATTAGGGGACGGGTGAGGGTCAGGCTTCGGGGAAGGGTTAGGGTTAGGGTTCGGGCTAGGGTTAGGGTTAGGGGACGGGGACGGTTTAGGGTCCAGGTGAGGGTACGGCAACGCTTTAGGGGGAGCGTGCGTGTGAGGGTGCGGATTAGTGTTAGCGTACGGGTTAGTATTAGGGGACGGGTGAGGGTCAGGCTTCGGGGAAGGGTTAGGGTTAGGGTTCGGGCTAGGGTTAGGGTTAGGGGACGGGGACGGTTTAGGGTCCAGGTGAGGGTACGGCAACGCTTTAGGGGGAGCGTGCGTGTGAGGGCGTGGGTTAGTGTTAGCGTATGGGTTAGGATTAGGGGACGGGTGAGGGTCAGGCTTCGGGGAAGGGTTAGGGATAGGGTTCGGGCTAGGGTTATTGTTAGGGGACGGGGACGGTTTAGGGTCCAGGTGAGGGTACGGCAACGCTTTAGGGGGAGCGTGCGTGTGAGGGCGCGGGTTAGTGTTAGCGTATGGGTTAGGATTAGGGGACGGGTGAGGGTCAGGCTTCGGGGAAGGGTTAGGGTTAGGGTTCGGGCTAGGGTTAGGGTTAGGGGACGGGGACGGTTTAGGGTCCAGGTGAGGGTACGGCAACGCTTTAGGGGGAGCGTGCGTGTGAGGGTGCGGGTTAGTGTTAGCGTACGGGTTAGGATTAGGGGACGGGTGAGGGTCAGGCTTCGGGGAAGGGTTAGGGTTAGGGTTCGGGCTAGGGTTAGGGTTAGGGGACGGGGACGGTTTAGGGTCCAGGTGAGGGTACGGCAACGCTTTAGGGGGAGTGTGTGTGTGAGGGCGCGGGTTAGTGTTAGCGTACTGGTTAGGATTAGGGGACGGGTGAGGGTCAGGCTTCGGGGAAGGGTTAGGGTTAGGGTTCGGTCTAGGGTTAGGGTTAGGGGACGGGTACGGTTTAGGGTCATGGTGAGGGTACGGCAACGCTTTAGGGTGAGCGTGCGTGTGAGGGCGCGGGTTAGTGTTAGCGTACGGGTTAGGATTAGGGGACGGGTGAGGGTCAGGCTTCGGGGAAGGGTTAGGGTTAGGGTTCGGGCTAGGGTTAGGGTTAGGGGACGGGGACGGTTTAGGGTCCAGGTGAGGGTACGGCAACGCTTTAGGGGGAGCGTGGGTGTGAGGGCGCGGGTTAGTGTTAGCGTACTGGTTAGGATTAGGGGACGGGTGAGGGTCAGGCTTCGGGGAAGGGTTAGGGTTAGGGTTCGGTCTAGGGTTAGGGTTAGGGGACGGGGACGGTTTAGGGTCCAGGTGAGGGTACGGCAACGCTTTAGGGCGAGTGTGCGTGTGAGGGCGCGGGTTAGTGTTAGCGTACGGGTTAGGATTAGGGGACGGGTGAGGTTCAGGCTTCGGGGAAGGGTTAGGGTTCGGGCTAGGGTTAGGGTTAGGGGACGGGGACGGTTTAGGGTCCAGGTGAGGGTACGGCAACGCTTTAGGGGGAGCGTGCGTGTGAGGGCGTGGGTTAGTGTTAGCGTACGGGTTAGGATTAGGGGACGGGTGAGGGTCAGGCTTCGGGGAAGGGTTAGGGTTAGGGTTCGGGCTAGGGTTAGGGTTAGGGGACGGGTACGGTTTAGGGTCCAGGTGAGGGTACGGCAACGCTTTAGGGGGAGCGTGCGTGTGAGGGCGCAGGTTAGTGTTAGCGTACGGGTTAGGATTAGGGGACGGGTGAGGGTCAGGCTTCTGGGAAGGGTTAGGGTTAGGGTTCGGGCTAGGGTTAGGGTTAGGGGACGGGGACAGTTTAGGGTCCAGGTGAGGGTACGGCAACGCTTTAGGGGGAGCGTGGGTGTGAGGGCGTGGGTTAGTGTTAGCGTACGGGTTAGGATTAGGGGACAGGTGAGGGTCAGGCTTCGGGGAAGGGTTAGGGTTAGGGTTCGGGCTAGGGTTAGGGTTAGGGGACGGGGACGGTTTAGGGTCCAGGTGAGGGTACGGCAACGCTTTAGGGGGAGCGTGCGTGTGCGGACGCGTGTTAGTGTTAGCGTACGGGTTAGGATTAGGGGACGGGTGAGGGTCAGGCTTCGGGGAAGGGTTAGGGTTAGGGTTCGGGCTAGGGTTAGGGTTAGGGGACGGGGACGGTTTAGGGTCCAGGTGAGGGTATGGCAACGCTTTAGGGGGAGCGTGCGTGTGAGGGCGCGGGTTAGTGTTAGCGTACGGGTTAGCATTAGGGGACGGGTGAGGGTCAGGCTTCGGGGAAGGGTTAGGGTTCGGGCTAGGTTTAGGGTTAGGGGACGGGGACGGTTTAGGGTCCAGGTGAGGGTACGGCAACGCTTTAGGGGGAGCGTGCGTGTGAGGGCGCGGGTTAGTGTTAGCGTACGGGTTAGGATTAGGGGACGGGTGAGGGTCAGGCTTCGGGGAAGGGTTAGGGTTCGGGCTAGGGTTAGGGTTAGGGGACGGGGACGGTTTAGGGTCCAGGTGAGGGTACGGCAACGCTTTAGGGGGAGCGTGCGTGTGAGGGCGCGGGTTAGTGTTAGCGTACGGTTTAGGATTAGGGGACGGGTGAGGGTCAGGCTTCGGGGAAGTGTTAGGGTTAGGGTTCGGGCTAGGCTTAGGGTTAGGGGACGGGGATGGGATAGGATCCAGGTGAGGGTACGGCAACGCTTTAGGGGGAGCGTGCGTGTGAGGGCGCGGGTTAGTGTTAGCGTAAGGGTTAGGATTAGGGGACGGGTGAGGGTCAGGCTTCGGGGAAGGGTTAGGGTTAGGGTTCGGTCTAGGGTTAGGGTTAGGGGACGGGGACGGTTTAGGGTCCAGGTGAGGGTACGGCAACGCTTTAGGGGAAGCGTGTGTGTGAGGGCGCGGGTTAGTGTTAGCGTATGGGTTAGGATTAGGGGACGGGTGAGGGTCAGGCTTCGGGGAAGGGTTAGGGATAGGGTTCGGGCTAGGGTTAGGGTTAGGGGACGGGGACGGTTTAGGGTCCAGGTGAGGGTACGGCAACGCTTTAGGGGGAGCGTGCGTGTGAGGGCGCGGGTTAGTGTTAGCGTACGGGTTAGGATTAGGGGACGGGTGAGGGTCAGGCTTCGGGGAAGGGTTAGGGTTAGGGTTCGGGCTAGGGTTAGGGTTAGGGGACGGGGACGGTTTAGGGTCCAGGTGAGGGTACGGCAACGCTTTAGAGGGAGCGTGCGTGTGAGGGTGCGGGTTAGTGTTAGCGTACGGGTTAGTATTAGGGGACGGGTGAGGGTCAGGCTTCGGGGAAGGGTTAGGGTTAGGGTTCGGGCTAGGGTTAGGGTTAAGGGACGGGGACGGTTTAGGGTCCAGGTGAGGGTACGGCAACGCTTTAGGGGGAGCGTGCGTGTGAGGGCGCGGGTTAGTGTTAGGGTACGGGTTAGGATTAGGGGACGGGTGAGGGTCAGGCTTCGGGGAAGGGTTAGGGTTAGGGTTCGGTCTAGGGTTAGGGTTAGGGGACGGGGACGGTTTAGGGTCAAGGTGAGGGTACGGCAACGCTTTAGGGTGAGCGTGCGTGTGAGGGCGCGGGTTAGTGTTAGCGTACGGGTTAGGATTAGGGGACGGGTGAGGGTCAGGCTTCGGGGAAGGGTTAGGGTTAGGGTTCGGGCTAGGGTTAGGGTTAGGGGACGGGGACGGTTTAGGGTCCAGGTGAGGGTACGGCAACGCTTTAGGGGGAGCGTGCGTGTGAGGGCGCGGGTTAGTGTTAGCGTACGGGTTAGGATTAGGGGACGGGTGAGGGTCAGACTTTGGAGAAGGGTTAGGGTTAGGGTTCGGGCTAGGGTTAGGGTTAGGGGACGGGGACGGTTTAGGGTCCAGGTGAGGGTACGGCAACGCTTTAGGGGGAGCGTGCGTGTGAGGGCGCGGGTTAGTGTTAGCGTACGGGTTAGGATTAGGGGACGGGTGAGGGTCAGGCTTCGGGGAAGGGTTAGGGTTAGGGTTCGGGCTAGGGTTAGGGTTAGGGGACGGGGACGGTTTAGGGTCCAGGTGAGGGTACGGCAACGCTTTAGGGGGAGCGTGCGTGTGAGGGCGCGGGTTAGTGTTAGCGTACGGGTTAGGATTAGGGGACGGGTGAGGGTCAGGCTTCGGGGAAGGGTTAGGGTTAGGGTTCGGGCTAGGGTTAGGGTTAGGGGACGGGGACGGTTTAGGGTCCAGGTGAGGGTACGGCAACGCTTTAGGGGGAGCGTGCGTGTGAGGGCGCGGGTTAGTGTTAGCGTACGGGTTAGGATTAGGGGACGGGTGAGGGTCAGGCTTCGGGGAAGGGTTAGGGTTAGGGTTCGGGCTAGGGTTAGGGTTAGGGGACGGGGACGGTTTAGGGTCCAGGTGAGGGTACGGCAACGCTTTAGGGGGAGCGTGCGTGTGAGGGCGCGGGTTAGTGTTAGCGTACGGGTTAGGATTAGGGGACGGGTGAGGCTCAGGCTTCGGGGAAGGGTTAGGGTTAGGGTTCGGTCTAGGGTTAGGGTTAGGGGACGGGGACGGTTTAGGGTCCAGGTGAGGGTACGGCAACGCTTTAGGGGGAGCGTGCGTGTGAGGGCGCGGGTTAGTGTTAGCGTACGGGTTAGGATTAGGGGACGGGTGAGGGTCAGGCTTTGGAGAAGGGTTAGGGTTAGGGTTCGGGCTAGGGTTAGGGTTAGGGGACGGGGACGGTTTAGGGTCCAGGTGAGGGTACGGCAACGCTTTAGGGGGAGCGTGCGTGTGAGGGCGGGGGTTAGTGTTAGCGTACGGGTTAGGATTAGGGGACGGGTGAGGGTCAGGCTTCGGGGAAGGGTTAGGGTTAGGGTTCGGGCTAGGGTTAGGGTTAGGGGACGGGGACGGTTTAGGGTCCAGGTGAGGGTACGGCAACGCTTTAGGGGGAGCGTGCGTGTGAGGGCGCGGGTTAGTGTTAGCGTACGGGTTAGGATTAGGGGACGGGTGAGGGTCAGGCTTCGGGGAAGGGTTAGGGTTAGGGTTCGGGCTAGGGTTAGGGTTAGGTGACGGGGACGGTTTAGGGTCCAGGTGAGGGTACGGCAACGCTTTAGGGGGAGCGTGCGTGTGAGGGCGCGGGTTAGTGTTAGCGTACGGGTTAGGATTAGGGGACGGGTGAGGGTCAGGCTTTGGGGAAGTGTTAGGTTTAGGGTTCGGGCTAGGGTTGGGGTTAGGGGACGGGGACGGTTTAGGGTCCAGGTGAGGGTACGGCAACGCTTTAGGGGGAGCGTGCGTGTGAGGGCGCGGATTAGTGTTAGCGTACTGGTTAGGATTAGGGGACGGGTGAGGGTCAGGCTTCGGGGAAGGGTTAGGGTTAGGGTTCGGGCTAGGGTTAGGGTTAGGGGACGGGGACGGTTTAGGGTCCAGGTGAGGGTACGGCAACGCTTTAGGGGGAGCGTGTGTGTGAGGGCGTGGGTTAGTGTTAGCGTACGGGTTAGGATTAGGGGACGGGTGAGGGTCAGGCTTCGGGGAAGGGTTAGGGTTAGGGTTCGGGCTAGGGTTAGGGTTAGGGGACGGGGACGGTTTAGGGTCCAGGTGAGGGTACGGCAACGCTTTAGGGCGAGCGTGCGTGTGAGGGCGTGGGTTAGTGTTAGAGTACGGGTTAGGATTAGGGGACGGGTGAGTGTCAGGCTTCGGGGAAGGGTTAGGGTTAGGGTTCGGGCTAGGGTTAGGGTTAGGGGACGGGGACGGTTTAGGGTCCAGGTGAGGGTACGGCAACGATATAGGGGGAGCGTGCGTGTGAGGGCGCGGGTTAGTGTTAGCGTACAGGTTAGGATTAGGGGACGGGTGAGGGTCAGGCTTCGGGGAAGGGTTAGGTTTAGGGTTCGGGCTAGGGATAGGGTTAGGGGACGGGGACGGTATAGGGTCCAGGTGAGGGTACGGCAACGGTTTAGGGGGAGCGTGCGTGTGAGGGCGTGGGTTAGTGTTAGCGTACGGGTTAGGATTAGGGGACGGGTGAGGGTCAGGCTTCGGGGAAGGGTTAGGGTTAGGGTTCGGTCTAGGGTTAGGGTTAGGGGACGGGGACGGTTTAGGGTCCACGTGAGGGTACGGCAATGCTTTAGGGGGAGCGTGCGTGTGAGGGCGCGGGTTAGTGTTAGCGTACGGGTTAGGATTAGGGGACGGGTGAGGGTCAGGCTTCTGGGAAGAGTTAGGGTTATGGTTCGGGCTAGGGTTAGGGTTAGGGGACGGGGACGGTTTAGGGTCCAGGTGAGGGTATGGCAACGCTTCAGGGGGAGCGTGCGTGTGAGGGCGCGGGTTAGTGTTAGCGTACGGGTTAGGATTAGGGGACGGGTGAGGGTCAGGCTTCGGGGAAGGGTTAGGGTTAGGGTTCGGGCTAGGGTTAGGGTTAGGGGACGGGGACGGTTTAGGGTCCAGGTGAGGGTATGGCAACGCTTTAGGGGGAGCGTGCGTGTGAGGGTGCGGGTTAGTGTTAGCGTACGGGTTAGGATTAGGAGACGGGTGAGGGTCAGGCTTCGGGGAAGGGTTAGGGTTCGGGCTAGGGTTAGGGTTAGGGGACGGGGACGGTTTAGGGTCCAGGTGAGGGTACGGCAACGCTTTAGGGGGAGCGTGCGTGTGAGGGCGCGGGTTAGTGTTAGCGTACGGGTTAGGATTAGGGGACGGGTGAGGGTCAGGCTTCGGGGAAGGTTTAGGGTCAGGGTTCGGGCTAGGGTTAGGGTTAGGGGACGGGGACGGTTTAAGGTCCAGGTGAGGGTACGGCAACGCTTTAGGGGGAGCGTGCGTGTGAGGGCGCGGGTTAGTGTTAGCGTACGGTTTAGCATTAGGGGACGGGTGAGGGTCAGGCTTCGGGGAAGGGTTAGGGTTAGGTTTCGGGCTAGGCTTAGGGTTAGGGGACGGGGATGGGATAGGATCCAGGTGAGGGTACGGCAACGCTTTAGGGGGAGCGTGCGTGTGAGGGCGCGGGTTAGTGTTAGCGTACGGGTTAGGATTAGGGGACGGGTGAGGGTCAGGCTTCGGGGAAGGGTTAGGGTTAGGGTTCGGTCTAGGGTTAGGGTTAGGGGACGGGACGGTTTAGGGTCCAGGTGAGGGTACGGCAACGCTTTAGGGGGAGCGTGCGTGTGAGGGCGCGGGTTAGTGTTAGCGTATGGGTTAGGATTAGGGGACGGGTGAGGGTCAGGCTTCGGGGAAGTGTTAGGGATAGGTTTCGGGCTAGGGTTAGGGTTAGGGGACGGGGACGGTTTAGGGTCCAGGTGAGGGTACGGCAACGCTTTAGGGGGAGCGTGCGTGTGAGGGCGCGGGTTAGTGTTAGCGTATGGGTTAGGATTAGGGGACGGGTGAGGGTCAGGCTTCGGGGAAGGGTTAGGGTTAGGGTTCGGGCTAGGGTTAGGGTTAGGGGACGGGGACGGTTTAGGGTCCAGGTGAGGGTACGGCAACGCTTTAGGGGGAGCGTGCGTGTGAGGGTGCGGGTTAGTGTTAGCGTACGGGTTAGTATTAGGGGACGGGTGAGGGTCAGGCTTCGGGGAAGGGTTAGGGTTAGGGTTCGGGCTAGGGTTAGGGTTAGGGTACGGGGACGGTTTAGGGTCCAGGTGAGGGTACGGCAACGCTTTAGGGGGAGCGTGCGTGTGAGGGCGTGGGTTAGTGTTAGCGTATGGGTTAGGATTAGGGGACGGGTGAGGGTCAGGCTTCGGGGAAGGGTTAGGGATAGGGTTCGGGCTAGGGTTAGGGTTAGGGGACGGGGACGGTTTAGGGTCCAGGTGAGGGTACGGCAACGCTTTAGGGGGAGCATGCGTGTGAGGGCGCGGGTTAGTGTTAGCGTATGGGTTAGGATTAGGGGACGGGTGAGGGTCAGGCTTCGGGGAAGGGTTAGGGTTAGGGTTCGGGCTAGGGTTAGGGTTAGGGGACGGGGACGGTTTAGGGTCCAGGTGAGGGTACGGCAACGCTTTAGGGGGAGCGTGCGTGTGAGGGTGTGGGTTAGTGTTAGCGTACGGGTTAGTATTAGGGGACGGGTGAGGGTCAGGCTTCGGGGAAGGGTTAGGGTTAGGGTTCGGGCTAGGGTTAGGGTTAGGGGACGGGGACGGTTTAGGGTCCAGGTGAGGGTACGGCAACGCTTTAGGGGGAGCGTGTGTGTGAGGGCGCGGGTTAGTGTTAGCGTACTGGTTAGGATTAGGGGACGGGTGAGGGTCAGGCTTCGGGGAAGGGTTAGGGTTAGGGTTCGGTCTAGGGTTAGGGTTAGGGGACGGGTACGGTTTAGGGTCATGGTGAGGGTACGGCAACGCTTTAGGGTGAGCGTGCGTGTGAGGGCGCGGGTTAGTGTTAGCGTACGGGTTAGGATTAGGGGACGGGTGAGGGTCAGGCTTCGGGGAAGGGTTAGGGTTAGGGTTCGGGCTAGGGTTAGGGTTAGGGGACGGGGACGGTTTAGGGTCCAGGTGAGGGTACGGCAACGCTTTAGGGGGAGCGTGGGTGTGAGGGCGCGGGTTAGTGTTAGCGTACTGGTTAGGATTAGGGGACGGGTGAGGGTCAGGCTTCGGGGAAGGGTTAGGGTTAGGGTTCGGTCTAGGGTTAGGGTTAGGGGACGGGGACGGTTTAGGGTCCAGGTGAGGGTACGGCAACGCTTTAGGGCGAGTGTGCGTGTGAGGGCGCGGGTTAGTGTTAGCGTACGGGTTAGGATTAGGGGACGGGTGAGGTTCAGGCTTCGGGGAAGGGTTAGGGTTCGGGCTAGGGTTAGGGTTAGGGGACGGGGACGGTTTAGGGTCCAGGTGAGGGTACGGCAACGCTTTAGGGGGAGCGTGCGTGTGAGGGCGTGGGTTAGTGTTAGCGTACGGGTTAGGATTAGGGGACGGGTGAGGGTCAGGCTTCGGGGAAGGGTTAGGGTTAGGGTTCGGGCTAGGGTTAGGGTTAGGGGACGGGTACGGTTTAGGGTCCAGGTGAGGGTACGGCAACGCTTTAGGGGGAGCGTGCGTGTGAGGGCGCAGGTTAGTGTTAGCGTACGGGTTAGGATTAGGGGACGGGTGAGGGTCAGGCTTCTGGGAAGGGTTAGGGTTAGGGTTCGGGCTAGGGTTAGGGTTAGGGGACGGGGACAGTTTAGGGTCCAGGTGAGGGTACGGCAACGCTTTAGGGGGAGCGTGGGTGTGAGGGCGTGGGTTAGTGTTAGCGTACGGGTTAGGATTAGGGGACAGGTGAGGGTCAGGCTTCGGGGAAGGGTTAGGGTTAGGGTTCGGGCTAGGGTTAGGGTTAGGGGACGGGGACGGTTTAGGGTCCAGGTGAGGGTACGGCAACGCTTTAGGGGGAGCGTGCGTGTGCGGACGCGTGTTAGTGTTAGCGTACGGGTTAGGATTAGGGGACGGGTGAGGGTCAGGCTTCGGGGAAGGGTTAGGGTTAGGGTTCGGGCTAGGGTTAGGGTTAGGGGACGGGGACGGTTTAGGGTCCAGGTGAGGGTATGGCAACGCTTTAGGGGGAGCGTGCGTGTGAGGGCGCGGGTTAGTGTTAGCGTACGGGTTAGCATTAGGGGACGGGTGAGGGTCAGGCTTCGGGGAAGGGTTAGGGTTCGGGCTAGGTTTAGGGTTAGGGGACGGGGACGGTTTAGGGTCCAGGTGAGGGTACGGCAACGCTTTAGGGGGAGCGTGCGTGTGAGGGCGCGGGTTAGTGTTAGCGTACGGGTTAGGATTAGGGGACGGGTGAGGGTCAGGCTTCGGGGAAGGGTTAGGGTTCGGGCTAGGGTTAGGGTTAGGGGACGGGGACGGTTTAGGGTCCAGGTGAGGGTACGGCAACGCTTTAGGGGGAGCGTGCGTGTGAGGGCGCGGGTTAGTGTTAGCGTACGGTTTAGGATTAGGGGACGGGTGAGGGTCAGGCTTCGGGGAAGTGTTAGGGTTAGGGTTCGGGCTAGGCTTAGGGTTAGGGGACGGGGATGGGATAGGATCCAGGTGAGGGTACGGCAACGCTTTAGGGGGAGCGTGCGTGTGAGGGCGCGGGTTAGTGTTAGCGTACGGGTTAGGATTAGGGGACGGGTGAGGGTCAGGCTTCGGGGAAGGGTTAGGGTTAGGGTTCGGTCTAGGGTTAGGGTTAGGGGACGGGGACGGTTTAGGGTCCAGGTGAGGGTACGGCAACGCTTTAGGGGAAGCGTGTGTGTGAGGGCGCGGGTTAGTGTTAGCGTATGGGTTAGGATTAGGGGACGGGTGAGGGTCAGGCTTCGGGGAAGGGTTAGGGATAGGGTTCGGGCTAGGGTTAGGGTTAGGGCACGGGGACGGTTTAGGGTCCAGGTGAGGGTACGGCAACGCTTTAGGGGGAGCGTGCGTGTGAGGGCGCGGGTTAGTGTTAGCGTACGGGTTAGGATTAGGGGACGGGTGAGGGTCAGGCTTCGGGGAAGGGTTAGGGTTAGGGTTCGGGCTAGGGTTAGGGTTAGGGGACGGGGACGGTTTAGGGTCCAGGTGAGGGTACGGCAACGCTTTAGAGGGAGCGTGCGTGTGAGGGTGCGGGTTAGTGTTAGCGTACGGGTTAGTATTAGGGGACGGGTGAGGGTCAGGCTTCGGGGAAGGGTTAGGGTTAGGGTTCGGGCTAGGGTTAGGGTTAAGGGACGGGGACGGTTTAGGGTCCAGGTGAGGGTACGGCAACGCTTTAGGGGGAGCGTGCGTGTGAGGGCGCGGGTTAGTGTTAGGGTACGGGTTAGGATTAGGGGACGGGTGAGGGTCAGGCTTCGGGGAAGGGTTAGGGTTAGGGTTCGGTCTAGGGTTAGGGTTAGGGGACGGGGACGGTTTAGGGTCAAGGTGAGGGTACGGCAACGCTTTAGGGTGAGCGTGCGTGTGAGGGCGCGGGTTAGTGTTAGCGTACGGGTTAGGATTAGGGGACGGGTGAGGGTCAGGCTTCGGGGAAGTGTTAGGGTTAGGGTTCGGGCTAGGGTTAGGGTTAGGGGACGGGGACGGTTTAGGGTCCAGGTGAGGGTACGGCAACGCTTTAGGGGGAGCGTGCGTGTGAGGGCGCGGGTTAGTGTTAGTGTACGGGTTAGGATTAGGGGACGGGTGAGGGTCAGGCTTCGGGGAAGGGTTAGGGTTAGGGTTCGGGCTAGGGTTAGGGTTAGGGGACGGGGACGGTTTAGGGTCCAGGTGAGGGTACGGCAACGCTTTAGAGGGAGCGTGCGTGTGAGGGCGCGGGTTAGTGTTAGCGTACGGGTTAGGATTAGGGGACGGGTGAGGGTCAGGCTTCGGGGAAGGGTTAGGGTTAGGGTTCGGTCTAGGGTTAGGGTTAGGGGATGGGGACGGTTTAGGGTCCAGGTGAGTGTACGGCAACGCTTTAGGGGGAGCGTGCGTGTGAGGGCGCGGGTTAGTGTTCGCGTACGGGTTAGGATTAGGGGACAGGTGAGGGTCAGGCTTCGGGGAAGGGTTAGGGTTAGGGTTCGGGCTAGGGTTAGGGTTAGGGGACGGGGACGGTTTAGGGTCTAGGTGAGGGTACGGCAACGCTTTAGAGGAAGCGTGCGTGTGAGGGCGTGGGTTAGTGTTAGCGTAAGGGTTAGGATTAGGGGACGGGTGAGTGTCAGGCTTCGGGGAAGGGTTAGTGTTAGGGTTCGGGCTAGGGTTAGGGTTAGGGGACGGGGACGGTTTAGGGTCCAGGTGAGGGTACGGCAACGCTTTAGGGGGAGCGTGCGTGTGAGGGCGCGGGTTAGTGTTAGCGTACGGGTTAGGATTAGGGGACGGGTGAGGGTCAGGCTTCGGGGAAGTGTTAGGGTTAGGGTTCGGGCTACGGTTAAGGTTAGGGTACGGGGACGGTTTAGGGTCCAGGTGAGGGTACGGCAATGCTTTAGGGGGAGTTGCGTGTGAGGGCGCGGGTTAGTGTTAGCGTACGGGTTAGGATTAGGGGACGGGTGAGCGTCAAGCTTCGGGGAAGTGTTAGGTTTAGGGTTCGGGCTAGGGTTAGGGTTAGGGGACGGGGACGGTTTAGGGTCCAGGTGAGGGTACGGCAACGCTTTAGGGGGAGCGTGCGTGTGAGGGCGCGGGTTAGTGTTAGTGTACGGGTTAGGATTAGGGGACGGGTGAGGGTCAGGCTTCGGGGAAGGGTTAGGGTTAGGGTTCGGGCTAGGGTTAGGGTTAGGGGACGGGGACGGTTTAGGGTCCAGGTGAGGGTACGGCAACGCTTTAGAGGGAGCGTGCGTGTGAGGGCGCGGGTTAGTGTTAGCGTACGGGTTAGGATTAGGGGACGGGTGAGTGTCAGGCTTCGGGGAAGGGTTAGGGT
This sequence comes from Delphinus delphis, assembly GCF_949987515.2. Taxonomy (NCBI): domain Eukaryota; kingdom Metazoa; phylum Chordata; class Mammalia; order Artiodactyla; family Delphinidae; genus Delphinus; species Delphinus delphis. Next base: position 103,996 of record NW_027192685.1, on the reverse strand, counting down.
TAGGGTTCGGGCTAGGGTTAGGGTTAGGGGACGGGGACGGTTTAGGGTCCAGGTGAGGGTACGGCAACGCTTTAGGGGGAGCGTGCATGTGAGGGCGCGGGTTAGTGCTAGCGTACGGGTTAGGATTAGGGGACGGATGAGGGTCAGGCTTCGGGGAAGGGTTAGGGTTAGGGTTCGAACTAGGGTTAGGGGACGGGGACGGTTTAGGGTCCAGGTGAGGGTACGGCAACGCTTTAGGGGGAGCGTGCGTGTGAGGGCGCGGGTTAGTGTTAGCGTACGGGTTAGGAATAGGGGACGGGTGAGGGTCAGGCTTCGGGGAAGTTTTAGTGTTAGGGTTCGGGCTAGGGTTAGGGTTAGGGGAAGGGGACGGGTAAGGGTCCAGGTGAGGGTACGGCAACGCTTTAGCGGGAGCGTGCGTGTGAGGGCGCGGGTTAGTGTTAGCGTACGGGTTAGGATTAGGGGACGGGTGAGGGTCAGGCTTCGGGGAAGGGTTAGGGTTAGGGTTCGGGCTAGGGTTAGGGTTAGGGGACGGGGACGGTTTAGGGTCCAGGTGAGGGTACGGCAACGCTGTAGGGGGAGCGTGTGTGAGAGGGCGCGGGTTAGTGTTAGCGTACGGGTTAGGATTAGGGGACGGATGAGGGTCAGGCTTCGGGGAAGGGTTAGGGTTAGGGTTCGGGCTAGGGTTAGGGGACGGGGACGGTTTAGGGTCCAGGTGAGGGTACGGCAACGCTTTAGGGGGAGCGTGCGTGTGAGGGCGCGGGTTAGTGTTAGCGTACGGGTTAGGATTAGGCGACGGGTGAGGGTCAGGCTTCGGGGAAGTGTTAGGGTTAGGGTTACGTCTAGGGTTAGGGTTAGGGGACGGGGACGGTTTAGGGTCCAGGTGAGGGTACGGAAACGCTTTAGGGGGAGCGTGCATGTGAGGGCGTGGGTTAGTGTTAACGTACGGGTTAGGATAAGGGGACGGGTGAACGTCAGGCTTCGGGGAAGGGTTAGGGTTAGGGTTCGGGCTAGGGTTAATGTTAGGGGATGGGGACGGTTTAGGGTCCAGGTGAGGGTACGGCAGTGCTTTAGGGGGAGCGTGCGTGTGAGGGCGTGGGTTAGTGTTAGCGTACGGGTTAGGATTAGGGGACGGGTGAGGGTCAGGCTTCGGGGAAGGTTTAGGGTTAGGGTTCGGGCTAGGGTTAGGGTTAGGGGACGGGGATGGTTTAGGGTCCAGGTGAGGGTACGGCAATGCTTTAGGGGGAGCATGCGTGTGAGGGCGCAGGTTAATGTTAGCGTACGGGTTAGGATTAGGGGACGGGTGAGGGTCAGGCTTCGGGTAAGGGTTAGGGTTAGGGTTCGGGCTACGGTTAGGGTTAGGGGACGGGGACGGTTTAGGGTCCAGGTGAGGGTACGGCAACACTTTAGGGGGAGCGTGCGTGTGAGGGCGCGGGTTAGTGTTAGCGTACGGGTTAGGATTAGGGGACGGGTGAGGGTCAGGCTTCGGGGAAGGGTTAGGGTTAGGGTTCGGGCTAGGGTTAGGGATCGGGGACGGTTTAGGGTCCAGGTGAGGGTACGGCAACGCTTTAGGGGGAGCGTGCGTGTGAGGGCGTAGGTTAGTGTTAGCGTACGGGTTAGGATTAGGCGACGGGTGAGGGTCAGGCTTCGGGGAAGTGTTAGGGTTAGGGTTCGGGCTAGGGTTAGGGTTAGGGGATGGGGACGGTTTAGGGTCCAGGTGAGAGTACGGCAACGCTTCAGGGGGAGCGTGCGTGTGAGGGCGCGGGTTAGTGTTAGTGTATCGGTTAGGATTAGGGGACGGGTGAGGGTCAGGCTTCGGGGAAGTGTTAGGGTTAGGGTTCGGGCTAGGGTTAGGGTTAGGGGACGGGGACGGTTTAGGGTCCAGGTGAGGGTACGGCAACGCTTAGGGGGAGCGTGCATGTGAGGGCGCGGGTTAGTGTTAGCGTACGGCTTAGGATTAGGGGACGGGTGAGGGTCAGGCTTCGGGGAAGGGTTAGGGTTAGGGTTCGGGCTAGGGTTAGGGTTAGGGGACGGGGACGGTTTAGGGTCCAGGTGAGGGTACGGCAACGCTTTAGGGGGAGCGTGCGTGTGAGGGCGCGGGTTAGTGTTAGCGTACGGGTTAGGAATAGGGGACGGGTGAGGGTCAGGCTTCGGGGAAGTGTTAGTGTTAGGGTTCTGGCTAGGGTTAGGGTTAGGGGACGGGGACGGGTAAGGGTCCAGGTGAGGGTACGGCAACGCTTTAGCGGGAGCGTGCGTGTGAGGGCGCGGGTTAGTGTTAGCGTACGGGTTAGGATTAGGGGACGGGTGAGGGTCAGGCTTCGGGGAAGGGTTAGGGTTAGGGTTCGGGCTAGGGTTAGGGTTAGGGGACGGGGACGGTTTAGGGTCCAGGTGAGGGTACGGCAACGCTTTAGGGGGAGCGTGCGTGTGAGGGCGCGGGTTAGTGTTAGCGTAAGGGTTAGGATTAGGGGACGGATGAGGGTCAGGCTTCGGGGAAGGGTTAGGGTTAGGGTTCGGGCTAGGGTTAGGGACGGGGACGGTTTAGGGTCCAGGTGAGGGTACGGCAACGCTTTAGGGGTAGCGTGCGTGTGAGGGCGCGGGTTAGTGTTAGCGTACGGGTTAGGATTAGGCGACGGGTGAGGGTCAGGCTTCGGGTAAGTGTTAGGGTTAGGGTTCGGGCTAGGGTTAGGGTTAGGGGACGGGGACGGTTTAGGGTCCAGGTGAGGGTATGGCAACGCTTTAGGGGGAGCGTGCGTGTGAGGGCGCGGGTTAGTGTTAGTGTATCGGTTAGGATTAGGGGACGGGTGAGGGTCAGGCTTCGGGGAAGGGTTAGGGTTAGGGTTCGGGCTAGGGTTAGGGTTAGGGGACGGGGACGGTTTAGGGTCCAGGTGAGGGTACGGCAACGCTTTAGGGGGAGCGTGCATGTGAGGGCGCGGGTTAGTGTTAGCGTACGGCTTAGGATTAGGGGACGGGTGAGGGTCAGGCTTCGGGGAAGGGTTAGGGTTAGGGTTCGGGCTAGGGTTAGGGTTAGGGGACGGGGACGGTTTAGGGTCCAGGTGAGGGTACGGAAACGCTTTAGGGGGAGCGTGCGTGTGAGGGCGCGGGTTAGTGTTAGCGTACGGGTTAGGATTAGGGGACGGGTGAGGGTCAGGCTTCGGGGAATGGTTAGGCTTAGGGAACGGGCTAGGGTTAGGGTTAGGGGACGGGGACGGTTTAGGGTCCAGGTGAGGGTACGGCAACGCTTTAGGGGGAGCGTGCGTGTGAGGGCGCGGGTTAGTGTTAGCGTACGGGTTAGGATTAGGGGACGTGTGAGGGTCAGGCTTCGGGGAAGGGTTAGGGTTAGGGTTCGGGCTAGGGTTAGGATTAGGGAACGGGGACGGTTTAGGGTCCAGGTGAGGGTACGGCAACGCTTTAGGGGGAGCGTGCGTGTGAGGGCGCGGGTTAGTGTTAGTGTACGGGTTAGGATTAGGGGACGGGTGAGGGTCAGGCTTCGGGGAAGGATTAGGGTTAGGGTTCGGGCTAGGGTTTAGGTTAGGGGACGGGGACGGTTTAGGGTCCAGGTGAGGGTACGGAAACGCTTTAGGGGGAGCGTGCATGTGAGGGCGTGGGTTAGTGTTAGCGTACGGGTTAGGATAAGGCGACGGGTGAGCTTCAGGCTTCGGGGAAGTGTTAGGGTTAGGGTTCGGGCTAGGGTTAAGGTTAGGGGACGGGGACGGTTTAGGGTCCAGGTGAGGGTACCGCAGTGCTTTAGGGGGAGCGTGCGTGTGAGGGCGCGGGTTAGTGTTAGCGTACGGGTTAGGATTAGGGGACGGGTGAGGGTCAGGCTTCGGGGAAGGTTTAGGGTTAGGGTTCGGGCTAGGGTTAGGGTTAGGGGACGGGGATGGTTTAGGGTCCAGGTGAGGGTACGGCAATGCTTTAGGGGGAGCATGCGTGTGAGGGCGCAGGTTAGTGTTAGCGTACGGGTTAGGATTAGGGGACGGGTGAAGGTCTGGCTTCGGGTAAGGGTTAGGGTTAGGGTTCGGGCTAGGGTTAGGGTTAGGGGACGGGGACGGTTTAGGGTCCAGGTGAGGGTACGGCAACACTTTAGGGGGAACGTGCGTGTGAGGGCGCGGGTTAGTGCTAGCGTACGGGTTAGGATTAGGGGACGGATGAGGGTCAGGCTTCGGGGAAGTGTTAGGGTTAGGGTTCGGGCTAGGGTTAGGGGACGGGGACGGTTTAGGGTCCAGGTGAGGGTACGGCAACGCTTTAGGGGGAGCGTGCGTGTGAGGGCGCGGGTTAGTGTTAGCGTACGGGTTAGGATTAGGCGACGGGTGAGGGTCAGGCTTCGGGGAAGTGTTAGGGTTAGGGTTCGGGCTAGGGTCAGGGTTAGGGGACGGGGACGGTTTAGGGTCCAGGTGAGGGTACGGCAACGCTTCAGGGGGAGCGTGCGTGTGAGGGCGCGGGTTAGTGTTAGTGTATCGGTTAGGATTAGGGGACGGGTGAGGGTCAGGCTTCGGGGAAGGGTTAGGGTTAGGGTTCGGGCTAGGGTTAGGGTTAGGGGACGGGGACGGTTTAGGGTCCAGGTGAGGGTACGGCAACGCTTAGGGGGAGCGTGCATGTGAGGGCGTGGGTTAGTGTTAGCGTACGGCTTAGGATTAGGGGACGGGTGAGGGTCAGGCTTCGGGGAAGGGTTAGGGTTAGGGTTCGGGCTAGGGTTAGGGTTAGGGGACGGGGACGGTTTAGGGTCCAGGTGAGGGTACGGCAACGCTTTAGGGGGAGCGTGCATGTGAGGGCGCGGGTTAGTGTTAGCGTACGGGTTAGGAATAGGGGACGGGTGAGGGTCAGGCTTCGGGGAAGTTTTAGTGTTAGGGTTCGGGCTAGGGTTAGGGTTAGGGGACGGGGACGGGTAAGGGTCCAGGTGAGGGTACGGCAACGCTTTAGCGGGAGCGTGCGTGTGAGGGCGCGGGTTAGTGTTAGCATACGGGTTAGGATTAGGGGACGGGTGAGGGTCAGGCTTCGGGGAAGGGTTAGGGTTAGGGTTCGGGCTAGGGTTAGGGTTAGGGGACGGGGACGGTTTAGGGTCCAGGTGAGGGTACGGCAACGCTTTAGGGGGAGCGTGCGGGTGAGGGCGCGGGTTAGTGTTAGCGTACGGGTTAGGATTAGGGGACGGATGAGGGTCAGGCTTCGGGGAAGGGTTAGGGTTAGGGTTCGGGCTAGGGTTAGGGGACGGGGACGGTTTAGGGTCCAGGTGAGGGTACGGCAACGCTTTAGGGGGAGCGTGCGTGTGAGGGCGCGGGTTAGTGTTAGCGTACGGGTTAGGATTAGGCGACGGGTGAGGGTCAGGCTTCGGGGAAGTGTTAGGGTTAGGGTTACGTCTAGGGTTAGGGTTAGGGGACGGGGACGGTTTAGGGTCCAGGTGAGGGTACGGAAACGCTTTAGGGGGAGCGTGCATGTGAGGGCGTGGGTTAGTGTTAGCGTACGGGTTAGGATAAGGGGACGGGTGAGCGTCAGGCTTCGGGGAAGGGTTAGGGTTAGGGTTCGGGCTAGGGTTAATGTTAGGGGACGGGGACGGTTTAGGGTCCAGGTGAGGGTACGGCAGTGCTTTAGGGGGAGCATGCGTGTGAGGGCGCGGGTTAGTGTTAGCGTACGGGTTAGGATTAGGGGACGGGTGAGGGTCAGGCTTCGGGGAAGGTTTAGGGTTAGGGTTCGGGCTAGGGTTAGGGTTAGGGGACGGGGATGGTTTAGGGTCCAGGTGAGGGTACGGCAATGCTTTAGGGGGAGCATGCGTGTGAGGGCGCAGGTTAATGTTAGCGTACGGGTTAGGATTAGGGGACGGGTGAGTGTCAGGCTTCGGGTAAGGGTTAGGGTTAGGGTTCGGGCTAGGGTTAGGGTTAGGGGACGGGGACGGTTTAGGGTCCAGGTGAGGGTACGGCAACACTTTAGGGGGAGCGTGCGTGTGAGGGCGCGGGTTAGTGTTAGCGTACGGGTTAGGATTAGGGGACGGATGAGGGTCAGGCTTCGGGGAAGAGTTAGGGTTAGGTTTCGGGCTAGGGTTAGGGATCGGGGACGGTTTAGGGTCCAGGTGAGGGTACGGCAACGCTTTAGGGGGAGAGTGCGTGTGAGGGCGCGGGTTAGTGTTAGCGTACGGGTTAGGATTAGGCGACGGGTGAGGGTCAGGCTTCGGGGAAGTGTTAGGGTTAGGGTTCGGGCTAGGGTTAGGGTTAGGGGATGGGGACGGTTTAGGGTCCAGGTGAGGGTACGGCAACGCTTCAGGGGGAGCGTGCGTGTGAGGGCGCGGGTTAGTGTTAGTGTATCGGTTAGGATTAGGGGACGGGTGAGGGTCAGGCTTCGGGGAAGTGTTAGGGTTAGGGTTCGGGCTAGGGTTAGGGTTAGGGGACGGGGACGGTTTAGGGTCCAGGTGAGGGTACGGCAACGCTTAGGGGGAGCGTGCATGTGAGGGCGCGGGTTAGTGTTAGCGTACGGCTTAGGATTAGGGGACGGGTGAGGGTCAGGCTTCGGGGAAGGGTTAGGGTTAGGGTTCGGGCTAGGGTTAGGGTTAGGGGACGGGGACGGTTTAGGGTCCAGGTGAGGGTACGGCAACGCTTTAGGGGGAGCGTGCGTGTGAGGGCGCGGGTTAGTGTTAGCGTACGGGTTAGGAATAGGGGACGGGTGAGGGTCAGGCTTCGGGGAAGTGTTAGTGTTAGGGTTCTGGCTAGGGTTAGGGTTAGGGGACGGGGACGGGTAAGGGTCCAGGTGAGGGTACGGCAACGCTTTAGCGGGAGCGTGCATGTGAGGGCGCGGGTTAGTGTTCGCGTACGGGTTAGGATTAGGGGACGGGTGAGGGTCAGGCTTCGGGTAAGTGTTAGGGTTACGGTTCGGGCTAGGGTTAGGGTTAGGGGACGGGGACGGTTTAGGGTCCAGGTGAGGGTACGGCAACGCTTTAGGGGGAGCGTGTGTGTGAGGGCGCGGGTTAGTGTTAGCGTACGGGTTAGGATGAGGGGACGGATGAGGGTCAGGCTTCGGGGAAGTGTTAGGGTTAGGGTTCGGGCTAGGGTTAGGGTTAGGGGACGGGGACGGTTTAGGGTCCAGGTGAGGGTATGGCAACGCTTTAGGGGGAGCGTGCGTGTGAGGGCGCGGGTTAGTGTTAGTGTATCGGTTAGGATTAGGGGACGGGTGAGGGTCAGGCTTCGGGGAAGGGTTAGGGTTAGGGTTCGGGCTAGGGTTAGGGTTAGGGGACGGGGACGGTTTAGGGTCCAGGTGAGGGTACGGCAACGCTTTAGGGGGAGCGTGCGTGTGAGGGCGCGGGTTAGTGTTAGCGTACGGGTTAGGATTAGGGGACGGGTGAGGGTCAGGCTTCGGGGAAGGGTTAGGGTTAGGGTTCGGTCTAGGGTTAGGGTTAGGGGACGGGGACGGTTTAGGGTCCAGGTGAGGGTACGGCAACGCTTTAGGGGGAGCGTGCGTGTGAGGGCGCGGGTTAGTGTTCGCGTACGGGTTAGGATTAGGGGACGGGTGAGGGTCAGGCTTCGGGGAAGGGTTAGGGTTAGGGTTCGGGCTAGGGTTAGGGTTAGGGGACGGGGACGGTTTAGGGTCCAGGTGAGGGTACGGCAACGCTTTAGAGGAAGCGTGCGTGTGAGGTCGCGGGTTAGTGTTAGCGTACGGGTTAGGATTAGGGGACGGGTGAGTGTCAGGCTTCGGGGAAGGGTTAGTGTTAGGGTTCGGGCTAGGGTTAGGGTTAGGGGACGGGGACGGTTTAGGGTCCAGTTGAGGGTACGGCAACGCTTTAGGGGGAGCGTGCGTGTGAGGGCGCGGGTTAGTGTTAGCGTACGGGTTAGGATTAGGGGACGGGTGAGGGTCAGGCTTCGGGGAAGGGTTAGGGTTAGGGTTCGGTCTAGGGTTAGGGTTAGGGGACGGGGACGGTTTAGGGTCCAGGTGAGGGTACGGCAACGCTTTAGGGGGAGCGTGCGTGTGAGGGCGCGGGTTAGTGTTAGCGTACGGGTTAGGAATAGGGGACGGGTGAGGGTCAGGCTTCGGGGAAGTGTTAGTGTTAGGGTTCTGGCTAGGGTTAGGGTTAGGGGACGGGGACGGGTAAGGGTCCAGGTGAGGGTACGGCAACGCTTTAGCGGGAGCGTGCATGTGAGGGCGCGGGTTAGTGTTCGCGTACGGGTTAGGATTAGGGGACGGGTGAGGGTCAGGCTTCGGGTAAGTGTTAGGGTTACGGTTCGGGCTAGGGTTAGGGTTAGGGGACGGGGACGGTTTAGGGTCCAGGTGAGGGTACGGCAACGCTTTAGGGGGAGCGTGCGTGTGAGGGCGCGGGTTAGTGTTAGCGTACGGGTTAGGATTAAGGGACGGATGAGGGTCAGGCTTCGGGGAAGTGTTAGGGTTAGGGTTCGGGCTAGGGTTAGGGGACGGGGACGGTTTAGGGTCCAGGTGAGGGTACGGCAACGCTTTAGGGGTAACGTGCGTGTGAGGGCGCGGGTTAGTGTTAGCGTACGTGTTAGGATTAGGCGACGGGTGAGGGTCAGGCTTCGGGTAAGTGTTAGGGTTAGGGTTCGGGCTAGGGTTAGGGTTAGGGGACGGGGACGGTTTAGGGTCCAGGTGAGGGTATGGCAACGCTTTAGGGGGAGCGTGCGTGTGAGGGCGCGGGTTAGTGTTAGTGTATCGGTTAGGATTAGGGGACGGGTGAGGGTCAGGCTTCGGGGAAGGGTTAGGGTTAGGGTTCGGGCTAGGGTTAGGGTTAGGGGACGGGGACGGTTTAGGGTCCAGGTGAGGGTACGGCAACGCTTTAGGGGGAGCGTGCGTGTGAGGGCGCGGGTTAGTGTTAGCGTACGGGTTAGGATTAGGGGACGGGTGAGGGTCAGGCTTCGGGGAAGTGTTAGGGTTAGGGTTCGGTCTAGGGTTAGGGTTAGGGGACGGGGACGGTTTAGGGTCCAGGTGAGGGTACGGCAACGCTTTAGGGGGAGCGTGCGTGTGAGGGCGCGGGTTAGTGTTCGCGTACGGGTTAGGATTAGGGGACAGGTGAGGGTCAGGCTTCGGGGAAGGGTTAGGGTTAGGGTTCGGGCTAGGGTTAGGGTTAGGGGACGGGGACGGTTTAGGGTCCAGGTGAGGGTACGGCAACGCTTTAGAGGAAGCGTGCGTGTGAGGTCGCGGGTTAGTGTTAGCGTACGGGTTAGGATTAGGGGACGGGTGAGTGTCAGGCTTCGGGGAAGGGTTAGTGTTAGGGTTCGGGCTAGGGTTAGGGTTAGGGGACGGGGACGGTTTAGGGTCCAGTTGAGGGTACGGCAACGCTTTAGGGGGAGCGTGCGTGTGAGGGCGCGGGTTAGTGTTAGCGTACGGGTTAGGATTAGGGGACGGGTGAGGGTCAGGCTTCGGGGAAGGGTTAGGGTTAGGGTTCGGTCTAGGGTTAGGGTTAGGGGACGGGGACGGTTTAGGGTCCAGGTGAGGGTACGGCAACGCTTTAGGGGGAGCGTGCGTGTGAGGGCGCGGGTTAGTGTTCGCGTACGGGTTAGGATTAGGGGACAGGTGAGGGTCAGGCTTCGGGGAAGGGTTAGGGTTAGGGTTCGGGCTAGGGTTAGGGTTAGGGGACGGGGACGGTTTAGGGTCCAGGTGAGGGTACGGCAACGCTTTAGAGGAAGCGTGCGTGTGAGGGCGCGGGTTAGTGTTAGCGTACGGGTTAGGATTAGGGGACGGGTGAGTGTCAGGCTTCGGGGAAGGGTTAGTGTTAGGGTTCGGGCTAGGGTTAGGGTTAGGGGACGGGGACGGTTTAGGGTCCAGTTGAGGGTACGGCAACGCTTTAGGGGGAGCGTGCGTGTGAGGGCGCGGGTTAGTGTTAGCGTACGGGTTAGGATTAGGGGACGGGTGAGGGTCAGGCTTCGGGGAAGGGTTAGGGTTAGGGTTCGGGCTACGGTTAAGGTTAGGGTACGGGGACGGTTTAGGGTCCAGGTGAGGGTACGGCAATGCTTTAGGGGGAGCGTGCGTGTGAGGGCGCGGGTTAGTGTTAGCGTACGGGTTAGGATTAGGGGACGGGTGAGGGTCAGGCTTCGGGGAAGTGTTAGGTTTAGGGTTCGGGCTAGGGTTAGGGTTAGGGGACGGGGACGGTTTAGGGTCCAGGTGAGGGTACGGCAACGCTTTAGGGGGAGCGTGCGTGTGAGGGCGCGGGTTAGTGTTAGCGTACGGGTTAGGATTAGGGGACGGGTGAGGGTCAGGCTTCGGGGAAGGGTTAGGGTTAGGGTTCGGGCTAGGGTTAGGGTTAGGGGACGGGGACGGTTTAGGGTCCAGGTGAGGGTACGGCAACGCTTTAGGGGGAGCGTGCGTGTGAGGGCGCGGGTTAGTGTTAGCGTACGGGTTAGGATTAGGGGACGGGTGAGTGTCAGGCTTCGGGGAAGGGTTAGTGTTAGGGTTCGGGCTAGGGTTAGGGTTAGGGGACGGGGATGGTTTAGGGTCCAGGTGAGGGTACGGCAACGCTTTAGGGGGAGCGTGCGTGTGAGGGCGCGGGTTAGTGTTAGCGTACGGGTTAGGATTAGGGGACGGCTGAGGGTCAGGCTTCGGGGAATGGTTAGGCTTAGGGTTCGGGCTAGGGTTAGGGTTAGGGGACGGGGACGGTTTAGGGTCCAGGTGAGGGTACGGCAACGCTTTAGGGGGAGCGTGCGTGTGAGGGCGCGGGTTAGTGTTAGCGTACGGGTTAGGATTAGGGGACGGGTGAGTGTCAGGCTTCGGGGAAGGGTTAGTGTTAGGGTTCGGGCTAGGGTTAGGGTTAGGGGACGGGGACGGTTTAGGGTCCAGGTGAGGGTACGGCCACGCTTTAGGGGGAGCGTGCGTGTGAGTGCGCGGGTTAGTGTTAGCGTACGGGTTAGGATTAGGGGACGGGTGAGGGTCAGGCTTCGGGGAAGGGTTAGTGTTAGGGTTCGGGCTAGGGTTAGGGTTAGGGGACGGGGATGGTTTAGGGTCCAGGTGAGGGTACGGCAACGCTTTAGGGGGAGCGTGCATGTGAGGGCGCGGGTTAGTGTTAGCGTACGGGTTAGGATTAGGGGACGGCTGAGGGTCAGGCTTCGGGGAATGGTTAGACTTAGGGTTCGGGCTAGGGTTAGGGTTAGGGGATGGGGACGGTTTAGGGTCCAGGTGAGGGTACGGCAACGCTTTAGGGGGAGCGTGCGTGTGAGGGCGCGGGTTAGTGTTAGCGTACGGGTTAGGATTAGGGGACGGGTGAGGGTCAGGCTTCGGGGAAGTGTTAGTGTTAGGGTTCGGGCTAGGGTTAGGGTTAGGGGACGGGGACGGTTTAGGGTCCAGGTGAGGGTACGGCCACGCTTTAGGGGGAGCGTGCGTGTGAGTGCGCGGGTTAGTGTTAGCGTACGGGTTAGGATTAGGGGACGGGTGAGGGTCAGGCTTCGGGGAAGGGTTAGGGTTAGGGTTCGGGCTACGGTTAAGGTTAGGGTACGGGGACGGTTTAGGGTCCAGGTGAGGGTACGGCAATGCTTTAGGGGGAGCGTGCGTGTGAGGGCGCGGGTTAGTGTTAGCGTACGGGTTAGGATTAGGGGACGGGTGAGGGTCAGGCTTCGGGGAAGTGTTAGGGTTAGGGTTCGGGCTAGGGTTAGGGTTAGGGGACGGGGACGGTTTAGGGTCCAGGTGAGGGTACGGCAACGCTTTAGGGGGAGCGTGCATGTGAGGGCGCGGGTTAGTGTTAGCGTACGGGTTAGGATTAGGGGACGGGTGAGGGTCAGGCTTCGGGGAAGGGTTAGTGTTAGGGTTCGGGCTAGGGTTAGGGTTAGGGGACGGGGACGGTTTAGGGTCCAGGTGAGGGTACGGCAACGCTTTAGAGGGAGGGTGCGTGTGAGGGCGTGGGTTAGTGTTAGCGTACGGGTTAGGATTAGGGGACGGGTGAGTGTCAGGCTTCGGGGAAGGGTTAGTGTTAGGGTTCGGGCTAGGGTTAGGGTTAGGGGACGGGGACGGTTTAGGGTCCAGGTGAGGGTACGGCAACGCTTTAGGGGGAGCGTGCGTGTGAGGGCGCGGGTTAGTGTTAGCGTACGGGTTAGGATTAGGGGACGGGTGAGGGTCAGGCTTCGGGGAATGGTTAGGCTTAGGGTTCGGGCTAGGGTTAGGGTTAGAGGACGGGGACGGTTTAGGGTCCAGGTGAGTGTACGGCAACGCTTTAGGGGGAGCGTGCGTGTGAGGGCGCGGGTTAGTGTTAGCGTACGGGTTAGGATTAGGGGACGGGTGAGGGTCAGGCTTCGGGGAATGGTTAGGCTTAGGGTTCGGGCTAGGGTTAGGGTTAGGGGACGGGGACGGTTTAGGGTCCAGGTGAGGGTACGGCAACGCTTTAGGGGGAGCGTGCGTGTGAGGGCGCGGGTTAGTGTTAGCGTACGGGTTAGGATTAGGGGACGGGTGAGGGTCAGGCTTCGGGGAAGTGTTAGGGTTAGGGTTCGGGCTAGGGTTAGGGTTAGGGAACGGGGACGGTTTAGGGTCCAGGTGAGGGTACGGCAACGCTTTAGGGGGAGCGTGCGTGTGAGGGCACGGGTTAGTGTTAGCGTACGGGTTAGGATTAGGGGACGGGTGAGGGTCAGGCTTCGGGGAAGGATTAGGGTTAGGGTTCGGGCTAGGGTTAAGGTTAGGGGACGGGGACGGTTTAGGGTCCAGGTGAGGGTACGGAAACGCTTTAGGGGGAGCGTGCATGTGAGGGCGTGGGTTAGTGTTAGCGTACGGGTTAGGATAAGGGGACGGGTGAGCGTCAGGCTTCGGGGAAGGGTTAGTGTTAGGGTTCGGGCTAGGGTTAAGGTTAGGGGACGGGGACGGTTTAGGGTCCAGGTGAGGGTACCGCAGTGCTTTAGGGGGAGCGTGTGTGTGAGGGCGCGGGTTAGTGTTAGCGTACGGGTTAGGATTAGGGGACGGGTGAGGGTCAGGCTTCGGGGAAGGTTTAGGGTTAGGGTTCGGGCTAGGGTTAGGGTTAGGGGACGGGGATGGTTTAGGGTCCAGGTGAGGGTACGGCAATGCTTTAGGGGGAGCATGCGTGTGAGGGCGCAGGTTAGTGTTAGCGTACGGGTTAGGATTAGGGGACGGGTGAGGGTCAGGCTTCGGGTAAGGGTTAGGGTTAGGGTTCGGGCTAGGGTTAGGGGACGGGGACGGTTTAGGGTCCAGGTGAGGGTACGGCAACGCTTTAGGGGGAGCGTGCGTGTGAGGGTGCGGGTTAGTGTTAGCGTACGGGTTAGGATTAGGGGACGGGTGAGGGTCAGGCTTCGAGGAAGTGTTAGGGTTAGGGTTCTGGCTAGAGTTAGGGTTAGGGGACGGGGACGGTTTAGGGTCCAGGTGAGGGTACGGCAACGCTTCAGGGGGAGCGTGCGTGTGAGGGCGCGGGTTAGTGTTAGTGTATCGGTTAGGATTAGGGGACGGGTGAGGGTCAGGCTTCGGGGAAGGGTTAGGGTTAGGGTTCGGGCTAGGGTTAGGGTTAGGGGACGGGGACGGTTTAGGGTCCAGGTGAGGGTATGGCAACGCTTTAGGGGGAGCGTGCGTGTGAAGGCGCGGGTTAGTGTTAGCGTACGGGTTAGGATTAGGGGACGGCTGAGGGTCAGGCTTTGGGGAAGTGTTAGGGTTAGGGTTCGGGCTAGGGTTAGGGTTAGGGGACGGGGACGGTTTAGGGTCCAGGTGAGGGTACGGCAACGCTATAGGGGGAGCGTGTGTGTGAGGGCGCGGGTTAGTGTTAGCGTATGGGTTAGGATTAGGGGACGGGTGAGGGTCAGGCTTCGGGGAAGGGTTAGTGTTAGGGTTTGGGCTAGAGTTAGGGTTAGGGGACGGGGACGGGATAGGATCCAGGTGAGGGTACGGCAACGCTTTAGAGGGAGCGTGCGTGTGAGGGCGCGGGTTAGTGTTAGCGTACGGGTTAGGATTAGGGGACGGGTGAGTGTCAGGCTTCGGGGAAGGGTTAGTGTTAGGGTTCGGGCTAGGGTTAGGGTTAGGGGACGGGGACGGTTTAGGGTCCAGGTGAGGGTACGGCAACGCTTTAGGGGGAGCGTGCGTGTGAGGGCGCGGGTTAGTGTTAGCGTACGGGTTAGGATTAGGGGACGGGTGAGGGTCAGGCTTCGGGGAATGGTTAGGCTTAGGGTTCGGGCTAGGGTTAGGGTTAGGGGACGGGGACGGTTTAGGGTCCAGGTGAGGGTACGGCAACGCTTTAGGGGGAGCGTGCGTGTGAGGGCGCGGGTTAGTGTTAGCGTACGGGTTAGGATTAGGGGACGGGTGAGGGTCAGGCTTCGGGGAAGGGTTAGTGTTAGGGTTCGGGCTAGGGTTAGGGTTAGGGGACGGGGACGGTTTAGGGTCCAGGTGAGGGTACGGCCACGCTTTAGGGGGAGCGTGCGTGTGAGGGCGCGGGTTAGTGTTAGCGTACGGGTTAGGATTAGGGGACGGGTGAGGGTCAGGCTTCGGGGAAGGGTTAGGGTTAGGGTTCGGGCTACGGTTAAGGTTAGGGTACGGGGACGGTTTAGGGTCCAGGTGAGGGTACGGCAATGCTTTAGGGGGAGCGTGCGTGTGAGGGCGCGGGTTAGTGTTAGCGTACGGGTTAGGATTAGGGGACGGGTGAGGGTCAGGCTTCGGGGAAGTGTTAGGTTTAGGGTTCGGGCTAGGGTTAGGGTTAGGGGACGGGGACGGTTTAGGGTCCAGGTGAGGGTACGGCAACGCTTTAGGGGGAGCGTGCATGTGAGGGCGCGGGTTAGTGTTAGTGTACGGGTTAGGATTAGGGGACGGGTGAGGGTCAGGCTTCGGGGAAGGGTTAGGGTTAGGGTTCGGGCTAGGGTTAGGGTTAGGGGACGGGGACGGTTTAGGGTCCAGGTGAGGGTACGGCAACGCTTTAGAGGGAGCGTGCGTGTGAGGGCGCGGGTTAGTGTTAGCGTACGGGTTAGGATTAGGGGACGGGTGAGTGTCAGGCTTCGGGGAAGGGTTAGTGTTAGGGTTCGGGCTAGGGTTAGGGTTAGGGGACGGGGACGGTTTAGGGTCCAGGTGAGGGTACGGCAACGCTTTAGGGGGAGCGTGCGTGTGAGGGCGCGGGTTAGTGTTAGTGTACGGGTTAGGATTAGGGGACGGGTGAGTGTCAGGATTCGGGGAAGGGTTAGTGTTAGGGTTCGGGCTAGGGTTAGGGTTAGGGGACGGGGACGGTTTAGGGTCCAGTTGAGGGTACGGCAACGCTTTAGGGGGAGCGTGCGTGTGAGGGCGCGGGTTAGTGTTAGCGTACGGGTTAGGATTAGGGGACGGGTGAGGGTCAGGCTTCGGGGAAGGGTTAGGGTTAGGGTTCGGGCTACGGTTAAGGTTAGGGTACGGGGACGGTTTAGGGTCCAGGTGAGGGTACGGCAATGCTTTAGGGGGAGCGTGCGTGTGAGGGCGCGGGTTAGTGTTAGCGTACGGGTTAGGATTAGGGGACGGGTGAGGGTCAGGCTTCGGGGAAGTGTTAGGTTTAGGGTTCGGGCTAGGGTTAGGGTTAGGGGACGGGGACGGTTTAGGGTCCAGGTGAGGGTACGGCAACGCTTTAGGGGGAGCGTGCGTGTGAGGGCGCGGGTTAGTGTTAGCGTACGGGTTAGGATTAGGGGACGGGTGAGGGTCAGGCTTCGGGGAAGGGTTAGGGTTAGGGTTCGGGCTAGGGTTAGGGTTAGGGGACGGGGACGGTTTAGGGTCCAGGTGAGGGTACGGCAACGCTTTAGGGGGAGCGTGCGTGTGAGGGCGCGGGTTAGTGTTAGCGTACGGGTTAGGATTAGGGGACGGGTGAGTGTCAGGCTTCGGGGAAGGGTTAGTGTTAGGGTTCGGGCTAGGGTTAGGGTTAGGGGACGGGGATGGTTTAGGGTCCAGGTGAGGGTACGGCAACGCTTTAGGGGGAGCGTGCGTGTGAGGGCGTGGGTTAGTGTTAGCGTACGGGTTAGGATTAGGGGACGGCTGAGGGTCAGGCTTCGGGGAATGGTTAGGCTTAGGGTTCGGGCTAGGGTTAGGGTTAGGGGACGGGGACGGTTTAGGGTCCAGGTGAGGGTACGGCAACGCTTTAGGGGGAGCGTGCGTGTGAGGGCGCGGGTTAGTGTTAGCGTACGGGTTAGGATTAGGGGACGGGTGAGTGTCAGGCTTCGGGGAAGGGTTAGTGTTAGGGTTCGGGCTAGGGTTAGGGTTAGGGGACGGGGACGGTTTAGGGTCCAGGTGAGGGTACGGCCACGCTTTAGGGGGAGCGTGCGTGTGAGTGCGCGGGTTAGTGTTAGCGTACGGGTTAGGATTAGGGGACGGGTGAGGGTCAGGCTTCGGGGAAGGGTTAGTGTTAGGGTTCGGGCTAGGGTTAGGGTTAGGGGACGGGGATGGTTTAGGGTCCAGGTGAGGGTACGGCAACGCTTTAGGGGGAGCGTGCGTGTGAGGGCGCGGGTTAGTGTTAGCGTACGGGTTAGGATTAGGGGACGGCTGAGGGTCAGGCTTCGGGGAATGGTTAGGCTTAGGGTTCGGGCTAGGGTTAGGGTTAGGGGATGGGGACGGTTTAGGGTCCAGGTGAGGGTACGGCAACGCTTTAGGGGGAGCGTGCGTGTGAGGGCGCGGGTTAGTGTTAGCGTACGGGTTAGGATTAGGGGACGGGTGAGTGTCAGGCT
The DNA here is from genome assembly GCF_949987515.2 of Delphinus delphis. NCBI lineage: Eukaryota > Metazoa > Chordata > Mammalia > Artiodactyla > Delphinidae > Delphinus > Delphinus delphis. The sequence goes on along the minus strand of NW_027192685.1, from coordinate 87,440 downwards.
TCGGGGAAGTGTTAGTGTTAGGGTTCGGGCTAGGGTTAGGGTTAGGGGACGGGGACGGTTTAGGGTCCAGGTGAGGGTACGGCCACGCTTTAGGGGGAGCGTGCGTGTGAGTGCGTGGGTTAGTGTTAGCGTACGGGTTAGGATTAGGGGACGGGTGAGGGTCAGGCTTCGGGGAAGGGTTAGGGTTAGGGTTCGGGCTACGGTTAAGGTTAGGGTACGGGGACGGTTTAGGGTCCAGGTGAGGGTACGGCAATGCTTTAGGGGGAGCGTGCGTGTGAGGGCGCGGGTTAGTGTTAGCGTACAGGTTAGGATTAGGGGACGGGTGAGGGTCAGGCTTCGGGGAAGTGTTAGGTTTAGGGTTCGGGCTAGGGTTAGGGTTAGGGGACGGGGACGGTTTAGGGTCCAGGTGAGGGTACGGCAACGCTTTAGGGGGAGCGTGCATGTGAGGGCGCGGGTTAGTGTTAGTGTACGGGTTAGGATTAGGGGACGGGTGAGGGTCAGGCTTCGGGGAAGGGTTAGGGTTAGGGTTCGGGCTAGGGTTAGGGTTAGGGGACGGGGACGGTTTAGGGTCCAGGTGAGGGTACGGCAACGCTTTAGAGGGAGGGTGCGTGTGAGGGCGTGGGTTAGTGTTAGCGTACGGGTTAGGATTAGGGGACGGGTGAGTGTCAGGCTTCGGGGAAGGGTTAGTGTTAGGGTTCGGGCTAGGGTTAGGGTTAGGGGACGGGGACGGTTTAGGGTCCAGGTGAGGGTACGGCAACGCTTTAGGGGGAGCGTGCGTGTGAGGGCGCGGGTTAGTGTTAGCGTACGGGTTAGGATTAGGGGACGGGTGAGGGTCAGGCTTCGGGGAATGGTTAGGCTTAGGGTTCGGGCTAGGGTTAGGGTTAGGGGACGGGGACGGTTTAGGGTCCAGGTGAGGGTACGGCAACGCTTTAGGGGGAGCGTGCGTGTGAGGGCGCGGGTTAGTGTTAGCGTACGGGTTAGGATTAGGGGACGGGTGAGGGTCAGGCTTCGGGGAAGGGTTAGTGTTAGGGTTCGGGCTAGGGTTAGGGTTAGGGGACGGGGACGGTTTAGGGTCCAGGTGAGGGTACGGCCACGCTTTAGGGGGAGCGTGCGTGTGAGGGCGCGGGTTAGTGTTAGCGTACGGGTTAGGATTAGGGGACGGGTGAGGGTCAGGCTTCGGGGAAGGGTTAGGGTTAGGGTTCGGGCTACGGTTAAGGTTAGGGTACGGGGACGGTTTAGGGTCCAGGTGAGGGTACGGCAATGCTTTAGGGGGAGCGTGCGTGTGAGGGCGCGGGTTAGTGTTAGCGTACGGGTTAGGATTAGGGGACGGGTGAGGGTCAGGCTTCGGGGAAGTGTTAGGTTTAGGGTTCGGGCTAGGGTTAGGGTTAGGGGACGGGGACGGTTTAGGGTCCAGGTGAGGGTACGGCAACGCTTTAGGGGGAGCGTGCATGTGAGGGCGCGGGTTAGTGTTAGTGTACGGGTTAGGATTAGGGGACGGGTGAGGGTCAGGCTTCGGGGAAGGGTTAGGGTTAGGGTTCGGGCTAGGGTTAGGGTTAGGGGACGGGGACGGTTTAGGGTCCAGGTGAGGGTACGGCAACGCTTTAGAGGGAGCGTGCGTGTGAGGGCGCGGGTTAGTGTTAGCGTACGGGTTAGGATTAGGGGACGGGTGAGTGTCAGGCTTCGGGGAAGGGTTAGTGTTAGGGTTCGGGCTAGGGTTAGGGTTAGGGGACGGGGACGGTTTAGGGTCCAGGTGAGGGTACGGCAACGCTTTAGGGGGAGCGTGCGTGTGAGGGCGCGGGTTAGTGTTAGCGTACGGGTTAGGATTAGGGGACGGGTGAGGGTCAGGCTTCAGGGAATGGTTAGGCTTAGGGTTCGGGCTAGGGTTAGGGTTAGGGGACGGGGACGGTTTAGGGTCCAGGTGAGGGTACGGCAACGCTTTAGGGGGAGCGTGCGTGTGAGGGCGCGGGTTAGTGTTAGCGTACGGGTTAGGATTAGGGGACGGGTGAGGGTCAGGCTTTGGGGAAGGGTTAGGGTTAGGGTTCGGGCTAGGGTTAGGGTTAGGGAACGGGGACGGTTTAGGGTCCAGGTGAGGGTACGGCAACGCTTTAGGGGGAGCGTGCGTGTGAGGGCACGGGTTAGTGTTAGCGTACGGGTTAGGATTAGGGGACGGGTGAGGGTCAGGCTTCGGGGAAGGTTTAGGGTTAGGGTTCGGGCTAGGGTTAGGGTTAGGGGACGGGGATGGTTTAGGGTCCAGGTGAGGGTACGGCAATGCTTTAGGGGGAGCATGCGTGTTAGGGCGCAGGTTAGTGTTAGCGTACGGGTTAGGATTAGGGGACGGGTGAGGGTCAGGCTTCGGGTAAGTGTTAGGGTTAGGGTTCGGGCTAGGGTTAGGGGACGGGGACGGTTTAGGGTCCAGGTGAGGGTACGGCAACGCTTTAGGGGGAGCCTGCGTGTGAGGGCGCGGGTTAGTGTTAGTGTATCGGTTAGGATTAGGGGACGGGTGAGGGTCAGGCTTCGGGGAAGGGTTAGGGTTAGGGTTCGGGCTAGGGTTAGGGTTAGGGGACGGGGACGGTTTAGGGTCCAGGTGAGGGTATGGCAACGCTTTAGGGGGAGCGTGCGTGTGAAGGCGCGGGTTAGTGTTAGCGTACGGGTTAGGATTAGGGGACGGCTGAGGGTCAGGCTTTGGGGAAGGGTTAGGGTTAGGGTTCGGGCTAGGGTTAGGGTTAGGGGACGGGGACGGTTTAGGGTCCAGGTGAGGGTACGGCAACGCTATAGGGGGAGCGTGCGTGTGAGGGCGCGGGTTAGTGTTAGCGTATGGGTTAGGATTAGGGGACGGGTGAGGGTCAGGCTTCGGGGAAGGGTTAGTGTTAGGGTTTGGGCTAGGGTTAGGGTTAGGGGACGGGGACGGGATAGGATCCAGGTGAGGGTACGGCAACGCTTTAGCGGGAGCGTGCGTGTGAGGGCGCGGGTTAGTGTTAGCGTACGGGTTAGGATTAGGGTACGGGTGAGGGTCCGGCTTCGGGGAAGGGTTAGGGTTAGGGTTCGGGCTAGGGTTAGGGTTAGGAGACGGGGAAGGTTTAGGGTCCAGGTGAGGGTACGGCAACGCTTTAGGGGGAGCGTGCGTGTGAGGGCGCGGGTTAGTGTTAGCGTACGGGTTAGGATTAGGGGACGGGTGAGGGTCAGGCTTCGGGGAAGGGTTAGGGTTAGGGTTCGGGCTAGGGTTAGGGTTAGGGGACGGGGACGGTTTTGGGTCCAGGTGAGGGTACGGCAACGCTTTAGGGGGAGCGTTCATGTGAGGGCGCGGGTTAGTGTTAGCGTACGGGTTAGGATTAGGGGACAGGTGAGGCTCAGGCTTCGGGGAAGGGTTAGGGTTAGGGTTCGGGCTAGGGTTAGGGTTAGGGTTAGGGGACGGGGACGGTTTAGGGTCCAGGTGAGGGTACGGCAACGCTTTAGGGGGAGCGTGCGTGTGAGGGCGCGGGTTAGTGTTAGCGTACGGGTTAGGATTAGGGCACAGGTGAGGGTCAGGCTTCGGGTAAGGGTTAGGGTTAGGGTTCGGGCTAGGGTTAGGGTTAGGGGACGGGGACGGTTTAGGGTCCAGGTGAGGGTACGGCAACGCTTTAGGGGGAGCGTGCGTGTGAGGGCGCGGGTTAGTGTTAGCGTACGGGTTAGGATTAGGGGACGGGTGAGGGTCAGGCTTCGGGGAAGGGTTAGGGTTAGGGTTCGGGCTAGGGTTAGGGTTAGGGTTAGGGGACGGGGACGGTTTAGGGTCCAGGTGAGGGTACGGCAACGCTTTAGGGGGAGCGTGCGTGTGAGGGCGCGGGTTAGTGTTAGCGTACGGGTTAGGATTAGGGCACAGGTGAGGGTCAGGCTTCGGGTAAGGGTTAGGGTTAGGGTTCGGGCTAGGGTTAGGGTTAGGGGACGGGGACGGTTTAGGGTCCAGGTGAGGGTACGGCAACGCTTTAGGGGGAGCGTGCGTGTGAGGGCGCGGGTTAGTGTTAGCGTACGGGTTAGGATTAGGGGACGGGTGAGGGTCAGGCTTCGGGGAAGGGTTAGGGTTAGGGTTCGGGCTAGGGTTAGGGTTAGGGGACGGGGACGGTTTAGGGTCCAGGTGAGGGTACGGCAACGCTTTAGGGGGAGCGTGCGTGTGAGGGCGCGGGTTAGTGTTAGCGTACGGGTTAGGATTAGGGGACGGGTGAGGGTCAGGCTCTGGGGAAGGGTTAGGGTTAGGGTTCGGGCTAGGGTTAGGGTTAGGGGACGGGGACGGTTTAGGGTCCAGGTGAGGGTATGGCAACGCTTTAGGGGGAGCGTGCGTGTGAGGGCGCGGGTTAGTGTTAGCGTACGGGTTAGGATTGGGGACGGGTGAGGGTCAGGCTTCGGGGAAGGGTTAGGGTTAGGGTTCGGGCTAGGGTTAGGGTTAGGGGACGGGTACGGTTTAGGGTCCAGGTGAGGGTACGGCAACGCTTTAGGGGGAGCGTGCGTGTGAGGGCGCGGGTTAGTGTTAGCGTACGGGTTAGGATTAGGGGACGGGTGAGGGTCAGGCTTTGGGAAAGAGTTAGGGTTAGGGTTCGGGCTAGGGTTAGGGTTAGGGGACGGGGACGGTTTAGGGTCCAGGTGAGGGTACGGCAACGCTTTAGGGGGAGCGTGCGTGTGAGGGCGCGGGTTAGTGTTAGCGTACGGGTTAGGATTAGGGGACGGGTGAGGGTCAGGCTCTGGGGAAGGGTTAGGGTTAGGGTTCGGGCTAGGGTTAGGGTTAGGGGACGGGGACGGTTTAGGGTCCAGGTGAGGGTACGGCAACGCTTTAGGGGGAGCGTGCATGTGAGGGCGCGGGTCAGTGTTAGCGTACGGGTTAGGATTAGGGGACGGGTGAGGGTCACGCTTCGGGGAAGGGTTAGGGTTAGGGTTCGGGCTAGGGTTAGGGTTAGGGGACGGGGACGGTTTAGGGTCCAGGTGAGGGTACGGCAACGCTTTAGGGGGAGCGTGCGTGTGAGGGCGCGGGTTAGTGTTAGCGTACGGGTTAGGATTAGGGGACGGGTGAGGGTCAGGCTTTGGGAAAGAGTTAGGGTTAGGGTTCGGGCTAGGGTTAGGGTTAGGGGACGGGGACGGTTTAGGGTCCAGGTGAGGGTACGGCAACGCTTTAGGGGGAGCGTGCGTGTGAGGGCGTGGGTTAGTGTTAGCGTACGGTTTAGGATTAGGGGATGGGTGAATGTCAGGCTTCGGGGAAGGGTTAGGGTTAGGGTTCGGGCTAGGGTTAGGGTTAGGGGACGGGGACGGTTTAGGGTCCAGGTGAGGGTACGGCAACGCTTTAGGGGGAGCGTGCGTGTGAGGGCGCGGGTTAGTGTTAGCGTACGGGTTAGGATTAGGGGACGGGTGAGGGTCAGGCTTCGGGGAAGGGTTAGGATTAGGGTTCGGGCTAGGGTTAGGGTTAGGTGACGGGGACGGTTTAGGGTCAAGGTGAGGTTACGGCAACGCTTTAGGGGGAGCGTGCGTGTGAGGGCGCGGGTTAGTGTTAGCGTATGGGTTAGGATTAGGGGACGGGTGAGGGTCAGGCTTCGGGGAAGTGTTAGGGTTAGGGTTCGGGCTAGGGTTAGGGTTAGGGGACGGGGAGGGTTTAGGGTCCAGGTGAGGGTACGGCAACGCTTTAGGTGGAGCGTGCGTGTGAGGGCGTGGGTTAGTGTTAGCGTACTGGTTAGGATTAGGGGACGGGTGAGGGTCAGGCTTCGGGGAAGGGTTAGGGTTAGGGTTCGGGCTAGGGTTAGGGTTAGGGGACGGGGACGGTTTAGGGTCCAGGTGAGGGTACGGCAACGCTTTAGGGGGAGCGTGCGTGTGAGGGCGTGGGTTATTGTTAGCGTACGGGTTAGGATTAGGGGACGTGTGAGGGTCAGGCTTCGGGGAAGGTTTAATGTTAGGGTTCGGGCTAGGGTTAGGGTTAGGGGACGGGGACGGTTTCGGGTCCAGGTGAGGGTACGGCAACGCTTTAGGGGGAGCGTGCGTGTGAGGGCACGGGTTAGTGTTAGCGTACGGGTTAGGATTAGGGGACGGGTGAGGGTCAGGCTTCGGGGAAGGATTAGGGTTAGGGTTCGGGCTAGGGTTAAGGTTAGGGGACGGGGACGGTTTAGGGTCCAGGTGAGGGTACCGCAGTGCTTTAGGGGGAGCGTGCGTGTGAGGGCACGGGTTAGTGTTAGCGTACGGGTTAGGATTAGGGGACGGGTGAGGGTCAGGCTTCGGGGAAGTGTTAGGGTTAGGGTTCGGGCTAGGGTTAGGGTTAGGGGACGGGGAGGGTTTAGGGTCCAGGTGAGGGTACGGCAACGCTTTAGGGGGAGCGTGCGTGTGAGGGCGTGGGTTAGTGTTAGCGTACTGTTTAGGATTAGGGGACGGGTGAGGGTCAGGCTTCGGGGAAGGGTTAGGGTTAGGGTTCGGGCTAGGGTTAGGGTTAGGGGACGGGGACGGTTTACGGTCCAGGTGAGGGTACGGCAACGCTTTAGGGGGAGCGTGCGTGTGAGGGCGTGGGTTATTGTTAGCGTACGGGTTAGGATTAGGGGACGCGTGAGGGTCAGGCTTCGGGGAAGGGTTAATGTTAGGGTTCGGGCTAGGGTTACGGTTAGGGGATGGGGACGGTTTAGGGTCCAGGTGAGGGTACGGCAACGCTTTAGGGGGAGCGTGCGTGTGAGGGCACGGGTTAGTGTTAGCGTACGGGTTAGGATTAGGGGACGGGTGAGGGTCAGGCTTCGGGGAAGGATTAGGGTTAGGGTTCGGGCTAGGGTTAAGGTTAGGGGACGGGGACGGTTTAGGGTTCAGGTGAGGGTACCGCAGTGCTTTAGGGGGAGCGTGCGTGTGAGGGCGCGGGTTAGTGTTAGCGTACGGGTTAGGATTAGGGGACGGGTGAGGGTCAGGCTTCGGGGAAGGTTTAGGGTTAGGGTTCGGGCTAGGGTTAGGATTAGGGGACGGGGATGGTTTAGGGTCCAGGTGAGGGTACGGCAATGCTTTAGGGGGAGCATGCGTGTGAGGGCGCAGGTTAGTGTTAGCGTACGGGTTAGGATTAGGGGACGGGTGAGGGTCAGGCTTCGGGGAAGGGTTAGGGTTAGGGTTCGGGCTAGGGTTAGGGTTAGGGGACGGGGACGGTTTAGGGTCCAGGTGAGGGTACGGCAACACTTTAGGGGGAGCGTGCGTGTGAGGGCGCGGGTTAGTGTTAGCGTACGGGTTAGGATTAGGGGACGGATGAGGGTCAGGCTTCGGGGAAGGGTTAGGGTTAGGGTTCGGGCTAGGGTTAGAGGACAGGGACGGTTTAGGGTCCAGGTGAGGGTACGGCAAAGCTTTAGGGGGAGCGTGCGTGTGAGGGCGCGGGTTAGTGTTAGCGTACGGGTTAGGATTAGGCGACGGGTGAGGGTCAGGCTTCGGGGAAGTGTTAGGGTTAGGGTTCGGGCTAGGGTTAGGGTTAGGGGACGGGGACGGTTTAGGGTCCAGGTGAGGGTACGGCAACGCTTCAGGGGGAGCGTGCGTGTGAGGGCGCGGGTTAGTGTTAGTGTATCGGTTAGGATTAGGGGACGGGTGAGGGTCAGGCTTCGGGGAAGGGTTAGGGTTAGGGTTCGGGCTAGGGTTAGGGTTAGGGGACGGGGACGGTTTAGGGTCCAGGTGAGGGTACGGCAACGCTTCAGGGGGAGCGTGCGTGTGAGGGCGCGGGTTAGTGTTAGCGTACGGGTTAGGATTAGGGGACGGGTGAGGGTCAGGCTTCGGGGAAGGGTTAGGGTTAGGGTTCGGGCTAGGGTTAGGGTTAGGGGACGGGGACGGTTTAGGGTCCAGGTGAGGGTACGGCAACACTTTAGGGGGAGCGTGCGTGTGAGGGCGCGGGTTAGTGTTAGCGTACGGGTTAGGATTAGGGGACGGATGAGGGTCAGGCTTCGGGGAAGGGTTAGGGTTAGGGTTCGGGCTAGGGTTAGGGGACGGGGACGGTTTAGGGTCCAGGTGAGGGTACGGCAATGCTTTAGGGGGAGCGTGCATGTGAGGGCGCGGGTTAGTGTTAGCGTACGGGTTAGGATTAGGCGACGGGTGAGGGTCATGCTTCGCGGAAGGGTTAGGGTTAGGGTTCGGGCTAGGGTTAGGGTTAGGGGACGGGGACGGTTTAGGGTCCAGGTGAGGGTATGGCAACGCTTTAGGGGGAGCGTGGGTGTGAGGGCGTGGGTTAGTGTTAGCGTACGGGTTAGGATTAGGGGACGGGTGAGGGTCAGGCTTCGGGGAAGGGTTAGGGTTAGGGTTCGGGCTAGGGTTAGGGTTAGGGGACGGGGACGGTTTAGGGTCCAGGTGAGGGTACGGCAACGCTTTAGGCGGAGCGTGCGTGTGAGGGCGCGGGTTAGTGTTAGCGTACGGGTTAGGATTAGGGGACGGGTGAGGGTCAGGCTTCGGGGAAGGGTTAGGGTTAGGGTTCGGGCTAGGGTTAGGGTTAGGGCACGGGGACGGTTTAGGGTCCGGGTGAGGGTACGGCAACGCTTTAGGGGGAGCGTGCGTGTGAGGGCGCGGGTTAGTGTTAGCGTACGGGTTAGGATTAGGGGACGGGTGAGGGTCAGGCTTCGGGGAAGGGTTAGGGTTAGGGTTCGGGCTAGGGTTAGGGTTAGGGGATGGGGACGGTTTAGGGTCCAGGTGAGGGTACGGCAACGCTTTAGGGGGAGCGTGCGTGTGAGGGCCTGGGTTAGTGTTAGCGTACGGGTTAGGATTAGGGGACGGGTGAGGGTCAGGCTTCGGGTAAGGGTTAGTGTTAGTGTTCGGACTAGGGTTAGGGTTAGGGGACGGGGAGGGTTTAGGTTCCAGGTGAGGGTACGGCGACGCTTTAGGGGGAGCGTGCGTGTGAGGGCGCGGGTTAGTGTTAGCGTACGGGTTAGGATTAGGGGACGGGTGAGGGTCAGGCTTCGGGGAAGGGTTAGGGTTAGGGTTCGGGCTAGGGTTAGGGTTAGGGGATGGGGACGGTTTAGGGTCCAGGTGAGGGTACGGCAACGCTTCAGGGGGAGCGTGCGTGTGAGGGCGCGGGTTAGTGTTAGCGTACGGGTTAGGATTAGGGGACGGGTGAGGGTCAGGCTTCGGGGAAGGGTTAGGGTTAGGGTTCGGGCTAGGGTTAGGGGACGGGGACGGTTTAGGGTCCAGGTGAGGGTACGGCAACGCTTTAGGGGGAGCGTGCGTGTGAGGGCGTGGGTTAGTGTTAGCGTACGGGTTAGGATTAGGCGACGGGTGAGGGTCAGGCTTCGGGGAAGTGTTAGGGTTAGGGTTCGGGCTAGGGTTAGGGTTAGGGGACGGGGACGGTTTAGGGTCCAGGTGAGGGTACGGCAACGCTTTAGGGGGAGCATGCGTGTGAGGGCGCGGGTTAGTGTTAGTGTATCGGTTAGGATTAGGGGACGGGTGAGGGTCAGGCTTCGGGGAAGGGTTAGAGTTAGGGTTCGGGCTAGGGTTAGGGTTAGGGGACGGGGACGGTTTAGGGTCCAGGTGAGGGTACGGCAACGCTTTAGGGGGAGCGTGCATGTGAGGGCGCGGGTTAGTGTTAGCGTACGGGTTAGGATTAGGGGACGGGTGAGGGTCAGGCTTCGGGGAAGGGTTAGGGTTAGGGTTCGGGCTAGGGTTAGGGTTAGGGGACGGGGACGGTTTAGGGTCCAGGTGAGGGTACGGCAACGCTTTAGGGGGAGCGTGCGTGTGAGGGCGCGGGTTAGTGTTAGCGTACGGGTTAGGATTAGGGGACGGGTGAGGGTCAGGCTTCGGGGAAGTGTTAGTGTTAGGGTTCGGGCTAGGGTTAGGGTTAGGGGACGGGGACGGGTTAGGGTCCAGGTGAGTGTACGGCAACGCTTTAGCGGGAACGTGCATGTGAGGGCGCGGGTTAGTGTTAGCGTACGGGTTAGGATTAGGGGACGGGTGAGGGTCAGGCTTCGGGGAAGGGTTAGGGTTAGGGTTCGGGCTAGGGTTAGGGTTAGGGGACGGGGACGGTTTAGGGTCCAGGTGAGGGTACGGCAACGCTTCAGGGGGAGCGTGCGTGTGAGGGCGCGGGTTAGTGTTAGCGTACGGGTTAGGATTAGGGGACGGGTGAGGGTCAGGCTTCGGGGAAGGGTTAGGGTTAGGGTTCGGGCTAGGGTTAGGGTTAGGGAACGGGGACGGTTTAGGGTCCAGGTGAGGGTACGGCAACGCTTTAAGGGAAGCGTGCGTGTGAGGGCGCGGGTTAGTGTTAGCGTACGGGTTAGGATTAGGGGACGGGTGAGGGTCAGGCTTCGGGGAAGGGTTAGGGTTAGGGTTCGGGCTAGGGTTAGGGTTAGGGGACGGGGACGGTTTAGGGTCCAGGTGAGGGTACGGCAACGCTTTAGGGGGAGCGTGCGTGTGAGGGCGCGGGTTAGTGTTAGCGTACGGGTTAGGATTAGGGGACGGGTGAGGGTCAGGCTTCGGGGAAGTGTTAGTGTTAGGGTTCGGGCTAGGGTTAGGGTTAGAGGACGGGGACGGGATAGGATCCAGGTGAGGGTACGGCAACGCTTTAGCGGGAGCGTGCATGTGAGGGCGCGGGTTACTGTTAGCGTACGGGTTAGGATTAGGGGACGGGTGAGGGTCAGGCTTCGGGGAAGGGTTAGGGTTAGGGTTCGGGCTAGGGTTAGGGTTAGGGGACGGGGACGGTTTAGGGTCCAGGTGAGGGTACGGCAACGCTTTAGGGGGAGCGTGCGTGTGAGGGCGCGGGTTAGTGTTAGCGTACGGGTTAGGATTAGGGGACGGGTGAGGGTCAGGCTTCGGGGAAGGGTTAGGGTTAGGGTTCGGGCTAGGGTTAGGGTTAGGGGACGGGGACGGTTTAGGGTCCAGGTGAGGGTACGGCAACGCTTTAGGGGGAGCGTGCGTGTGAGGGCGCGGGTTAGCGTTAGCGTACGGGTTAGGATTAGGGGACGGGTGAGGGTCAGGCTTCGGGGAAGTGTTAGGGTTAGGGTTCGGGCCAGGGTTAGGGTTAGGGGACGGGGAGGGTTTAGGGTCCAGGTGAGGTTACGGCAACGCTTTAGGGGGAGCGTGCGTGTGAGGGCGTGGGTTAGTGTTAGCGTACGGGTTAGGATTAGGGGACGGGTTAGGGTCAGGCTTTGGGGAAGGGTTAGGGTTAGGGTTCGGGCTAGGGTTAGGGTTAGGGGACGGGGACGGTTTAGGGTCCAGGTGAGGGTACGGCAACGCTTTAGGGGGAGCGTGCGTGTGAGGGCGTGGGTTATTGTTAGCGTACGGGTTAGGATTAGGGGACGTGTGAGGGTCAGGCTTCGGGGAAGGGTTAATGTTAGGGTTCGGGCTAGGGTTAGGGTTAGGGGACGGGGACGGTTTCGGGTCCAGGTGAGGGTACGGCAACGCTTTAGGGGGAGCGTGCGTGTGAGGGCACGGGTTAGTGTTAGCGTACGGGTTAGGATTAGGGGACGGGTGAGGGTCAGGCTTCGGGGAAGGATTAGGGTTAGGGTTCGGGCTAGGGTTAAGGTTAGGGGACGGGGACGGTTTAGGGTCCAGGTGAGGGTACCGCAGTGCTTTAGGGGGAGCGTGCGTGTGAGGGCACGGGTTAGTGTTAGCGTACGGGTTAGGATTAGGGGACGGGTGAGGGTCAGGCTTCGGGGAAGTGTTAGGGTTAGGGTTCGGGCTAGGGTTAGGGTTAGGGGACGGGGAGGGTTTAGGGTCCAGGTGAGGGTACGGCAACGCTTTAGGGGGAGCGTGCGTGTGAGGGCGTGGGTTAGTGTTAGCGTACTGTTTAGGATTAGGGGACGGGTGAGGGTCAGGCTTCGGGGAAGGGTTAGGGTTAGGGTTCGGGCTAGGGTTAGGGTTAGGGGACGGGGACGGTTTACGGTCCAGGTGAGGGTACGGCAACGCTTTAGGGGGAGCGTGCGTGTGAGGGCGTGGGTTATTGTTAGCGTACGGGTTAGGATTAGGGGACGCGTGAGGGTCAGGCTTCGGGGAAGGGTTAATGTTAGGGTTCGGGCTAGGGTTACGGTTAGGGGATGGGGACGGTTTAGGGTCCAGGTGAGGGTACGGCAACGCTTTAGGGGGAGCGTGCGTGTGAGGGCACGGGTTAGTGTTAGCGTACGGGTTAGGATTAGGGGACGGGTGAGGGTCAGGCTTCGGGGAAGGATTAGGGTTAGGGTTCGGGCTAGGGTTAAGGTTAGGGGACGGGGACGGTTTAGGGTTCAGGTGAGGGTACCGCAGTGCTTTAGGGGGAGCGTGCGTGTGAGGGCGCGGGTTAGTGTTAGCGTACGGGTTAGGATTAGGGGACGGGTGAGGGTCAGGCTTCGGGGAAGGTTTAGGGTTAGGGTTCGGGCTAGGGTTAGGATTAGGGGACGGGGATGGTTTAGGGTCCAGGTGAGGGTACGGCAATGCTTTAGGGGGAGCATGCGTGTGAGGGCGCAGGTTAGTGTTAGCGTACGGGTTAGGATTAGGGGACGGGTGAGGGTCAGGCTTCGGGGAAGGGTTAGGGTTAGGGTTCGGGCTAGGGTTAGGGTTAGGGGACGGGGACGGTTTAGGGTCCAGGTGAGGGTACGGCAACACTTTAGGGGGAGCGTGCGTGTGAGGGCGCGGGTTAGTGTTAGCGTACGGGTTAGGATTAGGGGACGGATGAGGGTCAGGCTTCGGGGAAGGGTTAGGGTTAGGGTTCGGGCTAGGGTTAGAGGACAGGGACGGTTTAGGGTCCAGGTGAGGGTACGGCAAAGCTTTAGGGGGAGCGTGCGTGTGAGGGCGCGGGTTAGTGTTAGCGTACGGGTTAGGATTAGGCGACGGGTGAGGGTCAGGCTTCGGGGAAGTGTTAGGGTTAGGGTTCGGGCTAGGGTTAGGGTTAGGGGACGGGGACGGTTTAGGGTCCAGGTGAGGGTACGGCAACGCTTCAGGGGGAGCGTGCGTGTGAGGGCGCGGGTTAGTGTTAGTGTATCGGTTAGGATTAGGGGACGGGTGAGGGTCAGGCTTCGGGGAAGGGTTAGGGTTAGGGTTCGGGCTAGGGTTAGGGTTAGGGGACGGGGACGGTTTAGGGTCCAGGTGAGGGTACGGCAACGCTTCAGGGGGAGCGTGCGTGTGAGGGCGCGGGTTAGTGTTAGCGTACGGGTTAGGATTAGGGGACGGGTGAGGGTCAGGCTTCGGGGAAGGGTTAGGGTTAGGGTTCGGGCTAGGGTTAGGGTTAGGGGACGGGGACGGTTTAGGGTCCAGGTGAGGGTACGGCAACACTTTAGGGGGAGCGTGCGTGTGAGGGCGCGGGTTAGTGTTAGCGTACGGGTTAGGATTAGGGGACGGATGAGGGTCAGGCTTCGGGGAAGGGTTAGGGTTAGGGTTCGGGCTAGGGTTAGGGGACGGGGACGGTTTAGGGTCCAGGTGAGGGTACGGCAATGCTTTAGGGGGAGCGTGCATGTGAGGGCGCGGGTTAGTGTTAGCGTACGGGTTAGGATTAGGCGACGGGTGAGGGTCATGCTTCGCGGAAGGGTTAGGGTTAGGGTTCGGGCTAGGGTTAGGGTTAGGGGACGGGGACGGTTTAGGGTCCAGGTGAGGGTATGGCAACGCTTTAGGGGGAGCGTGGGTGTGAGGGCGTGGGTTAGTGTTAGCGTACGGGTTAGGATTAGGGGACGGGTGAGGGTCAGGCTTCGGGGAAGGGTTAGGGTTAGGGTTCGGGCTAGGGTTAGGGTTAGGGGACGGGGACGGTTTAGGGTCCAGGTGAGGGTACGGCAACGCTTTAGGCGGAGCGTGCGTGTGAGGGCGCGGGTTAGTGTTAGCGTACGGGTTAGGATTAGGGGACGGGTGAGGGTCAGGCTTCGGGGAAGGGTTAGGGTTAGGGTTCGGGCTAGGGTTAGGGTTAGGGCACGGGGACGGTTTAGGGTCCGGGTGAGGGTACGGCAACGCTTTAGGGGGAGCGTGCGTGTGAGGGCGCGGGTTAGTGTTAGCGTACGGGTTAGGATTAGGGGACGGGTGAGGGTCAGGCTTCGGGGAAGGGTTAGGGTTAGGGTTCGGGCTAGGGTTAGGGTTAGGGGATGGGGACGGTTTAGGGTCCAGGTGAGGGTACGGCAACGCTTTAGGGGGAGCGTGCGTGTGAGGGCCTGGGTTAGTGTTAGCGTACGGGTTAGGATTAGGGGACGGGTGAGGGTCAGGCTTCGGGTAAGGGTTAGTGTTAGTGTTCGGACTAGGGTTAGGGTTAGGGGACGGGGAGGGTTTAGGTTCCAGGTGAGGGTACGGCGACGCTTTAGGGGGAGCGTGCGTGTGAGGGCGCGGGTTAGTGTTAGCGTACGGGTTAGGATTAGGGGACGGGTGAGGGTCAGGCTTCGGGGAAGGGTTAGGGTTAGGGTTCGGGCTAGGGTTAGGGTTAGGGGATGGGGACGGTTTAGGGTCCAGGTGAGGGTACGGCAACGCTTCAGGGGGAGCGTGCGTGTGAGGGCGCGGGTTAGTGTTAGCGTACGGGTTAGGATTAGGGGACGGGTGAGGGTCAGGCTTCGGGGAAGGGTTAGGGTTAGGGTTCGGGCTAGGGTTAGGGGACGGGGACGGTTTAGGGTCCAGGTGAGGGTACGGCAACGCTTTAGGGGGAGCGTGCGTGTGAGGGCGTGGGTTAGTGTTAGCGTACGGGTTAGGATTAGGCGACGGGTGAGGGTCAGGCTTCGGGGAAGTGTTAGGGTTAGGGTTCGGGCTAGGGTTAGGGTTAGGGGACGGGGACGGTTTAGGGTCCAGGTGAGGGTACGGCAACGCTTTAGGGGGAGCATGCGTGTGAGGGCGCGGGTTAGTGTTAGTGTATCGGTTAGGATTAGGGGACGGGTGAGGGTCAGGCTTCGGGGAAGGGTTAGAGTTAGGGTTCGGGCTAGGGTTAGGGTTAGGGGACGGGGACGGTTTAGGGTCCAGGTGAGGGTACGGCAACGCTTTAGGGGGAGCGTGCATGTGAGGGCGCGGGTTAGTGTTAGCGTACGGCTTAGGATTAGGGGACGGGTGAGGGTCAGGCTTCGGGGAAGGGTTAGGGTTAGGGTTCGGGCTAGGGTTAGGGTTAGGGGACGGGGACGGTTTAGGGTCCAGGTGAGGGTACGGCAACGCTTTAGGGGGAGCGTGCGTGTGAGGGCGCGGGTTAGTGTTAGCGTACGGGTTAGGATTAGGGGACGGGTGAGGGTCAGGCTTCGGGGAAGTGTTAGTGTTAGGGTTCGGGCTAGGGTTAGGGTTAGGGGACGGGGACGGGTTAGGGTCCAGGTGAGTGTACGGCAACGCTTTAGCGGGAACGTGCATGTGAGGGCGCGGGTTAGTGTTAGCGTACGGGTTAGGATTAGGGGACGGGTGAGGGTCAGGCTTTGGGGAAGGGTTAGGGTTAGGGTTCGGGCTAGGGTTAGGGTTAGGGGACGGGGACGGTTTAGGGTCCAGGTGAGGGTACGGCAACGCTTCAGGGGGAGCGTGCGTGTGAGGGCGCGGGTTAGTGTTAGCGTACGGGTTAGGATTAGGGGACGGGTGAGGGTCAGGCTTCGGGGAAGGGTTAGGGTTAGGGTTCGGGCTAGGGTTAGGGTTAGGGAACGGGGACGGTTTAGGGTCCAGGTGAGGGTACGGCAACGCTTTAAGGGAAGCGTGCGTGTGAGGGCGCGGGTTAGTGTTAGCGTACGGGTTAGGATTAGGGGACGGGTGAGGGTCAGGCTTCGGGGAAGGGTTAGGGTTAGGGTTCGGGCTAGGGTTAGGGTTAGGGGACGGGGACGGTTTAGGGTCCAGGTGAGGGTACGGCAACGCTTTAGGGGGAGCGTGCGTGTGAGGGCGCGGGTTAGTGTTAGCGTACGGGTTAGGATTAGGGGACGGGTGAGGGTCAGGCTTCGGGGAAGTGTTAGTGTTAGGGTTCGGGCTAGGGTTAGGGTTAGAGGACGGGGACGGGATAGGATCCAGGTGAGGGTACGGCAACGCTTTAGCGGGAGCGTGCATGTGAGGGCGCGGGTTACTGTTAGCGTACGGGTTAGGATTAGGGGACGGGTGAGGGTCAGGCTTCGGGGAAGGGTTAGGGTTAGGGTTCGGGCTAGGGTTAGGGTTAGGGGACGGGGACGGTTTAGGGTCCAGGTGAGGGTACGGCAACGCTTTAGGGGGAGCGTGCGTGTGAGGGCGCGGGTTAGTGTTAGCGTACGGGTTAGGATTAGGGGACGGGTGAGGGTCAGGCTTCGGGGAAGGGTTAGGGTTAGGGTTCGGGCTAGGGTTAGGGTTAGGGGACGGGGACGGTTTAGGGTCCAGGTGAGGGTACGGCAACGCTTTAGGGGGAGCGTGCGTGTGAGGGCGCGGGTTAGCGTTAGCGTACGGGTTAGGATTAGGGGACGGGTGAGGGTCAGGCTTCGGGGAAGTGTTAGGGTTAGGGTTCGGGCCAGGGTTAGGGTTAGGGGACGGGGAGGGTTTAGGGTCCAGGTGAGGTTACGGCAACGCTTTAGGGGGAGCGTGCGTGTGAGGGCGTGGGTTAGTGTTAGCGTACGGGTTAGGATTAGGGGACGGGTTAGGGTCAGGCTTCGGGGAAGGGTTAGGGTTAGGGTTCGGGCTAGGGTTAGGGTTAGGGGACGGGGACGGTTTAGGGTCCAGGTGAGGCTACGGCAACGCTTTAGGGCGAGCGTGCGTGTGAGGGCGTGGGTTAGTGTTAGCGTACGGGTTAGGATTAGGGGACGGGTGAGGGTCAGGCTTCGGGGAAGGGTTAGGGTTAGGGTTCGGGCTAGGGTTAGGGTTAGGGGACGGGGACGGTTTAGGGTCCAGGTGAGGGTACGGCAACGCTTTAGGGGGAGCGTGCGTGTGAGGGCGCGGGTTAGTGTTAGCGTACAGGTTAGGATTAGGGGACGGGTGAGGCTCAGGCTTCGGGGAAGGGTTAGGGTTAGGGTTCGGGCTAGGGTTAGGGTTAGGGTTAGGGGACGGGGACGGTTTAGGGTCCAGGTGAGGGTACGGCAACGCTTTAGGGGGAGCGTGCGTGTGAGGGCGCGGGTTAGTGTTAGCGTACGGGTTAGGATTAGGGGACAGGTGACGGTCAGGCTTCGGGGAAGGGTTAGGGTTCGGGTTCGGGCTAGGGTTAGGGTTAGGGGACGGGGACGGTTTAGGGTCCAGGTGAGGGTACGGCAACGCTTTAGGGGGAGCGTGCGTGTGAGGGCGCGGGTTAGTGTTAGCGTACGGGTTAGGATTAGGGGACGGGTGAGGGTCAGGCTTCGGGGAAGGGTTAGGGTTAGGGTTCGGGCTAGGGTTAGGGTTAGGTGACGGGGACGGTTTAGGGTCCAGGTGAGGGTACGGCAACGCTTTAGGGGGAGCGTGCGTGGGAGGGCGCGGGTTAGTGTTAGCGTACGGGTTAGGATTAGGGGACGGGTGAGGGTCAGGCTTCGGGGAAGTGTTAGGGTTAGGGTTCGGGCTAGGGTTAGGGTTAGGGGACGGGGAGGGTTTAGGGTCCAGGTGAGAGTACGGCAACGCTTTAGGGGGAGCGTGCGTGTGAGGGCGTGGGTTAGTGTTAGCGTACTGGTTAGGATTAGGGGACGGGTGAGGGTCAGGCTTCGGAGAAGGGTTAGGGTTAGGGTTCGGGCTAGGGTTAGGGTTAGGGGACGGGGACGGTTTAGGGTCCAGGTGAGGGTACGGCAACGCTTTAGGGGGAGCGTGCGTGTGAGGGCGCGGGTTAGTGTTAGCGTACGGCTTAGGATTAGGGGACGGGTGAGGCTCAGGCTTCGGGGAAGGGTTAGGGTTAGGGTTCGGGCTAGGGTTAGGGTTAGGGGACGGGGACGGTTTAGGGTCCAGGTGAGGGTACGGCAACGCTTTAGGGCGAGCGTGCGTGTGAGGGCGTGGGTTAGGTTAGCGTACGGGTTAGGATTAGGGGACGGGTGAGGGTCAGGCTTCGGGGAAGGGTTAGGGTTAGGGTTCGGGCTAGGGTTAGGGTTAGGGGACGGGGACGGTTTAGGGTCCAGGTGAGGGTACGGCAACGCTTTAGGGGGAGCGTGCGTGTGAGGGCGCGGGTTAGTGTTAGCGTACGGGTTAGGATTAGGGGACGGGTGAGGGTCAGGCTTCGGGGAAGGGTTAGGGTTAGGGTTCGGGCTAGGGTTAGGGTTAGGGGACGGAGACGGTTTAGGGTCCAGGTGAGGGTACGGCAACGGTTTAGGGGGAGCGTGCGTGTGAGGGCGCGGGTTAGTGTTAGCGTACGGGTTAGGATTAGGGGACGGGTGAGGGTCAGGCTTCGGGGAAGGGTTAGGGTTAGGGTTAGGGCTAGGGTTAGGGTTAGGGTACGGGGACGGTTTAGGGTCCAGGTGAGGGTACGGCAACGCTTTAGGGGGAGCGTGCGTGTGAGGGCGCGGGTTAGTGTTAGCGTACGGCTTAGGATTAGGGGACGGGTGAGGGTCAGGCTTCGGGGAAGAGTTAGGGTTAGGGTTCTGGCTAGGGTTAGGTTTAGGGGACGGGGACGGTTTAGGGTCCAGGTGAGGGTACGGCAACGCTTTAGGGGGAGCGTGCATGTGAGGGCGTGGGTTAGTGTTAGCGTACGGGTTAGGATTAGGGGACGGGTGAGGGTCAGGCTTCGGGGAAGGGTTAGGGTTAGGGTTCGGGCTACGGTTAGGGGACGGGGACGGTTTAGGGTCCAGGTGAGGGTACGGCAACGCTTTAGGGGGAGCGTGCGTGTGAGGGCGCGGGTTAGTGTTAGCGTACGGGTTAGGATTAGGGGACGGGTGAGGGTCAGGCTTCGGGGAAGGGTTAGGGTTAGGGTTCGGGCTAGGGTTAGGGTTAGGGGACGGGGACGGTTTAGGGTCCAGGTGAGGGTACGGCAACGCTTTAGGGGGAGCGTGCGTGTGAGGGCGCGGGTTAGTGTTAGCGTACGGGTTAGGATTAGGGGACGGGTGAGGGTCAGGCTTCGGGGAAGGGTTAGGGTTAGGGTTCGGGCTAGGGTTAGGGTTAGGGGACGGGGACGGTTTAGGGTCCAGGTGAGGGTACGGCAACGCTTTAGGGGGAGCGTGCGTGTGAGGGCGCGGGTTAGTGTTAGCGTACGGGTTAGGATTAGGGGACGGGTGAGGGTCAGGCTTCGGGGAAGGGTTAGGGTTAGGTTTCGGGCTAGGGTTAGGGTTAGGGGACGGGGACGGTTTAGGGTCCAGGTGAGGGTACCGCAACGCTTTAGGGGGAGCGTGCGTGTGAGGGCGCGGGTTAGTGTTAGCGTACGGGTTAGGATTAGGGGACGGGTGAGGCTCAGGCTTCGGGGAAGGGTTAGGGTTAGGGTTCGGGCTAGGGTTAGGGTTAGGGGACGGGGACGGTTTAGGGTCCAGGTGAGGGTACGGCAACGCTTTAGGGGGAGCGTGCGTGTGAGGGCGCGTGTTAGTGTTAGCGTACGGGTTAGGATTAGGGGACGGGTGAGGGTCAGGCTTTGGGGAAGGGTTAGGGTTAGGGTTCGGGCTAGGGTTAGGGTTAGGGGACGGGGACGGTTTAGGGTCCAGGTGAGGGTACGGCAACGCTTTAGGGGAAGCGTGCGTGTGAGGGCGCGGGTTAGTGTTAGCGTACGGGTTAGGATTAGGGGACGGGTGAGGGTCAGGCTTCGGGGAAGGGTTAGGGTTAGGGTTCGGGCTAGGGTTAGGGTTAGGGGACGGGGACGGTTTAGGGTCCAGGTGAGGGTACGGCAACGCTTTAGGGGAAGCGTGCGTGTGAGGGCGCGGGTTAGTGTTAGCGTACGCGTTAGGATTAGGGGACGGGTGAGGGTCAGGCTTCGGGGAAGGGTTAGGGTTAGGGTTCGGGCTAGGGTTAGGGTTAGGGGACGGGGACGGTTTAGGGTCCAGGTGAGGGTACGGCAACGCTTTAGGGGGAGCGTGCGTGTGAGGGCGCGGGTTAGTGTTAGCGTACGGGTTAGGATTAGGGGACGGGTGAGGGTCAGGCTTCGGGGAAGGGTTAGGGTTAGGGTTCGGGCTAGGGTTAGGGTTAGGGGACGGGGACGGTTTAGGGTCCAGGTGAGGGTACGGCAACGCTTTAGGGGGAGCGTGCGTGTGAGGGCGCGGGTTAGTGTTAGCGTACGGGTTAGGATTAGGGGACGGGTGAGGGTCAGGCTTCGGGGAAGGGTTAGGGTTAGGGTTCGGGCTAGGGTTAGGGTTAGGGTACGGGGACGGTTTAGGGTCCAGGTGAGGCTACGGCAACGCTTTAGGGGGAGCGTGCGTGTGAGGGCGCGGGTTAGTGTTAGCGTACGGCTTAGGATTAGGGGACGGGTGAGGGTCAGGCTTCGGGGAAGAGTTAGGGTTAGGGTTCTGGCTAGGGTTAGGTTTAGGGGACGGGGACGGTTTAGGGTCCAGGTGAGGGTACGGCAACGCTTTAGGGGGAGCGTGCATGTGAGGGCGTGGGTTAGTGTTAGCGTACGGGTTAGGATTAGGGGACGGGTGAGGGTCAGGCATCGGGGAAGGGTTAGGGTTAGGGTTCGGGCTACGGTTAGGGGACGGGGACGGTTTAGGGTCCAGGTGAGGGTACGGCAACGCTTTAGGGGGAGCGTGCGTGTGAGGGCGCGGGTTAGTGTTAGCGTACGGGTTAGGATTAGGGGACGGGTGAGGGTCAGGCTTCGGGGAAGGGTTAGGGTTAGGGTTCGGGCTAGGGTTAGGGTTAGGGGACGGGGACGGTTTAGGGTCCAGGTGAGGGTACGGCAACGCTTTAGGGGGAGCGTGCGTGTGAGGGCGCGGGTTAGTGTTAGCGTACGGGTTAGGATTAGGGGACGGGTGAGGGTCAGGCTTCGGGGAAGGGTTAGGGTTAGGGTTCGGGCTAGGGTTAGGGTTAGGGGACGGGGACGGTTTAGGGTCCAGGTGAGGGTACGGCAACGCTTTAGGGGGAGCGTGCGTGTGAGGGCGCGGGTTAGTGTTAGCGTACGGGTTAGGATTAGGGGACGGGTGAGGGTCAGGCTTCGGGTAAGGGTTAGTGTTAGTGTTCGGGCTAGGGTTAGGGTTAGGGGACGGGGAGGGTTTAGGGTCCAGGTGAGGGTACGGCAACGCTTTAGGGGGAGCGTGCGTGTGAGGGCGCGGGTTAGTGTTAGCGTACGGGTTAGGATTAGGGGACGGGTGAGGGTCAGGCTTCGGGGAAGGGTTAGGGTTAGGGTTCGGGCTAGGGATAGGGTTAGGGGATGGGGACGGTTTAGGGTCCAGGTAAGGGTACGGCAACGCTTCAGGGGGAGCGTGCGTGTGAGGGCGCGGGTTAGTGTTAGCGTACGGGTTAGGATTAGGGGACGGGTGAGGGTCAGGCTTCGGGGAAGGGTTAGGGTTAGGGTTCGGGCTAGGGTTAGGGGACGGGGACGGTTTAGGGTCCAGGTGAGGGTACGGCAACGCTTTAGGGGGAGCGTGCGTGTGAGGGCGTGGGTTAGTGTTAGCGTACGGGTTAGGATTAGGCGACGGGTGAGGGTCAGGCTTCGGGGAAGTGTTAGGGTTAGGGTTCGGGCTAGGGTTAGGGTTAGGGGACGGGGACGGTTTAGGGTCCAGGTGAGGGTACGGCAACGCTTTAGGGGGAGCATGCGTGTGAGGGCGCGGGTTAGTGTTAGTGTATCGGTTAGGATTAGGGGACGGGTGAGGGTCAGGCTTCGGGGAAGGGTTAGAGTTAGGGTTCGGGCTAGGGTTAGGGTTAGGGGACGGGGACGGTTTAGGGTCCAGGTGAGGGTACGGCAACGCTTTAGGGGGAGCGTGCATGTGAGGGCGCGGGTTAGTGTTAGCGTACGGCTTAGGATTAGGGGACGGGTGAGGGTCAGGCTTCGGGGAAGGGTTAGGGTTAGGGTTCGGGCTAGGGTTAGGGTTAGGGGACGGGGACGGTTTAGGGTCCAGGTGAGGGTACGGCAACGCTTTAGGGGGAGCGTGCGTGTGAGGGCGCGGGTTAGTGTTAGCGTACGGGTTAGGATTAGGGGACGGGTGAGGGTCAGGCTTCGGGGAAGTGTTAGTGTTAGGGTTCGGGCTAGGGTTAGGGTTAGGGGACGGGGACGGGTTAGGGTCCAGGTGAGTGTACGGCAACGCTTTAGCGGGAACGTGCATGTGAGGGCGCGGGTTAGTGTTAGCGTACGGGTTAGGATTAGGGGACGGGTGAGGGTCAGGCTTCGGGGAAGGGTTAGGGTTAGGGTTCGGGCTAGGGTTAGGGTTAGGGGACGGGGACGGTTTAGGGTCCAGGTGAGGGTACGGCAACGCTTCAGGGGGAGCGTGCGTGTGAGGGCGCGGGTTAGTGTTAGCGTACGGGTTAGGATTAGGGGACGGGTGAGGGTCAGGCTTCGGGGAAGGGTTAGGGTTAGGGTTCGGGCTAGGGTTAGGGTTAGGGAACGGGGACGGTTTAGGGTCCAGGTGAGGGTACGGCAACGCTTTAAGGGAAGCGTGCGTGTGAGGGCGCGGGTTAGTGTTAGCGTACGGGTTAGGATTAGGGGACGGGTGAGGGTCAGGCTTCGGGGAAGGGTTAGGGTTAGGGTTCGGGCTAGGGTTAGGGTTAGGGGACGGGGACGGTTTAGGGTTCAGGTGAGGGTACGGCAACGCTTTAGGGGGAGCGTGCGTGTGAGGGCGCGGGTTAGTGTTAGCGTACGGGTTAGGATTAGGGGACGGGTGAGGGTCAGGCTTCGGGGAAGTGTTAGTGTTAGGGTTCGGGCTAGGGTTAGGGTTAGAGGACGGGGACGGGATAGGATCCAGGTGAGGGTACGGCAACGCTTTAGCGGGAGCGTGCATGTGAGGGCGCGGGTTACTGTTAGCGTACGGGTTAGGATTAGGGGACGGGTGAGGGTCAGGCTTCGGGGAAGGGTTAGGGTTAGGGTTCGGGCTAGGGTTAGGGTTAGGGGACGGGGACGGTTTAGGGTCCAGGTGAGGGTACGGCAACGCTTTAGGGGGAGCGTGCGTGTGAGGGCGCGGGTTAGTGTTAGCGTACGGGTTAGGATTAGGGGACGGGTGAGGGTCAGGCTTCGGGGAAGGGTTAGGGTTAGGGTTCGGGCTAGGGTTAGGGTTAGGGGACGGGGACGGTTTAGGGTCCAGGTGAGGGTACGGCAACGCTTTAGGGGGAGCGTGCGTGTGAGGGCGCGGGTTAGCGTTAGCGTACGGGTTAGGATTAGGGGACGGGTGAGGGTCAGGCTTCGGGGAAGTGTTAGGGTTAGGGTTCGGGCAAGGGTTAGGGTTAGGGGACGGGGAGGGTTTAGGGTCCAGGTGAGGTTACGGCAACGCTTTAGGGGGAGCGTGCGTGTGAGGGCGTGGGTTAGTGTTAGCGTACGGGTTAGGATTAGGGGACGGGTTAGGGTCAGGCTTCGGGGAAGGGTTAGGGTTAGGGTTCGGGCTAGGGTTAGGGTTAGGGGACGGGGACGGTTTAGGGTCCAGGTGAGGCTACGGCAACGCTTTAGGGCGAGCGTGCGTGTGAGGGCGTGGGTTAGTGTTAGCGTACGGGTTAGGATTAGGGGACGGGTGAGGGTCAGGCTTCGGGGAAGGGTTAGGGTTAGGGTTCGGGCTAGGGTTAGGGTTAGGGGACGGGGACGGTTTAGGGTCCAGGTGAGGGTACGGCAACGCTTTAGGGGGAGCGTGCGTGTGAGGGCGCGGGTTAGTGTTAGCGTACAGGTTAGGATTAGGGGACGGGTGAGGCTCAGGCTTCGGGGAAGGGTTAGGGTTAGGGTTCGGGCTAGGGTTAGGGTTAGGGTTAGGGGACGGGGACGGTTTAGGGTCCAGGTGAGGGTACGGCAACGCTTTAGGGGGAGCGTGCGTGTGAGGGCGCGGGTTAGTGTTAGCGTACGGGTTAGGATTAGGGGACAGGTGACGGTCAGGCTTCGGGGAAGGGTTAGGGTTCGGGTTCGGGCTAGGGTTAGGGTTAGGGGACGGGGACGGTTTAGGGTCCAGGTGAGGGTACGGCAACGCTTTAGGGGGAGCGTGCGTGTGAGGGCGCGGGTTAGTGTTAGCGTACGGGTTAGGATTAGGGGACGGGTGAGGGTCAGGCTTCGGGGAAGGGTTAGGGTTAGGGTTCGGGCTAGGGTTAGGGTTAGGTGACGGGGACGGTTTAGGGTCCAGGTGAGGGTACGGCAACGCTTTAGGGGGAGCGTGCGTGGGAGGGCGCGGGTTAGTGTTAGCGTACGGGTTAGGATTAGGGGACGGGTGAGGGTCAGGCTTCGGGGAAGTGTTAGGGTTAGGGTTCGGGCTAGGGTTAGGGTTAGGGGACGGGGAGGGTTTAGGGTCCAGGTGAGAGTACGGCAACGCTTTAGGGGGAGCGTGCGTGTGAGGGCGTGGGTTAGTGTTAGCGTACTGGTTAGGATTAGGGGACGGGTGAGGGTCAGGCTTCGGAGAAGGGTTAGGGTTAGGGTTCGGGCTAGGGTTAGGGTTAGGGGACGGGGACGGTTTAGGGTCCAGGTGAGGGTACGGCAACGCTTTAGGGGGAGCGTGCGTGTGAGGGCGCGGGTTAGTGTTAGCGTACGGCTTAGGATTAGGGGACGGGTGAGGCTCAGGCTTCGGGGAAGGGTTAGGGTTAGGGTTCGGGCTAGGGTTAGGGTTAGGGGACGGGGACGGTTTAGGCTCCAGGTGAGGGTACGGCAACGCTTTAGGGCGAGCGTGCGTGTGAGGGCGTGGGTTAGGTTAGCGTACGGGTTAGGATTAGGGGACGGGTGAGGGTCAGGCTTCGGGGAAGGGTTAGGGTTAGGGTTCGGGCTAGGGTTAGGGTTAGGGGACGGGGACGGTTTAGGGTCCAGGTGAGGGTACGGCAACGCTTTAGGGGGAGCGTGCGTGTGAGGGCGCGGGTTAGTGTTAGCGTACGGGTTAGGATTAGGGGACGGGTGAGGGTCAGGCTTCGGGGAAGGGTTAGGGTTAGGGTTCGGGCTAGGGTTAGGGTTAGGGGACGGAGACGGTTTAGGGTCCAGGTGAGGGTACGGCAACGGTTTAGGGGGAGCGTGCGTGTGAGGGCGCGGGTTAGTGTTAGCGTACGGGTTAGGATTAGGGGACGGGTGAGGGTCAGGCTTCGGGGAAGGGTTAGGGTTAGGGTTAGGGCTAGGGTTAGGGTTAGGGTACGGGGACGGTTTAGGGTCCAGGTGAGGGTACGGCAACGCTTTAGGGGGAGCGTGCGTGTGAGGGCGCGGGTTAGTGTTAGCGTACGGCTTAGGATTAGGGGACGGGTGAGGGTCAGGCTTCGGGGAAGAGTTAGGGTTAGGGTTCTGGCTAGGGTTAGGTTTAGGGGACGGGGACGGTTTAGGGTCCAGGTGAGGGTACGGCAACGCTTTAGGGGGAGCGTGCATGTGAGGGCGTGGGTTAGTGTTAGCGTACGGGTTAGGATTAGGGGACGGGTGAGGGTCAGGCTTCGGGGAAGGGTTAGGGTTAGGGTTCGGGCTACGGTTAGGGGACGGGGACGGTTTAGGGTCCAGGTGAGGGTACGGCAACGCTTTAGGGGGAGCGTGCGTGTGAGGGCGCGGGTTAGTGTTAGCGTACGGGTTAGGATTAGGGGACGGGTGAGGGTCAGGCTTCGGGGAAGGGTTAGGGTTAGGGTTCGGGCTAGGGTTAGGGTTAGGGGACGGGGACGGTTTAGGGTCCAGGTGAGGGTACGGCAACGCTTTAGGGGGAGCGTGCGTGTGAGGGCGCGGGTTAGTGTTAGCGTACGGGTTAGGATTAGGGGACGGGTGAGGGTCAGGCTTCGGGGAAGGGTTAGGGTTAGGGTTCGGGCTAGGGTTAGGGTTAGGGGACGGGGACGGTTTAGGGTCCAGGTGAGGGTACGGCAACGATTTAGGGGGAGCGTGCGTGTGAGGGCGCGGGTTAGTGTTAGCGTACGGGTTAGGATTAGGGGACGGGTGAGGGTCAGGCTTCGGGGAAGGGTTAGGGTTAGGTTTCGGGCTAGGGTTAGGGTTAGGGGACGGGGACGGTTTAGGGTCCAGGTGAGGGTACGGCAACGCTTTAGGGGAAGCGTGCGTGTGAGGGCGCGGGTTAGTGTTAGCGTACGCGTTAGGATTAGGGGACGGGTGAGGGTCAGGCTTCGGGGAAGGGTTAGGGTTAGGGTTCGGGCTAGGGTTAGGGTTAGGGGACGGGGACGGTTTAGGGTCCAGGTGAGGGTACGGCAACGCTTTAGGGGGAGCGTGCGTGTGAGGGCGCGGGTTAGTGTTAGCGTACGGGTTAGGATTAGGGGACGGGTGAGGGTCAGGCTTCGGGGAAGGGTTAGGGTTAGGGTTCGGGCTAGGGTTAGGGTTAGGGGACGGGGACGGTTTAGGGTCCAGGTGAGGGTACGGCAACGCTTTAGGGGGAGCGTGCGTGTGAGGGCGCGGGTTAGTGTTAGCGTACGGGTTAGGATTAGGGGACGGGTGAGGGTCAGGCTTCGGGGAAGGGTTAGGGTTAGGGTTCGGGCTAGGGTTAGGGTTAGGGTACGGGGACGGTTTAGGGTCCAGGTGAGGCTACGGCAACGCTTTAGGGGGAGCGTGCGTGTGAGGGCGCGGGTTAGTGTTAGCGTACGGCTTAGGATTAGGGGACGGGTGAGGGTCAGGCTTCGGGGAAGAGTTAGGGTTAGGGTTCTGGCTAGGGTTAGGTTTAGGGGACGGGGACGGTTTAGGGTCCAGGTGAGGGTACGGCAACGCTTTAGGGGGAGCGTGCATGTGAGGGCGTGGGTTAGTGTTAGCGTACGGGTTAGGATTAGGGGACGGGTGAGGGTCAGGCTTCGGGGAAGGGTTAGGGTTAGGGTTCGGGCTACGGTTAGGGGACGGGGACGGTTTAGGGTCCAGGTGAGGGTACGGCAACGCTTTAGGGGGAGCGTGCGTGTGAGGGCGCGGGTTAGTGTTAGCGTACGGGTTAGGATTAGGGGACGGGTGAGGGTCAGGCTTCGGGGAAGGGTTAGGGTTAGGGTTCGGGCTAGGGTTAGGGTTAGGGGACGGGGACGGTTTAGGGTCCAGGTGAGGGTACGGCAACGCTTTAGGGGGAGCGTGCGTGTGAGGGCGCGGGTTAGTGTTAGCGTACGGGTTAGGATTAGGGGACGGGTGAGGCTCAGGCTTCGGGGAAGGGTTAGGGTTAGGGTTCGGGCTAGGGTTAGGGTTAGGGGATGGGGACGGTTTAGGGTCCAGGTGAGGGTACGGCAACGCTTTAGGGGGAGCGTGCGTGTGAGGGCGCGGGTTAGTGTTAGCGTACGGGTTAGGATTAGGGGACGGGTGAGGGTCAGGCTTCGGGGAAGGGTTAGGGTTAGGGTTCGGGCTAGGGTTAGGGTTAGGGGACGGGGACGGTTTAGGGTCCAGGTGAGGGTACCGCAACGCTTTAGGGGGAGCGTGCGTGTGAGGGCGCGGGTTAGTGTTAGCGTACGGGTTAGGATTAGGGGACGGGTGAGGCTCAGGCTTCGGGGAAGGGTTAGGGTTAGGGTTCGGGCTAGGGTTAGGATTAGGGGACGGGGACGGTTTAGGGTCCAGGTGAGGGTACGGCAACGCTTTAGGGGGAGCGTGCGTGTGAGGGCGCGTGTTAGTGTTAGCGTACGGGTTAGGATTAGGGGACGGGTGAGGGTCAGGCTTTGGGGAAGGGTTAGGGTTAGGGTTCGGGCTAGGGTTAGGGTTAGGGGACGGGGACGGTTTAGGGTCCAGGTGAGGGTACGGCAACGCTTTAGGGGAAGCGTGCGTGTGAGGGCGCGGGTTAGTGTTAGCGTACGGGTTAGGATTAGGGGACGGGTGAGGGTCAGGCTTCGGGGAAGGGTTAGGGTTAGGGTTCGGGCTAGGGTTAGGGTTAGGGGACGGGGACGGTTTAGGGTCCAGGTGAGGGTACGGCAACGCTTTAGGGGGAGCGTGCGTGTGAGGGCGCGGGTTAGTGTTAGCGTACGGGTTAGGATTAGGGGACGGGTGAGGGTCAGGCTTCGGGGAAGGGTTAGGGTTAGGGTTCGGGCTAGGGTTAGGGTTAGGGGACGGGGACGGTTTAGGGTCCAGGTGAGGGTACGGCAACGCTTTAGGGGGAGCGTGTGTGTGAGGGCGCGGGTTAGTGTTAGCGTACGGGTTAGGATTAGGGGACGGGTGAGGGTCAGGCTTCGGGGAAGGGTTAGGGTTAGGGTTCGGGCTAGGGTTAGGGTTAGGGGACGGGGACGGTTTAGGGTCCAGGTGAGGGTACGGCAACGCTTTAGGGGGAGCGTGCGTGTGAGGGCGCGGGTTAGTGTTAGCGTACGGGTTAGGATTAGGGGACGGGTGAGGGTCAGGCTTCGGGGAAGGGTTAGGGTTAGGGTTCGGGCTAGGGTTAGGGTTAGGGGACGGGGACGGTTTAGGGTCCAGGTGAGGGTACGGCAACGCTTTAGGGGGAGCGTGCGTGTGAGGGCGCCGGTTAGTGTTAGCGTACGGGTTAGGATTAGGGGACGGGTGAGGCTCAGGCTTCGGGGAAGGGTTAGGGATAGGGTTCGGGCTAGGGTTAGGGTTAGGGGACGGGGACGGTTTAGGGTCCAGGTGAGGGTACTGCAACGCTTTAGGGGGAGCGTGCGTGTGAGGGCGCGGGTTAGTGTTAGCGTACGGGTTAGGATTAGGGGACGGGTGAGGGTCAGGCTTCGGGGAAGGGTTAGGGTTAGGGTTCGGGCTAGGGTTAGGGTTAGGGGACGGAGACGGTTTAGGGTCCAGGTGAGGGTACGGCAACGCTTTAGGGGGAGCGTGCGTGTGAGGGCGCGGGTTAGTGTTAGCGTACGGCTTAGGATTAGGGGACGGGTGAGGGTCAGGCTTCGGGGAAGGGTTAGGGTTAGGGTTCTGGCTAGGGTTAGGTTTAGGGGACGGGGACGGTTTAGGGTCCAGGTGAGGGTACTGCAACGCTTTAGGGGGAGCGTGCGTGTGAGGGCGCGGGTTAGTGTTAGCGTACGGGTTAGGATTAGGGGACGGGTGAGGGTCAGGCTTCGGGGAAGGGTTAGGGTTAGGGTTCGGGCTACGGTTAGGGGACGGGGACGGTTTAGGGTCCAGGTGAGGGTACGGCAACGCTTTAGGGGGAGCGTGCGTGTGAGGGCGCGGGTTAGTGTTAGCGTACGGGTTAGGATTAGGGGACGAGTGAGGGTCAGGCTTCGGGGAAGGGTTAGGGTTAGGGTTCGGGCTAGGTTTAGGGTTAGGGGACGGGGACGGTTTAGGGTCCAGGTGAGGGTACGGCAACGCTTTAGGGGGAGCGTGCGTGTGAGGGCGCGGGTTAGTGTTAGCGTACGGGTTAGGATTAGGGGACGGGTGAGGGTCAGGCTTCGGGGAAGGGTTAGGGTTAGGGTTCGGGCTAGGGTTAGGGTTAGGGGACGGGGACGGTTTAGGGTCCAGGTGAGGGTACGGCAACGCTTTAGGGGGAGCGTGCGTGTGAGGGCGCGGGTTAGTGTTAGCGTACGGGTTAGGATTAGGGGACGGGTGAGGGTCAGGCTTCGGGGAAGGGTTAGGGTTAGGGTTCGGGCTAGGGTTAGGGTTAGGGGACGGGGACGGTTTAGGGTCCAGGTGAGGGTACCGCAACGCTTTAGGGGGAGCGTGCGTGTGAGGGCGCGGGTTAGTGTTAGCGTACGGGTTAGGATTAGGGGACGGGTGAGGCTCAGGCTTCGGGGAAGGGTTAGGGTTAGGGTTCGGGCTAGGGTTAGGGTTAGGGGACGGGGACGGTTTAGGGTCCAGGTGAGGGTACCGCAACGCTTTAGGGGGAGCGTGCGTGTGAGGGCGCGGGTTAGTGTTAGCGTACGGGTTAGGATTAGGGGACGGGTGAGGCTCAGGCTTCGGGGAAGGGTTAGGGTTAGGGTTCGGGCTAGGGTTAGGGTTAGGGGACGGGGACGGTTTAGGGTCCAGGTGAGGGTACGGCAACGCTTTAGGGGGAGCGTGCGTGTGAGGGTGCGTGTTAGTGTTAGCGTACGGGTTAGGATTAGGGGACGGGTGAGGGTCAGGCTTTGGGGAAGGGTTAGGGTTAGGGTTCGGGCTAGGGTTAGGGTTAGGGGACGGGGACGGTTTAGGGTCCAGGTGAGGGTACGGCAACGCTTTAGGGGAAGCGTGCGTGTGAGGGCGCGGGTTAGTGTTAGCGTACGGGTTAGGATTAGGGGACGGGTGAGGGTCAGGCTTCGGGGAAGGGTTAGGGTTAGGGTTCGGGCTAGGGTTAGGGTTAGGGGACGGGGACGGTTTAGGGTCCAGGTGAGGGTACGGCAACGCTTTAGGGGAAGCGTGCGTGTGAGGGCGCGGGTTAGTGTTAGCGTACGGGTTAGGATTAGGGGACGGGTGAGGGTCAGGCTTCGGGGAAGGGTTAGGGTTAGGGTTCGGGCTAGGGTTAGGGTTAGGGGACGGGGACGGTTTAGGGTCCAGGTGAGGGTACGGCAACGCTTTAGGGGGAGCGTGCGTGTGAGTGCGCGGGTTAGTGTTAGCGTACGGGTTAGGATTAGGGGACGGGTGAGGGTCAGGCTTCGGGGAAGGGTTAGGGTTAGGGTTCGGGCTAGGGTTAGGGTTAGGGGACGGGGACGGTTTAGGGTCCAGGTGAGGGTACGGCAACGCTTTAGGGGGAGCGTGCGTGTGAGGGCGCGGGTTAGTGTTAGCGTACGGGTTAGGATTAGGGGACGGGTGAGGGTCAGGCTTCGGGGAAGGGTTAGGGTTAGGGTTCGGGCTAGGGTTAGGGTTAGGGGACGGGGACGGTTTAGGGTCCAGGTGAGGGTACGGCAACGCTTTATGGGGAGCGTGCGTGTGAGGGCGCGGGTTAGTGTTAGCGTACGGGTTAGGATTAGGGGACGGGTGAGGGTCAGGCTTCGGGGAAGGGTTAGGGTTAGGGTTCGGGCTAGGGTTAGGGTTAGGGGACGGGGACGGTTTAGGGTCCAGGTGAGGGTACGGCAACGCTTTAGGGGGAGCGTGCATGTGAGGGCGCGGGTTAGTGTTAGCGTACGGGTTAGGATTAGGGGACGGGTGAGGCTCAGGCTTCGGGGAAGGGTTAGGGTTAGGGTTCGGGCTAGGGTTAGGGTTAGGGGACGGGGACGGTTTAGGGTCCAGGTGAGGGTACGGCAACGCTTTAGGGGGAGCGTGCGTGTGAGGGCGCGGGTTAGTGTTAGCGTACGGGTTAGGATTAGGGGACGGGTGAGGGTCAGGCTTTGGGGAAGGGTTAGGGTTAGGGTTCGGGCTAGGGTTAGGGTTAGGGGACGGGGACGGTTTAGGGTCCAGGTGAGGGTACGGCAACGCTTTAGGGGGAGCGTGCGTGTGAGGGCGGGGGTTAGTGTTAGCGTACGGGTTAGGATTAGGGGACGGGTGAGGGTCAGGCTTCGGGGAAGGGTTAGGGTTAGGGTTCGGGCTAGGGTTAGGCTTAGGGGACGGGGACGGTTTAGGGTCCAGGTGAGGGTACGGCAACGCTTTAGGGGGAGCGTGCCTGTGAGGGCGCGGGTTAGTGTTAGCGTACGGGTTAGGATTAGGGGACGGGTGAGGCTCAGGCTTCGGAGAAGGGTTAGGGTTAGGGTTCGTGCTAGGGTTAGGGTTAGGGGACGGAAACGGTTTAGGGTCCAGGTGAGGGTACGGCAGCGCTTTAGGGGGAGCGTGTGTGTTAGGGCGCGGGTTAGTGTTAGCGTACGGGTTAGGATTAGGGGACGGGTGAGGGTCAGGCTTCGGGGAAGTGTTAGGTTTAGGGTTCGGGCTAGGGTTAGGGTTAGGGGACGGGG
Organism: Delphinus delphis; assembly: GCF_949987515.2. Classification (NCBI taxonomy): domain Eukaryota; kingdom Metazoa; phylum Chordata; class Mammalia; order Artiodactyla; family Delphinidae; genus Delphinus; species Delphinus delphis. Next base: position 56,027 of record NW_027192685.1, on the reverse strand, counting down.
AGGGTTTAGGGTCCAGGTGAGGGTACGGCAACGCTTTAGGGGGAGCTTGCGTGTGAGGGCGCGGATTAGTGTTAGCGTACTGGTTAGGATTAGGGGACGGGTGAGGGTCAGGCTTCGGGGAAGGGTTAGGGTTAGGGTTCGGGCTAGGGTTAGGGTTAGGGGACGGGGACGGTTTAGGGTCCAGGTGAGGGTACGGCAACGCTTTACGGGGAGCGTGTGTGTGAGGGCGTGGGTTAGTGTTAGCGTACGGGTTAGGATTAGGGGACGGGTGAGGGTCAGGCTTCGGGGAAGGGTTAGGGTTAGGGTTCGGGCTAGGGTTAGGGTTAGGGGACGGGGACGGTTTAGGGTCCAGGTGAGGGTACGGCAACACTTTAGGGCGAGCGTGCGTGTGAGGGCGTGGGTTAGTGTTAGAGTACGGGTTAGGATTAGGGGACGGGTGAGTGTCAGGCTTCGGGGAAGGGTTAGGGTTAGGGTTCGGGCTAGGGTTAGGGTTAGGGGACGGGGACGGTTTAGGGTCCAGGTGAGGGTACGGCAACGCTTTAGGGGGAGCGTGCGTGTGAGGGCGCGGGTTAGTGTTAGCGTACGGGTTAGGATTAGGGGACGGGTGAGGGTCAGGCTTCGGGGAAGGGTTAGGGTTAGGGTTCGGTCTAGCGTTAGGGTTAGGGGACGGGGAAGGTTTAGGGTACACGTGAGGGTACGGCAATGCTTTAGGGGGAGCGTGCGTGTGAGGGCGCGGGTTAGTGTTAGCGTATGGGTTAGGATTAGGGGACGGGTGAGGGTCAGGCTTTGTGGAAGGGTTAGGGTTAGGGTTCGGGCTAGGGTTAGGGTTAGGGGTCGGGGACGGTTTAGGGTCCAGGTGAGGGTACGGCAACGATTTAGGGGGAGCGTGCGTGTGAGGGCGGGGGTTAGTGTTAGCGTACGGGTTAGGATTAGGGGACGGGTGAGGGTCAGGCTTCGGGGAAGGGTTAGGGTTAGGGTTCGGGCTAGGGTTAGGGTTAGGGGACGGGGACGGTTTAGGGTCCAGGTGAGGGTACGGCAACGCTTTAGGGGGAGCGTGCCTGTGAGGGCGTGGGTTAGTGTTAGCGTACGGGTTAGGATTAGGGGACGGGTGAGGCTCAGGCTTCGGAGAAGGGTTAGGGTTAGGGTTCGGGCTAGGGTTAGGGTTAGGGGACGGAAACGGTTTAGGGTCCAGGTGAGGGTACGGCAGCGCTTTAGGGGGAGCGTGTGTGTTAGGGCGCGGGTTAGTGTTAGCGTACGGGTTAGGATTAGGGGACGGGTGAGGGTCAGGCTTCGGGGAAGTGTTAGGTTTAGGGTTCGGGCTAGGGTTAGGGTTAGGGGACGGGGACGGTTTAGGGTCCAGGTGAGGGTACGGCAACGCTTTAGGGGGAGCGTGCGTGTGAGGGCGCGGGTTAGTGTTAGCGTACGGGTTAGGATTAGGGGACGGGTGAGGGTCAGGCTTCGGGGAAGGGTTAGGGTTCGGGCTAGGGTTAGGGTTAGGGGACGGGGACGGTTTAGGGTCCAGGTGAGGGTACGGCAACGCTTTAGGGGGAGCGTGCGTGTGAGGGCGCAGGTTAGTGTTAGCGTACGGGTTAGGATTAGGGGACGGGTGAGGGTCAGGCTTCGGGGAAGGTTTAGGGTTAGGGTTCGGGCTAGGGTTAGTGTTAGGGGACAGGGACGGTTTAAGGTCCAGGTGAGGGCACGGCAACGCTTTATGGGGAGCGTGCGTGTGAGGGCGCGGGTTAGTGTTAGCGTACGGTTTAGGATTAGGGGACGGGTGAGGGTCAGGCTTCGGGGAAGGGTTAGGGTTAGGGTTCGGGCTAGGCTTAGGGTTAGGGGACAGGGATGGGATAGGATCCAGGTGAGGGTACGGCAACGCTTTAGGGGGAGCGTGCGTGTGAGGGCGCGGGTTAGTGTTAGCGTACGGGTTAGGATTAGGGGACGGGTGAGGGTCAGGCTTCGGGGAAGCGTTAGGGTTAGGGTTCGGGCTAGGGTTAGGAGACGGGGACGGTTTAGGGTCCAGGTGAGGGTACGGCAATGCTTTAGGGGGAGCGTGCGTGTGAGGGCGCGGGTTAGTGTTAGCGTATGGGTTAGGATTAGGGGACGGTTGAGGGTCAGGCTTCGGGGAAGTGTTAGGGATAGGGTTCGGGCTAGGGTTAGGGTTAGGGGACGGGGACGGTTTAGGGTCCAGGTGAGGGTACGGCAACGCTTTAGGGGGAGCGTGCGTGTGAGGGCGCGGGTTAGTGTTAGTGTACGGGTTAGGATTAGGGGACGGGTGAGGGTCAGGCTTCGGGGAAGCGTTAGGGTTAGGGTTCGGGCTAGGGTTAGGGTTAGGGGACGGGGACGGTTTAGGGTCCAGGTGAGGGTACGGCAACGCTTTAGGGGGAACGTGCGTGTGAGGGCGCGGGTTAGTGTTAGCGTACGGGTTAGGATTAGGGGATGGGTGAGGGTCAGGCTTCGGGGAAGTGTTAGTGTTAGGGTTCGGGCTAGGGTTAGGGTTAGGGGACGGGGACGGGATAAGATCCAGGTGAGGGTACGGCAACGCTTTAGCGGGAGCGTGCGTGTGAGGGCGCAGGTTAGTGTTAGCGTACGGGTTAGGATTAGGGGACGGGTGAGGGTCAGGCTTCGGGGAAGGGTTAGGGTTCGGGCTAGGGTTAGGGTTAGGGGACGGGGAAGGTTTAGGGTCCAGGTGAGGGTACGGCAACGCTTTAGGGGGAGCGTGCGTGTGAGGGCGCGGGTTAGTGTTAGCGTACGGGTTAGGATTAGGGGACGGGTGAGGGTCAGGCTTAGGGGAAGGGTTAGGGTTAGGGTTCGGGCTAGGGTTAGGGTTAGGGGACGGGGACGGTTTAGGGTCCAGGTGAGGGTACGGCAACGCTTTAGGGGGAGCGTGCGTGCGAGGGCACGGGTTAGTGTTAGCGTACGGGTTAGGATTAGGGGACGGGTGTGGGTCAGGCTTCGGGGAAGGGTTAGGGTTAGGGTTCGGGCTAGGGTTAGGGTTAGGGGACGGGGACGGTTTAGGGTCCAGGTGAGGGTACGGCAACGCTTTAGAGGGAGCGTGCGTGTGAGGGCGTGGGTTAGTGTTAGCGTACGGGTTAGGATTAGGGGACGGGTGAGGGTCAGGCTCTGGGGAAGTGTTAGGGTTAGGGTTCGGGCTAGGGTTAGGGTTAGGGGACGGGGACTGTTTAGGGTCCAGGTGAGGGTACGGCAACGCTTTAGGGGGAGCGTGCGTGTGAGGGCGCGGGTTAGTGTTAGCGTACGGGTTAGGATTAGGGGACGGGTGAGGGTCAGGCTTCGGGGAAGGGTTAGGGTTAGGGTTCGGGCTAGGGTTAGGGTTAGGGGACGGGGACGGTTTAGGGTCCAGGTGAGGGTACGGCAACGCTTTAGGGGGAGCGTGCGTGTGAGGGCGCGGGTTAGTGTTAGCGTACGGGTTAGGATTAGGGGACGGGTGAGGGTCAGGCTTCGGGGAAGGGTTAGGGTTAGGGTTCGGGCTAGGGTTAGGGTTAGGGGACGGGGACGGTTTAGGGTCCAGGTGAGGGTACGGCAACGCTTTAGGGGGAGCGTGCGTGTGAGGGCGCGGGTTAGTGTTAGCGTACGGGTTAGGATTAGGGGACGGGTGAGGGTCAGGCTTCGGGGAAGTGTTAGGGTTAGGGTTCGGGCTAGGGTTAGGGTTAGGGGACGGGGAGGGTTTAGGGTCCAGGTGAGGGTACGGCAACGCTTTAGGGGGAGCGTGCGTGTGAGGGCGTGGGTTAGTGTTAGCGTACTGGTTAGGATTAGGGGACGGGTGAGGGTCAGGCTTCGGGGAAGGGTTAGGGTTAGGGTTCGGGCTAGGGTTAGGGTTAGGGGACGGGGACGGTTTAGGGTCCAGGTGACGGTACGGCAACGCTTTAGGGGGAGCGTGCGTGTGAGGGCGTGGGTTAGTGTTAGCGTACGGGTTAGGATTAGGGGACGGGTTAGGGTCAGGCTTCGGGGAAGGGTTAGGGTTAGGGTTCGGGCTAGGGTTAGGGTTAGGGGACGGGGACGGTTTAGGGTCCAGGTGAGGGTACGGCAACGCTTTAGGGGGAGCGTGCGTGTGAGGGCGCGGGTTAGTGTTAGCGTACGGGTTAGGATTAAGGGACGGGTGAGGGTCAGGCTTCGGGGAAGGGTTAGGGTTAGGGTTCGGCCTAGGGTTAGGGTTAGGGGACGGGGACGGTTTAGGGTCCAGGTGAGGGTACGGCAACGCTTCAGGGGGAGCGTGCGTGTGAGGGCGCGGGTTAGTATTAGCGTACGGGTTAGGATTAGGGGACGGGTGAGGGTCAGGCTTCGGGGAAGGGTTAGGGTTAGGGTTCGGGCTAGGGTTAGGGTTAGGGGACGGGGACGGTTTAGGGTCCAGGTGAGGGTATGGCAGCGCTTTAGGGGGAGCGTGCGTGTGAGGGCGCGGGTTAGTGTTAGCGTACGGGTTAGGATTAGGGGACGGGTGAGGGTCAGGCTCTGGGGAAGGGTTAAGGTTAGGGTTCGGGCTAGGGTTAGGGTTAGGGGACGGGGACGGTTTAGGGTCCAGGTGAGGGTACGGCAACGCTTTAGGGGGAGCGTGCGTGTGAGGGCGTGGGTTAGTGTTAGCGTACGGGTTAGGATTAGGGGACGGGTGAGGGTCAGGCTTCGGGGAAGGGTTAGGGTTAGGGTTCGGGCTAGGGTTAGGGTTAGGGGACGGGGACGGTTTAGGGTCCAGGTGAGGGTACGGCAACGCTTTAGGGGGAGCGTGCGTGTGAGGGCGCGGGTTAGTGTTAGCGTACGGGTTAGGATTAGGGGACGGGTGAGGGTCAGGCTTCGGGGAAGGGTTAGGGTTAGGGTTCGGGCTAGGGTTAGGGTTAGGGGACGGGGACGGTTTAGGGTCCAGGTGAGGGTACGGCAACGCTTTAGGGGGAGCGTGCGTGTGAGGGCGCGGGTTAGTGTTAGCGTACGGGTTAGGATTAGGGGACGGGTGAGGGTCAGGCTTCGGGGAAGGGTTAGGGTTAGGGTTCGGGCTAGGGTTAGGGTTAGGGGACGGGGACGGTTTAGGGTCCAGGTGAGGGTACGGCAACGCTTTAGGGGGAGCGTGCGTGTGGGGGCGTGGGTTAGTGTTAGCGTACGGGTTAGGATTAGGGGACGGGTGAGGGTCAGGCTTCGGGGAAGTGTTAGGGTTAGGGTTCGGGCTAGGGTTAGGGTTAGGGGACGGGGAGGGTTTAGGGTCCAGGTGAGGGTACGGCAACGCTTTAGGGGGAGCGTGCGTGTGAGGGCGTGGGTTAGTGTTAGCGTACTGGTTAGGATTAGGGGACGGGTGAGGGTCAGGCTTCGGGGAAGGGTTAGGGTTAGGGTTCGGGCTAGGGTTAGGGTTAGGGGACGGGGACGGTTTAGGGTCCAGGTGAGGGTACGGCAACGCTTCAGGGGGAGCGTGCGTGTGAGGGCACGGGTTAGTGTTAGCGTACGGGTTAGGATTAGGGGACGGGTGAGGGTCAGGCTTCGGGGAAGGGTTAGGGTTAGGGTTCGGGCTAGGGTTAGGGTTAGGGAACGGGGACGGTTTAGGGTCCAGGTGAGGGTACGGCAACGCTTTAGGGGGAGCGTGCGTGTGAGGGCGCGGGTTAGTGTTAGCGTACGGGTTAGGATTAGGGGACGGGTGAGGGTCAGGCTTCGGGGAAGGGTTAGGGTTAGGGTTCGGGCTAGGGTTAGGGTTAGGGGACGGGGACGGTTTAGGGTCCAGGTGAGGGTACGGCAACGCTTTAGGGGGAGCGTGCGTGTGAGGGCGCGGGTTAGTGTTAGCGTACGGGTTAGGATTAGGGGACGGGTGAGGGTCAGGCTTCGGGGAAGGGTTAGGGTTAGGGTTCGGGCTAGGGTTAGGGTTAGGGGACGGGGACGGTTTAGGGTCCAGGTGAGGGTACGGCAACGCTTTAGGGCGAGCGTGCGTGTGAGGGCGCGGGTTAGTGTTAGCGTACGGGTTAGGATTAGGGGACTGGTGAGGGTCAGGCTTCGGGGAAGGGTTAGGGTTAGGGTTCGGGCTAGGGTTAGGGTTAGGGGACGGGGACGGTTTAGGGTCCAGGTGAGGGTACGGCAACGCTTTAGGGGGAGCGTGCGTGTGAGGGCGCGGGTTAGTGTTAGCGTACGGGTTAGGATTAGGGGACGGGTGAGGGTCAGGCTTTGGGAAAGAGTTAGGGTTAGGGTTCGGGCTAGGGTTAGGGTTAGGGGACGGGGACGGTTTAGGGTCCAGGTGAGGGTACGGCAACGCTTTAGGGGGAGCGTGCGTGTGAGGGCGTGGGTTAGTGTTAGCGTACGGTTTAGGATTAGGGGACGGGTGAGGGTCAGGCTTCGGGGAAGGGTTAGGGTTAGGGTTCGGGCTAGGGTTAGGGTTAGGGGACGGGGACGGTTTAGGGTCCAGGTGAGGGTACGGCAACGCTTTAGGGGGAGCGTGCGTGTGAGGGCGCGGGTTAGTGTTAGCGTACGGGTTAGGATTAGGGGACGGGTGAGGGTCAGGCTTCGGGGAAGGGTTAGGGTTAGGGTTCGGGCTAGGGTTAGGGTTAGGGGACGGGGACGGTTTAGGGTCCAGGTGAGGGTACGGCAACGCTTTAGGGGGAGCGTGCGTGTGGGGGCGTGGGTTAGTGTTAGCGTACGGGTTAGGATTAGGGGACGGGTGAGGGTCAGGCTTCGGGGAAGTGTTAGGGTTAGGGTTCGGGCTAGGGTTAGGGTTAGGGGACGGGGAGGGTTTAGGGTCCAGGTGAGGGTACGGCAACGCTTTAGGGGGAGCGTGCGTGTGAGGGCGTGGGTTAGTGTTAGCGTACTGGTTAGGATTAGGGGACGGGTGAGGGTCAGGCTTCGGGGAAGGGTTAGGGTTAGGGTTCGGGCTAGGGTTAGGGTTAGGGGACGGGGACGGTTTAGGGTCCAGGTGAGGGTACGGCAACGCTTCAGGGGGAGCGTGCGTGTGAGGGCACGGGTTAGTGTTAGCGTACGGGTTAGGATTAGGGGACGGGTGAGGGTCAGGCTTCGGGGAAGGGTTAGGGTTAGGGTTCGGGCTAGGGTTAGGGTTAGGGAACGGGGACGGTTTAGGGTCCAGGTGAGGGTACGGCAACGCTTTAGGGGGAGCGTGCGTGTGAGGGCGCGGGTTAGTGTTAGCGTACGGGTTAGGATTAGGGGACGGGTGAGGGTCAGGCTTCGGGGAAGGGTTAGGGTTAGGGTTCGGGCTAGGGTTAGGGTTAGGGGACGGGGACGGTTTAGGGTCCAGGTGAGGGTACGGCAACGCTTTAGGGGGAGCGTGCGTGTGAGGGCGCGGGTTAGTGTTAGCGTACGGGTTAGGATTAGGGGACGGGTGAGGGTCAGGCTTCGGGGAAGGGTTAGGGTTAGGGTTCGGGCTAGGGTTAGGGTTAGGGGACGGGGACGGTTTAGGGTCCAGGTGAGGGTACGGCAACGCTTTAGGGCGAGCGTGCGTGTGAGGGCGCGGGTTAGTGTTAGCGTACGGGTTAGGATTAGGGGACTGGTGAGGGTCAGGCTTCGGGGAAGGGTTAGGGTTAGGGTTCGGGCTAGGGTTAGGGTTAGGGGACGGGGACGGTTTAGGGTCCAGGTGAGGGTACGGCAACGCTTTAGGGGGAGCGTGCGTGTGAGGGCGCGGGTTAGTGTTAGCGTACGGGTTAGGATTAGGGGACGGGTGAGGGTCAGGCTTTGGGAAAGAGTTAGGGTTAGGGTTCGGGCTAGGGTTAGGGTTAGGGGACGGGGACGGTTTAGGGTCCAGGTGAGGGTACGGCAACGCTTTAGGGGGAGCGTGCGTGTGAGGGCGTGGGTTAGTGTTAGCGTACGGTTTAGGATTAGGGGACGGGTGAGGGTCAGGCTTCGGGGAAGGGTTAGGGTTAGGGTTCGGGCTAGGGTTAGGGTTAGGGGACGGGGACGGTTTAGGGTCCAGGTGAGGGTACGGCAACGCTTTAGGGGGAGCGTGCGTGTGAGGGCGCGGGTTAGTGTTAGCGTACGGGTTAGGATTAGGGGACGGGTGAGGGTCAGGCTTCGGGGAAGGGTTAGGGTTAGGGTTAGGGCTAGGGTTAGGGTTAGGTGACGGGGACGGTTTAGGGTCCAGGTGAGGGTACGGCAACCCTTTAGGGGGAGCGTGCGTGTGAGGGCGCGGGTTAGTGTCAGCGTACGGGTTAGGATTAGGGGACGGGTGAGGGTCAGGCTTCGGGGAAGTGTTAGGGTTAGGGTTCGGGCTAGGGTTAGGGTTAGGGGACGGGGAGGGTTTAGGGTCCAGGTGAGGGTACGGCAACGCTTTAGGGGGAGCGTGCGTGTGAGGGCGCGGGTTAGTGTTAGCGTACTGGTTAGGATTAGGGGACGGGTGAGGGTCAGGCTTCGGGGAAGGGTTAGGGTTAGGGTTCTGGCTAGGGTTAGGGTTAGGGGACGGGGACGGTTTAGGGTCCAGGTGAGGGTACGGCAACGCTTTAGGGCGAGCGTGCGTGTGAGGGCGTGGGTTAGTGTTAGCGTACGGGTTAGGATTAGGGGACGGGTGAGGGTCAGGCTTCAGGGAAGGGTTAGGGTTAGGGTTCGGGCTAGGGTTAGGGTTAGGGGACGGGGATGGTTTAGGGTCCAGGTGAGGGTACGGCAACGCTTTAGGGGGAGCGTGCGTGTGAGGGCGCGGGTTAGTGTTAGCGTACGGGTTAGGATTAGGGGACGGGTGAGGGTCAGGCTTCGGGGAAGGGTTAGGGTTAGGGTTCGGGCTAGGGTTAGGGTTAGGGGACGGGGACGGTTTAGGGTCCAGGTGACGGTACGGCAACGCTTTAGGGGGAGCGTGCGTGTGAGGACGCGGGTTAGTGTTAGCGTACGGGTTAGGATTAGGGGACGGGTGAGGGTCAGGCTTCGGGGAAGGGTTAGGGTTAGGGTTCGGCCTAGGGTTAGGGTTAGGGGACGGAGATGGTTTAGGGTCCAGGTGAGGGTACGGCAACGCTTCAGGGGGAGCGTGCGTGTGAGGGCGCGGGTTAGTGTTAGCGTACGGGTTAGGATTAGGGGACGGGTGAGGGTCAGGCTTCGGGGAAGGGTTAGGGTTAGGGTTCGGGCTAGATTAGGGTTAGGGGACGGGGACGGTTTAGGGTCCAGGTGAGGGTATGGCAACGCTTTAGGGGGAGCGTGCGTGTGAAGGCGCGGGTTAGTGTTAGCGTACGGGTTAGGATTAGGGGACGGCTGAGGGTCAGGCTTCGGGGAAGGGTTAGGGTTAGGGTTCGGGCTAGGGTTAGGGTTAGGGGACGGGGACGGTTTAGGGTCCAGGTGAGGGTACGGCAACGCTTTAGGGGGAGCGTGTGTGTGAGGGCGCGGGTTAGTGTTAGCGTACGGGTTAGGATTAGGGGACGGGTGAGTGTCAGGCGTCGGGGAAGGGTTAGTGTTAGGGTTTGGTCTAGGGTTAGGGTTAGGGGACGGGGACGGGATAGGATCCAGGTGAGGGTACGACAACGCTTTAGCGGGAGCGTGCGTGTGAGGGCGCGGGTTAGTGTTAGCGTACGGGTTAGGATTAGGGGACGGGTGAGGGTCAGGCTTCGGGGAAGGGTTAGGGTTAGGGTTCGGCCTAGGGTTAGGGTTAGGGGACGGGGAAGGTTTAGGGTCCAGGTGAGGGTACGGCAACGCTTTAGGGGGAGCGTGCGTGTGAGGGCGCGGGTTAGTGTTAGCGTACGGGTTAGGATTAGGGGACGGGTGAGGGTCAGGCTTCGGGGAAGGGTTAGGGTTAGGGTTCGGGCTACGGTTAGGGGACGGGAACGGTTTAGGGTCCAGGTGAGGGTACGGCAATGCTTTAGGGGGAGCGTGCGTGTGAGGGGGCGGGTTAGTGTTAGCGTACGGGTTAGGATTAGGGGACGGGTGAGGGTCAGGCTTCGGGGAAGTGTTAGGGTTAGGGTTCGGGCTAGGGTTAGGGTTAGGGGACGGGGACGGTTTAGGGTCCAGGTGAGGGTACGGCAACGCTTTAGGGGGAGCGTGCGTGCGAGGGCACGGGTTAGTGTTAGCGTACGGGTTAGGATTAGGGGACGGGTGAGGGTCAGGCTTCGGGGAACGGTTAGGGTTCGGGCTAGGGTAAGGGTTAGGGGACGGGGACGGTTTAGGGTCCAGGTGAGGGTACGGCAATGCTTTAGGGGGAGCGTGCATGTGAGGGCGCGGGTTAGTGTTAGCGTACAGCTTAGGATTAGGGGACGGGTGAGGGTCAGGCTTCGGGGAAGGGTTAGTGTTACGGTTCGGGCTATGGTTAGGGTTAGGGGACGGGGACGGGTTAGGGTCCAGGTGAGGGTACGGCAACGCTTTAGCGGGAGCGTGTGTGTGAGGGCGCGGGTTAGTGTTAGCGTACGGGTTAGGATTAGGGGACGGGTGAGGGTCAGGCTTCGGGGAAGGGTTAGGGTTAGGGTTCGGGCTAGGGTTAGGGTTAGGGGACGGGGACGGTTTAGGGTCCAGGTGAGGGTACGGCAACGCTTTAGGGGGAGCGTGCGTGTGAGGGCGTGGGTTAGTGTTAGCGTACGGGTTAGGATTAGGGGACGGGTGAGGGTCAGGCTTCGGGGAAGGGTTAGGGTTAGGGTTCGGGCTAGGGTTAGGGTTAGGGGACGGGTACGGTTTAGGGTCCAGGTGAGGGTACGGCAACGCTTTAGGGGGAGCGTGCGTATGAGGGCGCAGGTTAGTGTTAGCGTACGGGTTAGGATTAGGGGACGGGTGAGGGTCAGGCTTCGGGGAAGGGTTAGGGTTAGGGTTTGGGCTAGGGTTAGGGTTAGGGGACGGGGACGGTTTAGGGTCCAGGTGAGGGTATGGCAATGCTTTAGGGGGAGCGTGGGTGTGAGGGCGTGGGTTAGTGTTAACGTACGGGTTAGGATTAGGGGACGGGTGAGGGTCAGGCTTCGGGGAAGTGTTAGGGTTAGGGTTCGGGCTAGGGTTAGGGTTAGGGGACGGGGACGGTTTAGGGTCCAGGTGAGGGTACGGCAACGCTTTAGGGGGAGCGTGCGTGTGAGGGCGCGGGTTAGTGTTAGCGTACGGGTTAAGATTAGGGGACGGGTGAGGGTCAGGCTTCGGGGAAGGGTTAGGGTTAGGGTTCGGGTAGGGTTAGGGTTAGGGGACGGGGACGGTTTAGGGTCCAGGTGAGGGTACGGCAACGCTTCAGGGGGAGCGTGCGTGTGAGGGCGCGGGTTAGTGTTAGCGTACGGGTTAGGATTAGGGGGCGGGTGAGGGTCAGGCTTCGGGGAAGGGTTAGGGTTAGGGTTCGGGCTAGGGTTAGGGTTAGGGGACGGGGACGGTTTAGCGTCCAGGTGAGGGTATGGCAACGCTTTAGGGGGAGCGTGCGTGTGAAGGCGCGGGTTAGTGTTAGCGTACGGGTTAGGATTAGGGGACGGCTGAGGGTCAGGCTTCGGGGAAGGGTTAGGGTTAGGGTTCGGGCTAGGGTTAGGGTTAGGGGACGGGGACGGTTTAGGGTCCAGGTGAGGGTACGGCAACGCTTTAGGGGGAGCGTGTGTGTGAGGGCGCGGGTTAGTGTTAGCGTACGGGTTAGGATTAGGGGACGGGTGAGTGTCAGGCGTCGGGGAAGGGTTAGTGTTAGGGTTTGGTCTAGGGTTAGGGTTAGGGGACGGGGACGGGATAGGATCCAGGTGAGGGTACGACAACGCTTTAGCGGGAGCGTGCGTGTGAGGGCGCGGGTTAGTGTTAGCGTACGGGTTAGGATTAGGGGACGGGTGAGGGTCAGGCTTCGGGGAAGGGTTAGGGTTAGGGTTCGGCCTAGGGTTAGGGTTAGGGGACGGGGAAGGTTTAGGGTCCAGGTGAGGGTACGGCAACGCTTTAGGGGGAGCGTGCGTGTGAGGGCGCGGGTTAGTGTTAGCGTACGGGTTAGGATTAGGGGACGGGTGAGGGTCAGACTTCGGGGAAGGGTTAGGGTTAGGGTTCGGGCTACGGTTAGGGGACGGGAACGGTTTAGGGTCCAGGTGAGGGTACGGCAATGCTTTAGGGGGAGCGTGCGTGTGAGGGGGCGGGTTAGTGTTAGCGTACGGGTTAGGATTAGGGGACGGGTGAGGGTCAGGCTTCGGGGAAGTGTTAGGGTTAGGGTTCGGGCTAGGGTTAGGGTTAGGGGACGGGGACGGTTTAGGGTCCAGGTGAGGGTACGGCAACGCTTTAGGGGGAGCGTGCGTGCGAGGGCACGGGTTAGTGTTAGCGTACGGGTTAGGATTAGGGGACGGGTGAGGGTCAGGCTTCGGGGAACGGTTAGTGTTCGGGCTAGGGTAAGGGTTAGGGGACGGGGACGGTTTAGGGTCCAGGTGAGGGTACGGCAATGCTTTAGGGGGAGCGTGCATGTGAGGGCGCGGGTTAGTGTTAGCGTACAGCTTAGGATTAGGGGACGGGTGAGGGTCAGGCTTCGGGGAAGGGTTAGGGTTAGGGTTCGGGCTAGGGTTAGGGTTATGGGACGGGGACGGTTTAGGGTCCATGTGAGGGTACGGCAACGCTTTAGGGGGAGCGTGCGTGTGAGGGCGCGAGTTAGTGTTAGCGTATGGGTTAGGATTAGGGGACGGGTGAGGGTCAGGCTTCGTGGAAGGGTTAGTGTTACGGTTCGGGCTATGGTTAGGGTTAGGGGACGGGGACGGGTTAGGGTCCAGGTGAGGGTACGGCAACGCTTTAGCGGGAGCGTGTGTGTGAGGGCGCGGGTTAGTGTTAGCGTACGGGTTAGGATTAGGGGACGGGTGAGGGTCAGGCTTCGGGGAAGGGTTAGGGTTAGGGTTCGGGCTAGGGTTAGGGTTAGGGGACGGGGACGGTTTAGGGTCCAGGTGAGGGTACGGCAACGCTTTAGGGGGAGCGTGCGTGTGAGGGCGTGGGTTAGTGTTAGCGTACGGGTTAGGATTAGGGGACGGGTGAGGGTCAGGCTTCGGGGAAGGGTTAGGGTTAGGGTTCGGGCTAGGGTTAGGGTTAGGGGACGGGTACGGTTTAGGGTCCAGGTGAGGGTACGGCAACGCTTTAGGGGGAGCGTGCGTTTGAGGGCGCAGGTTAGTGTTAGCGTACGGGTTAGGATTAGGGGACGGGTGAGGGTCAGGCTTCGGGGAAGTGTTAGGGTTAGGGTTTGGGCTAGGGTTAGGGTTAGGGGACGGGGACGGTTTAGGGTCCAGGTGAGGTTATGGCAATGCTTTAGGGGGAGCGTGGGTGTGAGGGCGTGGGTTAGTGTTAACGTACGGGTTAGGATTAGGGGACGGGTGAGGGTCAGGCTTCGGGGAAGTGTTAGGGTTAGGGTTCGGGCTAGGGTTAGGGTTAGGGGACGGGGACGGTTTAGGGTCCAGGTGAGGGTACGGCAACGCTTTAGGGGGAGCGTGCGTGTGAGGGCGCGGGTTAGTGTTAGCGTACGGGTTAAGATTAGGGGACGGATGAGGGTCAGGCTTCGGGGAAGGGTTAGGGTTAGGGTTCGGGTAGGGTTAGGGTTAGGGGACGGGGACGGTTTAGGGTCCAGGTGAGGGTACGGCAACGCTTCAGGGGGAGCGTGCGTGTGAGGGCGCGGGTTAGTGTTAGCGTACGGGTTAGGATTAGGGGGCGGGTGAGGGTCAGGCTTCGGGGAAGGGTTAGGGTTAGGGTTCGGGCTAGGGTTAGGGTTAGGGGACGGGGACGGTTTAGCGTCCAGGTGAGGGTACGGCAACGCTTTAGGGAAAGCGTGCGTGTGAGGGCGCGGGTTAGTGTTAGCGTACGGGTTAGGATTAGGGGACGGGTGAGGGTCAGGCTTCGGGGAAGGGTTAGGGTTAGGGTTCGGGCTAGGGTTAGGGTTAGGGGACGGGGACGGTTTAGGGTCCAGGTGAGGGTACGGCAACGCTTTAGGGGAAGCGTGCGTGTGAGGGCGCGGGTTAGTGTTAGCGTACGGGTTAGGATTAGGGGACGGGTGAGGGTCAGGCTTCGGGGAAGGGTTAGATTTAGGGTTCGGGCTAGGGTTAGGGTTAGGGGACGGGGACGGTTTAGGGTCCAGGTGAGGGGACGGCAACGCTTTAGGGGGAGCGTGCGTGTGAGAGCGCAGGTTAGTGTTAGCGTACGGGTTAGGATTAGGGGACGGGTGAGGGTCAGGCTTCGGGGAAGGGTTAGGGTTAGGGTTCGGGCTAGGGTTAGGGTTAGGGGACGGGGACGGTTTAGGGTCCAGGTGAGGGTACGGCAACGCTTTAGGGGGAGCGTGCGTGTGAGGGCGCGGGTTAGTGTTAGCGTACGGGTTAGGATTAGGGGACGGGTGAGGGTCAGGCTTCGGGGAAGGGTTAGGGTTAGGGTTCGGGCTAGGGTTAGGGTTAGGGGACGGGGACGGTTTAGGGTCCAGGTGAGGGTACGGCAACGCTTTAGGGGGAGCGTGCGTGTGAGGGCGCGGGTTAGTGTTAGCGTACGGGTTAGGATTAGGGGACGGGTGAGGGTCAGGCTTCGGGGAAGGGTTAGGGTTAGGGTTCGGGCTAGGGTTAGGGTTAGGGGACGGGGACGGTTTAGGGTCCAGGTGAGGGTACGGCAACGCTTTAGGGGGAGCGTGCGTGTGAGGGCGCGGGTTAGTGTTAGCGTACGGGTTAGGATTAGGGGACGGGTGAGGCTCAGGCTTCGGGGAAGGGTTAGGGTTAGGGTTCGGTCTAGGGTTAGGGTTAGGGGACGGGGACGGTTTAGGGTCCAGGTGAGGGTACGGCAACGCTTTAGGGGGAGCGTGCGTGTGAGGGCGCGGGTTAGTGTTAGCGTACGGGTTAGGATTAGGGGACGGGTGAGGGTCAGACTTTGGAGAAGGGTTAGGGTTAGGGTTCGGGCTAGGGTTAGGGTTAGGGGACGGGGACGGTTTAGGGTCCAGGTGAGGGTACGGCAACGCTTTAGGGGGAGCGTGCGTGTGAGGGCGCGGGTTAGTGTTAGCGTACGGGTTAGGATTAGGGGACGGGTGAGGGTCAGGCTTCGGGGAAGGGTTAGGGTTAGGGTTCGGGCTAGGGTTAGGGTTAGGGGACGGGGACGGTTTAGGGTCCAGGTGAGGGTACGGCAACGCTTTAGGGGGACCGTGCGTGTGAGGGCGCGGGTTAGTGTTAGCGTACGGGTTAGGATTAGGGGACGGGTGAGGGTCAGGCTTCGGGGAAGGGTTAGGGTTAGGGTTCGGGCTAGGGTTAGGGTTAGGGGACGGGGACGGTTTAGGGTCCAGGTGAGGGTACGGCAACGCTTTAGGGGGAGCGTGCGTGTGAGGGCGCGGGTTAGTGTTAGCGTACGGGTTAGGATTAGGGGACGGGTGAGGGTCAGGCTTCGGGGAAGGGTTAGGGTTAGGGTTCGGGCTAGGGTTAGGGTTAGGGGACGGGGACGGTTTAGGGTCCAGGTGAGGGTACGGCAACGCTTTAGGGGGAGCGTGCGTGTGAGGGCGCGGGTTAGTGTTAGCGTACGGGTTAGGATTAGGGGACGGGTGAGGCTCAGGCTTCGGGGAAGGGTTAGGGTTAGGGTTCGGTCTAGGGTTAGGGTTAGGGGACGGGGACGGTTTAGGGTCCAGGTGAGGGTACGGCAACGCTTTAGGGGGAGTGTGCGTGTGAGGGCGCGGGTTAGTGTTAGCGTACGGGTTAGGATTAGGGGACGGGTGAGGGTCAGGCTTTGGAGAAGGGTTAGGGTTAGGGTTCGGGCTAGGGTTAGGGTTAGGGGACGGGGACGGTTTAGGGTCCAGGTGAGGGTACGGCAACGCTTTAGGGGGAGCGTGCGTGTGAGGGCGGGGGTTAGTGTTAGCGTACGGGTTAGGATTAGGGGACGGGTGAGGGTCAGGCTTCGGGGAAGGGTTAGGGTTAGGGTTCGGGCTAGGGTTAGGGTTAGGGGACGGGGACGGTTTAGGGTCCAGGTGAGGGTACGGCAACGCTTTAGGGGGAGCGTGCGTGTGAGGGCGCGGGTTAGTGTTAGCGTACGGGTTAGGATTAGGGGACGGGTGAGGGTCAGGCTTCGGGGAAGGGTTAGGGTTAGGGTTCGGGCTAGGGTTAGGGTTAGGTGACGGGGACGGTTTAGGGTCCAGGTGAGGGTACGGCAACGCTTTAGGGGGAGCGTGCGTGTGAGGGCGCGGGTTAGTGTTAGCGTACGGGTTAGGATTAGGGGACGGGTGAGGGTCAGGCTTTGGGGAAGTGTTAGGTTTAGGGTTCGGGCTAGGGTTGGGGTTAGGGGACGGGGACGGTTTAAGGTCCAGGTGAGGGTACGGCAACGCTTTAGGGGGAGCGTGCGTGTGAGGGCGCGGGTTAGTGTTAGCGTACTGGTTAGGATTAGGGGACGGGTGAGGGTCAGGCTTCGGGGAAGGGTTAGGGTTAGGGTTCGGGCTAGGGTTAGGGTTAGGGGACGGGGACGGTTTAGGGTCCAGGTGAGGGTACGGCAACGCTTTAGGGGGAGCGTGCGTGTGAGGGCGCGGGTTAGTGTTAGCGTACGGGTTAGGATTAGGGGACGGGTGAGGGTCAGGCTTCGGGGAAGGGTTAGGGTTAGGGTTCGGGCTAGGGTTAGGGTTAGGGGACGGGGACGGTTTAGGGTCCAGGTGAGGGTACGGCAACGCTTTAGGGGGAGCGTGCGTGTGAGGGCGCGGGTTAGTGTTAGCGTACGGGTTAGGATTAGGGGACGGGTGAGGCTCAGGCTTCGGGGAAGGGTTAGGGTTAGGGTTCGGTCTAGGGTTAGGGTTAGGGGACGGGGACGGTTTAGGGTCCAGGTGAGGGTACGGCAACGCTTTAGGGGGAGTGTGCGTGTGAGGGCGCGGGTTAGTGTTAGCGTACGGGTTAGGATTAGGGGACGGGTGAGGGTCAGGCTTTGGAGAAGGGTTAGGGTTAGGGTTCGGGCTAGGGTTAGGGTTAGGGGACGGGGACGGTTTAGGGTCCAGGTGAGGGTACGGCAACGCTTTAGGGGGAGCGTGCGTGTGAGGGCGGGGGTTAGTGTTAGCGTACGGGTTAGGATTAGGGGACGGGTGAGGGTCAGGCTTCGGGGAAGGGTTAGGGTTAGGGTTCGGGCTAGGGTTAGGGTTAGGGGACGGGGACGGTTTAGGGTCCAGGTGAGGGTACGGCAACGCTTTAGGGGGAGCGTGCGTGTGAGGGCGCGGGTTAGTGTTAGCGTACGGGTTAGGATTAGGGGACGGGTGAGGGTCAGGCTTCGGGGAAGGGTTAGGGTTAGGGTTCGGGCTAGGGTTAGGGTTAGGTGACGGGGACGGTTTAGGGTCCAGGTGAGGGTACGGCAACGCTTTAGGGGGAGCGTGCGTGTGAGGGCGCGGGTTAGTGTTAGCGTACGGGTTAGGATTAGGGGACGGGTGAGGGTCAGGCTTTGGGGAAGTGTTAGGTTTAGGGTTCGGGCTAGGGTTGGGGTTAGGGGACGGGGACGGTTTAAGGTCCAGGTGAGGGTACGGCAACGCTTTAGGGGGAGCGTGCGTGTGAGGGCGCGGGTTAGTGTTAGCGTACTGGTTAGGATTAGGGGACGGGTGAGGGTCAGGCTTCGGGGAAGGGTTAGGGTTAGGGTTCGGGCTAGGGTTAGGGTTAGGGGACGGGGACGGTTTAGGGTCCAGGTGAGGGTACGGCAACGCTTTAGGGGGAGCGTGTGTGTGAGGGCGTGGGTTAGTGTTAGCGTACGGGTTAGGATTAGGGGACGGGTGAGGGTCAGGCTTCGGGGAAGGGTTAGGGTTAGGGTTCGGGCTAGGGTTAGGGTTAGGGGACGGGGACGGTTTAGGGTCCAGGTGAGGGTACGGCAACGCTTTAGGGCGAGCGTGCGTGTGAGGGCGTGGGTTAGTGTTAGAGTACGGGTTAGGATTAGGGGACGGGTGAGTGTCAGGCTTCGGGGAAGGGTTAGGGTTAGGGTTCGGGCTAGGGTTAGGGTTAGGGGACGGGGACGGTTTAGGGTCCAGGTGAGGGTACGGCAACGATTTAGGGGGAGCGTGCGTGTGAGGGCGCGGGTTAGTGTTAGCGTACAGGTTAGGATTAGGGGACGGGTGAGGGTCAGGCTTCGGGGAAGGGTTAGGTTTAGGGTTCGGGCTAGGGATAGGGTTAGGGGACGGGGACGGTATAGGGTCCAGGTGAGGGTACGGCAACGGTTGAGGGGGAGCGTGCGTGTGAGGGCGTGGGTTAGTGTTAGCGTACGGGTTAGGATTAGGGGACGGGTGAGGGTCAGGCTTCGGGGAAGGGTTAGGGTTAGGGTTCGGTCTAGGGTTAGGGTTAGGGGACGGGGACGGTTTAGGGTCCACGTGAGGGTACGGCAATGCTTTAGGGGGAGCGTGCGTGTGAGGGCGCGGGTTAGTGTTAGCGTACGGGTTAGGATTAGGGGACGGGTGAGGGTCAGGCTTCTGGGAAGAGTTAGGGTTATGGTTCGGGCTAGGGTTAGGGTTAGGGGACGGGGACGGTTTAGGGTCCAGGTGAGGGTATGGCAACGCTTCAGGGGGAGCGTGCGTGTGAGGGCGCGGGTTAGTGTTAGCGTACGGGTTAGGATTAGGAGACGGGTGAGGGTCAGGCTTCGGGGAAGGGTTAGGGTTAGGGTTCGGGCTAGGGTTAGGGTTAGGGGACGGGGACGGTTTAGGGTCCAGGTGAGGGTATGGCAACGCTTTAGGGGGAGCGTGCGTGTGAGGGCGCGGGTTAGTGTTAGCGTACGGGTTAGGATTAGGGGACGGGTGAGGGTCAGGCTTCGGGGAAGGGTTAGGGTTCGGGCTAGGGTTAGGGTTAGGGGACGGGGACGGTTTAGGGTCCAGGTGAGGGTACGGCAACGCTTTAGGGGGAGCGTGCGTGTGAGGGCGTGGGTTAGTGTTAGCGTACGGGTTAGGATTAGGGGACGGGTGAGGGTCAGGCTTCGGGGAAGGTTTAGGGTTAGGGTTCGGGCTAGGGTTAGGGTTAGGGGACGGGGACGGTTTAAGGTCCAGGTGAGGGTACGGCAACGCTTTAGGGGGAGCGTGCGTGTGAGGGCGCGGGTTAGTGTTAGCGTACGGTTTAGCATTAGGGGACGGGTGAGGGTCAGGCTTCGGGGAAGGGTTAGGGTTAGGTTTCGGGCTAGGCTTAGGGTTAGGGGACGGGGATGGGATAGGATCCAGGTGAGGGTACGGCAACGCTTTAGGGGGAGCGTGCGTGTGAGGGCGCGGGTTAGTGTTAGCGTACGGGTTAGGATTAGGGGACGGGTGAGGGTCAGGCTTCGGGGAAGGGTTAGGGTTAGGGTTCGGTCTAGGGTTAGGGTTAGGGGACGGGGACGGTTTAGGGTCCAGGTGAGGGTACGGCAACGCTTTAGGGGGAGCGTGCGTGTGAGGGCGCGGGTTAGTGTTAGCGTATGGGTTAGGATTAGGGGACGGGTGAGGGTCAGGCTTCGGGGAAGGGTTAGGGATAGGGTTCGGGCTAGGGTTAGGGTTAGGGGACGGGGACGGTTTAGGGTCCAGGTGAGGGTACGGCAACGCTTTAGGGGGAGCGTGCGTGTGAGGGCGCGGGTTAGTGTTAGCGTATGGGTTAGGATTAGGGGACGGGTGAGGGTCAGGCTTCGGGGAAGGGTTAGGGTTAGGGTTCGGGCTAGGGTTAGGTTTAGGGGA
The DNA here is from genome assembly GCF_949987515.2 of Delphinus delphis. Taxonomy (NCBI): domain Eukaryota; kingdom Metazoa; phylum Chordata; class Mammalia; order Artiodactyla; family Delphinidae; genus Delphinus; species Delphinus delphis. The sequence goes on along the minus strand of NW_027192685.1, from coordinate 36,595 downwards.
CGGGGACGGTTTAGGGTCCAGGTGAGGGTACGGCAACGCTTTAGGGGGAGCGTGCGTGTGAGGGTGCGGGTTAGTGTTAGCGTACGGGTTAGTATTAGGGGACGGGTGAGGGTCAGGCTTCGGGGAAGGGTTAGGGTTAGGGTTCGGGCTAGGGTTAGGGTTAGGGGACGGGGACGGTTTAGGGTCCAGGTGAGGGTACGGCAACGCTTTAGGGGGAGCGTGCGTGTGAGGGGGCGGGTTAGTGTTAGCGTACGTGTTAGGATTAGGGGACGGGTGAGGGTCAGGCTTCGGGGAAGGGTTAGGGTTAGGGTTCGGGCTAGGGTTAGGGTTAGGGGACGGGGACGGTTTAGGGTCCAGGTGAGGGTACGGCAACGCTTTAGGGGGAGCGTGCGTGTGAGGGCGCGGGTTAGTGTTAGCGTACGGGTTAAGATTAGGGGACGGGTGAGGGTCAGGCTTCGGGGAAGGGTTAGGGTTAGGGTTCGGGTAGGGTTAGGGTTAGGGGACGGGGACGGTTTAGGGTCCAGGTGAGGGTACGGCAACGCTTCAGGGGGAGCGTGCGTGTGAGGGCGCGGGTTAGTGTTAGCGTACGGGTTAGGATTAGGGGGCGGGTGAGGGTCAGGCTTCGGGGAAGGGTTAGGGTTAGGGTTCGGGCTAGGGTTAGGGTTAGGGGACGGGGACGGTTTAGGGTCCAGGTGAGGGTACGGCAACGCTTTAGGGGGAGCGTGGGTGTGAGGGCGCGGGTTAGTGTTAGCGTACTGGTTAGGATTAGGGGACGGGTGAGGGTCAGGCTTCGGGGAAGGGTTAGGGTTAGGGTTCGGTCTAGGGTTAGGGTTAGGGGACGGGGACGGTTTAGGGTCCAGGTGAGGGTACGGCAACGCTTTAGGGCGAGTGTGCGTGTGAGGGCGCGGGTTAGTGTTAGCGTACGGGTTAGGATTAGGGGACGGGTGAGGTTCAGGCTTCGGGGAAGGGTTAGGGTTCGGGCTAGGGTTAGGGTTAGGGGACGGGGACGGTTTAGGGTCCAGGTGAGGGTACGGCAACGCTTTAGGGGGAGCGTGCGTGTGAGGGCGTGGGTTAGTGTTAGCGTACGGGTTAGGATTAGGGGACGGGTGAGGGTCAGGCTTCGGGGAAGGGTTAGGGTTAGGGTTCGGGCTAGGGTTAGGGTTAGGGGACGGGTACGGTTTAGGGTCCAGGTGAGGGTACGGCAACGCTTTAGGGGGAGCGTGCGTGTGAGGGCGCGGGTTAGTGTTAGCGTACGGGTTAGGATTAGGGGACGGGTGAGGGTCAGGCTTCTGGGAAGGGTTAGGGTTAGGGTTCGGGCTAGGGTTAGGGTTAGGGGACGGGGATAGTTTAGGGTCCAGGTGAGGGTACGGCAACGCTTTAGGGGGAGCGTGGGTGTGAGGGCGTGGGTTAGTGTTAGCGTACGGGTTAGGATTAGGGGACGGGTGAGGGTCAGGCTTCGGGGAAGGGTTAGGGTTAGGGTTCGGGCTAGGGTTAGGGTTAGGGGACGGGGACGGTTTAGGGTCCAGGTGAGGGTACGGCAACGCTTTAGGGGGAGCGTGCGTGTGCGGACGCGTGTTAGTGTTAGCGTACGGGTTAGGATTAGGGGACGGGTGAGGGTCAGGCTTCGGGGAAGGGTTAGGGTTAGGGTTCGGGCTAGGGTTAGGGTTAGGGGACGGGGACGGTTTAGGGTCCAGGTGAGGGTATGGCAACGCTTTAGGGGGAGCGTGCGTGTGAGGGCGCGGGTTAGTGTTAGCGTACGGGTTAGGATTAGGGGACGGGTGAGGGTCAGGCTTCGGGGAAGGGTTAGGGTTCGGGCTAGGGTTAGGGTTAGGGGACGGGGACGGGTTAGGGTCCAGGTGAGGGTACGGCAACGCTTTAGGGGGAGCGTGCGTGTGAGGGCGCGGGTTAGTGTTAGCGTACGGGTTAGGATTAGGGGACGGGTGAGGGTCAGGCTTCGGGGAAGGGTTAGGGTTCGGGCTAGGGTTAGGGTTAGGGGACGGGGACGGTTTAGGGTTCAGGTGAGGGTACGGCAACGCTTTAGGGGGAGCGTGCGTGTGAGGGCGCGGGTTAGTGTTAGCGTACGGTTTAGGATTAGGGGACGGGTGAGGGTCAGGCTTCGGGGAAGTGTTAGGGTTAGGGTTCGGGCTAGGCTTAGGGTTAGGGGACGGGGATGGGATAGGATCCAGGTGAGGGTACGGCAACGCTTTAGGGGGAGCGTGCGTGTGAGGGCGCGGGTTAGTGTTAGCGTACGGGTTAGGATTAGGGGACGGGTGAGGGTCAGGCTTCGGGGAAGGGTTAGGGTTAGGGTTCGGTCTAGGGTTAGGGTTAGGGGACGGGGACGGTTTAGGGTCCAGGTGAGGGTACGGCAACGCTTTAGGGGAAGCGTGTGTGTGAGGGCGCGGGTTAGTGTTAGCGTATGGGTTAGGATTAGGGGACGGGTGAGGGTCAGGCTTCGGGGAAGGGTTAGGGATAGGGTTCGGGCTAGGGTTAGGGTTAGGGGACGGGGACGGTTTAGGGTCCAGGTGAGGGTACGGCAACGCTTTAGGGGGAGCGTGCGTGTGAGGGCGCGGGTTAGTGTTAGCGTACGGGTTAGGATTAGGGGACGGGTGAGGGTCAGGCTTCGGGGAAGGGTTAGGGTTAGGGTTCGGGCTAGGGTTAGGGTTAGGGGACGGGGACGGTTTAGGGTCCAGGTGAGGGTACGGCAACGCTTTAGAGGGAGCGTGCGTGTGAGGGTGCGGGTTAGTGTTAGCGTACGGGTTAGTATTAGGGGACGGGTGAGGGTCAGGCTTCGGGGAAGGGTTAGGGTTAGGGTTCGGGCTAGGGTTAGGGTTAGGGGACGGGGACGGTTTAGGGTCCAGGTGAGCGTACGGCAACGCTTTAGGGGGAGCGTGCGTGTGAGGGCGCGGGTTAGTGTTAGCGTACGGGTTAGGATTAGGGGACGGGTGAGAGTCAGGCTTCGGGGAAGGGTTAGGGTTAGGGTTCGGTCTAGGGTTAGGGTTAGGGGACGGGGACGGTTTAGGGTCAAGGTGAGGGTACGGCAACGCTTTAGGGTGAGCGTGCGTGTGAGGGCGCGGGTTAGTGTTAGCGTACGGGTTAGGATTAGGGGACGGGTGAGGGTCAGGCTTCGGGGAAGGGTTAGGGTTAGGGTTCGGGCTAGGGTTAGGGTTAGGGGACGGGGACGGTTTAGGGTCCAGGTGAGGGTACGGCAACGCTTTAGGGGGAGCGTGGGTGTGAGGGCGCGGGTTAGTGTTAGCGTACGGGTTAGGATTAGGGGACGGGTGAGGGTCAGGCTTCGGGGAAGAGTTAGGGTTAGGGTTCGGTCTAGGGTTAGGGTTAGGGGACGGGGACGGTTTAGGGTCCAGGTGAGGGTACGGCAACGCTTTAGGGCGAGTGTGCGTGTGAGGGCGCGGGTTAGTGTTAGCGTACGGGTTAGGATTAGGGGACGGGTGAGGTTCAGGCTTCGGGGAAGGGTTAGGGTTAGGGTTCGGGCTAGGGTTAGGGTTAGGGGACGGGGACGGTTTAGGGTCCAGGTGAGGGTACGGCAACGCTTTAGGGGGAGCGTGCGTGTGAGGGCGTGGGTTAGTGTTAGCGTACGGGTTAGGATTAGGGGACGGGTGAGGGTCAGGCTTCGGGGAAGGGTTAGGGTTAGGGTTCGGGCTAGGGTTAGGGTTAGGGGACGGGTACGGTTTAGGGTCCAGGTGAGGGTACGGCAACGCTTTAGGGGGAGCGTGCGTGTGAGGGCGTGGGTTAGTGTTAGCGTACGGGTTAGGATTAGGGGACGGGTGAGGGTCAGGCTTCGGGGAATGGTTAGGGTTAGGGTTCGGGCTACGGTTAGGGGACGGGAACGGTTTAGGGTCCAGGTGAGGGTACGGCAATGTTTTAGGGGGAGCGTGCGTGTGAGGGGGCGGGTTAGTGTTAGCGTACGTGTTAGGATTAGGGGACGGGTGAGGGTCAGGCTTCGGGGAAGGGTTAGGGTTAGGGTTCGGGCTAGGGTTAGGGTTAGGGGACGGGGACGGTTTAGGGTCCAGGTGAGGGTACGGCAACGCTTTAGGGGGAGCGTGCGTGTGAGGGCGCGGGTTAGTGTTAGCGTTCGGGTTAAGATTAGGGGACGGGTGAGGGTCAGGCTTCGGGGAAGGGTTAGGGTTAGGGTTCGGGTAGGGTTAGGGTTAGGGGACGGGGACGGTTTAGGGTCCAGGTGAGGGTACGGCAACGCTTCAGGGGGAGCGTGCGTGTGAGGGCGCGGGTTAGTGTTAGCGTACGGGTTAGGATTAGGGGGCGGGTGAGGGTCAGGCTTCGGGGAAGGGTTAGGGTTAGGGTTCGGGCTAGGGTTAGGGTTAGGGGATGGGGACGGTTTAGCGTCCAGGTGAGGGTACGGCAACGCTTTAGGGGAAGCGTGCGTGTGAGGGCGCGGGTTAGTGTTAGCGTACGGGTTAGGATTAGGGGACGGGTGAGGGTCAGGCTTCGGGGAAGGGTTAGGGTTAGGGTTCGGGCTAGGGTTAGGGTTAGGGGTCGGGGACGGTTTAGGGTCCAGGTGAGGGTACGGCAACGCTTTAGGGGAAGCGTGCGTGTGAGGGCGCGGGTTAGTGTTAGCGTACGGGTTAGGATTAGGGGACGGGTGAGGGTCAGGCTTCGGGGAAGGGTTAGATTTAGGGTTCGGGCTAGGGTTAGGGTTAGGGGACGGGGACGGTTTAGGGTCCAGGTGAGGGTACGGCAACGCTTTAGGGGGAGCGTGCGTGTGAGAGCGCAGGTTAGTGTTAGCGTACGGGTTAGGATTAGGGGACGGGTGAGGGTCAGGCTTCGGGGAAGGGTTAGGGTTAGGGTTCGGGCTAGGGTTAGGGTTAGGGGACGGGGACGGTTTAGGGTCCAGGTGAGGGTACGGCAACGCTTTAGGGGGAGCGTGCGTGTGAGGGCGCGGGTTAGTGTTAGCGTACGGGTTAGGATTAGGGGACGGGTGAGGGTCAGGCTTCGGGGAAGGGTTAGGGTTAGGGTTCGGGCTAGGGTTAGGGTTAGGGGACGGGGACGGTTTAGGGTCCAGGTGAGGGTACGGCAACGCTTTAGGGGGAGCGTGCGTGTGAGGGCGCGGGTTAGTGATAGCGTACGGGTTAGGATTAGGGGACGGGTGAGGGTCAGGCTTCGGGGAAGGGTTAGGGTTAGGGTTCGGGCTAGGGTTAGGGTTAGGGGACGGGGACGGTTTAGGGTCCAGGTGAGGGTACGGCAACGCTTTAGGGGGAGCGTGCGTGTGAGGGCGCGGGTTAGTGTTAGCGTACGGGTTAGGATTAGGGGACGGGTGAGGGTCAGGCTTCGGGGAAGGGTTAGGGTTAGGGTTCGGTCTAGGGTTAGGGTTAGGGGACGGGGACGGTTTAGGGTCCAGGTGAGGGTACGGCAACGCTTTAGGGGGAGCGTGCGTGTGAGGGCGCGGGTTAGTGTTAGCGTACGGGTTAGGATTAGGGGACGGGTGAGGGTCAGACTTTGGAGAAGGGTTAGGGTTAGGGTTCGGGCTAGGGTTAGGGTTAGGGGACGTGGACGGTTTAGGGTCCAGTTGAGGGTACGGCAACGCTTTAGGGGGAGCGTGCGTGTGAGGGCGGGGGTTAGTGTTAGCGTACGGGTTAGGATTAGGGGACGGGTGAGGGTCAGGCTTCGGGGAAGGGTTAGGGTTAGGGTTCGGGCTAGGGTTAGGGTTAGGGGACGGGGACGGTTTAGGGTCCAGGTGAGGGTACGGCAACGCTTTAGGGGGAGCGTGCGTGTGAGGGCGCGGGTTAGTGTTAGCGTACGGGTTAGGATTAGGGGACGGGTGAGGGTCAGGCTTCGGGGAAGGGTTAGGGTTAGGGTTCGGGCTAGGGTTAGGGTTAGGGGACGGGGACGGTTTAGGGTCCAGGTGAGGGTACGGCAACGCTTTAGGGGGAGCGTGCGTGTGAGGGCGCGGGTTAGTGTTAGCGTACGGGTTAGGATTAGGGGACGGGTGAGGGTCAGGCTTCGGGGAAGGGTTAGGGTTAGGGTTCGGGCTAGGGTTAGGGTTAGGGGACGGGGACGGTTTAGGGTCCAGGTGAGGGTACGTCAACGCTTTAGGGGGAGCGTGCGTGTGAGGGCGCGGGTTAGTGTTAGCGTACGGGTTAGGATTAGGGGACGGGTGAGGCTCAGGCTTCGGGGAAGGGTTAGGGTTAGGGTTCGGTCTAGGGTTAGGGTTAGGGGACGGGGACGGTTTAGGGTCCAGGTGAGGGTACGGCAACGCTTTAGGGGGAGCGTGCGTGTGAGGGCGCGGGTTAGTGTTAGCGTACGGGTTAGGATTAGGGGACGGGTGAGGGTCAGGCTTTGGAGAAGGGTTAGGGTTAGGGTTCGGGCTAGGGTTAGGGTTAGGGGACGGGGACGGTTTAGGGTCCAGGTGAGGGTACGGCAACGCTTTAGGGGGAGCGTGCGTGTGAGGGCGGGGGTTAGTGTTAGCGTACGGGTTAGGATTAGGGGACGGGTGAGGGTCAGGCTTCGGGGAAGGGTTAGGGTTAGGGTTCGGGCTAGGGTTAGGGTTAGGGGACGGGGACGGTTTAGGGTCCAGGTGAGGGTACGGCAACGCTTTAGGGGGAGCGTGCGTGTGAGGGCGCGGGTTAGTGTTAGCGTACTGGTTAGGATTAGGGGACGGGTGAGGGTCAGGCTTTGGGGAAGTGTTAGGTTTAGGGTTCGGGCTAGGGTTAGGGTTAGGGGACGGGGACGGTTTAGGGTCCAGGTGAGGGTACGGCAACGCTTTAGGGGGAGCGTGCGTGTGAGGGCGCGGATTAGTGTTAGCGTACTGGTTAGCATTAGGGGACGGGTGAGGGTCAGGCTTCGGGGAAGGGTTAGGGTTAGGTTTCGGGCTAGGCTTAGGGTTAGGGGACGGGGATGGGATAGGATCCAGGTGAGGGTACGGCAACGCTTTAGGGGGAGCGTGCGTGTGAGGGCGCGGGTTAGTGTTAGCGTACGGGTTAGGATTAGGGGACGGGTGAGGGTCAGGCTTCGGGGAAGGGTTAGGGTTAGGGTTCGGTCTAGGGTTAGGGTTAGGGGACGGGGACGGTTTAGGGTCCAGGTGAGGGTACGGCAACGCTTTAGGGGGAGCGTGTGTGTGAGGGCGCGGGTTAGTGTTAGCGTACGGGTTAGGATTAGGGGACGGGTGAGGGTCAGGCTTCGGGGAAGGGTTAGGGTTAGGGTTCGGTCTAGGGTTAGGGTTAGGGGACGGGGACGGTTTAGGGTCCAGGTGAGGGTACGGCAACGCTTTAGGGCGAGTGTGCGTGTGAGGGCGCGGGTTAGTGTTAGCGTACAGGTTAGGATTAGGGGACGGGTGAGGTTCAGGCTTCGGGGAAGGGTTAGGGTTAGGGTTCGGGCTAGGGTTAGGGTTAGGGGACGGGGACGGTTTAGGGTCCAGGTGAGGGTACGGCAACGCTTTAGGGGGAGCGTGCGTGTGAGGGCGTGGGTTAGTGTTAGCGTACGGGTTAGGATTAGGGGACGGGTGAGGGTCAGGCTTCGGGGAAGGGTTAGGGTTAGGGTTCGGGCTAGGGTTAGGGTTAGGGGACGGGTACGGTTTAGGGTCCAGGTGAGGGTACGGCAACGCTTTAGGGGGAGCGTGCGTGTGAGGGCGCAGGTTAGTGTTAGCGTACGGGTTAGGATTAGGGGACGGGTGAGGGTCAGGCTTCTGGGAAGGGTTAGGGTTAGGGTTCGGGCTAGGGTTAGGGTTAGGGGACGGGGACAGTTTAGGGTCCAGGTGAGGGTACGGCAACGCTTTAGGGGGAGCGTGGGTGTGAGGGCGTGGGTTAGTGTTAGCGTACGGGTTAGGATTAGGGGACAGGTGAGGGTCAGGCTTCGGGGAAGGGTTAGGGTTAGGGTTCGGGCTAGGGTTAGGGTTAGGGGACGGGGACGGTTTAGGGTCCAGGTGAGGGTACGGCAACGCTTTAGGGGGAGCGTGCGTGTGCGGACGCGTGTTAGTGTTAGCGTACGTGTTAGGATTAGGGGACGGGTGAGGGTCAGGCTTCGGGGAAGGGTTAGGGTTAGGGTTCGGGCTAGGGTTAGGGTTAGGGGACGGGGACGGTTTAGGGTCCAGGTGAGGGTATGGCAACGCTTTAGGGGGAGCGTGCGTGTGAGGGCGCGGGTTAGTGTTAGCGTACGGGTTAGGATTAGGGGACGGGTGAGGGTCAGGCTTCGGGGAAGGGTTAGGGTTCGGGCTAGGGTTAGGGTTAGGGGACGGGGACGGTTTAGGGTCCAGGTGAGGGTACGGCAACGCTTTAGGGGGAGCGTGCGTGTGAGGGCGCGGGTTAGTGTTAGCATACGGGTTAGGATTAGGGGACGGGTGAGGGTCAGGCTTCGGGGAAGGGTTAGGGTTCGGGCTAGGGTTAGGGTTAGGGGACGGGGACGGTTTAGGGTCCAGTTGAGGGTACGGCAACGCTTTAGGGGGAGCGTGCATGTGAGGGCGCGGGTTAGTGTTAGCGTACGGTTTAGGATTAGGGGACGGGTGAGGGTCAGGCTTCGGGGAAGTGTTAGGGTTAGGGTTCGGGCTAGGCTTAGGGTTAGGGGACGGGGATGGGATAGGATCCAGGTGAGGGTACGGCAACGCTTTAGGGGGAGCGTGCGTGTGAGGGCGCGGGTTAGTGTTAGCGTACGGGTTAGGATTAGGGGACGGGTGAGGGTCAGGCTTCGGGGAAGGGTTAGGGTTAGGGTTCGGTCTAGGGTTAGGGTTAGGGGACGGGGACGGTTTAGGGTCCAGGTGAGGGTACGGCAACGCTTTAGGGGAAGCGTGTGTGTGAGGGCGCGGGTTAGTGTTAGCGTATGGGTTAGGATTAGGGGACGGGTGAGGGTCAGGCTTCGGGGAAGGGTTAGGGATAGGGTTCGGGCTAGGGTTAGGGTTAGGGGACGGGGACGGTTTAGGGTCCAGGTGAGGGTACGGCAACGCTTTAGGGGGAGCGTGCGTGTGAGGGCGCGGGTTAGTGTTAGCGTACGGGTTAGGATTAGGGGACGGGTGAGGGTCAGGCTTCGGGGAAGGGTTAGGGTTAGGGTTCGGGCTAGGGTTAGGGTTAGGGGACGGGGACGGTTTAGGGTCCAGGTGAGGGTACGGCAACGCTTTAGAGGGAGCGTGCGTGTGAGGGTGCGGGTTAGTGTTAGCGTACGGGTTAGTATTAGGGGACGGGTGAGGGTCAGGCTTCGGGGAAGGGTTAGGGTTAGGGTTCGGGCTAGGGTTAGGGTTAGGGGACGGGGACGGTTTAGGGTCCAGGTGAGGGTACGGCAACGCTTTAGGGGGAGCGTGCGTGTGAGGGCGCGGGTTAGTGTTAGCGTACGGGTTAGGATTAGGGGACGGGTGAGGGTCAGGCTTCGGGGAAGGGTTAGGGTTAGGGTTCGGTCTAGGGTTAGGGTTAGGGGACGGGGACGGTTTAGGGTCAAGGTGAGGGTACGGCAACGCTTTAGGGTGAGCGTGCGTGTGAGGGCGCGGGTTAGTGTTAGCGTACGGGTTAGGATTAGGGGACGGGTGAGGGTCAGGCTTCGGGGAAGGGTTAGGGTTAGGGTTCGGGCTAGGGTTAGGGTTAGGGGACGGGGACGGTTTAGGGTCCAGGTGAGGGTACGGCAACGCTTTAGGGGGAGCGTGGGTGTGAGGGCGCGGGTTAGTGTTAGCGTACGGGTTAGGATTAGGGGACGGGTGAGGGTCAGGCTTCGGGGAAGGGTTAGGGTTAGGGTTCGGTCTAGGGTTAGGGTTAGGGGACGGGGACGGTTTAGGGTCCAGGTGAGGGTACGGCAACGCTTTAGGGCGAGTGTGCGTGTGAGAGCGCAGGTTAGTGTTAGCGTACGGGTTAGGATTAGGGGACGGGTGAGGTTCAGGCTTCGGGGAAGGGTTAGGGTTAGGGTTCGGGCTAGGGTTAGGGTTAGGGGACGGGGACGGTTTAGGGTCCAGGTGAGGGTACGGCAACGCTTTAGGGGGAGCGTGCGTGTGAGGGCGTGGGTTAGTGTTAGCGTACGGGTTAGGATTAGGGGACGGGTGAGGGTCAGGCTTCGGGGAAGGGTTAGGGTTAGGGTTCGGGCTAGGGTTAGGGTTAGGGCACGGGGACGGTTTAGGGTCCAGGTGAGGGTACGGCAACGCTTTAGGGGGAGCGTGCGTGTGAGGGCGCAGGTTAGTGTTAGCGTACGGGTTAGGATTAGGGGACGGGTGAGGGTCAGGCTTCGGGGAAGGGTTAGGGTTAGGGTTCGGGCTAGGGTTAGGGTTAGGGGACGGGGACGGTTTAGGGTCCAGGTGAGAGTACGGCAACGCTTTAGGGGGAGCATGGGTGTGAGGGCGTGGGTTAGTGTTAGCGTACGGGTTAGGATTAGGGGACGGGTGAGGGTCAGGCTTCGGGGAAGGGTTAGGGTTAGGGTTCGGGCTAGGGTTAGGGTTAGGGGACGGGGCGGTTTAGGGTCCAGGTGAGGGTACGGCAACGCTTTAGGGGGAGCGTGCGTGTGCGGACGCGTGTTAGCGTTAGCGTACGGGTTAGGATTAGGGGACGGGTGAGGGTCAGGCTTCGGGGAAGGGTTAGGGTTAGGGTTCGGGCTAGGGTTAGGGTTAGGGCACGGGGACGGTTTAGGGTCCAGGTGAGGGTATGGCAACGCTTTAGGGGGAGCGTGCGTGTGAGGGCCTGGGTTAGTGTTAGCGTACGGGTTAGGATTAGGGGACGGGTGAGGGTCAGGCTTCGGGGAAGGGTTAGTGTTAGGGTTCGGGCTAGGGTTAGGGTTAGGGGACGGGGACGGTTTAGGGTCCAGGTGAGGGTACGGCAACGCTTTAGGGGGAGCGTGCGTGTGAGGGCGCGGGTTAGTGTTAGCGTACGGGTTAGGATTAGGGGACGTGTGAGTGTCAGGCTTCGGGGAAGGGTTAGGGTTAGGGTTCGGGCTAGGGTTAGGGTTAGGGGACGGGGACGGTTTAGGGTCCAGGTGAGGGTACGGCAACGCTTTAGGGGGAGCGTGAGTGTGAGGGCGTGGGTTAGTGTTAGCGTACGGGTTAGGATTAGGGGACGGGTGAGGGTCAGGCTTCGGGTAAGTGTTAGTGTTAGGGTTCGGGCTAGGGTTAGGGTTAGGGGACGGGGACGGGATAGGATCCAGGTGAGGGTACGGCAACGCTTTAGCGGGAGTGTGCGTGTGAGGGCGCGGGTTAGTGTTAGCGTACGGGTTAGGATTAGGGGACGGGTGAGGGTCAGGCTTCGGGGAAGGGTTAGGGTTAGGGTTCGGGCTAGGGTTAGGGTTAGGGGACGGGGACGGTTTAGGGTCCAGGTGAGGGTACGGCAACGCTTTAGGGGGAGCGTGCGTGTGAGGGCGCAGGTTAGTGTTAGCGTACGGGTTAGGATTAGGGGACGGGTGAGGGTCAGGCTTCGGGGAAGGGTTAGGGTTCGGGTTCGGGCTAGGGTTAGGGTTAGGGGACGGGGACGGTTTAGGGTCCAGGTGAGGGTACGGCAACGCTTTAGGGGGAGCGTGCGTGTGAGGGCGCGGGTTAGTGTTAGCGTACGGGTTAGGATTAGGGGACGGGTGAGGGTCAGGCTTCGGGGAAGGGTTAGGGTTAGGGTTCGGGCTAGGGTTAGGGTTAGGGGACGGGGACGGTTTAGGGTCCAGGTGAGGGTACGGCAACGCTTTAGGGGGAGCGTGCGTGTGAGGGCGCGGGTTAGTGTTAGCGTACGGGTTAGGATTAGGGGACGGGTGAGGGTCAGGCTTCGGGGAAGGGTTAGGGTTAGGGTTCGGGCTAGGGTTAGGGTTAGGGGACGGGGACGGTTTAGGGTCCAGGTGAGGGTACGGCAACTCTTTAGGGGGAGCGTGCGTGTGAGGGCGCGGGTTAGTGTTAGCGTACGGGTTACGATTAGGGGACGGGTGAGGCTCAGGCTTCGGGGAAGGGTTAGGGTTAGGGTTCGGGCTAGGGTTAGGGTTAGGGGACGGGGACGGTTTAGGGTCCAGGTGAGGGTACGGCAACGCTTTAGGGGGAGAGTGCGTGTGAGGGCGCGGGTTAGTGTTAGCGTACGGGTTAGGATTAGGGGACGCGTGAGGGTCAGGCTTCGGGGAAGGGTTAGGGTTAGGGTTCGGGCTAGGGTTAGGGTTAGGGGACGGGGACGGTTTAGGGTCCAGGTGAGGGTACGGCAACGCTTTAGGGGGAGCGTGCGTGTGAGGGCGGGGGTTAGTGTTAGCGTACGGGTTAGGATTAGGGGACGGGTGAGGGTCAGGCTTCGGGGAAGGGTTAGGGTTAGGGTTCGGGCTAGGGTTAGGGTTAGGGGACGGGGACGGTTTAGGGTCCAGGTGAGGGTACGGCAACGCTTTAGGGGGAGCGTGCGTGTGAGGGCGCGGGTTAGTGTTAGCGTACGGGTTAGGATTAGGGGACGGGTGAGGGTCAGGCTTCGGGGAAGTGTTAGGTTTAGGGTTCGGGCTAGGGTTAGGGTTAGGGGACGGGGAGGGTTTAGGGTCCAGGTGAGGGTACGGCAACGCTTTAGGGGGAGCGTGCGTGTGAGGGCGCGGGTTAGTGTTAGCGTACTGGTTAGGATTAGGGGACGGGTGAGGGTCAGGCTTCGGGGAAGGGTTAGGGTTAGGGTTCGGGCTAGGGTTAGGGTTAGGGGACGGGGACGGTTTAGGGTCCAGGTGAGGGTACGGCAACGCTTTAGGGGGAGCGTGTGTGTGAGGGCGTGGGTTAGTGTTAGCGTACGGGGTAGGATTAGGGGACGGGTGAGGGTCAGTCTTCGGGGAAGGGTTAGGGTTAGGGTTCGGGCTAGGGTTAGGGTTAGGGGACGGGGACGGTTTAGGGTCCAGGTGAGGGTACGGCAACGCTTTAGGGCGAGCGTGCGTGTGAGGGCGTGGGTTAGTGTTAGAGTACGGGTTAGGATTAGGGGACGGGTGAGGGTGAGGCTTCGGGGAAGGGTTAGGGTTAGGGTTCGGGCTAGGGTTAGGGTTAGGTGACGGGGACGGTTTAGGGTCCAGGTGAGGGTACGGCAACGCTTTAGGGGGAGCGTGCGTGTGAGGGCGCGGGTTAGTGTTAGCGTACGGGTTAGGATTAGGGGACGGGTGAGGGTCAGGCTTCAGGGAAGGATTAGGGTTAGGGTTCGGGCTAGGGTTAGGGTTAGGGGACGGGGACGGTTTAGGGTCCAGGTGAGGGTACGGCAACGCTTTAGGGGGAGCGTGCGTGTGAGGGCGCGGGTTAGTGTTAGCGTACGGGTTAGGATTAGGGGACGGGTGAGGGTCAGGCTTCGGGGAAGGCTTAGGGTTAGGGTTCGGGCTAGGGTTAGGGTTAGGGGATGGGGACGGTTTAGGGTCCAGGTGAGGGTACGGCAACGCTTTAGGGGGAGCGTGCGTGTGAGGGCGCGGGTTAGTGTTAGCGTACGGGTTAGGATTAGGGGACGGGTGAGGGTCAGGCTTCGGGGAAGGGTTAGGGTTAGGGTTCGGGCTAGGGTTAGGGTTAGGGGACGGGGACGGTTTAGGGTCCAGGTGAGGGTACGGCAACGCTTTAGGGGGAGCGTGCGTGTGAGGGCGCGGGTTAGTGTTAGCGTACGGGTTAGGATTAGGGGACGGGTGAGGGTCAGGCTTCGGGGAAGGGTTAGGGTTAGGGTTCGGGCTAGGGTTAGGGTTACGGGACGGGGACGGTTTAGGGTCCAGGTGAGGGTACGGCAACGCTTTACGGGGAGCGTGCGTGTGAGGGCGCGGGTTAGTGTTAGCGTACGGGTTAGGATTAGGGGACGGGTGAGGGTCAGGCTTCGGGGAAGGTTTAGGGTTAGGGTTCGGGCTAGGGTTAGGGTTAGGGGACGGGGACGGTTTAGGGTCCAGGTGAAGGTACGGCAACGCTTTAGGGGGAGCGTGCGTGTGAGGGCGTGGGTTAGTGTTAGCGTACGGGTTAGGATTAGGGGACGGATGAGGGTCAGGCTTCGGGGAAGGGTTAGGGTTAGGGTTCGGGCTACGGTTAGGGTTAGGGGACGGGGACGGTTTAGTATCCAGGTGAGGGTACGGCAACGCTTTAGGGGGAGCGTGCGTGTGAGGGCACGGGTTAGTGTTAGCGTACGGGTTAGGATTAGGGGACGGGTGAGGGTCAGGCTTCGGGGAAGGGTTACGGTTAGGGTTCGGGCTAGGGTTAGGGTTAGGGGACGGGGACGGTTTAGGGTCCAGGTGAGGGTACGGCAACACTTTAGGGCGAGCGTGCGTGTGAGGGCGCGGGTTAGTGTTAGCGTACGGGTTAGGATTAGGGGACGGGTGAGGGTCAGGCTTCGGGGAAGGGTTAGGGTTAGGGTTCGGGCTAGGGTTAGGGTTAGGGGACGGGGACGGTTGAGGGTCCAGGTGAGGGTACGGGAACGCTTTAGGGGGAGCGTGGGTGTGAGGGCGCGGGTTAGTGTTAGCGTACGGGTTAGGATTAGGGGACGGGTGAGGGTCAGGCTTCGGGGAAGGGTTAGGGTTAGGGTTCGGTCTAGGGTTAGGGTTAGGGGACGGGGACGGTTTAGGGTCCAGGTGAGGGTACGGCAACGCTTTAGGGCGAGTGTGCGTGTGAGGGCGCGGGTTAGTGTTAGCGTACGGGTTAGGATTAGGGGACGGGTGAGGGTCAGACTTCGGGGAAGGGTTAGGGTTAGGGTTCGGGCTAGGGTTAGGGTTAGGGGACGGGGACGGTTTAGGGTCCAGGTGAGGGTACGGCAACGCTTTAGGGGGAGCGTGCGTGTGAGGGCGCGGGTTAGTGTTAGCGTACGGGTTAGGATTAGGGGACGGGTGAGCGTCAGGCTTCGGGGAAGGGTTAGGGTACGGGCTAGGGTTAGGGTTACAGGACGGGGACGGTTTAGGGTCCAGGTGAGGGTACGGCAACGCTTTAGGGGGAGCGTGCGTGTGAGGGCGCGGGTTAGTGTTAGCGTACGGGTTAAGATTAGGGGACGGGTGAAGGTCAGGTTTCGGGGAAGGTTTACGGTTAGGGTTCGGGCTAGGGTTAGGGTTAGGGGACGGGGACGGTTTAAGGTCCAGGTGAGGGTACGGCAACGCTTTCGGGGGAGCGTGCGTGTGAGGGCGCGGGTTAGTGTTAGCGTACGGGTTAGGATTAGGGGACGGGTGAGGGTCAGGCTTCGGGGAAGGGTTAGGGTTAGGGTTCGGGCTAGGGTTAGGGTTAGGGGACGGGGACGGTTTAGGGTCCAGGTGAGGGTACGGCAACGCTTTAGGGGGAGCGTGGGTGTGAGAGCGCGGGTTAGTGTTAGCGTACGGGTTAGGATTAGGGGACGGGTGAGGGTCAGGCTTCGGGGAAGGGTTAGGGTTAGGGTTCGGTCTAGGGTTAGGGTTAGGGGACGGGGACGGTTTAGGGTCCAGGTGAGGGTACGGCAACGCTTTAGGGCGAGTGTGCGTGTGAGGGCGTGGGTTAGTGTTAGCGTACGGGTTAGGATTAGGGGACGGGTGAGGGTCAGACTTCGGGGAAGGGTTAGGGTTAGGGTTCGGGTTAGGGTTAGGGTTAGGGGACGGGGACGGTTTAGGGTCCAGGTGAGGGTATGGCAACGCTTTAGGGGGAGCGTGCGTGTGAGGGCGCGGGTTAGTGTTAGCGTACGGGTTAGGATTAGGGGACGGGTGAGCGTCAGGCTTCGGGGAAGGGTTAGGGTTCGGGCTAGGGTTAGGGTTACAGGACGGGGACGGTTTAGGGTCCAGGTGAGGGTACGGCAACGCTTTAGGGGGAGCGTGCGTGTGAGGGCGCGGGTTAGTGTTAGCGTACGGTTTAGGATTAGGGGACGGGTGAAGGTCAGGTTTCGGGGAAGGTTTACGATTAGGGTTCGGGCTAGGGTTAGGGTTAGGGGACGGGGACGGTTTAAGGTCCAGGTGAGGGTACGGCAACGCTTTCGGGGGAGCGTGCGTGTGAGGGCGTGGGTTAGTGTTAGCGTACGGGTTAGGATTAGGGGACGGGTGAGGGTCAGGCTTTGGGGAAGGTTTAGGGTTAGGGTTCGGGCTAGAGTTAGGGTTAGGGGACGGGGACGGTTTAGGGTCCAGGTGAGGGTACGGCAACGCTTTAGGGGGAGTGTGCGTGTGTGGGCGCGGGTTAGTGTTAGAGTGCGGGTTAGGATTAGGGGACGGGTTAGGGTCAGGCTTCGGGGAAGGGTTAGGCTTAGTGTTCGGGCTAGGGTTAGGGTTACGGGACAGGGACGGTTTAGGGTCCAGGTGAGGGTACAGCAACGCTTTAGGGGGAGCGTGCGTGTGAGGGCGCGTGTTAGTGTTAGCGTACGGGTTAGGATTAGGGGACGGGTGAGGGTCAGGCTTCGGGGAAGGGTTAGGGTTAGGGTTCGGGCTAGGGTTAGGGTTAGGGGACGGGGACGGTTTAGGGTCCAGGTGAGGGTACGGCAACGCTTTAGGGGGAGCGTGCGTGTGAGGGCGCGGGTTAGTGTTAGCGTACGGGTTAGGATTAGGGGACGGGTGAGGGTCAGGCTTCGGGGAAGTGTTAGGGTTAGGGTTCGGGCTAGGGTTAGGGTTAGGGGACGGGGACGGTTTAGGGTCCAGGTGAGGGTACGGCAACGCTTTAGGGGGAGTGTGCGTGTGAGGGCGCGGGTTAGTGTTAGCGTACTGGTTAGGATTAGGGGACGGGTGAGGGTCAGGCTTCGGGGAAGGGTTAGGGTTAGGGTTCGGGCTAGGGTTAGGGTTAGGGGACGGGGACGGTTTAGGGTCCAGGTGAGGGTACGGCAACGCTTTAGGGGGAGCGTGCGTGTGAGGGCGTGGGTTATTGTTAGCGTACGGGTTAGGATTAGGGGACGGGTGAGGGTCAGGCTTCGGGGAAGGGTTAGGGTTAGGGTTCGGGCTAGGGTTAGGGTTAGGGGACGGGGACGGTTTAGGGTCCAGGTGAGGGTACGGCAACGCTTTAGGGCGAGCGTGCGTGTGAGGGCGTGGGTTAGTGTTAGCGTACGGGTTAGGATTAGGGGACGGGTGTGGGTCAGGCTTCGGGGAAGGGTTAGGGTTAGGGTTCGGGCTAGGGTTAGGGTTAGGGGACGGGGACGGTTTAGGGTCCAGGTGAGGGTACGGCAACGCTTTAGGGGGAGCGTGCGTGTGAGGGCGCGGGTTAGTGTTAGCGTACGGGTTAGGATTAGGGGACGGGTGAGGGTCAGGCTTCGGGGAAGGGTTAGGGTTAGGGTTCGGGCTAGGGTTAGGGTTAGGGGACGGGGACGGTTTAGGGTCCAGGTGAGGGTACGGCAACGGTTTAGGGGGAGCGTGCGTGTGAGGGCGCGGGTTAGTGTTAGCGTACGGGCTAGGATTAGGGGACGGGTGAGGGTCAGGCTTTGGGGAAGGGTTAGGGTTAGGGTTCGGGCGAGGGTTAGGGTTAGGGGACGGGGAGGGTGTAGGGTCCAGGTGAGGGTACGGGAACGCTTTAGGGGGAGCGTGCGTGTGAGGGCGCGGGTTAGTGTTAGCGTACGGGTTAGGATTAGGGGACGGGTGAGTGTCAGGCTTCGGGGAAGAGTTAGGGTTAGGGTTCGGGCCAGGGTTAGGGTTAGGGGACGGAGACGGTTTAGGGTCCAGGTGAGGGTACGGCAACGGTTTAGGGGGAGCGTGCGTGTGAGGGCGCGGGTTAGTGTTAGCGTACGGCTTAGGATTAGGGGACGGGTGAGGGTCAGGCTTCGGGGAAGGGTTAGGGTTAGGGTTCGGGCTAGGGTTAGGGTTAGGGTACGGGTACGGTTTAGGGTCCAGGTGAGGGTACGGCAACGCTTTAGGGGGAGCGTGCGTGTGAGGGCGCGGGTTAGTGTTAGCGTACGGCTTAGGATTAGGGTACGGGTGAGGGTCAGGCTTCAGGGAAGAGTTAGGGTTAGGGTTCGGCCTAGGGTTAGGGTTAGGGGACGGGGACGGTTTAGGGTCCAGGTGAGGGTACGGCAACGCTTTAGGGGGAGCGTGCGTGTGAGGGCGTGGGTTAGTGTTAGCGTACGGGTTAGGATTAGGGGACGGGTGAGGGTCAGGCTTCGGGGAAGGGTTAGGGTTAGGGTTCGGGCTACGGTTATGGGACGGGAACGGTTTAGGGTCCAGGTGAGGGTACGGCAATGCATTAGGGGGAGCGTGCGTGTGAGGGCGCGGGTTAGTGTTAGCGTACGGGTTAGGATTAGGGGACGGGTGAGGGTCAGGCTTCGGGGAAGGGTTAGGGTTAGGGTTCGGGCTAGGGTTAGGGTTAGGGGACGGGGACGGTTTAGGGTCCAGGTGAGGGTACGGCAACGCTTTAGGGGGAGCGTGCGTGTGAGGGGGCGGGTTAGTGTTAGCGTACGGGTTAGGATTAGGGGACGGGTGAGGGTCAGGCTTCGGGGAACGGTTAGGGTTCGGGCTAGGGTAAGGGTTAGGGGACGGAGACGGTTTAGGGTCCAGGTGAGGGTACGGCAACGCTTTAGGGGGAGCGTGCATGTGAGGGCGCGGGTTAGTGTTAGCGTACGGCTTAGGATTAGGGGACGGGTGAGGGTCAGGCTTCGGGGAAGGGTTAGGTTTAGGGTTCGGGCTAGGGTTAGGGTTATGGGACGGGGACGGTTTAGGGTCCATGTGAGGGTACGGCAACGCTTTAGGGGGAGCGTGCGTGTGAGGGCGCGAGTTAGTGTTAGCGTATGGGTTAGGATTAGGGGACGGGTGAGCGTCAGGCTTCGGGGAAGGGTTAGTGTTACGGTTCGGGCTATGGTTAGGGTTAGGGGACGGGGACGGGTTAGGGTCCAGGTGAGGGTACGGCAACGCTTTAGCGGGAGCGTGCGTGTGAGGGCGCGGGTTAGTGTTAGCGTACGGGTTAGGATTAGGGGACGGGTGAGGGTCAGGCTTCGGGGAAGGGTTAGGGTTAGGGTTCGGGCTAGGGTTAGGGTTAGGGGACGGGGACGGTTTAGGGTCCAGGTGAGGGTACGGCAACGCTTTAGGGGGAGCGTGCGTGTGAGGGCGTGGGTTAGTGTTAGCGTACGGGTTAGGATTAGGGGACGGGTGAGGGTCAGGCTTCGGGGAAGGGTTAGGGTTAGGGTTCGGGCTAGGGTTAGGGTTAGGGGACGGGTACGGTTTAGGGTCCAGGTGAGGGTACGGCAACGCTTTAGGGGGAGCGTGCGTTTGAGGGCGCGGGTTAGTGTTAGCGTACGGGTTAGGATTAGGGGACGGGTGAGGGTCAGGCTTCGGGGAAGGGTTAGGGTTAGGGTTCGGACTAGGGTTAGGGTTAGGGGACGGGGACGGTTTAGGGTCCAGGTGAGGGTATGGCAACGCTTTAGGGGGAGCGTGGGTGTGAGGGCGTGGGTTAGTGTTAACGTACGGGTTAGGATTAGGGGACGGGTGAGGGTCAGGCTTCGGGGAAGTGTTAGGGTTAGGGTTCGGGCTAGGGTTAGGGTTAGGGGACGGGGACGGTTTAGGGTCCAGGTGAGGGTACGGCAACGCTTTAGGGGGAGCGTGCGTGTGAGGGCGCGGGTTAGTGTTAGCGTACGGGTTAAGATTAGGGGACGGGTGAAGGTCAGGTTTCGGGGAAGGTTTACGGTTAGGGTTCGGGCTAGGGTTAGGGTTAGGGGACGGGGACGGTTTAAGGTCCAGGTGAGGGTACGGCAACGCTTTCGGGGGAGCGTGCGTGTGAGGGCGCGGGTTAGTGTTAGCGTACGGGTTAGGATTAGGGGACGGGTGAGGGTCAGGCTTCGGGGAAGGGTTAGGGTTAGGGTTCGGGCTAGGGTTAGGGTTAGGGGACGGGGACGGTTTAGGGTCCAGGTGAGGGTACGGCAACGCTTTAGGGGGAGCGTGGGTGTGAGAGCGCGGGTTAGTGTTAGCGTACGGGTTAGGATTAGGGGACGGGTGAGGGTCAGGCTTCGGGGAAGGGTTAGGGTTAGGGTTCGGTCTAGGGTTAGGGTTAGGGGACGGGGACGGTTTAGGGTCCAGGTGAGGGTACGGCAACGCTTTAGGGCGAGTGTGCGAGTGAGGGCGTGGGTTAGTGTTAGCGTACGGGTTAGGATTAGGGGACGGGTGAGGGTCAGACTTCGGGGAAGGGTTAGGGTTAGGGTTCGGGTTCGGGTTAGGGTTAGGGGACGGGGACGGTTTAGGGTCCAGGTGAGGGTATGGCAACGCTTTAGGGGGAGCGTGCGTGTGAGGGCGCGGGTTAGTGTTAGCGTACGGGTTAGGATTAGGGGACGGGTGAGCGTCAGGCTTCGGGGAAGGGTTAGGGTTCGGGCTAGGGTTAGGGTTACAGGACGGGGACGGTTTAGGGTCCAGGTGAGGGTACGGCAACGCTTTAGGGGGAGCGTGCGTGTGAGCGCGCGGGTTAGTGTTAGCGTACGGTTTAGGATGAGGGGACGGGTGAAGGTCAGGTTTCGGGGAAGGTTTACGGTTAGGGTTCGGGCTAGGGTTAGGGTTAGGGGACGGGGACGGTTTAAGGTCCAGGTGAGGGTACGGCAACGCTTTCGGGGGAGCGTGCGTGTGAGGGCGTGGGTTAGTGTTAGCGTACGGGTTAGGATTAGGGGACGGGTGAGGGTCAGGCTTCGGGGAAGGTTTAGGGTTAGGGTTCGGGCTAGAGTTAGGGTTAGGGGACGGGGACGGTTTAGGGTCCAGGTGAGGGTACGGCAACGCTTTAGGGGGAGTGTGCGTGTGAGGGCGCCGGTTAGTGTTAGAGTGCGGGTTAGGATTAGGGGACGGGTTAGGGTCAGGCTTCGGGGAAGGGTTAGGGTTAGGGTTCGGGCTAGGGTTAGGGTTACGGGACAGGGACGGTTTAGGGTCCAGGTGAGGGTACAGCAACGCTTTAGGGGGAGCGTGCGTGTGAGGGCGCGGGTTAGTGTTAGCGTACGGGTTAGGATTAGGGGACGGGTGAGGGTCAGGCTTCGGGGAAGGGTTAGGGTTAGGGTTCGGGCTAGGGTTAGGGTTAGGGGACGGGGACGGTTTAGGGTCCAGGTGAGGGTACGGCAACGCTTTAGGGGGAGCGTGCGTGTGAGGGCGCGGGTTAGTGTTAGCGTACGGGTTAGGATTAGGGGACGGGTGAGGGTCAGGCTTCGGGGAAGTGTTAGGGTTAGGGTTCGGGCTAGGGTTAGGGTTAGGGGACGGGGACGGTTTAGGGTCCAGGTGAGGGTACGGCAACGCTTTAGGGGGAGCGTGCGTGTGAGGGCGCGGGTTAGTGTTAGCGTACTGGTTAGGATTAGGGGACGGGTGAGGGTCAGGCTTCGGGGAAGGGTTAGGGTTAGGGTTCGGGCTAGGGTTAGGGTTAGGGGACGGGGACGGTTTAGGGTCCAGGTGAGGGTACGGCAACGCTTTAGGGGGAGCGTGCGTGTGAGGGCGTGGGTTATTGTTAGCGTACGGGTTAGGATTAGGGGACGGGTGAGGGTCAGGCTTCGGGGAAGGGTTAGGGTTAGGGTTCGGGCTAGGGTTAGGGTTAGGGGACGGGGACGGTTTAGGGTCCAGGTGAGGGTACGGCAACGCTTTAGGGCGAGCGTGCGTGTGAGGGCGTGGGTTAGTGTTAGCGTACGGGTTAGGATTAGGGGACGGGTGTGGGTCAGGCTTCGGGGAAGGGTTAGGGTTAGGGTTCGGGCTAGGGTTAGGGTTAGGGGACGGGGACGGTTTAGGGTCCAGGTGAGGGTACGGCAACACTTTAGGGGGAGCGTGCGTGTGAGGGCGCGTGTTAGTGTTATCGTACGGGTTAGGATTAGGGGACGGGTGAGGGTCAGGCTTCGGGGAAGGGTTAGGGTTAGGGTTCGGGCTAGGGTTAGGGTTAGGGGACGGGGACGGTTTAGGGTCCAGGTGAGGGTATGGCAACGCTTTAGGGGGAGCGTGGGTGTGAGGGCGTGGGTTAGTGTTAACGTACGGGTTAGGATTAGGGGACGGGTGAGGGTCAGGCTTCGGGGAAGTGTTAGGGTTAGGGTTCGGGCTAGGGTTAGGGTTAGGGGACGGGGACGGTTTAGGGTCCAGGTGAGGGTACGGCAACGCTTTAGGGGGAGCGTGCGTGTGAGGGCGCGGGTTAGTGTTAGCGTACGGGTTAAGATTAGGGGACGGGTGAAGGTCAGGTTTCGGGGAAGGTTTACGGTTAGGGTTCGGGCTAGGGTTAGGGTTAGGGGACGGGGACGGTTTAAGGTCCAGGTGAGGGTACGGCAACGCTTTCGGGGGAGCGTGCGTGTGAGGGCGCGGGTTAGTGTTAGCGTACGGGTTAGGATTAGGGGACGGGTGAGGGTCAGGCTTCGGGGAAGGGTTAGGGTTAGGGTTCGGGCTAGGGTTAGGGTTAGGGGACGGGGACGGTTTAGGGTCCAGGTGAGGGTACGGCAACGCTTTAGGGGGAGCGTGGGTGTGAGAGCGCGGGTTAGTGTTAGCGTATGGGTTAGGATTAGGGGACGGGTGAGGGTCAGGCTTCGGGGAAGGGTTAGGGTTAGGGTTCGGTCTAGGGTTAGGGTTAGGGGACGGGGACGGTTTAGGGTCCAGGTGAGGGTACGGCAACGCTTTAGGGCGAGTGTGCGTGTGAGGGCGTGGGTTAGTGTTAGCGTACGGGTTAGGATTAGGGGACGGGTGAGGGTCAGACTTCGGGGAAGGGTTAGGGTTAGGGTTCGGGTTAGGGTTAGGGTTAGGGGACGGGGACGGTTTAGGGTCCAGGTGAGGGTATGGCAACGCTTTAGGGGGAGCGTGCGTGTGAGGGCGCGGGTTAGTGTTAGCGTATGGGTTAGGATTAGGGGACGGGTGAGCGTCAGGCTTCGGGGAAGGGTTAGGGTTCGGGCTAGGGTTAGGGTTACAGGACGGGGACGGTTTAGGGTCCAGGTGAGGGTACGGCAACGCTTTAGGGGGAGCGTGCGTGTGAGGGCGCGGGTTAGTGTTAGCGTACGGTTTAGGATGAGGGGACGGGTGAAGGTCAGGTTTCGGGGAAGGTTTACGGTTAGGGTTCGGGCTAGGGTTAGGGTTAGGGGACGGGGACGGTTTAAGGTCCAGGTGAGGGTACGGCAACGCTTTCGGGGGAGCGTGCGTGTGAGGGCGTGGGTTAGTGTTAGCGTACGGGTTAGGATTAGGGGACGGGTGAGGGTCAGGCTTCGGGGAAGGTTTAGGGTTAGGGTTCGGGCTAGAGTTAGGGTTAGGGGACGGGGACGGTTTAGGGTCCAGGTGAGGGTACGGCAACGCTTTAGGGGGAGTGTGCGTGTGAGGGCGCGGGTTAGTGTTAGAGTGCGGGTTAGGATTAGGGGACGGGTTAGGGTCAGGCTTCGGGGAAGGGTTAGGGTTAGGGTTCGGGCTAGGGTTAGGGTTACGGGACAGGGACGGTTTAGGGTCCAGGTGAGGGTACAGCAACGCTTTAGGGGGAGCGTGCGTGTGAGGGCGCGGGTTAGTGTTAGCGTACGGGTTAGGATTAGGGGACGGGTGAGGGTCAGGCTTCGGGGAAGGGTCAGGGTTAGGGTTCGGGCTAGGGTTAGGGTTAGGGGACGGGGACGGTTTAGGGTCCAGGTGAGGGTACGGCAACGCTTTAGGGGGAGCGTGCGTGTGAGGGCGCGGGTTAGTGTTAGCGTACGGGTTAGGATTAGGGGACGGGTGAGGGTCAGGCTTCGGGGAAGTGTTAGGGTTAGGGTTCGGGCTAGGGTTAGGGTTAGGGGACGGGGACGGTTTAGGGTCCAGGTGAGGGTACGGCAACGCTTTAGGGGGAGCGTGCGTGTGAGGGCGCGGGTTAGTGTTAGCGTACTGGTTAGGATTAGGGGACGGGTGAGGGTCAGGCTTCGGGGAAGGGTTAGGGTTAGGGTTCGGGCTAGGGTTAGGGTTAGGGGACGGGGACGGTTTAGGGTCCAGGTGAGGGTACGGCAACGCTTTAGGGGGAGCGTGCGTGTGAGGGCGTGGGTTATTGTTAGCGTACGGGTTAGGATTAGGGGACGGGTGAGGGTCAGGCTTCGGGGAAGGGTTAGGGTTAGGGTTCGGGCTAGGGTTAGGGTTAGGGGACGGGGACGGTTTAGGGTCCAGGTGAGGGTACGGCAACGCTTTACGGCGAGCGTGCGTGTGAGGGCGTGGGTTAGTGTTAGCGTACGGGTTAGGATTAGGGGACGGGTGTGGGTCAGGCTTCGGGGAAGGGTTAGGGTTAGGGTTCGGGCTAGGGTTAGGGTTAGGGGACGGGGACGGTTTAGGGTCCAGGTGAGGGTACGGCAACACTTTAGGGGGAGCGTGCGTGTGAGGGCGCGTGTTAGTGTTAGCGTACGGGTTAGGATTAGGGGACGGGTGAGGGTCAGGCTTCGGGGAAGGGTTAGGGTTAGGGTTCGGGCTAGGGTTAGGGTTAGGGGACGGGGACGGTTTAGGGTCCAGGTGAGGGTATGGCAACGCTTTAGGGGGAGCGTGCGTGTGAGGGCGCGGGTTAGTTTTAGCGTACGGGTTAGGATTAGGGGACGGGTGAGGGTCAGGCTTCGGGGAAGGGTTAGGGTTCGGGCTAGGGTTAGGGTTAGGGGACGGGGACGGTTTAGGGTCCAGGTGAGGGTACGGCAACGCTTTAGGGGGAGCGTGCGTGTGAGGGCGCGGGTTAGTGTTAGCGTACGGGTTAGGATTAGGGGACGGGTGAGGGTCAGGCTTCGGGGAAGGTTTAGGGTTAGGGTTCGGGCTAGGGTTAGGGTTAGGGGACGGGGACGGTTTAAGGTCCAGGTGAGGGTACGGCAACGCTTTAGGGGGAGCGTGCGTGTGAGGGCGCGGGTTAGTGTTAGCGTACGGTTTAGGATTAGGGGACGGGTGAGGGTCAGGCTTCGGGGAAGGGTTAGGGTTAGGGTTCGGGCTAGGCTTAGGGTTAGGGGACGGGGATGGGATAGGATCCAGGTGAGGGTACGGTAACGCTTTAGGGGGAGCATGCGTGTGAGGGCGCGGGTTAGTGTTAGCGTACGGGTTAGGATTAGGGGACGGGTGAGGGTCAGGCTTCGGGGAAGGGTTAGGGTTAGGGTTCGGTCTAGGGTTAGGGTTAGGGGACGGGGACGGTTTAGGGTCCAGGTGAGGGTACGGCAACGCTTTAGGGGGAGCGTGCGTGTGAGGTCGCGGGTTAGTGTTAGCGTATGGGTTAAGATTAGGGGACGGGTGAGGGTCAGGCTTCGGGGAAGGGTTAGGGATAGGGTTCGGGCTAGGGTTAGGGTTAGGGGACGGGGACGGTTTAGGGTCCAGGTGAGGGTACGGCAACGCTTTAGGGGGAGCGTGCGTGTGAGGGCGCGGGTTAGTGTTAGCGTACGGGTTAGGATTAGGGGACGGGTGAGGGTCAGGCTTCGGGGAAGGGTTAGGGTTAGGGTTCGGGCTAGGGTTAGGGTTAGGGGACGGGGACGGTTTAGGGTCCAGGTGAGGGTACGGCAACGCTTTAGGGGGAGCGTGCGTGTGAGGGCGTGGGTTAGTGTTAGCGTACGGGTTAGGATTAGGGGACGGGTGAGGGTCAGGCTTCGGGGAAGGGTTAGGGTTAGGGTTCGGGCTAGGGTTAGGGTTAGGGGACGGGTACGGTTTAGGGTCCAGGTGAGGGTACGGCAACGCTTTAGGGGGAGCGTGCGTGTGAGGGCGCGGGTTAGTGTTAGCGTACGGGTTAGGATTAGGGGACGGGTGAGGGTCAGGCTTCGGGGAAGGGTTAGAGTTAGGGTTCGGGCTAGGGTTAGGGTTAGGGGACGGGGACGGTTTAGGGTCCAGGTGAGGGTACGGCAACGCTTTAGGGGGAGCGTGGGTGTGAGGGCGTGGGTTAGTATTAGCGTACGGGTTAGGATTAGGGGACAGGTGAGGGTCAGGCTTCGGGGAAGGGTTAGGGTTAGGGTTCGGGCTAGGGTTAGGGTTAGGGGACGGGGACGGTTTAGGGTCCAGGTGAGGGTACGGCAACGCTTTAGGGGGAGCGTGCGTGTGCGGACGCGTGTTAGTGTTAGCGTACGGGTTAGGATTAGGGGACGGGTGAGGGTCAGGCTTCGGGGAAGGGTTAGGGTTAGGGTTCGGGCTAGGGTTAGGGTTAGGGGACGGGGACGGTTTAGGGTCCAGGTGAGGGTATGGCAACGCTTTAGGGGGAGCGTGCGTGTGAGGGCGCGGGTTAGTGTTAGCGTACGGGTTAGGATTAGGGGACGGGTGAGCGTCAGGCTTCGGGGAAGGGTTAGGGTTCGGGCTAGGGTTAGGGTTACAGGACGGGGACGGTTTAGGGTCCAGGTGAGGGTACGGCAACGCTTTAGGGGGAGCGTGCGTGTGAGGGCGCGGGTTAGTGTTAGCGTACGGTTTAGGATGAGGGGACGGGTGAAGGTCAGGTTTCGGGGAAGGTTTACGGTTAGGGTTCGGGCTAGGGTTAGGGTTAGGGGACGGGGACGGTTTAAGGTCCAGGTGAGGGTACGGAAACGCTTTCGGGGGAGCGTGCGTGTGAGGGCGTGGGTTAGTGTTAGCGTACGGGTTAGGATTAGGGGACGGGTGAGGGTCAGGCTTCGGGGAAGGTTTAGGGTTAGGGTTCGGGCTAGAGTTAGGGTTAGGGGACGGGGACGGTTTAGGGTCCAGGTGAGGGTACGGCAACGCTTTAGGGGGAGTGTGCGTGTGAGGGCGCGGGTTAGTGTTAGAGTGCGGGTTAGGATTAGGGGACGGGTTAGGGTCAGGCTTCGGGGAAGGGTTAGGGTTAGGGTTCGGGCTAGGGTTAGGGTTACGGGACAGGGACGGTTTAGGGTCCAGGTGAGGGTACAGCAACGCTTTAGGGGGAGCGTGCGTGTGAGGGCGCGGGTTAGTGTTAGCGTACGGGTTAGGATTAGGGGACGGGTGAGGGTCAGGCTTCGGGGAAGGGTTAGGGTTAGGGTTCGGGCTAGGGTTAGGGTTAGGGGACGGGGACGGTTTAGGGTCCAGGTGAGGGTACGGCAACGCTTTAGGGGGAGCGTGCGTGTGAGGGCGCGGGTTAGTGTTAGCGTACGGGTTAGGATTAGGGGACGGGTGAGGGTCAGGCTTCGGGGAAGGGTTAGGGTTAGGGTTCGGGCTAGGGTTAGGGTTAGGGGACGGGGACGGTTTAGGGTCCAGGTGAGGGTACGGCAACGCTTTAGGGGGAGCGTGCGTGTGAGGGCGCGGGTTAGTGTTACCGTACTGGTTAGGATTAGGGGACGGGTGAGGGTCAGGCTTCGGGGAAGGGTTAGGGTTAGGGTTCGGGCTAGGGTTAGGGTTAGGGGACGGGGACGGTTTAGGGTCCAGGTGAGGGTACGGCAACGCTTTAGGGGGAGCGTGCGTGTGAGGGCGTGGGTTATTGTTAGCGTACGGGTTAGGATTAGGGGACGGGTGAGGGTCAGGCTTCGGGGAAGGGTTAGGGTTAGGGTTCGGGCTAGGGTTAGGGTTAGGGGACGGGGACGGTTTAGGGTCCAGGTGAGGGTACGGCAACGCTTTAGGGCGAGCGTGCGTGTGAGGGCGTGGGTTAGTGTTAGCGTACGGGTTAGGATTAGGGGACGGGTGTGGGTCAGGCTTCGGGGAAGGGTTAGGGTTAGGGTTCGGGCTAGGGTTAGGGTTAGGGGACGGGGACGGTTTAGGGTCCAGGTGAGGGTACGGCAACACTTTAGGGGGAGCGTGCGTGTGAGGGCGCGTGTTAGTGTTATCGTACGGGTTAGGATTAGGGGACGGGTGAGGGTCAGGCTTCGGGGAAGGGTTAGGGATAGGGTTCGGGCTAGGGTTAGGGTTAGGGGACGGGGACGGTTTAGGGTCCAGGTGAGGGTACGGCAACGCTTTAGGGGGAGCGTGCGTGTGAGGGCGCGTGTTAGTGTTAGCGTACAGGTTAGGATTAGGGGACGGGTGAGGGTCAGGCTTCGGGGAAGGGTTAGGGTTAGGGTTCGGGCTAGGGTTAGGGTTAGGTGACGGGGACGGTTTAGGGTCCAGGTGAGGGTACGGCAACGCTTTAGGGGGAGCGTGCGTGTGAGGGCGCGGGTTAGTGTTAGCGTACGGGTTAGGATTAGGGGACGGGTGAGGGTCAGGCTTCGGGGAAGTGTTAGGTTTAGGGTTTGGGCTAGGGTTAGGGTTAGGGGACGGGGAGGGTTTAGGGTCCAGGTGAGGGTACGGCAACGCTTTAGGGGGAGCGTGCGTGTGAGGGCGCGGATTAGTGTTAGCGTACTGGTTAGGATTAGGGGACGGGTGAGGGTCAGGCTTCGGGGAAGGGTTAGGGTTAGGGTTCGGGCTAGGGTTAGGGTTAGGGGACGGGGACGGTTTAGGGTCCAGGTGAGGGTACGGCAACGCTTTAGGGGGAGCGTGTGTGTGAGGGCGTGGGTTAGTGTTAGCGTACGGGTTAGGATTAGGGGACGGGTGAGGGTCAGGCTTCGGGGAATGGTTAGGGTTAGGGTTCGGGCTAGGGTTAGGGTTAGGGGACGGGGACGGTTTAGGGTGCAGGTGAGGGTACGGCAATGTTTTAGGGCGAGCGTGCGTGTGAGGGCGTGGGTTAGTGTTAGAGTACGGGTTAGGATTAGGGGACGGGTGAGTGTCAGGCTTCGGGGAAGGGTTAGGGTTAGGGTTCGGGCTAGGGTTAGGGTTAGGGGACGGGGACGGTTTAGGGTCCAGGTGAGGGTACGGCAACGATTTAGGGGGAGCGTGCGTGTGAGGGCGCGGGTTAGTGTTAGCGTACAGGTTAGGATTAGGGGACGGGTGAGGGTCAGGCTTCGGGGAAGGGTTAGGGTTAGGGTTCGGGCTAGGGATAGGGTTAGGGGACGGGGACGGTATAGGGTCCAGGTGAGGGTACGGCAACGGTTTAGGGGGAGCGTGCGTGTGAGGGCATGGGTTAGTGTTAGCGTACGGGTTAGGATTAGGGGACGGGTGAGGGTCAGGCTTCGGGGAAGGGTTAGGGTTAGGGTTCGGTCTAGGGTTAGGGTTAGGGGACGGGGACGGTTTAGGGTCCAGGTGAGGGTACGGCAACGCTTCACGGGGAGCGTGCGTGTGAGGGCGCGGGTTAGTGTTAGCGTACGGGTTAGGATTAGGGGACGGGTGAGGGTCAGGCTTCGGGGAAGAGTTAGGGTTATGGTTCGGGCTAGGGTTAGGGTTAGGGGACGGGGACGGTTTAGGGTCCAGGTGAGGGTACGGCAACGCTTCAGGGGGAGCGTGCGTGTGAGGGCGCGGGTTAGTGTTAGCGTACGGGTTAGGATTAGGGGACGGGTGAGGGTCAGGCTTCGGGGAAGGGTTAGGGTTAGGGTTCGGGCTAGGGTTAGGGTTAGGGGACGGGGACGGTTTAGGGTCCAGGTGAGGGTATGGCAACGCTTTAGGGGGAGCGTGCGTGTGAGGGCGCGGGTTAGTTTTAGCGTACGGGTTAGGATTAGGGGACGGGTGAGGGTCAGGCTTCGGGGAAGGGTTAGGGTTCGGGCTAGGGTTAGGGTTAGGGGACGGGGACGGTTTAGGGTCCAGGTGAGGGTACGGCAACGCTTTAGGGGGAGCGTGCGTGTGAGGGCGCGGGTTAGTGTTAGCGTAAGGATTAGGATTAGGGGACGGGTGAGGGTCAGGCTTCGGGGAAGGTTTAGGGTTAGGGTTCGGGCTAGGGTTAGGGTTAGGGGACGGGGACGGTTTAAGGTCCAGGTGAGGGTACGGCAACGCTTTAGGGGGAGCGTGCGTGTGAGGGCGCGGGTTAGTGTTAGCGTACGGTTTAGGATTAGGGGACGGGTGAGGGTCAGGCTTCGGGGAAGGGTTAGGGTTAGGGTTCGGGCTAGGCTTAGGGTTAGGGGACGGGGATGGGATAGGATCCAGGTGAGGGTACGGTAACGCTTTAGGGGGAGCGTGCGTGTGAGGGCGCGGGTTAGTGTTAGCGTACGGGTTAGGATTAGGGGACGGGTGAGGGTCAGGCTTCGGGGAAGGGTTAGGGTTAGGGTTCGGTCTAGGGTTAGGGTTAGGGGACGGGGACGGTTTAGGGTCCAGGTGAGGGTACGGCAACGCTTTAGGGGGAGCGTGCGTGTGAGGTCGCGGGTTAGTGTTAGCGTATGGGTTAAGATTAGGGGACGGGTGAGGGTCAGGCTTCGGGGAAGGGTTAGGGATAGGGTTCGGGCTAGGGTTAGGGTTAGGGGACGGGGACGGTTTAGGGTCCAGGTGAGGGTACGGCAACGCTTTAGGGGGAGCGTGCGTGTGAGGGCGCGGGTTAGTGTTAGCGTACGGGTTAGGATTAGGGGACGGGTGAGGGTCAGGCTTCGAGGAAGGGTTAGGGTTAGGGTTCGGGCTAGGGTTAGGGTTAGGGGACGGGGACGGTTTAGGGTCCAGGTGAGGGTACGGCAACGCTTTAGGGGGAGCGTGCGTGTGAGGGCGTGGGTTAGTGTTAGCGTACGGGTTAGGATTAGGGGACGGGTGAGGGTCAGGCTTCGGGGAAGGGTTAGGGTTAGGGTTCGGGCTAGGGTTAGGGTTAGGGGACGGGTACGGTTTAGGGTCCAGGTGAGGGTACGGCAACGCTTTAGGGGGAGCGTGCGTGTGAGGGCGCAGGTTAGTGTTAGCGTACGGGTTAGGATTAGGGGACGGGTGAGGGTCAGGCTTCGGGGAAGGGTTAGGGTTAGGGTTCGGGCTAGGTTTAGGGTTAGGGGACGGGGACGGTTTAGGGTCCAGGTGAGGGTACGGCAACACTTTAGGGGGAGCGTGGGTGTGAGGGCGTGGGTTAGTGTTAGCGTACGGGTTAGGATTAGGGGACAGGTGAGGGTCAGGCTTCGGGGAAGGGTTAGGGTTAGGGTTCGGGCTAGGGTTAGGGTTAGGGGACGGGGACGGTTTAGGGTCCAGGTGAGGGTACGGCAACGCTTTAGGGGGAGCGTGCGTGTGCGGACGCGTGTTAGTGTTAGCGTACGGGTTAGGATTAGGGGACGGGTGAGGGTCAGGCTTCGGGGAAGGGTTAGGGTTAGGGTTCGGGCTAGGGTTAGGGTTAGGGGACGGGGACGGTTTAGGGTCCAGGTGAGGGTATGGCAACGCTTTAGGGGGAGCGTGCGTGTGAGGGCGCGGGTTAGTGTTAGCGTACGGGTTAGGATTAGGGGACGGGTGAGGGTCAGGCTTCGGGGAAGGGTTAGGGTTCGGGCTAGGGTTAGGGTTAGGGGACGGGGACGGTTTAGGGTCCAGGTGAGGGTACGGCAACGCTTTAGGGGGAGCGTGCGTGTGAGGGCGCGGGTTAGTGTTAGCGTACGGTTTAGGATTAGGGGACGGGTGAGGGTCAGGCTTCGGGGAAGGTTTAGGGTTAGGGTTCGGGCTAGGGTTAGGGTTAGGGGACGGGGACGGTTTAAGGTCCAGGTGAGGGTACGGCAACGCTTTAGGGGGAGCGTGCGTGTGAGGGTGCGGGTTAGTGTTAGCGTACGGTTTAGGATTAGGGGACGGGTGAGGGTCAGGCTTCGGGGAAGTGTTAGGGTTAGGGTTCGGGCTAGGCTTAGGGTTAGGGGACGGGGATGGGATAGGATCCAGGTGAGGGTACGGCAACGCTTTAGGGGGAGCGTGCGTGTGAGGGCGCGGGTTAGTGTTAGCGTACGGGTTAGGATTTGGGGACGGGTGAGGGTCAGGCTTCGGGGAAGGGTTAGGGTTAGGGTTCGGTCTAGGGTTAGGGTTAGAGGACGGGGACGGTTTAGGGTCCAGGTGAGGGTACGGCAACGCTTTAGGGGAAGCGTGCGTGTGAGGGCGCGGGTTAGTGTTAGCGTATGGGTTAGGATTAGGGGACGGGTGAGGGTCAGGCTTCGGGGAAGGGTTAGGGATAGGGTTCGGGCTAGGGTTAGGGTTAGGGGACGGGGACGGTTTAGGGTCCAGGTGAGGGTACGGCAACGCTTTAGGGGGAGCGTGCGTGTGAGGGCGCGGGTTAGTGTTAGCGTACGGGTTCGGATTAGGGGACGGGTGAGGGTCAGGCTTCGGGGAAGGGTTAGGGTTAGGGTTCGGGCTAGGGTTAGGGTTAGGGGACGGGGACGGTTTAGGGTCCAGGTGAGGGTACGGCAACGCTTTAGAGGGAGCGTGCGTGTGAGGGTGCGGGTTAGTGTTAGCGTACGGGTTAGTATTAGGGGACGGGTGAGGGTCAGGCTTCGGGGAAGGGTTAGGGTTAGGGTTCGGGCTAGGGTTAGGGTTAGGGGACGGGGACGGTTTAGGGTCCAGGTGAGGGTACGGCAACGCTTTAGGGGGAGCGTGGGTGTGAGGGCGCGGGTTAGTGTTAGCGTACGGGTTAGGATTAGGGGACGGGTGAGGGTCAGGCTTCGGGGAAGGTTTAGGGTTAGGGTTCGGTCTAGGGTTAGGGTTAGGGGACGGGGACGGTTTAGGGTCCAGGTGAGGGTACGGCAACGCTTTAGGGCGAGTGTGCGTGTGAGGGCGCGGGTTAGTGTTAGCGTACGGGTTAGGATTATGGGACGGGTGAGGTTCAGGCTTCGGGGAAGGGTTAGGGTTAGGGTTCGGGCTAGGGTTAGGGTTAGGGGACGGGGACGGTTTAGGGTCCAGGTGAGGGTACGGCAACGCTTTAGGGGGAGCGTGCGTGTGAGGGCGTGGGTTAGTGTTAGCGTACGGGTTAGGATTAGGGGACGGGTGAGGGTCAGGCTTCGGGGAAGGGTTAGGGTTAGGGTTCGGGCTAGGGTTAGGGTTAGGGGACGGGTACGGTTTAGGGTCCAGGTGAGGGTACGGCAACGCTTTAGGGGGAGCGTGCGTGTGAGGGCGCAGGTTAGTGTTAGCGTACGGGTTAGGATTAGGGGACGGGTGAGGGTCAGGCTTCGGGGAAGGGTTAGGGTTAGGGTTCGGGCTAGGGTTACGGTTAGGGGCCGGGGACGGTTTAGGGTCCAGGTGAGGGTACGGCAACGCTTTAGGGGGAGCATGGGTGTGAGGGCGTGGGTTAGTGTTAGCGTACGGGTTAGGATTAGGGGACGGGTGAGGGTCAGGCTTCGGGGAAGGGTTAGGGTTAGGGTTCGGGCTAGGGTTAGGGTTAGGGGACGGGGACGGTTTAGGGTCCAGGTGAGGGTACGGCAACGCTTTAGGGGGAGCGTGCGTGTGCGGACGCGTGTTAGTGTTAGCGTACGGGTTAGGATTAGGGGACGGGTGAGGGTCAGGCTTCGGGGAAGGGTTAGGGTTAGGGTTCGGGCTAGGGTTAGGGTTAGGGCACGGGGACGGTTTAGGGTCCAGGTGAGGGTATGGCAACGCTTTAGGGGGAGCGTGCGTGTGAGGGCCTGGGTTAGTGTTAGCGTACGGGTTAGGATTAGGGGACGGGTGAGGGTCAGGCTTCGGGGAAGGGTTAGTGTTAGGGTTCGGGCTAGGGTTAGGGTTAGGGGACGGGGACGGTTTAAGGTCCAGGTGAGGGTACGGCAACGCTTTAGGGGGAGCGTGCGTGTGAGGGCGCGGGTTAGTGTTAGCGTACGGGTTAGGATTAGGGGACGGGTGAGGGTCAGGCTTCGGGGAAGGGTTAGGGTTAGGGTTCGGGCTAGGGTTAGGGTTAGGGGACGGGGACGGGTTAGGGTCCAGGTGAGGGTACAGCAACGCTTCAGGGGGAGCGTGCGTGTGAGGACACGGGTTAGTGTTAGCGTACGGGTGAGGATTAGGGGACGGGTGAGGGTCAGGCTTCGGGGAAGGGTTAGGGTTAGGGTTCGGGCTAGGGTTAGGGTTAGGGGACGGGGACGGTTTAGGGTCCAGGTGAGGGTACGGCAACGCTTTAGGGGAAGCGTGCGTGTGAGGGCGTGGGTTATTGTTAGCGTACGGGTTAGGATTAGGGGACGTGTCAGTGTCAGGCTTCGGGGAAGGGTTAGGGTTAGGGTTCGGGCTAGGGTTAGGGTTAGGGGACGGGGACGGTTTAGGGTCCAGGTGAGGGTACGGCAACGCTTTAGGGGGAGCGTGCGTGTGAGGGCGTGGGTTAGTGTTAGCGTACGGGTTAGGCTTAGGGGACGGGTGAGGGTCAGGCTTCGGGTAAGTGTTAGTGTTAGGGTTCGGGCTAGGGTTAGGGTTAGGGGACGGGGACGGGATAGGATCCAGGTGAGGGTACGGCAACGCTTTAGCGGGAGCGTGCGTGTGAGGGCGCGGGTTAGTGTTAGCGTACGGGTTAGGATTAGGGGACGGGTGAGGGTCAG
This sequence comes from Delphinus delphis, assembly GCF_949987515.2. NCBI lineage: Eukaryota > Metazoa > Chordata > Mammalia > Artiodactyla > Delphinidae > Delphinus > Delphinus delphis. Next base: position 2,810 of record NW_027192685.1, on the reverse strand, counting down.
GCTTCGGGGAAGGGTTAGGGTTAGGGTTCGGGCTAGGGTTAGGGTTAGGGGACGGGGACGGTTTAGGGTCCAGGTGAGGGTACGGCAACGCTTTAGGGGGAGCGTGCGTGTGAGGGCGCGGGTTAGTGTTAGCGTACGGGTTAGGATTAGGGGACGGGTGAGGGTCAGGCTTCGGGGAAGGGTTAGGGTTCGGGTTCGGGCTAGGGTTAGGGTTAGGGGACGGGGACGGTTTAGGGTCCAGGTGAGGGTACGGCAACGCTTTAGGGGGAGCGTGCATGTGAGGGCGCGGGTTAGTGTTAGCGTACGGGTT